>NC_080029.1:8822500-10022500 GCF_030020395.1 Manis pentadactyla
ATCAGTCACCCCCCTCAGGTCTTCCTCAAAGTCACTGGAATCCAAGTCTTGCTGCATTTCTAACCAGTGCCCAGAGCTCTGTACCGAGCAGATGGCTGAAGGGCTGTCATGGGGCCTGGAGAGCACAGACAGGGCCGCTTCTGGCTCCCCCCAGGGGGGCTGAGGCTGGAGCAAGCTGCTTCCTCCCTGTCACGTTCACCTTTCTGGGGAATGAGACTCCACAGAGTCCAGGTGCCCGGGATGGAGGCCCAGGGGATCTCAGCCCTGCTCACTAAGCTGCCCAACTTCTGCCTGCCAGCACGCACACCTGACACCTGGATCACGACCAGGCTCCTCGATGGGACATACTGAGGACAGAAAGCAATAAACCAAAACTAGTCCAGAGCTGAGGCAGATTTAGAATTCATAGAGCAGGACATCAAAACAGTTGTTACAACTCTATTCCGTATGTTCAAAAAGGTAAAGGAAATGTTGAACATGTTAAGAAGATAACAGGATAGAAAAAAGACCCACATTAAACTGCCAGACATGAAAAGTATGTCTGAAATAAAAAATACACTGGATGTAATTTACAGGGATTAGATATTCAAAGAAAATATTGGTGGACTTGAAAACATATCAGTCATACTTATCCAAAGGGAAACATACACAGAAAAAGTGGCTCAAAAATTAACAAGCATTAAGATGATGTCAGGCAGTGTAATATATGTGTAAATGGGGTCTCCAAAGGGGATGAGAGAGAGGGGGACAGAAGAAATATGTAAAGAAATAATGGAAAATTCATATAACTCAATAGCAAAAAAAACAAAAAATTTCAGTTAAAAAATTGGCAGAGGACCTGAGTAAGCATTTTTCCAAAAAAGACATTCAAATGGCCAACAGGTACATGAAAAGGTATTCAACATCATTAACCATACAATGAGACACCACCTCACACCTGTTCAAATGGCTATTATCACAAAGATAAGAGACAGAAAGTGTTGGAGAGGATATGAAGAAAAGAGAACCCTTGTGCACTGTTGGTGGGAATGTAAACTGGCGCAGCCACTATGGAGCTTCAAAAAATTAAGTTAAAAAATTAAAATATAACTACCATGTGATTCACCCATTCCACTTCTGGGTATATATCTGAAGGAAATGAAATCACTATCCTGAAGAGAGATTTGAACCTCCATGTTCACCGCAGCATGTTTTACAATAGCCAGGACATTAAAACAACCTAAGTGTCCACTGACAGATGAATACAATTCAGCCATAAAAAGAAGGAAATTTTGCCATTTATAACACCATAGATGGACCTTGAGGACATAGAAATATTGTATGATCTCACTTACATGTGGAATCTAAAAAAAAAATAAACTCATAGAGACTCACAGAAAAAAGAGACCAAACTGGTGGTTGCTATAGGCAGGGGGTGGGGAAACTGGATGAAGGTGGTCAAAGGTGCAAACTTCCAGTTATAAGTAAGTCTGGGGATGTAATGTATAGCATGGTGACTGTAGTTAATAGTACTGTATTATATATCTGAAAACTGCTAAGAAGTTCTCATCACAAGAAAAAGGAATTGTAACAATGTGAGGGGAAGGATGTTAACTAGGCTTATTATTTGCAATATATACACATGAAATCATTACGTTATACTCCTTACACTTATACATCGTTGAAAACTGTGAAAGTAGCCAAAGGGGAAAAAATACACAGTATGTTGAACAGAACAAAATAAGGATGGCAGCTGATTTCTCGCTAAAAACAATGCAGGCAGGAAGGTAGAGCAATACCTTTAAAGTACTGAAAAACAACTGCCAACCTGGAATTCCATGTCTGGAGAAAAGTAACTTTCAAAAATGAAAGCCAAAAAAAGATGTCCTTCCCCAACATATAAAAGCTGAAAGAATTCATCACCAGCACGTCTGCACTACTAGAAATGTTAAAGTCCTTTAGGCAGAAAGAAAATGATACCACATAGAACTACAGGTCTACACAAAGGAATAAAAAATGCCAGAAACAATAACCATATGGGAAAATATATAAGATTATTTTTCTTACTCTTCAAATTGCTTTAAAAGATAATTGCCTTTTAACAAAAATAAAAACAAATGTAGTGTGAGGTTTATAACATGTCAGAAGTCAGATGTGTAATAATAACAGTACAACACTGAGGGGGCAAAATAGAAGTACATTGTTATAAGGTTCTTACACTTTATGTGAAGTGGCATAACATCACTTATAGATAGGCTGTGATAAGTTAAAGATATGTACTATAAATCCCACAGCCACCACTCAAACAACAAAACAGTTTTAACTAAAGTCAATAGAGGTAACATGGAATAACAAAAATGTCTCAATTAACCCAAAAAAGGCAGAAAAAGAGAACAAAGAACAGATGGGACCTATAGGAAATAAACAGTAAGATAGTAGATTTAAACCCCACTATATAAAAATTACACTAATTATAAATGGCTTAAAGACCCCAATCAGAAGGCAGAGACCGTCAGATTAGGTTTTAAGATTAAGCTGAAGTGGCACAGAGATCTGGCTCTGAATCCCAGCTGTGCGCTGTAGGCAAGTGACTCTGCTTCTCCAAGCCTCAGTTCCCTCATCTGTAAAATGGACTTTAAAACTGTCTACTCCATGGGGCCATCATAAGGATTCAGTGAGAATCTGTATATTGTTCAGCTCAGGGCTTGCCTGGTTTCTTCTAAGCACTGGATAAATGGCAGCTATCACGGGAGGATATAGAGGGGCATCTTGAGGGATCAGAACAGGAAGTAAATATAGCTGGTTCTCCATCACCTCAGAGTAGGAGCTGGGGTTCAGAACCCCAAAGCAGGGTTGAGCACACAGCAGGTGCTTCATAAACATTCAAGCATTTAATTAGACTTGCAACACACCTTCAGATGCCTCAGTTCTCTTTGATCTGTGAGATACAATTTTTGCAAGCCCAATGGAATGTCCTGGCTCAAAACTGTATCTAGAAATTTGCTCTGCAAAAACCACCACAGACTGGTACTTCCTTAACTGCCCACTGTACCCTTGCAAAAATGTAGTGCCACATTCTCTCCTGAGGCAGGTCTAATTAGAATGACAAAATAGTTAAATATTTTAAATGGAAGTTTGAAGCACAACAAGATAGGCCCTTTGGTTAAGAACATTTGAGATTATAAGCAACTTGTAGTTTATTGATAATTCTTGCTTTAAGAAAAAGGAACTGTTGCTGCCTGGGGAAAACATTCTCCAAGAAGCAGATTGCCAGACTCCCTAGAATTCTATTTTTCTGGGCATTCTGTGTTCTTCTGGGAAAGAGAGAGTTCTGCTGCTTTCTCGTAGCTCTTTCGGAATGATCTGTCAGGCCTTTGAGTGTAGCTAAGACCATTTCAAGAGGTAACGGAATCGCCTATTCAACACTACCAGATGTCTTCTGCAGGGATTTTTCCCCTCCATGAAAAATGATTAACATGCAAATTAACCAAGCATCCCAAGGGAGGGCAGGGGATATATCAGCATCTCTGCTTTGATAAGACCACACACATTGTCTTCCAGAAAGATCCACGCAGTGTCAACATAATCTGTCAGGTGTGACTATGTCCTACTTGGCAAGGCCGAGGTTCTAAGGGCCAAAGTGAGGAGGGAATGGAGGCAGAGAGGGCCTGCTCTTCAAACGCAGAAAGCCTCCCTGGATGTCCCCAGCTGCTGGTGACCCCCGCATCCTTAGGCTTCTTCGCTCCACCCTCCGTAACTCAAGATACTTACTGTCTTACCAGGTGGTGCTTATTACACTGAACTACATGAAATCATCATTTTGTAGGCCAGAAATGGTCAAATATCAGCAACTTCGTATGGGTCAGCCTAATAAAGTCATGGCCTACCTCCTTAGGAAGAATGCATTTTTCTCCTGGGCTTAGTTTACAAGTTTCTGTCAAGCTCTACTCCATACTGGAGGTAACCCCAGCTGCCCGAAGAAACAGTCGCAGGATGAAATGCCAAGGGGAGAGAACGGCCAAACTGAACAGTTGCCAGATGTGTATGAAGAAGTCAAGCTGAAGTCTAGACTCCAGCCCCGGCTGCCCACTGATGACGCTGTGGCAGAAACGAGCGCTTAGCCGAGGCCTTCCCAAAGTCTGGTCTCACAAAATCGTGAGCAAAAGAGATGACTGCTTTAAGCCAGTGAGTAGCCAAAATAATGAGCAGTAAGGAATCAAAACAGCTCACATCGTGGTTGGTTGACTTATTAAAATTTTTTAATTTGTTGCCAACATTTGAAAATCCAGACTGCATATAAAAATTGGAACTTTAAGGTCTCCTGAAAACCCAGAAGAACCCGCAGTTCTCAGCCCGTGTGCCTGTGAGTGAGGAACTGCAGCTCAGGGCCACAGCCTGCGCCCCCTTCTAGGCCAGGCCCCTGCTCTGCAGGTCGCCACAGTCCCCCACCCCACTCTGCTCCACTCCAGGATGTCACCTGCCTGGACTCAGTCTCCTTGGCTTCATTTCCCACTCTCTCCCCACCAACCACATGGTGACTTGCAGTCCCCACCCCCTGCAGGAGCCACTATTTCAAGACTCTCTCCATTTGAGGCCTTTGCACGTGCCGTCCCCCTGCCTGGAACATCCTCACTCCTTTGTCTACAGAACAGCTAAGAGTCCCTCAAACTCAGCTCAGTTTGAACCTCAGAAGCCTTCCCTGAGCTCCAAAGCTGGGTTGAAGGCCTCCTCAGGGCACCTGTGTTAACTGGCCCCCTGTCACATATCACACAGCAGGACCAGTGACCCTCTCCACCCCAGCACTCCATGCCCGGAGGGCCTGGCACATGGGAAACACTTGCACGTGATTCTAATGGGACATGAGCAGGCATTTGACACCTTGAATTTGGCAACACTGAAAACCTGGAGATTAAGACTAGTCACTGTGGGGACAGTGCAAGACAAATAAGACTGAGCTCGGATGCCACAGGGGTGCTTGTCCACTGGGGCTGCAGCCTAGGAACGTGTGAGTGGGCACTCCTTGTCCCTCATGTTCAGCCCCTGCACTGGCCCCAAGCATAGCGGACTCCTTAAATGCTCACTCTCTTGCTGTGCTGTGGAGGTCTAGGGGTCTGCATTTCTTGCATAATACTGGGCTTCCCCCAGAGCAAGTGCTCCAGGAGACCCAGGTGGAACCCACAGCCTTCGTACAAGCTGATCTCAGAAGTTCCGGAATGTCACTCACACTTCATTCTTTGGGTCAAGAAAGTCACTAAGGCCAGTCCAGATTTAAGGAGAGGGGATTGAATTACACCCTCACCCCTGATGTGGGGGCCACCGTGCACTGCAGGGAGGGAAGCAATAATGGGGCCATCTTCGGGGACAGGATACCCCACCTCTCACAGGGGTTTGGGGCTCAGTCCTCAAAGTCTGTGATTCTCCCCTGCTCCCCAGCCCCTACAGATCTGGGTGAACCTGCTCACCTGCCCATTCTGGCCAGAGAGAAGCAGATGCTCCTGTTCACTGTTCACAGAGGCTCCAGAGTCTCAGGGATCCAGGGACTGTGTGAGGTGCTGCTGGGAAGTTTCCAGGCTGAAAGAAGGGGCAGCTGAACACCTCCAGGGCTCAGGGCCGAGGTGAGGCTCACAAGCTGTCTTCACATTTTCAGTGTCGTATCACACAGCCCCGTGTTCCCACACCAGGGAGGGCACAGCTGCCTCCAAGAATTTGCCAGATTGCTGATGTCCACTTTGCACATTTAAGATGGGTGTCTTGTAATGCTTAGATCTTGAGAGGGAAATCTTTCTGAAATGGCTTCTATCCTCTGGGTCTTTTAAAGCCATGGACAGGAATCCCAGGTCACAACACACTGAGGGGAGGAGCCTTGGGTTCTGGAGTCCCAGGGATCTCATTCCTTCATGTCATGGGCTGATCAAGCAGGTGCGCACTCCCAACACCCCTCAGCCCTCCAGCTCTATCCTCTACTGGGGCTGGTGTTTTCCCAAAGCCCTGCTTCCATTAGAAACCTTTCTTTGCTCAACAACCAGCAGTGACTCCTACTGCCTACTGACGAATGGGAACTTCTCACCCTACAGTCACACCCTCTGTGACCTGGCCCTTGCCTCTCCCTTCCAGCTCCCCTGTAACCCCAACACCCAAGCTCCTGGGGGAGCTTATCCTGGATTTTCCTTCTCCTACCTCTCTGCCTAGAATGCCCTATTCCAGGTCCACTAGGGGAAATCTCTCTATAGTTCTAATCCACCAGAAGGCTTCATTGGATTTTAGTTCTAGAGGGGAGCTGCTCACATAATATGTGCCTCCACATCCTCAGAGTGCTGATGATGAGGAGGATTCAGGGGGCAGGCATTTGGCACCTCGAATACACTCTTTTCCTGTTATCGTTTTCATGCACATAGACCTTGGTCCACCCTCATCCAATCATCTAACACATGCTTGTTGAGGGCCCTCTATATATCCAGTGTCATGGTCCACCCAGCATTTGATCCATTCCCCTTGCTGGGAATGGCCCAGCCCATCATTTCCCCAATGTTGTAAGCACCCAAAAAGAAAACCCACATCCCATTCAACTTCATCCCCAGCAGTCCCGTCCCAGTGCCAGGCACCCAGCGGGTACTCAGCAAACAAATGGTTGGAGGCACTAACCTTCCTCTGTCAAACTGCCCACTGCTTATGTGTGGGGACAGGGACAGTCACACACACCTGGTGGTCACTGCACACTCAGAGCCCAAGCCGAGCACCTCCTGCTGCCAAGCACTGTTACATGCTGCAGATAAAGGAGTAAATGTTCCCACCCCTGGGGGTTTAAGTGGGACAGAGCAACACCAGAGAGTAATCTTTAAGCACATCCAGTCTGTCCCTAATATTGTGTCTTTCTCAGGGTGAAGCAATAAGGTGCGAAATCCAGCAGTTTTGCAGATACTCAGACCCAGATTTGAAAACCGTTTTTTCCTTACTGTGTCCTAGACTAATTATTTAATCTCACTGACACTTGGTATCCTGAACTGTAAAATGGGGATACAGTGCCTTCCCCATAGACATGTAAGGATTTATGGTAACAGAGTGTGCAAGTGGCCAGCATGTGGCACATTGCAGGTGCTCAACAAACCCATCTGACAGCACTTCATGTTTCTGTTCCTTCCAAGCCAACTCAGGCCTGAGTGTGTAATGAATGCCCAAACATCCATTTGTCTACAGGAATAAACTGCCCACAGGAAACCTGAATAGTAACAACAACAACAAAAGAAACAAAGAAAAGAATGTGCAGGCTCTGCCTATAGGCTCTGAAAAACTCTGTTTATTTTGTCAAGTTACCATAGCAACTCCAGATGCTTCAGCCTGCTCCAGGGTTACCAGTGATAATTTATCTTGTTACCACAGAAACACCAGCTTTTTGGCAGGATCCAGAGAGGGGAAGGTGGAGGCACATGTTATGTGAGCAGCTCCCCTCTAGAACTAAAATCCAATGAAGCCTTCTCAGTTATCACATAGCTAAAATCACCACTACCTAAAATGATGTCCACATGACAATATTTATAAACAGGTGTGGGAGCAGGAGACAGAAAATAAGGCAAATAAATAAAGACCAATGTTGCTCATGGAAGCAATCTGCATTAAGGAAAACTTGTTAAGAGACTGCCATGAGCTGGAATCTGGGTTCCCTTTATCCAGCTTGGGGATTCTGCATCCGTTCTTGCTTGTGTTTAGGGATTCGCTGTCCATACAGCCTGGATTTTGCTTTTATATTTTAGACAGGCTTCCACCATGGTGAGGTTTGGGGGAAAGGAATGTCCCTTCAAATTTCATTCCCTGGAAAATTAAATAGCAGTAAGTGGGGCCCCTGCCACACACCCAGGGGGACAGTGGGAAGCTCAGCAGCCTTCCTACCTGTGGGCTCCCAACATAACCAGCCCCAGAGAAGGTGCGAGGTCTGAATTTGGTACATAGCAACTGACGCTCCCTGATCAAATGTGGCTCTAACCTGCAGCCAGTGAGTCACGCACACTGGGTCCTCGGAAAAGCCACAAACAGCTCCAGAAAGCAGGTGTCTCTGCCTTTGTTCTAGCTCAAGAGAGTTGACCACAAACATACAGATTACCCAACCCTCCCGACGCAAAGGAATTCTCCTGCAGCAAAGATCAAGCTGAGAGAGAGGTCGTCTGTTTTTCCCGGTCAGAGGGAATCTGTTTTGTGTCCAGAAAAGAGTTACGGTTGTGCCCTGGTTACAGACTCAGCACGAAGCAAAATGAATAAATAAAATAGAGCGATCTCTGCGCTCCAGCTCTCGGCTGGTCACACAGCGGGTCTCACCGCCTTGCCTCGGCTGCAGAGCCGGTGGTCTCCAGCCAAAGGGCAGAAAAGGGAGGTAGGGGGAGCGCCCGAAATCACCGGCAAGTGAAAGATCCACCGGCGGCTCGGGAAGATGCCGACTGGGGAAGAGCGAGCTTGCCCGCCCACTCCGGTTTGCACAGATCCGGGCTGCCCCGCCCTGGGGGCTCCTGAGTATCAGGAGCGGGTGGCGGGGTGGGATGGGTAGGGAGGGGGAGATCCGCACGGCCCCGACGTCTCGCAGCCTGGGAAGGGGTCGACCCTCGGCGTGCAGGGAGCATGGCCCGCCCCACCCCTGGAAGCCGCGCTCATGCCTCCGAGGGACGCGAGCGCCAGGTGGGGGATGCCCGGCTGGGAACAAAGGGCCGGAGCAGAGATCCCGGGGTGGGGGGGCACCACCGCCCGGGCCGAGCTCCCTCGGCACGCCCAGCCCCTGCGGAGAGGGCAAGACCGTGGCCAAACCTCCCCCAACTTGGCTGCCGAGGCGCGCGGGGAAGGCGCCCCGTTACCTGCGCGGCCATAAAGGACAGATCCATGGTGTCGCTGCAGCGGCGGCTGCCGTGGCCACCCGCCCTCGAGTCCTCGCTGCCGCTACTGCTGCGAGTTCAGCCGCCTGCGCAGCCGGCGCGGAGCGGGCCGAGCAGCGAACAGGGCCCCGCGGACCCCGCGGCTGCGCTGGCCTCAGTTGCCCGGGGTGGCGGCGCGCTCGGCTGGCTCTGCGCCCTGCGCTCCAGGCTGGGGACTCACGCCGGGCCGGAGCAGGGCGGGGCGGGGCACGGGGACCTGCAGCCCCTCACGTGACCGCTCCCAGCCCCACCCACCGAGGGCGGGCCCGGCGAAGTCCCCGAGTGCTCACGGCCTCCTCCCTGCAGCCGGCTGGAGAAACTGAGACCCGGAGCCGCCCAGCTGGTGGGTGCAGGGACCAGCCTGGGACTCAAGGACGGCGCTGTTGGTGCCCCGCCCCGGGGTCTGGAGGCGAACCCTCCGGGGGGCGGTGAGCCGTGCTTCTGGGGGCTCGCGAGCCTTGCTCAGGGGCCGAGGACCCCGGGCAGGGTGACCCCGCTTTCCGTGATAACCCTGTGCCCGGAGAGCGGTGTGCTCCCGGCTCTGAAACTGTCAGAAGAAAGCATAAATCCCAGCTCGGCGCTGCTCTGTGCAGCTTGGGCAGCCCAGCCTGGGCTTCCTCGTCTGTGAAATGGAGACCACAGAACCCGAGAGTGAGATGAGATCGTGTGTCTGGCACTTAGTGTCTGAAATAAATGTGAACTCGAACACAGCTAGTAACATAACAGAGACTAAGCTGTGAATGGCGCTTTGTAAGATGGCACAGTGTGCGACTTGCCCAACTGGTGCTCTAATTGCTGCTTCGATCTTTTCTTCCCTCAAACAAGTAGCCCAAACCGTGCAGACGCCTTAGCTCAGGTGAGAACAGCAGAGATGCAGGAAGGGGCCTATGGGGTGTGTGCGTGCGTGTGTGTGTGGGTGTGTGGGTGTGTGGGTGTGTGTGTCTGCCCACAGGTCTCAATGAGCATTACTTGTTCCTGCTGGCGGTGTCCTATCCAGACACCCAGATGGATGGTTAAATATTATTTCTGGGTGTGTCTGTGAGGGTGTTTCAGAAGAGTAGCATTTGAATTGGTCTGCTGAGCAAAGCAGATAACCCTCTCCGGTGTGGGTGGGCACCATGCAATCTCTTGAGAGTCTGAAGAGAACAAAAAGGAGAAGGAAGGTCGAATTCACTGTCTGACTGCTGAGCTGGACATCAGTCTTTTCCCACCCGTGGTGTTCCTAGTTTTTGGGCTTTCAGACTCGGATAGGAATCTATACCGTTACCTCTGGCTCTCATATATAACATTATTGTATATATCCTATTCATCTGTCTCCAGAGAACCTTGACTTATACAGTTACTATATAACCTCCTACCATTATATACATACTATTATGTACCATAATGCAGTTACTATAGCTCATGCTAATGATAATAAGTTTTTCTCTTTTAGGAGTCTCTTGGCTATTCCTGGCCCCATACTCTTCTGGATACACTTAAAAAATGCCTTGTCAGCCTCCCCCAATAACCTGTCTGGATTTGATCACAACTATGCTAACTCTATAGTTCTATTTGTGGATAATTGATACCTTAAAGATAATGAATATTTCTCTTCAAGAACATGGCATATCTTTTTAAATACTTAGGTCTTCTTTAATGTTTTTATATAAAGATATTGCAAACATTTTGCTGAAAACTCCATGAATTCTTTTTTAAATTAATTTTTTTATTTTGAGATCATTGTACATTCACATGTGTTTATAAGAAATAAGACAAGTCCAGTGCAGGCTGTACTTAGTTTCCCCTAAAAGTAATATCTTGCAAAATTACAGTACAATGTCACAACCAAGAAATTGACATTGATCGGTGAAGATAATTCAGAACATTTTTATCATTACAAGGATCCTTCATGTTGCTCTTTTACAGTCTCATCTACTTCTCTCCTGCCCCACTCAGTCTTTAACCTCTGACAACCATTAATCTTGTTCCCCATTTCTATAATTTTATCATTTCAAGAATGTTATATAAATGGAATCACGCAGTATGTAACATTTGGGGACTGGGATTTTTCACTCACCATTTGTCTGGAGAGTTGCCCAGGATGTCATGTGTGTCAATGGTTCCTTTTCATTGCCGAGTAGTATTCCATGGTGTGGATGGACCACAGTTTGTGTAAACATACACACCTGTTGAAGGACTTCCGGGTTATTTCCAGTTTTAAGCCATTATAAATAAGGTAGTTTTAAACATTCATATGGTTCATTTATCTACAGGTTTTTGTGTGAACATGTCTTCATTTCTCTGGGTTAAATGCTAAGGAATTCAATTGCTGGGTCATATGGTAGTTGTATATATGAGTGGTTTCCCCACTTCCTCACCAGCATTTGGTGTTGCCTATTTTTTTTTTTGTAGCTATTTTGATAGGTATGTAGTGATATTTAATTATGATTTTAATTTACATTTCCTTAAAGACTAATGATGTCGAACATCTTCAAGTGCTTATTTGCTGCCTGTATATCCTTTTTGGCGAATGTCTGTTAATATCTTTTACCCAATTTCTAATTAGATTGTTTAGTTTGTGTGTTTACTTTTACTGTTGAGTCTTGAGAATTCTTTAGGAACTACTCCATCATTCATGAGGTTTGCAATGTTTCTCACCATCTGTAGTTTGTCCTTTCAACTTCCTAACAGGGTTATTTACAGAGCAATTGTTTTAAATTGTGGTGAAGTCCATTTTATCATGTTTACTTTTATGGATTGTGTTTTTGGTGTCAGGTCTAAGAAGTCTTTTGCCTATCTCACAATTCTGAAGATTTTCTTCTAAAAGATTTATAGTTTCATGTTTTACATACAAGTGTGTAATCCATTTTGAGTCTTAGGTATGAGATTTAGGTAGAGGTTCAGATTTGCCTGTGGACCATTCATCCAAAAGACTATCTTTCTTCCACTGAACTGCTTTTACGCCTTTGTCAAAACCAGTTGGTCTATTTCTGGGTTCTTCACCATTTCTTCACCATCGATCCATGTGTCTATCCCTTTGCTGATAGCAGTTTTGTTTACTGTAGCTAGATGGTAAGTCTTGAAATTGGGTAGACAGATTTCTCCTACCTTGTTTCTTTTTTTCATAAGTGTTTTAGCTATTTTAGTTCCCTTGCATTTCTATATGCATTTTAGGATAATCTGGTCTGTATCTACAAAAAATCTTACTGGGATCCAGTTATGTTAAATTTATGCATCAGCCTAGGAGAAAATACATCTTTACTATGCTGAGTCTTCCAATCTGTGCAAGACAGTATGTCTTTCCATTTATTTAGAACTTCTTTGATTTTTTTCAAATGTGTAGTTTTCAGCATTCAAGGCCTGGGCATGTTTTATTAAGTTTACACTTAAGTATTTTTGTTTGTTTATTTTGAGTAATTGTAAATGGTATTGCACTTGTAATTTTGGTGTCCATGTATTCATTGCTTGTAAATAGAAATAGCATTGATTGTGTATGTTACTCCTGTGACCTATTAGTTCTTGGAGTTTTTTTTGTAGATTCCTTGGGATTTGTTATGTAGATAGCCATGTCACCTGCAAATAGAGACCATTTTGTTTATTATTTTCCAGTCTGTTTGTTCGTTATTTCCATACCTTGCCTTATTACACTGACCAGAAATTCAAGGTTCAATAACAGTGGTGTGAGCAGACATCCACATTTTCATTGCTCCTCATGAGAGCCCAGGAGGCAGGCAGAGCAATGAAGAAGGTGGGGAGATCCGCCTGGGTGGCGCCGTTGAAGAATGGTCCTCTGCCTTTGCTGCCACGCAGGTAATAGCCCAGGCTCTTTGTCTACAGAGCTCCTTTGAGATGAGATGTCTGCTCCAGGTCATCACACAGCAGCAAAGGTAGAGGACCTGCAAATAGAGACCATTTTGTTTATTATTTTCCAGTCTGTTTGTTCATTATTTCCATACCTTGCCTTATTACACTGACCAGAAATTCAAGGCTCAATAACAGTGGTGTGAGCAGACATCTCATCTCAAAGGAGCTCTGTAGACGAAGGGCCTGGGCTATTACCTGCGTGGCAGGCCTGACCTTGCTCAAGGGGGACCCAGACCTCTTCCAGGACTAAGGTCTGAATTAAAACAGAGAAAAGACAAAAGGCAAGTGGAAGATGTCTGTCTGTTTTCTTGCTTTGTTTTTATTTTTTTAAATCCACTTTCCTGAGCAACCCCTTGTGGTCAGTGCATCATGCTGTGTGTCCTCGGACAAGTCTCTCCTCTCTGGGCTTCATCTCTAAAAGAAGGGTAGGCATGGCCCCACCAATCGTGAGTCCATTTTTAATGGCCATTATAGCCTGGCAGTGAACAGAACTATTTAATCACAATGTCCTTGAAGAAACAAAACATTCTTATATTACCACATTCAGAGAGACAAGGACAAGAAGGTTTGAAAGGTCGTCCACAAAAACTCGAACTGAGGTATTTTTAGATCACTCTGGTGCATGTAATTTACGTAAATGTACCCATTTTACATATATACAGGTTCATGAATCTTGATACATTTATACACCCTTGTACCCAGAACTATAATCAAAATGTGAAGCATTCCGCTGCCCTCTAACAGTTACCTCTCACCTCTTTGTACTCAACTGCCCCACCCATCTCCAGCCTCAAGAAAATATTGATCAAGATTCTGATCTACAGATGAAATTTGTCTCCTCTGGAGTTTTTTACAGTTGAAACCATATAGATTGTACTCTTTTCTTTGTCTGGTTTCTTTCATCAGCATGATGTGTTTGAGAATCCATCATGTTGTGGCATATATCGGTAGTTCCATTTTTATTGCTGAATAGCATTCTTAGGTATGGATCTACCACGGTTTGTTTATCCATTCTCCTGTTGATGGACACTGAGGATGTTTCCAAGTCTGTGGTTATTATGAAGACAGTACCTATGAACATTTGTGTCCAAGTCTTTGTATAGCTGTTTTGTTTTCATTTTCTTGAATATAAGCCTCAGAATAGAATTGCTTAATTGTATGCTTATCATAAACTGCCAAACTGTTTTACAAAGTGTTTGTACGTTTTACATTCCTACCAATAGCATATGAGAATTCCAGGTGCTTCATATTTTCACCAACACATGGCATATTCATAGTTTTTAATTTAAGCCATTCTAGTGGGCATAAAGTGGTACTTCATTATGGTTTAAGCTTGCATTTCTCTAATGATTGACAATGTTGAACATCTCTTTTACCTGCTTATAATTGGCCATTCATATATTTTTGTGAAGGGTTTCAATCTTTTGTCCATTTAAAAAATTGAACCAGTTGTCTTTTTATTATTTACTTATAAGTGTTCTTTATGTGTTTTGAGTACAAATGCTATGTCAGACATATGTACTGCACATATTTTCTCTCAGTTTATGGCTTTTTAAATTTTCTTAATGATGTTTTTTAAAGAAAAGTTCCTCATTTTGATAAGAGCCAATGGATTTTCTTTTTCTGTTGTTTCATGCTTTTTGTGTCCTGTCTAAAAAAACTTTGTCTACCTTAAGGTCATGAAGATTTTCTTTTTTCTCCCAGAAGTTTAGTAGTTATAACTTTAATAATTAGGTCTATGATCTATTTTTGTTTTTATGTACAGTGTGAAGTGAAGGTTGAGGTTCTTTTTTTTTCCTTCCCAAATGGATGTATAGTTATGCCAGCACTGGTTGTAATGACTGTCCTTTCTTGATTGCACTTCTGAGGCCCAGGACTAGACTTACAAAGACACAATTAAAGGTGGCATGTACTCTCAGGGGTCAGCTCTGCACTTGTGTGACCCTGAGAGTGAATGATTCCTTAACTTTTGATTCCCAGACACCTTGCTGGCCTCATCCACTGACTAGTAAGCACCTCGTAGGCAGATCTGCACATTAGCAATACCACTAATAGCTCTCCCTGGGCAACCTCAGCCAGGTGTGTAATAATCCAGTGAGGACACCAGACTTCTGTCCTGAGCTCCAGATGGGGATGTCTGTCTACTTTGCAACTTCTCTGAGATGGCATCTCATATTTAACCTGGCCACCTTCCACCAGCTCCATCACAACAGATAATGGCACTACCCAGGTCCTCCTAAAACAGTTCTGCATGTTGCACACTGCATAAGGATGCTTGGCAGACAGGAGAGTAGGGGTTCAAATCCAGCCGTGCTCCTCTTGTGGAATGCTGTGTGTGGGTAAGAGGCTGTGTGTCCAGAGGAAGAGGTGCCTTTGTTGCTTCCCCCAAAGGCCTCACAAGGACCAGAAGATTCTGGAGTAATATCCTTCAGTCTCCTGTTTCCTTTACACCTGCTCTCAGCCCACTGTGGTCTGACCACAGCGGGCTCTTTCTTTCCTAGGGCACACCTAGTGTGTTCCCTTGCAGGGACATAGTCTTTGCTCTTCCTTCGGCTTGGCAGTCTCTTTCTCCAGGTATTTCTTTTGATGTCAGGTTTCATGTTAAAAGCCACCTCCTCCACGTGGCTTTCTGAAGTTTAAGTTATCTGTCCTTAAAGTAAAAAGTACCTCATTTAATTTTGTCCATGGCATATCTCCATTTTTAATTTTGTTTTCTTGTTGGGAGAAGCAATCTGTTATGGTCTGAGCATCTCAGGTCACAGACCACCTGCATTTCCTGGTCCTGGCAGCTTGGCGTGGGGATGGAGAGGGGGATGCATTTTTGCCGGGCACACTTAGGGGATCTGGGTTCCAGGGACAGTCTCCAGAGTGCTGTTATACCAAGTGCTGGATACATAATTCATGTGCGCAGGGACTTGGGATCCTGAGAGGAAGAACATTCTGTCCCTTGAAAGGCTCTTGGCCCGAAGGCCACAGCAGGGAGGCCTGACCTTGTCATTGTGCCTCATCTGGGACCCAGATGGAGAGAAAAGGAGGCCAGAGACCCTGTAGTGAACACCCTCCCTTCCTGGGACAACTTTAAATGGATTTAAGAATTCATGAGTTCCTAACTGAGCAGCTTGATAAATTATTCAAGGCACATCACAGGGACAGAGATGACCTAGGACCCACCCCTCATTTGAGCAGGCAGAGAAAATCGAGGCCAGCAGTGAGGACAGCAAAACACACAGGAAATCCTGCTGTCCTTTAAGGCCTGGCCCCAACGCTCCCTCCTCTGTCAACTCCTGTGGTAAGACACATTTTTTCTGATCACTCACCACAGGTCTCCCCCACCTCCCTGGCCACCCTCCCTCCCCTAGTTTTTTCAAAATGTGACCCCTAGACCACCAGTATCTGGATCACCAGGGGACCTAGTTAAAGGCAGATCCCTCCTGAATCAGATTCTCTGGATGCAGTCAGGACAGCCTCCACTTCCCCAATGATTCTGATGCTGGCTCATCTTCCAACCAAAATTAAGCCTTCTTCTCCCTACACCTTCCAAGGACTCTGTTATGAACTTGCAATTTAATTCCATTCTGTTGAACAGATTTCCTGAGCACCTACACTGTGTTGCACACAGGCACAAGACCAAAGTTAAGAAGCTTGTTCAGGGCACTCAGCAAATATGGGCTGAGGCAGGATTTGAACCCAGACCCAACTGAGTCAAGAGCCTGCATGTCTTCTATGCTATGGTTCCTGCCCGTGAGGAGCCTATGATTTAGTAAGACCAAAGTAAAACAAATCATTATAAAGTGAGAAAGAATTCATTCATTCATTCATTTATACTTTAATTTAACAAATATTTCATTCATCCATTCAGCGTATTTCCTGAGCACCTACTGTGTGCCTGGAAAGGGTGGAGAAAGCTGTGCAGATCCTCCACAGCAGTGACAAGGAGCTACAGTGTGGTTCAAAGCTCCCTGCTGGCAGAGGCTGAAGATAGTATTTGCATGTTGACTACCACTTGCTAGCTGGAAGACACCAGGCACACAGTGCCCTGCTGAGCTGGGGTTTTCATCTCTAAAAATGGAGATTGACACACCAGTCCAGTGGCTAGTGTCACAAAGACAAGAAATAACACATGTTAGTGAGGACATGGAGACAAGGGAACTCATGTGCACTGTTGGTGAAAATGCAAATTGGTGCTGCCACTGGAAAACTGGATTTTTCTCAAAACACAAACAAACCAAAAATACCATATGATCCAGTAATTCCACTCCTGGGTATTTTGGGTATTTACCTGAAGAAAACAAAACACTAATTTGAAAAGATAAATGCATCCCTTATTTGCAGAATTATTTACAATTGCCAAGATATGGAAGCTACTTAAGTGTCCATTGATACAAGAATGGATAAAAAGACATGTATATATATTCTGAGGAATATTACTCAGCCACGCAAAAGAATGAAATCTTGACGTTTGTAGCAACATGGATGGACCTAGAGGGTATTATGCTAAGTGAAGTAAGTCAGACAGAGAAAGACAAATGCCATATGATTTCACTTATATGTGGAATCTAAAAACCAAAACAAATGAACAAACAAAAAAGAGAAACAGACTCATAAATACAGAGAACAAACTGATGGTTGCCATAGGAGAGGACGGTGGGGGGAGTGAAATAGGTGAAGGGGATTAAGAGGTACAAACTCCTAGTTATAAAAATAGGTAAGTCATGGGGATGAAAAGTACAGCATAGGGAATATAGTCAATAATATTGTAATAACTTTGTATTGTAACTGTATTGATCATGGTGACATTCTGTAATGTATATAGTTGTCAAATCACTATGTTGTCCACCTGAGACCAATATAATATTGTCTCAGTAAAAAAGGAGGGGGGCATTGAATGGGATGGAAAGAGTACCTAGCACTGTACCTGGCACATAGTAGGTGTGCTGTCAATGGAAGGAGAAACAGAAGGATAGTTGAAGTCCATGGGGGGAAGGGAAGGTGTCATTTTATACATGGATTTCTCATTTACTTATGTTAATTCTACTTTAAACATTTGTTCTGTTAGAACAAGTACATCAGAGGATTAAGGAGAGAGGTAATATGGTTTCTTATTTATCCATGAAATGCACCAGCACCTAGCAAGTGCCTGGCTTAAATGAAGTGCTCTGGAAATGTTTCCTGAATGCACAAACCAATGAGCTAATAAGCATTTATGGTTGAATGAATGGGTAAAATTAAGTAAGAGGATGTAGGAAGCAAAACATCCCCTCCTGTCCCCCTTGATGGCCTTACCTGCTTTCCTTTGCCTTTGCACACACATCAGGGCTGATACTTGAAATGAGTGAATGCCAGACGCTAGAAGCTCATCTGTTGGTCCCACTGCTTCCTTACTGGTGCAGGGTCCTGCAGCATGGGAAGGAAATGGAGAACTAGAGCAGGATTCCTGGGCCATTGCTCAGGGAATTAGAGACCCACATGTCCATCAGCATTTCTTAATAGGAGGGCAGAGGAACCTCATATTCCCAAACCATCACTAAGCTCCTACCAAGAGCCAGACACTGTGGTAGGCTCCCTGGAAGGGTGAATACACCCTCCCTTGACCATAATTCCACAGGAGGGAAACATACCAAGTTAATAAATGGAGGCAAGGCCATCACTGAATATGAAACAGTACAGATCGACACCGTCCAATACAGGAGCCACTGGCCATGTGTGGTTATTGAGCAACTTGAAATACGGCCAGTCTGAAATAATTGAGATATAAGTGTAAAATACATGGGATTTTGGAGGCTTAGTATAAAAAAAATATGATGACTTTTAATACTGATCACCTGTTGAAATGACAATATATTGGGCCAAAATGATATATTGGGCCAAATAAACATATTATTGAGATCATTTCACCTGTTCCTTTTTTGCCTTTTTAAATGTGGCTACCAAAAAATTCTAAGCTGCATCTGTGGCTCGCCTTCTATTTCCATTGAAGACCTCTGGCAGACACAGTTCAGAACAAAAAGCTGCTCTGGGCTGCTGGGATGGGATGTGGGAGGGCTGGAGGGGTCTGGGCCGGTTTTGTGGCCTTCAAGGATAGGCTGGTTTGGGGCAGGTGAGCAGAGGCAGACAGACAACGTGCTCTAGCCAGGCGACAAATTTTAACCAAACTAAGTCCCTGGCTTCCTAGTAGACAAAATGGAGGCATTTCAAAACCAGCCACGCTCATTTCACCATCTGGGGAAGGCGACCGTCCACTCCACCCTGGCATCCAGGCCAAGACCAGGGTTCTTGACCAGGAGCTGGGGTGTGGAGCGCCTGAGCCTCAGAAAGCCGTGCCCATCTGCCTGTGTCTCTCACTCCCTCTCCCCAAAGCCCCGGCTCAGTCCTTCCGTGCCACCTACACTTGCTTCTCATAGGCGTCTGCCAAAGCTCCAGGCACCGTCCCCAGAAGGTGATTGATGCTTTTGCTTCCTTTGTCAGCTGCACCTCCAGAGTCCCAGAAACTCATTTTAATTAAAGCGCTGATTGCATTGGGAGGAAATGGTGGGACGTGAGGGTCCGCTGGGGCTGGCGGCAGGGCTGTGACGCAGGAAGATGCCTCTTCCTCCAGCTCCGCCTGCCAGGGCAGCACATGCGACTGTCTCCTAGTAACAAGGCCAGCAACGGTAATGCCGGGGGTGGCGATCATGTGGTCACCGGCTGCTCCTGTTTCCCGCATGTCGATTCCCCGAGCCCACATTGGGCACTCCTGATAGCCGTCCTGCCTGGGCTGTGTCTGCATATTCGAGTCGCTGTTCAGGGAGGAGAAGCAGCTTCCTTAAAATCACAACTAATGAGCAGAAGGGCAGGACTTGAATGCTGGTGGTCTGTCCACCGCCACGGCCTCGCACGCCAACTCCCAGGAGTAAGATGCGCCTCCGGGGACTTCCAGGGTCAGAGCCTGGCCGCGTTCGGCCTCTGCCGCTATCTGGCTGACTTGATTTCTGGAAGCCTCAATTGCTACATTGTGTCAAGTGGGGTTCACATCACCCACCTCACAGGACAGTGAGGATTCAGTTAACATCAGGGGCCTCCCCTGCAGCCCCCGCCTGCTCTCCCGCGGCCCCTCATAAAGCCCTGGTCGGAGCACGAGGGCTCCCTGGGCCTCCCGGCCCTGCCCCTGCCACGCTCTCTGCTTCCTTCCTCCCGTTTCCCCCTTTGACGTCTCTGCACCGGCCACGCTGAGCTGTTTTGATGAATACAAATGAGACAGGTTCTCTCTCCCCCAGCGTTTGCCCCTAGTTCCCCTTCTGCCTGGAGCCCACTGCTCCCTCCTGTCCCTGTCCCTCCTGCCTGTACCCTGCCCATCCCTCCCGGCTCCATGCTGAGGCCCCTCCTCCGGAATCTCTCAGCTGGGAGCGTCCAGGTCCAGCCCTTCTCGGAGGTTAGTCGCTAACCTCACTGAATGCGTCCCTACATTGGAAGCTTCTGGAAGGTGCACACCTGGCTTTCCTCTGTGATTGCAATCGCTGTTTCCTAGACCCGAGAGCGGAGGTGAGCAAGAACTCGGGAGCAGGCCTTGTGTGGATGCTGTTATGGGTTGAATTGCATCCCCTGTGCAAAAGAAGAACTGCAGTCCGTACCCCAGTACCTTCCCAGCTGTCACACAGAGTCGTTGGACCAGCTGTCAACTTCTCTACCACCCAACTTCGCAGCTTTGGGGTTTACTCCATGATCCAGACCTGGACAATCTGCGATTACATCCCGCAGTCCATCAGAGGATACATTCCCAGAAGAGTCAAGCAAGTACTTTCTCTGGAAATACTAGGAAAAAAGAGGTTCCTTATCTCTTGAGGCCACGAAGTTGGTGGAAGGCAAGCCTGGAGCTGCTGGCAGCCTCTTGCGCCTAGGAGGGGACAGGCTGGCTGAAAGCAGAGGTCATCCGAGTGGGAAGACAGAGTGAGACGGATTTATGACAACTCCCTTTGAGGGCTGGAACTCTCCAGCCCTGCAACTTGTAACTAAGTGAGCCAATACATCTTCTCTTTTGCTAAGGCAGTGTAAATTGATTTTCTGCCATTTGCAGTTGAAAAAGTCCTGACATAAAGCATTCAAGTTGATTCTTGGGGTGAGGGTAGTTGGAACAGAAGAGCACTGGGATTTTTGTAATTCTTTGAACTTCAGCATTCTTTCTCCTTCGACTGTCTGTAAATGACTTGAAAACTCCCATCACCAACTGTACTATTTCCACAGCTGTGTGAACCCAACAGCAATGTAGACCTACTTAGCCACTGAGGCATGGAAATCTTCACTGTTTGACTGAATTTAGCTTTTCCTGCTCTCATAAGGGGTGTGTAAAGGTGAACAGAATTATCTTTGGACTTTATTGGGCAGTTCTTTATTTTGATATAATTTCAAACACTAAAAAGTTGTAAGAATAGTACAAAGAATTCCACATACCTTCTTCACCCAGATTCACCAGTTATTGATATTTTGTGCTTTGTCATTCTTTCTCTATATACAAATTCAAATTATTTATTTTTCTGAACTATTGGAAAGTAAGATCGCAGATATCATGCATCTGTACCTATACAAAGTTACGTATTTTTAAGAACAAGAATATTCATCTTACAGTATAATGATCAAAATCAGACAATTTATAATGTATATAGTACTATTATTTAATCTATAGAATTTATTCAAATTTCACCAATTGTCTCATAATGTCCTTTCAGTCATTTTTATTCTAATCCAGGGTCCAATTTGTGGAGTAAGTATTGCACTTAATTTTTATTGCTTTTCCATCTCTGTTAGTCTGGAATGGCTCATTGGCTTATCTTTATTTTTCTTGACCTGGGCATTTTTATTTCATAGAATGTTCCTTGTCTGGTGTCTTAGTCTGTCTGGGCTGCTACAAAAAAATCCCATGGACATGGTGGCTTATAAGCAACAGAAATTTATTTCTCACAGCTCTGGAGGCTGGCAGTACAAGATCAAGGTGTCAGCAGATTCTGTGTCTGGTGAGGACCTGCTTTCTGATTCAAAGCTATGTTCTCCCATAGGGGTTAGAGAGAGAGAGAGAGCACACATTCTCTGGTGTCTCTTCTTATAAGGGCACCAGTCCCATCATGAGTGTCCCATCCTCATGAACTCATCTAACCCTGATTATCTCCCAAAAGCCTCATCTTCAAATACCATCACATTGGGGTTTGGGGCTTCAAGGTATGAATTTTGTGAGGACACAATTTAGTCCAAAGCAACTACATTATTTTGATGCTTACATTGTTTCAGACTGTCCATTGGAAACCCCTTTAGGTTGGTTTTTTTTGAGCACTTACTTTTGAGACATAATCACATATCATACTTTTCCTGTCCCACCAGGGGGACCAGACATTTTTCAAAGGAGCTCTAGTGTCCTTCAGTGAGCCTGGTGTTTAGAAATCCAGATCTACCAACCATTGGACTTAAGAACCCAGAGTGGGGCAACATCTGAAACTCTGGTGAGTCTCTTTAGAAGCTTAGAAACCCTGGAGAAGCTTGGTCCCTCATCTGTAAAATGCAAACATTTTCCAGTTGTTGCAACCATTTTATTTTTAGCTATGATGTGCTTTGTTCAAAGAAGCCCAATAGGTAAAACTGACGTGACAGGGGGAGTGTCTGAGAAAAAATTGGTGTCCAGCCTGTTTGGCTACTGAAGACACTTCATTAGGAGTGAAAAGGGACTTGTCCCCCTCCCCTGCCTCAGCAGGATGGGCAGCCAGGCTTTGAGTTCCAAGCTGGGAACTCTCTTGCCTCAATGAGGATTTACTAGCTTTTCTGTTTCATGAGTAAGCTGGTCCCTCCCACAGAGGGAGGGGTAGCTTGTTTCTGAGCTAGAGGAAGGGTATGGAGTGGCCCTCAGATTGGAGAACCAGCTTTTGCAGGTTCCCGGATAGAGGCACCCAGGCTCTGTCCCCACAAGCGGCCACCATGGACAGAGACAGTGAACACGGGAACCACGAAGTAGAGAGCCAGGTCTCAGCCTCAATTTTATGGTCTAAGTAAACCTTGGGGTTTCTGGACTAACTGGAAGGAGGGGAGAGAAGTCCCCCAGTGTTAGATATTGGGCTTCTTGGAAACCTTTATGAGAGAAACTCAGAGCTGGATCTGATTCGATTTTTTATTTGATTTTTATTTAAAATGTGGCATTTTGCATTATGGGCGTGGGTTGGGGGGCTGTTTATGCTTGGCACCTAGACCAAAAGAGGTTCTCCTGTTGAAAAAGGACGTCCAAGGGCACGTGGAATTTCCCTATTCTAGAAACACTCTATGCTGAGATTTGACACATGGTATCACCATAGCCAGCCCTGGGTGTGGCAGTGGAAACATCTCAGGACCTGAAATCAAAGGGTTTCACTTATAAAGTGACAACAGAGTCAGTGCAGCACAGGGCTGTCAGGAAAGTTGGACGAGATGATCCAGGAGAAGTGCCTGGCCCGTAGCTGCCCACAGGACATGCTCAATAAAACAGGCTATTATTCTCTATTATTCTTCGTTACTAATTAATTGATTTACTTTTTGGTTCATTCATGGGGCTCTGGGTCCTTGTTCTTTCCAGTGAGTCCTTAAAGGACTGGCCTGTTTGACCCACTTTCTGGTCTTTGATTCAGGGTGTCCTATGGACAGATGTCCCTGGCAAATGCCCAGGCACCAAAAATTGTTACCACCTTTGTTTTTACCATAGGGAGCTCTTGTCTCACACTCCACACATGTCAACCAACCTTGACAACAAGCTGACAGGGATGGGCTTGGATATATATGTTTGAGCCACTAGCATCGCCAG
The DNA here is from genome assembly GCF_030020395.1 of Manis pentadactyla. Taxonomy (NCBI): domain Eukaryota; kingdom Metazoa; phylum Chordata; class Mammalia; order Pholidota; family Manidae; genus Manis; species Manis pentadactyla. The sequence goes on from NC_080029.1 coordinate 8,846,003, forward strand.
AAAGGTTCAACCTTGTGTTATTTTGCAAAGAGCTTCCTGCCACCTGATGGGCACACCAGGGATTGCGGGCATCCTGCCTTTTCTTGGCACTGTACACCCCAGGAGGCCTAGGAGCAGGAGAAGAGAACCCCAGGACAGTGACCTTGATTTCCAGTAATGGATATTACACTAATTAGGCGATTATTTTCCAAGATGAAAATCATGACTTTGTGGGAAGTACGATACATTCCATCCTACTGAGCGTGCATTATCGCCATGGATGCCTGCCTGGGCCTGCCAATGGGGACAGCATGTCTGTCCATTCCCCACTGGGAAAGACTTGGAAAGCATCAGGATGAGGCCCTGGGGGATGTTTTGCAGCTAATGAGGCAGAAGATAATGAGGCCGAGGGCCCGGTCCACATCATACCACTTGGACTCAATTGAAAACTATTTTTCAATTGCTACAGTGGAAACTGAAACTCAGAGGTAGCATGTGGGGCAAGAAAGGCAGCCGAAGTTACAATATCCTTCCATGTGTGTTCCCCAGGCACCCTCATCAGAGCCTAGTGTGGTGGAAAGACCACCAGCTCGCTGTCAAGACACTTGGGGTCTCACCCTGCTGTGCAGCCGCTGGTTGACGGACCCGCGACTTCTCTCCAGTTGGGCTGGATTAGAGGTCTTCCAGCCTTTCCAAGGCAATGTAGAGCCATGGGTGAGAGTGCCTGCCATGGGCACTCAAATCTCATCAGCTGGTCACTGCACTCTGCCTTTCTGACCTGTGCTTTTCTCTCCTGTAAATGGAGGTGATCACAGTAACTGTGTCCTTGGGAGTGGTGAGGACAAAACGAAATGATGAATTAAAGGGAATTGCTCATATATAATTCTCAAGAAGTATTTCTATTTTGTCTCTTATCCTATCATCCTGGGCTCCACTTATGGTGTACATTGTTCTGCAGAAAAAGTCAGGGGACTGTGTTCTTTTGCTCTTCTTGATTTGTTAATCATGTCCTTCCTCCCCACGTTCCTTTGCTTAAAGACCCTGCTTCATCCTCAGCTCTGAAAAGGGGCAGGTCTGGCACCAGGAGCCCTTGAGATCCTGTCTGTAACTTCCTGGATGCCTGGCTGGAAGCGGGCCCTGTAGATGCTCCTTGGCTTAGGAATTTGGCATTGAGATGTGAAGGCTAGGGCATCAATCATGGGGAGCTGGGCTGATTTTCCACTGAGAGAAAACACAGAAGGCAAGCAGAGAGCAAAGTCAGAGAAACCATACAGCCTGGGAGAGATAAATGCAGAGGTGGTTCCATTAGAAGTAGGAGGGATGGGGAGTATAATATTAGGAGGCAAGTTCAGCTATTAAGGTAGAAAAACAAAATAACTGGCTTGAGGCAAGTTCAGCTATTAAGGTAGAAAAACAAAATAACTGTGGCTTACACAGGACTGAAGGGTAATCTCTCTTGCAAAACTGTCCAAGTTGGTTTACTGAGCTTTACTCTGCAGTTACTTGGGTCCAGGCTCCTCCCACCTTGTACTAGACCATCTCTTGGTGGTGCCTTTGACCCCAAGGTCCAAGATCCTGTCCCACATCCCTCCAGATCGGCACCCTAGCAATGGCAGGAGGAGGCTGGCACATTCCCAGCTTCAGGCATTCCTGCACTTGATATCCATGAACTTCCTTGGACATTTCACTAAGCCCGTTTGTATCTGAGCTCACCTGAGAATATTTCTGTTCCTTGCAGTCATGTCTCTAGCACATCCTAATACTTACGGGAAAAAAAATAAGTCAATGGATCAAATGTAGATTTTACTACATTTAAGTTTTATTCCAATAATTGAAAACAATCAGAAATGAATGTGCTATTGTTAAGACTGATCAGAATCGAACATCTTAGTTCAGGCATGAGGCTCACACTGTCCATTACAAAGATGTGGAAACTGACATTATTTATCTTTATACGGCCAAAAGGATGGGAGGATAACATTTTGAAATACTGATATATGTATTTTTTCATTGTAGGTAATTACTTTTACCCTATAATCTTCCCACCACTCAGAGTAGACTAGGCAGCTGGGGCTTATGGCCTCAGGGGAATGACTGTTCTCTGAGAGAACAAAGTTGTCTTTTGAGTTTAAGTACATGATTTTTCTGCTCACAGCCAAAACAACAGTCATGCAAGCCAAGATTTCAATCAATTGTGAAAGCAAGTATCTTGTTTAAGTTCCAAAAGTTTTCTTTGAGCAGGAAAATCTAAACCCTGAAGGACTTGACACAAAAGGAGTTTATTGTAAACAACAGTCTAGAAAAATGCAGGGTGATCTAAAAGTTAGTTTCTGTATAAAAGCAAATAAAATCATCCGGCTGGGGGCAGAGGAAAGAATCAGGGAGGACAGAATCAGAAGCTGACTGGACCTGAGGGGGAGGAGTATTAAAACTTCAGAGGGGTTTGGAGGATCCTGTAATAAAAGGGACTTTGATTGGCTTCCCAGCAGGTAACCCAGAGGATTGGCAAGTCCCGGAGAGGAGGTCCTGGAGGGGCAAAGCAGGAGCGGCACTGGGTTATGTACATATAGAATTGCCTTATTCCATCCTTATGGTGGTATTATAATTCCCATTGTATAGAAAAGGAAATTGAGGCTCATAAAGGTCAACCACCTCACTCAGACTGCACGTGTCCGTCAGGGTAGGCTAGGTCATGCTGAAGTCACACACAGATGCAAAGTCTCAGTGGCTTGAAACAACAATGCTATTATTTCTCATTCATGCTACATCTTCCTAGTAGCATGTGCTTATCATATCACAGACCCAGGCTGACGGAGTTGCTGCCGTCTTTAATGCTGATGGTCTCCATGCCAGAGGGAAAGGAACCCTGGAGGACCTCACCCTGCTCTGGGACAAGAGCGATATAGCTTTCTTCTGCCCACGACTCCCTGATGAAAAGCAGCTGCACGTCTCCATCCAATCACAGGGATCCTACTAGATACGCAGAGGAAGGAGCGAACTGAATCCATTAGGAGCACCAATGGCCATCACATTCTCTTTATTATTAAGTGGCCGAGCAGAGATGCAAAACCCTGATCTGTCATCCATCCACCCATCCAGTAAATATTTGAGAGCTTTCTTCTCCCCCTCCCCCCTTCCCCCTCTTTCCCTCCCTCCTTCTCTTCCTCCTTTTTCTTCTTTCTGCCCTTTGTTTTCCCCTTCATCCTTCTCCCCTTTCTTCATACTTTCCCTCTTCCTTCTCCGATCTTCCTCTTCCAATTAGTATATTATCATTACTTATCTAAGAGGAATTAGAGTAACTTCTGGAGACAAAAATGTTTAAGAACACAGTTGTGTCCTTTGCACCGAAAGAGTTCATAGTCGGTGGGACCGCCCGGCGATGGAGCACGCGACCGTCATTCACTGTGACAAGGGCTAGCATGTGCCGGGTGTTACAGGACCACGGAGGACAGGCGAAGCATCTGAAACTGGGGGGCAGCACAGGTCTCTGGGAGAAAGAAGTATCTGACTGAGCCCTGACAGATGACTAGGAGTTAGTAAGGGGAAGGCAGAAAGGGAGGAAGGGAGGGCAGAGGGGTGAGAAGTGAGGCTGGAGAGGTAGACAAGGGGCAGATCGTGGCAGACCTGGAAGTCACGCGGAGTTGGGACTTTATTCTAAAAATGGTGTTGATGGGTGTTAACCAGGCATCTTTCAAAAGATAACAGTTTGCCAGGCACATGAAAAGATGCTCCACATCTCTAGTCATCAGAGAAATGCAAACTAAAACCACAATGAGATATCACTTCACACCAGTTAGGATGGCCAACATCCAAAAGACAAGGAACAACAAATGCTGGCGAGGATGTGGAGAAAGGGGGACCCTCCTACACTGCTGGTGGGAATGTAAATTAGTTCAACCATTGTGGAAAGCAATGAAGGTTCCTCAAAAAACTAAGAATAGAAATACTATTTGACCCAGTAATTCCACTCCTAGGAATTTACCCAAAGAAAACAAGATCCCTGAATCAAAAAGACATAGGCACCCCTATGTTTATCGCAGCACTATTTACAATAGCCAAGGTATGGAAGCAACCTAAATGTCCATCAGTAGATGAATGGATCAAGAAGAGGTGGTATATATGCACAATGGAATACTATTCAGCCATAAGAAAGAAACAAATCCTATCGTTTGCAACAACATGGATGGAGCTGGAGGGTATTATGCTCAGTGAAATAAGCCAGGCGGAGAAAGACAAGTGCCAAATGATTTCCCTCATTTGTGGAGTATAACAACGAACAAAACTAAAGGAACAAAACAGCAGCAGACCCAGAGACTCCAAGAAGGGACTAGTGGTTACCAAAGAGAAGGGTTTAGGGAGGGTGGGTGGGGAGGGAGAAGGGAATTAAGGGGCATTATGATTAGTTCACATAATGTAGGTGGCTCAAGGGGAAGGCAGTATAGCACAGAGAAGACAAGTAGTGACTCTGTGGCATCTTACTACACTGATGGACAGTGACAGCAATGGGGTAGGGGGGGAGACTTGATAATATGGGTGAATGTAGTAACCACAATGTTGCTCATGTGAAACCTCATAAGATTGTATATCAATGATACGTTAATAAAAAAAGAACCAATGACAATAAAGGTAATGAATTGAAAAAAAGATAGGTTTGCCAACTGGAGAATAGCGAGAGGAAGGGCACAGAAAGTGAGATAAGTTGAGAACAAGTTATAGTCAGTCTAGATATAGCTGGAGATGGCTGTGATGGTGGGGTGGATAGAATCAGCAGATTCCAAAGACATTATGAAAGCTAGCAGGGAGGAGGGGTCAACAGGACCGGGACCTGGCTGGGGGTGGAGGAGTGGCCTGAAATGGTGATGTCCGGGTCTCTGGTTTGGCCAACCCAGTGGCTTTGCCATTTCCTGAGGTGATGACACCGGAGAAGGAAAGAAGCTAGGGTTGTATTTTTAAGTATGCTGTTGTTGACGTGTTGGCGGACTATCCCAGTAGAACTGTCTGGTAGGCAGACAGACAAGCAGTTCCTGAGCTCAGAAAAGAATCCTGGGTTGGAGAAAGAGATGTTGGAGTTATAGAGTTACAGCAGATGATGACTGACTCCAAAGCTTGCGAGTGTAAATTCTCACACAGACTGGCTAGATTAGGCCACGTGACCTAGAGGGATTGTATATTCAACATTGACTGCACGCCTGCTATGTGCCTGACCCTGTGCTAGACGCTGAGTATCCCACAGTGGTAACGGCTCCTCCCTAGGGATGTAGTGGGTCCCTCCTAGTTTCAAGACTCCGTGGCCAGCTAAAGGTAAAAAAGCAAAACAAGAACAAATGGTATTTATATTACCTTGGGAAACCAAAGCTTCCCAGGTATTTCTGATCAGACACGAAAAACCCTGCATGAATCATCCGTACACAGTAAAGAAAGCCATCAACTGTGGTGACAAAGGCTATATAGCGTTGCATAGAAGTATCAGGGTTGTTGCAAAAAAAATCCCATGTAGCTTTAGAATCAGATTAACCATCTATTAGCCACCTTCTGAAGGAGAGGATTGTCGGAAAGCAAGATAAACAAGCCACAAAGAGATATAAATCAGACGATTCAATCCAAAAGGGCAATGATCCTGGAGACCCGTCTTTGAATAAACAAATAACCAACCCTTAGAAATGAAACCGAGGAGTGGTTTTCAGTCCTCAACCCATACTGGGCCGTGGAGGAGAGGTCCCGGGCTGCCCCTGGCAGAAAAATCCCTGAGGGTTGTCTAGGTCCAGCCCAGCGTAAGACTAAAGGTAAGATGTGACCTAGGAACTCCGTTTGTAGATGTATGTCTTAGAGAAATAAAAATACACAGCGTAAGGAAAGAAACACAGGAATATTTTGAAAACAATGCAGTTATAGGATGACGTGCAATGAAAAGGAAAGGAGAGCAGGGGAGAGGAAAGAAACTACCTTGGTGACCATCGATTAAGGAATGGACAAATGGGCTACGTATGTCCAAAGTGTGGGTGCTATGCAGCACTCTGAAAATGAGGTGATATTCTAAGTGCTGACATGCAAGATGTCTAAGACATTAAAAGAAAACTATCCACATTTTTATTAACGTATAAAGCATAGAAAGTCAAATGTATCCTTGTTTGTGTACAATTCTGTAAGTTTTGACAAACACAGGCAGTCATGTAACCAACACTATCAAGACATAGAAGAGTTCCATCAACTCCCAAAAGACCCCCACCCATGCTCCTCTGTGGTCACCCACACCCCCTTCCCCAGTCACAGACAACCACTGAGCTGTTATCCAGCCCTATACTTTTGTTTATGCAAGAATATCACAGAAATGGAGTTATATGGTACGTAGACCTCTGGGTCTGGTACTTTCACTCAGTGTAATGCATTTGAGATACAACCACGTCCTAGTGTGTCTCACTGGCTCATTCTCTTTATTGCTGAGGAGTTTTCACTGCATGCATGCACCGGTTTATTTATCTATTCCCTATTTGATGGACTCGAGGTTGTTATTTTTATTTCTTCTTCTCCTTCTTCTTCTACTTTTTAGGGAATTACAAATTAGCCACTATAAACATTCATGTACAATTTTTAAAAATTGAGCTATAATTCCAATTTTAAAATTAGCATATTAACATGTACAATTCAATATATTCACAGAATTGTGCAACCATAACTGCTATGTAATTCCAGAACATTTTTGTCACATTGAAAAGAAACCCCATATTTAATAGCACTTACTCCCAATTTTTTTCTTCTCTCAGCTTGTGGCAACTACTAATCTATTTTCTATTTCTATGGATTTGCCTCTTCAGGACATTTCACATAAATGGAGTCACACACTATGTGGCCCCTGTGTCTGGCTTCCCTTACCTAGCGTGATGCTCTGAAGGTTCATCGGTGTTGTAGCATGCATCACTACTTCATTTCTTTTTATGGCTGAAAATATTCCATTGTACAGATATGCCACATTTTGTTACCCATTAATTGATGGATATTTGAGTGTTTTCACTTTTTGGTATGTAAATGTTCATAGACATTTATGTACAAATTTTTATATAGCTATTTGCTTTCAATTCTTTTGGGGTGGAATTGTTGGCTTTTATGGGACCCGTGTATTTAACTTTTTGGAGATGCTGAACTGTTTTCCAAAGGGGCTGTATCATTTCATGTTTCCACCAGAACATTTGAGAGTTCCAATTTCTCCACATCCTTACCAACACTTGCTGTTTTATGTTTTGTAATTCTAGTCATCCTTGTGAACCTGAAATGTTACCTCATTGTGACTTGTATTTACTTAATGGCTAATGATGTTAGTATTTTTTCATGTGTTTATTGGCCATTTGTGTATCTTCATTGGAGAAATGTCTATTCACGCCCTTTGCTCATTTTCAAATTGGAGTGTTATCATATCGTTGAATGTTAACAGCTCTTTATGTATTTTATATACTGGTCCCTTATCAGATACATGGTTTGCATATATTTTCTCCCATTCTGTGGGTTGTCTTTTCACTTTCTTGATGGTATTATTTGCAGCGCAAAGGTTCCTAATTTTTATGTCATCCAACTTACCTATTTTACTATCTTTACTAGAAGTAGTAAAGGGAATCCCATTGGCTGAAAAGAAAGGACACCAGACAGTTACCTGAATCCACATGTCCACATGATGAAATAAGGAGCATGGTAAAGGGAACTGCATAGTAAATGTAAAGGATGGAAAAAGTGTACTTTTCATAAATATACTCATCTTTTCTCTTATATCTGATTTTTAAAACCTGCATAAATTAAAAGTTATAAATCTATGTTTATAAGCACAAAATGTATACAGATGTAATTTGTATGGTAGCACAAAGTAGGGGGTGAACTATATAGGAGCAAAGATTTTGTGTACTATTAAAATTAAGTTCACATTAATTTGAACTAGATTATTAAAATTTTAATTATAGCTCCCAGGACAACCACTAAGATAATAACTCAAATATAGATATTCCTTTCTTCTACCAGTTACTTGTTACCTGATCCTTGTTGATCTAGTGGCAGAATTGACTACACAATTTGAAGGGCCTAGTGAACAATGAAAATGTGGGACCCTATGGTCAAAAGTTATTGAAACTTTTAAGACAGTAACAGCAGAGTGTTAAACCAAGTGCAGGGCCCTCCGGCACGGGCCCCATGTGACTGTGCACGAAGTCATCCCTCTAGTGGGGGCCAGGGGGATATTTTTTTGCTTGTTTTGATTGAGCCTCAGTTTTAGGCAGAAGCTCTGTCCTGGACTGTGGAGGTGGGACTTCTCAGTCATCCTGCCCACCCGCAACTGCAGTTCTTGTTGCTGATCCTCTTTTATCTGGGATCGTGTCTCAGAGGCAACAAGGAATGAGCAACCAGCAAGGTTTAATAAAAGAGTAAAAGAAGAAAAGATCCTGCCAATCAGGAGGCGCCAGCAAAGATTTTGATGAAGAGTGAAAAGAAAGGCTCCTGCTAATTAGGCAGGGCTCCAAAGGAGTGTGTCAGTGTCTAGGATTTCCAAGCTTCTTGAAAGGACTAAGTCCACACCAATGGCTGGGACTGTTGCTGGACCGGATGCTGGGGCTGAGATGAGATCAGGACACTCCCTTGTTCCTCGGGCTGAATTTTCCCAGATGTCCAGGATGTGGCTTCTTGTTTACCGTGGAGCCTTGACCCTGACTGTAGCTTACCAGGGCCTTGAGCTCTGTCTGCCTGCATCCCACTAATACCTGCCTCATTCTGGTCACTGGGCAGTGACCATGCACCTTTCCCCAAAGCAGAGGACGTATTTTTGTTCCCCTGCCCCTGCTACAATGAGTTTTCACCAGCACCGTGGAGGTGACAGTGTTCATTGCCCTGTGGCAATAGTCGGTTATTCTCTGACCTCAGCTCTGTGAGGGCTCAAGAAAAGTTATGAATTTATAAACTGACATTTTGTTGTTGCTGTAAAAGTGGAAGCAATGCTCTTTCCATTATCCTACATCCTAAGAGGAGACTGGAAGTCTGTGAATAGCTTGTCTTTTTTAGTATGGAAAATTGCAATACAATGACCGCATCACTCAGCTGCAACAACCGTCAGACGCCCAAGACCCCTCTCATTTTGTATCATTTCCTTTCACCTCAGAGGATTATTTTGCAGAAATCCTATACATCATCACATTTCAAACAGAATGTCATTATAAGTTACACTTTAAGTCAATAAATATGTCACAGCAGTGAAATAATAATTCAGTATGAACTCATTTGTGTTCAGATAAATATATAAGTGCACAGGCAGAAGTCTGGAAAAAGCAGCAGCAAACTGATAGAAGCAGCTATATTTTGGGAGAGGAGGGGGTTTGGGTAGGAGTCAAGGGTAAGATATGCTTTATCTTAAATGTCCTATTAACCATGAGAACATAGTCTGTATCACTTGTGCAGTCTCAAAAGTGTGAAAAGGTAATAAGAAATGAATAAAAACAGACTTTGGTTTGAATCCCAACTCCATTGTTAACCATATGTGTGACCTTGGACAACTCACATCTCCTCTGGGGTTAAGGAGGGAGTAGGGGTGGGGAGGGTGGAGGGCTTTGGGAGGCAGGCAAGAATCCCTAATTGTACTGAGAATGAACTGACTCACCTCACGTAAACTTTCTGGCATATGGTAGGCACTCAATAAACGTGAGGAACCTAATGGTCCTTCTGCGTGCCCACCCGATGTAGAATTATAAAAAGGGGCAAACTAATTGAGGGATATTAAATCATAATTATAATGAGCTTCTTCTGCCCCTTTGTGGTGTGTTTAAGTTATTGCTAGGATTTTTCTAACACGAGAAAATCAAAATGAATGTTATTGTTCCCTGAAATTGGATTAATCTCTTTTACCTCTTGAACTCCAAGACTGATTCTGCAGCGTCTTATTTAGGTTTCTATTTCTGCCAAGGGCTTATACTAGCTGTTTGTCTATTTCTGTCAAGGGCTTATATTAGCTTGAAAAATCCCTTGAGGTAAGAACTTGTTTAATTCCCCCTCTCTCTCTTTCCTTCTTTATTTCTAACAAAAAGTGGGATAAAACAGTACCACGCCTGCAGAGCTGACTAGATTGCTTCAAGTGTGTGAGAACATTTTGCAAACTACAAAGTACTTTCCAGATGTACTCATCTGCTAACTCAGATTTTTGTGAAGGATGTTTCCCAGCTACACACTGACAATTTGGAGGGCATGGCTCATTCACTCACAGGACTTGTGGCCTCGTAGGTAGTGAGAGAGAATGAGTGTCAAGAACTACCAAAGGACTATAGCTGGTATTGTTCAAAGTGCTGTGGGATCCTAGAGAAGGAAGGGGAACTTCGGTTGGGGATGCAGGGCAGTGAAACCTTAGCATATTGTAGATTTGAGCTGCAGCTCAAGGTCTGAGTGACAGTTCACTGTAGAGAACGATGATATGAGCAGCAATATCATCAACAAATATAGGGGTGGAAGGGGTGGAAGACAGGGGCGTTCTGGGACCATCTCTGGGTTCTCTGTGGCTGCACCTTAAAGGATGGTGGGTGTGGCTGGAGAATGGTCTAGAAATGGCAGGTTGAGCAAGAGCATGAAAAACCTTGAATACTGTACTGACAAATAAATATGAACACAAATCACCCAAGCTTAGCCTGGTGCCTTCTGGAAAGCAGTGTCAGTAATTGTGAAATGGATGTGAACGATAAGAAGCTTCACTGTTTCTATTTTGAATTGTCTTTTGTCTTTTACTTGGTGAGAGGTGATTTTCAAAGTTTCAGCCTCACCAAGTCTTTTTTAACAATAAATTTCTTCAAATGCTTTCACTATGCCAACGTGTGAAATTTATATTCATTATAAAGAAAAGTTTCACGTTGTGCCAATGTGATGATTTTTTCCCCAAGAAGGTGATCATTTTTTAAAAAAAATATGGCCTGTTATTAGAGGCTAGTGCACATGTATACTTTTTGGAATATGAAAGACTAGGTAATTGTATTTAGCTTTTGGAACAACTAAAAATGGAGCTAAGTGCCTTTTGCCAGAAGATAAATTTCTCTCAAAAGAACTTGATCATCATTTTTGCAGTTGACAGGAAACATTAATCAAGGTTGCTGCTTGGAAGCTTTTAAGGAAAAGGAAGAGAACAGAACCAAAATGAAATATAGCTGGATGGAATGGAGAGTAATAATAAATTAGGATGTAAAGTTTTTCTGTTCTTAAGAATACATTTAAAGTTTTATAATTATGATTACAGAGAAGACAAGCCTTCAACTCAAAATTTGCTCCCTAGTTACCTTTGTAGGTGGGGTATTATCCAAACTCTCAATTTATAGAGAAGCCAGGTTTAGTCAGCAGAAAAAGGAGCCAAGATTTGACCACATATATCACAAAATATGAGGGAAAAAAATCAGTGACTATGTGAACAACAGGTGCCTTCAGATTAAAACAATATTCAACTTTTTACCTGTGAAACTGGCAACAATTTCAAAATATCAGTCATCATTGTTGCCAGGAGGAGACTAAAAAGGGCACAAATACTGGTGTAGTGGATGGTGTAGTGTGAATATTCCCACTGAAGGACAGAGGCATGCATTTCCTCAGCTGCCAGGAGTGGTGGCTGATAATGGGTGGCTCACAGATGAGTCCCTCCCTGGGAACTAACTCCCAGGGCATCCAATGGCCAGTCCACACTCAGTCTCAGAAGTCCGAGTTCTTTGCCTTGACTCAGAACAGCTGGAGGCACTATCCCTGTTCTAGAATTCCCTGTGTGGTCAAGCTCTGTTGCAATTGCACTTCAGTTCAACTTTCTTTTCTGCCAGTCTTGATTCTCTCACCTGTTCCCCAGGAGGTGTCATTGTGAGAATTTTCCCCAAAAAAACCTGCACAAAAATCTTCATCCTATGTCTGTTTCAATCTAAGACAACTGCCATGAGGAAATAAACGTATTTCTTCTTGTCAAATCTATTAATATTAATCTTTATGAAATCTTATCTTTTACATTTATAAAGTACTTTTCACCATGAATCATCATATACCCATATTTTCTCCTTTTAGTAGTCAAAAATAGTATATGTAACTACAACTCATCTGTAGAGAAAATGAAAGTTCCTATGGCGGGATTCTCACCTGGCCCTGGGTCGACTGGCTCACTACACACGTGTGGGCAATACGTTATTATTGACTCTATATAGAGAGCTCCGCCCAGTGCTCTGGGCTGCACGGTGCAGGACAGCAGAGGCTGGAGAGGCGTCAGTGCCTAGGACAGAGGCTGAGACGGCTGTGGGGACAGAGAGGCCTGGAGGCAGAGACCAGCTTGCTGCACGCAAACTTGCCCTGATGCCGACGGGATTCTAGCGCTTGACCTGCTACCGTAAGAATAAAGTTGGGTATAAACACTTTCACCCCCAGAACGTTCCATTGTCAGTTTTTGGTCTCACCGACTCAAGAATGAACTTGCCCGGGGCTGACACCCATTGGAGAGACATCATCTAGAATTCATACCAATGTAATGTGTGACATGGAATCTAATTAAATCTCTTCCCATAGAGTTGACCCCCAGCACTCATTATGGAATAAGCCACCCTCCTCTCTGTGGACTTGAACGGCATGTGATTTCACAAGCGAACGTCTGACCGTCTAAACTTGGGAACTTTGTGACGGAAGGTCCTGTTTAGGCAGTATCATCACGATTCCTATGTGGCCAGCAGGGGGCTCTACTGAATAAGAAATGGGCCTCTCCTAACTGGCTAGGGTTCCCCAACAGTTCGCTTTCTCTGAACAAAATTAACTCTGAAATTGGCAGCGCTAGATGCTCCCCAGCTGCTGGCTGGAGCGGTGGAAGAGAGGCCTCTTTCTCCTGTCGAGGGTGTAGAGATCTATGCCAAAGGGTCTGGTGGAGGAGGAAATGGAGCTCTACTCCCACAGTGCCCACGCAGAATAATCGGTCTTAAATCAAGAGTTTCCTGTTGCTGGAAGGACTCCGACAGAAGCTCCAGAAACATTTCTGTTAGCCTCCAGAGACCCGAAGTTTGACCATCAGTGAGGGTCCAGTGTGCCTTTATATAAGCTATGGTACTTGCATTTGCATTTATAAAATTCTTTGATTACATTTTCTCAGCAATAACCCATAACTCTTTTGTGCTATGATTCCAGGCTTGGGAGAAGGACGTCAGCTCGTTGTCACAGCTCTGGTGTTGACATCACCACAAATTCATTCCACTGGCTCCCAAGAGCACTTTATTCGATATTTTTACTCCATCAGCTGACCAGTCCTGGGCTTTGCTCATCAGCTGAAAGCCAGAGATGACTTCTCTGCAATCACAGTCTTGAGGAGATGTGGCCTTGACCACGGCAGTGTGAGCAGGGAAACAGCGTGGCTTCTAACTCCAGCTCTGCCATTGGCCAACACCAGCTGCCACTGCACGTGAGCTTCTCCGTCTCCGAGCCTCATCTGTGAGTGGTGAGGCCATAGCATAAGCTGAGTCCTTATTTTCTTGGAGGAGGCCCTGAATCTTAATTTTATGGGATGATGGTGTGGACGCCACCAACGTACTGCAGCTCTGTGGTGCAGTTGGATCTTGTCTTTGTTAACCAGGGTGGGGCTGGGTCAGGGTGCTGAACACAGGTTCCACCTCTCCGGTAGCAGGCAGGGCTCCCAAGACCACATACATGGGGGTCACCAGGCTGCCTGTCAAACATGCAGACTCCCAGGCCCCTGCCCAGTCCTGCTGAGCCAGTGGGGATGGTGTGGGCCCAATGACCTTCATGTAATTGACTGTTGGGGGATTCAGATTTGCAGTGAAGCATGACCGCTGGTCCCAGGATAAAGTCCAGCCTCTAGCTTAGCTCACCAGCCCTGTAGAACCCGGTCCTGCCGAGCACCATCCCTGGGAGGCCTTCCCCAACACCACACACTTGTATGCATGCGCGCGCGCGCGTGAGCACACACACACACACACACACGCTCACACCCCATACACTGTGACCCAGCCACCCCTACCACCTGGAATCTGGAGAATGCACCTGAAGGACTCACACACCTGTGAATTTGCTCACACTGCTTCCTTCTGAATGTTGCTTCCTACACCAGCCCTGACCCTGGGAACCCAAGTTCAGTTGCTTAGGCTTCACGTTTAATTTGAGCCATCGTTTTTTTCCCGGAAGCCTCTCTGGAATCCTTTGTCCTCAGAATACGTTGACTTACCTCTCTTTATGCCCCCTGTCCCACGTGCAGATGCCTGTCACCTCCCCTGCCATACTTCAGCTCTCGTGCCAGCCCACAGTATGTGAAGGTGGCTCCACCAGTGTCATTTGTCATTGTAACTCCAGGGTCTGCCCAACGGTGCCCTGCCCTTGAAGGGACTTCTTAAATGTTTGTTAGATGAATGAATGAATGAGTTGTTGTGTACAGAGGCCCTGGAAGAAAGAACAGTGTGGGGTCAGCTGGGTTCTGGGAGGCTAGGTGGTGGACCACCCAGTTTTGATGAGGGTGACTAAGGTACTCACAGGAGGTTGGTGGAGAATCCTGCAGGGCACCTTAAAGATAGTGGTGTCAGAGAATGGATCGTGAGAGGGGCGGAAGATGGCGGCGTGAGTAGAGCAGCAGAAATCTCCTCCCAAAACAACATATATCTATGAAAATATAACAAAGACAACCCTTCCTAGAATAAAGACCAGAGGACACAGGACAATATCCAGACCACATCCGCACCTGAGAGAACCCAGCGCCTCGCGAAGGGGGTAAGATACAAGCCCCGGCCCCGCGGGAGCCGAGCGCCCCTCCCCCCAGCTCCCGGCGGGAGAAGAGCAGGCAGAGCGGGAGGGAGACGGAGCCCAGGACTGCCGAGCACCCAGCCCCAGCCATCCGGGCCAGAGTGCAGGGCCCTCGATACTAGGAAAACAGGGCAGCAAGAACAGTGAGCAGGCACTGGAGGCTGGGCGACAGAGGACATAAGAAAAGCGCGCGACCATTTTTTTTTTGCTTTTTTGCTGTTTTGTTTTGGCGAGCGCTTTTTGGAAGTCTTAAAGGGATAGGGACCCCAATACTAGGGAAACAGGGCAGAAAGACCGGTGAGCAGAGGCCTGAGGCTGGCACCGGAGAATAAAGAAAAACGAAAGACCACCTTTTTTTTTTTTTTTTTAATTAAAAACATTTTTTTATAATTTAAAAATTTTTTTTTCTTTTTTTTTTTTTTTGGTGGTCGTTTTGTTTTGGCGGGTGCTTTTTGGAAGTCTTAAAGGGGCAGGGTGGGACACTTAATCCAGAGATAGGGAATCGGGGATCTCTGGGCACCCTAACCCCTGGGCTGCAGGGAGCAGGGAGGCCCCTCACGGAGATAAATAGCCTCCCAGCAGCTCCTGCTCCAACGCGACTCCACCACTTTGGAGCAGCTGCCCGAGCCAGGCCACGCCCACAGCAACAGCGGAGATTAACTCCATAGCAGCCGGGCAGGAAGCAGAAACCCTGACTGCGCGCAGCTGCGCAGCACAAGCCACTAGAGGCCGCTGTTCTCCCAGGAGAGGAGGGCCACAAACCAACAAGAAGGGAAGTTCTTCCAGCCATCACTCGTCCCAGCTCTGCAAACTAATCCTATCACCATGAAAAGGCAAAGCTACAGGCAGACAAAGATCACAGAGACAACACCAGAGAAGGAGACAGACCTAACCAGTCTTCCTGAAAAAGAATTCAAAATAAGAATCATAAACATGCTGACAGAGATGCAGAGAAATACACAAGAGAAATGGGATGAAGTCCGGAAGGAGATCACAGATGCCAGAAAGGAGATCGCAGAAATGAAACAAACTCTGGAAGGGTTTATAAGCAGAATGGATAGAATGCAAGAGGCCATTGATGGAATTGAAATCAGAGAACAGGAACGCATAGAAGCTGACATAGAGAGAGACAAAAGGATCTCCAGGAATGAAACAATATTAAGAGAACTGTGTGACCAATCCAAAAGGAACAATATCCGTATTATAGGGGTCCCAGAAGAAGAAGAGAGAGGAAAAGAGATGGAAAGTATCTTAGAAGACATAATTGCTGAAAACTTCCCCACACTGGGGGAGGAAGTAATCGAACAGACCACGGAAATACACAGAACCCCCAACAGAAAGGATCCAAGAAGGACAACACCAAGACACATAATAATTAAAATGGCAAAGATCAAGGACAAGGAAAGAGTGTTAAAGGCAGCTAGAGAGAAAAAGGTCACCTATAAAGGAAAACCCATCAGGCTAACGTCACATTTCCAAACAGAAACCCTACAGGCCAGAAGAGAATGGCATGATATATTTAATACAATGAAACAGAAGGGCCTTGAATCAAGGATACTGTATCCAGCACGACTATCATTCAAATATGACGGTGGGATTAAACAATTCCCAGACAAACAAAAGCTGAGGGAATTTGCTTTCCACAAACCACCTCTACAGAACATCTTACAGGGACTGCTCTAGATGGGAGCACTCCTAGAAAGAGCACAGCACAAAACACCCAACATATGAAGAATCGAGGAGGAGGAACAAGAAAGGAGAGAAGAAAAGAATCTCCAGACAGTGTATATAACAGCTCAATAAGCGAGCTAAGTTAGGCAGTAAGATACTAAAGAGGCTAACCTTGAACCTTTGGTAACCACGAATTGAAAGCCTGCAATGGCAATAAGTACATATCTTTCAATAGTCACCCTAAATGTTAATGGGTTGAATGCACCAATCAAAAGACACAGAGTAACAGAATGGATAAAAAAGCAAGACCCATCTATATGCTGCTTACAAGAAACTCACCTCAAACCCAAAGACATGTACAGACTAAAAGTCAAGGGATGGAAAAACATATTTCAAGCAAACAACAGCGAGAAGAAAGCAGGGGTTGCAGTACTAATATCAGACAAAATAGACTTCAAAACAAAGAAAGTAACAAGAGATAAAGAAGGACACTACATAATGATAAAGGGCTCAGTCAAACAAGAGGATATAAACATTCTAAATATATATGCACCCAACACAGGAGCACCAGCATATGTGAAACAAATACTAACAGAACTAAAGGGGGATATAGACTGCAATGCATTCATTCTAGGAGACTTCAACACACCACTCACCCCAAAGGATAGATCCACTGGGCAGAAAATAAGTAAGGATACGGAAGCACTGAACAACACAGTAGAGCAGATGGACCTAATAGACATCTATAGAACTCTACATCCAAAAGCAGCGGGATATACATTCTTCTCAAGTGCACATGGAACATTCTCCAGAATAGACCACATACTAGGCCACAAAAAGAGCCTCAGAAAATTCCAAAAGATTGAAATCCTACCAACCAACTTTTCAGACCACAAAGGCATAAAACTAGAAATAAACTGTACAAAGAAAGCAAAGAGGCTCACAAACACATGGAGGCTTAACAACACGCTCCTAAATAATCAATGGATCAATGACCAAATCAAAATGGAGATCCAGCAATATATGGAAACAAATGACAACAACAACACTAAGCCCCAACTTCTGTGGGACGCAGCAAAAGCAGTCTTAAGAGGAAAGTATATAGCAATCCAAGCATATTTAAAAAAGGAAGAGCAATCCCAAATGAATGGTCTAATGTCACAATTATCGAAATTGGAAAAAGAAGAACAGATGAGGCCTAAGGTCAGCAGAAGGAGGGACATAATAAAGATCAGAGAAGAAATAAATAAAATTGAGAAGAATAAAACAATAGCAAAAATCAATGAAACCAAGAGCTGGTTCTTCGAGAAAATAAACAAAATAGATAAGCCTCTAGCCAGACTTATTAAGAAGAAAAGAGAGTCAACACAAATCAACAGTATCAGAAACGAGAAAGGAAAAATCACGACGGACCCCACGGAAATGCAAAGAATTATTGGAGAATACTATGAAAACCTATATGCTAACAAGCTGGGAAACCTAGGAGAAATGGACAACTTCCTAGAAAAATATAACCTTCCAAGATTGACCCAGGAAGAAACAGAAAATCTAAACAGACCAATTACCAGCAACGAAATTGAAGCGGTAATCAAAAATCTACCAAAGAACAAACCCCCCGGGCCAGATGGATTTACCTCGGAATTTTATCAGACATACAGGGAAGACATAATACCCATTCTCCTTAAAGTTTTCCAAAAAATAGAGGAGGAGGGGATACTCCCAAACTCATTCTATGAAGCTAACATCACCCTAATACCAAAACCAGGCAAAGACCCCACCAAAAAAGAAAACTACAGACCAATATCCCTGATGAACGTAGATGCAAAAATACTCAACAAAATATTAGCAAACCGAATTCAAAAATACATCAAAAGGATCATACACCATGACCAAGTGGGATTCATCCCAGGGATGCAAGGATGGTACAGCATTCGAAAGTCCATCAACATCATCCACCACATCAACAAAAAGAAAGACAAAAACCACATGATCATCTCCATAGATGCTGAAAAAGCATTTGACAAAGTTCAACATCCATTCATGTTAAAAACTCTCAGCAAAATGGGAATAGAGAGCAAGTACCTCAACATAATAAAGGCCATCTATGATAAACCCACAGCCAACATTATATTGAACAGCGAGAAGCTGAAAGCATTTCCTCTGAGATCGGGATCTAGACAGGGATGCCCACTCTCTCCACTGTTATTTAACATAGTACTGGAGGTCCTAGCCACGGCAATCAGACAAAATAAAGAAATACAAGGAATCCAGATTGGTAAAGAAGAAGTTAAACTGTCACTATTTGCAGATGACATGATACTGTACATAAAAAACCCTAAAGACTCCACCCCAAAACTACTAGAACTGATATCGGAATACAGCAAAGTTGCAGGATACAAAATCAACACACAGAAATCTGTGGCTTTCCTATATACTAACAATGAACCAACAGAAAGAGAAATCAGGAAAACAACTCCATTCACAATTGCATCAAAAAAAATAAAATACCTAGGAATAAACCTAACCAAAGAAGTGAAAGACTTATACTCTGAAAACTACAAGTCACTCTTAAGAGAAATTAAAGGGGACACTAACAGATGGAAACTCATCCCATGCTCGTGGCTAGGAAGAATTAATATCGTCAAAATGGCCATCCTGCCCAAAGCAATATACAGATTTGATGCAATCCCTATGAAACTACCAGCAACATTCTTCAATGAACTGGAACAAATAATTCAAAAATTCATATGGAAACACCAAAGACCCCGAATAGCCAAAGCAATCCTGAGAAAGAAGAATAAAGTAGGGGGGATCTCACTCCCCAACTTCAAGCTCTACTATAAAGCCATAGTAATCAAGACAATTTGGTACTGGCACAAGAGCAGAGCCACAGACCAATGGAACAGACTAGAGAATCCAGACATTAACCCAGACATATATGGTCAATTAATATTTGATAAAGGAGCCATGGACATACAATGGCGAAATGACAGTCTCTTCAACAGGTGGTGCTGGCAAAACTGGACAGCTACATGTAGGAGAATGAAACTGGACCACTGTCTAACCCCATATACAAAAGTAAACTCAAAATGGATCAAAGACGTGAATGTAAGCCATGAAACCATTAAACTCTTGGAAGAAAACATAGGCAAAAACCTCTTAGACATAAACATGAGTGACCTCTTCTTGAACATATCTCCCCAGGCAAGGAAAACAACAGCAAAAATGAGTAAGTGGGACTATATTAAGCTGAAAAGCTTCTGTACAGCAAAAGACACCATCAATAGAACAAGAAGGATCCCTACAGTATGGGAGAATATATTTGAAAATGACACATCCGATAAAGGCTTGACGTCCAGAATATATAAGGAGCTCTCACGCCTCAATAAACAAAAAACGAATAACCCAATTAAAAAATGGGCAGAGGAACTGAACAGACAGTTCTCCAAAAAAGAAATACAGATGGCCAACAGACACATGAAAAGATGCCCCACATCGCTAATTATCAGAGAAATGCAAATTAAAACTACAATGAGGTATCACCTCACACCAGTAAGGATGGCTGCCATCCAAAAGACAAACAACAACAAATGTTGGCGAGGCTGTGGAGAAAGGGGAACCCTCCTACACTGCTGGTGGGAATGTAAGTTAGTTCAACCATTGTGGAAAGCAGTATGGAGGTATATCAAAATGCTCAAAACAGACTTACCATTTGACCCAGGAATTCCACTCCTAGGAATTTACCCTAAGAACGCAGCAATCAAGTTTGAGAAAGACAGATGCACCCCTATGTTTATTGCAGCACTATTTACAATAGCCAAGAATTGGAAGCAACCTAAATGTCCATCGATAGATGGATGGATAAAGAAGATGTGGTACATATACACAATGGAATACTATTCAGCCATAAGAAAAGGGCAAATCCAATCATTTGCAGCAACATGGATGGAGCTGGAGGGTATTATGCTCAGTGAAACAAGCCAAGCGGAGAAAGAGAAATACCAAATGATTTCACTTATCTGTGGAATATAAGAACAAAGGAAAAACTGAAGGAACAAAACAGCAGCAGAATCACAGAACTCAAGAATGGACTAACAGGTACCAAAGGGAAAGGGACTGGGGAGGATGGGTGGGTAGGGAGGGATAAGGGGGGGAGAAGTAGGGGGGTATTAAGATTAACATACATGGGGGGGTAGGAGAAAAGGGAGGGCTGTACAAAACAGAGAAGGCAAGTAGTGATTCTACAACATTTTGCTATGCTGATGGACAGTGACTGTAAAGGGGTTTATAGGGGAGACCTGGTATAGGGGAGAGCCTAGTAAACATAATATTCGTCATGTAAGTGTAGATTAGTGATACCAAAAACAAAGCAAAAAAAAAAAAGGGCAGAATGGATCATGAAAGGTTGCACAACAGGGAACACAGGAAGCTGGATTGAGAAGGGGACATTGACCATCTGAGTCTTTGTCTCACATTTGATTGAGATCAGCCTTGGCAATGTGGATGGCAATGTAAATTTCAGGAAGCTGGCCTCTTGCTTTTTGTCACACATGCCTTACTCGTCCCAGACTCTTGATGGCTACTGCAGTGCCTGGCACATGGTAGGCAGTGGGACAATGATGGCTGAGTGAAACTGGACTGGTGTAGAAGTGGCTTCTAACAGGGAAGGGACAATGCAGCAGCTGCAAAGCTAAACCAGAGATAAAACACCATAAGCTTTTGAATCCAACAAACCTGGACTCAAATCCCACCTCTGCTATTTACTGTGAATCTTGGGCCAGTCACTTAACCTCTCTGAACTTCAACTTCCTCCTGTGTAAAAGTGGGCACCTCAACCATGATGAGCTGCTGGGATGACTGGACATATATTTATGAAGTGCCTGGCAGAGTGGGTACTCAGTAAACTAACATTTATGTTCTAGATTTATGTTATCTATACTAGATTTATGTTCCAGCTGGCCCCTGTTGAACCATCCTGTGGGATTTCTTGTGATCTCAGCTCAGGGATTTAATGTTATAAAATGAATAAAATGTGTAATGTTATAAATATAGACATCAGTAAACAGTAGCTATTGCTATGAGGTTCCTGAGAAGAGTCTCCTATGTCTGTGGAGTGTGAGGGAGAAATACTGGAGCCTCCACGCATGAGGTAGCCATTGCTCAGTATACATTCAGGCCCTGTTTTCATATCGGTCTTAGAAAGACCCTTTTGGAGAATAGATTTCCTTATGAAAATATAACCGAGATTGAATCCCACAGGTGTGGAGTGGTGACTGTCCACCTGGTGGCATTGCTCCATCCCTGGTAGCTTCCCTCTGATTATTGAGGCTCCCATGTGGCTGCCTTCACCCTTGAGTAGCTTGCATTAGACCAAGCTCCTGCTCTTGGATTCCTGAGCTGAGATCACAAGGAATTCCACAAGTTCAACAGGGGCCAGCTGGAACATAAATCTAGTTTTCCCAATTCAGACACATTCAGATGTCCAGTCCTGGCAGAGTTAGTGTCCTCCAGTTAGTATCCTATTCCATGGGGATTTCAAATGACAGAGCTCACTAAGGGGGCTCTCCCTTTTTAAAGTCCTTACATTTCCATCCCAGCTTTCTTCCTAGGCTCCTTTTCAAATATTGAACCAGCCTTGCATACCTGGGATAAATCCCACTTGGTTTTGCTCTATAATTCTTTTTATATATTGTCAGATTTAATTTGCTAATATTTTGTTGGGGATTTTTACATCTATATTCGTGAGAAATGTTGGTCTGTAGTTTTCTTTTCTTGCAATGTCTTTGTCTGGTTTGGGTTTTAGGGTCATGCTGGTCTCCTAGAATGAGTTAGGAAGTATGTCTTTTGCTTCCATCCATTGAATGAGATTGTAGAGAACTGGTGAAATTTCTTCCTTAAGTGTTTGGTAGAATTTACCAGTGAATCCATCTGGACCTGATACTTTCTATTTTGGCAGGTTAATAATTATCGATACAATTTCATAAATAGAAATGGGACTATTACAATTGTCTTTCATATTGTATGAGTTCTGACAGACTGTGTATTTCAAGGAATTGGTCTCTCTCATCTAGGTTATCAGATGTGTGAGCCTAGAGTTCATAGTATTCCTTTGTTATCCTTTTAATGTTTTGGGATCTGTAGCGATGTTCCCTCTTACATTTCTGATATTAGTGATTTGTGTTCTTTCTCTTTTTTTCTTAGTTGGGTAGCAGCTTATCAATTTTATTGATCTTTTAGAAGAACCAACTTTTGGTTTCATTGATTTTCTCTGTTGATTTCCTATTTTCAATTTCAGTGATTTCTGCTCTAATTCTTATTAATTTCTTTTCTTCTGCTCACTTTGGATTTCATTTGCTCTTCCTTGTCTTGTTTCCTACAGTGGAAATGTAGAATACAGATATTGGATCTTTCTTTTTTTCCTAATATATGCATTCAATGCTACAAATTTCCCTCTAAGCACTGCTTTTGCTACATCCCATAAATTTGGTAAGTTGTGTTTTCATTTAATTCAAAATATTTTAAAATTTATCTTGAGAGTTATTCTTTAACTATATGTTATTCAGAAGTGTGTTGCTTAGGTTCCCTTCTTTTCAAGGACAAGAACCTAGTTTAGAGCAGGGAGACCTATCAGGCAGTGGTTGGTTGTCCTGTCTGGAGGGCCAGTACAGCCCCTGCTCCTCTCACTACATGGCTCCTCAGTGCACCAGGAACCTTCAAGCCACAAGCGCTCCTCATTTTAAAGCCAAAGACATGCAAGCCAAGACTGGTAAATAACTCCAAGTGACATAATCTGGTGTGAGGGCTACAGAGACCACGGAACATGGACCTTGGGCTTAGGGAGTTCACAGCTGAGAAGGGATACAGATGAGCAGCATCAGTAGGTCCTATGAGAGGTTGGTGTGCAGAAGGCTCCCCATGCTCACCAAGGAAAGGTGGTCGCTTCCATCCAAGAGCACAGAGGGAGCCCAGTTTGGAAAAACAGACAGGTGTGCATCAGGCGAGTCTGGAGCATGGGGAGGTGTGGACGGGCATTCAGGAAGGGTGTTCCAGACAGAGGAAGAAGTGCAGGAAAGTGCAGGAATGGGACAACCTGGTGCCGCAGGGAACCTCAGACCTGGTTGTGGCCCTATGTGTGAGTGAAGAGTGCAGTGAAAACTGCTTTTTCTTTAAAATAACAGCGTTTAAAAATTTATATGTAAATGAATGGTATTTATAATAAATAAAAAATATAAAATAAAGTGAACCTAAAATATAAGACCTACTTTTTCCTAGAGGCCAATCTGGTTTCAGTTTCTCCATAAGTAAACTGCAGGGTATTGGAATGAGATCATTTAATTGTTTTAGTAGCTAAACTGTGCCTCCAAAGAGGCTTATGTGGCTCTGCATGATATAAAGCAGATCAAGGTGAATCAGCTGTTTGAAGTAGTTAGAGGAATCAGTATGGCTTTGGGGTCCCTGTGGCCCCTTAGGAGACACTCCCATAGGCCATAGCTAGGTGATCTCTAAGGGCTCCTCTACTACTGAAATGCTACGATTCTGAGTCTTTCAATAGCTTCAAAGTCGTGTCCTTAATCATGAAGATGGCCAAAGCTGTCGTCATTAGGAAAGTCTCCAGAGGACATATTATATATTTAACAAAGAGCCTAAAGTGTGAAGTTATTTCCCCCCCTCTAGGTGAGACATTCTAACCCTAAGGGACCCACCCATGTTTGAGCTTTAGAGGACTTTGAATATCCTGCAACTGAAGGCAGGTTAAGAACTGCTGGCCAAGTTAGATGATTTTGTATTTTCAAAAGCCAGAGTTTCCTTGGGGAAGAGTGAGCAAGTCCTGTTTTCCTGGTGGCTGATGGCTGGTTTCAAGGGGAACTGCCTTTCACAGAAATGGGTAAGGGTTTCAACTCAGATACAGCAGGTGCAGAGACCAGATTCTGACCCGGGTGCTCTATGGAGCTGAGACTGGATCTTGTCCCTGTAGTTTCCACACTCTTAGCTATCAGAGGTGGGAAGGACATAAACCTTCAGGCTTCCATGCGTAAAGCTCTAAATCCTGTGGTTCCTAATTTGGGAAAAGACATCCTTAGAATGGGGAATGGATGCTCCTCAAAGAGCTCCCTGTCCCAGAAAGGCTAAGACTCCACTGGCCTAAATGCACTGGAACAAAGCTGTCTTGCATGGAGAGGAACGGTCCAAGAGGCTGGCTCTCTGCAGCGCTGGGGACTCAAGAAGTGAGCTGTCCCCCAGGCTGACTATCTCACATAATTTCCTGGCTACCCATCACTGTTTCCTGGTGGGATGAGCAGTGGGAGAAGGGCCTTCATAGGAGAGTCCGGGCCACACAGCTTCCTGCAGGTCTGGAGTGAGAAAGTGGAGAGGAGGCATCAGCGAGTCCTCCAGCCCCTCTCTCACATCTCAGAAAAAAAGCAGATAAAGATGAGTCTAATCAAAACCTGCAGACCGGTAGGAAGACGTTCCAGAAATCCTGGGACCAACGCGCAGCTTCCATAACCCTCCCTCCAAAATCGCTTCCAGTTGCTATATTCAGTTTCAAATCCAGGATTTCCAGATGATGTTCAACCATCTTCCCATCAGGCCTACATGGATGGCTCCTCTTGGTCCAGAAATCTCTGAACAGATAAAAACAAGTCACTTGCCAACTCCAGTCCTAATACATAATGATGGAAATTGGAAAATATGACTTCATTTAAGCACTCCCATTTGGAGGAAAAAAGGATGGGAGATGCATGGCAGTTCTCTGTCCAGCATGATTCTGAAATCCCACTGGGCAGACACTGTCCAAGCCTTACCCTTGGGGCCAGGGAGGGGCCACATTAGCTGTCACTCTCTGGGAGATGCTCTGTTGTTCATGTTTCTCCCTTAGTCCTGGTTCTATCCTCTGGGGCGGGCGGTGTTCTTTCTTTTTAGTGAAACTTCTTGGTAGCATGCAAATTGGTCATTGAGGAATCAGCTTGGCTCTTTGCCCCACTTGGTGTTCCAGCATGTTGGCATAAGTATGGTCTTAAGACTGGAACAGTGAAAGGCTTGCTCAGGCTGGCTGTGGGTTCCTTTGGTAATATAACCCTCAGAAATAGCACATTTCTGATATATTTGCTCCCACTGGGTCCATGCACCTGTAACTACACCTACAGCTTGTTTGAAACTAGTTTCCAATCTGCACTATTTCTGTGGTTCCTTACCTATGCCCCCTTCAGCCTAACGGAGGCCCCACTGAGCTCAGCTTGAGCAGTAGGCTGGCAGCCACAACCTTGCTCTGATCTTTGCTGCGAATTTGATCTACACTGGGAAATTTGGCAGGACTTTGTACCTTAAAGCCTCTTTTGATTCCATTTCTTCTTGTTTTGGATCTAGAAACAGTTGGCTTTTTTATCCCTGCAAGGACCCAGATTTCTAGACTATTTCCCCCCTTTTTTTCTGTATGAGCTCATATCTTTTCATAATATCCATGAGCATGTTGACACTTCATTGTTCCATCCTTGACCCATCACTATCATTACAACACCACTGCCACCACCATCCCACCACACCACCATCCCACCACCACCACCACCACCCCATCACCACTATCCCACCACCACCACCATCCCACCCCCATCACCATCCCACCACCACCACCATCCGACCACCTCCACCGTCAACCACCTCCACCATCCCACCACCACCACCACCCCACCACCATCACTATCATCCCACCACCTCCACCATCCCACCACTTCCACCATCCCACCACCACCACCATCCCACCCCATCACCACCATCCCACCATCTCCACTGTCCCACCACCACCACTATATGTAAATCTTATTGGTTCTGTTTCTCCACAGAATCATGGAGAGAAAGGGAAGTGGTAGGCTCAAGGTCACATTCTGAGTTGGCAGCTAGATCCCAGGTATC
The DNA here is from genome assembly GCF_030020395.1 of Manis pentadactyla. NCBI lineage: Eukaryota > Metazoa > Chordata > Mammalia > Pholidota > Manidae > Manis > Manis pentadactyla. The sequence continues at coordinate 8,872,316 of NC_080029.1, forward strand.
CTGACCCACAGTTTGAGGATCCTTCCTGCCCTCCAAGTGGAACCTTCCCTGACATCTGTAGCATGGAGAAAGTCAAGCCAAAGAAGCCTCCCATGACTTTCTTTCATCTCTCAAATGCACCCCTTCATCATGTGCCGGGGCAATGGGGTTCACGTTGAAGTAGTTATGTTTTCATGTCTCAGAACTTCAGTGCCAGAGGGAAGGAGGGTGGTATGGAGGGAGGGACATTGCCCTGATTCTCATTTCCTTCAGATTTTGCATAATTTTGGCTGTTAACTTTGGGGAGCATTGTCAGACCGTTCAGTCCCTTTGGGGGCAGTAATGACATCCGTGGTGCGTGAAATACTATTCCAGGTAGAAAACTCCAGGCAAAGAGGGCATTCAGCATCCAGAGCTGACCCAGTTTTTCAAAGAGCCAGAGAGGATTTGCAGTGTTTAAAATCCCACATGTCCATCGTCGCTTGTCAGGGAAATTTCCCCTTGTTGTGGCTTCTACTGCCCTTGCCCTGGACAGCATGCTGTGTCGCAGGAGCCTCCACAGTTCTCCTCCCACCCCACCTGGAGGTGAAAAGCCAGGGACCTGTCTTTTGCTGATGAGGTGGGAGTACGGGCCCAGGAGTCAAGGAGAATCCAGCCTCTGCTCTCTCCTGCCTTAGCTGTGCAATTTTTCTGAAGCCACTTACCCACTCTGGGCATCCCCAACTCATTCCCCTTTCTCTTGAGGCTCTTACAGTCAATGGTTTATACTGTGCAGTAGTTGTCACAGGTTTGAGCCATCTTCTCCCTAAGAGATGCAGGACTGCATGGTGGTAGAGAACCCATACTCTGGGCAGAGACATTGTTTTTGAGTCCCATGTGGCACTTATTAGCTATTTGATCTTGGACTTGTTACTAAGCCTCAGTATCCTCATCTGTAAAATAGGAAAATTGCAGGTAATGCTCAGAAGGCTCTTGTGAGAATTAAATGAGATAATGTCCTATTGCCTCATGAGCTTTCCTCATCATGACCAGTATTTGGGAGTCTCTGTCTCTCCCCTACTAAACTGTGGGGCCTATAAAGCAGAAACTCACTGTTCATATATTTATGTTCATATTTTTACCTTTGCCGTTCAGCCTAGCATAAAATGGATCTTCAAAAAATGCTGAATGAATGATTAAATACATGAAAATATGAATTAATGAGCAAATGGGAGGTGGATAGGAATATTCTTCAGAATAATTTTAACATACGATTTTCAGACATATGTTTAGAAGTTCCAATCTTTATTGAAACAAAATTGTTTGCGGAAGTCTAATATATAGGAGATAAAAGCAAGGCTCCCCTGAGTGCCAGTGAGGCTGCCTAGAGACTCCCAGCTCAGCCTGTCTCTCAGCTTCTCATTTTCCTGTGAGCAGCGAGGTGATAAAGATAATGCTCATAAAACACAGCTTCAGCCGAACCCCTCCCATCACCCACCCAGAGACCCATCCATCCATCCTCAGGAAATACTCCCAAAACAATAGAACCCCTCTTCATGAAAATGTCCCCTGTGCTGATATTTGTGGTGGCAAAAATTTGCAAACAACTACAAAGGTACAACAGTAGGGATATTTACACCACAAAATAAATGAGGATATTTCACTCAGTGGAATAAACTCTGGCTGATAACAGCAATAACTCTGAAAATAATCTGCAATACAGGAAAAGACAAGTAAAGAGGGATTGGAGCTTTGCAAAAATATGTCTTCATTCAAGGGATGCAGAGGAACAGGGAAGAATGAAGACAGAGTATGAGGCTGCATCAAAGGGATCCTGGCCAATGTTTCCTCTCCTCATTTCCTTCATTGCTGGCATAAAGCTGCCCATGAAAATAAAAAAATCAGGAGTTTTTTAATACAAAAGCGTTAACTGGGAACTTCTATTTCTTTAGTCCCATGTTAAAGCTGTATGATAAAAGTCCAGCATACATTCAAGCTGGAGGAGGGGTTAAGCTGTGCATTGTGTGTGTAAGTTGTATATACATGTGCATTTGTGTATTTGAGTGCATGCATGCATGTATGTATTTACATGCATGTATGTGCAGGTATGTATTTGTGTGCATGCATATGTGTGTGTGCCTGGCTAGCATCGCAGAGAGGCAAGCCTAGGTGATGCCCTTGCTTGCTGAGGCATAGAGACCTCGGGTGGCTCTCTGCCTCCCTTCTCTGGTCTTATCCCATTAGACAAGGTGATGCTCCACCAGGCTGGTGCTCCCAGCTCGGAGTGTCATTAAATACACGGATTGTCCCTGGCCTGTTCTTAGTTCTGGCAGATTCTAGAGGAGGAAAATGAATTCCACCCCTGCTCAGGAAGAGCAAGTTCATCCCAAATAGTGTCACCACAGGGGGAAGCAAATGCTATAGAGCCTTATAAAATAACTAGACACCCCTGGACAGAATGGATGGGTTTTTTTTGAAGAAAACTTTAAAAAAGAATGTTCATGCTTAGCGCGATGTAGTACAAAGATCATGACCCTTGGAATAAGGGAAGCCTTGGTTTCAATCTCATCACTGCCATTTCTGGCTGTTGGACTTTGAGCAAAATATTTAATCTACTTGGTTTCTCATCTATAACTGTTTTATCACCTGTAATTAGTGTTATGGATTTCATGTCTGTGCTCCCCACCTCCACATTCACATATTGAAACCCTACCCTGAAACGTGATGTGTTTGGAGGTGGGCACAGAATGAGGTTTAGATGAAGTCGTGTGGGTGGGGCCCCTGTGATGGGTTAGTGCCCTTGTACAAAGAGGAAGAGGCCCAAGAGCTCTCCTTCTCCCCACATGGGGTCACAGAAGGAAGACAACTGGGGGCACGCTAGGAAGAGAGCTCTCACCAGGCACCGAATCAGCCAGCACCTTGATCGTGGACTTCCAGCCTTCAGAACTGTGCAAAATAAATGTCTGTTGTTTAAGCCACTCAGTCTGTGGTATTTTATTATGGCAGCTGGAGCTAAGACAACTGGGGATAAATGTATGCAATTCTGAGGCTGGTGGGGGGATAAAATGAGATACTTCCCAGAAGCATGGTGCCTGCTGCAGCAGATAGCGGGCACTCCATGAACAGTAGTCCCAGAGTCCTTCACGTCCGATGAACTGCAGAATGCTTCTCCCTGCCACTCATCTCCCTGCCCCACCCTCCCTCCTTCTAATATTTACTGTGAATAATGCTAAAGAGGGAGAGTCAGGAAATATATGACCTGACTGGGCATATCTCTCCCTTGTCCTTTCTATTTGCCTCACCTGCGGGGCCCAGGGGCAGCTGCATTCCTATGGGGCCCCAGGCTTTGCAGCCATTACAAGTGTTTCCTCCTGTCTCCTGTAGGATTGAACAAGGACCCAGAGACCACCTTCAGGGAGTTCCAGCGTGAGCACTGGGAAGAACTTTGTGCTCAGAGATTTGAGGGCTTTGGAAGGGTGAAAGAAAGGCCGGCATTTGTCTACACCTATGAGCCTGGTCCCCTTGGGCTAAAGATCTCTTGAGACAATGGGCTAATTTCCCCGCCATTGGTGCCGGGCTGGCATGTGAGGACTTGGGACAGGGAGGGTCCGGAGCTGGGAGCCTTAGCAGGGGCAGACAGTTGGCCTACAACTACCTTCTCACCTAAGATACTTCTGCTGCTTAGGACCCATTAATAATCAAATAAAACTGAATCTCTAAAGAGGTGATAACAAATAACATATCTAGGAGAGGTAAGTCATGATAATTAGGGCAAATGACCAGTGAAATAGAAGCCAGATGGAGACAGACTTGAATTTTAAAAGGAAAGATTGACACAAAGTGATTCAGTAGTAATACAAATAAGATTCGCTGGGACTGAAAAATGTGATCTCTCAGCAAAAACACAAGTAGAGATGTTGGTCATGGTGGACCTCTCTTTTATAATACAGTGTTGACTATCTCATATAATTGACTGTGGTACTGAAGTGAGAATGGTTGTGCGGGCGCAGAAGGGCTGTCGGTGCAGCAGCTGACCCTCGTGATATTGGGCTGGCCGGGGCCTGTGGCCTGCTGCTCTGCCCAGCCCTGGGAGAGGATCATACTGCATGTCGCTAGTCTGGGAAAGGATCCAAATTCAAAATTTGAAATAGGGTTTCTTCTTCTGCACGTTGCTAGTCTGGGAAAAGATCCAGATTCAAAATTCGAAATAGGGTTTCTCCTTGAGGTGTATTGTTTTCACACTATCACAAAGTTGGAGGATCATAAGTTGAATCATTGTAAGTCAGGAACTGTCTGTATGTACACAGTGCTTTAAAATTTGACAACAAACAACACAATGGAACAAAGGCTGCCTATATGAGGAAGCAACGCGTTTAACAGCAAAGCCAAATGGCCAGAAGTTATATGGAATTCACTAGCATTCAAGAACATGCAAATTAGTTACCATGTTGTATCACTTTATCTCCCAAAGTTTGGCAAGATTGAAAAGAGTGGAAACTGCTGCCAGAGGACGCCTGAGGAAAGACTCTCTTCTAGGCTGTGGGTGGAGGCATGAGTTGTGACAACCTTTCAGAGAAGTGATCTGGCAACATATGTTAAAATTAAAAATTCATGTGAACCTTCATCTAGGGATCCCATTCCTAAGAACATATCCCATGGAAAGGAGGCCACCAGCATGGTAGCTCATGTGGACAGAGATGTCTCTTGCAGCATCATTCATGGGGCCAAAAACAAGTGGAATTAGGCAGATGCCTTCTATCCTGCCTGCCATCCGTCAGTGTCAAGGTCCTAACACTAGGAAAATCTGGCAACGCTCTGCACTGGTATTAAGACCAGCCTCGGTCAGGGCTCCCTTTCCGGGGAATTTGCCCTTTGAACAGAGACCAGTGGAAATGGAGTGGCTGTGGGACCAGAAGGAGACCTGCAAGCCCTCCTGGGAGACGCTGCAGGGAGGTGGGTGACAGCTCAGGGTCTCTCGGCCAGCAGGGCCTCGCAAGGCCGGGCTGAAGGTTGGATGCGGTCTGCAGATGGTGGGGTCCTTAGGGCCGTGGGATGAGAGCCACACTCAGAAGAAGGGACTGACTTGGGAGACCGTTTGTCTCCGTTTTGCCCTCTGCTGTCCAGGTAGCCTTCCCAGACTGTGACTGTCCACAACCGCTGTTACCTGTGGGCATATGGCAACATGTGCATTTCCCAGGAGACAGAGTTACAGTTTTCATCAGGGTCTCAGAAGAGTCTGTACCCCAAAAAAGGGTAAGAATCACTATTTTAAGGCGATATTTTTTTCTTTGGATAAATTAATCCACAGTCATGGGTTGATGATTTATCCTGTGTTGGGAGGCTCTTTCCTAACATTAGGGGCTTTCTGTTTAAACAGAGGACTCTGGGGTCCACGCTGTACACACTCCAATGTTCAGTTTTCCAGTTTTTGGGCCTGGGATCAAAAGGCCTGTTTCTTGGTGTGGGAGTGGGCTGCCTGCTAAAAGTGGCAGTGGCCAGTCTAAGAAGTAGCTGGAAGCTGTCCTCCCATCTCCTGGGAATTTGCATGCCGGATTCTCAAACTTCAGGTGCGCAGGATTCCCTGGGGGCTGATCAGCATGTCAACACCCAGGCCTCATCCATCAGGAGTCCGGGGCAGAAGGTCAGGTTTAAGGCTTGGGCGTGGCTTCCTTAGCCTGGACCCTGGGTGGTTCCAAAGCAGAGAAGTCTTCAGACCAGGCTTTGAGAAACAGTGACCCTAACATTGGTCGATGTCCAAAGGGCCTCTTGTTCCTTTGGGCTAGATTCAGAGTTCTTCAGAGGTGTTTGCTATGATAATGGTTTGCATGCCCATATTCACAGCAGCATTGCTCACAATGACCAAGAGGTGGAAGCAACCAGCTGTCCATCAGCAAAGGAAGGCCGTGTGCCCATACAGTGGGATATTAGGCAGCCGTCAAAAAGTAATTCTGACTAGTAACCATAACGTCATTCATGTGCATTAAAGATGGCTAAATAAATAAATAAACAAACAAACAAACAAGTAATTCTGACACATTCTGCATGGATAAACCTTGAGGAATTATGCTAATGAAGTAAGGCAGACACAAAAGGACAAATACGTTTAGACTTCACTTATGTGGGATCTCTGCCCAGGTATTGCCGCCTCTGTGAAGACCTCTGATCCCTCTGGTCTGGGCCCAGCACCGTTCTCTCATGTCTCAAGGCCTGGGGGCCTCACTTTGTCACTCATGCATCTGACTGGTGCCTTTAACTTGAACAATTCTTATGGTCAGGCCCTTGGTATCACCTGGTTGGAATCACCAGCCCCTGGTACAGAGGATAACAGGCGGTCAGGGCGACCTGTTGATGGACGGACCTTTGTGTCAGGTTTCTGGGGCAGCCGTAGCAAAGTTTCACAACCTGAGTGGCTTAAACAACAGAGGTGTATTGTCTCACAGTCCCGGGTGATGGAAGCCCAAAACCCAGGTGTCTGCAAAGCTGGCTCCTTCTGGCAGCTCCGAGGGACCATCACCCATGCCTCTCCCAGTGTCCGTCTTTGGCCTTTCAAGGCACAAAAACACGTCACTGCAGTCTCTGTCTCCATCTTCACATGGACTTCTCTTCCCTTCTCTTTTCTTCAAAGGACAGTTATTGTTGCATTTTGGGCCCCCAACTTCAGGATGTTCTTATCTCAAGATCCTTAACTTAATGACCTCTTCAAAGATCCTTTTTCCAAATAAGGTCACATTCATAGGGTCTAGGTGGACATATCTTTTAGGGAGGGGGTCACCATTCAAACCACTGCAGCCCCCACCCCCTCTCTGGGCCTCAGATCCCACCAGGTGTGATGTGGGCTCAGGCCCAGGTGCGGACTGTGTTGGTACCATGCCGTGGCGCCAGGGGCAGGGCCGGCCTTTGCCTCGTGGGGGAAGAGCCAGGGTGCATCCCCAAGCGATGTTCCTCGCAGTGTTAGGGGTCCCTTGGGTGTTAGCAGCCAAAGCGCTCTGGAGGTGCTTTTTCAAATGGCTTCATTTTCCCACTCAGTTTTTAGGCTCCTACTCCCACCAGACTTGGCAGAGAAATAAAATGTGAAAGATGAGCTGCTTCCATCTTTTCCTAAAAACGAAGTAGGTTTCTAAGTGTTTGTTAAATATTCCAAACATAGGTAAAAGCACAGAAAAAATCTGAGGCAGCACCAAGCCTAACAGATAGATTTGGAGATGCCGCCCTCAGGCGAGGAGGGAAGGCCTGAGACACAGACAGGCCTTAGATGGACAGGGTCTCCTGGGTCACAGAGATCGCACCATCCCAGAGACTCTCAGAGCCCTTCCAAGTTGGGTTTTAAGGTGATTTCTGGCATTGTTTAATTTCACTTCAATTTTTATTCCCTCTTTATCCCAGTTATTCCCAGTCCAATGGCCCTCCCCTTTCACATGCATCATTCCCAAGTAGTATGCCTCCTTCTAGACATTTATTGGGATCACGTGCCTCAAGGAAGTCATACAGCATCGTTTTGGAAACATATGTGTATCAATTATAAAATGGATAATAGATTTCATTTTCTTCTCATTTTTCCCTCCACATTCTGGTTTAGAAACCGCACTGACTGCCCTGCAGATGTGTGCCCCCCCATTTTCTTTCCCAGTCCCTAAGGATGGAGGGCTAGGCTTCTTTCATTCCTTTGCCTCTGTAAACAACAGCACCGCGAACATCTTTGACTATGCCTCCGGCACTAGCTGTGGAGAATTCCTCTGGGGTTTGAACTGGAAGGTGGAACTGCTGAGCTGTTGACAGCTTCAGGCTGCTGCGCTCCAGAAAGGCTGTTCCAAATTCCACAGCACTTTGCTCACATGCAGGCCCTTATGTCACCCAATGTCCTCACCCTGCCAATCTGATGAATGTAAAGTGGTGCCTCATTTCAACCGGCATTTCTCGAGTACTGAACACCAGCTGTCTGGTCCAGAGCTTTTGTGCTTTAGTCTTCTCATCTTAGGATATTGTGGACAGTCCGCAGCTAACTCATGTAAAGGGTTTAAACTATGCCTGGCATACAGTTAATGCTCAATTAACATCAGCTAAGCACAGTTGATATTTTTCAGCTTGCATACATTCAGTGACAGAGAGCTTACTACCGAGGCACTGTTTAACAAGGTCGAAGAGGCCTGCCTTTGAAGGAAACTGTCCTACCTTTAGTCCTAGTTGAGGAAACAGAGGTCAGTGGGCAGGTTTATAACATAAAGCCTCTCACTCCACATCTGGCCCCAGATGAGCACAATCCCCTGGGGATATTAGCCAAGGGCCAATTGATAGACACTGGACCAGAAGGACAGTGTGGACTTGGGGGCTGGTGGTAATGGAGACTGTCAAGAGATAGAGAGAAAAGGAGACAGAGATAGGGGGAGACAGAGACAGAGAGACAGATAGATGCAGAGTGAAGAGGAGAGAGACACACAGAGAAAGAGAAGCAGAGATAGACACAGAGATAGAGAGACAGAGACAGGAGGGAAGATAAAGAGAGGCAGACTAGCAGAGAAATGAGAGAGAAAGAGGGGGAGGGAAACAGAGACATAGCTGGGGCAGACCTGGCTGCCTCCCTGAGGCTGGCTGTCTCTCGGTTCCCAAGGGCCCTGCTCTGTTCCTGTACTAAACTCCCCTTTCTTTACTTTTGCCAGCTTGAGTGGGTTTCAGTCCTTTGCAAATAAATACACCCTGATTGAAACCGAAGGGTGGCAGGGACCCAGGAGCCCCACTTCTCATCCCACCCTCTGGCAGTCATTAAAGCCAAGTACTGGCCTGTCAGCCTCTTGAGTGGCTCTTCCATCGATACAGAGGGAGTATTCCAGTGCCCAGCCACCACAGGCGGCACAGTCAGGCTGCTACCATGGCGGAGCGGGATGCAGACGTTTAAATGGTACTGTGATGATTCTGCAAACAAGGAGAGAGCTGCCTGTCAATGAAAGAGTCAAGCAAAAAAAAAAAACAACTTTGGAAGCAGGAAGAGATATTGACTACAAAGATACAAAACAATGTTGGCACATGGATAATGATCAGCAGAGGCCATGGAGAGATAGAACCGGTTGTTTTGTTGAGATAACAGAGTTTTATGTTTTTATGTGATGCTGATGCATAAAGAAGAATATGGAATAATATTATTTAGGCCATTATTAAAATACACCTTTAAGAGCATTTCCTGATAAAACACCTTAAATATGGAATACATGTAATAATGCCCTCCATGGAATCAGGGCCACCAGGCAGGACTGAGGGTAGAGATAAGCCAGGCATTTGGAGCCAGGGAGGCCCAGGGTGAGTGCTGGCTCTACTGGCGAATCTCGTGAGATGGTTGCACCTGCCCTTTTTCCATCTCAACCTTGGGCGATGGACTCACTGCGCTCAGCTGACGTCTCTCCCCTTCCTTACTCATTCCTTTCCTTAATGAGCAACAGAACTTGGGCACCCAATGCTAACACTTTCATTTCTGAGCAGCTACCCTGTTTCCCCCAGGGTGCAGGGCTCAGAGATGCAGAGGTGACTACCATGTGCCAGTTCATGGATTCCAGCTATGAGTGGCCGACAGTGCAACCCGGACCAGCTCACGCAGTGAGGAGACACCGTGCCGGCTGAATCAGAAAGCCAGGGCAGGATGGGAGGACTGGGCTGCCCTGGCGTCATCAAGGGTGCACTTTCTCCCCTCTCTCTCTTCTGGCATCCACAGTGCCGGACACACGCCGGGACTGGATTTCCTCATGGTCAAGGAGCCACTGGGCCAATGTTCTTCCTCATCCATGGCCAGTGGGGGGTGGAGAGAAACACAGAACTCAAGAGATCATTCCCACCAACGCTTCAGGCAAAGCTTTGTCTACCTTCTGATTGGACCAGCTCGCGTGCTTGTCCCTGAACCAACGACCTCCTCAGGGCCATGCCATGCACCGACTGGCTTAGCCCTGGGTTCATGGCCAAGCACACTAACGATGAGGCTACTGCAATAGCCTCTATGAGTACATGTCCATTCCTGGACTTGGAACCAGTTCCTCAAATTCCATTCTGCTGTGCAGTGGGGCATGGGGAGTGCTGGGACTACTGGGCCATCAAACAGCATCTGTCATACAGACTTTGTCCTCACAGTTGACAGCTTAATGGAGGGAATGGGACAATCACTCTGATACAGGAGCTAGTGGAGGGATATATGAGGCCCACCTCTGGGGTGCAGAGGAGTGGTGGATGACTCTGCCTAGGGTCCTGAAAGATACCTGGGAGTCCCCAGCCTTTCCCCAGGGTAGAAAGACATTCCTAGGAAGGAAGAAGAGAGGTTAAGGTATGGAGGTTTGAATGGCCATACTGCATGTGCCTAATTGAGCAGTTTGATCCCTTGTCCCCAGGTTAAGAGGTAGGATGGTGTAGAAGGCAGGTCTAAAGTAGTGGGATGACCCAAACGTTGGTGCCCTGCTGATCTGGTTAGGCAGCCGGGCTTGTTGGCGAGCCCAGCAGGCCCACAGTGGTTCCCAGTGTCACCAAGTACAGTGAGATCAGTGCTGTCACAAAGCCCCACTTGGGAGCCTGGAGATCCTTATTTGCGCATCCAGGCAGGAGTCTTCTAAGGGTGGGGGAAGGCCCGTCTCTCCGGACTTTATCATCCTTTGGCTGGCCAACCCTTGTATGTGTCAAACAAGTAGCTTGTCTGCAGGAGAGGCCAGGCACCCCATTGTGACTCACATGGATACTTCTGCAAACCTGATGTAAAGCTTCTTGCTGTGAAGCTCCAGTTAACATCATGTTCCTTCACAGCAGGCAAATGACAGCCAGTGACTAATGTGTGGATGCAGAGGTGTTGCCCAGAGCACACACTGGAGGGAAGATTAATAGAATCAACACTCGTCCTGCGCTTTGGGTTTGGGGTGGGGGAGCTGATTTTAAAACATTGAGTCACGATGTTTACTTTCTCCTCTGACCAGACTAAAGAAAGTACCATCTTACCTCTTTTTAAAAAATTGTTTTATTGAAGTATAGTTGATATACAATATTATATTGGTTTCAAGTATACAATGTAGTGATTCAACAGTTATATGCATTATTAAACCCTCACCCCAACTAGTGTACTTACTACCTGTCAACATAGAAAGATGTTACAGGACTATTGACTATATTCTCTATGCTATACTTTCATCCTCATGACTAATTTATATTATGATTGAGAGTTTGTACCTCTATATCCCCTATCATCCCAACCCTCTCCCATGGTAACCACCAGTCCCTTCTCAGTGTCCATGAATCTACTGCTGCTTTGTTCACTTTGTTTTGTTTTATTTTTAGATTCCACATGTAAGTGAAATCATATGGTATTTTTCTTTCTCCACCTGGCTTATTTCACTGAGCATAATACCCTCTAGCTCCATCCATGTTGTTGCAAATGGTAGGATTTGTTTTCTTCTTATGGCTGAATAATATTTCATTGTGTATATGTACCACCTCTTCTTTATCCATTCATCTACTGAAGGATGCTTTGGTTGCTTCCATATCTTGGCTATTGTAAATAATGTGGCAATAAATATAGGACTGCATATATCTTTTTGGATCAGAGATTTTGTTTTCTTTGGGTAAATTTCTGGAAGTGGAGTTACTGGGTCATATGGTATTTCTGTTTTCTATTTTGAGTTTTTGAGGAACCTCCATACTGCTTTCCATAGCGACTGCACCAATTTACATTCCCATCAAAGTGTAGGAGGGACCCCCTTTCTCCACAGCCTCATCAACACTTCCTTTTTCTTTGTTGCTTCTTGTCTTTTGGATAGTGGCCATCCTGCCTGCTGTGAGGTGATATTTCACTGTGGTTTTGATTTGCATTTCCCTGATGATTAGCGACATAGAACATCTTTTCATGTGCTTGTGTTTCTTCTTTGGAAAAATGTCTATTCAAGTCCTCTGACCATTTTCTAAATAGGTTATTTGGGTTTTTTGATGTTAAGTCATATGAGCTCTTTATATATTTTGGACATTAACCCCTAATCAGGTAACTCATGTACGAAGATATTCTTCGATACTGTAGTAAAAAAGAAAACCCTTTCTGTTTTATTTGTACAGTTGCCGTACAGAGGTTTTTAGTTTGATGTAGTCCCCTTGTTCAGTTTTGCTTTTGTGTCCCTTGCCCAGGAAGATGTGTCCAGAAAAAAAGTTGCTCGTGTTTATGTTCAAGAGGTTTTTGCCTATGTTTTCTTCTGCCATCTTAATTCTGACCAATGAGCCCTACCTGGTCAAAGGTTCCTCTTTTGCTTTGGGGGCCACTGAACATTAGCAGTGACTCCGCAATGCTTAGTTTTCTTCTTGCTTCCTTTCTAGTGCCTTTGTCTTTCTAAGTCTCTGTCCCTCTGTTTTCCTTCTCTTATTCTCTGTCTCTCTCCTCTCTCTTTTGAGGAAGCATTGCATATAGATATCCTACAAATATCTCTGCCAGGCACAATTAAGAATTCAGAGACTATAAACTCATAATTCCCAGTCTTATTGCAGAAGCAATTTACATGGTTGGAAAAAAGCCAAAATAGCACACAGAAGATTTGCTTGTATGAAATGGTGATGCCAGCTCTAAGCCCAGGCACCTTCTCAACCACAACTGGGCCATCTCCCCAGAGGAGGTGGCCCTTGGCCTGGGCCTGTGGGGATGCACATGGGAGGGTTTGAGTCAACAGAGAAGTTCAAACTGTGTTCCCTGAGCATGTCCTCTGTGCCTGGACTGTGCTGGGTTCTAGAGAGGCAGAGGAGTTAGGGACAGCCCCTGACTTAAGAGAACCCCCAGTCCAGGCAGAGGGCAGCATTCCAGGTGAGGTGCACAGCATAAGCACCCACATCCTGCTTTTTCTAAGCAACTGGCTTAACTTGATGCTGGAAAATTCCGTCTGCTCCTTGGGCCTCTGAGTCCCCATGTGTGAGAGAACAGACTGGATGCCAATACCTTCTAGGCCTTCACGGATCTAGGATCTCTGAGGTTTGAAACCAGAAATTACTGTCACTGTCTCTTGGTTCTGACTGGCAAAGACAAGTGAGATCAGGATGGGGGTTTCTGGGAATCTGGGAGCCCCAGCATCTGCCTTGGGTGCTCCCCATTACTCTCCACCTCAATAAACTGACCTCTCTGAGCCCAGCAGTGGCTGGGATGGGTGACGGTGGAAGTTCGAGGGTGAAAATGAGGCTGTCGCTCCCCTTGCCTGTCTGAAGAGGAGAGCAAGCCCAGGACTTGGTTCTCTGTGCAAGGAAGCCTGAGGGATGGATCAGGGCATTTGGCTCAGGAAGACCCGTGATGGCTCAGATGGGCTTTCTGTATCTCAGCTTCTTTTCTTCCTCTCAGGGGCAGTGTGGCAATACCATGCTAGAACCCATTTCTCCTGGAGGGCTTGAAGCTAACTGCCTGCCTGGCCCTACTGTCACATGCCTGCATCTTAACTATCAATGGATTTATCCTGCTTCACAGCTCTGTGTGTGCTGCTGTTCAGGTTAACCTACAGATCAGGGCAATATATAAGATGGGAGCTTGGGATTGGCAGGTCACATATGTGATGCCTTCTAGAATTTTTCAGCCTGCTCCCAACCTCACTGTGTTTATATTTTAGGAATTTCAATTTCCCTTCCATTTTACACAAATATTATCTGGGAGAACATGGAGATGTGACCTGTAATTATGGTGAATCATTTAGCAAACAATTGGGGGACAGAGGATAAACAAGTCACAGTTTCTAAAACCCCTCTTTAATCACTGTGCACATCCTAGGAACCTGGAGCAAATATTAAGATAATTAACCACTGCCAGCCTGTCAGTCATAAGGACAGCATTCCCAATTAATTTTGCAGAGTCGATGCTCAGTACAGGAGCAGACTGAAGTTCTATTCAAAGTCATACTCCGAATCCTGGATTCTTTTCAAGTCGATTCTGGTGCTTGCTCCAGGATTATCTGTCCTGGCTTGGCTGTCATCAACAATGGATTCCACACAACATTGCAGTTTCATCAGAGCATCTTCCATATGACCTTGTGTAACCTTCCATGCTTGGAGGAGGGAGGGATTCTCTGGCAATTTGAGGGAGTTCAGGTTGTGGTGTTTTTGTTACACATAGGCCATTGGGAGAGTCAGGAGAATCTGGGGGACTCACAGGTATATGGCAGCACAGTGAGGTGGTGCCAGACAGTAGGACTGTCCTTTCAGGGTCTGTGAGGCTGGCCTCAGAAAGCAGATGACTTCTGGGTGAGGCAGTTCCAGAAAGCACGAGGGGAGATCCCCAGGTGTGATGTGCTGGGGACTCACCAATGCTCACTGGGGTCCGGCACGTGGTAGCAGCTACTAAATGGTAGTTTGGATGGATGGATGGATGAATAAAAGAATCACAATGTTATGCCTCAGTACTCGGTACTGAACAGGTTAAGATGAATCTAACTCCTCTTTTATGATTCAGCTCACATGTCACCTCTCTGGGGAGCTTTCAGTGACCCCCCTTTTGCCGTACTGGAGTCCTCCCCGAACTTCCCCTTCACCTCCATCCCAGCTCAGAGCCCACTGCACAGAGAACATCTGTTTACCTGCCTGACTCCCCAGGACTGTCAGCTCCTGGGGGCAGGGGCTGCCTTCTGCACCTCTGCATCCCTGGTGTCTACCTAGGTCTTGGCACATAATAGGTGTCCGTAGTATTTGTGGAGCAAATGAAGGCAACCGGAAGTCAGAAACAGGCAAACAGAAAAAAGTAACTGGGTGTAGAGCAGTTGCACGTAAATGTGTGTGCAGGCAGCTGGGGAAAGTCCCTGTGGAGCCAGAAGGACCTTGGAAACATAGGCCAGGTGGGTCTGGGAATGGAGAGCAGGGAGTGTGTAGAGGAAGGAACCGTCGCTGACGAGGCAGAGTTAGTCTGGGGACGTTCAGTGGCTGGTGGGGGCAGAGGTGGAGGAAGTGGTACCTGTGTGGGCGCCTGTGCTTGTCTGGGATGGAATGGCTCGTAGGACCATCTGCACTGGGCAGAGAATGACGCTGTACCAAGGCATTATGGCCCCGGGCCATCTACTGGATTCAATGGCAGAAACCAAAAGGCTTAGCACTAAGAGGCTGAGCACACAGTGTGACATCATCTCCAGTGCTTATGTCCTTGAACTTCTGGATGCTGGGCCCTGCCCGCCATGAGCCCTAGTCTAGCCATTTTCACCCTGTCTGGGCTTAGCCTTCCTGGACATCTGCATCCTCCTGACTTTCATGGTATTAGCTGGTCTGCCGGGACTCAGTCTCCAGCTGTGTGATCTGAGAGACAGTGGGGCCCAGGGGAGGAGCCCTGACTTGGTTTTGAATCCTAGTCTTAGCACTTACAGATGTTCAGCCTTGAATCCTGTTTTCCTCATCTCTAATAGTAAAATTTAAGTGAAATAATGCATATTAAAGTCCAATAAAGGCTGGTTAAAAATGGCAGATTAAACATATGTTTAGCTTTGCCTCCTTCCTAAATCCCATCAAAATTACACTCAAGGGGTTTTTAAGAAGGTTTAGACTTTCAAGTCAAAGAGAAGAGGGGAAAACAGCAGCAAATTTGGAATCTGGATTGGAAGCTGGAAAACAGATTGATGAGATGAAAGGACTGAACAGATCAGAGGCTCTAAGCCAGTTGGGCTTGAGGAACAATGGATGAGCAAGTGCAAAACACCCAAAGACTCTGGAAGTAGTGTGCTGCACTTTTGGAAGTGGGAGTGATTTGGGGCTCAAAACTGAATAATTGATTGAAAGTTCAAGAAGCAGTTAGACTTCCAGCCTCCAGGTGCCACTTCATGTCACTGGGAAGGTTCATACACCAGCAGAAAATGGGATCCTTATTCTCTAGAGAAGCTAAAGAGAAGGGGCTCTGGTCTTGGGGCACCACGAGTGCCACGTTGGCAGATAGGGGCATTTGCTGCATGCCAGGATTCCGCCGAATGCCAAGGGCAGGTGGAGGGCCTGCCTTTGGTGCAGACGCAAGGGCCTGCATTGTCTCTAAAGAACTTCACAAAAGTTATAGAACTGATTAAAAGTCAGTCTCCTGCTTCACACACACTAGGATGGCTAATATTTAAAGAGAAAGAGAACAGAATAAGTGTTGGCAAGGATGTGGAAAAATTGATATCCTATGCACTACTGGTGGGAATGCAAAATGGTGCAGCTGCCATGGAAAAAGGCACAGCAGTTCCTTAAACAATCAAGTTTGGAATTAATGTGTGATCCAGCAATCCCATTTCTGAGCATATATTCAAAAGAAGGGACAGCAGGGACTCAAAGAGATACTTGTACACCCATGTTCATTGCACCATTATTCATGACAACCAAAAGGTGAAAGCAGCCCAAGTGTCCGTGAACAGATGAATGGAAAAACAAAATGTGAGACCTACATACGATGGAATATTATGCATCCTTAAAAAGGAAGGAAATTCTGACACATGTTACAACATGGATGGAACCTTGAAGACATTAGGCTAAGTGAGATAAGCTGGTTTAAAAGGACTAATACTGCGTGATTCCACTTATATGAGGTACTGAAAGTAGTCAATCCATAGGTACAGAAAGTAGAATGGAGGTTGTCAGAGGCTGCGAGGAGAGGAATGAGGAGTTAGTGTTTAATGGGGCCAAAGTTTCTGTCTGGGAAGCTGAAAACTTCTGGAGATGAACGGTGGTGATGGTTGCACAACCATGTGAACACACTTAATGCCACTGAACTGCCTGCTTAAAAATGGTTAAAATGGTAAATTTTTTGTTGTGTGTATTCTACCACACACAAAAAAGGCTGTCTGCTTTTTTATTATATCACTGTGTTGACAATCCTAAACCACATCAGTGATAAAAGACCCCTGCCCCTGAAGCATCTTTTGTTAATCTGTGTTTTAAATACTTGTGTGGTTACTGTTGAATTTCAATAAGAATATAGATGAAAACTGCAAAACAGCACTTTTTTTATTGCTCACCCTTTAATATTTTGTTCTACATGGAAGTTAATTAGAATTCCCAACACATGTGTACTCAGCAATGTGCATCGTCTGAGAGCAAGTTGCTAACACTTCAACTCTGTCCCAGCTTCTTGGGGTGTGGGAGGGGTCTCCCGTATGCATATTCCTGCATTTATAAAGAGACTCAAAGTCAGCCATGAGAGCCTGGTGACTGTCAAGACAAAGAAACAGAACTTGAGTTGTTCCCTCCTTGCTATTCTCTGACCACTTGGAACTTTATTAATGCTTGCATCTTAAGTCGGTAACTTGGAGTGTGAATTGAACACAGTTTGGTATGTGTAGATTTTAGTTCTTACATTAAATCATTTACTAAATTTGTATAATATCATTTAAATTGAAATTTATTCTTGTTTCAACCACTAATAATTTGTTTTAAAGTAAAAAAAGAAATTAAAAATGACTCATACCGATCCTTACATAATTATCCCTGCAAATAATTTTTTCGTACAGAGGAAAGGGTTGTAAATATGACCCGTTCTGGAAACAGGCTGAGTGTGGTTCTGCTTAAAGTTGAAAACTCTGATTACCTTTCTCCACAGGCATGTAGAAAGAGGTCAGGAGTCTCCCTGGGAAGCTTAGGCAGCCCAAGAAAAAAGAACCAAAGATAGTAAGATCTGGGATTTTCCATGGAAAATGCTCAGCCAGATCACCCAACATGAGCCCCATGCACAAGGCCCCCCACCACTTTGCCTGACGTCCAGTCAGCTTTTGACTTGTAAATACTATCAATCAGCCAAGAAAACTTGAGAACACACTTGACACAAAAGCAATCAAAACAAACCAACAAAAAGCCACTTGAAAGAAACAGAAGCTATGCAGAGAGGAGTCCACTTCAAATAAATTATCTTTGCCAGTCCTAGCAATTAGAATCAGTAATATCTTCTCTTGTAAAGAAGAATGCTTCAAACAGCGGGAAATGCTATACAAAGGATTCTTCCAAGACCAAAAGAGAACTCTTGGACATAAAAAAAATAAGATAACAGAAATGAAACATTCAGTCAAGGGGTAGTGTGAGAAAGTTAAAAGATCTCCTGGAAATTAGAATGAAAGGCAAAGAGACAGGAAACTAGGAGTTAAATGGTAAGGCAATGTGAGAACCACGTTAGGAGATCTACATAATATCTAGATAAAGCAGTATCTTCGTATCCAAATCTAGTAAATGTTTTAATAAATAAATTCTCTATACTTAAATAAAAACCATTGCAATAAATGAAAAGAGAGGAAATAGCAGGAATTCATCCATAAACAAATTTAAGTCGCTTTCCTGAAATTGAAGGAACTGAGTCTCTTATCTGAAGAGACCCACGGAGGCCCAGGACAAAGCAGAAGACAGAGGCCCCCACAATAAGGCACGTGGCCGTGACATTTCAAAGCGCTGTGGGCAAGGAGGAATCCCACATGATTGCAGAGGGGAGAACGATTTTCACACAAAGGACTGAGAATCCAAGCAGCTTCGGACTTTGAACACTGTATGTGAGAAGACAGAGGAGCAAAGCCTCCCAAATCTGAAGGAAAATGATTTCCTCCCAGAATGCCATGCCCAGACTATCATTAAAGTGGGAGGACAGACCAAATACCATTTTAGAATTTACTGCCCTTGCACCCCACCTCGGGAAGCTTCTAAAGGATGTGCTCCACCAAATGAGGGCATAAGTCATGGGAAAGCAAGGCATGTAAACCAGGAAAGTGAGTGGGACTAAAGGAGGCATGAGAAGAACCCACAGGGTGCTGGTAAAGGAAGATCCCAAAGCTCATCTGCGTGGCAGGTGGAGAGAGGTCAGTCCAGACTGGGGCCATTCAGGAGCTCAGGAGGAGTTTCTCTGTGATGAAACTGAAAGATTTCCTGGTGTGTTTGGACACATGGCGTGGAGATTTACATACCAGGAGAGTCCAGGTCTGAATCAGTGAGAAGCACATAAGAAACTAAGCAAAGGGTGTTGGGGAGATTGATAGTTCAGGTTTGATAAGAAGGACACCAAACTGAAATGAGTTGTTCAAGAGCTTGATTGGGAAACACTGTGCATGACAACGGGGGAGGGACGGAGAAGGCAGGAGAGCCCTCGGCCCACTCCACATGCAGGGCCGACCCGTGGGAAGCAGGAGGGTGGGGCAGGAGGAATATGGACTGCCATGCGTTGCTAGAAAGGAGCATCCAGGATGATGGGGGGGTCTCCAGTCAAAGATGCCCAGAGGAGTTTGAGTTTTGCAGAAATGGGCTTGTGCTCAGTCCTTGGGCTGCAGTGCCAGGGCTGGCCGTCTGTCATGGTCCCTATGGCAAGAGATCTCAGTGATGCGTTTTTGTGACCAACACACCATGGAAAACAAAACACACACTGCATGGCTTGGCTTAGTTCTGCATTCACAGAGTTATAATGCCGCAGCACTGGCTGCTGTTCCCAACAAAATGATGAAATAACCATGCTGGGAGGATGAAGGCAGGAAGTATGAATGTGGTGGGTGTAGGAGGAAGTAAAAGGAGGCTCAGTTCCACTGTGGAAAGCGAATAGATGATGTCCCTCCCAATCAAGCAATGTCAATATATATCACTTACCCGCATGGACGTGGATATGCAAACAATCAGCAAAAAGAATTGAAAGCATTTGTCCCCAAGGAGCGGGACAATGGGAGAAGGGAGAAGATGGTGGCGATGGTAGAAAGCATATATAAATAAAAACTGGAATTAGGAAGCCTGGGCAAGTACCTGGCACACAGCAGGTGTTCAGTGAGTGGTGGTCATTAAGACAAGGATGCAGTCCATCTGATGCCTGACACAAGTAGGGCTTTGCTTAGTGTTCGCCCACCCCCTCCTTGGAGGTCCAGCAATTAGCCATGCCATTCATTTTTAAGGAGTCCTTATTGAGTGATCAGAGCCTTTTAGTACCCATCTGCCTCTCAAAGCAGCCACCTTGTGGGGAGCCAGAGCTGATGTTGCACTCCACAGTAATTTTGAGAACATAGGGATGCCCTCCCTCCTTCCCTGAGCAGGATGGGTCTGTGCTGCCGAGCAAACCTCTCTGACGACGCGGGAGAGGACGGCCTGTGCGTTTTAATAAGCAGGAAACGCCAGGTTGGGGGGAAAGCTGCCGGCTCAGGTGACGTCAGCCCACAGATGCGCCGGCAGGTAAGCGGGGCAGAGCAGGCTGCAGCCGCAGCCGCTCCAGCGGGGCCTGTGGTAAGGAGCCAGGCAGCGCGGGGTGAGCAGAGAGGTTCCACCCACAGTTGGAAGTCTGCTGCAGTGGATGGGCCGTGGTGGGGGAAGGCTGACCTTGGCTGTGCAGAAGGAGGTCTGAGCCCTAACACCACCAGCTGCAGCCGGAGCAAAGCGGCATCTGGGAAGGCTGGCCAGCTCTGCCCGATGGCCCCAGGGCATTTGCAGATACAGAGCTTGGGTGAGGCTGGTTGTTGGCAAAGGCTAATGAAAACAACAGCATGGTACTCACACGGGTCCTGAACACCCGGTCATCGAACAGGCCCGGCTGTTCCAAAACAGTTCTATAGGAACTGGGCAGTCTCCTCCCCTTTCTGGGCCTCAGTTTCCCCACCTATAAAATGAGGGGTCCTGTTCATCCATCCTGGCGCTGGCAAATTTCTATTTGGCACAGTGCCTGTGCTCAGCAGGAGGGCCATACACATCTGTGGAGTGAATGAATGAATGCTGTTCCCCTTTGGGGCCGCTGTTTGGATGGTCCTCTCTACCTCTTGGGTGCAAGAGACAGAGAAAGCAGGAATGGTGGAGGGTTGGCTGGGACATCTAAGAACAAACAGGGAAACCCTAAACGTGGCTTTCTGGAGACTCCCAAGGCAGAGGAAAGACCAGCCACACACCCAGCGTGCAGGGAGGAGGCACAGCTGAAAGAGGCTGGCCGATGCCTGCGGGTTACCATGGCAACGGCAGCCAGTGGGAGAGGCAGCCAGAGGATGCCGAGAGTGGCTCTTCTCTCCCCTTCTTGTTTTAAATGACCAGTTTTCTTTCTGCAAGGGAGAGAGAGGGGGAGGTAGTGGGGCAGAGGTGCCAAAGGCAACACTCGCACCGAAGCTGTAAGGAATCCATCCCTTTTTAAGTAAACTGGCTGGGCCTGTTTTATGATTTGGGAGCAGCAATAAATTTCAACAGCTGCAGTAGCTACTCAGCAGCCTCTGCGTGGCACGCTCCTTGCTCGGCCCTTTACACACATGAGCAGTTTAATCCTTACTGTGCTTGCCGTGGGGGTAGAGGTCAGGCCCACCGTACAGGAGGGCAGAGCTTCAGACAGGGCACGGGTCTGTTCCCAAGGGCAACACAACAACAGAGCACTGGCACCCAGGTCTGTGGCACTGGCACCCAGGTCTGTGGCTCCAGAGCGGGTGACTCACACCCACTGCCAGACTGCCGTGGCATCCCCTGCTGTAGGTAGGGAAGCCACGTGACTGCTCTTCATTTTCCTTCCCCAGTAACACCTTCAGGTGGGGATCCCCAGACCCGTGCCTTGTAGTAACACTGGCTTCCCGCAGCTGGAGCTCACTGAATATTCTCCTCTTAGAGTCCATGTGGGCACCTGCGGTGGGGGGTCATCAGCAGAGTGGGTAACGTGCAGGCCCTGCAAGTCAAATCTGCCCCCACACTAAGCCGTTGTGTGACCAGGGGCCATGCCTCAGTTTCCTCTCCTGTCAGCAGGGATGGTCTTGGGCCTTTTCAGAGGGCTGCAGCAATGACTAACGGTGCCAAAACACATAGGGCCCACTGGAGTGTCTGCCCCATTGCACATGCTCAACCAATATTAGCCATTTTACTGAACCCACTCATTTTATAGGAGAAGGCAGGGAAGCTGGGGGAGCAGTGATCCCCCGGAGATCCAGGCCGGTGGCCTTGACTCGGCCTCCTGGCTTTCAGGGTGGGTGTGGTGCCGACCGCTGCTGACTTCTGCATCGGGGGCGCACACCCTCACCCGCAGTGAGCCTGGCCTTGGGTCACAGACATACCGAGGATATGAACAACACAGCATCAGCTCTCTGGGAGCTCCCAGATGGGAAGCAGCATTTAACTCACTGGAGCCAGAAGCTTGGATCCCTGTTGTGACGCCCACAGCACCAACTCCTTCGATTTAAGGTTTTGTCAATGAAATGATTGTAATTTATTATGTATACTATTCATCCTGCTGTAATTCAGTAATCAGGGTGGATTGCCCTCTTAGTTTGTTTAAATAGGCCGCTGCCCTGGTTTCAGGCAGGACGAGGCTTCTCGGGGGTTAGGACAAAAGACAGGAGCGAGGGTAAAGCAGGATTCCTGGCAGGCTGGTGGTCAAAGGACCCCTAAAGTCTGCAGGAGATAGGTCTGCAGGGGAGGGCTATTTAAAGGGGTGGGGGTCACTTGGGAGCTCGCGCCCTGCAAAGGCTAGGGGATCCAGGTTAAAAGGGGGCATTGAAAAAAGAAAAGGAAGTTACAGCCACTGAGCACCTAGAGCTTCTGCACACATTTACTTGCTTTTTTTTGTAGTGGATATTTCTGTCCACATTTTGCATGATGGGGAAACTGAGGCCCAGAAAGAGAGCTGGAAGCTTGTCAACAGTCAAACAGGCATGTCAGTGCCAA
The DNA here is from genome assembly GCF_030020395.1 of Manis pentadactyla. Taxonomy (NCBI): domain Eukaryota; kingdom Metazoa; phylum Chordata; class Mammalia; order Pholidota; family Manidae; genus Manis; species Manis pentadactyla. Next base: position 8,894,813 of record NC_080029.1, read on the forward strand.
CTCCTATACTCTAGCCAGTGGGCACATGTGGTGCGGTCTGGCAAGTCTCTGCTGTCACCCAGAAAGTCGGGATGGAGGTGTGAGTCTTTGGGAGAGATGTGAAAGGCTGGGGATAGGATTCTCCAGGGACACAGACTGCTGTGTTTGCAGGGCACGGGTTTTCCAGGGTGAAAGAAAAAGAAGTCACCCTTTCTCACTGGGAGCCAGTAGGGACAGTATTCCTGGACTCACTGGATTTAAGTAGAGGGGAATGTGGTATACACGATGGCAGAGGTCAGAGGGGCTAGCATTCAAGGGTCTGGCATTCAAGGCCAAGCCGTCCACCTTCCCAGGGTGGATGAGTCAGCTAGGCAGCTGCCTGCCACAGGTTGGTAGGTCTTTGGGGAGATGCGGTTGTATTATTAGAAGGTGTTGACGTGGTGCTCAGTTTGCAAAACACTTCTTGGTCACTTTACTTTGGGAAAGATTTACATTGGTGCAAGTTTACCAATGCCCGAGCATCAAATTTCCTTGCCGAAGCTGCTTTTTGGCAATTCCTAAAAAAGGGAACAACACTAAATGGGGAATTAGAGCCACAGAAACGAGAGTTGCTCTCATGAGTCACTGATGTAGCAACACCTCTGTAGGGTCGAGGAATTGGCCAAGAAGGACCCCAAGACACCAGTGGTCCAACCCACCATTTAGTGGGGACAAAGGTCATCCAGCCAGTCTGTGGCCAAGCCAGGACTGAAACCTAGCTCCCCTGACTCTGGCCCTCAGCAGGAAGCATGAGGGACTGGGTGTCCAAGCAGAAGGCTGACCCCTGTGAGTCTCAGTGTTGCTCACCAGGTCACCACTAACAGTCCACAAAGTTACTTGATCCCAGCTGGTCAGTGTTGGAGCCAAGACACAAACCAGGTCTTCAGACTTCTAATTACATGTCACATTTTCTCTAACTACCCCAAAAGCTGGCATCATAAGCCCTCCAAACTGTCAGCTGGTCCAAAGGGGGTTTTCCAGCTAAATCGAAGTTCTGAATAGATGGTATAATGGGCTTTTGTCACGTCACTCAACATTGTGGAACACTTTATCTATATTTGAGGAAATGGCCACATTTAAAGTCTCTCCTCCCCAAGTAGAAGCCCCAGAAGACAATTTCCTAGACTTTGGTGAAGCTAAGAATGTTGCCTCAGAGGCACCCATGGGAGGCTTTGATTTGGAAGGAAGAAGCATAGGAAGCAGACCCCACATGGAATCCTTTCCTGGGGAGGGTGACAAAAATGCGAGCAGAGGGACCATCCAGATTTCAGAGCCAGCAGAGCCCAAGGACCCAGCAGCAGGTGCTGTTGCTCCGCACCTGCAGGGCCTGTACCAGGGGCCGTGAGATCTGCGTGAGCCGGGAACAGCACAGGGGGCAATTTGGGTGCTCTTCCTGGACACGTGGCCTCCGGCCCCAGTCTCCTGCTCTCTTCTATGAGATTCTATGAGCTCCTAACTATTTATATCAGTTCTGCTTCCATTTAAACTAACCAGAGTGCACTGTTGTCTGCAACTAAAAATCCTAACTGGTGCAGATGGCATCATCATCGTCATCATGGCTGTGATTTATATCTTGCATTTAAAATGACTTGGGAAAAAAAATGTCCTGGTAGCTTTTTTAAAAATTTATTTTATAGGACGCTGTAGACCCTGAAGTAGCAAGCTATGCCTGCATAATAGGTGTTCCTTAATGACTTCTGGCTGCTAGCTAGTTGGGTAGAAAGAAGGGTGAAACCCTCATCATAAAATATGCCATGAGTCTGATCTTCCATTTCTGGTGGACATTCTTATTAGGGTGACTTCAGCTGCAAGTAGTAGAGGACTCCATTAAAAGTACCTTAGACAATAAAGACGTTAATCATTTCATATCACCAGAAACTATAGTGGAACTGGAAATAGGGTGGAGTCAATGTTGCTTAGTTCAGAGGCTCCATGGCATCATCAGGGCCTCAGATCCTTTCAATTCCTATTCTTTCACCTTTGGGTGGTAGTTTTGTTCTCCAGCTTATCTCTTCAGGACCACAGGATGGCTACAGCACTCCTCTGACATCCCAGAGAGACAACAAAATCTGGTCATTCAAAACACCTACTACATTTACATACTTCCTTTCGAGGTAATCCCTTCTGCCTTTTGACAATTTGATTATAAAGTGTCTAAGGTAATCTTCTTTGATAAGATCTTGCTTGGGGTCCTTTGAGCTGCAGCATGTATCCATCTCTGTCCCCAGATGAGAGATGTTTTCAGCCATTATTTCTTTAAGTAACCTTTCTACCCTTCCTGTCCCTCTTCTCCTTGTGAGATTCCCTAATGTGTATTCATTGAGTCCATTTGATGATGTCCTATAGGTTCTGCGTGCTTTCTTCATTCTTTTTCATTCTCTTTCCTTTTTGTTCCTGTTTGGGAGTTTAGGTAAGTGACTCCTGGGTATTGCTGTCTCAGCATTCATTCTGTTTGGCCAAGTGGTCTGCAGGGACCTTAAATTGAGACTAGCTTCCTCATATAAACACATGGCCTGGATAAGCCTTCAGAGTCACAAGTAAATGTTAAGTTCCTGATGCAACTTCCCAACAGCTCTTGTGTTTAAGTCTCCCTCCCCTCCCAGGGTCTCCCCCTTCTGTGCCTCTTAGATCACACCCCCTGGAACTTACCAAAATTTTGCTCTTTTTTTGGTTTGAAATGACCAATCCAGACTTAGCTCAGGAGCCCCCAAAGCACTTTACCCACGGACCGTAATAAAGGCATGTGTCCCAGGTCCTGTTGCTCACTTTCTGCCTGTACCTTGCCTTCAATACCCTGTGTGGTCCCTCAATGCATGCTGTGTACCTCCTCTAGGGTCTGTGAGTAATACACTTCTCTTTTTCCATTTCTCTTGTGATTTTTTTGTTGAACTGTGGCTTACCATCTGGTACCATGTTCCACATAACAAATGTTAACAAAGTCAGAACAGTTCCTTGAGCTGGATAATTTCATACAACTTGTCTTGAAATTTGCTCATTTTTTTCTTCTGTATGTTCAAATCTGCTCTTGAAGCTCTCTCTATTGAATTTTATCAGTTTCTGTTGTGTTCCTCAGTGCTAGGATTTCTGTTTGGTTCTTTTCTTGTGGTTTCTATTTTTTTGTTAAAGTTCTCATTTTTTTATTCATGCATTGTTCCTGACTCATTTAGTTTTCTATGTTGTCTTGCATCTCATTGAGCTTCTTTAAGATGATTATTTTGAATTCTCTGTCAAGTAATTTATAGATCTTCATTTTTTGGGGGTTGTTTACTGGTGTTTTATTAGTTTCCTTTGGTAGTGTCATATGGGCCTGATTTTTCATTATCCATTTAGCCTCGCATTATCCATTTAGCCAATGCATTTGAAGGAGCAAACATCTCTTCCAATCTTTATAGACAGGTCTCAGCAGGTAACGACCTCCCCTATCAGGTCCTAAGGTTGATGGTATTGTCTCTGGGATTGCAGTTGAGTGGGGCTGGAGCTGGCTCACATGGCGGCTACTGGGTTTGCAGTGGGATCTGCAGTTGGTGGGCCATTATCAGGGGCTTGGGTGGCTGTGTATTCTGGCTGGTCCCTGGGTAAAGAAAGCTGCCCCCAGGACCTTACTCAGTGAGGCTGATCTTGGTCAGTAGGGATGGCGCTAGGACAAAGGTCTACTTCAGGGACCACAGATGGAGGGCCTGTTACCAGATGTGCACATGGGTGTGGCTCTCCCTCGGTACTGGGAGGGCTCCTGACAGGTCACTGGGTGGGTACCTGAGCAGGCATAATTGGTCCTGGCCTATGGCTAAGAAAGGATAGAACCAAGTCACAGGGCTGCTTCAAGGTCCAAGCTGGGGTCTGCAGGTCTGTCTCTGAGGGCCCAGAAGGTTGTGTCTCCCAGAGGGTCCCTGGGGAAGGGAGGAAATTCCCAGCCCACAGCTGAGAGGGGCTGGAGCCAGGTTACAGGGCTGTTTCAGGATCTGCAGTCAGACCATAGTGAGGAGGCCTGCCTCAGGGGCACAGCTGGGCATGTTGCTGGGGCTACAGCTAAGGGACTGGAGCACAGACTGCTTCAGGGTCCACAGCTGGGCTGGAGGCGAGTGGGCCAGTTATTTGGGTACCGGCAGGCATGGCTTCTGTTGTGTGCTTTGACACACAGTGTTTTGGCAGGACCAAGGCCAAGTGGGGCTGTCATCAAGCTCATAAAGAGGTTGGGGCTGTTTGTGGGTCTGTAGCTGGGACCACAGTTGGTGAGTCTGCCACCTGGACAGGGGTCTACCTTGGCAGTAGGGCCCTCCTTGGTCTTGGGCTCCACCAAGGGTTTCACGATCTCCTCTGTGGATCCCAGAGCTCCCACAGAGGTGCTTTTGTTGTGCATGGCTGCCAAATTATTGTTGCTGAGGGGGATGTTGGTGATCACCCCTCTTACAGACATCATTCCTTGGGGTAACTCTTTTGAAGTTAGGATACCTTTGCCAGAGGAACCCCCTTGTCTGTTGTCATAGTGCCCCTCATGTCTTACTGCCAAATAAACTGTATCCTCTATTCTTTCTTAAACTAGTCATGGAAGGAAAACAGGATTCCTAGGATGGGATGCATCAGTCAGGAATCATGTCCTGGGAAAGCCATTTTATTCATGGCTGCCAGAGCCTGAACAAAACGGGAGCTTTGTCACAGAGGAGAAAAGAATGGCTTTTGGGTACCCACCAAAGCTTGTTGATTGCCTTCAGTGGCCAACTCTTGAGCTGACCTCTTCCTTGTTCTTTAAATTGTATAAGCCTCTCTGCCACATGCAAATAGGTATTACTATCCCCGTTTGCTAGAACTTGAAGCTCAGGAAATTGAACAGTAATTTGCGGAGGGTCACACAGCTAGTTCTTGGGAGAACTGGGATTTCAATCTGATTCCAAGTTCAGAACTGCCTTGGTCCCTTGAGGGGAAAGCGCTCTACCTGCAGTTTATGCCGGAGTTTTGCTGAAGCAAGAAAACTTCAGCGTTGAAATAGCCGATTAATTGGAGGAGGAGGCAGAGAAATGTATTCCCTAGCTGGAGTTAGTCTTGTTTAAAGGAAAGAGACACCACTTCCTGTTGGCTGTTGAGAAGCCCAACTCTGTGCTGCTGAAATATTTACTCTCCTGTGATTGTTGGCCGTCCCTCAGGCTCAGGCAAACTGCTGTGCCCGCGGGGAAAGGAATTCAGCAGAACTCAATGGCACTTCCATAGGAAGACACTCCTTGGGAGGCTCATTGGGGATTTATTTCTGGGAGGAATTAATTTCTCTTTAGAGGGAGGAGTCTCAGCTGCTTCTTCTGGAGAGAGTGGGGGGTTGATCTTGCTAATTTTCTTTCTGTGTGGTTAGCAAGGTTTTCCCCATTTTCCCCACTCCCCAGCCCCTCTAAGCACATGGGGTGTGCTGGCACATTGATTTGGATTTGAAGTTAGTTTTGTTTCTAATTCAGATCAATTCAGTTTATTTTAACACCCATGTACTGAAACCATCCATTGTGAGCCATCCCTGTGCCAGGAACCATCAAAACATATCTGGAAGGTCCTGTTTCTCCCAAAGCTCCATTGTCAGCTAGGAGAAGATGCTGATAACCTAGACACAGGCAACCCTGTACAGTGACTGTGGGGCTCTGGGTGGCCACAGAGGTTGCTGCTCTTACCCAAGGAGGTGCAGAGACAGGAAAGGAAGGCTTCCTGGAAAAGGTGGTGCCTAGTATTAAAGGAAGGGTAAGAAAGGTTATTTCAGGGTGAGGGAAGAACCACAAAAATCTAAATTGCAAAATCACAAAAGCCTAAACTAGAGTTGCCCCCTCCACCTTAGGCACATAACTATATAATAGTAAAAAGAACAAACAGACCACTCACTATGTTTCAAATTCCATCTTAAGTGCTTTATATTTATAAAATTATTTGATTCTCATAGCAACCCTGTGGGGTAGGCATTTATTATTGCCATTTTACAAACGAACAAACAGGCCAAGAGAGACTGAATAATTTAATCAAGCTGAGTATGTGGCAGAGACAGGATTCGAACTCAGCAGCCTAGCTCCAGAGCCTCGTACTCTAAACCACTGTGCTGTGCCATCTATCTTTGTGTATTTTATGTAATATATATAAACTGTTTATACACTATATACATTTACTATTGCAGCAACACTTGTTTATGCAATAAACATAAAATTTAATATTAAAAGATAGGAATTCACATTTTCTTCCAATCTCTGAATGGATTTTCTTGGGTATCTACACCCTTGAAGTAGCCGCATATTGGATGGAAATGAACCTTCCAATGGAATATGATTAGAGTAAACCAACGAGGGAGGACATAGGTTTGCAGCAAGTGGCATCTGGGATGAGAAAAAAAAATCTTCCCTTGTTTTGGGATCACAACACATGTTGAAATGGGCTTTCTGATAGTCCTTCTCTCCTCTGTGATGCTGGAGAGAACAAAAGAATAGCTTATCTGCAACAGAACTTCCCCTTTTACTGAATACATTCAGCCCCCTTTGCCTCTCGCTGCCATCTTCAGAATGGCAGTGGTCGGCATGGCCACAGATGAGGAAATGAAGCTCACATATGAGACATGATTTGGTGCATGTCGCATAGCAAGCAAATGGCAGACCCAGCCCGAAAAGCAGAACTTGGAAGACAGGTGACTTGCAGGAGTAGAAGGGAGGCTTGGAATGGGGAGCATTAGGTGTGAGGTGGGTGCTGGGTGATTCTAGGAGAGACTGAAGATGTATGTGTGGTTCCCAATACTTCTCTTTTGAAAGCCCAGCAACTTACAAGATGATGCCATCTGATGTTGTACTCCCGTTTCCTTTTAGGCTGTGGGTCTGTCTCCAGAGAGGGAAGGTCAGAGGTCTAATGGGCAGAAGGCGTGAGGCTTCTGAGCCCATAGCAAACAGAACCTTGAATAGGAAGGTACCAAGCAGCACCTGTTCCTTCTTGGATGGTGGCAGCTTCACTCAAAACACTGAAGCAAAGAGGCTCAGGCATCAGGCAGGTTTGGGTTCAAAACCAGATATTTTATTGGGACCTCATCTGTGAAATGAAGATAAAAAAGACCCTGTTCTATAATATTTACCTGATGGTATATGTAAAGATTCCATGACAGTGCCTGGAAGGTGATAAGTGCAATTTGTGTTAGTAATTGGTCACTACATGTCACTGGGATGCTTCCAATAATGTATGCAAAATGTATCTCTCATGCTGCTTACACATTGTGCTAAGACCTAATGTTTATTGAGTGTTTCCTATATGCTAGACCATGCTAAATATATTTCATGCATTGATTTACTCATCACATCAACACTATGAAATAGATACTATTTTGACTTGATTTTGTGCATCAGGAAGCCAGAGAATTTGAATAACACACCGAAAATCTACACAGCTAGGATTTGAAGTCAAGTGTCCTTCCTCTAGAAACTGCATTCTTAACCACCGTACTATTCTACCTCTTGCTGTTTAATGTCACCCCTACTATTGTGACATTGTTGTTATTATTTTTTTCTATTATTTTCACAGTGTTTCCCATCACAGTGATGGGTTTTTTAAGAATAGCCTTCTTGTAACTGTTATTTCCCTGCAGTTTCCTTCTTGCAGTTTGAGTGCATTACCACCATGTGCACAGTGAGTAATGGGAAAAACCCTTGATGGAGTACCTTGTCAAGGACACGTGTGCTCCATCCAGCTGTAGATGCTGCTCCAAAAACTTATCTTCTTGACAGAGGATGGAGGCCCCCAGATGGCATAAAACATTTCAGCACCATGGAGAGCTCCCTCCAGTCACCAAAATGAAACAGGGCCTGTGGTTTGTCGAACTGAAATTAAAATATTGGTTCTGTAATGGTAAAAACTTCAGTTTATGGAGTGACTTCTATGGCCAAACATTTTGCATACCTGATATTATTTAATTCTCAAAACTACCCAGCAGAGTGGGTATGATTGTTCCCATTTTGCCTGTGAGAAAACTGAATCGCAGGGGAAAGGGAACCAACCTATTCTTGGTCACACAGCTATTGAGTAGGGAAGGCAGGATGAATTGGGTCTTTGACTTCAAATTCTCTGCTTCTTGTACTAGATCATGATGCTTCAAGTTTTTCTTGGAAGCCTGTTGTAGGTTTTACCCTGATCCCCCTGACCAAGAGCCACCCCTCCAGGAACCCACCCCTTAGCTGTCCAAGCCAAACAGGAATTAGTACTGGTCTCTTCTCCTGCCCTGTCTGGCCATTCACCTGGACTTATCCTCATGGGCATATCCCTCTAGGATAATAGACCGTGTATTTACACAGTTTACTCGCCAGGTGCCAGCATATAGCAGGCATTCAACAAGTATCTTTTGAATGGATGAATGACTGAGTGAGCGGATGAATGAGTGAATTGCCTTCAAGGGCTCTTCCCCAAAGGCTTGGCTTCCAGCCTCTTGCTGTCCTCCTTACACTGTTTCCTGAGTTCCAGGGATTTAGCACTTTGATTCTGACATTCTGAAAAAGGTGGAGTGGGTGAGTAGACAAGAAGGAAGGGAGTCACCCAAAGGGTACAGAGAGCCATCTTTTTCTAAGATGAGTAACAGGGTCCAATAAAGCTGCAGGGAGACAAAGCATTTAGAGAGTATTTTCCTCTTTATATGTGTATTAGAGATGTGCCTGTGACTTGTGTCCCTTAGTTAATTGTTGAGCACTTATTGTCAGTCCATGGCAGAGTCCATTGTCAGTCCATAGGCACCAAGGAGACGTTGTAGCTATAGTCAGCTTCTTTAACTCCTCTTTATATGCCAGACCCTCTCATTTCTTAGCTTCCTGACATCCTGTTCCCTCCATGGGAATACTCTTCCCTCCATGGCCTGGACACTTTGCCTAGATGACTCCTGCCTCTCCTTCAGGTCAGAGGTTAGACAGTTCCTTCTAGGGAAGTCACCCTCTAGCTTCTGGATCTAGGGTCGTTGCCCCCTGGGATCACATGTTGCTCTTGATTTCCCCCATCACTGCATTTCTTAGTACTCTGCAGTGTAATTTTCGGCTACCTCATCTGTAGCCTTCCCAAGAGATGGGAGTGGGGAGGATGAGGGTCTCTGACGTGCTCCTTATTGTATTTCCATGGTGCCTGGCTGCTATTTAGTAGGTACTCAAAATATTTTTAATTCGAATAGCTAAAATAGAACATATGAATGGACTTTCTAAGGATCCAACTATATGAACATAAATTATTTCCATTCTTCTCCATCAAGGACTGCCAAAGATCTCATCTCCTTCCTTCTCAGATAGTCAACCCCTAAGTCATGAGTCCATTTTCCTACCTCTTCTATCCCAAATGAATATATACGTCTTTCTCCAACATTTGCTGAGCCCATAGTACTTGCCAGCCATGGTTTTACCTCCTGTGTACATTAGCTTATTTGATCTTTAGGACAACTCTCTGAAATAGGAACTACTATTAACATCATCTTCATCTTGTAGATGAGGAAACCGAGGCACTAAGAGGCTAAGTAACTAGTGCAAGGTTACACATCTTCTGTTTCAATTGAGGTTGTGGCAGGAGATAGAGAACACACACAAACTGGTAAGTTGAAGAAGGCCTTCAAAAAATAATAATTTATTATTACACTGAAACATATGATTGCTAGCATTTGATAATTTTTGACCTGCAAGATAGCCATTTTGTAAGATTAACCCTAATACAAATATAAAGGCAGAGTTTAAGGAAAGCAACTGATGGTGTAGTACCTTGTGGCTAGTGACCCGGGGAGCTGCATCCGCCACTAGGCCTGAAGGAGCAGGAGGAGGGAGTGGTCACCGGAGCCCAGACAGGGAGCCGTAGAGAGAGGCCATCCAAGACGAGATGTGGCCCTTGGATGAGCCCATGATGCTCCATCAGGGAGGTTGCTGGCGGAATAAATTCCTCAACCTGCCCCTTCTCGGTTCTTACATTCTCTGCTGGGACACCATTAGTTGAACCCACCTGAATGCTAGAGGTCAAGGGTGCCTGTTCCTGCAGCCCATAGAGTTCAGTCTCTTGGAGTGCAGGGCAGAGTGGAGGAGGAGAAGTACAGAGCGAGTGATCTGGAGAGGCTAATAGAAGACATTCAGCCCTACTGTTAAGTGATGGAACTGGCAGGCAGACCCAGGCAGCCTGGCTCCTGGGCCCATGGCTGGAATCAGCACCTGTCACTTTGAACTTCATGGTGCGAGCTGGGTCTTAGAGTCACTGGGGCACCAAAATCTCCTCTCGGGGATTTCCACTCAGCCTGAGAATTATTCACCAATGAATTATTTACCTTTCATATTAATATTTGATTTCTAACAAAAGAGCTGGTCTTAAGAGTGCCTTTTTGCAGAATGGAGCCAATCTGAGGCCAGGGCTGCAGCCAACTCTTTGCAGGGTTGGCTCACCTTTGGCAGTTAAATATTTTAGAAGGGATGTAAGAACCCATGCCATGTTTCATAAATATTTTAGAAATTGAGGCTGGCTGTCAGGATGATGGTACACTTATGAATGCTGATGATATCCAACCAACTGAAGGCAGGTCGCTCAGCCACAATGTATTGACTCTGGGAAAAATATTGAGACCGTGGAATTTAAAAACCCATGCTTTGAGGACATTTTGAGATTAAAAACACCAAAACATTAGGTTCTGGACAACCCAGTGTTATTAGATGGTGGCAAGAAGCACTGGCGTATGGGCTAAAAGGTCTGCCCTGGAGTGGGAGATGATCCTTGTCTCTCTCTTTGGTACCTTCGCACTTGATGTTTCCTCTGCCTAGAACATCTTCCACCTTTAATCTCAGGATCAAATCCTCCTCATTCCTCAAGGGTCACCTTTTCTAGGAAGGCTCTCAGGATTTTCTGTTTTAGCCCAGACCAAGTGAAGTACCTTGGGTAATAGGGTAGGGACCCATCTCTTTCTCCTACCAGACTGTGAATTAACTTCCCCTCATTGCCAGAGACCGTATCACAATCATTTCTGGAGCCTCTAGCCTAGCACGGAACTTGGTAGTTCACACATGTCAGATGCATAAATAAATAAGCCAATAGTTCCTACAGTTCCAGAGGAAGTTACCTTTGGTATTGGAGGAAGTGCTCACTGAGGTTCTGTAAGAAATTCTGCTGAGAAGCTCTGTGTCTTCTCTGTGGGTGCAGCCGGGAGCAACTGCTGGAATTCTGAGTGTCTGAAAATGGCAAAATATGGTGCGAGATATATGTGCACCTAAAGACTGGACTCTTTCCTAGAAGGCATGTGTGATTCTGACCCCCTTAGGGTCAGTCTATCTCTACTTTTCTCCCAAAGGATCAACTAGTGGAATTTTTTAGCAACATGAAGCCAAAGTCCAAACGCTTTAGTGTCACATACTCCTGGTTCAGCTTCCATCTTTGCCATTGACTTAACCCTCTATGTGCTTCTGTGTCCTTGCCTATAATACGAGGATAATCATACCTGGCCCTCTAGGCTACTGCAAGTTTTAAATGAGATGATATATGCAAATTGCTGGGCACATATTCAACAATAAATAGTGTTTCCTCTCTCCCTCCCTCCTTAGGCTGGTTTACCTCAAGTCAGAAATATCAAGTGCAGGACTGTGAGATATGGCTGTTCTGACAATGTGTAGAGGGCTCTCTAGCGATGACCAGAGTACTGGTCAACAGGCTACCACATGTTTCTCACACTTCCCTCAATGTTTTCCATTCTCATTGCTCTGGTACTGGACTGTGTCTCTAATGCCTCTCAGCTCAACCCAAGTCCTGAACCATTTTACCTCCCCGGTCTGATTTCTACCACTTCAGTCCATCCTTACACTCTAGCAGGAGTTATGTTACTAAAGCACAATTCAGACCAGGCCACTGTCCTCCTTAAATTGTATCAACAACTCCTCCCTGCCATCTGAGCTGAGCCTAGGCTCATTAAGCATTCAATGCTTACTGACATCTGGCTCTAACTTTTCTTACTTTGCACTCCTTCCTCCATTCACTGAATGCTCTGGCACTGAATTTCTCTGTTCTCTGTATAATTCCAGCTCTCCCACTTTGGGGCCTTTCCTTGTATTGTTCCTTTGACCTGGGATGCTCAGGCTCATCTTTACATGCTCAAGGGAAACTCGGGCTTCAAGAATCAGTTCTATAATAGCTGGAACTAGAAATCACCTTTCCTTCCTCTGACCCTTGCAAATGATTTGGTTGCTCTCCATGACTCACAAAGCATCACCACCACCATTGTCACCATCACCACTAGAGACTGAGTGCATGTGTCCCTCCCACAGATTCCTATGTTGAAAACTAAGCTCGAATATGATGGTATTTGGAGGTGGGGGCCTTTGGAAGGTGCCCTTTGGCACTATCTCTCATGATTGTGATTAAGACCCCAGAGAGACCTTGACCTTTCTGCCACGTGAAGACACAGTGAGAGGAGGCTGTCTGTGAACCAGGAAGCAGGCTTTCAGCAGACACTAAGATCTGCCAGCTCCTGATTTTGGACTTCCCAACTTCCAGAACCATGAGAATAAATCTCTGCATATAAGCACTCAGTTTATGGTATTATCATCATCACCATCATTTCCCTCTTTACCTCTTACTATTATTTAAATAGGTCTTGTCATTCTAAGCTGAGAGCATCTTGAAGGCAGAGTTAACACCTATGTATGTGGTCTTTGTATCCAATCTCGATGCCTAGTATAGTATTTATTACAGGGCATGTGCCCAGGAAATAAGCATTGAGTGAATGAATGAATGAATGGGATAGTGAGTAACTACCAAAGAATTAGATAATGTGGAAGATAGCAAAGGATCAAAAGGCATGGTCCTTGTTCTTCCAAGGACCTTACACCCAGCTCTTTGAAGAAGAGCATGAACCAGAACATGGGAAGGGTGACCAGGTCTGTCCATGAAAGCCGTGGAGAGGTGCCATTTGCATTTCCCTTTAAGACAGACTTGCTATTCAGCTGCAAGGAGTGCAGCTATCTGTGGCACTTTGAGACTCCACCTCAGCTTTGGAGCGAAGATGTTGCTGTTCCCAGCCAATGACTGAACACAATGAGGGTACTCCAACCTTGCCACACCTACCCAGCACAGGACTCCCTGCTGAGCAGCGTGTCCTGGGGCTCACTGCTGCCTTTCAGATCTGCGGTGCAGTCTGAGGCTCTGTCCACTCCCTCTTCCTCCCCTCTATCTCTCATCATGTCCCACATCAATAAACCTTTTAAATTCTCAGCCTTGGCACCCACTCCCCAGAGGACCCAACTGACATATTGTTTTACTCCTTTCTCTATCCCCGGTATTTGGCAGGGTCTGGGGCACAGTAGGGCTCCCCCAATATTTGTTGAATAGAAGATTAAACAGAGAGCGAGAGAGGGTGATGTTCTAAGCAAAGGGCTTCCTATGAGCTCTGATGGGAACATCTACCCAAGTCCTGGCCCCTTTGGGCCAAACTTCTGGTACTCTTGTCATTGGCAAACACTTGTTGAACATTTCATCCCCCAGAGGTACCATAATCTCCTCCTTCCTCTTGAAATGACAAAGCAGCTTTTGTGGATGGAGGATATTCATTCATTCATTCATTTAATGATTACTGTATACTAGACATTGTTCCTGGTACTGGGGCTACAGTGTACACCAGACACTCAAAGTCTCTGCCCTCCTGGAGTTTCTATTTCAGTCACAAGATCTTCAAAACCCTGCTGGGCTTAGAGGTTGCCGATGAGCAAGAGCATGGGACTCCAGGCCCAGGATGTCATGTATGCTGGAATTGTCCACTGGTTCCTCTGATCCACTTTCCAGCTGTCTCCCTTGCTGACCAGCCTGAACCATTAGTATGCGTCCTTGTCCTCTTGATTCCCATTGGTCCACCCAGTGGGAAGTTCCGGCAGCAGACCAGGGCGTGGGAGGGGAGTCAGGAGGCAGCATCTCCCCTCCCCCCCACTGGCTCCCTCCCTGCCACACGGCCTCAGTTGGCTGAGTCCCCACAGCTCCTGTCAAGCAGCCCCCTCCTACAGCTACTCATCTGGGTTCTGGAGAATGAGCCCACCCCTGTGCCTTCAGGCTAGATGGTAACAGCTCTGCACTGTTACTAGCCCTGGGCTCCTGCGCCCTTTGGTTTTGCTCCTGTTAATTGGCCCAGGTCGATTCTTCCCCCCAGAGTGCACTTCGTGTAGCTACAGGGGAAAATTGGAAATGGAAGCCAACTTCAGATAGCTTGACCTTAAAGCTAAAATAACATAGCAAGGACAGTGGAAATTTGGAAGGTCTGCCATAGGATAGACGGCAAGGGTCGCTCATCCCTGAATCTGTTTCTTCATCAGTATGGCTTTAAAAGCACTTCGTGGGACTGTGATTGAGATTCGATGAGGCTGTGAATTGCACAGAACCATAGAAGGTCCTTGATCATAATAGTGAATCACTGTTCTTGGTTATTCACACATAAGAAAACGTATTTAATTCTCACAACAAGCCTATGTAGCAGGCTCTATTATTAACACCTATTTCACAAAGGAAGATCAAGACACAAAGAGGTTGTGTATCTTTTCCAGGTCTTCTGGTTAGTAAGTAGTAAAGACAGGATTTGAACCTAGAGAGTTGAACTCCAAAATCTTGGTCTTAATCACTGTACCATACAAAATCTCCTGGTAAGTTATAGCTCCTTCTCCTGCCCCTTGATTTGAATTCCATTGGCTTTGCCCCAATCCTCCTGCCATGCTCTCCATACCCAGTTGCATCTTCATTGCAGCTTGACAAGTTACATCACCCCGTGCGGTCAACTGCACCAAAAATGTGGATGGACATTTGGAGTTTACACAAATCTGGGTTTTGAAACAACTCTGGTACTTTATATACCTGACAGTGTGTGTGCCAGACTTATGAAGCCAATATATAGTCTTCATTTAAACAATGATTCTCAGGGCAAAAAATTAGTGGCCAGCTGTTAAGAAAGAAAACAAATGTATCACTTGGCAGGAAAGAGTGCCATACTACCAACTGACATCAAGAAAGTGATCTGTGTTTTCTTCCCACCATCTGGCAACCACAGCCTCGACAGAGGTAATCAGTCTATAGCCCAAAGCAGCCTGGAAGGTAGGAGCCATGCCAGGCCTGGCTTTTCTACCTAGTATCATTAGGAAGGTGGGTATTTTTCACCTGGTCATTCCTCCTATTCAGAATGTGACTTTGGGCTAGTCATTTCCCCTGCATGAGTGCATCTCCCCAAGTGTAAAACAGAAGGGATGGACTAGAGGATGCCCAAGGTCCCTGACTTTGTATGATGTTAATTGGTGGGTCCATGCATGCCAGGCAGTGAAGGGTCTGACTGCTGAGAAAGGTCCATAGGACACTGGGCAAAATGGAAATCAGCATTTTGTAATCAGGTGTCTTAAGTAAAGGATGGTCAGGGAGGGAAGGTGATGTTTGGGTTCTCAGGATCTCAGAATAGGTTCATATCTTTTCTTCCTCCTATCCTATTGGGCGTAGACTTTGATGGTATGAGAAGAGATTCTTTGCAATTATCTTGAGTTGGGCCTTTTTGGTTGCTAGTAACAGGTAACCCAAATTTTGTTTAAGTTCCCAGGACCTCAGCTCAGGAAGAAAAGTGATGGCTCTGGGCCTGAGGGCCTTGTACTCAATTTTGTGTCTTGCTGCATGTAAGCCTCACTCTCTCAGAGCAGCCTCCTCCCACAGAGAGAATTTAAAAGAGCAAAGTAAAGTACTAGTTAAGCATAGGGGCCTGGCTCAAAATTGCAGCTCTTCTTTCTAGCTCTGTCCCATTAGCAGGTCTCCTAATCTCTTCAAGTCTCAGTGTTCCCATCTGTAAAATGTGGATGATATTAGAACCTGTTTCTTAAAGTGTCGCAAATGCTGTTGAGTGTTCAGTAAGTTCAAGCTATCTGCTGGCATCTCCCAGCTTTGCCACTAAAGAGACTGATACTCTTCCTAATTTTTAGTTCTAAATATCCTAGCTTGGGTGAGGCAACTCTCCCTGGACCACTCAATGCTGGTCATGTGGAAGGTTACTCTGATTGACTCACCCATGAGCCAATCAAGAGTAAGGGGGAGTGCAGACAGGTGGGATCTGGAAGATGGCAGCTCTTGCTAGAATCACATGAAATAAGAGAAGAACACTCCGCAGAAGAATGAGTTCTGTTTTTGCAAACAAGACTGTAAGAGTCCACGGCAAGATCTAGTAGCAGCTTCCCCATGAACTAACAAGGCCACCATTTCACCTCTCAGACCTGAACAGACCTCTTATGAGGCCCTGATTGGGGCACTAGCAGTATATTCACAGGGTCATATGTTTTCATAAAATAAAGTACTTTAGCCACAATAGGTTAATACTGCTGACTTTTTTCCAATCTGATTTTCCCCCTGTCATACCTTCCTTTGTGTCAGGTGACACTGGAGTGGTTGTCATTATTTTTGGTATCTGGCTACCGGGATGTTGAGTTAAGGTCATATTTATTTTTGATTTTGTAAAATAAATTGATGTCATCCACGGTTATTTCATATACAGTTCAGCTCTTACTAGTTTTCCCTTTGCAGGGAAAGCTTCCAGGAGAATTTTCACTCATTGAAAGATAGCTGGCGTTTGACTAGGAGTGCAAGGCCAGAGATGGATTCCTAATATGAACATGACCTACGGAAGTCTGTGGTTAATGGAGGAAAAATAAGGTTTGAAATATATAAGGAAGAAGCTTATCTAGAAAATTCCCGATTCTTTCAAGCTGCCAGAGTTTCATAGATGGAAATTTTAAGCCCACATGACAACATAGATTTTAGACCAGGAGTAATAAGAAAATCTGTACTTTATAAAACTGTTTAAGCCTTGCAATGTGTGTGACATCTTCAAGCATCTAACACATATTTTTGGAGACTCAGAAGACACAAACAAGATGTAAAAACTTTATTCAAAATGTGGTGTGTAGTTGACATTTTAAATTTGCAGTTTCCTTATGACTCACAACGTTTTCATACGACTGTTGGTTATTCATGTGTCTTCTTTGGTGAAATCTGTGCAAATCCTCTGCTTGTTTTCAGACTCAGGTGCTGTGGCAGCAGAGATCCTGAATACATTCTTTCATGACTACATCAGAAGCTGAAGAGGGAAAATCCAAATACAAGAGCAAATTCTAAACCTTTCCTTGTATTGCATCCACTAGCATTCTTTTAGCCAGAGCAAGTAAAGGCTGGGGAATTAGCCATGGGAGGTGGGAAAAGAGAGAAGAATATATGGTATTATGACAAAGGAATGAAGAATTCGAACCAAAAATTCAATCTACCATGCTGTTCATATGCTTCATTCATTCATCTCTTCTTATCCCTCTACTCGAGCCTGTGCATGGCCCCTGCGATTTTCCCGGCCCTGCCTACACCATGGCAGCTCTCAATATACTTTTCCCTTTGACCTAGATCCTTACTGGAAATGCTTATTTATATCTCTTGGGAATTGGATGGGCCCAATCCATCTTTCTGAGCCAGGCTACATCAAGGGTCCTGGGCCTATCAATGGAAAGCCCGCCTTTGGGACAATCATCCATCCTTGGACCAAGCAGTGGCTATGCCAGAGCACTGTGGGTGAGGCAGCCTCTGCTAGAAGGGGAGGCAGCATCAGATGCGGGGCCTGACAGAGGTCGGTGGCGCCGGTGGAGGAAACAGTGTGCTGGTCCCTTCTGGGACGCCGGAGGGTAAGATGACAGATGGAGGCAGGGTGGTATTTAGATACCTACTCATCTGTGTGGCATGGGAACTAGTTAATGAGACTAGGCTACCAACCCATCGTTTGGGCATCAGCCCTAACAGCTCGTACATCCACGCAGGCGCTACCGGCTGAAGACTAGCCTGGGAGGGAGGGGAGAAGGCGGGAGGGAGGGTCTACGCCAAGCTTCCACATGAGCTTGTATCTAGACTATTGGAGGCAGAGTTACAATTATATGGAGTAAAACTGAAGTATTTTTACTTCAAGGAGGAAACACATCTCCGTGTGTTTCTGTCCCCGGATTCCATTCAGATATCATTGCCTCCTCTATGAAAAGAGTGCCCTCAGACAAGTCATCTGTCTCAAGGTCATACAGCTAGTCAATAGGAGAAGCCTTCAACTCCTTACAGGCTCACTTAGGAAGAAAGGTCTAGAATGCCATGCTGAAAGAGGTGGTTACTAAGACTGACCTCAAAGGAGCTGAATGGAGCCCTTTACTCCTATGCCTTAGGGAAACGATGATAATAACTTCCGTTCAATAAGCATCTTCTATGCACCATTCACCATGATAAGCCCTAGACAAATGTGATCTGCAAATCCTTACCACATCTTTGCAAGGTAGCAACCTGTTTTACAGATTAGCCAAGGCTCAGAGAAATGATGTACCTCAGAAATAGAAATGCCACCTACTCTAGCCGAGTAGCCAGGGCTGAGGGCACCTGGTGACTTCTTCAGTGGCCATGACCACAGCTCCTTCTTTGGAAGAAGTAGAGAGGCGGCTCGGGGACCATAAGTGCTCACCTGAGAGGTCAAGAAAGGTGAAACTAATTCCTGACTGGGACTGTTGGCTTCCTTCTGCTCCATCCATTCCACAAAGATTCTTCTGAGGATCACCTCAGACATGCGGCAAAGGGTTAAAATACATGACAAGTTCCAGCTACACAGTAGACAGTTTTAAAACTCCCCATCCCCCCATATTATTCACAGCATGCACACATCTTCATCTCTCTAACAAATATTTTTCTGTTTATTTGTGGGTAGAAGACAGAGCTAAAATCTCAAGTTACTGATAAAGAGCTCATTGTTTTTACATTTTGATATACAATTATTTCAAGTCTCTAATATTTAGTTTTTCAATTAAGTAGACCTCTGCCACCATCCCAGGTAAAGTTACCACTTAATTTTGCTGGTAAAAGGATTCTGAAACATTACTGAATCTGACTCTTGTATCCTTATCATTATTTCTTAGTGGAAACAATTTTTGGAAAAGCATACATAAATATTTTAAAAATTGTTGTTATTAATAGCTAATTAGAAGCAGACGTTCCTTAGTCCTCAAAATGATATTACATGAACATGGAATCTATACAACTATGTTGAGAACCTAGATTTATTAAATTCATGCTAAGAAAATGAAGCTCCAGAAACATCAAGAGTTTAGTCTAGGACTGATGGTCAGTCAGTGGTGTAGTTGGGACCTGAATGCAGATTCTCTGGTTCTGAACCCATCCCCATTTCTGGATGACTTTCTGGCTCTCAGACAAAGCAAGGGGTTGGTCACTAATGAAGAGTGAGTGATGTTTTCTGTACACGTTTATTGCTCAAATACCTGCAGGCAGTGGAATTATCCTCTAAGCTTTCTGGAAGAAAGTATGACTGGAAAAAACTATTGCTCAGCTTGGGCAGCCAAGCTGACATCAAACGCCCCATTGAAGCTGAGTTCACACGTCTCTTTTAATATTGAGGCCGAGTCTTAGAACTTCAGCACCCAAAGTTTTATAGAAGAGTCTTCAGAACTAAAAACACTAAAGGGTACTCGTTAGAACTGAAAACAAGGTTACTAAAGAAAAAGTGTGGCCAACCTTGGTCAGGTAATGACCTCAGAGGCTGGGACAACAGGGGCTCTGATGGCAAGAAGCGGGGTAGGTGAAAACCATGGGAAGGACAGGTACATTGTGGGTGTTGCCTGCTTCCCGTTCTCATTATGAGTGTCTTTAGGAACTAAGGAGTTAGGTAGGCCAGCCATGTGTGGACACCAGTGGAACCTACGAGCATATTCTGGAATATACAGGTTTGTGAGGAAGTGCCTGCAGATGACCTTTCCTAGGCTGGAGGTCTCAGAAATTAAGTGACATGTGGGCACTTGAGCAGCTTTGATTTGTGGCTGGTCCACACAGATGAACCATCATTTTGTGCCTTTGGTCTTTTGTGATGGAAGTGGCCCCTTTCTGATTAAGAAAAGGATGATAGCTTATGGGGAAGAGAGATTTCAGAAACAATTTTTGGATTTGGCAGAATTAAGGCTGACTCACCTCTGCTTATTCTAACTTTGATTCCTTTAGTCCCCATGTGTCAGATATTAGTAAAAGACATCCTTTCATTTTTTACTATTAGGCTGCTATCCCTCGGTTTCCCGCCTTCGGCTAGGAGGTAGCATGCAACTACTGTCTGAAGAGGACATTGACTTGTGCTGTCCTCTTGGTGATTAGGGGCAGGTGACAGAGTGGAACGCCCAGACCCTGAAGCCAAGTATGTACCCAGCAGGTTACCATCCCACGTAGGAAGTGTGCTGACCCTTTATTATTTGGCTGTGGGGACATTCAATCATGACTCTTATCTCACTCTACAAAAGTTTCCCCATTATTGCCTAACAAGCATGCCTCTTGACAAAAAGTCTTTAGGGTAAAATTAAAAATATTATGTGACATTATTTCACACAGTATGTGTACATGTGGCAATATGTAGCCCTTCTGCAAAATGTATAGTTTTGTGTAGCTTGTTCACAAACAATGGAAAATATTAATAGTCAGTTCATTCCATCTGCTTCCCTTGAGAGGGAAGGATCATTACTTGGTGATAGAAGATGGTCTCCCATCTCACAAAGGGATCTTTCTGGGGGCGGCCTGTAATAGAAGCCCTGCATTGGGGAAGAGGAGGCCACAGGTCTGTCTAGGAGAGCTCTCTCAGGAGAGGAATCAGGAATTTGGCTTCTGGAACTCTCTTCCCAATGTGTGGCGTTGTCATAGCCAGTCTGGGTTTCCGAAGCAGCTATTAGGAAAACAGAAAATGCCCCATTGGAAAAGTGCAGAAGTGCTTACATGGCCAATGGGATTGTTTCTGTGGAGACAGCTGGTGGGAACAGAGAGCACGGGTGATTCAGTGTTCAAGGAAAGTCTCAAGCAAAATGGTCTCACCGAGAGGATACCTGGGCCACCTGGTCTGTAACTTATACACTAAACATTAACAGTGGTGAATTCGGGGTACTGATACTCAGAGGTTATTTTAAGAAAAATGTATAGAACTTTTTAGAAATTGTAATTCTTTTCAACTGTGGCTATACATGTGTGGTTAAGAGAAACACAAATAAGAGTTGAACTGAGTTGCTGTGTTCACAGCTGGCAAAAAAGGCCCCCGCCTGTTCTGCCCTGTGTGTGGGGGCACCCCAAAGCTGTGCTCTTTGAGGTTAGGGTGCCACATTCCTGACGTTAAGGCAGGGACAGAGTTCAGGACCCTTTGAAAAGCCATTTACTTTGCACAGGAAGCCCAGAACCTTGCACTGGGAAAAGGCGTGCTGTCCAGCCCCCAGTAACCAGAGCCCTTAAACAAAAATCTCTATAAACTTTCTTCTCCGGGGCCTCCCTTGAGATCTTGGGATTGCTGAGCTGTGACTGTGGGACCTGGTCCTGCCTAGATCTCAGCTGGCATATTGGTTTAAAAAAAAAGGAAAAAAATCTTACGGAAAGGTTCCCTCAGTCATGCCCCTCCCCAATCCTTAGAATCAGTGGGACCCCAAACCCCTCCTCTGCCTTCACAGGGTCTGGATCCCTCACATTGAACTTGAAAGGCATCCTGCCCCCTCCCCTGAACCTCAGCCTCCCTGAGCTCTTTATCTTGGGGGTTTAAATGTCGTGCTTTGGCTGCAAAGGAGGGCAGCAGAGCCCCGAACTCAGCCCGGCTCTGCCAAGTCCACACACCAGCACTTTCTGCATCAGTTAAACAGGGTAAAAATACCTACATGATGGGATCTGGGGGCTATTATTTCCCCTTATGTACTGGTGAGGAAAACTTGAGGCACACTGAGTTGGTGTGAACTGCCCACTGTCACCCAGATCATAACACAGAAATGGAATTCAGGCCACAGGCAAGCAAGCAGCTTGCAGCCCCCGAGCACCAGCCCACACTGCCATGGCGTGCAGGGGGGCCTCCACTGCCAGATGGGCTTCCCGAGTATTCCTAGGGTGGAGGTGAAAGGCATCAACTCAGCCACACTCCCCCAGCCAGCTCTAAGATCAAGGAGCAGGGCTGGTGGGAAGCCGCGTGCCCTGGGGCTGAACACGTCAGATGGTCCAGATCGACAGCCTGGGCCATGCGGGGTGCCGATGGCACGTGGACACAGAGCCCCAAGGGCTGAGTCAGCTGTGCAACCTTGGGAAAGGCATAGTCTTTTCTAGAGCCTTTTCCTTCATCTTGTAAGATGGAGATAAGCACACACCTCACATGCAGTTGAGGGTCCCTGAGGATGGGTGGGAAGTGCTGGGTATACAGCCCTGGCGGTGTCATGATTATTGCTATTAAGGCTGGGCTCAGCGCACTGAGACCGCAGATCCAGGGCAGTGGGCAGCCTCTCCCTTGCACACCCACTCAAGATGCCTTCGCATCCCGGGGAGGCTGTGAGTTTGCCCTGTGTGTGTCCTTGGGCTCTGCTAGACCAGGACAGAGCTATGCCCAGGCATGCCAGGGCTGTAGGAGAGAGTGCCACGCTCAGGCTGGCAGGCAGTCACCGAATGGGCAGCGTTATTTCCAGCCTGTGGATCAGGAAAATCCAGAGGAACCGTTGGGGAGCTGTTCAGAGCACTGGAAAAGCAGTTGTTCCCCTCAGTAAATTTCAAATCACTGGGGCTTCAATGGTCCGAACACCACTGTTTCCATTTAACAGAGCTGCCTTCAATTTTTTTTTTTAATGAAACAAAAATATGTACAGGCAAAGGAATGACACTGAAGTTTTAATATACCACAATGTTGAGAAAAGACATCAAAGTTGTTTTTCCATTGCACCTTTATTGTTTACTCTGTTCACTGTTCAGAATTTTCATACAGTCTTTCTAGAATCACACAGAACCTGTTAGACAGCTCCCTCCCCAGGACATTCCATTTTATTTCTAACCAGCCTTCTGTCCCTCGTCCCGATGTGTATGATATTCTGCCAGTGTTCAAGGAGTTCCCAGGGATTGTTTATTTTTATGGGGGAAGGAGAGGGAGGTGTGCAGAGCCGTCCCTCAGCAAGGTCACTGGACTTGTGTCCTGATCCTGGAGGGCCTTTTGCTGTGACGTCCCCACCTCTCCATTCCCTCCCTCCAGCAGCCTACTGGCCCTCACTGGGCTAAGGAATCAGGCAGACCAGGGCTGGAGACCTGACTCACCACTAGCAGCCACATGATCTCAGGGAAGTTTCCTCATCTCTTTCTTCTTCTACAATGTGGGGAAAAGACTCCCTCTCTCACTTGGTTACAGTGAGCATTCAGCGAAGTCAGCAATACAAAGTGTCTGGCATAGTGCCATGCACACAGTAGGCCCTAAATGCACATCGGCTTCTTTCCTTCTGGTGGGGAAAAGAAGACACCTGACGAATTGATGTCAGAGCCAGGTGCTCAAGGGCATTGGCTTTATAAATGAGCCTGGTCCCTTAAAGAAGCCTAAGAAATGACTCTCTAATGGTGACATTTCAGATATGACAACACGAGGTGGGAGAGATCTGGCAGTAGAGACCTCCTGGGCATCATCTGAATCCTATCAGGCAGGCTGTTTCTTCTCTTGCCCATGGGCAAGGCTGGCACTGGCAGAAGGAATTCTGATCCTCTTTTTAAGGCCATGCCACTATAGCCAGGCAAAGGCCTCTCTCAGGGAGCTGGGAGAACAGGGCAAATTCGTATTTGTTCCACTATCCCTGCCCAGGATGAAGCAGCTTCATGTGGGTGTAAACCAGGAGCTTTAAGAGGCACAGCAATCCTTAGGGCGACTGTTCCATCCCCTTCTAGTGTTCTTGAAAAGTCACCCATCACAGGGATGTCCTTACAGCCTGCAACACCCAGGTGAGCTCTCACAGAGGGGAAGGCCAGGTGTCACTTACACCCCATCTACTTTGAAAAGGATCCCACGTGGTTCTCTGAGGAAGGAATTATGCACCTAATGCTAAGCTTTTCTCCTTGTTCTTGCCCTCTACCACGGTATGTGCCCATTAAACTAAAAATCTGATCTACGAATGGTCACAAGAATAAAATAATAATGCTGCCACTACGAAGCTGAATATTCTGTCCCGCAGTTGTTCTGCAAACACAGCCGCGCTCTCCTTCAGTGGTAGTCCTTTCGACATTGTTTTAAAGCTGATCTGTCGCTCAGCCTTTGTTCATGCAAAATTCTCAGTAATGATACAGTGCTTCTAAGTCCACATGCCCACGATCGTTTTATATCTCTGATATAACAACAAAAAGCCGCTCAATGGACAATCTTAAAGCATGCACCAAGACCATGGCTGGCATTATGGAAAAATGTCCTTCAGACCAAAAAAGAGAGAAAAAGAGAGAGCGAGAGAAAAGGTAAAATAAGCAAGATGAGAGAAGCAGGACTAGAATAACAATACAACAGAACATCGGTGGTCCACGGGGTGAAGCAGTTAGAACCAAGGAAAGCTCTATGTATCCAGGAGCGTCTCTCCAAATATTTGGTTCATGCTAAAAAATAGAGCACATTTATTAAAAAATATATATTTATAAACCTTGATATGAACAGATACACATGTCAAGCCAATGAAAAAGAAAAATAAGTTATCTCCCTGGTATCAAATAGTTGGACACTTTTGATGAATGGGATGTCTGTCAGAGACTGCCCTTGTGGTTTTTCGTACTAAACAGCTCATCGAGTTAAGATGAAATGCGTGTCGCCTGAGACACGCTGCTGAGAGCTGCATCCGCCCTGTTCCTCCTTTCGAATGCGTGATATCCGTCAGCGATCTGGGATAGCGAATTTTCGCACCCATCTGCTCCCCGATGGCGCCGGAGGCTGGTCTTCCGAGTGTTCTTTTGGGCCCCTTGCCAAAGACGCTGAGTTCCTTGTTGTGTGAATGAGTTTTGTTGGATTCATTGTGCTTTAGGGTCTGCTCCTTGCAGCAGGATTGGTTTATTTGTGTGACCTTTTATGAAGTTCGAAGGTGCATTTGAAGTTCAAGCCTGCTTGTTTGCAGAGTGTCAAATCACTGATCTGCCGACACACAGGGCTCCCGTCTTTGGACCATCCCGAGGCCTCTAAGGACCCTCCGGGCATTCACAGAGTGGTGTATATGTATACAAATATGATCACGATTAGGTTCAGAATGGTCCCAATAATCCCCAGCACGGCCAAGATACTTTCCTCTTTACTCTCTTTTTCTTGGCCTCCTCTGTCTTCATCATTTCCACTCGTGATTACCATCTTGGTTGCAAATGGCTTTATCTTCCTCCCCAGGCTAACCTGTAAGTGGAGAGAGGCAGCACAAAGGATTATCATTGATACGCATCCTCTCTGTAGCCTGGCAGATCTGGTCGGGGAGGGGATTTTATGCCTGGGCACCAGATCACAGGTGGGAGTGAGAAAATACCCAGGGGTCCAACTCGGGGACATGCTGCCCTTGCCGTGTAGAAACGGCAGAGCATGGCTTATCAATTTCAAGGATGAATGTGCCGACATCGGAATAAAGAGACTAGCTCAGGAATCCAGCCCGGGCCATCCACTCTACTGAGCTTGTTTTTCCTATTTCCGTGAAGCAAAGAGAAACAGAGGCCACTGAATAGTGGTCAAACTAAAACGTGCACTGTCCCACACCATCATGAATTTTACACATACTCATATGCTGGATCACACCCAAGAAGCGTGCTGTCCTGTCTTACATGTGCACAAAGCGTATAAATTAACCATCACAACCCTGGAGCATAAAGAGCAGAAGGAGCCAGGGAGCCCTGGCCTGGTCCTTGTCACATCCCACCGAGCAGACCGGCTGCCACCACACACATGGTGATCACCTGGCACACTGCACACTACACCCCACGCTGGCTGCAGTGTGGGCAGGGGTGGGTGGAACTTGGGGAAGGTGATGCACTGAGATGGAGAGGATGGCGAGGCGCTGAGAAGAGCACCATGAGAAACTTGCATAGCCTCTAGCAGAGGTGTAAACTGGTACAATCATTCTGAAAGTTCCTCGGCATGACCTGAGAAAGCAAAGAGACGCACATTCTACAACTGGGTTGGGCATGTACCCTGGAGAAATCTCTGGAGATGCAGGATTTGCATCATTTGTGACAGCAAAGGACTGGAAGCTGCCCAAATGTGCACCAAGAGTAAAACAGATGGACATGTGATCTGAGCAAAGGACACACCCCTTTGATGGAATATTATACTGTAGCAAAGTGAATGAACTGAGGGTACATGTGACGTGAATGAAGCCCCAACATGCAACACAAAGTGAAAAAGCAGGATGCAGAATATGTATAGTGAGTCGATTCATCAGGGCTCAAAATATAGGCAAAACCAAAAAATGCATTATTTAGAGACATATACTTTGACTTTTATAAACAGCATAGGATTGCTTCAACAAAACTCAGAAGAGCAAGGGGCCTCTTCTAGGCAAGGACAGAGCGGGAAGCCACTTGGGAGGAGCCCAGGGGCCTCTGATACACTTGCCACTTTCCATTGTTAAGCTCGTAGGCAGTTCCTGGGTGTTTGTTTGTATCTTTTAAACTGTAGCTGCATGTTCCAGAGATTCTTTTGTGTGTATGATGCATTTTGCAATAACTAAAATAACTTCTTTTTATTCTTTAAAATAATAAACATGGCCATC
The DNA here is from genome assembly GCF_030020395.1 of Manis pentadactyla. Lineage (NCBI taxonomy): Eukaryota > Metazoa > Chordata > Mammalia > Pholidota > Manidae > Manis > Manis pentadactyla. Next base: position 8,921,353 of record NC_080029.1, read on the forward strand.
CAGAGGCTTGGTGGGCAACTGAAGCCTTCTTTTTCATTGATTACTAATCCAAACCACATGTAAAAATGATCAAGTTGTGGCGGCGGCAGCCTGTCTTCTTGGTGGGATGTGACGAGGACCGGCCAGGGCCTCCTCGTTCCTTCCATCAGAGAGCTGAGCCTTTAGAGCTCAGGGGACGTGATGGTTAATTTTAATTGTCAACTTGACTGGGTCATGGAGTGCCCAGACATTTGTAAAACATCACCCTGGGTGTGTCTGTGAGGATGTTTCTAGATGAGATTGCCATTTAAATTGGAAGACTCAGTAGAGCAAATGATCCTTCCTAATGTGGGTGGGTCTCATCTGATAGGCTTTAGGAAGCCTAAATGCATCAAAAAGGCAGAGTAAAAGGGAACTCCTGCCTGGCTGCCTTTGAGCTGGGACATCAGCTTTTTCCTGCCTTCTACTTCAAACTGAAACATCAGCTCTTCCTGGGTCTTGGGCCTGCTGGTCTTCCTACTGAAACTAAACCATCGGCTCTCCTGGGTCTCTTGGTTGCTGACTCACTCGGGAGATCTTCAGACCTCCTATCTATCATCTATTATCTTATTGGTTCTGTTTCTCGGAGAACCCTGACTATACAGGGGTCAGAGGTTATCTCAGGGTAATTGCCTGGGAAAGATCACAAGTATGCAGGAAGGTGGGGAATGTGGCTGCAAAATGAAATGTCTGCGTGCCTCATCCTCAGGGCACATGAACCCTGAAAGGGCTGGGTCATGCCCAAGAGAGTCAGGTCCGGATTCAGAACACAGTATATGTAAATAGATGTCTTTAGGAAGGAGAAACGAGCCGTCACAGAAAACAGGAAATTAATGAAGCACGCATGTACATACAAGTGAATGAATGGCTTGGTTTACTAGATAGGCCCACCATGGGTGTCTATCCTCATTTCTCAGGTAGGCAAAGCTTCTAGTGGGATCTGTTTCATTTTCTTTTTTTCCTAGTACAGATTTTAATAAGATATAATACACATACAGAAAAGTACACAAACTTTAAGTTTGATAAAGTGTCCCATCTATTTAGCTAGCTCCAAGATCAAGAAACAGAACCTTCCAGTACCCCAGGAGGCTCATGGCACCCCACTCAATATCCTTCTCTCCCTTCTCCCCAAAATCCATTATCTTGATTTCCAACACCCTAGGTTAGCTTTGCCTGTGAATTTTATACAAATAGAATAGTATGCTGTGTCCTCTTTTGAGTGTTGTTTCCCCCAGCATTCTGCTGGTGAGATTCACACGTGTTGCTGTGCATAGCTGTGACTCTCATTGTGAACAGTATCCCATTATAAAACAGACCCACAATGCATGAATCTATTTTACTGCTGATGGGCATTTTGGCTGCTTTCAGTATGAGGTCATTATGCTGCTAGGAACATTCTTGTACATGGTTGGTGGCAAACATATATATGCATTTTCCCCAACATTTTGTATGAACTTTTGCAACATATACCAAACCTGAAAATAATTTTACAGTGTTCATATACTCACTAGTTATATTCCATCACTGTTACTGTACTTGCTTTATCAGATATCCTGTTATGAGTCTATCCATCCGACTTCTTTTTGGGAGCATTTTAAAGTAGACTGCAAATATTGTTATACTTCCCCTTATATGCTACAGCATGCACAAACTGATTAGAGTTCAATATTTTTTTTGCAAATTTTCTTTGGATGTAAAGATTATATGTGTGCAAACTTCCTATTAGCTACATACACCCAGGAGAGGGATTGCTGGGGTGTAGGGTATGCATGTGTTCAGCTTTACTAGATACCGCTAAACAGTTTTTCAAAGTGGTTATATCTGCTTGCTTGTTTGTGAGTGCTAGATTGATCCTCTCTTTTATTTGAGTGACTCCTAGCCTTTGCAGTTATAAGAAGGTATCAGTAATTTAGAAATCGACTCCCTTCTCCACTCTGGACAGACATCTAGAACACCACGTACCAGTTATGTCTTTAATGGGTCTCTGGTTTCTTATAGTCTCCTTAGCTAGACTTCCAGCCCTGAGAGAACAAGCATTTCCACCTATAAACATGGTGCCTGGCATGGGCCAGGTACTTAGGAAAGAGATACTGAATGAATGAATGGGTCCTGAGGAGGCATCAGCATCTCCTGGTCTCTGGAGGGCAGGGAATAGATCACTGAGTTTGGTTGGTCTAAAGAGATACAATTAGTGCTGCCCTTGAAACCAAAGCCCCATGATTGCAGTCACTCAAGCTAAGCAAAGTGCCTGTCATGGAGGCTGCCTGCTTTCAAGGCTTAATTTAGCCTCTTCCCTGAGTTAACCCAAGATAACTCTGACTCAGGAGGAAGTGGAGGAGAATAATCAGGTCCACTTTCTGAGGACTGCAGCAAATCAAGGGCCAGAAGAGTCCTTTGAGTCACAATAGAGTTGCATCCCAAACTGTTGTTTCTAAGGCACCTGAGTCATCAACTTGAATTTCCTTGTAGAAGCACAGCTGGGTTCCCAAGGGAGCTACCAAGGGCTTCGTAGGAGAGAAGTGTTTAGAACACTGTATTCCTTGGGAAAAGTTATCTGGCCAGGGTGTGGAGGATTAAGAGTGGTGGAGGAGAATGGAAGAATTGGGAGATTAGCATGGAGACCAGGTCAGTAACAGATGGGAGGAAAAACCAAACAAAATAAAAGGCAAAGGCTGTGGCTGGACAATGTCTAACATACAGCTTGCTGCACAGGCATAAATCCATTAACTCACTCACTCATTCATTCAATCCACCCTGCCAGGGGCTGGGTGGAGGGGAATGGGGAGAGATTGCTAATGGGAAAAGCACTTCTTCTAGGTGATGCAAATACTCTAATCTCAGATTTGGTATTATTTGCACAATTCCGGTAATATACTAAAAGCACTGAACTGTGAATTTTAAATCAGTGAATTTTGTGGTTTGTAGATATCTCAATAAAGATGTTCGTTTTAAAAAGACAGCATCTGCAGTTGTATCTGAAATACAAAAGTATCTAGAAATAAATCTAACAAAAATGTATAAAATCTTTATAAAGAATATTAGAAAATCTTACTAACAGACATAGAACTAGACCTACATAAAAAGGAAGGGAGATATACCATCTTCATGGAATGTAAGATTTAATATATTAAAAACATCAGCTTTTCCTAAAGCCATTCTATAGATTCACTGCAGTTCCAGTCCAAGTTTCTACAGAGTTTTTGGAGCTACTTGACAGGGTGATTCTAAAATTTATATCAAGGTGCAGAGCAATAATAACAGCCAAGATATTCATTAAAGGAGAATCAGGTAGGAGACCTGCCTTGTAAGACATCAAGAATTATTATACTTCTTTAAGTAATTAAAACTTAGACAAATAGGCCAAAAGAATGGAAACAGAAACAGAGCTACACATGCACAGACCCTGTTGACAAATGGGGGAAATGAGCCCTTGGCTAAACAGCGCTGGGATAAATAAGTATCCGTATGAAGAAAAAAAAGAATTCAAACCAATATTTTACCAATTACAAATAGATTATAGACAACTGTGTAAACTTAAGAACTTTTAGAAGACACTGTTGAGTGTATTTACCTTGGGGTAGAGAATATCTTAAGACATAAAAGCTCAAACTATAAAGGAGAATGTTAATAAATTTAGTAACAATTTGATGTTTATAAAAAAATCATAGAAAAGTGAGGAGTTAAGCCATAAACTGAGAAATATATATATCATATATATATACTACATATACCATATGTATTATGTTAGTGTCAAGTCAGTAAGAAAATGATAAACTTCCAGTAGAAAACTGGGCAAAACCCATGTTCAGACACTTCAAAGAGGGCAAATAACCATAAAGAAGCTAAACCTCAACGACCAGAGGAATGCAAATTAAAACACAACGAGTGACCACCCAACAGCCATCAGATCGCTGAGAGCTAGAAAATCCAATGGAATTACCAGTGTTGACAAAGTCTGTAAACAACAGGGACTCTTAGACACCAGGTGCAGGGGTACAACTTGGCTACTGTCACTTAGGAACACAGGATGACATCGCCTTGCAAAGCTGACCATACTCACTCCCTGGTGGCCTACCATGCTACCATTTCACCTCGGAGCACACCCCCAAATACACCTGCATCTATGCACCAGGATTCACAGCCGAGAATGCCCACAACAGCAATGTCAGGGGTTAGTAGCATGCTGGTAACAACACAAATGTCCATCCACGGTGGCCTGGATCTGCCGGCATGTATTCCTACAGAGATGGAAAGGAATGAAATGCTGCAACACAGCATGAATAGTAGCATGAATAGATCGCTAATATGATATTGTGTGAAAAAGCATGCTTCAAACCACTGCATGAAGGATGTTTTCCTGTATATGAAGTTCAGAAGCATGGAGACCCTAACAATATACTATTTAAGATATGAACGTGAGGCTGCCTGCGCTGGGCCCGTCGCTGAGCAGTGGTGACGAACTGGCTCCTCTGTTGCGGTGGCTGCGATGGCGAAGTGAGGGGGCCCGAGGCTGGACGGTGCTGCCCTGGGTAGGGCCATCTTCTTCCAGCAGGACTACACGCTCCTCCGTCCGACCAGAGAGAGGGCTGAAGATCAACTGGATTTTGTGTTTTATTGTAGAATCTTGAAGCAGTCCACAAACAATAAATTCTTCCTCACCTCGTCAGGGGGGACAATATATTTTTAAGAAGAATCACTAGCTGGAAGTACAAGATTGGTTATTTAATGATGTTAAGATGAAGTTTTCATCAGCAGAGGTGCTGTTATCACATTTGTCTTCTGGTTATAAAACAAATATGACTGAAGTTCAAGCAATGGTAGAATTCTCAGTGGAGCTAAACAAGTTCTACAATGTGGATTTATTTCAGAGGTTTTTACCAGATTCGTGCATCTATGAAAATTCCACCAAGAGTTCCCCACAGAAGAGAAGCTACTTTGTTACACGCAGCAGGTATGACTTTAGCTTTTCCAGCTTCAGTTCATGATTCCCGGATTTGCAGTAAAACATTTCAAATTCTATATAAAAATGAGGAGGTTGTTATAATGATGTCAAGATCTTCAAAGTTAAAATGTTGGATGAAAAAAAAGATTGAAGAAGCCTTTGAGGAAATGAATTTTCTGTTATCCTTGGATCTACACTTCATAGATTGAGATTATTCAGCAGATGATCTGAACGCTTTGCAACTATTAAGTAGCCGAACATGGAAGCTGCACTTTAGCCTCCACAGGGACCTTCGTCGTCATGTTAATGTTATGTTTGATTATATCCACCTTCCTGTTGTGTCTGTCACAGCCCACACATCGTTGGTGGCACCACACCAGCCACTAATAAACTTTCCTCGCCCTGTGAAGACTACTTGGTTAAATAGAAATGTACCAGCACAAAACAAAGATTCTTTGGTTCCTTCTCTTGAAAGTGTGGTCTTTGGTATTAACTACACGGAACAGTCAGTGCCTGGCGGTTGCAGCTTCGTCATTGCAGACGCCTTCCTACATCATGCCTATCATTTTCAATACACACTTTGTGCCACTTTGCTGCTGGCCTTCAAGGCATTGCACAGGAATTGGAGGAAATGGAGTAGAAGCTCGACTTGCTGAGCGGTGTGAAGAAGTTAAGGAACTAGAACATCCTGATGTACTGGCTGAACTTATAAATATGAATCTTGCACAACTTTGTTCACTTCTAATGGCTTTACAGGGACAGTTTCTGGAGGTCATAACACTACACAAAGAACTAAGACTGTTATTAGCACAAGAGCACCATGCTTTGAGGGTAAGTTAAAGAAAAGTGATGGTAGACCATTTAAATGAGTATTATTATCTTTTACAGTATCTTCAGAATTTCTTATGAATAAAAAGCCTGATTTTTACCTAATATGTTAATAATCAGGAAAGGAACACATAATAATCCTTGTGTTTTTGTTTGACTTTTAAAATTAATAGGTCAAGTGTTTACCTGTATTTCTCTATTTCAGTTATAATTCCTGCTAGTAAGAAAAACCACCTAAACGTAAATATAAATAAAACAGAAAAATATATGATACAGGATATCCCCTGGAACTCAAGAACAAGAATTACAGCCAGGCCTCATGAGGGACAGAAATCAGAAACTAGAGAGTCGTCTCAGACCAATACAAAGTCTCTCTCTGCAACTTTTCCTCCCCTTCTCTCTCCTTCCTTCGCCTCACTTAGGGATGTTTCTTATGAACTTGGAAGGTTGGGGGAATAGTCTAGACATACATGTTTGCTGTAGGCTTAGTATGGACATTATTTAGAAATTTTTGCACACTCTTATTGTGTAGCACTTCAAAAGGCTTTGAGATACTAAACATCTGACTACCTGCCCAGTCTTAGCTCTATTGTACTCTAAACACTAATTTTCCTGACCTACTAGTACTTCCTCAAAAACATCATGTTTATTTTTTCACCTTTTCTTGTTTTTTTAATTATAAAATATGACATAGATTCAAAATCAGAAAAATCACATAAAAGATGCACACTTAAATAAATCATTAAAAACATATACTCTTTTAGCTATGACTCAGATCAAGAAATAGAAAATTGTCAACACTACATAAGTCCTCTGTGGTTTTTTTTTCCAATTTCTATTTCCTCCCTGACATTTAGAAGTAATCACCATCCTATCCTTTGGGGTGATGAGTTCCTTGTCTCTGAATCTTACCACCTATGTATGCACACTAAAAAAAGGAGTCTCATCCTGTTAATGTTATTCAGCCTGTTATTGAAATCTATGTAAGGGGAAATCATACAGTGTGTTTTCTTTTGTATCTTGCTTCTTTCACTTAAGGTTTTGTTTGTGAGAACAATCCATTTTTGCCTCCAGAGCAATCCGTTTTGCCAGCAGCTATGGATTGTTCATTTTCAATGCTGTGTATTTCATTTGAATATATCCACAACTTGCTTATCCGTTCTACTATTGGAGGACATTTGGATTACTTCTGACTTGTAGTTACTACGAACCAAGCTTCTGTGAACATTCTTGAACATATTTCCTGGCATACCAGTTTCTCCAAGTATTTAGGAGATGCATAACTTCAGTTTTACTGGTTAATGCCACACTGCTTTCCGAAGGGGCGCTGATTTTTACTCCTCGCAGCACTAGGTGAGAGTACTCCACATTCTCCCCAACTCTTGATGTTGGCAGACTTTAAAAATTCTGAGTATCTGATGGATGTACAATGGTATACCGTTTTGTACTTAATTTGCATTTCTCTGATGACTTGTGCAGTTGAGCACTCTTCTGTGTGATTATTAGCTATGTAGATTTCCTCTGTGTGAAGTGTCTGTTCAAATTGTTCACCCTTTTTTCTGTAGGATTGCCATTCTTTTTCTTCCTGATTTGTAATAGTTTTCTATGTATTCTAAATACTGGTCCTTTGCTATATGTTTTATAAATAAATCTCTCATTTCAAAAAAAAAAGAGATATGAACATAAGAAAATTATAAAGAAAAGCAAGAAAATAATAAACACAGGGCCAGGGTAGCCCTTACTACTAAGTGGAGAGGAGAAGTGGTTGGAGCAGGGGAAGAGCCTTTCTTAAGCTGGGTGACGGGTACATGGATGCTTTTCTTCAATCATTTTCTAAATATGCTTGTTATCTATTCAATAATTAATAGATTAATGGGTTACTAATTATTACAACTGAATAACTGATTTGTTAATAAAACAGTATTGATAATAAAAACAAATGAATTAAAAACAACAGATTCTAAACCCTGGAGGGGCTGAGTGCTACACCAAATGCCAAAGGAGGCTCTGGTGCTATAACCAGGAAGGGGGCCACACTTTTGGCAAAGACAGAGCCCCCCAAGAATGCCAAGGTGATGGACATGGTTTTCAGCAAGCTGGCCCTCCACTGGACTGCTTTTGATACACACACTCATGAGGCTTTAATAGTTTGCCTAAGGAAGTTGTATGTCTTGGAAACTAAGCCACGAGTGTGTGGCGCTGGGTGTGGAGGTTGCAGGGCAACCAGGAAAAGCCCTGAGCAGAAGTTGGGGCTCAGTGTGGCTCCTGGATTCCAGCTGGTCAGGGCCGGAAGGTACCCGGGGGCGTTCTCCACCAGCATTGCCCAGCACCTATGCCTTTCAGTGTCAACATCTTGATATTCATCTGGAAAGCAGCCCTTCTCAGTGGGTGCAGTGGGTCATGTGTCAGGGGATGGGCCTGCATCCAGGCTAAACCCAGCAGACCTCTCTGGAACTCAGTCTTAGGTGGCTGCTGGGGGAAGCAGGGGCCACTCTAAGTGCTGGCTCACCCAGCCATGGTGCTGAAATGAGATCCCATTGGCTGCTGCCCCCTGGATGCCTGGAGCCAGCCTGGTTTTTACCCTGTTTAAAGTTCAGCTCACCGTTTCCTTCTACCCCGTGAATTATCTCCTATCCCTGCAAAAGTAGCATATTTCTGCTTAAGGCAGGGAGAACCCATTTCTTATCAATATCTGCTGCTTGCAACCCCAAAAGTTTTACTGGTACAGAAGAGACAGGAAGTTTTTTTTGTTGGCTTCCTCATTTGACCTCTGGATTCATCCTGGGGGAACTCTTCTAAGTGCTTCTTGAATACCACCTGTCACTCTGGAACTTACCACCTGTCAGGACAGCTTATTCTACCTGCCAACAGCTCAGTCAGGGAAGTTCTTTGCTTTAAAAATCCTCACTGTAGCTTTCACCTGCTGGAATCACTTCTATAATGAACAAAAAGAAGGCCTCCCTGTCCTCTGCAAGGCAACACCTCAGTTTTTGAAAAATTGACATAGAGTGGGAAGAAATGACAACTCTGGTGTCAAATACAACCAGGATCCAATTTTGGCTCATGGTTTACCAGCTGTGTGACTTGGGCGAGATGCCTCCTCTTTCTGAGATGGGAGTTTCCCCATCTGTAAAATGGAGTAATAATCAGCTTGTAAAATTTAAGATAGTGGTTGTCGATTGCCTAGCTCAGTGACTGGCAGCACTATGATTACATGGTGGTGATGATGGTGATAAAGAGGAGGAGGAGGATGATAACGACTATGATGATGGTGGTGGTGAGGATGATGAGGATGAAGATGAGGATGAAGAGGGTCATGATGTCGATAATGAGGATCATGATGATGGTGACTGTGAAGGTGATGATGATGATAGAGGTTCATTCTCAAGCCCCCAGGAGCTTTCTTTTCTCCAGCTAAATGCTGCCTATTCCGTACTTGTCCATGTAGCCCCTCCTAACCATGATCCCTCTCCTGGAAGGGCCCCTCCTAACGTCACAGCATGCATAAGAAAAATGTCACTCCAGGAAAGGAAGGATCCCGGCCAGACAGGGCAGGACTGTCTGCCCCCTCATTCTAATGCAGCACACCCTTTAACACTGCTGGGGCCACACTGGCTCTGGGGCTGCCCCACCTCGCTGTGGATTCATGATGCTGCAACGCCACCCTGCTCCCTTCCTGTAGAAGGAAGTGAACGTTTTGAACCCAAGGACGGGGCTGTGTATTTGGCTGGCATTACATTTCTGCTGCCTGACTTCTGCTTGCTGGGCCACCTGTGAGGCCACCTTGGCTCCTGATGGTCCTGTCTGTCTACCCATCACTTCCTCCAAGCTTCAGATAATCTACCACCTGGATGTGCACGCCTCCATACTGTTGTCTAGGTGACTCCCTTAACAGTTCGTGACCAGGATTCCAGGTTAGTGTGAATTCTTCTGGTGCCATCATTCTGTTGTTCTAGAACATCATTCTGTCTCCTGCCTACATTTCTGCATCTCTTCTACAAGGTACTGTGAAGTCCAGCTGGGACTTCTAGGTCTACTAGGTCAGTGATCTTGCCAGAAAGAAGCTAGACAGGAGACGTCCAGTCCTAGGAATCCACACTGGGTCCTAGCACTGTCTGCCTCCACTGCTTCTTGTGGGGTCCCCTCTCTATACCAATTTCTCAGAGCCACTTACTAAGAGTCACAGACCTTTCCTTCCATAGCTACTTGATGATCAATAATAAACAGGGGATGGAAAAGCTATGGGCTTATGACCCGCTGAAACATTTGTACAGCTGTTAAAAATGATTTGACAGACCACATCACTAAAGGAAGAAGCCAGGCTATGATAAGGGCAAACACAGGATGTTAAGTTCAGGACCACTCAGGACTATGAGTCGTATTTTTAAAACCTTACCTGTATAGGAAAAAAATGCCTGGAGAAGAATTTTCAGAAATTTTCTGTAATGTAGTTATCTATTTATATTTATTTGCTATTACATATATAATAAATATATAATATAGTTACTATATATTATATATGTTTATGTATTTATATATTTATTTAATTTACCTTTAGGTATCATTAATGTAGCTAGTTATTTACCTTTAGCATGTTCAAACACACACATATATAAAGAAAATCAAGAAGACTCCAAGTGCTTCCATTTTCCTACAGTCCTTGGAAAACCTCACATGAGGGTGACAAGAACAGAGTGTTCAGTGCCTGTGTGCAAGCGGACGTGTCTGTGTCAGCGTGTCTCATCTGAGAGGTTGGAATTTGAGCCAGAAAGGAAGTGCTGTTGCAGATGAGATGGACCAATTGTAAAGATTCCGACAGCATTTCTATAATATGGCAGGCTGAAAAGAGTTGGCTTCAGTTTTCCTGAATGCTAGTTGACACTCATTCTTCAAAATATGCCAGTATTGGAATGAAATCTGCTCCCCCACATGCTAAAAGGTACCATGCATTCAAGACGAGGGCAGGGACCAGTTCATCCAAATTCTTTCTGAAGTGGCTCAGGCTCAATTGTAATTCCACGTATTTCTCTGCCTCGAGAACATTTCCATATTTTAGGATGAGGAAGGTTCATTCCGATCTTATTTGTAAGGATGAGCTCCTGCCTGGCAATTCAGAAATGCCAGAGGATAAACCCAGTGGGTGATGCCTGAGCATTAAGGAAGCATCAAACTCTCCCTAGAGAAGAGACCTCCGTGGTCACTTCAAACACAGCATCCCTTTGGGAACCTGAGGCCTGGGCTTCCAATGAATAGTCCCTGAGCACCCATGCCAAGTCAAGTCCTAAGCAAATAGAAGACAAGGCCTCTGGCCCTCAAGGACCTCATGATCCAGTGAGGGGAAAAGTGAGATGGCTACTTAGGGAGATAGCAGTCAGGATAAACCTGGTGACTAGAATTTACTCCCAGGAGGTCCAAAAAGCCACTGGAGACAGAGAAGATTTTTAAAGCATTTAATCTGCTCATTATTATTATTAACAACAAGTATAGTGCTACTATCGTTATTATTTATATATATCACTAATATTTAATTTTTAATGATATATATTAATTAATAGCTGTCATCATTATTATTATTAACAAGTAGAGTGCTGGCCTTCATTAACTGCCAAGATGATGCTGGACCAAGCTTGGCACATGGGGACATTTAGTAGTGGGCAGTAACTACTTCTTCAGCTATATATAATGACAATAATCATAGTTGTTAATTAGATAAGGTACAAGTCAAGCACTAGGTCATCATCCAGCCAGCCAGTCACTTGTCAAATATTTATTAAGCACCTACTATATTCCAGAGTATAGGCATACAGCAGCAGAAGCACAGACAAAATAAGTGTCATTCGTATTTCAGAGATAAAAAATTAAGACTCATTATTTACTGACCACCTGCCACATGTCAGGTGCTGCGGTAGGTACCAGGGATATAGCAGTGAATAAAAAAGAATGCGCCATCAACTAAGTCAGGACTGACCCCAGTAGCTGACTCTACTGCCCACCATTGCATCTCCTGCCTGTCCTCACATGCCCCCACACTTCAGTCCTGGCCTCCAGCACCTCACTCTGCCCTCCACCACAGTGCATTTGTTCACACTCTCTTCTTAGCTTGGACAACTGCTGCTCAGCCTTCCAGGATTGGCCTGGGTAACAGCATCTCCAGGGACCTCTTCTTGATGTCAGGAGGCCTACTGCAGACTGCACTTGAGCACTGCCCGATTCTGTAACTACCCCCTTTATCTGGATCCTTTCCCACTCAGCTGTGAGCTCCTCAGGAGCGATGGGCCTGAGTCTGATTCATCTCCATGTCCCCCTGCCCCTGTGCCTGGCCTGAAATTCCAGTGGTGCTCAGTGTACCAAGTCAGTGAGTAAATGAATAAAGAGACAGACCCCAGTGAGACTGGGCAGGCCTGGCTTCCAGGTTATGGAAGGGAACGGCAGGAAGGCAGCTGAATGGCTGACGGGGACAGTCTAGTCCAGCCCACCTGGCTGGACCTCACTATACAAAGACGAGTGTGCCATCTTTTCTGGTTCCCCAAGCAGGGGTCAGCCAGAGCAGGCAGGCTGGGCTAGTGAGTGTGGGGGGGAGCAGGGGAATGCAGCGTGGGGAGAGTGAAAGGTCATCAGCCTTGAGAGCAGAGATAGCGCCCCCTGCTCTAGCAGCTCCTGGCATCTCCCTCACCTTGCCCACCATCTAGAAAGGGCGACACCTGCAAGTGTGGTCCTCAGAGCACAGAACAGCCTAGTACCCACCTTCCTGCTCTGCCACCTTCTGGGGAAGAGCCTGGGCAGTTACCCCAGGCTCAGTTTGTCTGTGTGTCCAAGGAGAGCATGGACCCAGAGGAGGAGATACAGGGGACTTTCCCATCCTTTCCCATCTTGAAGTCTGATGAAAAGGAGGCGTAACTTGCTGCATGTTAAGTAAGAAAAATGCAAACACTGATACAAAGAGAAAAAAACAGCTCCCTGTACTAACACTTAAGGGTAAATTAATCAGTATTTCTCTTGCTCAGGTGATAACAGCTTTTAGTTGAGGGAAAAATGAATTTTACAAGCCTAGATTCCCCCGAGGAACACAAGGCATCAGGTGGGTCTGTGGCAAGGCTGCTTAACCCCAGCAGTGGGAACAAGGCGCACACCTGCAGTATGGCCCTCCAGCCCACCGGAAATGCTGCATCCACCTGCCTGCTACTTCTGCTGGGCCACACACCCCGACCGCCAGGAGACCCCACCCCAAATTCCAGGACTACAGGAACTAGGGAAGGAGCCTGGGGCTCTGGAAAGCTGGATTTGGGTTCCAGCTTGGCCCTTAACAAGCTGTATCACCTAACACATCATCCCCCCTTCCCCAGTCCTTATCTGTAATTGACTCAGGATAGACGCACAAATATTTACTAAAACTTGAGGGGAAAGCTTGGAGGGGAAGTCCAGCAACACCTAAAAAAACTACATAAGCATCTACCCACCAAAGTGGCAACCCACTCCTTAGACTCTACCTTGAAGATAACCCCAAGCCCTACAAAAACATACGTGCAAGTTATTCACTGCAGCATTATTTGCAAATGTAAAGATATGTGAGGCAACCTATATACCCAGACATAAGAGAGAGGCTGAATAAAATCTGAACACCCACATAATAGAGTACTACACAACTGTAAAGAAGGAGAGGGAAGAGCACCTTGAGCTGATTTGGAGAGAATTCCAGGACATACTATTAAATTAAAAAGCAGAGAGTGAAGAGTCCTTATGATGTGCTACAATTCATATAAGAAAGGAGCTCTAAAAATATATAATCTTATTTGTGCAAAAGAAATATAGGAAGAGCAAATTAGAAATGAAAGAGACTGGTAGGCTAGAGGAGAGGACTGAAAGTCGGGGAGTGAAGGAGGGACTGGATGGGGTGGCAGGAGGGACATGACTCTGAGCGTATCTGTTGGTACAGATCTGCCTTAGAAGCATTGTAATATTCTGCATGCCCTTCATAAACACATAAAAGTATAACTGAAAACAACCAAGATGTGAGGGAAATCCAAGATGCAATGTGAACACTAACCAATGGGCCAACTATTACAAATAAATAGCATACCCACACTGAAGGGAGTGGGAAAGAAAAGAGCTAGCCTAACTGACTTTGGAAAACAGTTCAGACTTGAAAGTGTAAGGCTGAAGACAAGAAGTGCATAAATGCTGACATCTATTTAGTAAATATGTTTCTTGCAGGGGTATGGGTTAGCAGTTCTGAAACCACTAAACTATATATTCGAGTTAAACAAACATATTTGAGCTAATGAGGGTTGGGTTTATCACTGTTGGAGAAAAACGTTATACATAAAGAAAGGGTAGAAGGCAAAAATGAGCCCTATGTGGTTGGACTGGAACTAGAGATAATCAGTATAGACTTAAGACTTTAATATACATCCAGGGGATATCAGTATAACTCATGGCTTTAATATACATCCAGATAGGCAGATCCATAAATACAGATGACTGTGCATGCGTGTGTGAGTGCATACCCATGCCCTTCCCAGCTCTGCCCACTAACAGGGCCTAAAAGCAATGATGCCCAGTGGTGATGAGCACACCTAACACCCAAATCTTGGTTTCTATATACCATTCTCCAGTGAAAGGAGCCAGGGCTCCTTGGAGAAGTGATTGATTGCAGGGTTGGGGAAGAGAACATACAAGATGAGCTTTGAACATCCCATGATTCCAGAAAGTAAGGAAGTGCCTAAAAAAGGAAGCATGGGGAATGGGGCTGGTCAAAAACACATGTGCAAAACTGAAGTCACTCCTAATATTAGATCAAAACTGAAACAACTGAGCAAGAAAATAAATAACCACAGTATTAGATTATAACTCACAGAGTAAAATAAATATCCAGGAGTCTATATTGATTTAAATAATCACATAAATAAATAAATGGGGCAGAAGGGCCCATTCTTTCTTATAGTAGAATTTCAAGTAATAAATGTAGAAGGAAATAGGGAGACAGATCACCATTGTACAAATATAACAATAGTAACTGTTGTAAACAAGATCCACCAATGGATGCAAAAAAAAGTATGGAAGCTTAAGGAGAAACAGGATTTACATGGTCTCAGAGTATCTCTCCCAAGAATTTATTAATTGCCGAGGAAAGACAGGAACTTTACAGCGCAGAAGCCCCGCAGGCACCACCCTGACCAAGTACCAAGGTCAACATCATCAGTGATATGACACAGACACCATGAACCCCCAAAAGGAGGTACTGAACAGGACACAACATCACCTCTGTGGGATTCTTGCCAAAATGCACAACCTCAGTCCACTCCTGATGAAACATCAGACAAGCCCAAACTGAGGGACACTCCACAAAATGACCAAACAGCACTCTTCAACAGGGCCAGGGGTAGGAGAGACAGGGAAAGACCAGGGGACTGTTACAACCTGGAGGGGACTAGAGACAGCAACCAAAGCACTGGGGATCCTGGGTGGGATCCTGGATTGGAAAAAGGACACTGGTGGAAATCCTGGTGGCCTCTGAATAAGGGCTATGCTCAGGAGGCAGCACTGTGTGGTAACGTTCACTGTCTGGGTGTGCTAACTGCACTCTGCTCACCAAGATGGGAACTTGAGAGGAAACTGGGTGAGGGGAACCTCTGAACTATTTCTGCAGCATTTCTATAGTCTAAATTAGTTGGTTTGGGTATTTTTTTAGAGAAAAGAGGTAATGCTAAACTTCATTACTCGATTATTTCACAAACGCTTATGTCCACCCACCAGGCCTTTGCGAGGCCTACTCAGGGTTCACTTAAGTGTGAATCCCTCTGTGGGGAGTGGGAGGGTGGCAGATGTTAAGGCGTCTTGGATTTGGACCAGAACCTCCAGAGGTCTTTGGTTACCGGTGCTGGGTCAGTCCTTGGTTACAGAGACCCCCCAAAACTCCAGGGATCTTATGGGACTTTCTGTCGAACATCCTCAGCCAGGGCTGGTATCCTGAGGGGAAAGGGGTCTATAGTCAGGCCCTGTGAGTACCCTCCACCTCCCTGACCCCTCTGCAGGCCCTGCCCACTCCGGCTCTCAGAAGCAATCAGGATCCCAGGCCACCATCTCTCAGGGGCTGTCCCATGGGTCCTGGGCTCCAGTTACCTCAGATTCTGTGTTTTGGGGGTGACACCTGGGCTTTGCCAGCACAGACCTGTGGCCCCTTCCTAGCACCAGGCCTCTGGCTGAGAACAGGTTCTGAGCTCCTGTTCAGAAGCCTGCTTGGCAACGCTGGGGCTAGGCTGTCCACGTCCATTGTCCCCCATCCTCCAGGGGGCAGTGTCCTGCTCCAGAACCCTGCCTGCTCTGTCCCCGGACTGGGGAACAGGCTGCCTGTCTCCCTCCATCCCGCCTGTGTCCGCCTTACCCTTCCCAGACCCTTAGCTCTGCACATCATCACACATGTCCCCTGCTGCCCAGTGGCCCATGGACCTGGATGTCAACTGCCTGCCTGGCCTCTGTATGCTAGACTGACTTCTTCCAGCTCCTCAAAGTCAGGTCATGGCCTAAGCCAATCACCCAGACCATGTCCCTAAGTGCATCAGGCAAGGCCCTAGATCCATTATAATAAGGGACCCAGCAGAACCCACATTATGTCAAACCCACATGGACCCCTGAGTCTGCCAAGCCCCTCTCCCCAAGAGATGGCCACAAACCTTCTGACCCGCTCCCCTATGAAGGTGCGCACCTGTGTCTTGGCCCCTTGGGCGACAGCACAGTGGCAGTGATCATGTGCGGTTTCTGCGTCCAGCCCTGTTAGGTCTGGCGGCTTCCACTTCCGGCAGGAACACTCCACTCTAGGGAAACCAGACACCGTGTAAGAAGTCTACCTACCCTGAGCCTGCCTGCTGTGAGGAAGCCCAGGCGAGCCGGGTGGACAGGAACTCAGAGAGAGATGCCCAACAGCCTCCGGCTGTGCCAGCCAGCACACACCAGACACCTGAGCAGAGGAGCTTCCGTGCTCCCGCCCTGGCCACCTTCTGACTCCTGCACAGGAGAACCGCCCGGCTGAGCCCAGTCCACCCACAGAACCACACGGGGCAGTAACTTTTGTTTCAAGCCACCAAGTTTTAGGTTGGCTTCACAGCGACAAGTAACGGGACACTGGCTGAAAGACACATTTGTTTGTGATCCTGATGGAGAAAGATTTTCTTCTTCATGCAGCAGCAAATGCGTCCAGCAGAATCTGACAGATAAAGAGGCAAGCAGAGCCCTCTGGGGAAGCAGTGAAGATCATGAACGTCCATTTTCTCATCGCTGCAGCAGGGGTCATAATTCCCCAGGGAACAGAAGAGACCATGAGCCAGATAAGGGACTGAGCCCGCTGCATCTGTGATGATGTCCAACATGGGTCACCGTGCATGTGTATATGGTGCAGGGCTGGGGTTCACTCTGGGATCCTCGTACCTCAAGTTGCAAGTTCTCACAGATCTCGAGAATCAGGTGGGGCCTCTGGGCATTGTGTGTGGCTATGCCTCACACGGACCATCCAGCTGTGCCACTTCCTGCTAAATAAGGAATCTCGGACACGTTGAGGGCTGCCGGCAGAGCCCCTAGGTTACTGAGCACTTTCTGGGGGCCAGGCAGCGTTCCAAGCACTTCATATCCACTGACAACTTTAATCCTTCCAGCAACTGAAGACAGGGAGGCACCACCATCACATTTGACAAATGGGAAAAGTGGGGCCGGCGAGGGGAGGGGCACCTCACCACAGGTCCCACAGCTGGCGGGTGTAAGAACGCTGGGATTCCGACCCACACATCCAGCCCCAAGCCCACACTCCCAGGTGCCCTGCTATATTGCTTCCCAGCAAGTGGCCACAAACTTCCCTCCCTTCACTCATCCCTGATCCTCAGTTTCCTTGTTTACAAAGTGGAAGGTGATGCCTTCCTGTATCTAAGCGATACACGTACCGGGTGCCCAGCCCACATTCCCCCCTCTCTCCAATGCCACTCTTTGTAGCTCAGAGTTGCAAATAAAGGACATTTACTGAGAAAATATAGGTTCTTTCTTTCCCTCCTGAGTCCCACAGGGAAAATCTTTCTTAAGGAACTCCAACTTGAGGACCTTGATCAGATCAGACCCAGAAGAGCCTGAGGTGAGTGGGAAGCAATGTGGGCCTTCCCTCTGGGCAAGAGGGGGCGGTTAGACTCTGCTCTTTGCGTTCTGACTCCACGCTGAGCCATCTACCTAGAACACGAGAGGGACGTGGCCAGAAAGTCCTTTTAAGAAGCGGGCCTCTCCACCCCGTCTCATGAGCCCCCAGCACCTGTGCGTCCCCATCTCCGAATGCCCCTGGGAAGACCCAAGGCTTCCAAAGGCACAGACAGCGCTGGGAGGCTCCCGCAACTGAGATTTTGCAGCACTCACATCTTGCTGAGCATCGGCTAGCTGTGGATCAACAGCCTGTATTTCATGAATATTTTTCTTTGGAGGAGGGTTGTACATCAGCATTTCACTTACTCAGGAGCATTTGCATTTTAATGTGATTTTTTTCTACATGGCCAGACAGCTGGGTGGGTTTTACCATCTAGTGAGATACAAAAATCTCATCTCTGCGTATGGATCCCTCTGAGGGTGTTTGTGTTCAGGCTGGAAATAGCATCCATCTGAATGATAGCTTTTTGGAAGAAACTGCTACTGACATGCAGAGAAAAGTCAGGGTTACCATTTTGATCCAATACTTGTCCAAAACTAATGGGGAAAATATTTTTAATGGATTTTGCTATAAGGTGTCGTCACCAAAAAAACGTACATGCCACAGCTCCTGCCCACCTGTCCAAAGTCCTCCTCCTCTCCCTCTCATCGTCATTCCTGTGTAACAGCACCCTCAATCTTTTTTGAAAATACCACGCCAGGGCCTTTGCACTTACTGTTTCTTCTATTGGGACATACTTCTTTGCGGACTTGCTCTTTCACAGAATTCAGGCTTTGCTCAGATACCCCATCTGAGAAGTCTTCCTGGCCACCCTGTCTATATAAAGCTCCCTCCTCTTGTCACTCCCTGCCCACATGTCCTACTTTATTTTCCTCAAAGCACTGATCACCGCTTGAAAGTCTGTTACTTTCTCATTCCTCCTCCTCACTCTAAAGATAAGCTGTGTGAGGGCAGTCTTGTCCTCCGCTGGGATCCCAGTTCCAAGAATCATGATAACCAAGCATACAGCAGACACAGTAAGTCGTTGTGAATAGATGCATAAGTACCCATTTTTCAGAAGAGGATGTCGTGGCTCCCTGGGGGTGATTTGCCCACAATGGCACTACGAGGAGCCAGGGGCAGGAGCGTCCACCTTGGGTTGTCATGAGTCCAGACCTCATTCCACATTTCCGTGATTTCCATTTCCTGACTCAGTGCAAGACGCCGGTTCCCTCAGCTTCTCCAGTGCCATCTGCTTGGGGCCTGGTGCCCAGAAGACGCTCAGAAAATGCTTTGCAGAGGAGGTCTGAACGCAGAGGCAGGATTCCCTGCCCCTGACTCTCAGGGCAGGGTGAAGACGTTAGACCCTGCCCATCTGACCACACACAGAATACTCTGTCCTTCCTCTAATAATTTCACCACATGGCTGCCCAGAAGTCTGTCGCAGCATCGCGGGGCTGCAGGAACCAGTGCCTCCCATAAGCGCTGCCCTTCTCAGCACCGGCAGAAAGCTAACGGTGACACTTGCTTACTCCTCTGCTAAGCACATGCCTTCTGGAGCTATTTCTTGGATCACCTCCTACCCATCTCAAATATTATGTTAGAAAATAAGAGAGAATAAATAAAATATCACTGAAAATAAAAAGCTGGGAAACATACGCTCTTAAAAAAAGGTAAAGAAGACCTAGAAAGAAAAAATCAAAAAGCACGTTTGACCCTCAGGGCCTTTGTATGGTCCTGCCACCCATGAATGAATCCTACTTTCCCCGCCTGAGCCTCTGCTTGCCTGTCCATTAAATGGGCATTTAGACCAGGTGGGCTCACACCTACGGGCATGCTGCTTCCTCTGTTTTGCTACTATTAACCATGACAGTCCTCGAAATCCAGCACGACTCACCTGCCAAAGTATTGACTGCCTGGGATCCGTAACCACTGCATCACGCACGGCGACAGCTGCCATGGGTTAAGTGCTGAGTGTGTACCCAGCTCTGAGCTGCCACGCGTCCAGGCCAGCTCTTGTACTCCACTGCAAGTCCTCTGCATGAGGTAGGGACTGTGCCCTTCATCAGACAAGAGACCCAAGCCTCCAAGAGGCAAATTCGCTGCACTGGGCCCTGCAGCCCTGAAACTTTAGCCCCTCCAGCGCCTGGCCCTGGCTCGGTCCTCAGCCATGCCCTGCCCTCCTCACAGGCTCAACTCAGTGCTGCACGCAGAGACCAAGATCCAGCTGAGGGCAGACACCAGGTCTAACTGTTTCTGCATGCTGCATACCTCCTGTCTTTAGCACAGTTTTATGCTTACAGAAAGGTTTCCTATACTTTAGCTGAATCAATGAAAAGATTAAGGAATAAGTAACAGGTCCCAGTGAATGACTCAGCCTCACATCCTGTGCAATTTGAGGGGACTCCCAAACCACAGGACGGCTGTGAACTCCTGTTAGGCGCCTCTCTGCAAGCCAGCACATTCAAAGGAGAAAGCTCTCAACAGCAGGAGGTGAAGGTAAAATGAGCTGAAGTGTCGGCTGGTTACTGTTTATTGCACATTTTCCTAACTTTGCACCCTGCGGAGTCTAAACCCCCTTGAATTCTTCTATATGCAGGCGGGAGCCCCAAGGTTGCAGGAGGCCCTCCTGGGGAAAGGGCTCCCCAGGCAGCTAGTGGGCCCCCCATGTGGTATCCCCTAATGGAGGATCTCGGAGGAGCCTGAGGCTTTCCTCGAGTTGTGGGGAGCCTGAGAGTGGATTCTGCAGGGCTTGCCCTTAAAGGACACTGGGCCGGGGAGAAGTGAACATCCCAGCAACCATTCTGACAAGCACAGAACCAGGAAGGAACTCTAGCACGCTGGCTCCTGTGCAGCAAAGACAAGTAGATGGGAAATCTGACACTAGTGAGAAAGGGAATTAGAGAAAAGAAGGGAGAACAAGGGTCTGGACAGGCAGGGGTACAGAAGAGTGCTGTCTCTGCACCAGGCCTGTGTGACTTCAGGAAGGACACACCCCTTTGCTGGTCTCGCTGTCCCCATCTCTAAACTGGGTTTAAATCTAATCCCATTAGATGAGAAATCAGAAGGACAGGCATCCACTGAAGCCACCTGGATCCACCGGCAGAAATAACTCCTTCCCTCTTGCAGAGATGTCAGACTCTGATTTCACCCAGCGCAGCACCAAGCCCGCTGCCTCTCAGGAATGCTCCCTGGCCAGCTTCGGCGTCTCCCCACTTCAGAGAAAGGGAAATGTGTTACTCCTTCTCCATTCCTAGCCCAGTGGTTGGCGTGCCATGGGCACACAATCAATGCTGGCTGGCTGGCTGGGACTCTGGCAGATCTCCCCAGGAAGGTTCATAACACCCTCTGGGGTAGAGACTGCTAACCGTCCCATGAAATCCATGCTCCACTTTTCCCTGGCACACAGTCAGCCTACATTTCCAATCTGCCCAGCAGTTAGGTGTGGCCATGGACTGAGGTCTTACCGAAGGAATGTGAGCAAAGTGGTGTGTGCCAGGGCTTTGGGAAGGCACGTGGCCAAGCTCCAGCCTGGTGCAGATGAGAAGGTCCTAGAGGATGGTGAAGTCACAAGATGGGGAAGCCTGGGTCCCTGTGTCACTGCATGGAAGACAGTGTCCACCAACAAGGGAAACCCACCGGAACAATCTACAAGTGAGAAATAAAATTCCATTGTGTCTGAGCCAGAACATTTTTGGGTCATTTGTTACAGTCATTTTGCTTGCCCTTTAAAAAATTAAAAAGAAAATTGTTGTACTGTGAAAGGGGCTGGTGGTAAAAAAAGCTGAATATATTTAGAACTTTTCCTTTGAAACTGGTGTTTCTAAGGTTTGAGGATCAAATCACTTCTCTTATTCCTGACACATCAGACGAACACATCTCCCATACCTTACCAGCAGCAGAAAATTCCAGACTTCATGCAGTCAGCAAAGTGGATGAATCGGAGCCTAAAATCAGTAAAGTCTTTTGGAAAACAGGTACTGAAGGCCTACTATGTATAAAGCAGTGGGATGGATGCACTAAATTTGCTGTCTAGTTTTCTAAACCCTAAATTGGATTACATGGTCGGAGAAGCATGAGTATAATTAGTATACTAATTAGCATATATTATTACACAGAACACATTATTCTGTATAGTAGAATAATATATTCTATTAGTAGAATAGACTAACTGACATCAAGAGAGTTCCAGAAACCTCGAGATGTATGGATACCAGAGGAAGGATACTTAGACATGAAAGATGAAGCACTCAGTTCACAGGGGGCAGGAGTTAGCCATGCTGGTAAAGAAAGTAGCACTGGGCTAGTGAAAACCAGAGATGTACAGGGAGAAGAGGAGCAGGTCAGAAATCAGGAGGTTGCGGCTTACCAGCCAGCCATGCAGTTTCTGCTTGTGTGACCTTGGCCAATGACTCAATCCTTCCGAGTCTGATCACTTATCAGCCAAGGAAGAAACTCACAATGGCCGCTAGACTTATGCCAACCCCGGGGAAGCAGGTACGTGAGGGCCTGAGCAACAGGAAGACAACGATCAAGATTCTACTCAAAAACTGACCTTAGAGGAAACAGAAATAATTCATGAACTAAAGTAAGCAAGCAAATAAACAAAAACCTCCAAGTCATATTCCACTACTCTGTATGTTAACAGCTATAAACAAACATAGATTCTAGGAAGAGGAGCAATTGGAGAACATAAAACAGCTCTTAGAAATTAAGAATATTAGTGCCAAAATGTTTTTAAAAAGCAAAAAAAAAAAAAAGTGGACTGGACAATGAAGTCAACAAAATCTAGAACAAACAGCAGAAAGGCAATGAAATGAGCAAACATACGAAAACTGTAGAAGTAAGCAGACCCGTTCTGGAGGCTGAGGAGCTAATGAATGAGAGGTTCAGAAATGCAGGATGGAACGAAACGGACCCTCAGTGTAAGCACAAAACACGATTATCTGACAGTTTATTTTCCATGTCTTTTCTTAGGAGGCTCCAACCCAGGAAAGCAACGAAGGGGTGTCCAGGATGACCTGGGAGCAGGTGTGCAGAGGAAGCAGCACAACCTGGTACAGGAATAGAGGGTCCAGAGAAGAAAACAAGCCAAAACCAAACAAAATTCCCCCAGGTGGCATGAAGAATAGACCAGGTGACCTGAAAAAAAAGAGAGTATGAAAAAAGGAAGGTATGATAAAGGCAGATAAAGCAAGAAGAAAAAAAAGAAAGACAATTAGAAATTCCAGGAAAAAAACCCACAAGAAACAAAATCCTGCACATTTAGGTCATCATCCAAACACGAAGCAAGCTTAGAGACAGCACGATTTTAAGCAAGTGATGGGGTGCAAGTGAGAGACGCCATCTGATTGTGTTACAGACATTCTGCCGGGAGCCACCCAGGGGCTGTGAAGCTGATCTCTGGGGAAGGAAATGTCACCCTGGCACACAGTTTAACCTGGCATTAGACACCTCTGGTACAGCAAGAAGTACACCAGTGCTGCCTACTGTTCTCACTTTTTAGAGTCAATTTTATAGCAAAGAATATGGCAGGTAATACAGCGCAGGAGGTAAATATAAATGTAACCTCAACCCTAACGTGTGCGTTGCATGATGCAGAGGCAGGTTGATAGCAGGACTCTCGTTTCACAGAATGAGGAGACACAGGCACCGTGAAAGAATGATGGAGAAAGACAATTATTTAAAGATGAAGTGGAACCGATAAAAGCACTTTAATAAAAACAGGTAAGAATGGTTGGAGGGGGAGTTAAATCTTCCTTTTAACTTGAGAAGCGCCACAGCTATGGCCTAAAGGCATAAAGCCTCAGCCTGCACAGAATCCTGACTCCTGCAGAAAATGGAAAGTGTTGTGGAGAGGATGAAGTGAGTTTATACGGGTAGCGTCCCCGGGAGAGTGCCTGGCATGAATTCAGCGCTCAAAATATACAGGTATTTTATTTTACTTCTGCCCACTCAATTTGATTCATTACAATGTGCACGTGTTGATTAAAAAAGAATTTTAATAAGTCAGACAAAGACAAATACCATTTGATTGCACTTATATGTGGAATATAAACAAAACAAAGAAAACAGAAATAGCCTCAAACACAGAGAACTGACTGGTGGTTGCCGTAGGAGAGGAGGGTGGGGGGGTGGGGGGCAGGTGAAATAGGTGAAAGGGACTTAAAAAAAAATAATTTTAAATGTTAGGTAAAAAGGATGCTAAGCATAGAATTATGAAGAAACAAATGCAAAGCCAATTCAAACTGCGACATAAAGTGAAAAGTACTTTTGAGAGTGTGCTGAGCAAGGCCAGGCAGCTCACACTGGGAGCTCCAGAGTGGCCTGGAAAATAAAGGGAGCAGGGCTTTGGTGAGGAAGGTTTCCCAGAGCGAAGCCTGGAGAGAGAGTCTGCTTTTTGCACACCTGCACTCTTTGCAAACTGTAGAGCTCACTATGGCTGCATTATATCCATATAACAAAGTGTTGCCTTTTTGTGAAGAGAAAATAAGTCCATATACCTTTTGGGGAGCCTTGGCACTTTTAAAAAACTATTTGCAAGTGGGATTTAAACTGCTCCTCTACTGCTCACGTTATTTGCAGAGTAAGGCAAATGCTGCAGAGACTTTCCATTTAAAAGAAAAGAGGAACAGCGGAGGCTCAGAGGCCTCCAGAGGGAGGGAGGGCACGGTGCCGCTCCCGGCGTCTCTAGCCCATCCCAGCACCCTCCCACAAATCCCAGCTTCACTCTGAGCCAAACAGGGCAGGAGGAACTTTGTGTTAGGAGGTGGGGCCGGAAGGAACCTTGTCGCCAAAGACTCAGTCTCTGGGGGCCCACAGTAAGGCCTGCACACTACCTCTGCTTAGCTGGATCAGCCCAGTCTCTTTCTGGGCTTCTGCCTCAGTTTCCACATGGAGCCAGAATACAGAGGCCCTGAAACTCTGCCTGGCTCATTCCAGTGCCCCGCCCCCCTATAAGACTGGCCTCTGACCCTTATTTCTCCCACCGCTGGCCACAGAACTACTCAGGTTGGCTGGCAAGCAGACGCTGGACAGGTGTGGAGCCAGAGAAAAGGCCGCCCCGTTGATGAGCCACCTCTGCCACTCACTGGCAGTGTGACCCTGGGGACATTGCTTAAGCTCACCAAGTGTTGGCTTTCTTGATGAATCATTTATTTACTTAACAAACACTTTACTAGGTGTCTACCTGGGGCCAGGTACCATGCGAGGTGCACAAGGCATGATGTATGTTTGCGCAGGTTAAGTGCAGGCGGCTTCATGACCACTGCTCTGACGGGCACGTGCTCTGCAATAGCAGAGCCCAGAGGTACTGCAGCAACAGGCAGCCTGTGGTGGGGGGGCCGAAGTCAGGGGGAAAGCACGCCTGGGGAGGTACCGCAGGTGAGATCTGGAGGAGAGGAGGCAGGAGAGTGTTCCTGGGGAGCAGGCAGCTGGTGCAACTGCTCAAGGAAGGACAAATGGACTCGGAAGTCATTCCCAAGGCATGGGGCACAGAGTGGCAGTGGTGAGGACAGAGTTCAGAGGACCCTGCCAGGAAGATCAGACATCTGGCAGCCCCTGACCAGATCTTGTAAGGATTCCAGCCCATTGGTAATATTCAGGTAATTCCCACTCTGTAGAAATGTTGTGAGGTTTAGTGAACCGTGACCCTGGGGTGGGGAGCTGACCCCAGGACCTAGTATTACTACTGGGAACCACCCCATGCTTGACTGTTGACTTGGCCATCCCATGGCCTGGATTTTGGCTTGTCTCATTCTAGAACAATTCTCCATCCCCTCACTCCTGCACACATACTCATCCAGTTTTGAGGACACACGTGCACACACATGCACCAAATATAGGCACACGTGTATGCTTTGCTGGAACCTAGGTCTTGGACACCGAGCTACACCAGGCAGGGTCCCAGTGCTTCTCCCACCAAATGAAACCCGCATGCAGATCTTGTCTCTCTCGCCCCCCAGCCTAGCGTCTGCCCCTTCCGCTGGCCTGCGCTAAGGCCCCGCACATCCTGCCTAGTGCTCTCTGCACGAGGTAAGCCACGGCTCTGTTCGTCCTGTCCGGACTGCCCTCCTTCACATGGCTGACTGCTCCTCCTCCTTCAAGGCACAACTCCAAGGTCCCCTCCCCCGGAAGCCCTCACAGACCCTCCCCTGGTTTCAATGCTGGCTCCGTGTGCCTCGTCCTTAACTGGGCTGGCAGGGGTTTGTCCACGTTCTCTGCCGTCTAGCTAACTCCTAGAGTTACAGCCAGCCTGGTGATGTGTGCCCTCAGCTCCAGCCGGTGCCAGCGGTGAGGAAGGGCTCTGGAGGTGTGTGCGGATGAGCACCCACGCACCCCACACCGCTCCGAGGGAGCCCTCCTCTGAATGAGGACACCTGGTGTGTGGATCCTCCCACCACCCTAAACCCTAACTATGTCTATACCTTGGCTGCAATTCCAATCCCTTCGGGAGCTTGCTGAGGGGACCGCAGGCCTGCCTTGTAAGATCTCTTGAAGCTCCACAGTGGTGCAAAGAGAAGCACCTGTTCCTCCAGGCATGGCCTTAGGGATCATTTTTAAATGTGAAAACTAACAATCTAGAGACCCACAGCTCAGCACCTGCAGAAGGTCATGGGCCTCATTCCAAATCTCCTTCCCAGTCGACTGGGAACATTTACACCAGGAAGAAAAATGGTTTTAATGAGCGCCCCTGCTGCCCGAGGCCCTGCACCCCATGCCCTCTCCTCCTCTCAGGAGGCGGGAAGGCACCTCCTCCCACCCCGAACCCCACCCCCACCCCCGGGGTTACATGGTGTGGAGCCCAAAGCACACAGGGCTCCGACAGGGCATGACCCGGTCTAGTCTCCAACCCCTCATTCAGAGGTGGCAGTGGTGTGTGTTCCATGAGAGCTCCTTAGCAGGAGCTGCTCCACCTCATCCCCAAGGAGGGGCTTTCTGACAAAGGAGCAGTCGTTTCACCAGGAGACCTGGTCCAAGAAGATGGGCCCTTTTCCCGCAAATGCTGTCAACGTCATATTGGTCCTTTAACCAGTGCCCAGGGCCACTAACGCAGCTCGGGGCCCTCTGGCACCCGCTGTCCCTCTTTCCCAAATCCACCGTTTCCCTGAGCAGAGTCATCGGAACATGAGAAGGTTGTCCACCAAACCACAGTAAAACCAGGTTTCTACTTTGAACCAAGAGTAGCGAGGGTGTCTGTGTGCCCGGCACTGCACTAGGCCCACCACACCCATCAGGCCTGCAAGCCTGGCCATGGGGTCACTGACCAGTGATGAACCAGGCCGAGCGGTGGACCCAAGGGCCCAGCCCCGGTAGTGCACCTTAGCCTTGGGGCAGTTTTAGGGGGAGCTTTGGTGCCCAGGCCCCATCTCTGATCGGCTGAACAATAATGCAAAGCCAGGGGGCATCAGCATCTTTCAAAGGTTCCCTGCGCTGAGTGGTGGGGCAGGGATGTTCTCATCCACAGCGGGGCTGGGGGGCTGGAGACCTCCAGCACCTGAGCATGATGCCTCAGGCAATCGGTCAGGTCCTACCCTCCTAATGGTTGGTGCTCTGCTGGCAGCTTGGGGAAGCCTGTGGTCTTTCAGAAGCAGCCCCTGCCCTTGGAGAGCATTCGTGCAACTTGGGAAAACAGGGCCACAAACCAGGGGTGAGGACAGATTTGCACCCTGGGAGCTGCAGGAGTTAGTGCAGGCTGGCCCCTTGTTAGCAGACCCTGGGCCACTTCTTGGATCCACCTTTGCAGCAAAATTTTCCTTGAAGGGCCAGGTAGTCAATATTTTTTGGTTGGCTGGCCCCATGCCCACCCAGGTTGCTCCAGGCTCCCATCTCCTAAGACCCTACACTCCCAGCTCCCCTTCCCAGGCTGCCTTCTGTGCTACCGGTGGGACCAGCTAGCTTGCCCAAGCCCCATGCTGCCTCCTGCCCCTTCCACCATCCCTCTCGCACCTGCGTCTCCTCCAGCCCCTGGCAGGAGATCCCTAATAAAACTCTCTAGAGGGTCCCTGTTTTCCCATGTCTGGTCTCCTCAACTGAGAAAATTTTCCCATCTCACAGGCCACAGTCGCTGGTGACTTTCCAGGTCTAGAAGATAACTCACCTTCATGTGCTCACCTGCAGGGGCAACAAGTTTTTGCATGGGGCCACCTCCCTGGTCCCAACCCTCCACCCCTTGGAGCTGCTCCTGCTGGAGTCACGTTACCGCCCATCCCTGAGGCCAGACGGCAAGGTGCCATCTCCACTATGCCCTGGTCCTCAGTCAAGTCCTGCCATTTCCTCCTTAAACATCTCCCAGATTCTACCCAGAGCTGGCATTTCTCAAGTGCACGGTTTTAATCAATGTACATGATCTCATCGAATCCCACAGCAGCCCTGCAATGCGTGTAGACTTGCCCAGGGGAATCAGTCGCCAAGCCCCAGCCACATGGTGACTGAATCTGAAAACACGTGGCAGTGTCCGAAACTGTGCCAGAGGGAAAACAAAGTTGGCCAGATGTTCCTGCCCTAGAGATGTCTGCAGTCTGATGGGAGGAGACCAGATGATCTTGCACGTCTAAGCTCTGTGCCACCTCCCTGGGCTGATCTGAGATGGGATTGGTATCGTGTCCGAGCAGCATGCCAGGTGCTGTCAGGAGCCCTGATGAAGAATGCCACATCCCCCTGGGGGTGGCCTGCTTCTCGGAACACGCAGTGTGCCCCAGCCACCACCCACTCACTACATCCAGGCATTGGCAGCATCCCAAACGGATGCCAAAGCAGCACAGCCTGTCCCCACAAGCTCCAAGCTGACAGCAGCTGATTTCATGCCCACCCTGGCAGAGGCCAGAGGACACAGGGGCCCACTGCGGGTAGGTGCCAAGTCAGTCCCAGCAAGGGACATGTAGGACCCCCATGGGCTGGACAGGACCGATTGCTCGAGAACCTTCCCGATGGGGGCATGGCCTCCTGCCCTGCTGGCAGTATCTCAGTGTAAGGGGCTGAACTGTGTTCCCCCCAAAATATGTTCAAGGCCTAACCACTAGTACCTGTGACCTTATACGGAACTAGGGTCTTTACAGACGCACTAGTTAAGATGAGGTCACACTGGATTATGGTGGGCCCTAAGTCCAATGACTGGTGTCTTCACAAGGAAAAGGAGAGGGAAATTTGGGCACAGAGATGTACAGACACACAGGGCGAAGGCTGTGTGCTGGCGAGGTAGAGACTGGAGTGGCACAGCCACAGCCCAGGAGCACCGAGGATGCTGGCAGCCACCAGGACCTAGGAAGAGGCACCGAAGAGGTCCTCCCTAGAACTTTCCAAAGGAGCAGGGCCCTGCCAACACCCTGATCGTGGACTTCTGGCCTCTGGAATTGTGCAAGATACATTTCTGTTGTTTGAAGCCACCCAGCTTGTGGTACTGACAGCAAGCAGCTCAGCGAGGAGAGGTGACAGTGGAGAGCTGAGATCAGAACCCACCCTGCACATAACAGTAACAGGGCTCTGAACCCGGTATGAAGCCATCAGGGGTAAGACTTGGCGGCAGACCCACGGGTCTCCCTTCTTGCCCCAGCTGAGTGGCCCTGGCCATGCTCCCAGGAGCCTGAGCCTTTTTCTTCATCTGCATTTGGAGGCCTTCAAACCCAGCCTCAGCTCCCAGAGCTGCTAAATTCAACTGCAGCCATGAGGGGGCTTTATAAACAAAACATATCATATGAATTTCAGGACTCTTGTGGAAGAGGGTGGAAATTACTCGAAAATCAGTGGTTTTCTCAGAGAAAATAATCAGCATTCAGAGTGAAGGGCGCTCTCCTGGCCCATGTCTTTGGAGTCTGGCAGCGGCTAACAAGACAGACTCCACTCAAGCTCCAGAGGAGGTGGGGCCTTCGTGCAGCTTCCAAGTGGGAATGTATTTCCAGAAATCCGTCAATTCGAGTGTATCTGCATACGCCAAACATTTGCTCTATTTAAAAGTGTTTGCCAGCACAGATTTCTAATTTGCAAATGTTGGTTCAACCTCCACATTGCCAACAGGGGCTGTCTTTTAAATAAATCACCAACTGGATCACGTTGCTTCCCCACCCCAAACCTTGGCCGGCTCCCACAGTAAAGTCCGTCCTGGACCCTCCGTAGGCTCCCAGACCTCCATGCCTCTGTGTCCATCCCCTGGCCTGGGCTGCCCCCTCTCCTCCTCTGGCCAATGCCTCCTCCCTGTTCCTCAAGGCCTAAGACAACACATCTTTAGCAAAACTTCCTGAGTCTCACCATTACAGACCCTGACAAGCTTGTTCTCTCTGCTGTTAGCACATGCGTATCACAGGCTGGCCTCTGCTGCAGATGACTGGGACCCCACCCAGCCCTCACCAGAAAGGACCCCTTTTAAGGAATCAACAACCTGAAATCAAACCCCACGCTTCCTCTTGTCATCTGTGCCACCTTGGACGAGGCCCGGGACCTCCCTGAGCTTCACCATCTTCAACGTATAAGATGGAAGCAGTAACAGTGGCCTGCAGGAGCCCTGGGACTAAACAGTGCGTGTCCGGCTGTGAGCCCAGTGTGGGCGCACATCGGCTCTTCCTGCCGCTGTCAGTGTTCTGTTACTATGGTTAACTGACCTCTGTGGACTCCTTAATGCCCATGGGTCTCCGTGTGGGTCCACAGACCAGATCACTCACGTCTATGACCAAAGCCTTAGTGGCCTTTGCCAAAATGAACAGGCCCAGAACAATGCACATTGACAGGTTACTGAAATTAAATCAAATGAATTAAAAATAATTAATTCTTAAAAATTCTAGTATTTAGGGTCTTCCTTTTTTCCTTATTACTTATCATATGGTGGTGGTAACAGAGGGCGGCTTAAAACTTGGCAATCTCATGCCAATTCCTCCATTCAACAAATTTCCTCTCCTACGTACATCAAAAGGCTGGCGACAGCAACCAAGTCTGTGGTTCAGTGAAAGCACCCCTTCCTCCTCTGCACTCCCACGCGCCCTTCCTGGGGAACCATCCCAGTTACAGCTGAGAGGTGGTGCTCCCTAGCACGTGACCCCGCCCACCTGGCCCGGCTGTTGAGCCCAGAGGGCCCCCCACCCAGCCAGGACATCAGGTTGTCTCCTGGTGGCCCCGTGCAAAAACCTGCTGCCACTGCAGGTGAACACATGAGGAAGTTATCTCCTAGACCTGAGTTGTGAGGTCATGCAGACACAGGGCTGAGGCTGTCACTTTGGGGTGACCGTTATTTGGCCGTGTGCTCAGAGGAGCAGGAAGAGAAAGCCAGTGTCAAGAGTGGGGGGAGCAGGGAGGTGCCAGATGGTGAGACGTGCAGGCAGGAAGATGTCCCAGTGGCTGTGGCTGATTTCTCCTTTGTGAAGCCAGATCGCATGTTAGGTTTCCATGAAATGCTAATTCATCAAAAAGCCTTTTTTTTAATGATAATTAATGCGCCAATTTTTCTGTCTTTCTGCCCCTCTAAGTTCCGTGAGGACAGAGACAGGGCGGAGGAAGGGAGGTGCCGGGGAGGGGGCCTTGTTGGCACGGGGAAGCTGCTCAATGGAGTGTTCCTGGATGGATGAGAGGATGACTGTGAGCTGGCCGGGGGGGTTCTGATTCATGCCACCCCGCACCCCGCGATGCAGGACCTCGGGCAGCAGCCCTCAAGAAGCCTTCGCGCTGTGCTGCCGCTTCTACAGCTTTCAGGGAAGCAGTGGGTGAGCAGCTTGGGGCTCTGCTTTCACAAGCAGGACAGGAATGAGACAGGGGTGGCTGTTCGTGGGCTCGCAGGGAGGAAGCCTCGGCTTAAGTCCTTCTCCTAAGGAGGTCCATCCCCAGGGAAGGGCCGGGGAGAGAGGAAGCCCAGGGTCAGCGGGCCATTCTGTTCCCAGGGTGGGTATCAGCCCAGGGCATGTAGACAGGAACCTGGGGGCTCACAGCCCAGGAGAGAAGAATGCCAGAATAGAGTGCCGGGCAGGCCGGGAGGGGAGGGCAGGGAACAGAGAGGAGGCGGGGAGGCCGTGCAGGAAGGCCTGACCTCTGCCTTAGAGGAAGTGGGCACAGCATTTCGGGCCCACCAAAACCCTCCTGTTTCTTTCATTATCAAAAGGGGAAACAAAGGAACTTTATAGTTAGAAGACAATGTTTTAATACATAATATTAAATACTCCCCTTTTTATCAACTGAGTGATAAGCTATACTTTTTAATGGAGAAAGAGGCTCACGGAGGCAAAAGATGGGCCCCAAAATGTGGGAACATGGCCCTGGTGTAGGGCAGGGCAGAGGGGGAAGGCGGCTGCACGGGGGCCTGTCGCAGCGCCTCCTGGACCAAACGAGTGAACACCCAGGCTCTTACACAGCTGGGCGGACTTCGGGAAAGGCCGGAAAGGTGACGCAGGGAGGTGCGGGCATTATGGAGCACCCGGGTCCCACAGCGCAAGGTGGTCAGCACTTAAAAATGTCACAGGTTGGATGGGATATGGCCTAGGTCACACTCTACCACCTATCAATGCCTGTGCAGTCTCCCTGTGGTGGCCTAACAGGTGCTGCAAATACTTAAAGGTTCCTCCCATCAAAAGATGGAGTCTAAGTGCCCTCCCCTCGCATGAGCACAGCCTCAGTGACTTGCTTCTAAGGAACAGAATACAGCAGAAGAGGTGCTGTGGGCTCTCCCAGGCCAGGCCATAAAAGAAGATATAGACAGACCCCCCACACCAGCCCATGCTTTTTTGGGACGTGCACGTGGGTACCCTGAGCCACAGTGTGGGAAGTCTGGCTAGGACATCCTGCCATGCTGGAGAGGCCACATGGGAGGCCACACAAAGATCAGAGGGGCCCAGCTGTGCCAGCCCGTGCCCGTCTTCCCAGCCCAGGTACCAGATGTGAGTGAGGAAGCCTTCGGATGATTCCAGCCCCAGCCATGGTCTGCCTGCAATCTCATGGGAGAACCACCTACCTGGGCCCAGGCAGCCCCTGGTCTCGTGAGCAAAACAAAGGATAACTAGTGTTTAAAGCCAATATTCTGGGGTGTTTTATATGCAACAATAATTACTAAGCCTTAGCTTCCTCATCTGTAAAATGGGAATGATAAAAGTGACTAATTTATGGAGTTGTTGCTCAGATTAAAGGAAGCAGTCCCTGCTAGAAAGTACTTAATGAGCACCGGGTCTCCACCCAGTATACAAAAGTTATGATTATGACCATTGTTCAGAGGAGAAAACAGCATTCAGAAAGACTAAAACCAATCGTCCAAGGATCACACAGTGACTTAGATGCTCCACGATTTGACCCTGCAAACAGCTTCAAACACAACCTACATGCCCCCTGGAAGTGGCTGTGATGGTCATCAAAATCTCCTGGGAGGATTGCCCTTCCTACCTGGGAGGGGCTTGGTCCCTGACCTGAAAAACAGGAGGGACTGGCTCCATGCATGGCGCTAGACATTTTCCAAACGTTTAGCATCCTGCCCCATGAGGACGGTTATTACGGCTCTGCTCTCCTCTTTCATTAAAATAAAAGTAAGTTAAGGTGGTAAAACCTATGAAATTTGCCAGCAGGTAGATTACTTCTGTTCCCAACTGCCATAACGTATGGGTCTCCCAAGATTATTTATCTAATACATACATTTACTGAGCTTGGGGGTAATAACCTGGGAACATTTGCCAACAATTCCTTCACATTCCACAGGGCTCTTGACAGAAGCATTTTATGAATGGGAACTGTACTTACATATCTGCCTAATAAAGCCTCGAGGGTTTTACTGTTTTGAAGTCAGTCAGCAGGACGGCCATCAGCTCCTTACGCATTTAGGATAAGCTATTTGGTAAGGTGAGAACCAGCCAGGAGAGCCAGTTGCTCCAGAAGCTCGGCTGGCTTTCTTGAACAAGTCCCCTTGCACCCCTCACTCAGCCATAAAGAGATCTGGAGTAACTCCGAGGCTAAGCCAGCTCTGTCCCCTGGTGCTGGGGACCCAGGGAACTGTGGAGAGAAGGAGACAGAGACATGGAAGGTAATGCCTTGGAGCGGTTTTGGCTAAACTGGGGCACCTAACGAGGAGCTTTGACAGCCAGGGTGACAGGCTTTCCTGGGACAACTGGCAGGCTGCTCTTAATATCTAGCACTCCAAACAGAGACCTCAGCCTCATTTCTTTCCACGCCCAGATTCTGAGAACCATTCCACTTTGCTCTGATATTGCTCTCCCCTTGCATTGGACATCCACACGCTTCAGCAACTGAAGGAGCATCACAAGGGCCGGCGATGTAGGGGTCCTGCCCGGCTCCCTCAGCTCAGGACCGGGACCTTGGCGCTGGGCCTGCCTCCAAGAGGAAGGGCACAGGAACAAGGAGGAAGCCACCTGGTTGGCAGCAAGGCAGGGTGAGTACAAACCATCCATTTCCACATGGACTTGTGCCAACACTGGGCACTGGGCAGCCTCAAAGATTGACTGACTCCAGAATGATTTGATGCCCGGCTCGGCTACAAGCCCACTGTGAAACCTTGGGCCAGTTGCTTCACCTCTCTGGGCCTCGGTTTGTTGGCCTATGAATGGGCCCCATGAGAGGGTACAGCTGCATTCCTTTTCGGGGTCCACATGCTGGTGTGGTGAACAGAAGGTCCAGCAGGCAGCGCCTCTTCAAACTGCCTGGCATGCTTTGCCCTTGGCATGACTGGGCAGCCAGCCTGTCCTGAAAGGGCCCCTTGCCAGGACGCAACTCCCCAGAAACAGCTAAGATTTGTCCACTGGCCTGTGGAACGTGGTTTCTTCCCCTTCTCTTCCCTTCAGCAATGAGAAGACGGAGGTGGAGAACAGAGATGGCATAACCACCAGTGCCCCCTGGGACAGTCTTCCTTGTGTCCCATCTGCCCCATCAGCTCTGCAGAACTCACCTGCCCCTGAGCATGTTGATTTCAAAGCAAACAGT
This sequence comes from Manis pentadactyla, assembly GCF_030020395.1. Lineage (NCBI taxonomy): Eukaryota > Metazoa > Chordata > Mammalia > Pholidota > Manidae > Manis > Manis pentadactyla. The sequence goes on from NC_080029.1 coordinate 8,956,182, forward strand.
CACAGAGTGGCTACAGTTCCCGACACTGACCCCCTTTCCCACCCATTAAGCTCATCTCTGGGGGAAGCTTAGGGAAGCTGGCCGGCGAATGCACGCCCTGGATTCTCTCGGCTGTGGATGTAGGTCTGGGAGCATTGTTTTTAGGGCAGGAGCAGCCTGAATGCATTTGCAGAGGCACAGGGAGACCCATGGCTCGATGAATCAGGCTGGGACACTGCCCACTCCATTTCCTACTGGCCAGAGTCCATGATGGCTGGGCAGCAAGTGCCCGAGCCAGTGGCTACCTTGCTTCCCCCTGAGCTCTAGGAGGGTTAGTGGAGCTGGGGTCTGGGCAGCAGGGCCTGGAGGTCATACCCCAGACTATCATGCTCGTTCCTGCACAACACGTCTTCCTGAACATTTTACATATCTTCACTACAATACAGAAGTTACAGAGGAGCATAAACAGAACCACCAGTTATCTTTCTAAAACTCACACCCTCACTCAAGCACCTCCCATGGCTCCCCATCATCTAGAAGCCATAGAACACTCCTTAGCCTAGAACTCAAGACCCACTCCCATGGGGCAGGACTGAGGAACCTGTGCTTCCTAAGCCAGACGCTCCAGCCCCACACCACCTGCTCACCTTCCCTGACACTCCAGCCCTGCACACCACCTGCTCACCATCCCTGATGCTCTAGCCCTACACACCACCTGCTCACCTTCCCTGATGCTCCAGCCCTGCACACCACCTGCTCACCATCCAACACTCTAGCCCTGCACACCACCTGCTCACCTTCCCTGATGCTCCAGCCCTGCACCACCTGCTCACCTTCCCTGACGCTCTAGCCCTGCACACCACCTGCTCACCTTCCCTCACGCTCCAGCCCTGTACACCACCTGCTCACCTTCCCTGATGCTCCAGCCCTGCACACCACCTGCTCACCATCCAACACTCTAGCCCTGCACACCACCTGCTCACCTTCCCTGACGCTCCAGCCCTGCACCACCTGCTCACCTTCCCTGACGCTCCAGCCCTGCACCACCTGCTCACCTTTCCTGACGCTCTAGCCCTGCACACCACCTGCTCACCTTCCCTGATGCTCCAGCCCTGCGCACCACCTGCTCACCTTCCCTGATGCTCTAGTCCTGCACACCACCTGCTCACCTTCCCTGATGCTCCAGCCCTGCGCACCACCTGCTCACCTTCCCTGATGCTCTAGTCCTGCACACCACCTGCTCACCTTCCCTGACGCTCTAGCCCTGCACACCACCTGCTCACCTTCCCTGATGCTCCAGCCCTGCGCACCACCTGCTCACCTTCCCTGACGCTCCAGCCCTGCACCACCTGCTCACCTTCCCTGATGCTTCAGCCCTGCACACCACCTGCTCACCATCCAACACTCTAGCCCTGCACACCACCTGCTCACCTTCCCTGACGCTCTAGCCCTGCTCACCTTCCCTGACACTCTAGCCCTGCACACCACCTGCTCACCTTCCCTGATGCTCCAGCCCTGCACCACCTGCTCACCATCCCTGACGCTCTAGACCCATGCACCACCTGCTCAGCTTCCCTGACGCTCTAGCCCTGCACACCACCTGCTAACCTACCCCCAGTGCTCCACTCTCTGCTTCTTTACTCATACCTCCCCCCATCTCGGCTTGACAGATTCCTATTCCTCCCTCAAGGCTCATGTCAAATGTCCTCAACCTTCCCCATCCAAACCCATCTTTCCCACCTCTGCCTTCTCAGGGCACATCAGACGCTTAATTCCAACAGGTTGTCACATAACACGTTTCCCCAACTATCTCTGCATCTGCTGAAGGAACATCTTATTTATGTTCATCCCCTACACCACCCTGCCTGATGACCTCTTAGCAAAGGCCTGGTCAATGTGTCCACAGGAGGAATCTGCAAGACTGATGCTAAGAATGAAACTGAGTCCTTCTGTACAAGTCAAGAAGAAGCACCTGCAATGGGCACGACCCAGAAGGGTCTGAAGTATTCATAGCCTTCCTCATGCTGATCAACTGCCGGGCAGGCTGGCTTCAAGGGAACCCAAACTAGCACCATGTGTGACCACACATCCCATCTAAGACTCAGTTGTGCACTCAGCTCACCCTGGAGGTAAACCTTATGAGATGGTCCATTTCCCTCCCACTCACCATGAGATCAGTATTTCTGAGTGTAGTTTGCTTTGCTTTGCCCAGACCCTAGGAGAGCCACTCCGGATACAAAGGCCAGAGGATTATTGCCCAGGAGTCACTGTTTCATTGCATGAAAGCAAGAGCAAGAGTCGGAGATGAAACCAAGGAGACTCTGCTCCTCCCCAGCTGTCCTGTCTCCTGCAGTCTGCAGGGCCTAGAACGGGGCCTGGGCATGCTGGAGCTCTGCGGACGCCTGTGCAGACAGACAGGGCCCCTCGGATTAATGGTGGCTGAAGCAAAGGTACAGCCTAGCTCAAGGATGCAGCTAACAGTGGGGGGAGTGGGAGAGGAGGTGTTCAATCTATTTCTAGAAACTTCTTCTGAAGATTTCTAGACCCACTTTGACAGTCCAGTCCACTGACGAGCCACCCTATAACGTGGTACTCAGAATTAAAGGGCTGCTCCTGAAACAGCTTGCACTGCAGCAGGGGGCCTGGAAGCTGTGATTCACCCCGTGAGCTGAAGGGCAGCTGTCTGGGGTTTTCAAAGCAGTGGTGGACAGAGATGGCTGCTCCGTGCAACTGTTCCCCACCTTCCGAGCACCCTGCCCGGTCAGCCCCCAGGGCCACAGGTGCTCAGAGAGTGAACACCTGGTAGCTGTGTGGGCTGCGGGAATGGCACAGAAGCCAGTGTGGCCAGAAGGGGGGAAGAAAGGGGCAGGTGGTATTAGAGGAGGTCAGACCCAGGGCCAGGGTGTGAGGGCCTCTGAAGGCCACTGGCCTTGGCCTTGCTCTCAGGATACAGGGAGCACAGAAGAGCTCTGAGCAGAGAAGTTGCGATCCTTCAGAAGGCTCCCTCTACATGCCTACTGGGGGCTTGAGGGCAGAGGGGAAGCAGAAGAGCAGTTAAGAGGAAGACGAAGGTGGCTTGGGTGGAGGTGGAGAGAGTGACCAGCTTGAGCAGGGGGTGGGGCACGTCCTGAATATCTTGAAGAGGGAAGGGGCGTTAGTGATCAGCTACTGTGAGAATGAGCGTTTCTCAAATTTCACTGTGTCTGAGTTGAGAGTTACTTGCAGGGTGTTAAAAGTACATGTTCTGGGCCCCTAACCTTAGAGGTTCGGATTCAGTAGGTCTGCCTGAGGCCCAGGAATCTGTATTTTAGCCAGCTCCCCAGGGGCTTTCATGGAAGTGGCCCTCGGATCACACTCGGAAGAAGCCCTGCGGTGGCCCAGTCCTTGCACCTGACGGCTCGGGAAGCCAGTGGAAGGCCAGGGTGAGATAAGAGACTTGTCTCAACGCACCAGAGAAGAGAAAGAAGGCAGGGAGGGCAGGCGGAGCCCCTGACTCTCAGCCTGGGCTCTCTCCGCCAGCCCCCTCACTCCGCTGCAGCAGCCAAGTCCTCCAGATTTTGAAAGGACCTCTAAAGGGCAGAGGCTATGTTCAGGCCCACAGGGACAGAAGCTACGTGTGGACACACGGCAGCTCTTCTGTCTACCGCCCTAGTCGCAGTGCCTAGCAGAGCCTAGAACAGAGCTGGTGTTCAACACGGTTTTGTTTGACTATTGACAGTCCACGTCTGCCTGATGGAAGAATGAGGGCCTGGATGTCAACGACAGGGTAGGACCCAAGGGAGGCATCCACCTGATGAAGATGGCACTATGCCTGGACAGACGGACAGAGCAGCCCTCAAAGTCCACAGGGTGGTACTGGGGCAGGCCTGAGAACAACCAGGCCTCGTGTTAAGTAGCATCAGCATCTCCAGGGAATTTTCTGGACTGAAGCAATGTTTATCTTGTCAGTAAAAACTGAAGTCTTTTGGAACCCAGGTGTATTTTTCCATCCCTGCTTTCCAGGTGGACAACACAGGATGCAGGCTCTCGTTTCTGCCTTTAGATTCTGACACGGCCAAGCCAGGCTTACCTTTTTAGAAGTATTCGATAAAGCTCTCTCAGCAAGTTAACGGGAACTGTATGCATTCATAAATCATTTTATGAATATTAAGCTTGTGCATTATGCTCTCCAGGCACATTCATTTTGCTTAAAAATATAAGGCTTGTCAATATTGATCATTAAAAGATGACTGTCATCACCATCCATTTTCTGAATTAAAAGGAATCAAGAATCCTTTGGGTGGGGGGGCAGTCACGGCAAGGCCAGTATGAACTGGAATGGTTTGTCTGTGGCAGAACGAAGTGGTGTGTTGGTCAGAATCTCAGACTACATTAGCAGATACAGGCTGAAAACTTCAGAGGACAGAAAAACCCAAGGCCCTGGGCACCCCCTATTTGCTCGTCAGGATCTAACTGAGGCACATACAGCGGCTCATCACAGATTATTAAGAACTGAACCTACTGGGAAATACCCTCACAAACCCACCACCTCACCCTGTGACTCAGGTTCTAATAATGCAGGATCACTGAGGCATTTAGCCTAGCAAATGCTAGAACACCACTCTAGGTCCACCAGGAAGGCTTGCAAAGATGTAAGCTTTTAACCATGGGTAAAAGGTCCTTCCATTTGTCAAAAACCACAGATGCAGACAGCATGAAAACATCTAAAATTCCTTAGTTAATTTATTCTGTGATTCTTGATGCTAGAAATGGATGTTATATCATTTCTGCTTACTGTGTCCCAAATAGCCTCAAAATAATTGCAGATCAGAAGCCAAGGACTTCACTGCCTTCTCGCCCTCCCAGCCCCCAGAGGCCTGAGCGGCTACTTCGGCATTTTCTGCCATTAAACAGCCGTATGTCCTAGAAATCCGGCCCAGAGCTGAAGCTACTGGGCATCTGTTGTTCTCAGGGTTTGAGGGCAAAGGTACAGACTCTATGGGCCTCACTGGAGACATGCAATGTTATTTCTAATTCACCAAATCAAAAAATTGTACTGGCTGCTAAGACATTTTGGTATTTTACAGATGACAGATGAATCACAATTGAATTTTCCAACACATCCTGTCTGCTTTTTTCTTGTTAACCACCCATCACGAAACTTAAAGGTCTTGGCATATAAGCAGTTTAGTAATACAGGACAGGTAGAGGGAGGGTCCTGTTTGCTAAGACATCACTCCCTTGACATGGGCAAGGCCAGCATTTGGGCTGGATGGATCTTAAACTGCCAGCAGAGAGAACCAGTTTGAGTCTCATCACCAGAATGGAAGGACAGGTGATTTCAGTGACTTCCCTTGACTCTCTATAAATTGTGCGTTGCAGATGGCATTCTGGAATCTCCTGTCCTGGGTATTTGCAGGACCTCCAGATCTGCAGGCCTATCAGTGAAGAGCAGCAGCAGTTATGCTAACGTGGGTGGACTTTGCTGGCCACGAAATAAGCTGGGGAGAGCAGCATCTCTATTCAGTGGCTGCAAGAGTTCTTTAAAACTACATTTCCTTCTAAGTTCTGGAAATTCTTGAGAGGTGCAGGTGAACCTTTACGGTCTTGTATTCGTTCCTCCTACTTCCTCCTCTAGTGTGCTGTTTGGGGCAGGATTAAACCCGTGTGGCATCCTGGAAGAGGAGTCACACTCCTTTTGAAAGCCTCTGTTATGTAACTTTGATCCTTAGGCCCTGACAAGAAGTGCAAACTTGCAGTACCCCCCAAAATGTCCCACGTGTCAGCTTGTGATCTCTCCCCACAGAGCCCCAGGGTGACCCACGATCTGGAGGGGTTATTTCAGCTTCTCCCAAAGAATTACCAACACTAACCTTTTTTGGGGTAACACTTGGCTTATTTCTGAATATCTTTGGAATCTAATATATGTGACATAGAATGAAAAGAAACCCAACATCCTAACAAAAATCCCAGTGAATTCAGAAGTCCCTTGAGAGCCAGGTCACCCCACGTTTACCCATGTCAAATCTTCTGCACACTCTCTCGCTGCTGCGGTGTTATTCAGGAATTCGGGATGAAGGACACAATTTGGTAACCAGACACACTGCAGTAGCACCAGTAGAAATGAGGTGTGGCGTGGGATGATTTAAACCCTGGCAGAGTGCATCTGAAATAAAGCTTGGTTCTGCCGTTCAGTCATTGGGGGCATCTGAGCAGCCCACTTCAGCTTGCCAAGCCTGGGCCTCTTGTTTCGAACAGGAGGCTAACAGTACCTACTTTGCACAACAGTGAGGATAAAGGCTTAAGGACTGGTGGATCCTTGCGCCCGCCACCTCCTCTCCACCCTCTTTAGCTGACAGTGACTGCAAGCTTTGCTCCGGAACCTGACCTCAGACAACAGATTATTTAAAAGTATCATAAGGGAGCCTGCACGATGAATCCGGCAAAAATACCACTGCCAAATCTGTGAACTGCTCACCATTTTTCAGCTTCAGCTGAGTTCAAGGCTCTAATTAAAGTACTTTCCATTTGCAAAACAACTGCAAACAGTAATTACATACTTCCCTTTCTTACCTTCCAGGAACAGCCTGAGACCGAGGCAAACCTCTGAGTCCCTGGGAACTCGAGCTCTACAAACAGAACATCATATCCCCTACCCCACTGTCCCAAACCATGTAATGGCTCCTGTGGCTCCTGCCACACAGTCCCTAGCCAGGGTCACGGCGCATTCTAGCCCTCTCAGATGTGTGCTGAGACTCCACTGTGGAAGGGATGCTGATGTGAAAGCTGGCACAATTGCCTTTAAGATGAAAGTTCTATTGTCACACATTCAGTCCACACTTAGGGTGAAGAGCAGATTTTATGACTGGTTCCTTACTGTTTATACTGATGCCTAACTGAAAATATTATATAACCTTAAAGTACGGAGCATTCTGGAGCTATTAATAACCAGCTGCATCTAAATTCTGAGGACTCTTTAAAGTGAGAGTTGGAGAGGATCACCTGATACTAATATGTACTCATGCACAGGGACACACACATACTCATTGCTTATACATAACTGAGCCCCGCAGAATGGGTATAACTTGTCCAAGGTCACCAAGCAAATTAACAGCAGAGTCAAGAGTAAAGTCCAAGTTCCTGACCTCCAGAGGATGGCCTTTTCCTCTACATCTCCCATGGGTACCTACACACATCCTTAATATTGCACAAATGCCACAGCATGTAAACTGGGTCCTCACAATGCTGGGCGTGTCAGCTCCAGCCAAAAGGGTTCAGGGTCTAGACTCCTGAGTTAGACCTGGGGTGCCAACCAGGGAAATGTCTCAGCAAGGGACTAAATTGTTATCCATTTGTGAAACACACCCTCCTTGTTCTCCGGAAAGAAATCTAAGGCACCTAAAATATCTTTTACCAAGAGGCCATTATATGAATGGTATGAAAGAGGTCAGCTTTAGAGAGTTCGAGAAAAAAAGTGGGCTTAAGACAAAGCAAAATTGAAAAGGGAGAACTTATTCCTGATTGCACACTTCCACGCCAGGGGAAGAAAAGAGCAAAAAATGGGAGGGGACCGATGAATATAAAATCTACCAGAAATGGGAGTAATATCTTACTGTCATCTAGCTTTGGGCATCAGGCATATAGGTGACATAAAGGTTGTTCTTTCATAATTGTATTACCTTTTCAAAAGTAACTTAGTGAAGATTGTTTCTCTGCAATCATTTTTATTCCAGACCTCACCAGGTAAGTCATGAGGGACTCAGACACAATCCCGGGGAGCAGATATGCCTACACAGGATGCCTTATTCGCCCTCAGCAAACCCTATGAGGTTGTCAAAAATGAAAGCTTTGCTGTGGTTTTGCAAATTTCAAAGTCACAAAACCCACTGGGAGCTCAGTCTCTGGGAAAAAGGTGAGACATACCCATTTCATTTGGGATTCAGTAATTCTTTACAAGGTTCACTAATCTACATCTTTAAAAGAGCTATGACAACCCATTAAAGGCCCATAGGTCAAGTTGATTAATTCAGCTGTAATTAGCAGGCAAGGACTAAGTCAGGGTCTAAAATCTTTGTTGCCAACCTTTCTTGTCCCAGGCCCTCTGGGGCCGTGCTTAGGCAGGCTCCATCTGTCTATCACTGATATAACCAACAAACAGTGGAATGGAGAAAATCTAAAAATCACTTTAATTATGTGCATTGTTTAGGCTGAGCAGGTTTTTACCTATTCGACTATAATGCATTCTTTCTTGAAGGGTCAGGAAGGCTCACTGGCTTGCTGCTTTTTAGGGGACTATACATCTAATTGATGCATTGTATTTCATCAGTTCTTAGGGCCAATGTCATCTCTCCAAATGAAATGCCTAACCTATCCCATAACTTCAATCTGGCACCTTGGGACATTTTATAGCCACCATGCTTTAGCCCAGTAAATAATCCACCCAAGTACTGCCCAGACTTCATCTCCTTTAGGGGAAACCTGAATCTCACAGTATCCTCCCAACTATGTCCTCTTCTTGGAAATAACCTATTCAGTGTGGAGCTAGTAGTCCAAATGCATGTGTCTGATCAGCTCACACAGCCCAGCTAAGGCCTGCCACCCACTCATAGAATCATTTCGTTGGAAGGGACCTGAGAGGTCATCCAGTCCAACTCTGCTCCTTATTATTAACAGAGAAACTGAAGCGCATTATTGCTAAGGGACTTTCCCAGCACTGACACCTGCAATACATGTCCTGTAGACAACCAAACCCAACACTGACGACTCAACTCATCAACAAGCAGCTCAGATCGGGACCAAACGACTGCTTCGCGCGTGGCTTCCCCGTTCAGGATCGACCAAAACACACTTAAGCAAACAGTTAAAAGCTGCAAACCAGAGGACTAGGGGCAACAGAAGACCTCATGCTTACATTAATGCCCCATCCCCTTTTTTCCAGGCTGAAAAGTATGAAGTTCTGCCAACATGGTGGGTTGGCAAATGTGAGCCAAGATAAAATTCCTGACAGGCTTGGCTCCTGCACGGTGGCCATCTGGGATCAGCCCCACTGCCTGTTAAGTAACCATGTCTGAGACTTACACAACCAGGGGCAGGCAGCCTTGATTGCCCTCACCCCACAGAAAGGTTAAGGACACGGTTCTGAGGCTGGGCATGCACTGGACACACAGAATAGAAGGGGCATACAAGAGGAACCAAGTACTTCCCTTTCTAGTCTCTAAGAGGCCTGGGAGAAACGAGCTCAGGAAAGAAAGCATGCAGGGGGTCATACACTCCACCCCCTTAACTAAGAGAAGTGGCTTTATACTTACAATTCACTGGGGTTCGCAGCAACGTGATGGAGAGATGGGCAGAAAATACATGCTACCAACAATTGTTTCACCTGAGCAGATATTCATCGGCACAAGTATTTTCACACACGCAACAACTCCAGATAGAAGCAGTTAGAAGAAGAAATGGGACAGGTGTGTTTTTGTTACAGAGGGATCAGCTCTGTGGAGCAGAAAGAAACCACTGTTTCCAGTCCTGGTCCCCCACTTCCTGGCCTTGTGACCTTGATTAAGTCATTCAACCTCTCTGGGCCTCAGTTTCCAAATCTGAGCCATGGAGGAAGGGAGCCCTACTTCCTCGGGTGGTTTTGAGGCACACTACTCAGCACAGGCTGGGCACCCACTACGCGTGTGGTCGACACCTATGCGTGGTTTTCTCTGCAAATGATGAGTCTGAACCCAGGATGGAAACATCCGTATCTAAACCAAACAGGTCTCCTGCCTGCGTGCGTGTCAAGCCTGCGGCTGCCACCCCGATGGCGAAAAAAAGCATGGGGTCTCGAAGGCGCCCGCGCTGTTCCTCCTCCAGGCAAGGTTCAGGGGTGAGGTAATGGAGGGGTTCAATCGGGAGCCCCGCAGACTTCCAGGCTCTGGGTGGGGGCCGGGCAGGGGGGCTCCCGGGCGGCCTCCCGGCCGAGCGAAGGGGCTTTGTTCCCGAGGCGGAGGGCCTGGCTTACCGAGCAGCGCATCCGGAGGCGGGCGGGGGGCGCGCGGGACACGCAGCAGAGCCGCAGCCCGGCCCGGGCCCGGGGCGCCGGGGCCGGAGGAAGGCGAGGAAGAGGAGGCTGCCGCCGGCTCCCGCCTCATTCTCCCGGGCAGCGCGGGCCCCCTGGCCGCCGCCAGCTGGGGCTGGCTGCCGGGCGCCGGACCCCGTGCGCGCCGCTCATGTCCTCGTCCGCCGCTAGCGAGGTGTGCGCGCAGCCGGGTGGTCTCCGGGCGGCGCCCCGGGGCTCCTCAGGCCCCGCGCGGGGCTCGGCGGGGGGACCTCGGGGAGGCAGCGCGGAGGAAAGAGGGAGAGAGAGAGCGTGAGACCGCGCGGGGCCGCGGGATCCCGAGGGGCGGGGGGCGCGGGCGCCCCGGCAGGACCGCGCCGCCCCACCCACCGCGCGGCTGTGTCTCGCGCCGCGCGCCCTCCGGGGCGCGGAGCCCCAGAAACTTCAGCACATGGCCGGCCGGGAGCTGCCCTGCTCGCCGCGCCTCCCCACTGCCTCCCCGCCCCAGCAGCGGCCCCGGAGCGCAGCTTACCGGCGGTGGGGCGCCCACCCGGCCGCACCGGCTGGGCGGGAGGAAGGGGCTGGCGGCGTCGGGGTCCCTGCCAGGCGGGCACCTCGGCGGCGGCGATCGACGCGCCTTAAGGCATCTTGGGCGGGGGCTGTCCCCCAGCCGATCTGCAGGCCGGGCTGGGGGAAGGCCCGTGGGCCCCCGGCCCCGGCCGCGGCGCAGCTGGGAACGGCGCGCGCGGGTTCCCCCTGCCCGGGGTCTGCGGAGCCGACCCCGTTACCTAGCGACTCGCCTCGGGGAGCCCACGCTGATGCGCGCGACGAACCGGGATGCGGCAGCCGAGGGGAGGGGTGGGAGGGCGGGAGGCTGCGGCCCGAGCTCCTCCCTCCGCCTCCCCCCCGGCGCTGGGGAGGGGGCACCGGGGAAGACGTGGCTCGGCCCGGCCGGGCAGGCGAGGGGGCCCGCTGGGGAGCAGCGGATGTGGGAGGCGCGGAGACGCTCCTTCTCCCTCACTGGGGCTGCAGCAGCAGGTGGCGGCGACGTGGCGGGTTGAGGTCCAGCGCCCCGGCGCGAGCGCGGCGAGGGTGGCAGTGGGCGCGTGGGTGTGTGTGGCACGTTCCCACCCACGTGGCGTACATGGGGACCTGAGGATGCGGGCGAAGGAGGAGCGGCCTCCTTCCTCTGCTCTCCCTCCTGCCTGGACATTTTGCTCCTGAGCTGCTGCCTGTCTCCTCTTCATGGAAGTACAGGTCGCGCAGCTCTTGGCTCTGGGCTCTTCCCAGGCCTGGGAGGTTGGGGACAGCTGGGTCGTGATCAACCACCCCCGCCTCCCATGGGGACCCCTCTCCACCCTACCCCTATGTCCATTAGCCCACCTTACAGGCCTTATACTTCAGGGTGCCTTCCTGTTTCTGGTTTTGGGGCCTTTTGGATTGGTGTTCAAATTCGGGTGCCTCCAAATGTCTGGGGTATGTAGGATATTCCCTAAGTTACTCAACATCTTCAGGAAAATGGAGTGTTTGTCCCCAAAGCTCACAGCTAACTACTGGCACCTAACATGCTCCATGAATGTGAACTTGGGTTTGCTGGGAGGCGTGCAGCCTGTCTCCTGATCCAATGGGATCTCACCAAATACACTCCCGTGGATAGAGAAGTGGGACAGCGTCCTCACAGCAGGCAGCAACCACTGTGTTGAAACTTGCCCACGTCCATTGGGTGCCTCAAAGCCCAGAAGCCAGGCCTCCTGGTTCCAAGGTCTGGTACTCCACATTGTCCCCCTTCAATAGCTGTTTGTGGGGAGTGTCACTTCTTCACTGTTCAGAGGTCCTCCCGTTTGTTTTACAGAATAGAAACCACCTGCCACCTCACCCATACAACCAAGCTCACACCCCTTCCCCACCGGGCTGTTCTCTCTTCCTCTTTGGTATGGATGTGGGGAAATAGAGGCAGAAGACAGACCCTACAGAGAAGGAGGGGATCTCACCTGCCCCAGAACACCCCACACCATGGTGGTGGGTCTCCACAGTGCAGATCCCCACGAAGGCGCTTTGGTTTTTGTTGACCCAGTGACAGGATACTTCCTCCTGTTATTATTCTTGGTATTACTATTATTATTAAGATGCTAGTAACTCTTATGGAAAAACCTTGAAACCTCATCCAAACAAAAACCTGCATCTTAAGAAACTGATGCCCAAAGGCAGCACTTTTCTGGGAGAAACACTTTGCATCCCAGCCCACAAGCAACAGTCAAGATTCAACATTTCCCAGTGACATGCAGAGCAAAACCTCTGAATCTCCCAACTAATTTTTATAGTGGTGGCAGCCAGGCAGCGGGTCCACAGAAACTCCAGGACGATTGTTTCCTGGTGCCATATTGGCAGCTGGCTCTTTTTTTCAGCACAGACTGTACAAAATGCACATAGAATTTGACACCTTATTTGGTCAGGGAAACCCAGTGTTTACAATAAACAAAACCTCAGAGCTTGTATTCCATGCACAAGCAGTATCTGGGCCCCACTACTCTGGGAAATCAGGCAGCCTGTGGGGAAACATGATTTCATAGCACAAGCATCGCATTCACGGTTCATGAAAATTTGGACAATGTTGGCTCGCACCCTTAGCCCAAGGCTGCTTGTTCCTTCTTCACAGTGTGTGCTTGGAAAATGCGCCAAGAAGGCGGCAGGCAAGGCTTCCTCCCGTCGCATCATCATTCGTCGGGCTTTTCTCGGTGGAGCTGCTGCATGCATGAGCGAGTTGGAATTAAGGAAGCCCACAAATCCCCAGGACCACTCTTTCCAGGATGTCTATCCGCAGTGCAGTGGAGGAACAGCTCCCCAAGTTTGAAGGAACAGCCATTGAAGCCAAGCACATTGCCAGGCACTAGGATGCAACGATGAACTATATAAGCCCTCTGTCCTCTGGGTCTTCCTAGGGACATTTAAAGAGGACTTAAGCCATACTAGGCATTCCAGGTACTAAGGGCTTTATAAGAGATCATTTTAACCTCATCAAAGCATGTAAGGTAGGTCCATTATCCCTTCTTAGAGAGAAGTTTTAAAAAGTTACATAGATTCCCTAAAGTTATACAGCTGGCAAATGATTTGGGATTTGGGAGCTGCAACTGGGTCTCCCTGCCCGCAAAGTGCCTGTTCCTAACCATTACCCTATTTTGTCTGCCAGGCTAAAAGAAAATGGAGACAATCATAATATAGAAAATGCCTACCTGACATTTAGACTTACAAATGAGATGTATTTGTAAAGTCCCCAGGATAGTTCCTGGAACAGAGCAAGCACTCAGTGAAAGAGAGCTTTTATTGTCACCATTAGACCTATGGGATGGTTGTGGGCAGAGACAGTGGGCAGACAGCTAGAGGGGAGGGCTTAGCCTCCAGGCAGCCACCCAGACAAAGATTTGTCGACTGCTCTTGCTGGGGCACCTCCCATCATTCATAGGGACTGTGGGGTCATGATGGCTGCCGACTGCAGCACTGCAAGACCACTGGAGGGACATAGCCCACATGCAGGTCACTGAGTGAGAGAGGGCTTGGCAACCTGTAACGGGTGCATTGTTTGCATGGGAGGCATGACTAACTCACCCATTCTCAGTTTTTTCCCACAATGCATTCATCTGTGCATTCATTCACTCAATAAATGTTAAGTGAGTATTTACTATGTGCTCAGTATGCTGTTGGATCTAGGCATTCAGCAGTGAACACACTGCAGCCCCTACCATCTGGTGACTTCCTAGTCCAGTAGGGAGAGAGGCCAGTCAGCAGGGTGGTATGGCAGGACATGAAGTCAGTGTCAGGGTGCCTACACTCTGTGCGGTTGCACAAAAGAGGGGCCCCTCCCTGGATTTAAGGAACTGAGGATGCTTCTTGGTGGCAAAGTTTTCCGAATGGGTGGGAGTCAGCCATGTGGAAGCAAATGGGCCAAGAGAGAGGGGAAGTGGGTTAGGGAAGGGGAAAATGTTCCACAGACAAGGATAGCATTTGCAAGAACCTGGAGGTGAACTGTGGGGAACTTCAAATACTAAAATATAGAGCGCACTGAGAAAAGTTGCCTTTTGGACAATCCTGTGTAGTTCAGCTGCATAAGTGTATGATATGGGGGTCTGGAAAGTAGGGTCCAGGAAGGAAGGAACTCTTTAGAAATGGTTCAGGAAAAGTTGGGAGCATACTTCCTTTTTCTAAATCAGGCTATCTACTTGTTAATGACTTTGGGGATTTTTACAGTACTTTGCAGTTTTCAAAGCCTTCCCATCCCATGTTGTCACTGGCCATCATCACATGTGTGAGAGTTTGGGCAAGATGACGTAAAGGACAGGTCTTGGACTGAAGACAACTCAGACAGGTTTCTTGTGTAGGAAAGAAGGCTTTGGGTCTGAAATCTTTCTTTGTGACATTCATGCTAAAGTGGTTATCAAAATTAATTAATCCAACTAACCATACTCAGGAATGGTAGGAGACTTGGAATCAGAGCAACTGAGGACAAAAGAGAGATGAAGAGAAGACCGATAACTTGGGAAGAGAGTATGTATCATCACCTTCAAATAGCTCAAAGGCATTCTCACAGGACAGGGTGTGATTGGCTCTTATGTGTGGCCCCAAAAGGTTGAATTGAACTAGGCCACCAGGGATACAGTTGCTATTTTCAGGGCAAGGAAGAATAATAACACCTAGAGCAACAATGGGTGAACTACGGCTCACAGGCTGAATCTGGCCCACTGAGTACTTCCATAAGCAAAGCATTCTGGGAACAGAGCCTGTCCATTCATTGGTGCATTATCTATGATGCTTTCATGCTACAAAAGTAGAGTTGAGTATTTGCTACAGAGACCATAAGGCCTTAGTTCTAAGCCTGAAGTATTTGGTATGTGGCCCTTTGCAGAATAGAGCAACCAAATACCAAAAGGATTCCTCGTGAGGCAGTAAGGTCCCCATCACTTGTAATATTCAAGCAAAAACTGAAGTCCTGTTAAGTAGCGATGTTACAAAGTGCCCATGTGATCTTTAAGTTCCCTTTGAGATCATAAGAGTCCAGCAGTTAATGACAATTTTCAAATTTCTTCACTGCCTGCCAGTCACAATAGTTACAACTATTGATAAATAACTCATCTATGGGGTAGACTCATAGGTTCTCATCACCAGACCTGAAGCCCATCAAAGAGAGCAATGGCTTCCTCTGCCTGTTTCATATAAGATATATAATGCACCAATTCAGGCAATCTCAAGAACGAACATCTGCTGGTATCTCTGTACACCCAATCCTCTCCCAGTGGGAGAGACACACTTACATGTAAACTCATTAATGGATGACTGTGTGATCATGTTTAGGCCACCAATATGTGAGGCTCACACATTACGGTGTGTTTGAAAGTGATGAGTTATGGTAGAAACTAATTTAGCTGTGTTAGACTTCTGTTGGGGTCTCTGGGGACATCGTTCAGCAAACTATGCCAGACCTTGAACTGTGCAGAGCACCTGCCCTTGGAAAGCTGGTTGCCTAGGCCCCAGCTAGCTTAGCCAGAATGTGACAAGTATCTGGTACATCCCAAAGGCAGGGAGAGGCTTACTCAGCCAGGTGCACTTAATCCAGCCAAGCAACATTGCTGTCCAGCGCTGTTAACAGAAATTTGCTGTGTTTCCAAGTGGGATTGCAAAGACAAGCGAAATGGTCTCTTTTGAGGAAAACTAAAAATCTGTGGTCACTTCACTGTATTTTGTCAGCGAGATTGGATTCAGACAGGTTCAATTTCCCCACCTCAAACTGTGTTGCAAACATTGTGATAGAAACAAAAGAAAATTTTCTCATGCAGTAATCCAAAGCCGGCATAGAAGCAAAGATTTTCAAGCAGAGGAGAGTGGCCCCTTATGAATACATTGGCAAAGGCTAAATTGATTAATACTGTTCCTAGCATCTGCACGAAGGACAGTTTCCCTGGTCCTAAGTGGCCTGGCCCAGTTCACCCCACGATGGACTTGAGGCACAGATTTTCCTAAAGCCATCGTTGCCTTGAGTTTTTATTCCTTTTCCCATCAAAGTAAAAAATCAGCCGCAACAAACTCATTTTACATGTTCACATTTCCTTTTTTTCTTGTTGCTGCTTTTTGTCTCAGGTGGCAGTTAGATTATCAAGGTTGCAGGTTTCCCCAGCTGAAAGACACACATTCCCAAGAGCTTTCTCCTGAGAAGCATTCAGATATTATTCAGGCTCTGATGCATCCCATTCTCAGACACTTAATCATGCCCAGAACCTATCTGAACTAGTGTTATGCTAGCTTTCCAGCTAGGGGAAATCTCAGTGTTGCTCTGTGTTTACGTAGAATTTTAAAAGACTGCAGAGAATACCAGGGACTTCCACTTGCAATAAACAAAAGAGGCACCATGAAAAAGGCTCCAAACGGTCCCTGCCTTCACGGGGACGCCCTACGCCAGTTACTCCTTTGTCTTCTCTTGCCAGGTGTCATCTGTGACCAGATTGTCTCGTCTCACTGCTCAGGCCTTGTGGGTGGCCAGCCTCACCTCTTCCAGGCCCCAGAGCACATGAACCTTCACCTTGTTCTCACCATTCTCCCTCAGCCACAGCTGGGATGGTTTTGAGTCCTTAAATGACAGTTGATTTTCTCATGTGTGCATGTTTTGGTGGGGTTTTTTTTTTTTGGTGCAACAACTTAACAATGCAGGGTGCCAGGGAATAATAGCTTGGTCCTCAGTTAATTACAAATAAAACGATTCCTGGATATTTTATTGTTAACTACCTAGTGTTAGCCTGCTTGGTGTCAGTTCCCAAGGTAAAATTGGGAAATAGTGTGAAATTAATTGTTCCATGTACATTCAAGCACATATTACCTTATTCCAAGGATTAACATTAATGTAGTAATTCAGTTCTGCTGGGGAGCTCTTCCCATAAAATAGACATTTCCATAAAATTACCAAAAATGTGAAGGTTGTTGAAGTCACTCATTCTTTCTTAGTCTCAACTATCCATAATGTTAATTGCTCTAAAAGCTGACAAATATTCTCCCATAACAGGGAGGCTCTGATAATTAAGAGATAACATGCCACAGAGCCGATCTATGATCAGAGACATTTCTCGAACCTGCCTCTGTCCACCACACATGCCCAGTTAACTATGTCATCTGCTATTGTTAAACAAATTATCACACTGTAACCTCAGTCATGTGTGAAGTGTGAGTCCCTTGGATACAAAGAAGGCAAAGGATTCCCCACCTTGTCTTTCTAATCAAGGTCCTTGTGAAGACTTTTATTTGTTTATTGGAACAAATAAGTAAACAAATAAAAGTTTCTATATGAGACTCGGCAAAAAGCCAAGTCTAGTTAGAAGAAGCTGGTTTCCTTGCACTTAATTTCCCTAAATGAATAAATGAAAAAAGAGGGAGTGGCTTTGGATTGCTTATGGAAAGGAATATCTCTTAAAACACATTGTGTTGAATTGCTAGGATGATAACATTAATAACAAACACATCTAGGAAAAGTTCCAAAGATGTCTCATTGACTTAAGAAAACTTTAAGTAGGAATGATCAAAATGTACACATCTCTGCTATAGTTTCTTCTTCTTCATCATCATCATCATCATTGCCAGCATTTATTGGACCTCTATACTGTGCCAGGCACTTACACATACATTATTTCAAACTAAAATTCACAAAAACAAGTACATATCCCCATTTTATCCCCATTTTACAAATAAAGAACCAATGGTTCTAAAAACCCAAAGCTGTTTTAATCTTCAAAAATCTAAATTTAGCTAATGAATATTTCAAATTGTTAGAAGTCATTTAAGTGATGGCAACAGCAAAACACATTTATGTCTGACCAGTCAAAAGCTATAGCTAATAAAACGCAAAGCATCTGGTCACATCAGTGAACATAAATGCAGAACCTTCAAGAGGAGATTTTCCCTTTTCAGAGTTAACAAAACAAACAGTGGCTGAAAGACTTACCTTTTCACCTTCTCAACAGCTAGTATTTTAATTTTCCCTGCTCAAAATACTTAGTCACTGTACCTACTTTTGAACAAAAGAAAAAGTGTTCTGCATCTTTTATCTGCTTTTTTCTAAATCATTAAGGCTTAAGTATCAGCAACCTTGTTAAAACATCATTTAATCCATTACATCTTTAGAGATCATTGAATACACAAGTCCAGAGGGTACCTCTCTGTTAGCTTCCCACCCCCTTCAGTCCTCTCCAGCCCTTTCAGGGATCGCTCACGAGCTGCATATCATAGCTGCTCTTACCTTAAAAGAGTAAGCTGTGTTGCTGGCCTGTGTAGGATGAAAAGGGTAGATAAAAGCACAACCAGTAAAATGAATATGTGGTTATGATTTCCCCATTCCCCCATCAAATTGTTGCCATTTTAGAGGTAGATGGCATCCTCTATTTGTGTGTGGGGGGTGTGTGTGTATGTGCTTAATCAAACGGATGGAAAAATTATACAAGAGGAGAGATGCAAGTGATGGTCCAGAAAGCAGCAGGCAGCGATGGGTCTCTCGTGATGACGTTGAGTTAATACTCCTCCAGGGAAGATGGAACAAAAAAAGAAAAGTACTCATACAGCAAAATCTGTCCTACAGAGTTAAAATCTGTTGGATCAGCCAAGCTTTTCTGGCAAAGCAGTATAGAATAGATGTTTACCCTATTAATTTTAAGTATTACAACTGGAGAGTGACTAATAGCCAAAGGTTATAATCTGCATTGGAGGTTAAGTATGATGGAGGGGTGGTAAAGGAAAAGCTAACTTACTGTTTTTTACAGTAGCTTGGGGAAACACTGCCTGAAAAACTAGTGCAACATTACCCTTATTTCCCCATGACACGAGATGGGCTAATTAATATGGGTCACAAATCCAACTCCAGAGCTGGACCCAGACATTCTCTGGTGCAGTGTTATTGAGAAGCATGTGCCATCAGGGTCAACTCAAGGGACTGAGAAGTTTAAGGCATCTAGAGATTTTGGAGGGGTCTACTTTTTTGCCTTTAGTTTGGAGATAAATTTCTGGGAGCAGTTCATGGGGCCATATTGATTCTTCAACTAGGTGGGAAACATGCACAGCATATGTGAATTCATTTTTCTCTGTTATGCATGGTTGGCGGTGAAGGTTGGAGCAGCAGAAGTGGCTGCCGTTTATTGAACACCTTCCACCAGCTTTGCCAAATGCTGGCAGCCTATATTTTGTTTTTATTTAATCCTCCTACCAAACCTGAAAAGCAGTTCAGTTCATGTATTGTAGAGAAGAATGCCAAGGGTCAGAGATGCTAAGAACATGCCTAAAGCCAATGCATTAGTTATCCATTACTGTGTAACAAATTACCTCAACACTCAATGACTTAAAACCACATGTATTATTTAAGAGTTACTGTGGGTCAGAAATATGGGAGTGGCTTCCCTGGACCTTCTACTTCATGATCTCTCACAGAGCTGCAATCAGTGTGTCAGCCAGGGCTGGGGTCTCATCTGAAGGCTCAACTGGGAAGTATTTGCTCCGGGCTTTTTCTCACATTGTGGTTGGCTTGAGGGAAGCTAGACTGAAGGCCTCACTTCCTAGCTGTGTACTGGGCAGCTTCCTTGCCTCATGAACTTCTCCAACACTGCAACTTCTTTCATCAGTGTGTGTGGTGGAGAAGGCAACAGAAAGAGTCTTCTAGAATCATGGAAACCACCATCTTATGTACCTGACTAGAGAAGTGACATCCCATTGTCCTTGCCATATTCTGTTGGTTAAAATCAAGTCACAAGTCCTGCCCATGCTGAAGAGAGGATTATTCAAGTGTGCGAATACCAGGAGGTGGGGGTGTTGGGGACATCTTTGAATCTGCCCGCCACATCCACCCAACTAGTTCTCGTTGCCTTGCTGGCATACAGTCTCCAGACTGTTCACCCATTGCTTCCCTCTCCTCAGAAGATCTTTCTTTCCTTGGAGGCTCTGCACCAGCCACACCTTCCTACAGGAAACCATCTCTAGCAACCCCAGCCTTCTATTTCTTCTCTCTCTGGTGAACTTTCTTTAGCACTGATAGCAGCAGGCATAGTAACTGTGAACTAGTTCTTTGCAAACCTTTTTGTGTGTGTCATGTGTATAAGCTGTTTGGTAGACACTCAAGGCACATTTAAAGGGGTGCCTACATTTTAAGGTGAGCACCATAAGCTCATGGTCCTACACAGCTTCCTCCAGGCTGATGTTTTGGGAGACAGGGAGGGCAGAATTCTGTACCCAAGCCCTCCCCCATTCCACCATCAGCTGAACATCCACCTTCTTCCTCTTTAATACTGAATTTCATTTAAAGAAAGAGTCCAAGCTAAATAGATATTTGGAAGCCATTTGTCAGAGAAACAATGCTACAAATGATAGTTAAATCCCTCAGAGAGCCCACTACTCATAATACTTCTTTGAGGAAATACATTTAAAAACACAAATTTGACTTCATGTACAGAGGAGGATCCTCAAGAGTTGTTAAGATGGGGACAGAAAGGGCAGAGTAATTTACTGAGTATTTTCATCTACATAAAAGAACAATTTTTTCTGTGCCTTCTAGAACCCACCCAGAGATGCCCATTTGTCCATTACCATTGTACCAACTTTACTGTAGGCACTCAGACTTCCTCACCTGAGTGACTTCAACCATATTCCTGCCTGGCTTCCTTGCTTCCAATCCATCCTCCACCCAGTAAGCCAAGTGAACCTCCTAAATTCTAAAAGTAACCATGACATTCTCCTACCTAAACGTCTTCAGTGACATCCCCCAAGACTACAGCAAGATTCCTTGGTTGGCTCAAGAGGCCTGACATGAACAACTGTCATTCATGGATGTCAGTTTTATCTTTTGAAAAACCTGCCTACGTTTTGACAGTCCCCACACAGGATCCCCACATTCCTGTGGCTGAATGAAAATCAACATCAACAACCCCATCTCCCAGTCTCTTTGCAGCTAAGGTGTGGCATGCGACCTGGGTTCTTCCAATCGGATCCCTCCTGTGAGAACTGGATGTGGAAGTGTTACAGGAGGCAGCAGGTCCTCATAATCTAGGAGATGGTCTTTGTCAAACACAGCAGTGGAGGAATCTGATTGTTCTGGGGAGGCTTCTGGTATCCAGTCCAGGATGATTTGTGCTAAGGGGTGGGTAAGGCCACCACGGCATTCTGATGTTAGTTATGGCTGCATAGTTTCTGACTGCATGTTATCTTAACCCTGTGAGCTAACTAATGGAGTGGAGTCTATGACTTGTCAAAAAGCATCCTGACCAACCCAAGACCATTATGTCCCAGCCTCCCTCTTGGCCCTTCCTCTACATCCTCCATGCTATGATTTGACTGCATTCAAAATATTTGGAGTCCATCAAATATTTCATCCCTTCTCTAGTTCTTAGGCTTTTCCACATGATATTCCCTGTGTCTGGGACATTTTTAGCTGCCCCCTTTTTACCTGGATTGCTTCTATTCAGTTTTCAGGTTCTATCTTACGTGTCACTTTTCATGGAAATTGTTTCCTGACTCTCAAGGTCCCTCTTTGCCCTGTACTTCCTGTACTGCAGCACAGAAATGATTGGATTTTCATAGGCTATTTACTCATCTACACTACCTCTAGATCATGGACAAAGAACCTGCTTACATTGTTCACCCTTTGCAATGGGCAGCTCCTGCTCTGCCCACCCATCTTTGCACGGTCTCTGATTCTGGAAAATATTCTATCTAATTCAGTTAGTTAGAATGAGGCTGCCATCTTCTTGCTATTCCACCTTCCTGGTGGAATCACGTGATTCCGCCACACTATGGAAACCTGATGTAAGCTGGGCCAAGGAGAAAGGGGGTCTTTAGATTCAACCATGTTCCAAAGTTTGAGATGTGGGTCTGGGGATTTTAGGCACTATGCTCTTCATACTATTCACCTATTGCCTAACAAAACACCACAAACCTAGTGGCTTAAAAGGATACTATAGTTCCTGTGGGTTATGAATCTAGGCACATTTGTGGATTTCACCTGAAAGCTATAATCAAGGTATCAGCTGGTATTCCAGTCTCATCTCAAGGTTCATATGGGGGAGTTCTCCCTTCCAAGTTTATAGGGTAGTTGGCAGAACTCAGGTCCTTGCAGTCTGTAGGACTTAGGACTTAGAGCCTTCATTTGTTGGCTGCTATGGGCCAGAGGCCACCTTCAGTTCCTACCTGGTTGCTGGCTAGAGGCTGTCCTCAGTCCCTTGCTATATAAGCCTCCACAGTATGTCCACTGGCTTCATTCAAGCCAGCAAGGGAAAATGTGCAAGCAAGTAAGGTGTTGTGGTCTTACATAATATAATTACAAAAGTGAAATCCCATCACCTTTGCCTTATCTGCTGGTTAGGAGCAAGTTACAGGTCCTGCCCATATTCAAGGGGAGGAGATTACACATGATTATTAGTGTTAGGAGGTTGGGTAATTGAGGGTCATCTTAGACTCTGTCTGCCACAGACATTCTGAGTAGAATAATCATTTGGAATAAAGCAGAAAGAAAATCTCAGTGTGTTGTAGATCTTCATTCCAATTATAACTTAGTCCCAGCTGTAATCCTACAAACTGCCCCAACATCATTACCCATTCCTCACATAAGGCAGTGTGTTTTGTGTCCATTCCAACCAAAAAAGTTCTAACTACTATATCATTAGATATAATGATTGTAAGTGCATTGAATAACCCTTAATAATATTTTGTTCACTTAAATTGAGAACCCTGACACTTGTCCAAATATTTTGGTAACTTTGAGTTGCTAATTCATAGGATGCTGGAGCTTAGAGCCCTCTTGTGCAGTTTATTCATTTTATATTCTGAAGAAATCGAGGTTGAGGGAGAACAAGTGGTATTCTATCCCTTATATTCCTTTTCATACAATTAGTCATATAGTGATAGTGCCAGAACCATGCTCTAAATCCCAACTCTGCGTCTGGCCTTCTCAGGGTGAAGAAACAACCAGAGCCTGAGATGAGAGGATGGGTAATTCAGTACCACGGACAGTGGCTCACTTGTGCTGGCCCCTTTGTACATCTGAGTCTTGACTGGCAAATGGTTTCCTTTAATACATGATTTAAGGATTGAAATACAAACATCTGATGTACCAAGCAAGAACTTAGCCAGGTAAAATGATTAGTTTCGATGTGATTTACAGTTTCAATATATGTGAAAATCATATAGTACATCCCTCTTGTGGCTCTAAGTATATAATTTTCCTTAATGCTTATCAGATGAGGACTTTAGTTGCTTTTTTTTTGAGAGTTTCAGTAATTCTCGATAATCAGTTTATTTCAGAAAGAAATCAGCATTCTTGTAGTTCGATCATCTAAAAATAGGCTCTAGGAAAAATTATTTTATAGCCTTATGCAGAATGCATGTCTTTTTGCTGAATAATGTTCTTTGTTTCTGCAGAGTCATATGCATTCCCCACTGATTTGGTTCACATAGTTAAAATAGTTGAAATGTTTTGCTTGCTCTTTTTAATACTTGAAGGGTGTCAGCATGCAATTTGGCATAGCTGGAAATGGCCCGCAAGGGGTTCTCTTCACAATATTTGAAAAAGGTAATCTCTCAAATTTGCTAGTTGCAGAAAATTGAACATAAATACTTTAAACTGAAAAATATTGCCTGACTAAGCATCTCTGATTCTGTGGGTTTTTTAAAGGCACATTAAGTGGGAAAGTGTTTTGTAAACATTAAAGCTCTATTCAAATGCTTGCTCCCCTTGTTAGAAGTAATAGTGTTACTTTGGTAGAGTTTATCGTTAAGACGTATAGGCGAGAGTTACCTTTTCTATTTGACACATACAATAAAGGTAGCTGCAAACAGGATAAATAATTCAGACTTCAGTACAAGAAGCTGGAAGAAGACTGTTATACAGAACTTGCTCAGTGGGGCTAACACTCAAGTTAGCAGTGGTTGGGTCCATCGCCCCAGCAGATGTCGAACTCCTTGAAGTCAAGAACTGTGCTATTCATCTTTTTGTCAGTCCCTTCCCCATGCCAAGTACCAGACTCTCAACATGTTCCTTGCTTTGAAATGAATGCCGTTCTAAGCCAAGTCTCCCAAACAAGCAAGCTATGTGTGATGTGTAAGGACTGAATTTGCATTTCTCCCCCAAACTGCATCTTTTGTCTTTCCTTCCCCCCAACTTTTTTTTTTTTGGCTTTCTGTGAAATATCAGAAGTTGCAAAACTCCAAAAGGATGCTAATTAGAAGTGAGTGTAACCCACCGAGAAAATTCTTTGAAGTGGCAGCAGTGAAGATGAAACATCTAAAGGAATTTGAAAAATAGGTAGTTATTTTACTATGTCATGTAGCATTAAGTTAAATGCTTTTAGTGGAACCACATCTTTCAAAAGCATAGATTCCCTGCTAGCTGTTTTCCTTGTACCTCAGTCAACTGAAGTCATTGACCAATCCTGCTGTTACCTGATCAGACTGGTTCACCTTACTGGTTTTAAAGGGAAGATATGGTCGGCATGTGGCTATCCTGGGTTTTTATTTTTTCTTTTTCCCATCATGTTGTCAGTTCTGTAGATGGAGTCTCAAGAAGCCCATGAGATCTGTTGGCTGTGTCTTTTACTAACAGTGTGACGTTGGGCAAGTCTCAGTTATTTCATCTATAAAACGGGGATCCCAGACTTGCCTCAGAGGCTTCACATGAGAATTAAATAAACTTATGTGAAAGGACTTTGCAGGCTGGTAAAGGGTGTTCTTCCTCCCTCCCTCCCTCTCTCCCCTCTTTGTTCCCACCCTTTCTCCCATAAAATTATTTTCGATCAATATATGACCTCCTCGAAGGTAGAAGAAGGAATAAAAGATAGAAAAAAAGAGGTGCAAGACAGAAATGAACCCATGAATTTGCAGGCCTTCCTCGATTGCTTTTGTTGACAGCAAAAGAATAGGTCAGGGAGGAGTAAGACAAGGTGGACTTCCACATGCCGTGCTGAGGGGAGATCACCTGGGTTGCAGCCCTGGCTCAGCCCCTGATGGGCTGTGAGACCTTGCCAGAGAGGGCAAGTCACTTCTCCTCACCTGCAAAATAGGGATGATAACTGTAGCCTCACAGCACAGAAGATAGTGGAGTGAAAGTCTTAAATAAACTGTTAAACTCTACAAGAGTACCAGCAATTATTTTATCGTTAGATAATAGTAAATCTGAAAGTGCTTGGAAGTTTCCAATCCTATGCTCAAAAGGGAATAGTATCTAGTTAATCCCTCCACTTTAAAGGTGTGGAACCATGGAATGCCAGTGCACTGACTGAAGAAGTTTTATTTTATGTTCGGGTAATTGGGAAGGGTTGTAATCGAATTTCATCATTAATGACACTGATGACTAGGAATGTGAGTTCCACTTTTATTTCTTCGACCTATAATTGTTGTACATCTATTGCCTGGATTTTGGGCTGGACCTTAGAGATAGAATGAGTCCTTTGTCTTCTCTCCCTGCATTCCCCTAAAATTGAGGGGACAGCATTATTTTTTCAGCAGAAGAAGGGACAGGAATCAGTAGAAGCACACAGCTTCTAGGGGTCAGTAGGTAACCAGGCAGACTACGGCTTGATATTATTTTTAAGTATTCTGTGTTGAATCTAGTAGGTTTGTTTCTAGGAAACCTTCTGAATTTTACTTTTCTTACTATTTCCACTCTATTTGCTGCTGATTGCTGAACACTTGGAAAATAAACCTACTACTTACCACTTGACTGGAAAAGATTTTTCTTCCTTATTTATCCTTGAGCCTTTCATGTCTTTCCAAACGAGCTCTTCAAATAGAGACCCATAGAACTTGAGAACCAGCCAGGGCTTAGAGAAGGTATATTCTGGATCCCTCATTTTATAGAGATCTGAGTCAAGACCCAGAGAGGTCAGGCAACTTGTTCAAGGTCACACAGTAATTTAGTAACGGGCTCCTCTCTAGGGCCCTTCCCACTACTCCAAACTGCTCCCAGCTCTGAGACATGTTCTCATCTCCCATACGACCCACAGCCTTCCTCCCAAGTCACTTTTGCCTGTTTTGTGGACTACATATTCAGGATACCAGGTCACGCCAGTGATGTCCTGGATACCTTTCTTCCAGAGACAAAGGCTGAGTTTGGCGTTACAGGTGAACCCCCCCTGGTTTGGCTCCTTTGGGATGACTCCCAGCTGCTCGGTATGGTTGGTGGCATGCCAGAGCCCTGGAAAACCTGGAAAACTAGTGAAAGCCCCAGATTCTGATCTGCATTACGAAGTGTTAGAAAGGTCAGAGAACTGGAAACCTGAGGCGCAGATTTGAGCCAGGTCTTCCCTCTAGTTCTCAGTAGGACCGCGGGCAAATGTCCCAGGCTTTCTCATTTATTCATTTGGTCAGACAGTTATTCCGCTCATTAAAGTTTAGGGTTTTCATGCTAGGCCCTAGGGAGATAGTCACATATACAATGTGATCTCTGTCCTTGAGGGGGACAGCCTGGTGGGGGAGCAGACACACAGAACACATCCCGTGCTTCAGGACCCAGGCTCACAGAAGGCCTGATGAACTTCACCTGACCTACACTGGGGGCGAGGTCCAGGGAAGACGTTACAGAAGAGGTGAGGTTGAAAGTAATATTTCGATTCCAGAAGTCAAAAATAATATTCATCCACTCATTTCATTGACAGGTGTTTGGCATCTCCTATAGATCAAGGAGGAAGGAGAAGATAAGACATAGTCTCTGTCCCCACGGAGCTCCCACAAACTCGAGCAAAGACTCTAGGGCCACAGAAGAGCCTCTGGCTTCAGGGAACAGCAAGTGACTTGCTCCGGCAGGAGCAGGAGGAGAGAGTGAAAGGCCTAAGGGAAAGTCACAGGAGGTCTGTGATTTACCTGGAGGACCAGGAGGAAGGCTCACTGGCAGGGCGTGGGCCAAGAGGAGCATCACCCACCCTGAATTTTTCGAAGACCTGTCTGATTGAAGAGTGAAGGATGAATGGGAGAGGGGAAGGTGGGGCTGAGCAGAGGGAACAAGTCAGGAGTCTTGCTGATACCAGAGGAGCTGTGGCGGTGGCCTGGACAGGCTCAGGCGGGAGAGGCAGAGGATATTCCCGAGCAGGTGTCATGAAATCCTGTGTTATATACCCGTGTTGCTGAAGAGGAGGTTAGACTTACCTGACCCTGCTTAGACTTATCCCGCGCGGCCTATGTTGCTCAGGCTCGGGAGCTGGACAGTGCCCTGGCCCTGCTACTGCCCAGAGAGGCACTGCCCTCTGGGCGAGGCCTGTTTCTTCATCAGCCACACCTGGGACTTGAGCTGAGGTTCCTCTGGGCTCAGCTCTGTGACTGCCTGTGCCTATGCTCTGTCTGCTGACAACTGACTCATGTGGCATCTGTTTCCATATAGGGTATTTAGGGTCTTATGACTGGGGAAATTTTAATAGCCTGGCCCCCTAGGGAGACTTGGGGCCCAATGACAGTAATCAGGGAAACCATCTGAGGAGGAGGTGAGGTGGGCGGGATGCAGAAATGGGGAGGGATCCAGCTAGGAGGAAAAGAAGCCGCCTCGTGGGACCAGTACAAGACCACATGGTGGCTCCAGCAGGATGGCCCTGGCTGTCTATGGCCAACGCCGTCCCGATGAGGCAGAGCATTCTAGGCTGGCTGGCAAACATGGTGAGGAGCACCTGTGAATGTAAGCCCCTGGGGTGGTAACCTCCCTTGCTGGGATATCCTCTGGGTGTGAGAGGAGAGGAAGGAGAATTTAGAAATGGAGGGAGGAGGCTGTGTTGCAGGAGTCCGGCGGAGCGTGGTTATGGAGGTCCTACAGGCAAGCAGACGACACGAGAGCAGGGTGCTCCATCGCCTCCTCTCCCTGCTGACTGAAACCTGAGGCTGACAGCCTGGCTTAGTGCTTGAGAGCACCAGATCCCTCTCCAATCTCAGGTCTAGCCCAAATCTTGAGCAAGTTACTCAATCTCGGTGTGCCTCATTTTACCCACCTGTAATGTGGGGTTAGTAGTGATGTAACCAATGCATCATGCTCTGTTGAGATGAGAAGGGAAATGATGCATTTAAGTTCGTGGTATGCAGAGAGTGCTCAGGGCTGGTGGGCTATTTCTGCCTTTCAGAGAGGCCCTCTGAGTCCTTCTTTTCTGGCTTGTCTGGAGTGTTTCATGTTCAGTGTCTGCGTGGATCCTTCATGCTTACCCACAGTTGGTCCCCTCAGAATCCTGAGATGCTCTACAACCAGTAATGTATTCTTTTCTTCTAAAAGACTCCTGTCAGTTTCGTACATTTTGCATGATTCCCTCCCTTAGAAAGAGGGTTTCAAAAATAAACACAATTTAGAATGACATACTTTCCCCGTGCCTGCTACACTTTCATGAGCCTCGCATGGCAAGTCAGCCAGGGGTTTTCAGTGAGTATGTCTGACTGTGGAAATCCTTGGGCTATAAATTGTGTGTGTGTGTGTGTGTGTGTGTGTGTATGTGTGTTTTTTAATATGATGGACTCATTTTCTCTGATCATAAAATCCATGGCTTCTATTTATAGCCACAGTGTTGCTTGCTAGTATTGAGGGAATTTAAAAATAGGCTTCAGGAAATAAGATGTGCTGGCCAACTCTCAGTATGGAGGCAGTAGAAGAGGCTGGGAGATTTGGGACTGGGGTTTAGGGTCTTGGCATAAACCCTGTGCTGTCTCTGAGTTTCCTCGGCTCCAGGTTCCCTCAGGCCTTGGGCCTTCACCTTGCATTATATTTGCTTCAGTGAAGAGATGTATTCATTCATTCGCAGAGCCCTGGCTGCTTTGGGCCAGCCATAATGCTATGCTTACGGGAAATCAACAGAGCGCTCCTAGCATCAGGCACTCACGGGGGGGAGACCGCCCTCTAAATACATATGGGACTTGGTGATGAGACTGGCTAGAGCACAGGTGTGAGCAATGGCCTGAAAGCCCAGAAAAAGGGGTATAATTCTTCCCTAGGCACCAGGACAGCCTCTTCTGGCAGGTTATATAATGTCCCCCAGAGATATCCAGGTCCTCATCCCAGGAACTGTGGATATTAACTTATAAGGCAAAAGATACTTTGCAGATGTGTTTAAGTGAAGGCTCTTTAGGTGGGGAGGCTGTCCTGGTTTCCAGGTGGACGCAAGGAGTCACAGATGTTCTTACAAGAGGGAGGCAGGAGGGTCAGAGGAGATGGAAAGGAGAAGGTGGCGTGACCACACAAGCAGAGAGAGATGCGAAGATGCCTTGGTGCTGGTCTTGGAGATGCAGGAAGGGGCCGCGGGCCATGGAATACAGCTCCAGAAGCTGGAAAAGGCAAGAAAACAGCTTCTCCCTGAGAGCTTCTGCAGGGAGCTCAGCCCTGCGAGACTGACTGTGGACCTGCAGCCTCCAGAGCTGTGAGAGAGTAAGTGTGTGCTGTTTTCAGCCATCAGGCTGTGGCGGTTTGTTTCAGCAGCCCCTGGAAATCAGTATGGCACCTAAGGCACACTTTAGCTGGACCACCGGAATGAACGCTTGGTGTTTAGGACCACCTAATATCTATTCCCTCAGCTTGGTACCTGCAGCCAGTTTGCATTTAAATGTTCCCTTCCTCTGCACAGCCCGTGCTGCCGTGAGGCAGGCTCAGCCCTGGCTCTGGGGTGGAGGGTACGGGCTCATGACTTAGGCCCAAATGCGTCATCATGGTCCATCCCCCACACCATATAACTGGCAAGGGGCTGAGCATATGGCATAACCCAATCCAACTGAATGTTAAAAGAGTTGCTCTGGGATGAACAAGAAAGGATGTGGCCCCAGGGAGAGCTTGGGGCCATCTTGGAGCCGTGAGGAAAGAATCGTTTTGAGAAGGAGTCAAACTCCAAGCAAGTGGAACCTGGAGATATTGAGAGACACAGGTCCTGGCTGTGTCCCCTGAGCAGCTCGACTTTCCGGATGCACAGGCCAGTGACATTTCTGTGATGGTTAATCTTATGTGTCCACTTGACTGGGCCATGGGGTGCCCAGACACTTGGTCAGAAATGACATCTGGGTGTGTCTGTGAGGGTATTTCTCGGTGAGGCTGACATTTGAATCAGCAGCCTGAGTAGAGCAGGTGGCTCTCCCAAGGCGGGTGGACATCAGCCAATCACTGAAGGCCTGAACAGAACAAAAAGGCAGAGAAAGGGGTAGTTTGTTCTTGCTGCCTGACTGTATTCAAGCTGGGACATCAGTCTTCAGTCTTTGGCCTTTGGCCTTGGACTTTTCCTGGAACTTACGGCACTGGCTTTCCTAGATCTCTAGCTTGAGAGCTGCAAGACTGGACTTCTCAGTCTCCATAACCATGTGAACCAATTCCTTATAGTAAATCTAATCTAATCAAATCCTATATACATATAGATGTATATACACACACACGTATATACATGACTGTAGCATTTGAATCAGCAGCCTGAGTAGAGCAGATGGCCGTCACAAGGCGGGTGGACATCACCCAATCCGTTGAAGGCCTGAACAGATCCTTCACATGATCCTTCTACCTTTCAAGGGGAGCAAATGGGCAGAGCTATTTACAATACCTTCTGGACTGTAAAGTGCTGTGCATTCACCAAGGTGGACATCACTCCCAATTTTTCCTTCTGCCCTGAAGGATGCTCCACAGAGACTGGGGCCTTCCCACATGACGCACCAGGGAATGGGGTTGGTCCCAGGACCAGGCTGAAGTTCAATTGCCTTGATCCAGAAATAAGCCATCTAGGAATATGCCTTAAGCTGAGCATGGAGAGGTATGCCAGGGACGTGGGAATACTCAACAGAGTCCCGTTGTGCTTCTCAGTGCAGAAAGTGAGCTGCTGGTGCGGGGAGGGGTGGCATGGGGAGTGATGTCATGAAAAAGAAATTTCCCTTCCACAGGTTCAGTATAAGAATGTGGATCTTTCATGCAACAAAAGTGGAAGGTCAGCAAGTGGCATAAAAATATGCACCATAAAATGTAGACTGTCATATAGATGGAAAGGACTTTAGAAATCATTTAATCCCCCATATTCACTTAACAAATAAAAACTTGAGGTCCCCGAAAGGAAATCAACTTGTCCAAGACAGCATAGCAAATTCAAAGCATTGCCTGGACTGGAACCTCATTCTTCTGACTCTTAGTTGTGTGTTTTTCAAATAATACTGCATGGATGCCTATAATCCATGATCAGTGTGGACCCAGGAATACTGGTGGACCCAGGAATACTGGAAGTCCTGATCCCTGAGACCCGTGAAATGTGCCAATTTTCCTCAGTTAGGTATTTCCACAGGCTAGAAAACACATGGTATTAATATTTCAAATAAGACAAGGATATGTATTTGTTAAGCTTTGGAGACATATGAAAATCTTTATATGAGATTTTATAGTATCCAAGAGATTTCTTTCTAGAAAATAGTATGAGGTCATAGCTAAGGAGTGCATTTGTGGGAGTTGATCCTCACAGTAGGATAGTCCTTGGCCAAGGTTACAAAGTGATTAATTGGCATATCTGGCATTTGAAGCCAGCTCTTTGGAACCTTTGTGAACAATGTGAACCCCCTCTTTCCAAGCCACCAGTACTCCTGGGTCCACACTGATCATCTCCATTTCTTCTGCAACAGCCACACGCTCTACCAGTCAACATCCAGCCCACTGAAATGCAAGATGCACTATCCTGGGTTCAATCAAACATGGCTTTGGAATCAAATGTGGCTTCGAACGTCAGATTTGCTAATTGATCACTTTGTGACCTTGGACAAGGACTTCCCTACTGTGAGGATCAGCTCCCACTCTAATCAGCATTGCCCTTCAGGTTCCAGGGAGGATTAGATGCAATGTAGGGAAGATAGCTAGTTTATGGCTCAGTCTCAGGTGGTCTAGTCTCTGATGTTGCTGTACTAACCATCATTATGGGCAAAAATGACAGACAGTAGGAGATGGAGAGAGGAGAGGCTTTCAATAGCCCTCCACATTTTTAGAGAAGGATCTAATCCATAAGAAGAGTCAATTTTATTCAACTGGCATTATTGAATATCCACAAGATGCCTACAGAAGGGATGCTGGGATTAGAGACCCAAAATCACAACCTTTAGGGAACTCACAATCCAGCGGGGATGTAGGCATGTGCCAATGACCCAGAAAGGCAGAAAAGGAGAAACCCGGAGTGACGAACTGACAAAGGAGCCCAGCTGAGGAAACAGTGAAGCCCAACAGCAGGGATCACACCATTGCAAACACCGTGGGAGTCTAGTGATGCAGTGGTACAAGTTGTGTTCTGATGGCCGTGCTGGGTCTGTCCCAGACACAGTCAAAATGGAGAGGGGTTGACGGGTCAACTCTGTCACAGCCAGGAGTGATATTTGATAATGCATTCCAGGAAGGATTTTTTTAAAATCATTGATTTCTGTGCAGTAAGGATGACTTTTTTTTTTTAAGGTAGAGCATATTTAAAGTTGTGCCCTTTCTGCCAAACCCACGGGGTACATGATCTTTCCATCACAACAGAGTGTGTTATGCAGAATAGTCTGCATGTGGAGAAAACCAACTGATCTGTGTTTATCTCAGTGAGTAAATCTGGGTGGCATGAGACCAGGGATGGAGCCAGCCAGAGCTGTGAATGGCAGACAGGGAAGACCCTGTTCCTAAATTTCCTTTGCTCCATTTGTAGTTGACCTTCTTTGAGCAACTAAAATGGAGCAAAGGAAATTTCTCTGTAATGTCATCAGAAGTTCCTGTGACACTGCTGGTTGCCTACTGGTATCTACTTTCTCTGACTTCTTTAACTTAAAATTCTTATTTGTGCAAGACAGTGAGGACCCCTCCATTTCCCAGCCTCTCACCTAGTTCAGACCTATGAGATGTAAGCAAAAGTTTTGGGATTGGGTACCAGGAAAGTTCCTCAAAGAGAGCAAATTCTTCTCCTACGTGGCTTTTTTCTTCTTCCAGTTGCTCCTGCCCGAGATCACGGGTGTGATGGCTGGAGCTGTAGCACCGTATTGCAAGCATATGAAAAAGGCTAAGAACATCACAATGTTGCTGTCCCTGAACCAACACCGGCCACCCCCTGCTTCTGAACTTATCTTTTTGTGAGCACAATAAACCCCTATTGTCTATGCCACCTTTATTTGGGTTTTCCACAGCATCATGCAATGTGAATCCCTAACTGATAAATAATGATCATATGAAGTATCACTTCCAATATAAACGGGTATGGACTGTGTGTCAGTGTGGGACTGATGAAGACTGGCATAGGGTGAAGACCCAGTGTAACTAAGGAGAGGGTCTTGACAGGACTAGAGATTCTCTGCCATCCCAGGCCAAGAACTGCACAAGCTCCCAACCAGGAGAGGTTGGCGTTGACGAGTAAAACCAAACAGGTTTGGATTCCCCTTAATTTGATTTGCTTTTTGTTTGTTTTTATTTGTTTGAATAGCTTTATTGAGATATAACTGAGATTTTTTAATTGCACACATTTCACCTGTAAAACATGATGAGTCTGGCTGTATGCATACACCTGGAACATAACCACAGGGTAATAAACGTCCACCACCTCCAAAACTCCTCATGCCCCGGCCCCCTGCCACCTTTTGCTTATTGTGGCAAGAACATTAACTGTGAGATCTACCTTCTAGACAAATTTTGGTACCTATAAGCACAGGTGTGGTACAACAAATCTCTTAACCATCTTGCAAAACTGCTACTTTAAACCCCTGAAACCACTCCCCACTTCCGCCTCCCGCTATGCCCTGGCACTCATCATTCTAGTTTATGCTTCTATGAGTAGCAACAATTTAAAAATATCCACACACTCGGTAACAGCTTTGTTTTAGAAGGAAAAAAAACAGTGTTATATGAAATGTACACTAAAGGAAACCTAAATGACCATAACACGCATTTATACCACCTTCTTCTTCAGTTTCACAATTCAAGTTTAAGCCTTGCCTCTTACCCTAATCTGAAGTTTCACTCACCTGGGTCATCAGCCTTGATGCAGAGCACCATGGACACGTGCTGTTTTCCATAACTTGCCTGACTTTTTAGTGTCCTGAGAAGGACGCCATAATTCATGGCATATTGAAGAACATTGATGCTCTGTCTGAATTTCCTATTTGGTTTAATTCAATATTTTGTTTTTTCCTTAATTGAATTGCTGTTGCTGGAAGGTAGAAAGCTTCTCATGGCAATCAGCCAGTGACTCCTGAGTCACCCTCCTTCATTAGCGTGGATCAGTCACACTAGTCCAGCTTTAGCATTCACTGACCTCTTCTAAGGGATGAGCCAACTTTGCTTGTCACCAGCTACCTGCATTGCCTGACCTGTGCTGTCATTTTACATGTGTCTCACAAGACAAAAACCTAGCTGTATACAGACATTTCTCCAAACAAGACATACAAATGGTGACAAGTATGTGAAAAAATGGTCAACATCACTACTCATCAAGCAAATGCAAGTCAAAAATCACAAAATCACCCCACACCTGTTAGGATAGGTGTTATCAAAA
This sequence comes from Manis pentadactyla, assembly GCF_030020395.1. NCBI lineage: Eukaryota > Metazoa > Chordata > Mammalia > Pholidota > Manidae > Manis > Manis pentadactyla. The sequence continues at coordinate 8,990,646 of NC_080029.1, forward strand.
AAATAAAAGATAAGTGTTGGTGAGAATATGGAGAAAGTGAAACCTTTGTGCACTGCTGGTGGGAATGTAAAATGGTGGAACACTATGGAGAAAGTATGGAGGTTCCTCAAATATTTAAAAATAGAACTACCATCTCATCCAGCAATCCTGTTTATATATGCAAGAGAATGGAAGCTAGGATCATGAAGAGATGTTCACTGCACATTCACTGCAGCATTACTCATGGGAGCCAAAATATGGAAACAACCAAATGTCTGTTGACAGATGCATGGATAGAGAATAGTGGTATATCCATACAATGGAATATTATTCAGCCATAAAAAGGAGGGAATCCTGTCATTTGCCACAACATGCATGGAACTGAAGGACATGATGCTGAGTGAAATAAGCCAGTCACAGGGGAACAGATAAGATGACTCCACTTATATGAGGTAGGTAAACTTGTCAAACTCATAGAAGCAGAAACTAGAACAGTCGTTGCCAGAGGACAGGTAGAGCGGGAAATGAGGCGCTGTTCAGTCATACAAGATGACAAAATATCTAGTGCCTATAGATAACAATACTGTACTGTGCACTTCAACATATGGTAAGAGGGTAGATCTCATGTTAAGTGTTCTTAGCACACACACAGACACACACAGGAGGAGAAACATGAAGAAAGTTTGAGAGGTGATGAATATGTTTATAACCAACAGTATCAGGGGATATGCATGTGTCCAAACTCATAAAATTGTATACATTAAACATGTAAAGTGTCTTGTATATCATTTATACCTCAATAAAGCTGGTAAAAATACAAAATTATGTACACACACACACCCTGAAGTAGCCATTTGGGTTGTGGGTGTGCATTCTCCCTGCCCAGAACCTGTGAACACTTGGTTGTTGCTTTTCAAGGTTATGAGGTAATGTGGGCCCCCCAACCACAAATATTTGCATCACTCTTAGTAAATTTACCTCCCGCAGCGCTATGCTTAGGCTCTTCTGCCGATAACTATGGTTTAACACTGCGCCAGAATGTAATCTTTTTGAAGATATCAAAGTGACAATTTGGGATTCAATTTAAGATAAAACCCAACTCTGTGTGGTGCTGCCAAGTCAAATAACCCAAATCAGGTAACAACACCTGACAGGCAGAGGCCACATTTTCACAGAAGGCAAGTTCTTTTTAAAATCAGTTGTGAGCAGCAGCCCGGCTTCAGGCCCATCGGCATTTGAAAAGACATGGTCTTACAACTGAAGAAATACAATGCAGTACCTGCCGTGTGGAATTGGCTAGAGGTAACTTTTGAGTAAACTCTTTATTAAATGAATTTCATATTATGGGCGCTGCTCAAACCAGTGGTTGTCTTACTGCCTCTTTCTAAGGGAGGTGCGAAAGCCCTCGCAGCTATTATTAGAGTCCATTCAGTCTCGGGAGACCCCGGCTGCAGCAGGCAGAGCTGGGGGCAGGGTCTGTGGTCGCCGCTGTGCCATCATTAAGCCTGCTGCACGGCTGGGGTTCCATCATGCCCAAATGATCACGCATGACCTCCCTAGACTATTGTCAGAATCCTACAGACAACAGCAGTTAGAACAGCTTTTCCCTGAAACCACAGCATTTGAGTCTGGCCTTCCTTGAAAGGGGCGGTGGGGAGGTGGTGGGGTAGACAGTTTAGGGTGCTGTAGCAAAATACCAGCCTGGGTGGCTTATAAACAGACATTAATTTGCACAGTTCTGGAGGCTGCAAGTGTGAGATCAGGGTGGTAAGGTTCTGGTGAGAGCCTCTTCCTGTCCTCATGTAGTGAAAGGAGGAGAGAAGTCTCTCCGGCCTCTTCTTATAAGGGCACTAATCCCACCTGGAGGGCTCCACCCTCATGACCAAGCACCTCTCTGTGGCCCCCACTCCAAATACCACTATATTGGGAATAGAATCTCAACACAAGAACTGGGGGAGATGCTCAGGTCCTATCCTTTGCAGTCAAGGAGTGGAAGGTGGTCTGTGGAGGAAGGATTGACCCTGAGAGAGGATGGGGTTCTAGCTCAAAGAACAGCAAGAACAGGAAGCCTGAACAATGAGGTGGGGTCTTGCTGTGACAGGAGGAACAAGAGGTTAAGCAGCCACGGCCAGGAGGGTAGTGGGGGTGTGGCCAGAGCATTCCCATCCCGCGAGCCCAGCTACAGAATCACGCATTCTCCTGACCCTATTTGGCAGAAGTTGGAGAGTTACAAGGTATTTGACCTTTATCTTCTGCCATCTAAAAATGTTTTTAAACAATCAGATCAGCACTGCCACTTGAGCTACAATGATGAACCCTTTTTTATTTCGAACCAGCCAGCTAGGATATCACTTCTAACCTTAAGTACAAATATGACATTTTCTGCTGAACAAATGCCAAATCAAAATGTAATTACTCCAAGGATGCCCTTTCCATGCCTCACTGTGACATTGTACACCTAAACAGTCCCACTTCTAGACTTTTGAAAACTCCCTTTCACTGATTCTGACAGTTCCTAAGCATGTTTTGATATAATAAGAGCTATACTATAAGGATAAAAGGGCTGGGCTACTCGGCAGAAGAGAGCTCGCCTGTTGTAGTAAGTCTTCTCCTAGTCTTTTTAATTAAGAGTGGTGCTGTGAGTTGAACTGTGTCACCTCCAAAAGATGTACTCAAGTCCTTATGCCCATTGCAAATGACTGTGACCTTATTTGGAAATACCATTTTGTGGATGCAACCAAGTTGAGGTGAGGTTTAGGAGTCGATTAGGGTGGTGTCCTTATAAGAAGAGGCAGATTTGGGCACAAAGACCCAGACACAGCAGAGAAGGTTATGTGATATCAGAGACTGGAGTGATGTGTCTACAAGCCAAGGCATGTAAAGGAATGCGGGCAACACCATGGAGCTAAGGAAAAGGCGTCGAACACAGTCCCTGAATGCTGCTGCAAGGAACCAGTCCTGCTGACACCTGGATCTTGGGACTTCTGCCCTTCTGAACCGGGATGACAGGGTTCTGTTGTATTAAGCCTCCTAGTTTGTGGTTATTTGTAGGAAACTGCTACAGGTGGGGACACTCTGACAGGGAGAGTTGACTTGTTCAGTATCCCGGAGCTGGTTTGCCACCAAGCCAGCCATACACCCGTACTCTGATGTCTCGGTCACTCACCCTGCTCAGAAATGCACATGTGTTCATTTGCATTTTACTCCCCTGCTGCATCTTGCCATGATTTGCATTAAAGCAAGGAGCAGGAGAGAGTGGATGAGTTGATGAGGTCGACACCCAGTTCTCTGGTAAAGGACAGTATTCTTCTCTTTCACATTGCGGTGCTCTTCTTACTTGCCTGATGTGTTTCTGTCATGTGCTAAGAATACTCTCAAAACTGTAATCTTGACTGTGTCTCACGAGCCCCGCCACAGGTCAGTGCGTTTCATTCATCTACCCAGTTCCCATTCTGCTAGAGTTACTAAAAAATGCTAAGGAGAAAATCAATGTGCATTCATTCTGCTTTTCAGAGAAATGAGTTAATAAATAAGAGGAAATCCTGTCATACTTACAGCTCCTTATAAGATCCATTATCTGACTTCTTTTTTCATAATTCAGAATCTTTCCTAACGAATGAAGGTTTTCCAATACAGGGTCATATTTATTATTTCAAAGACTTCTCTGAATAATAATACATAGAGTAAGCTCCCTTGATCCCTTGATCCACTTGTCCTGGGTTTTCTCAGAAGACTCAGAACACCTGATTCAGGTATCACCAACATAACGTAGAAAACCCAAATCATGTTTCTGGAATTCTCAAACCGTGGCCTCTGTCCCTTTAGACCACCCTGTGATGCTGGAAATCACTGTAAGGTGTGAGGCAGCAAAAGTAGAGGCCGGACTGGAGTGCAAGAAGATGAGATTCAGAGTCAGAAATCTGCGTACTTGACATCTGGCTTTGCTGAGTATCCCATGTGCAACCCTGGTAATTTAATTAACCTCTCTGAGCCTTGTTTTCCCCTCTGTACTTTGTGAACTGACTGGTAGTTGTAAGAGTTCAGTGAAACAGGACACACATTTGGGGGCATTGTCACCAGGAAAGAGACCTACTGTATTGGAAGAGAAATGCACTGGGTGGAGTTAGAAGTCTATGGGATGCATTTAGTCAGAAGGTTGTAAAATTAGGTGATGCATATGCTTGCAAGCACTTGGATACGGCAGCAGAAGAGAAATTGCTGAATTGGGTATGAGGTGATGTTGTAGAAAGTCAGGTTTAAGAAAAGATAAGGAAAAGGAGGAGGCTTCAGAAGGCTCACTCTTGTGACGCTGTGAGTAACGTAGGCCAGGAACTCCGGGGATGTCAACCAAGGGGACTAGAGGTCCACCATCCTGTGTATGGGGCCCCTCCTCATGCAAATGAAGTAACCAGTGACGCAGGGTAGCACGTGGTCATAGGAGCTCCTTCTTGGAGGAGGGATTGCAGTGAAGCTTGGGCAGCATTTGATGGAAGATGAAAAGGGACATTTGTGGGGAAGGAGCTCATGTTAGGGAGGGTTGGGTGCATTGGAAAGTGGGTGACAGAAGATGCACATGTTTGGACACACGCACACACACACAGAGGGTGGGTCGTGGGGGAGCTGGGCTGCATGGTGAGAACGTTTTGAGCATGTCTGTTCACTTGCCCATGGAAAGGTTGCAAACTGGGTGGGAGGCGCAAATTGCCCTCAAACCTACATTGCCTCCTGTGCCCTGCTTACCGTGTCACCACAGTGGACCCTGGGGTAGGGGAGACGGAGTTCATTATCTCAGAGGCTGACGTGAGCTTGTGTGGTTAGGGGTCTGAGCAGGGCAGGGGTTTGCTGCCTCAGTTACTCTCCCACCTCATGCTGTAACCAAGAAAGGCTGAGCCTGCCCAGAGGAGGCAGAAGAGGGGAAAGGCAGTTGACACATGTGAAGTACAGTGTATGTTCTTGCAGGCACACAGTCAAGGTCAACTTCGTCCACTCCCAGAGTCATCATAATAGGTAAAAATTACTTGCCATGGATTTGCTCAGAAACTTCAGATCCTCTGCACCAGATATGAAAAGTCAGAGCTGCACAGTTTTAAACAACCCAGTGGTGTTGATTCTTTAAATAATGGAAGATTTGCCCCTGATTTTCCAGTCAAAACGTGGGAAGGAGCTGGGGCAGAGATGCAGAAGGCCCCAACTCTGGATCTGTCGGAACCCTGATGTGGGTGCCCCCAGTGGAAGCCAGGTCACCCCTTCCTGCCTCAACAACGGGATCCTTGCTCGCCGGTTGTCCTGGGTTGGGCATATTATTCTATAATCTTCTCCATCCTTTGTAGAGGGAACTGGTGGACAGAAAGCAAAAGTCCTTGAGAGGTAAAACAGAAATGAAAAGATTATGCTGCCTTAAATTAGAAAAAACTAAACATTTAAAAAACACATTATTTTTGTTTACCTAAACTTACTAAGTATTGAAAACAGATTTATAAAGCCTACTAGACAAAAACATCATTAGAAGAGCATTGAAGAACATAAGAAATCCAGAAACAAACATGTGAATGTAGCATATGAGGAAGAGAATGTTTCACATCAGTAGGAAAAAAAGGGACTCATTAATGAATATAATGGATAATTGTCAAAACATCTGAAACACATTCCCTACATCTTTCTTAATATCAAAATAAATTCCTGATGAAAATACAAAAAACAGAATCACAAAATGACTACAGTGATAGTATTTGTAATAACAATTTTAAAAAACACTAGCTCATCCCTGCATTGAGCACAGTGCCTGGCATGTTGGAGGCACTCAATAAATATTTTTAAAATCAATTTATGCCATACTGGTTGTATGCCAGGTTCCCTATCAAGTGTTTTACATGTCTCATCTTGTTTAATCCTTCTGACAGTGCTATGACATAAGAAATAATCAGTCTTACAGTTTGCAAATGAGAAACAGAGACACTAAGAGACTCAATATATGTCCCCAAGGCCATCCAGCTAGTAAGAGATGTGTGGAGATGATGTTTAGACACAGAAATTCTGACTCTGAGCCCTCACTTGCTTTCTTTCCCTGTGAGTGTGTGTGTGTGTGTATGTGTGTGTGTGAGCACATGCACATATGTTTCTGACAGATTTTATTTTTTAACCTTGTGTTACAGAAAAATCTTAAATATATACACAGGTAAACAGGATAGCACAGTGAGTCCCCAAGGACGTACCACCCACCTGGAACAGCCGTCATGGTCAGTCCTGCTTCATCTGGACCCCTTTCTTTTCCCCTCCACCTCAAGGGACTCTAAAACACACTCCAGACTTCACATTACATCAGATGAAAATATTTCTACATGTGGCTTTAAAAGATGTAACCATCTTTCTTTAAACATAACCACAGTTCTAGCATCACTCTAAAAATAAGTATTTCTTAGTAGCAAATATTCAATCAGTTTTCAAACTTTCCTGTTTGTCCCACTCAGGTGTGGGGCTGGAGGTGTCCATTTATTGAAGTTGTTTGACGTGGCTCTCAAGTATCTTTTAACCCCTCAGCTCCCTTCACCTTCTTTCCCCCCATCCTTGCAATTTCTCAGTTGAAGAGTCTGGGTTGCTGGTTCTTCGGTTTCCCAGAGTCTGGATTCTGGCAACAGCATCCTGTGGCATCACTGCACGTGTTCCTTCGTCCACTGCATTTCCTACAAACTGAGAGAGGTCAGTTCAGTTGAGTTTATATGCTTGAGTCCATTCTTATGAGTGAATATTTTTGTAATTGTTGGGAGAAAAACTTTCCTAAGCATGCCACACACACACACACACACACACACACAAAGCCAAAAAGCATCGAGAAAATGGTTAGTTTTTCTATCTAAATATTCAGAATTTCCCTCCTTTATGACAATGTTCTCTTCCCTTCTCTCTCTCATGAGGTTGTTAAGACATGCAATAAACTGGAGAAAATATTTGCAGTGCCTAGAATAGTTAATACTCATCATCTATAGGAACTCCAACAAAGTATTAAAAATGAAACCAACAGCCTGTAGCAGCCATGACAATGTGCACCTAGCAGCTGTCCTACTGGGGGTGTAACTGATGCATGGCCCCAGCCTGGCTGTGAACAAATGATGTGCTTCCTCATTTCCCCATGGCCAGGCTTCCCCTGGGTTTCTCACAGGGCATGACTGAGCCTTTTCCAATGGGAAGGAAAACTCCGAAAGTGACTTTAGCTTCAAGAGTCCCATTGAGCTGGCTGAAATGTCCTTGGAACTTTCTTCTCAGATTCCTTTCTTCCCCTCCTCTTTCATAGAGTGAGCCCTGAATCAGGGTCTGACAGTCCTCCCCACCTACGCCACCTCCCTCCCCATTTTCCCCTGTAACTTTCTTGCATGATGAGTCCCATCTTGATGTCTGCCTCTTGCAGGACCTGAACCAACACACACCCCATGCTTCAGCTATCAAAAGGGAAAATGAAAATAAGAGGCAATTATTACTTGGTATGTGTTGATGTTGGCATGTTATCTACTACCATGGGGGGCATATGCTGACTAATCCTTTCTAAAGGAAAATTTAGCAAGATGTCTCAACATTGTAAACATTTAACTCTTTATGCCTGCAATTCCGTATCTAAGGATTTAGTTTTAAAGGTTAAAGGAGAAAATATATATTCATCCGAATAGGTGAGAAAAAGAATTCAATAAAGTTCCATAGCTATTTATGATTTTAAAAAACTTCTTAGCAAAATAGAAATAGAAGAGGACATAATTAACATGAAGAAGAGGTTTCTAAAAAAAAAAAAGTAGCAGAAGGCAAAGATTGTTTCTGTTATGTATGGGACCCGTTTCCATCCCACACAGCACCTGGCCCAGGGATAGTACCTGAAGAATGGATATTGAAAGAACAAATGAATGAATGCATGAGCAAAGTGACCCCAACTTTGTTTTTGACCTCTTTGCACACCCTTTGCTTCAGTCAAATAGAAAGACTTGCAATCACTACTGTCATCTTACAGCTGTGCACTATTGAGCACCTGTGCACGAGATGAATGTTAGACTAATATCATCTCTAATTGTTGCCACAAGCTGGAAAAGAGGACAGAATTTCCCATTTTACAGATGAGTAAAGTGTGGCTTGCAGAGACCAATAACTAACACACAGCCAGTGAGTGGCAGCGAAGCACCATGTCTGTCTGGAAGGCCTGTGTTCTTTCCCCCTGCTCACATGCAGCCTTTCTGGGGCAGAGCTAGGATGTGTGAAGACCCTGTACTTCACCCTGAGCATCTTTGTACTGTGTCTGAAAAACGTGTCAGTGTCTAGCTTGCTTCTCCCTAGATCTAAATGTTCATCACCCTTCCCTGCACCTGGTGTCCTCTGGGAATTCCATGGACCAGCCTCCCTTCTGCCGCATGCAAACTCTCCAGCCACCATCGCAATTCTAACCAGTGTGCGGGCCACCAGTCCGAGCTGGGGGACAAGAAATGCGGGAACACGGTGTGAAAATGGAGTATGCGCAGTTTCAGCAGGCTCAGCTGAGGATATGGCCCCAGGGGCCTCTGTTTGCACAGCCACCCGGAAATGCTTTAATAGGGGGCACAAGTCACAGACCACGTTTCCATTTTAGCTCCAGAAATGAGATGCCAGATCCTCTGAGAACAGGATGCCCGGAGCAGTTTGTCCTCTGATGATGTCGCTTTCAGCCACTGAACTTTGGTCACCTTGATATTACTGATATTTGGACAGAGAAAATCTAATTTGCAAAACCACAGAGGTTGGAGAACCCTCCCAGCTTCATTAGTCACATCCTAATTTAATGTCCTTTTTAAATATTGGTAGATAAATTTTTTTAAAAGTTACCCAAAGGGCTGAGTGCATTGCCCAGGTGACACCCCTGGCCTTAGGTACAGCTTTGAGGGGGAAGAGCTGAGTCCTCATCTGATGCTTCTTTTACTCTGCCCAGGTCCCGGGGGAAGTGCTCCCCATTAGGGTCCTCCTCCCTAACGAGGGGAAGTGTTCAGAGTGGTCAGACCACAGTCCCAGCTCTGCCACTCGCTGCATGCTCAGTCCTGGCAAGTTAAGAATCTTCCTGGGCCTGTTTTTACATCTGCAAAATAAAGATGATAAAAAATGATACCCACCTAGTAGGTGGGTAAGAGCTATGTGATAGTTTCTATTGCTCTTACTATTATTATATTTTTATGAATTACTAAGTGTAGGTATTGGAAGTAAATATACCTTTTCAGGGGTGAAGTTAAAGTGATTTGTACTCAGTTAATAGGGACACTTCAGTGAATGAATGGATGAAAAAATAAATAAACAGATGGATGACAGGGTGAGCCAAAATACACTGAGGGATAGTTGATGGCTTTGAAATATTTCCGTGTGACATGTCAGCTTAACAGAGAATTCCTTCCCTTCAGAGTGTTAACAGTGCAACTTCAGATTCTGTGGCTTCCCAACAGGGTGGACGTTTGGGGATGGGGGTGCTCCAAATTAAAAATCATCTTAGCCACAAAGGCATCGGGTCCAACCATGTTTCAGTGCAGGCTCACTGGGGCTTTGAGTTGCAGGCGGGAATCTCAGCTGTGACCCACATGCACTTAAACCCCTAAGGTAGCTTGTCAGCTGATGGGGAGCTGGAGTACAGAAGTGAAAGTTAATGACACAGGAAGACAGAAATAGATGGGAAAGGCATACTATCTCTCTCGTTTTAGCATTTTCTGCCCCATTGGGAACACAGTTAAATTCACACCATCTTAGGATGCCAGAGATAAGGTTCACCTTGGAAAGGCATCCATTCTGCCACCATACAACAAGCACCTACTATGTGCTGGGTGCCAGGCCTGAAGTTAGGTATGTCAAGACAAATGCAGCCCCTCTCCTCCCCAGGGTCATGGAGGAAAGCCAAGTGACCCCCACATTTCAGAGCACTGAGGGAGAGGAGGAGCTATGACCTGGCTTCTTACCATATAAGAAAGCAGAGGGGACTCTCTTAGCCCTGCCCACGGGGTCAGAGAAGGCTGTAGTGGAGAGGGACATGTGCGCTCTGGCTCAGTAGGGGAAGAAGAGCTCTCTGTTAGAAAAGCTGGAAGGCCCTTAACAGAAGCAACAGCACGTGCAAAGGCACGGGGGCATTAGAGATCTGGCACCTGAACCACAGCTATAGCAGCAGTGAATGCAAGTTGGGAAGGGTGAGACATGGGGATGAACAAGGTTCCAAAGGAAACTAAACTCTATTCTGCTGGCTGATGGAGGGTCCAGACCACGATGCAATTAACCTCCTCCTCATTTTCACAGAGGAAGAAAATGAGGCCCCGGAGATGAACTGGCTCCCCCAGGCCCACTAAGCAAGTCCATGTTGGTGCCATACTCCCAACTCTCCAAACGCCTCGTTCAGTTCCTTTCCGTCCCTCTCTGTTGCCGCCTTTAACCCTAGGAAATGTTTAGAAGTGATACACAACAAAACTCCATTCAAAGACAGGCCGCTTAAGGCTAAGGCATTCTGGCTAAGGCCATTTGGGATTGGATCTCTGTTCCACTTGACAGCTTCGAGACTCAGTTTACTCATCTGTAAATAGAGGAGATTATATTCTCCACGCAGGACTCAATGAGACAGTCATTATGAAGACACCTAGCGCAGTGCTTGAAAAATACTGGAGGATCGGCAGACAGCGATCATGACCATTGATGGGATTACGCCTTACTGGTAGTAAGCAGGAATCCCTTATCAGTTCATAAACTAGATTTGTAGACCAGGGTGTTTTCTTAGAGAATCTTCAGGGCAAATGCTCAAGTCTCTACGTCAGCAGTTGCCTTTGGCCGCCCCATCCTCCCTTGGCCAAACTTGTACCGGCCGCCTAGGATGGCTTCCCTCACGCAAACGTGCCTGTACAGCATTGGTATTCAAGCAGCTTAGGCTCTCTAAAGTGATTACGGTGTTATTCGGGTATTAATTTGCATGTTGTGTTTATTGCATTTTTAAATGGTTCTTTTGCTTCTGGGAAAGCAGACATACTGGAGAAGAACATGGGGAGGAGTGTCGTGTACCTGAATCAGGGGGTAGTAAACAGTCTGAAGCCACGCTGTGAGATGTAACTGAGCTGGGAACATTATGTGTCTTTGGAGCTGGAAGACACTCGGACGGAGGTTATAGGACGTAGCTCTGCAAAGTGTGCATTTTAATAGCACACTGTGTGGTTTCAACCAGAAGTTTCATCCTGATCAACAAACCAAACTGGTGAGGGGGAAAAGGTGTTTAATGAAATTGTGTGATTAAGGAGCCATAGGCTCTGCATCATCTTAGAACTACTAAATGCTGGTGAGCCGCCCTCCGCTGTGAGAATGGAGAAATACAGGAGCCTTTTCTGCATCTTCTTTCTCTTTGCCTATTGACAGTGGTGACGTGGTTGTTCCTTTTAACTTCTTGAAAAGCTCTCCTTCCCTGGTTTCCAAGGGTCCCTACTCCCATGAGTCGCCTGCTGCTCTCTGACCACTCTCTAGAGCCCTAAAATTCCGGGGCCCCCAAGGGTCAGTCTTGGGACCCCTTCTCTTTTCCGTCTAGACTTTCCTTCTTAGGAATCTGTCATTCTGTGTCGTGTTGTCTCCAAGACAATAAACTCAAAGCTCTGTCTGTTTTTGAATTTTCTCCCAAGATCATGATTTTTATTCTTAACTTTCATTCGTAATGCTTCACCCTCCTGCCCAGCATTTATGTGACACTTAAACACCCTCGAACAGAATTTGCTATCTTTCCTCCTCAAACTGCTCTTTCTCCTCCTATGCAGCTAGGCTGGAACTTGAAATCTGAGGATCTTTGCTTAGTAATGGTTCTTGCACTAATAAACCACATAACTTTGACACATTCATTTAGCTTCTCAGGGCCTCAGTCTCCTAAAATAGAGGCCAACAGCACCTACTTCAAAATGTGATTATGAAGATTAAATGAGAATGTAGGGGGTGGGGTGTCTTGGAAATGCCAGATTGCAGTTCAGACTTGGGTCCTTTTGATTTCTTTACTTACTGGCCCAGGGCCCAGACTAGGGGGAGGCAAGTGAGCCACTTACATTGGGCACAAAGGATGAAGGGGAGCCAAAAAGCTCAGTGATCAAGATAAATACCATTTTAAGGCAGTATTTTTTAAATTTCAAAACAATGCAAAAAAACAAGATGGAAAAATATCAGAAAGTTAAATGAACACAGGATCTGATCCTGCCTTGCAAGACCCTGCCTAGCTCACCTCCCACTAACCCGACTCCTGCATCAACCTCAGCCTCTCCTAGGCTTCCTCCCTGTTCCCAGACCCCCACAGACAATCAGTCACGGCTCCCATCAGTCCTGCTTCTACATTCCCTCTGTCTTGTGTTTTGTGTCTGTCCTGTGTCGTTGGCTCCCTGTGCCAGGATGACTGCAGTAGCTTCCCAACTGGTCCCTCAGTTTCTGTCTTGCTCCTACCTGCATTCTGTTTTAATGTGCCTGCCACCCCTCACTAAGGAAAGCCTTCACCAGTCCCCTATCAGCCACCAAGTGCCCGGCTAGGATTGCATGTGATAAACAGGCACTCAATTATAATGTGAGTTCCACTGGGCAGGGACTTTGCTGTTTTGGATCACCATAAATGCTGCATTTTCCAAAGCATCTCTGGAATAGAGCAGGTGCTCAACTAATATTTGTAAAATAAATGAATCAAAAGCGAAGTCTCTAGCACAGTACTCTAGCTGATGAAGTTGCTTCCTACAGGGGCAAAGGTTAGCAATTCTGAAACCACCATGCAGGTATACCGGAATTGAACAATTAAGTGAATGGATGGCAGATGGGAAGCAGGTTTCTCACTGTTGGTGGGGAAGGTTATAGACAAGGAAGGGGAGAAGGCTAGAATGATCCATGCATATTGGGTTGGAGTGGGAGACAATCATTTTAACTCGTGTTTAGCATATATAGGTACAGACAGTTACATATAGAAATGTTTATTGATAGGTGTATTTACCAGGTTAGTATATATACATCAGCTGAGAGGGTCTGGAAGCCACAGATAATCCAGTACCAATGAGCACACCCAGAACCCGGATCTTGGTTTCTAATAGCATTCTCTAATAAAAGTAACCAGGGGTCCTTTCAGAAATGGCTGATTCTAGCACTAGGGCAGGACAGTGCAAGATGAGCCTTGAGCATCTTATAGGGCCAGAACATAAGGTCGTGCTTGCAGAACCCGTAATGATGGGGATATACCAAAGGGACCCAGGAGCCAGCCAAAAGAGCTCCCATGGGCAGAGCTGAAACGATCTGAGGAACAAAATAAATAGTGGAGGGTTGCATTATAACCCAAAGTATAAAATAAATATGTATGGGTCCATACAGATATGAATATATAATTGAATAAATAAATAAATGGGAGGGAATAGGCAAATCTTCCATGTGGAAGAATTCCAAATAATTTCTTTAGATACTGCTCTCCTGAAGTGTGGGCTGCACGTGGAGACCTCCTTCCAAAAAGGACAGGAGAGAAAGAGTAACTGTACAGTGGAGAGGCCTGACAAGCACAACCAGCCAGGTGATCAAGGTCAACATCAACAGTGAGTGACAAGTCACATTAGACAGTATGTCCTTTTGACACGCTGCGACGAGAGGGGCGCTCCACTCTGTGGTGGTCGTCCACAAAACTAGTCACTCCCATCAACCATCTCTGAGAAAAAAATCAGACAATCCGTAACTGAAGGGCATTCTACAAAGCACCTGATGAGTACTCCTCAAAACGGTTCAGGTCATAAATAACAAGGAATGTCTGAGAAACTGTCACAGACAAGAGGAACCTAAGCAAACATGAGGACTGAATGTTATGTCCCGGATGGGGTCCTAGGACAGAAGGAGGACATTAGGCAAAAATTAAGGAAATGAAGTATGGACCTGAGTTCATATTAAGATATCAATAGCAGTTAATTGTGACAAATGTCTTATACTTATATAAGATGCTGAAAATGAGGGGAACTGGACAAAGGGTATTATTAACTCTATGTACTATCTTTGCAACATTCCCAGAAGTCTAAGACTTAGAGGAACATATTAAAAAGAACAGCACACTCTTACAACACTAAACTATGTTTTCTACCTTTATCTTGTATCTACCTACCACTTCAGCATTTTATTAAAAATAATAATAATAAAGAGAGAAATGTGGTATCCACATATAAATCAAGTATAAAAATTAAATGAGTATTCATATTTGAACTGACTGTTTATAGTTCATAATGCATGAGCAAAACCGAAAGTTTCTGTGATGACTGCCCTTGTACTGTTCACCATGTAACTTATTCACTATGTAAGAATTTGTTCTCCATGTAAGAACTTGCTCATTATGCTTCAGAAGATTGGAGACTGATGAAAATTAGGCTTGGGGTGGATTAATGATTGTGCATTGAGCAGACTCCCCTATACAGAATTTTATTGTTGTTAACAACACCATTTGATCAATAAATATGAGAGATGCCCTCACAAAAAAAAAAAAAAAAGTTCTCACTTCCAATTGTAAAATAAATAAGTAACCGGGATGTAATGTATAGCATAAGGAATATAGTCAAAGTATTGTAACAACTTGGTATGGTGATAGCTGGTACTTAGAATTATCATGTATATAAATGTTGAATCACTGTGTTGTACACCTGAAACTAATGTAATACTGTGTGTCAACTACCCTTCAATAAAAAATAATTATCTACAAAAAAAAAAAAAAAAGAACAGCACAGTTTTACACATTGTTCAATGGTCAAGAAGTACCTAGATACTACAATAAATGCCATTTTTACCTTGAAATAAACCTCTCTTTTATGGTTGCTTGGAGCTAATGCCAGTGACAGCAGGGGAGACAGACACATCAACAGCTCACTTAAGACCATTTGGTAAACATCTGTGATAAGGGGAAGCAGGTGAGGCTTTGGGGGCCAGAGGAGTTGTCTACCAAATGTGGGATGGGGAAGGTGAAATTCCAGCCGAGGGCTCAAGAAGCAGAAGAAGTTTGCCCAGGAGAGTAAGCGAGGGCGGAGCGTCCCAGGAGTGGGAGACTTTGCTTACCCAGTTCCCACCGCTCTCCCCCACAAACCCCCACCCTCCACCAACCCTCACACACCCTCCCTCCTTGGCAGGGGGCTGCCTGTGGTGGAAGGGACCACTCTCCTGCTCCCAGCACCACTCGCCTCTGCCCAGGCTCATCCTTCTTGCTGGAGCTCTGGTATTCGCTTCCCTGCCCGGCAAACTGGTTGAGGGTGGGGTCTAGGTCTGATTCTATAGATACTCCTTTGTTGCTGTTAAAGAGAAAATCATTCTGACATTGTTGAAATGATGAGAAAGACTTTATTCTGGAGTGCCACAATAGGCTTATTGCAGTAGAGGAGAGAGATCAGGCTCAACTCTAAATACAGCAAGGACAAGTGGGAATTTATAGCCAGTGGGCAGGGTGAGGGGGTCAGTGGATGGAAAATTAACAGAATTCTTTCTGAAGGTGGCAAAGATGGTCAGATATCAAGGGTGGGGGAGTCTCTCTAAACTGACTTAGCAGGACGCTTGCTAGACTGGACTTGGCAAAGACAGACACAGGAGCCCAAGGTCAGAGCCTAGTTAGGAAGAGGGCTCAGAGAAGCTTAGCTAAAGTTTGGCCAAGAAGAGGGTGTTTGCCATTGCCTGGCTTGACTTTACACATGGTAGGCTGTCCCAGGTAAAGGTTGCTTACTTACAATAAAAAGCAGCCTACCAGCCCCAACAAAGGGCCATTGAATGCACTCAGTACTTTTCATGTTTATGCGACAGACTATAGGAAGCACAGGGGGCCTCTGGCTTCTTCCAGGTTTTTCTCTCTGGGGCCTCTTGGCCTCCCAGCTTGGCTTCTTCTTTCTGTAGACCACCACCTTCTGTCACTCATGATCCTTGCTCCTTGTAGGACCAGCTTCACAACACGCCAACTCCATCCAGAGTCCTCCAGATTTTCCTGTTGAATGGCCATCACTTCTGATCTCCGTGGCTCAGTTCCTCTCACGAGGGCCTGATTGGCTCAGCCCAGCCCACACATAAGCCGTCCTTGAGTCGTGTGGCCAGGCTTGGTTCAATCAGCTGCGGCCACATTGGGGTCACATGACTTCTTTTCTCAGAGAAAGTAAGAGAAGCCAGGTAGGTCAGCAGCAGGAGTTGGGTATGGGAGATACACTGATTGACCACCTGCTAAACGGGCCCTCAATGAATGTTCCATCCAGGGACATTACTATGAATGCTAGGAAAAAAAGACTGCCGTGTTCTTTGAGTTGACTTTTCCCTCTGAGTTAGGAGCCTATGGCTTTATTTCTTCTGTTTTTTGCTTTCTTGCATCTGAAAGGCAAGAGACTAGGGGTGGGGTGAGGACTGTGACTCCGACCCTTGGGCAATCTCTAATGTAATGCTATGTGCTAGGAGCTTGAAGACCTCCTGCCATCCCTGCTCTGACATCTTAGCTGTGTGGGCCGTGGCCCAGTCTCTCTGCTACCCCCATTAAACTGTATGACAATGTACTGTCCTGAGTGAGGACGGCTGTTGGAGGCTCCGAGGACCCAGTCCTCAATCAGTCAGTAGTCGGTAACCATTTAGCCCATGTCTGCTGTGTGATAATGAAGGCCGTCTCCCTCCAGCACTTCACTGTCAGAGCGAAAGGTATACAGTAAAAGGAGGGATGGGCATCACGTGATCCCTTAGGCCCCTCCCAGCACGCACACTGATTCTCTTCCAGCTGTCAACACCCAAGAACAAGATCAGGGTCGTTGTGAAAGAGCTGGTGAGCAAGAGAGCAAGTGCGAGAGAGCGTGCAGGACAAGGTTGTCTTTAAAGACAAGGCTTGCCTTCAAGAATGCGGCTGCCCCTGGAGAGGGGCAGAGGCTGATTCATGAAGACGGGAGGCAAACATTTCCCCCACCTGGCGCCTCTTCCCAGAGCTCTCCAGCAGGGAGAGAGGGAAGGGCTGGAGGGAACTCTTAGGAAGAGGGTTGACATCTCCCAGGAGACCTGCCCTTGCTAGGCTGGAGTCAGACACACCAAGTTCAAGGCTGGCTATATACCCTGGAACAGGTTGCTTAGACTGTTCTAAATTTCAGTTTCCTCAGCTGCAAAGTGGGAGATAAAATACCTTTGTCCTAAGGTAACTGAAAAATTTATGGTACATGCATAAAGGTAAGACCTTCAGTCCCTGATATATAGTAGCTGTTCATGAAACATGAGCTTCCTCTCCCTCAAGCTGGGAGGCCCATCGACTCAGGGAATCTCTGAGCTGATGCAACACACAGCCCATCCACTTAATCTTGCAGATGAGGAAACTAAGGCTCAGAAGGGAAGGCACTTGCTTGAGCATGGAAGAGGAGCTTTCAACTGACTACGGACTGGGTTCCCCCAATCACAAGTCCCGCAGGGCAAGCTCATGGGATGCCTGTGGGTGAATGATGATGGGACCCGAAGCTGCTCAAGTCTGCAGAATCAGTGACCTGCCTCCCCAGCCGGGACCAGCAGGCACATAGAATTGCTCAGCTGTTGTTTGAGGTTTGGGGGTTCACAGAAGGGAGCATAAATTTTCAGAAGCTCACAGTGAGTGCTAATGCCTGCTGAGGTGACAGGAAGAGTGCTGGTTGGCTGAGACCAGGCCAGAAGGTGGCCTCAGAGGTTCAGGCTGGATGACGGGGGTTCCGGGAGAGCAGCTGGTTCTGAGGATGCATTCCTTGCCAGTTGCCTTCATGGAGCAAATTTCAACCACTGAGTGGATCTTGTATCTATCTCCTCAGCACCTGTCCCCTCCTTTTTGGTGTCAGACCCCCAAAATGACCTTGGAAGGCCACCCCTTCCCATTCTTAATTTAGTTTTCTGGATCTGACTCCATTTGCCATCCTCTGCTGCCGGTATGGGCATGGCACCAGGCTTGGCTTGCCAGTTGATACATGGCATGCTCCTCTGGCCATAGTGATGGGTTCAGGAAAGAGCACAGGACCCAGGCTAGATCAGTCAGGCCACTGAAACTTAGTAGGTGTGTGGACTAATGCCCCGGTGAAAGAGCAGCCGCTTGGGCAGAAGCCTGCCTGGTCAGCCCCTCAGGGATACCTCAGCTGCAGAGAGCCTCCTGGCTCGGGGGCAGGGTGCTCTATGCACCGGTCTCCAGGGCTCTGTCTCCCTTTGTCCCTTCGCCTTCCTCCCCCTCTGTTCCACAGGAACTGGTTGCTCCTGGAGGTGATGTGTAATGAACACTCTGTGCACTGAGCTTCCCAGAGATGGCTCCCCGGAGAACCCAACTCATTGTAGAGATATGGAAACTAAGGCTCAGAGAGGTTAGGTAACTTGCCTGAGGTCACACAGCTAGGAAAGACGTAGCAGAAATAAGAGCTGACCCCAAGTCTGAGACTTGTGTCCTCATGTCCTCCCCTCCATCCCACACTCCTCAGGGTCTGTAGATGGCAAATCTAAGCTAAGACTACGGAGGGAGCTGCAGATGTGACGAAGGGGTGAAGTCCTTGAAACCAGAGGTTCGGCTGAAAGGGGAAGCTGGCCCTCAGAAGGAAGTCAGCGTTCATAAGACGAGCTCGGCTCCCCCTTGCAGGTGTGTCTGGTCGGCACTCTCACTGCCAGAGGATGCCTAGCGTCAGCAGGTCCTCCTGAAGAGAGGCGAGCAGCCTCACCCCTAGTCCTGGCACTTCCCAAGGTGGTTTATTGGAGTTTGTCCCAGAGGGCCACTTTCTGAGCAGAACAGGATTGCAGCAGCGAGATGCTTCTGTGGAGGTTTTCTTCCTCCTGAGTAGGCAGGTCTGGGTGGCCTGGGATTTCTGGGGCAGAGATGCTCAGAGCTGCTGAGACGGCTGGCGGTGCCTCCACCTCGCTGGGCCCTAGGGAACCAAAATAGGAAGTTGCATCCATACTGTGGCTTCCCTGCCTCCTTCTGCAGTCCTCTTGCACCCTTTGGACCTCCCCTAAAAGGCAGAGGAGCTGAAGGACGTGGATCATGGCACCGAGAGCTGGGGGTCTAGGAGCCTGTTGCCAGCTGTGTTCTCCAAGCTGTGCAGCCTACAGACACAAAAACTCTCTGAGCTCAATTTCCCCATGTGGAAAATTAAGAACTCTCAGTGTTCTGAGAGCTATAATTCAGTACCCTAAGTAATCATAAAAAAATCCACTCCTTTATTCAGCACCTTCTACATCTTAGGGGCAGAGCAAAGTGCTTTCTGTAGATGGCCTCATGCAATCATTACGAACAATCCATGAGAGATTGTATAAATTAATTCACTGTTTTTCAAATAAAGAAACTGAATCTAGGGAAGGTTAAAGTTGCTGACAGTGACAGTGAATTAAACTTTTGGGCATCTACTCAGCACCCACGTCCACCTTCCTCTTTCCCAAAGAGCCACAATTTTACCCAGGCAGGTCTATCCCGGTGCACCTCAGGGGAAGGTGGCCACATCTCTGGATCCAGAGCTCAGTCCCATTATCTCTAAGCCACGTGGCGCATGGTACTTGAGGCGATGCCCACATGGGGTGAGGCTCTCCTAGTTGCTCAGCATGTGGCCCCAGCTTCTGCTGACAGCCACCTAGTGAGCATGACGGGACCCCCTTGGCTGGAGCCAGTACTGAGCAGAGGGAAGACGCTGGGTCTATGATGATATCTTTGGGCCACTGCCCTCCGTCTAGACTGCCTGGTTTGTCAAATAATCTTTTTCCTTATTTTCCAATCCAGTTTGATGTAATTCAAATCATCCTGATGGGTACAGTAAATAAATGGCAGATAAGAGATACTCTTAGGCTAGTCCAACTCTGAACTACCTAAATTTCAGATAATTACCTGAATGATACAAGATTTCTTGCCTGTTTCATTAAATAATTTAACTTGCAGTTATCAGTGACTACTATGTGTACAAACATTTTACATACAGGAGATCTTTTGTCATCATAGCCTGATAGGACAGATTGAACTGATAACTTTTTTTTTCCCCAAAAGAGCAAAAGTCTCAAAGAGGGTAGGTGACAGAGGTAGAGGTCACACAGCTTGCAAGTGGCCAAAAGTGGCTTCAAACCCAGATATCTCTGAGTCCAGAACCAAGTGTTTTCCAACATTACACATCAATTCCCAAAAACCTAAGAACCTCAAAGCTTTATCCCTCCACTGTGAGGTCATCAGCAAGCCATATAATCAGACCAGTTCCAATCCTAGTTTGAACTTTCCCTACATACTCTCAAAAATTGTCTTTACTACCAGGACCTATCATAGGTGAGGTGAGATCGGGTCCTCAGGAGTGGGAACAGAGCTTCTCCCATTTCTATAGAAAAGGAGGAAGTTCTACCGATAGTTCCGTCTCTAGTGAAAGTGTCAGGGGGACACTCTGCCTATCTCTTGTCCCTGACTCACTTCCTCCCTGGAGGAATTATACTCACCAACACGCATTTGTTGATCATCCACGATGTGCCACGTTCAGCTCTAAGTGCTGAGGATAGGCCAATGAAGAACACAAAGTTCTGGCTGCCAGGAGCCACCTCTTCTACCATGGGTGTTGGTAGGAGCCTGGCATTTGTTGGGCAAGATATTGATATTAACATTTTTCAGTTACAAAGAGCTTGCATTTAGGGCATCGCTTCTCATGCCTCAGCCCCTTTTGTTTTCTGTCTCTCTTCAGGCCATTTTCCAGCAGGGCATTTTAGAGAATAAACAGGACTGGGAAACTTTTATGTATATTTTGAAATACTTAAAAAAATAAAATTCTATAACAGAGTCACCAAACTTATGCTGTATCTTAAATGTGTACATTTAACAAATCAGTGCCTTGAAAGGCAAGGATAACATGGTATATAATTGCACTATTCAAAAAATATATATAAATGCATTAAAAATATATTTATTCACTGTCTATATTTGTTTCACCTGTCTAAAGTTGTGTTAATCATTAAGAGTGTGGTACAGGCATGTGAACAGAAAAACAGATGAACGTAGCAGAAAGAGGTAAACACATATAGGAATTTAGTATATGATGAAGTTGTGTTTTAAATCAGAGGGCTAAAATGAATTTCTCAATAAACAGTGTGAGGCTGCAAAAATACCATCTTGGGGGAAAAACTGCATTGCTACCAGAGTAAAATTTTCTGCAAAATTCCAAAGATTTGCATTTGAAAAATAATACCATGAACATACTAGAAGAAAATATTGGGTATTTTTTTACAATGTTGGAGAGAAAAAAAAAAACTATTTAAGTATGACCAAAAATTAGAAGTTTATACAAGGACAAATGTAGCATTCTTTCTTTTTGTAATGGCAGAAGACTGGAAACAATCCTAAATTTCTATCAGTAAGGTCTGTTTAATGTTATGATGTCTTCATGCAACTGGAAATGATGTAGTTATTTAGAAGAACAGGTTTCTCATCACTATGCAATGTTCTCTTGCATAATGCTATCCAGTAGAAATATAATGTGGGCCACATAAGTAGTTTGAAGTTTTCTGTTAGCTACATTTAAAAAGGTAAAAATAAAATGAATTTTCAGAATATATTTTATTTAACTTGATATATCCAAAATATTACCATTTCAACATGTATTCAATACAAAAATTGTTAATGAAATATTTTATATTTTCTATACTGTCTTCAAAATCCATGTGTATTTTACAATTATAGTATATTTCAGTTTGGAACTGGCTATATTTCAAGTGCTCAATAGCCACAAGTGGGTAAAAGCTATAATACTGGAAAGCAGAGCTGCGATATCCTTTTTTTAAATTAAACATTTTTGAGGTAATTTTAGATTCACATATAGATGTAAGCAATATACAGAGAGATCCTTTGTACCTAGTTTCCTCCAAAGCTAACATCTTGCAGAACTGTAATACAATAGCACAACCAAGATATTGATATTAATGCCATCAAGACGCAGAACATTCCCATCACCACAAGGATCCCTCAGGTTGTTCTTTTATGGCCACACTCACTTCCTTGCCACCCCATCCACTCCTTAACTACTTGCAGTCACTACACTCTTATCCATTTCCATAACTTTGTTACCTCAAGAATAATGTATAAGAGGAACCAAAAATGGATTGACTTTTCTCACTCAGCACAATGCTCTGGAGATTCACACAGGTTATTGTGTGTCAGTAGCTTCTCCCTTCTTATTGCTACACAGTATTCTTTGGTATGGATTCATCACAGTCTGTTTAACCATTCATTCATTGAAGGACATCTGGATTGTTTCCAGTTTTTGTCTATTATGAATAAAGCACCTATAAATATTTGCATACACATTTTTGTGTAAACAGAAGTCTTCATTTCTTTGGGATAAATGCCCAGGAGTTTAACTGTTGAGCTGTATAGTTGTTGCACATGTAATTTAAAAATTTTTTAATTTAAATAAATTACTAAAAAATATTCAAAAATGGCTTGCTATTTTACATTCCTCCCAGCAATGTCTGATCTGAGTGATCCAGTTTCTCTGTATCCTTACCAGGAATGTGGTGTTGTCATTATTTTTTTCTTTTAGCCATTATGATAGGTATATAGTGATTTTTCATTGCAGTTTTAATTTGCATTTCTCTAGTGGCCAATGATATTGAACATCTTTTCATATGCTTATTTGTCATCTACATATCTTTCAGTGAAATACCTCTTCATGTCCTTTGTCAATGTTCTAATTGTTTTTCTTATGTTGAGTTTTAAGCATTCTTTATATATTCTAGATGCCAGTTCTTTATCAGATATATATGGTTTGGAAATATTTTCTCTTACTCTGTTTCTTTTCTTTCCATCTATTTACACAGGGTCTTTTGCAGAGCAAAGTTTATTATTTTTGATGAAGTTCAATTTATTAATTCTTCCCTTGTATGAATAATGTTTTGGAGTCAAGTCTAAGAACTCTTTGTCTAGCCCTAGATCTCAAAAATTTTCTCCTGTGCTTCTTTCTAAAAATTTTGTAGCTTTACATTTAAGCCCATAATCCATTTTGAGTTAATTTTTGTATAAAGTGTGAGATAGGTCAAGGTTCATCTATTTACCTATGGATGTCCAATTGCTCCAGCACCATTTACTCTAAAGGCATTTCCTTATTATCCTTCTGCCTGCAGGGTCTGTACTGATATCTTCTATTTCATTCCTGATATTGATCATTTGTATTTTCTATTTTTTTCCTCTGTTAGACATTAACCAACAGTATTTAATTGGCATTTATAGAACATACCACCCAAGAAGAGCAGAATACATATTCTCTTCAAGCACTCAAAGAACAGATATCAAGATGGGCTATATCCTGGGCCATCAAACAAACTTCAGCAAATCTAAAAGAAAAGAAAACATACAGAACATATTCTCTAACCACAACAGAAATAAACAAGAAATAAATTACAGACTGATAATAAGAAAAATCTCCAAATATCTGGAAACTAAACAACATACTTCTAAATAATCCATGGTTCAAAGAGGAATTCTTAAAGGAAATAAAAAATTACACTGAGCTGAATGAAAATGAAAATAAAATGTAAATTTTGTGGATGCAGCTAAAGAGGTACTCAGAGGGAAATTCATAGCACTAAATTCATAGAATAGAAAATAGAAAAAGTCTCAAATCAATTACGTAAGCTCTCTTCTCAAGAAACTATAAAAAGGAGATAAAATAAACCTAAAGTAAGCAGAAAGAAGGAAATAATAAAGAGCAGAAATCAATGAAATTGAAAGCAGGAAACAATAGAGAAAAATCAATGAGATGGTACAAATTCTTTGAAGGATATCACTTCATGTATCATGCTGGGGTCTCTTATAGAAATCCCGAGGAACCTGTCCCACTCTGATCCTAAAGCCAGAAGCATTTATCACCCAACCCAACATCAGAGCCTGTGCTGCTTCCTATCAAAACGTCAGAGCTCTCGTTGCTCTTTGCCTGGCCTCTTTCTACCATGGTCATAATCAGGCTACTTGATAATCAGTTCCAGAAACAACCTTTCAGTTATTTTCCTCTCTCCTCTCTCCCTCCCTGTGTTTTTTGTTTTTTAATGTTTCTTGTCTCTTTTCTTGTTTGGATTATTTCAGTATTATTTTACTCATGTTTTTGTTGCAGTTGCCTTAACGCTGGAGGTGCACTTTTATGAAGTGATGCACATATATAATCAGGTGGAGGGAGACAATCCATATATTCTCACAGCTGTAATGTTTAGTAACAGTCTAGCAAATAAAAGAATGATGAATGTTCATCATAAGTTGCTGTGTGCCAATGACTCTGTAGTGCCTATTTCATGCATCATTTCATTTGGTTCACTATGACCTTCTGAGGGAAGATATTGCCCTCAGTTTACAGAGAAAAGCAGAGACTCTGAGAGGTTATAAAGGGTGGTCAGAGCTTACCTAGCTTATAAATAGCCGAGTAAGGATTTGAAATCTGGCGATTGGATTCCACAGGCCAATCTCTTAACTGCTGCAATGCTTCTTGACAGGAGGAAGGGGCAGTGGTTTCCCTCATGCCTGGCATGTGGAGGAAGCTCATAACATATTTGAGACAGGACTTTCCCTCTCTTTTGCTTATAGCTGGTTCTTCAGTGTGTAGAATATGCCTGGCACTGAGTAAGTGCTCAGTATTAGTCGAATGTATGGAGTGAATGAATACATGAATGAACATAAGAATCAGGAGTCGTGGGAGTTTGGAGGTGAGATTTTTCCCAATTTGGGATCAGTGAAAGAAAAAGAGATGAACCTTCCCTCTGATACTGGCAGTAAAATTCCCTAAAACAAGCTCTGTGCTTTGTTCCAGGGCCAGGTGGAAAGGCGGAAGTCACAGAGCACCCAGCCCAGCTCTCTGGAGGCATTGCTGGGGGTCTGGATGGGAGAGATTCCACGCCCTGCAGGGGAGAGAGGGGAGTAGGGAAACCCCAGGGGCCTCTGCTTTATGGCGTGGGCATCAGAAGCTTGGAAATCTTTTCTCCATAGAAACCTTTCTGGGAACCGAGGTTTTCCCACATGGACCCTTGGTTCTTCCTCCTGTGAAGCCCCTAACTGTGCCCTATTTATCTCACAGGCTTGTTGGATCTCAACTGTTCGGGCCAGATGGTTGAGTGAGGGCTGTGTGCAGCTCCAAGGAATGCATGAACTAGGGACCCCAGAGAAGGTCCCCAAAGGAAAGCCTGTTCTAAGAAACTCCCACAGGCAGAGTGGCAGGAAAACCAATGCAGACCCCTGGTCACAGAAGGTGCCAGAGAGAGGCTGCTTCCCAGAACTGGGACCCACTGGGGCACCAGAATATTCATGTTTTAACCAGCCTTCCCTCCCGGTTGAAGACGCGCTCAACCTAAGGCAGTACTGCGCCTCTCCAGAGACTGCCTTCTGACAGAACCATTTGCAGGCTGCAAGATCCTACGCAAAGAGGATCCCGGTAATAGAAAAGGAGTTTGAAGGGGGAAGAAAAAACTTTTAAAAGCCTGACTTTTAAATCCTTTTCCAGTTGCTGGTGGAGCAAAAAATGGAAAGGCTGCAGCTTCCAGGACCACGGCCTGGGCACTCGCAAGTGGGTGGGCACCCTCCCAGGGGACAGGCAACCTTAGTGTCGTTCACAGCCGCAGTCAGTGCAAACTTTGTGTGTATTGCTTTGGGTCTTAAAGAGCACTTGCACTTGTCTGATATTTCATTCACTCCTTATAGGCAGCCCAACAGAAGCTTTTGGCTCCGAGGTCCGTGTGGACCTGGTGAATGCAGCTGGCAGGACCCAGGGGTCTCCTTCTATCATGAGGGCCTGTGGGAGTCCCTCCAGAAGGCATGAGGGTAGGCCAGCCTTGCTAATCAGCACCTGTGCCTTCCTGCTAGTCTCTGCACACCAGCTTTCCAGAGGCCAGTCGTGGGAGCATCATCTCCATTTGCAGAGGAGCAGGCAGGCTTGAAGAGTAAGTGACCACTCCAGGTGGCCAGGCTGGCTGTGAACCCAGATGTTCTGGATATTGGAGGCATAGCGACCCCAGGGCTCTGAGTTGCCCCACTCTGCAGTTAGAGAAGCTTCCAGCTGTGCACAGGGGTGCAGTTTGTAAGGGTTTTGCTGCGGGTGTGGCTCTTGAGGTGCTGGGGCAGCCCCACTGGCTGCCACTTGGATGTCCTTCTCAAACATCCTGGGGGTGGGTGTGGCTGCCCTCAGTTTACATCACACACAGTTGAGAACCTCGTGCGGAGTTTAAAACTTAAAAGTGTGCAGATGCATGCATGCAGTTGCTTCCAGTGGTGACACACATTATCAGAGGGGAGGAGCCGACCTCTGGGGAGTTGGTGATGACCCCCAAGGGTGATCAAAGCGTGAGATTTCACCCCTTGTAACTCCAGCAGCTGCTCCCCACTCCCCTCCATGGACAACTGATGGTTTAAAGTGCTAGGGAAACACCCCAATCCCACAGCCCTGCCCACAAGTCCCTCATCCGTTCACATGATGGTGCAGTTATAAATGGGGTGTCTGCCTCATGTGTCCCCCTCACCCTGCAGCATATACTCATGCTGGCTGTGTGCTCTCGGGCAAGGTGCTGAGCATTTTGTGTCCCCACCAAAAAATATGCTTAAGTCCTGACCCCCAGTAACTCAGAGACCTGATTTGGAAACAAGGTCATTGCAGATGGAATTAGTTAAGATGAAGTGTTACTGGAGAAGTGTGGACCCAGATCCAATATGGCAGGTGTCCTTACAAGAAGCGGAGAAGGGACATTCACAGGAGAATGCCAGGTGATAAGGCAGACATGAAGGGAGAAGGTGACACGAAGATGGAGGCAAATTGGAGCTCTGCGGCTGCAAGCCAAGGAACATGCAGGACTGCCGGTAGCTTCTGGAAGCCAGGAGAAAGGCATGGAGCAGACTCTCCTGCAAAGACTTCTGAAAGATACCAACCTTGCCAACACCTTCATCTCAGGCTTCTAGCCTCCAGAGCTGTGGGAGAACGTATTTCTATTGTTTTAAGACTCCAGTTTTTGGTGATTTGTTATGGCTGCTGTAGAAAATTTGTGAGACAGGGACCGTGGGCTGAGACAGAGTAGGGTGAGGGCCTCTGGGAAAAACAGAGCAAGATAATCCACTGTGGTATTTGCTTTGGCCTGCTGGGGTCCCAGCTTGTTTTTCTGACTTTCCCCAGGTGCTGCCTTTCTTCCTCCAGCCCTAAACAAATAATTTGCAACCTGGGCAATGCAGCAAGCAAGCCCAAAACAACCTAGTAAAAACAGGAAAGATGCCAGCTTGAAAATTAGACTGCATTTAAAAACCCAATTTGTTAAAAAGTAACTTTCTTAACATACTCTTTAACAAACAGACAATAACTCAGCCCACCTTGGGAGCAAAGCAGGCAGCCTTGAGTGATATGCTCCCAGACTAGGAAGCTGCTATCCTGGGAGGAAATCAGAACAGCAAAATTCTTTGTAAATAACCATGCAGACTAATAAGAAATTTAATGTCTCTTCAAAGATAAACATTTTGGGACCACTTAGCAGGCATACATCCCTAGCCCTTTGTCTCTCAACTGCCTATAAAACCCCTAGACAACGCACCACCCCAGGGCTCTCTTGTCCCCTCCTGGCCTGAGCCAAGAGCTCTGTCCTCTCCCTTTGTCTCTAAATAAAAGCCTTTGCCCTGGCTCTCCTACCTTGAGTGTTGGCGAAGTTGATTCTTTGACTCTTTGAACAAGAACCCCAGCATCACTAATACCCTTAGCCACACTGCCAGAGTGCCAAACATGGCTTGAATCATGTCTCTCTTACTCAAAATCATACAGTGCCTCCCCATTATCTTCCAGGTCACCTGCAGCCTTCTGGCATGACTCACAAGGCCTTTGTGAACTGGTCCTATCCTGCCTTCCTCCCCACCCTCCCTTGCCAAGGGCCATCCAGCCCA
This sequence comes from Manis pentadactyla, assembly GCF_030020395.1. Lineage (NCBI taxonomy): Eukaryota > Metazoa > Chordata > Mammalia > Pholidota > Manidae > Manis > Manis pentadactyla. Next base: position 9,018,445 of record NC_080029.1, read on the forward strand.
GCCACAATAGTGCCTGTACCCTTGCCTTGCCTGGGTAACTCCTATTCACTCTTCAACACCCAGCCCAAATGTTCTCACTCAGAAAAGGCTTCCAAAGTCTTATCTGGATGGATAGAGCTGGTTGCTCTGCCAGAGGGCACCCTGAAATCCCTCTGTGGTAGCAGGTAATACAAGAACAGAAGGTCCCCCAAGGAAGGCTCTTCTGTTTGGTTCACTCTTGTGTTCTCAGAGTCTAGGTGATGGGCACTAACTAAATATTTGCTGAATAAATGCAGGAATTAATGCAGGAATGAACGACTGAATGCAGTGTGCTGTAATTACAGTCACTTGAGAGTCTCCCTGTGGACTGAGCTCCTTGGTCGGGGAAAATGTCTCATTTGTTCTGTGAGCCTGTGGATAACAGAGAGGAATAGGTTTTTTTTTCAGCATGTGGACTGGAAGGGATGAGGTTTGAGGGATGCAGGGTTAATGGTGATAAGACAAAGCCAGGTATACTCACCAAAATACTAAAAAGGCATTTTCATGCCTTTGTGTCAGCCAACAGCAACGGGTTTAAAGAGAGCACGGAAAAAGGAAGGTTTGACACTAGCAATTCTGCAGGAGCCGTGTGTCCCCAGGTACCAGAAACAACAGGTACGAAATGTCATCAGGAATATAGGGCTGAGGTGGGAGGTCACAGGAGGGGAGCAGACCCAGAGAGGGAAGGAGCCTGCCAGGTCACGCTGTTAGCCGGCCGTGGGGCTGTCATGCTATCGTTTGTTTGCTGTTTTTATTGGAATGTGAGCTGCTTCATATTTGATCCCAGCACAGAGGAAGTGGAACGCCAGAGCAAGACAGGCCCTCAGAGACTGTTCAGCCCAAATATGCTGTCTCAGAGATGAGAACTGAAGCTCGCTTACCAGAGGGGACAGGAGAGGGATGAGATGATAAACAAAGAGATGCACAGGGAGCCGAGTGTGCTGAGAGCTATGCAGAGAATTTCAATGGCCACTTTCCATCACGTAGTTAGGACAGCTTCTCTACCCAGGTGATATTTAAGCTGAGATCTGAATGACAAGGAGCCAGTCAGCTGATGAGCTGCGGGAAGAACATTCAGGGCAGAGTGAACAATAAGTGCAAGATCTTGGAGTCCAATCAGGCACAGTGTCTTCCCTGAAAATAATGCAAGACGCAGACACCAACCAGAGACTCTTGCACGGCACCTTGTCTCGGATCAGGTTCCATAGAATTGGAGCCTGAGATGGACATTCTTGTGTAAGTTTAAAGGGGGAGTGCTCTCAGGAGACACCTGTAGGGGAGCAGGGAATGTGGGGTGTGGCAAGGGGCACTCAGCAAAAGAGTGGTTTAGAAGGAATCTCACCTCAAATGGACCCCACGGGGAGCTCTGGAGCTTACGTTGTGCCACAGAGGCTGTCCTGGCAAAGGCAGGGGGCTGGGCAATTACCCCCACACCAGTCGTCCTTGCTCATGACTGGGTCGCTCCTGAGGACTTTGGTTGTACATTCCAGGCCATGCATATATGGGCAAAGCAGCTCCCATCATCCCCCAGAAGGATGCAAACATGAGCTGTTAGCAGTCAGCACCTATCACAGAGGGTGAATAGGTCTATAAGCCCCCTAGAGCAATCTGGCTGGGGAGGCTTCTTACACAGTGCATCTATTTCACACCTCCTTAAAGTGCTGAAGGTACTTTGACACCATAGTCACATTTGATATTTGCAATCACCTCATGCGCAAGTTTCACTTATTTGCAGATTACAACATCGGCTCTTAGAGTGGTGAAGGCGCTTGCCAAGTCCACTCTGCTAGGAAGTGGGAGAGCCGGGCCTTGGACCCAGGATTTTGCATTCTCCAAGTGCTCTGCCCACTATTTCAGATGCCTCGGATCCATAGTAAAGACCAAGTCAGGTGAGGCAGACAACAGGTGCCATTTGTTTCTCATCTTACTGCAAGTACAGACAATTCATAGCCAGCGATGTTAGCATGCTCCCAAGAGAAAAGTGACTCCTGAAAGCCGGTGACCGACCTTGTGTAATCCTCTGTGAGCAGCGGATAGGATCCTGCCTGGCCTCGTGGGTTAGTGCTGGTGACTTGTGCCTTAACATGTTTCCTGCCTGAAATCCTTTACATTGACTCAGCAGAGACCTCACAGGACACTGGGTCTTAGGAACATGGTCTAAACTCCCTTAACGCTCCAGGGTAAAACCACAAAGCTGATCTTGCGCCATCACGGCCCCTCATCTGCTTATGTTGGGAATCCTTGAAGTTTGCAGCTCACATTTGTGCTGGCCTCCCGCTGCCTGATGAGTAGGGGAGGGGGTCCATATAAGGGAGCTTTGAGCTCCCAACACTTTTCACATTAACTATTTTTTAAATAGAAATTTTCCTAAAATGCATAATGATCCACAGATTATAATTCTGAATTCCATTTATTGTTTTGAGACTGAATGCTGTATTTCTTTCAGGAAGTAAATGCTACTTGCCCCTAGACTAAACAACTCCAGCTTTCTGCCTTATGGTTAAATTTATTTCCCCCAAAATTCCTATGTTGAAGTCCTAACCCCAGTACCTCAAAATGTGACCTTATTTGGAAAAAGGGTCGTTGCAGATGGAATTACTTAAGATGAGGTCCCACTGGAATGGGGAAAGCCCCTAATCCAATATGACTGGTATCCTTATAAAAAGGGAAAATTTGGAGACAACACACACACACACACACACACACACACACACACACACTTCATCATGAAAAGATGAAGGCAGAGATCAGAGAGAGGCTTCTTTAAGCCAAAGATGACCAGCAAACCCCCAGAATCTAGAGAAGCCCGGAATGGATTCGCCCTAAGAACCTCAGAAGGAACCAGCCCGGCTGACACCTTGATCTTAGATTTCTAGTCTCCAGAACTGAGTCAATGCATTTCTGCTGTTTAAGGTGCTCACTTTGTGAGACTTATTCAGTAAACTAGTATGCTGTCCCTCTCTAATTTTATGTCGAGTTTAGTGTTTTTTTCTTTAATTCTTTTTTTGTATAATCATATGCCTGAACATAATTGTTTCTCCCTTTATTAATCCAATTGTAATTCAACTTCTAATCAACTGGAGACTGAAAAACTAAATAATCAAGAAAGCTAGATGTGTGGGTAAAATGGGAACCAATCAGATTCTGAATAGGGTTTATTTAATCTTTGAGTTGCATAACAACTTTTTTGTTTATGCCCAGACTTACCCTTCTTTCAAATACTTGTTCTAGAAAGCCAAGCATCCCCAAAGCCTGGCCTTCAGATAAACAAGTCTTCATGGGGAAGGAAGAGAATTAATATGTTTGGCCCAGGCAGAGAGCTTTTTATACATTATCTCATTAAATCGTTATAACCGAATTATAAGATAAGTGTCTTAAATCCATTTTTTATGCTCAAGGAAGGACAATGTCATGTCAAAGAGTGAAGAAACTTGCCCCAGATTGTGCAACCAATGAGTAATGCAGGTAATGCAGCCAAAGTTTGAACCTAAGTCTCTGGTTTCTTCGCATTAGAACACATGACTTCCCAGTAATTAACTCCATCAACCTCACTTGCTGGTATTGAGACAGGGACCATGGGCTTAGACAGAGTAGGGGGGTGAGGGCTTCTGGAAAAAAACAAAGCTAGATAACCATTGTGAGATGTGCTTTGGCCTGCTGGGGGGCCCAGCTTATTTTTCTAACTCTACCCAAGTGCTGTGTTTCTTCCTCCAGCCCTAAACAAATGAATTGTTGCAGCTTGGGCAATGTAGCAAGCAAGCCCCAAACTACTGTGAGCCCAAAACAACATAGTAAAAAACAGGAAGGATTCCATCTTGAAACCCAATTAGTTAAAAAGTAAGATTATAACTCAGCCCACCTTGGGGGCAAAGCAGGCAGCCTTGAGTGATACACTCCCAGACCAGGAAGCTGCTATCCTGGGAGGAAATCAGAGCAGTAAAATTCTTGTAAATAACCAGGAAGACTAATAAGAAACTTAGTGTTTCTTCAAAGGTATTTAGGACCACTTAGCAGGTGTATATCCCTAGCCCTTTGTCTCTCAACCGCCTGCAAAACCCCTAGACCGATGCACCATCCTGGGGCTCTCTTGTCCCCTACTGGCTTGAGCCAGGAGCTCTGTCTTTTTGCTTTCTCTTTAAATAAAAGCCTCTGCCTGCTTGTCCTACCTTGACTGTTGGCGAAGTTCATTCTTCGGCTCCGTGTGAACAAGAACCCCGGCATCAGTATCACCTAATAATTGTACTTACAGAATTGGGATGTGACAGTGGGAAAGAGTTCCAGCATGCCATCAGCCCAAGGGCTCTAGGCTGACACACGACTCCTAAGCCCTTTGGCCATTGGCTCAACCCAAAGATACATTCTTGGATGACAAATGCCAGTCCAATTGCCTTGTGTCCCAGAACTCTTCTCCCTTTGATCTAAGTATAGTTTCACTAGCTTCAATTCATCCTATTTCTTTCGGCTGGGCACTGTAGATAAAGAAAGTAAACCTTTTCCATGGTTCTCCAGATATGTGATCTCTGCAAGAATAAAGTCAGCCACCTTCTGCTGGAATAATGATCAAACGCAACTATGACCTCTTCCATAATGTTGCTTCTCCGTAATGGGAAAGACCCACACATCTTGAACTGAATGATTAACAAAACAAAACAAAAACAAAAAACGCTTTTCACCATCCTGCCTCACAAACATCAGCCTGCTGTGTTATCCTTGTGTATTAAATAAGAGTCAATAAGGCATTGATAAAGGTCTAAGCCTTTCTGGATTTATACCATTTGGAGAATTTGATGAATGATACCTACCACTCCCAATTCCCATAAAAACTACAAAACCTTTAATATAATTTCAAGTATGCTCCATTTTTCAGAGCCAGACACCATTGATGGCACCAGGTTAGGAACCCCTGACTTAATATGGGACTAAAAAAAAAATCCCTTGAGGGGTTTTTAAGACTAGTGCAGACCTATCCCAAGGCTAGTTCATTAAAATGTGAGGCTTTGTGGTGCCATCTGATCAAGAGAACAGATTCTGCAAAGGAAGAGAAAAGGCAGGTAATGAAGAAGAAAGAAGAGAGGAAGGACAAGACCCAGGTGCCCTGACGCACGCGGGGAGACCCGATTGGGAGAGCGAGGCGCGTGTCCGGACAACTTGGGCCGACCTGGGAGGCGGAAGTACAGCCCCTGTCAGTACTTGGCTTCAATTTGCTGTGGAAGAAATGCCCATCTCTGGTCACCTGGGGATGTTTGATAGCCCAAAACATAGCAGTGGGGCTGCACTTTCTCCCTGTCCAGCGACCAGGGACGTTCCAAGAGGACTTGAGTTTTGTTTTCATGGGAAAAAACGTATAACCTGAGGCTGAGAAGAGCTGGTGTTTACTAGCTGTGTGGCCTTGGGCAGATCCCTGCCCCTCTCAGTTTCCTCTTCTGAGAAATGGGAGCAACTGCCCCTGCCTGGCCTGCCTCTCAGGGATGTGATGAGGTCCACGTACTTTACTGATGGAAAACACCTGTTGATGTAAAGAAGGCCGTCGGTCAGTGGGTGATGGCTTACAGGTCCTGATAGACCCAGTGCACAGCAACGTGGCACCATCAAGGGACCCAGTTTACTCCAGGCCAGGAGACAATCAAGTTCAGGGGCCTGGGAAGTTCTCCCACTTTATTCAGAATTACTCCAGAGTACAGCTGATTCTGTGTAGCCACTTCTTACTGCCCCAGAGTTGGGAGATGGCCTTGCTCTTCTCCCACCAGCCGTCTGTCTTGCCTTCTACCAGCTCACTGAGAGCTTGTACCTCAGTGAGCTGACACCTCCTCTAGTGCTGACCAGCCTCCCAGAGGCTGTGTGGATGCGATGTGACACTTGGTGCCTATTTGGTCCAGTCTCTAGAAATGGTTTCTGGAGATAGGTAGGGCCATGTTTTATCATCATGCTAAGTCACTGTGTTCAGCTTATCTTATGAGTGTTCACTATGTGCAAGGCGATCACGGGGATGCTAAAGGAAAGCAAGTGTGGTCTCTGCCAGTTAAGGGTAGAGAAGAAGCCAGTGGTTGGTGAGTGGCTCACGTGGGCTGGACACTGTACAGAGCAAATACCTGTGCTTTCTGTGCCTTGTGTCCCTTGAGATGTGCAGCTGCTCAGGAGTGGAGCCAGCTTTGGTCTCTCCGGGTCCAACCCCCACACTTTTCTCCATAATGAGTTAGTGCACAGTGTGCAGGGGAGGGAAAGAGTCAGAGGTTTGTAATAACATCAATGACAATAATTCACAATTTTTGAGTATTTATTATGCATCAAACCCTGTACTAAGTGCATTTGCTTGGTTACTTTCTTCCAATATTCATGACATCACAACATAGTTTGCATTAATAGCTCCATTTTTCTGATGAGGTAACTTAGACACGGAAAGTTAAAGTGTTCAAGTTCACACAGAGAGAAAGTGATGAATCCAGGGCACAAATATTGACAGTCAGCTCTCAGCTGCACTTTCCCCGTCAAATGGCTGAACAGCCCTGCAGAGAGGTCACACGCAGTACAGAGAAGTAGAGGGCAGGATTCTCCCCGAGATGGTTCATGTCACACGTCCAGTTGATTGGGCCGTGTGCACCCACATGTTTGGTCAAGTATTATTCTAGGTGTGTCTGTGAAGGTGTTTCTGGCGGCTTAGCGTTTGAATCAGCAGAATGAGGAAAGCTGCTTGCCCTCCCTACTGTGGGTGGGCTTCAGACAATTAGTGGAGGGCCTGAAGAGCACTATATTCTGAATAACAGGGAGCTCCCCCTTTCTGACTGCTTTAGGGCCAGGATGCCAGCATTTTCCCTGCCTTCTGACTCCAGCTAAAATATGTTGCCTCCTGGGCCTGCCACTTGTGGGCCTTTGGATGGGAGGTACCCCACTGCTTCTCCTGCTGACTGCAGGCCTTGGGACTTGTCAGCCTCCATAACTGCATAAGCCAGTTACTTATAGTGAATCTATCTCTCTCTATGTGTACCTATCTATCAATCACCTATCTGTCTCCTGATTCTGATTCTGTTTCCCTGGAGAGCTCTGACTGATCCACTCTCTCTGGTACCAGAGAAAGCTCCCGCTGCACAGCTTATCCCTGTCTTAGCCCCAGCTCACCCCAGTACGGGAGAGTTAGAGCCCTTGCTGGTGGGGAAAATTATAGGCAACCTTCCCATGATCTGATTTCGGGTCTCTGAGTTCTTCTGACCTTAGCCAATCAGGTGGTATTTATTGTATTTACTGGGTGTCTGCTCGTTGGAACTCAGTTTGGAAGGAAGACAAGAGAAAGAGAAAAATGCAGCTCCCTGCTCTTGAGGACTGGCCCAAGAAAAGGGGAGGTTAAACAGCCCAGTGGAGGCAGGAAAGTGTTTTCCCAGGATGTCTCTGACCATCTCTGAATTGCCAGGCACAGCACCAAGCTCAATGGGTTAGGTGTTGAGTGACCGAAGTTGTTAGTGAGTGAATGAGTGAAGTCTCTATGGTGGGGTCAGGACACCCCACCTTGCACAAGTGAGGAAGGCCAAACTAGACATTCTGAAGCTCTTATTAATGCTGGCCTGAGAGTGGCTGAAGAAATAACACCTGGCTCAGCCTGGAGCATTCCACTGCCTTCTGAATTGCCGAGGCATGAATGGCCTGGAAGCCAGATCTTCCAGTGATTTTCTTTGTTTCTTGCTGTGCACTTGCTGGAAATGTGCGTCCTTCCATGTCTGTATCCACAAAAGCCCTCTGACACCCCTCTTGGTTTGAAAAGAACTTGGCATCCTGCCAGCTGATCTGCAAATGGGCTCAGACATTCATTCACACAATGTGCATTTTTCAGAGGGCCAACCACATGCTCAGCAGCACACAGGGTGCTGGAAGTTCAGGGATGAGAGACCCAGGGTGGACCGTGAGCTCACCTCCCAGCAGAAGAGACAAATGACCGAGTTAGTGGAATGCGTCTAGGCTGGGGCTTGTAATGGTGGGTGTGAAAACCCAAAGAAAGGACAACTGTCCCAGCCTGGGGCAGAAGATATGTCCAGAGGAAGAAGCACTTATGAAGCAAACCGGCATTATCGGACTGATGAAGACATGGAAGAGCATCCTGGCCAAAAGGATCAGCATGTGCGGAGGCTCAGAGGCATGAGAGGATCTTTGGAGAACTGCAGGCATGAGTCTATACATGCAGTCAGGAATGACTGCCGCAGTGAGGAAGGAAAACAGGATAAGATGAGGCAGAGAGCGAGGAGGTCTCCAGTGGCATAAGAAATGATTTGGATCTTTATTCTAGGGGTTTAAAAACGCCCTTGAAGGGTTTCAAACAAAGAAGTGGTGAGGTCAGAGCTATGCTTTAGGAGGATCACCCTGCCTGTGATGTTGAACCTAAAAAGCTCAGGGCAGTGTCTGACATTTCTCAGAAATCTGTTTATCTGCCCCCCTATGGCCCTAGGCTTATCCTTGGCTTATCCTGGCACCCTGGGCCCCTTCTCACAGTTACTCCCGATTTCTGCACGGGCTTTCCTGGCCTGTCTGCTCTAGGCTCACTGAGGCTTTCCAGGTAAGTGAAGGAAGGATGGAAGAGGGGAGGGACAGCGTTAGATGCTGTGTCCTTGTAAGTTAAAAGAGCTGTGCTCAAGACTAGCAGGAACGGAGCTAACTGGCTTGAGAGGCAGAGACCCTCATACCTATGGTGACAAACTAATCAGTTTCCTTGAATCCACCCTCAGTGAATCACCAGCTCAGAAAATGAGGGCTATCTGGAGGGTTAGCCCAGTGGGATCATTGTGCACACAATGGCTTCCTGTTGGAGAAATATCAATTGCTTAAATATGCTCTAATGAAACAGAAAATTCCCTAGTAAAGGAAAGAGAAAAAAATCAAGAACAGCCTTTGATTTTGTGCTGAATTCAGTCAAAAGCTTCTCAGAATGGCTAAAGGCAACCACTGAGCCCTTGGGGAGAAGGCTAGAAATTGCCAGAAAAGCAGAAACCATCTGAGAGGCTTGGCAGTGGCAGTGATGACGTGGGAATCTTGCATGCTCTGCCCCCTGCCTGGCATGCAGACCGCAAACAGTGTCCCCTTAATACTCTCAGCACAGCGGCAGGGGCACATCAGGCGGACCACCACCCATTCTGTCCATGCACCAGGCCTCGGGGGGTGACAGCTCTGGTGCTGGCCCACGGGACAAGGCCTCCCACCCTCCTGCTCTGTGGATGGCAGCAGCTGGCAATGGATCATCCCTACTATTCTGAGCTACAAGATCACATGTGCAGAGCGCCGGGAACACAGTAGGCATTCACTAAACGGAAGCCACTTCCCCCAGGCCTTCTGCAGCTGACGGTCGAAGCGAATATTCCAGGCTGAAGGGTATATGAAGTTTACTGTCAGTCTCAGCTTGGAAGGATCCTGGCTGAAAAAAACCACCTCTAATTCATCAGTTGTGCTCTGAAAGGTCAGCTCCAGCTAGAGTTCAAAGAATACAATGAGCATAATTGTCACATCTCCCTGTAGGTCCCTGAGCCCACTGAAACCTTCCCTGGACCAAAATATTCCCACTCAGTCTCTGATTGCTCATCGTGTCGCCTTTAAGAACACAGGGAGGCCTAGATGGTTATCTAAACCCCTCTGGTTGGGTGAACAATGCATGTTCAAACCAGAACTGGGCAGATGGCCTGTCTGGCCAGGCAATCAGCCCTCACAAAGATTGCAGCACAGGAGGATGGGGTGGGCAGCAAAGCAGGGGGATTTGGGTTCATAGCTGTGACTTTAGGCAGGTGACACCTCTCCCTAGGCTTGTTTCTTCATCTGCAATGTAGGGATGGTGGTGCCTTTTTCACTGGGCCATCATGGGAAGGGGCTGAGATTTAGGCCATGAAGGGCCTAGTAGAGTGTTTAGGATCCAGAAGCTGCTCTGCAGATACCAGTTCCATTAGTTTATCTCCCGGCTTCTGCTCCTTCCTAAGGCTTAACCCCAAACTCAGGTGCTCTTTGCATGGACTCAGCATCCTCTAAGTTTCCCACATCCTTTGAGGGTGGCAGCCTCCTTCTTTGTAAAAATCCCCAACTGCCTCCAGTGACTTTTCCCGTCTGTATCTCACATGTGGGCTCTAGGCTCAGTCACTTCCAAGGTCACTACCCATTGGCTCACCCTTCCCTCCAAGTAACTTCTGGGGAAACAGCGGCTCCCGCCTCTGTGATCTTCATCTGGCCCTGAAGAAGTGGGGCCACTCACCAGAACGGTGTCCAAGAGTGGCCCTGCTTGTCTCCCCAGACTAATGCTGACATTTATCCCTGTGCTGCTACCAAACTCTGCTCCTCGCTGACCCCAACCACCCCGCCGAGCCCCATCTCCTGTCTCCATGCCTTTGGTCTTACAAGGCACTGCCTCGTGAATGCACACACACATACACACGCGTTCCTGTGAATTCTCCTACCTCTGCTTCAAAGGCTCTTCTGACCCCTGTGACTCTCAACCAGCACAGTGGTTGCAAATATTGTGAGCACTGAAGAGGTCACATTCCTTTTAGTCACCTGTCCTTATAGATCCAAGTTTGTGAAAGAAGTAAGGAAGACTTTATTTCCCCCCCCTGCCAGATGCAATGTCTTTCTCCTTGTAACCTGTGTTAGCTTGCTAGGGCTGCCATCATAAAATACCACAGAGTCATGGGTTAAACAACAGAAATGTACTGTCTCACTGTTCTGGAGGCTTAAGTCCAAGATCAAGGTGTCAGCATGTCTGGTTTCTTCTGAGGCATCTCTCCTAGGCCTGCAGATGGCCGTCTTCTCCGTGTCCTCACATGGCCTTTCCTCTGTGTGCACACTTTCTAGTGTGTCCCTGCGTGTCCCCGCGTGTCTGAATTTCCTCTTCTAATAAGGAAGGAAAACTCCCATTGGTCATATTAGATTAGGGCCCACTCGAAAGGCTTCATTTTTAACTTGACCACCTCTTTGAAGGCTCTACCTTCAAATACAGTCTCATACTGATGTCCTAGGGATTAGGTCTCAATATATCAATGTTGGGAAGACATGGTTCAGTCCATAACATAACCCTTTAGGGATCTGTGATCCTTAGAACCCTTGGCCTCGAGTCACTACCCTCTGCATGCTTATCTCATCACTCTCTGCCAGACTGCACTTTCCCAGAAGACAGAAACGAGCTCCAACTCACACCGTATGTCTCCTTTTGTCAGCATCCAGTCAACACTCCATTTCTCAAATCTCAATTTCAAGCATACCATGTGTGATGGTTAATTTTATGTGTCAACTTGACTGGGCCATGGGGAGCCCAGGTATTTGGTCAAACACTGTTCCTGGGTGTGTCGGTGAGGGTGTTTATATATGAGATTAACATTTGAATCGATAGACTGAGTAAGGCAGATGGCCCTCTCCAGTGTGGGTGGGCCTTGTTCAATCAGTTGAAGGTTTGGCTGGAGCAACAGGCTGAACCTCCTGAGAGTAAGAGGGAGCTCCCCTCGCCTGACTGCCTGTGAGCCAGGGTGTCAGTCTTCATCGGCCTTCAGATTCAGACTTAGACCAGAATGACACTGTCCGTCTCCTGGGTCTCCAGCTTACTGACTGAAGCTATTGTGACTTTTCAGATGATCCAATTCATTATAATGTGATAGGATATAGAATAAGATATGATATATATGTCATAATCTGTATTTTGTAACAAGTTATATATAAGTGCATACATGTGTGTGTATATATATATATGTATTTGTGTGTGTGTGCATGTGGATATATGTGAGTGTGAGTGTGGGTATGTGTGTGAGAGAGAGTGTGTGTATCTCTTTTTGGTTTTGTTTTTCTTAAGAACCCAGACTAATACACTGACCCCCACGCCTGGACCGCCCACCCCCTCCCTTCTCCAGCTCACTTATTCTGCTGCCACCGCCCCAGCCCCTCACTGACCCACCAGGGCCCCGTTCCACTGCCCTCCTGTCCTTCACTGTCCGTTGTCCTCCTGTTTTCACATCCTTCCTTCCTTGCCTCAGATTCCAGGGTTCCTTGCAAAATTCCTTTGGGTACATTCTCAATTCCCTCTACTCTTACTCCCCTACCAAGAAACCCTGCTCAGACTCAACTCTTTGCCTGTCCCTGACCTGCACATTATCAGAAAACATAGCTAGAAAAACAACCCACCAAGCACTAGTGCCAGGTATCTCTTTACATTTTTATCATAAACCTCAAAGCTGCCTTCAGTACTGTCTATCCTACTACGTCTCCGCAGCCAACTCATGGTTTCCTCCCAAGATGACCATTTTATGTTTTCTTCCTCTCCAGCATAGTACACCCTCTAATGTGATAGACTGAATGTATGTGTTGCCCCTGAAATCCACATACTGAAGCCTTACCTCCTAATGTGATGGGATTTGGAGACGAAGCCTTTAGGGTGTAACTGGAGCTGCGTAGAGTTGTGACGGACGGGCCTTCGTGACAGAGCAGTGCTCTTATAAGGAGAGACACCAGAGAGATCCCTCTGTGTGTGTGTGTGTGTGTGTGTGTGTGTGTGTGTGTGTGTGTGCGCGCGCGCGCGCACACTGCCCACCCACAGAGGATAGGCCACGTGAGGACGCAGCAAGAATGCAGCTGTTTGCAAGCCAGGACGAGAGCCTCACCAGGAACCGAATCAGCTGGGCCACCTTGATCCTGTACTTCCAGCCTCCAGAACTGTAAGAAATACATTTCTGTGCTTGGTCACCCTGTCTATGGTGCTTTGTTGAGGCAGCCCAAGCAGACCAAGACAACAGCTGATGTTTTCTCCTCTTATTTGTTTAACAGCTTTATTGGCATGTGATTCACATGCCATACCATTTACCCATTTAAAATCTAAAATACAGTTTTTTTTAGTGTTTTCAGAGCTGTGCAATCATCACCACAGTTCATTTTAGAACATTTTCATTTCCCCAGAAAGAATCCTCATACTCATCATATCCCATTTACCCCCAACCCAAGCTCAGCTTAGGCAACCTAACTTACTTTCTGTCTATGAATTTACCTATTCTGGACATTTCTTATACATAGAATCATGCAATACATGGTCTTTGGTGGTGGCTGGCTTCTTTCCCTTGGCATTTGGTTTCAAGGTTATTCCGTGTTGTGGCGTGTATCAGCACCTCATTCCTTTGTGTTGTTGAATAATAGTCCCTTATATGTACACACCATGTGTTATTTCTCCATCCATCAGTTGGTGGACATTTGGGTTGTTTCCAGTTTTTAGCTTTTATGAGTAATGCTTGACCATTCGTGTACAAGTTTTTGAGCAGACACACATTTTCATTTCAGTTGGGTGTTATGTAGAAGTGAGTTTCACCTACTATTTCCCTGAGGAAATCACATAGAAATAATAAGAAAAAAAGACTATGGAATCTTCCCACCTCAAAAATCAACCAATGTACCTGCATTCATCTTGTTACACTGGATGGATTATTTCCAGTCCCATCTAAGGCTGTCCTCTGCATCCTGCTTTGTTCAGCCAGGGCTCTGAATACTTTCCTACTCAAGGACCTTGTTTCTTCCAACATCCATTGTCTCTTCAATGTCACCATGTTTTCCATCTACTGGACTGTTCCCATCAGCACACAGCCATGCTGAAATTTATCCCACATTAAGGGCAGCTCTCTAGACCCCACAATGCCCTCCAGCCACATCCCAATCTTTGCTCCAATTTGTAGCAAAATTATTCAGGAGCAATCTGCTTCTACTCTCTCCATTCCCTCACCTCCCTTTTTTTTTCCTTAATGTTACTTGAGTTGTGCTTTTATTCCCACCGCTCCAGTGCCACAGCCCTTTCTAAGGTCACTGTGGGCTGCCAATTAGCGAAGTTCAATGGCTGAATCTAAGACCTCATCTCATTCAACTTTTCAACAGCATCTAACATTGTCAGTCACTCCAGGACTCCACACTCTCCTTTCCTCCTATCCCACTGGCCACCCCTTCTAATCCCCTTTGACATTCCCTTCTGTCTTCCTGTCCTTTAAGAGTTGAAATGCTCCAACACTCAATCCTTTGCCTTTTTTTTCCCTCTCTGTTCTCTCACTCCTTAGGCACCTTACACACTTCCATGTCTTTAAATATCACTCTGCCAGGGGGTGGCAAACTTTCTGTACAGGGCCAGATAGTAAATTTTGTAGGTTTCCTGGGCCAGGTAGTCTCTGTTGCAACTCCCGTTGCTGTGCAAAAGCAGCCACACACAGCATGTAAATGGACAAGCATGGCCACAGTCCAGTCAAACTTAATTACAAAACTCAAGCAGCAGCTAGATTTATCTCACGGGTCTCAGTTTGCTAACCCCCAAATTATGCTGATGACTCTAAATTTAATGTGTTTCAGCTGAACCTTTCTTTTGAACTCTAGACCCATATATCACTTGCTTACTTTTTTGTTTCCACTCAGTTATTTACTAGGTTTCTCAAACTTAACACATCCAAAATAGAACTCTTACATCCATTCATTTCCCCACCCTAAAATACTCATTCCTTCCTCATGTTTATGCACTTCAGTAAATGACATCAACATTTACTCAATTATTGAAAGCATCCTTAATTCCTTTCTTTCCCTCATATCCTCATTCAATTTATCAGCAAGACTGTTAGCCCTGCACTCAAAATACACCAGAATCTGAGCACATCTTTCTAGGTGCACGGCTGCCACAGAGGTCCCTGGGACTACAGCAAAAGCCTCCTCACTGGACCCTTTACATATAAGTAGCCATGCAGTGACCAGAGTGACTTTTAAAACTGTTAATCTGATCATCTCCATCAATTCTGTGTGAAATGAGTCTGTAGATTCTGCATTAGCAGATCTAGCCCATCCCTATCTCTCCATCCTCATGTCCTAAGGCTGTCATCTTATTCCTTGCACTCTAGTTACATTGCTCATCTTTCTATTCCTTGGATGCATCAGGCTAATTCTCACCCCAGGGCCTTTGCATCTGCTCTTTGCTCAGCCTGCAGTGCTGCTCATGTGACTTGTTCCATTACTTTATCTCTGCTCAAAAGTCACCTCTACGGAGATGTCTTTCCTGGCCAGTCTCTCTAAAATACCTCCCTAGAACTGTCACTCTCCTACATCCTTACATGGCTTTATTTTTTCTTATAGTGCTTCTGACTCTTTGGCATTGTGTGTTTACTTGTTCCTTAGTTTATCAGTTCCTCTCTTTCCCCAGAATAGAAGATCATGAAAGCAAAGCCTTTCTCTTGTTTATCCCTATGTTCCCAGGGCTTAGAACAGTGCCTCACATATAACAGATGTCGGTCAAGTATTTGTTGAAAGAATGAATGTGTGACTATGTCATCACATGAGAGCCTGATGATACCCACTTTTATTTTTGTTCAATTGGAAAGATGACAGGACATGCGGACATCAGCCCTCCAGGAAGAGCCAAATGGTTCTAGGTCCTGGTTCTGGCTCTGTCATTAACTGTGACCATGGGAGAGACATACCCCTGACGGGAGCCTCTGCTTTCTTATTTATGCAATGAAGTTGTCAGTCTAGAGGTCTCTTTGGTTCCTTCCGGCTTGGATGTCAATGAATGAAATTGGATTGAGCCACTCTAATAGAATCTCAAGATCAGCAGCAGAAGATGTCTGAAGCAAGCAATTCAGCAACACCCTTCAAATGACCCCACATCTTCGCAGTCTTGGCCCTGTGGAGCCAACTCTGACTAATGAGAACAGCACCTGGGTGGGCAGCTGAGCCAAGATGGCAGTGAACTCAGTGGTAAAGAGGGAGAATAATAATGGCTCCAGGCCTTCTGGATGTAAAGAGTCACACATACCAGCTTTCCTTGCTGGCTTATCCTATTAGTCTTGAAGATCACGAACTGATTCACGATGCTGCCAAGAAAGCTTTTGTCCTATAAATATGACTCAGAATGCAGGTCAATCAGCTCTGTGTCACATCTTCAGAAAAAAATACAGTGCTGGGTTAGAGTTTAAATTCTGCAATTGTACTCCACGTGTCACTTAAATTTATTTGCTATGATATCACCACCAGGCTGCTATTAAAATGGGAAAGGATTGTCAGTGGGTGCTATAAGGATCACCTTCAAGAGAAGCCACAGAAAAATGTCCTGGTTCTCCTCATTAAAAACTTTAAGTCCTAAGCGTTTCTATATTCCTGCTGACTTTTCACATTCTGCTTGTCAGGCAATCTTTCAAAAGGATGGACTCAAGAAGGGCTATCGCTCAGAGATGTAGAGGACTCTACAGTTTGCATTGCACATGTTCACTCATTAACTCTTCGGCCCTAACTTTGATGTGCAGTAGTCTGACCTTGCACATTAGTTTTGTGTCTTCTTCACTGTGTGGCCTCAGGAAAATCTCTTCCCCATGCTGGTCTTCATTTTCCCCATCTGTCATATGAAAATATTCACTGAATATGATTGGACTGGCATCCCCAGGCTCCCTGTGATATTTGAAGGTTGAAATTAAGATCCATGAGCTGTTCCCATATTTCAAAATGCGTCCTGGGAAGCCTACATTTGCCCATGACCAGGCCACACAAGTTAATTGAAATTTCAAGCTTCTTTGCTTTGGATGGAAGAATATCAATTCAAGCGGTAGCTTAGTTTCTCTTGCATGGATTAGAAGCTCTGATTGCCTATACGGGTATCACTGGAAATCTTGGATGTTATTCTAATGCCTACATGTGTCTGATTAATACAATGAGGAGAGCAATTACCCATTTTATACCTGAAGGCATTTAATCAAAATCTGCCAAAGGAAAAGGTGGGTGGGTGCCTTTTCTTGGTGACTTATTCCTGATGCTGAAATGTTGCCGCCCACAGCCACTCCCTAGATGATCTCTGAGATGCCCTTTCCAGCTCTAAATTCTATAATTCCAACATTCATGTTCATTTGCAAATGTATTTTCAGCCATTAAGGAAGCATATTGGAGGGGATATCACTGTTTGTTAAAATAGCCCCTTTCAAAATGAAGTCACCCCCAGGCATAGACATAAGGAAAAGCAATTCATCCTGGTCTATACTCCAGATTCAGCAATGACAAGGTCCTGAAAAAATCAATATGGCGCCAGTTTTAAAGATGTATGTGTTGCACCATGCCCTGAAGCTGAATAGTTGTTGGCTTCACTGAGCAAGGACAATAGCCAGATTCCACTGGGGGTGCCCTCTGGTCCTGAGGCTCTGTGCATGAAAATACGTGACATGTTGACAATAGGGCCCTACACTCAGGGACTGCGTTGTGTGACCTTGCGCAAGTGACTGACTTTCCTAGACCTCAGGTTCCCTCTCTGTAGCGCCTGGGAGTTGGAATATATTGGATGCTGTGGGCGCCGCACCAGGTCCCCTCTTGTTCCCCAGGGCCTCCCTCTCCTACCTGCTCTGAGTGACAGCTGCTACCGGCCCCCTGGTCCTCCCTCTCAGGAGAACTGCCTACAGCTGCAGGAAGCCACCACTTCTGGAAGGTTGTATCCCAACCCCCTCACTCCCTGGGAGGAGGGCAGTCAGAATCAGACTGACAGGGGGCTCTTGCCTCAAGGTGGGACCAGCTCTGTGGCGTGACTCACAGTCCTGAGCTCCCTGTGGCATCAGGCAGAAGTGAGATGTCAGTGGAGGCCACATCCTGGCTTAGCTCCTGCCCCTAACCTGCCCCTCTTCCTTCAGTCTTTTCCTCCTAGAAATCCCTTTTGTGTCCCACCTGAAGCCCTGTTTTAGGCTCTGCCTCCAGGAAACTGAAACTCAGACACTAATGCTTAAGCAAATCCTTGTAGGCGTATTGCCTAGCATGGCTGACCTCCCCGGAAGCATCCTTTCACATGGGAGGTTTATTCCTCCGCCTACCATAATTCTCTCACCCTGGAATGCTTCATTCCAGGCTCACCAGCCAATGAAAATCACCATGGCCGCCACCCCAGGATCCTTGCATTTGCTTCCTGTGTTCATCTCATTGAACTTCCAGGTCTACCCTCCAGCAGGTACAACTTGCTCCCTGTCTATCCAAAACGTGTTTCTCCAGGGACAACCCTGGTGAAATGGAGGGATTTAGAGGCCCGTGTGAGCCCATGGCGGGGCCGCGTCTGTGTGCCCTGCTCCCGTTGGGAACCTCAGTTTCATCATCCTTGTAAAACCAAGGGCGTGCATCAAATCTTTCACTGTTAAGTCCTGCGACAGGATCACATGCATTCGGATCTTCTGGAGGGCTATGGTACAAGATGGCTTCTGCTTTAAGTTCATTTATTTCCATCAGAGGCTTTTGTGGCTGCAGAACACCTGTTCTGATACGATTGACTTGATTCTCCATGATCTTGGGACCCAATCATAGAAGATCTGAAATGTGAGGCTAAGGACTTAGGACTTCATTCGTTAGGTCACCTTTTCCCACCCTGTGCTCCGTAGAATCCCATTGCCATAAAAAAGAGGGAAAGAGGGTTTTTCAAACAAGCCTAGGAATGGTGGCTCACTCTCTGCCTCTACAGTTAACTGTTGTACTGTAAGAGCTCCGAGAAGTCCATCTGGGTGGACACTCGCTTTGTGTTGCCCTGCTCAGCATCCCCAGTATAACTTGGGCACAGAGCCTGTTCTCCAAGGAGCGCCGTTAACATCCTGCAGGCCCTGGACCACCTTTTGGGAAACTGCTCTGTGAGGAGACACGTTTGAAGGTTTTCAGCCAGACAGAGACTTACTGAGATGGTGCTTTAAACTCATCCAACTGGAGAGGCAGAGGCTGCGGGCTGGGAGACCAGCACGGGGGCTGCTGTAACGGTCCATGTGATGGATGATGGGTGCTGGACCAGGGCAGGTGCAGAGGCACTGGAGAGGAAGTGTGATCAGAGCCTGGGAACCTGGCCCTCTGAGCCTCGCCACCTGCAGGGTGTTCAGGCCCCTCCTGGGGGCTGGTTCTCAACGGCCTTTGGCTCAGCTACCCTTAGCCTTCTGCGGCACGGCAGCAGCATCAAGCCAGACCTGAGGGTCTGTTCTCTGCAGGAGAATCCTGGGCCTCTGGTTCTGCCTTAGCACAAGCATCCTGGGGTTTCCATCCCATCCCAGCCTTGATGCCCCAGCTCCTCTCCTCTCCTAGGCCCTCTATCTGCCTACAGAGCTGAATGACAGCCTGTGGGCCCAGGATCAAGCCTGATATGCTGAGTGCCCATCAGCCATGCTGACATCTACCTGCCTCCCTGGACTGGCTTCTGAGTGTTCAGTACTTTCCCATCTACCAAGGACCACGTTCTCTTAACTAACCTTCGCAGCAATGCTTGAGAGAGTATCCCTCCCTCGCTGTGTAGGTTAGAGAGGGACGGAGCTGACAGCAGAGTCACACTGCCGGTGAGTAGCGGAACCAGCACCTAAACCCACTTCTGGGTCCTGTGCTCTTTTACCACAATTTCAAGGTACAGTTAAGTCAGCCTATCTGCCTGACTCCATCTCTGTCTTTTTGTCTTTCATCCCAAAGAGCCGCATGGCCTCCTATGCCCACCTTTACAGCCCTGAAGTTGCCGCAGGTGTGCAGAGAGACCCATGCTCCTTTCATGAGTCTGGCATGGGGAGGCTTTCAGATTGCATGACTCTCTTAAGTCAAAGTCCACCCAGAGACCCCTGCAAGTGAATGTAACTAAATGCTGAGTGTCACAAAACATTTAAAAAATTGGTCCTCTTCCCAAGACTTTAACAACTGGCTGGGATAGGGACAGGAGCTGCCACACCCCGTGTAGACTTGTGCATAGTTACCGTAGGGCAGGCTTGACTCTGTCCCAGGGTCTGGTCTCAGCAGGCAGTTGCTGCTGCTCAGCCAGGCAGGAAATCCTCCCTGGGCACTGTGGGCTTGCACAGCACACCTAGGAGAGAGGAGGGGCAGGGGGCCAAACTCCTTATGCAGGTGAAAATTTCCAACTGCTTGAGGTGTGCACCACTGCACCAAGAATGCAAGGCTATTCACCAAAAACGCTGATGAAATCTATTTGAAGAATATTAGGTGTTTACAAAGGACAGAGGGAGAGCATGGGAACCTCGGAGGTCATGGCAGGAGAGCTGGGGAGCTGGGGCAGGAACTGGGCAGGCTGCGGGCAGCTGTGTGCTGGTGCAGGGTACTAGGGAGCTGGCAGTAGAAAGTGGGGGAGTGGAGAGTGGATGGTTATGTAATAACGGCCTGCTCTCATCTGCTTACTGCTTTTCTAATATGAAAGCCAGGCTAGCTTGACCATCACTTCTGCTCTCATCAGTTGCTGCCTGAATGTAGGAAATCACAGAAAAGCAGTCGTCACAAACAAGTCTGAGCCATATATCTGGAGATCCCTTGCTGAGTGCAGGAGTGGGTGCCTGGCCATAGATGTGACTGTGACCACACAGGCGGTTCGCAGCAGTCCTGGAATCTCTGCTTGGGTCTCCTGATTCCTAATTAAATGTTCTTTTTAGGGTGCCACGCTGACTGTGATAGCAAAGGTCTTTGAAGCTGGCTAAATCTCCCAAGCCTAGCTGGTTCTTGTGCAGTTTTGCAAGGGAGTGGAGTCTCTAGGAGGTAAATGGCATCCCACAGTTTCAGACCATGCACTCCTGCTGCCGTGCCCCCAGCCACCATTATCACCTCTTCCCTTGTGCCTGAAGTTGGGCTCCATAACGATGTCGCCCTCCACCAGCCCCTTATGGAATGCTGCTGCCCAGTCCCTTTTGTCCCAGAAATACCCACTTTTATAGCCAATGGATGCTGACAGGACTGTACCCTCTGGGAATCAGTTCAACTGGACAAACCCCCTGGTCACCGTCCCTTACTTTCAGCTGGATCACCATCTGTCCCATCTTGAAAGCCAACACCATGGGAGCTGAATATAAATAAAAGGACAGCAGAGGTCCGGACAACCTAACATTTCAACAGATGCTTACTGAGCATCTATTATATGCCAGATGCTGCATTTGAGATAAAGGGATGAGTAGCTCACAGAAATGGAAAACTACTAAATGCTCTATGATAAAGTCAATAACAGAAGTAAGTTCCAAGCGTTAGGAGAACCCAGAAGAAAGCAAAAAGAACTCTGCCTGGGGCTGAACGTCTGTTGCAGTGGTCTGGTGGAGAAATGTTGGTAATGTGAGCAGTCCGTGGAACTCTAAATGGAGAGAAGCAGAAAAATGTGAGAGTTGTGAAGAAGGTGGACTGGATAGCCCTGAAGACTGGTTGAATGTGGGGACAAAGGGGCACCCGGAAGGGTGGGGGCAGTGCCATTCCCTGGGATGGAAAACCCAGCAGGGGAAAAATTGGAGGCAGGAGAAAAGCTTTGTGCTACTTGCTTCGTGAAAGTCAGCATCAGATCAAGCATATTCCATTAAAGTAAAGTCCACACCGTGATTTAAAATGACCTCAATGTCCCCTTCTCAGCCTGTCAAAACCCTACTCTTTCCAGCTCCAGCTTAAATCTCCCTTCTCTGCAAAGTCTTCCTTAAACACAGCAGGACCTGTCCTTCCTGTTTTGGGGTCGTCTCTGCGCTGTTTATTCATCAGTGACAGCAGGTGGCCTTGTCACCCAGGGAAGGAACAAGCTGCCCAGAGGCCTGTCTCCCCCTAGGGCCTTGGACCCCTTTTTCTTCTCTGTATCCTCCTTCTGGTGCCCAGTGCCACACACAGCACATAATAGGATGAGTAAGTGGTGTTACATAAAACCAAATTTCAGGGCTTCTGCTTAGCTAAGGCAAGGAGCAGCAGAAATTTCTGGAGCCCTTACCTGAAGCTTCTAGTAATCAACCTGCCAGATACAACAGCCAGACAGTAACTCCCTTCTGCTGTGCACAAAGCAAACCAACCAACCCTGGAGGGACAACCTGGTTCCACGTCCACCTCTTCAAGTTGTCTGCCTCAGAGGGCTTTTCTCCGTGAAGGGGGCTGGCACCTAAGTGGAGGTGACAGGCAGCTGGCTCCGGCCACCCACGTACACAGTCTCAGCACTATTTCTGTGGCAGGCGAGGCTTGCAGGCTGGACCCAGGCATCAGGGCAGCCCTGGGCCACGCTGGAGCAGTGAGGCTTGTCTTCTGTATTCCTGATTTCGTTTTTCCCACACTGCCGGTGCGTGCCTGCCTCCCTTCTCTGAGAACCCATCTGCCAACAGCAGCTTCCTGTTTCCAGTGCCTGCAGAGCCTATGTCCCTTGTTTACCACCCCCAACATTCCTGCAGCCTTCAAAGAATCTGTCTACGGATCCTTGCTTTGAACTCTGCCCCTGCCCAGTGTTACCAGCCATGCTATTCAGCAGAGTCTTGAAGCATCGTTTATGCAGACAAACCCTGAGTCAGACAGCCCACAGGAGTGGGAAGCCACAGAGCACCCATTAGGCTTGCAGAGCCCATTGCAGGGTCTGGCACATACAGTGCATGAATGATAGTCCCTGTCCTGAGGCAGCCCAGCATCTGGCAGAAGACACACTAGACAGGGGGACCAGCTTGGGGTCTGGGGTCAGTCTGCATGATCCAAATACCAATTCTGCCACCTATGAGCCGGGTGACTTTGGTCTCTCTGTGTCCCGGTTTGCTCATCTGCCAAATCCAGATAACAGCGATGCTTGGCGTAGGGCTCTAGAAAGGATGAAATGAGATGACATATGATGGCACCTAGCATGGTGCCTGGCACATACAACTGCTCAAGAGACTCCCTGAGAGGATGAATCAGTGAGTAAGTAGGTGAATGAATGAATGGTAAGCACATGAAGTCTAACTAAGGTACAAAGTGCTTTGGGAACACAGAGGATTGGGGGAGCTCACTGGAGGGGAAGTTTCACGGGGGGAGCTAGGGAAATGGCACCTGAGGCTGAGCACACAGCCCAAGCAGAAGCAGTGAGGTGGGAACCTGCTGGGGGAGGGTGCTGGCAGGGCAGGGTGGGCCCAGGCACACGGGGCTTTGAGTGCCAGGCTGCAAGCCTGACAAAGGAGGACTGTGCCATGGGGGAGGGACAGCGGGAAGCAGATGATGGCAGAGGGACACAGAGGGGGCTGGACACCAGCCGCACCTCCCTTCTGTTTTACCCAGGCCACATCCAAGCAAAGATGCTCTGATGAGGATGAATCGGCCCATGGGGAGAAAGCCCTCAGCATTTTTCCTTCTTATGTGTTCGGAATCATTCCTGGATTTACTGGATCCTAGAATATACACAAACCTGGGATTTCTAGGTCCATCTCTTCTAACTCTCCCATCTGTAGATGAGTAACTGCAGGTTGGGAAAAAGGAAGAGCTCTTAGACCACTGGCCCCAGGGACCTGAACTCACTATCAGCAGATTAAACCCATTTAACATCCATTCCAGCACCAATTATAAAGAACTGCTATTTACCCTTGCTAAGCAAGGTGAGGTTACTGATCAAGGTGCTGCACCTAATGACTGATGGGGTCCGTCTTCAAGGCAGTGTGGCATGAGACATTCAGTCACTTATTCACTCATTTAACAAGTGTTAATAGAGCATCTTCTCTTTGCTGCGCTCTGTTCTGGGTGCCAGAGGCTGCTTAACTTATAGAAAGGCCACAGGTTTGACATCAGACTGCACACAGATTCTGGCCCTCTCTCCCATCTATGTGCGCTTGGGCGAGTCACGTCATTGCTCTGAGCTTCAGCTTTCTCATCTATAAAGCTAGGACCCCGTGGCGCTCATGGCATTGCATTCATGAGCTAAACAGGACCACATGTGTCAAGTGTCCATCCCATGGGAGACAGTCCTAATGCCAGGTCCCAGCCCAGTGCACACTACAAGACACCCTGCTCATACACATTTTAACGCCACTCATCTGAGCTCTGAGGGAGATCAGGTTCTGCAGGACCTAATCGTTTCCTTCTGATAAATATCATGGGACATATAGGCTGACAGCAGCAATTGGCCATCTGACATTTTGAGACGTCACATCTCCTTGGGATGCATTGCTTGTTGCTGTGCAAGGTGGGGAGCCCAGCGCATGCTGTGGGCAGAAAGGAGTGAGCTGAGACAGCACAGGGGATGCAGTGACCGATAAGATGCTGTCACTGTCCATTCACCGTCGTGCTCAAGTGTCAGCGCACCTGCTTGAAAATGCCAAACAATTTCCTCCTCCAGAATTCATTAAAGGCCATAGTGGTTTGGGAGATAAATAGAAGAGATGCTGAAAACAATGGTAAACACATTCATGAAATGTTAGACCTGGGCCTCCTGCACCACATGCTTTCTCCTTTCTTTCTACCCCATCACAGGTCAGAGCACCAGGTCCCAGCCTCAGATACGGATGACTGAGAGACTGGATGACCTTCAGGGAGGATCCTAACCCACTGGGGCCACAGCTGCTTCATATGGGAGTAAGAAACCTGTCTGGGTTTATCAGGAACGTCAATGATACGGTATTAACTTTAGTGTTGGGAAAATCGTTGTAGCCAGTGGTTCTTAACCCTGATTATATGTTAGATCACTTGGAGTGCTATTGAAAAATACCTTTGCCTTGGCCCCATGTCAGGGTAGTTTTATTTTATTGGTCTGAACAGAGACCTGAGCATTAAGGGTATTTCTTTTAAATGATCATAAGTGATTGAAATCTGCAGGCAGGGTAGAAAATCTTGTTATTGAATCTGTCTATTCAATGATTTAAGTGTGGGAGTGGCATGGTCATATTTAATCCTTGAAAAGGTCACTCTGGGGGGTAGCGTGATGGGTTGTGGGAGGGTGCGGGACTGGGTTCAGGGAGACTGATTAGGGCTTTTATACTTGTGGTCCATGGACCAGCAGGATTGCTCCCTCTTGCTGGAAAGGCAGGCTCTGGGGATACATCCTGTACTACTGTCGTTAACAAAATCCCAGGTGATGCCTGTGTGCACAAAATCTTGGGAAGGGCTGGAATAGAAGTTATGCACTGCAAAATCCAGGCTGGAGAGGACAACTCTACCTCAGACAGGAGAGTGGGGAGTCAGAATTGGAGAGAGAGAGGCGTGGACTTGAGAGGCTGTAATGGTGGGCTCCGTATAGGAGTTGAGAGGAGAGTTGAAGAAGAGCACACATTTGTTATCTGGGTCCTAGCGGGAGGATGGCGTCTCTTTCTGAAGGTCTTTGGGGGAAAGACTGGTTAGTTTTGTTCTTTAATTCAACTATTTTTGTATGGTTTCTTATACTATTATTATCTTAACAGTTTTTATGCACTATTTAGTAAGTAGTGTCTACATAAATGCCCTCACTCTGGTACAGTCAGGACAGGAATTTTTTATCACAAACTTTCACATTTGGAAACAGGCTTGGGGGAGTTAAGTCTTTGCCCCTTGGTCACACACCCAGGAAGTGGCCGAACAAATTCTCTACGTGGATCTTCTGACTTCAAATCCAGTGTTCCTTTCCAGGCCTGCATGTTGTGTTGTGCCTATTGGTCTCTGTGGTGGTTGCCCATATGGTGCACAAATGTCCAGTTCAGTCAACACAACTGAGTCTTTTCCATTAATCATCAGTCCCTTCAAAAGTAACAAACCATACTGACTCTTGGTGTTGAATTTCAGCCGAAATAAACACTGTTCTCCAGGAGTCCTGGCCTTGGTTCTGAAGAGATCACTAAGTTTAAATGCTGTTAATGATGACAAAGTTATATTAAGACAGTACAAACAGTTAAGTGGAGACATCGATTCTGTCTCCTGCAAGCTGGTGAGGGTGGAGAGTGTGGTCCTGAAGAAAGGACACCTGGGTCCTAATCCTGCTTCTGCCCCCTACCACTGTGTGACCTGGAGAATCATTTCAACTCTATTTCAGTTTCCATACCTGTGAAATGACAGTAAGCCAAGATCTAAGTCACTATGTTTCTACTAAAAGTTGGTTGTAAATGACTTCCTTCATTTTTTACACACATTTATAAAGAACATAGTATAAAGAACCATGTATGAGAGGTGAGATGTGTACATGAAATAAACTGGGTATGTGTTGAGCTAAAATACAATAGGAAGTACTCAAGGAGAGGCCAATTTATTTGGAGATAGTGAAGGAAGCCATGAAGGATGCACTGGGCTCCAGGGAGCAAAGGTGGGCTGGGCTAGGGGAAGGGGTAACTTCCCTCATCCATTCACTGCTGGTACTAAACACCTGCTCTGTACTGGGGACACAAAAATTAATAAGATATCACTTGTGGCCTTTGAAGAGTTCCCAGCTTGTTGTAAGACACAGACTGTTAAAAGATAAGTATTATCACAGATAAGTGATCAAGTCTGAGGTAGGTATCAGAAAAAAGAATTCACTCTTTTTTTGAAGGTGTAGAAAATGAGCAACAGAAAAGGTTGAATTTATCTTGCCATTTGAGAATTAGTTGGAGGCTGCCACATGAAGAAAGCAGAGGGAACAGCATGGACAGAGCCATGGAGGCATTGAAGGGCAGGATCCAGGAAACAAGGGGTGAGAGGCTCAAGGAGATTAGAGCACAGAGGGCATAATGGGGATTGAGGGGAGCTGATGATGAAGAAGCAGGGAGGGGCTCTACTTTGCAGAGTATTTATGCTATGGAATGGATTTGAATCTAGCCAAGGGCATGAGGTGACTCACTCCATGCCTTTCAGAGATCACTCCAGAAAAGGATAAAGGGAGAATTACATCTAGTGGGAAAAACCTAAGAAACTTGGCTGGCAGGACAGTGTTAACTTCCCCAGCATGGTGATGACCGCATACATGTGTGGCGTACTGACAGCCAGGGAAGCTCACCCAAAGCCTTGGTGCCCGCGTGGCTGACCTCAGTGCCTTCCCTCCAGAGGCTATGCTCCTATCACATGCCTCAGAACCTCCATCACAAGTTGTGTATTTAAAAAATTGAATGTAGACGCATAATATTGTGTAAATTAAAGGCATACAACATGTCACTTCAATACATGTGTATGTTGCAATACAATTGCTGCTGTAAGGGAATTTATCCCATTAGATGATTATATTGTCTATATTCATTATACTGTTCATTGGATCTCTGGCTTCTTTACTGCTTGTTGCAGTTTGCACCTTAAAACAATATCAATCTTATCCCCCACCTTCCCTGGTAACCACCATTTTACTTTTTTTTTTTTAACAGACTTTAGGACAGGGAGCAAGGGCTTAGACAGAGTAGGGTGAGGGCCTCTGGTAAAACAAAGAAAGATAATCCATTGTGGGGTTTGCTTTGGCCTGCTGGGGGGGCCCAACTTATTTTTCTGACTTTCCCCAGGTGCTGCTTTTCTTTCTCCAGCCCTAGTCATGTGATTTGCAACCTGGGCAATTAACAAGCAAGCCCAAAACAAACAGGAAGAAGTCTATCTTAAAAATAAGATTGCATGATTTTAAAACCCAATTTGTTAAAAAGTAACTTTCTTAGCATACTCATTAGCAAACAGACAATAACAGTCCACCTTGGGAGCAAAGCAGGCAGCCTTGAGTGATATGCTCCCAGCCCAGAAAGCTGCTATCCTGGGAGGAAATCAGAGCAGTAAATTTCTTGTAAATAACCAGGAAGACTAATAAGAAACTTAATGTCTCTTCAAAGATAAACATTTTGGGACAACTTAGCAGATGTACATCCCTAGCCCTTTGTCTCTCAACCACCTACAAACCCCCTAGACAATGCACCACCCCGGGACTGTCTTGTCCCCTCCTGGCGTGAGCCGGGAGATGTCTTCTCGCCTTATCTCTAAATAAAAGCCTTGTTCTCCTAAAAAAAAAAAAAAAAAATCGCTGGCAAGAAGACTCAAGAATGGTGATGAACTTTTCAGAACCACGGACAGTTCCTTTTATTCCAATCCCCGTATCTCAGAGTATTTTATAAATATTTTGTCCAACTGTTTTTAAAATAGCTACAGTTTATGGACGGTCAGGAAACTTGCATATATTGTTTTTTTATCCCAAATAATAATTCTGAAAGGCAACAATTATTGGCCCTATCTTGCTGGTGAATAAAAACTGTCTCACTGAGGAATCATTTATCCAGGGCTATACAGCCAGAACTCGATCCTGCTATTGACCACCACATTAGGCTCCCACTCCACTACCAAATGCCCTCCAATTTTAAAGTGGTAATTAGTCTTCCCACTTTCGTTAATTAAACATTATAGTTCCAGCCAGGAATTCTAATGGGTTATCCAGACCTGACATACTGCGTTGCTTACACTTCTAGCCGCAACCAAAGAGACTTGGCATTCCTTGTTAGCTGGGTTACTTTATTGTAAAAACCTGCAGGGATGTCTATATGTTGTTTGAAATGCTGGTATGGTTTTAAACACTCTTCAATCCTCTAGGATCTGGGTCCTTAGGTTGAGAACCAAGACACTGGAAGGGTGAAGAAGGCATGGGAACTTTGGCAATCTTGTCAAGGTTTCTAAATTGGTCTACCCTAAGAAGTTGAGGGTATCAGCCCTGTCACCCCTTTTCTCCATCTTGCATACATTTTCTTCCATTTCTATAAAGTAAAGCCTGTGATTATTTTCAGTTCCATTATGAACTTGTCACTGTGTGGGGAGTGGAAATGGGTTGGATGTCAGATAAATACCTGATGAAGTTCCTGCCTCACAGACAGGGGGAGTGCTCAGAGAACTTTCAACACGTATGAGAATTCTATTAGGGTATATTCTGGGACACTGTTTCTCTGGTCAGAGTTCAGGCTCTCACCACCTCTCCCTGGGATTTTTCAGCTGTATTCAAGTTCTCCCCCTTAAATCTGTCCTGCACATAACATCAGATTAATATTCAGTGGAGCAACTTTAATAAAGTTACTCCCTTGCTTCAAGACTCTCAATGGCTCCCTATTGCCTCCCAATAT
Organism: Manis pentadactyla; assembly: GCF_030020395.1. Taxonomy (NCBI): domain Eukaryota; kingdom Metazoa; phylum Chordata; class Mammalia; order Pholidota; family Manidae; genus Manis; species Manis pentadactyla. The sequence goes on from NC_080029.1 coordinate 9,047,136, forward strand.
AGTTTACAGTTCTAAACTGGGTATTGAGGGCCCTTCACAATTTAGCCCTAGCCTGTCATTCCAATCTCATATCCTGCTGTGTCTCTTCACAAACATTACACTGCAGCCACATGAGTCTGATTGCAATTCCATAAGTCCATTGCTCAGAAACTTCAAATTGCCTTAGACTCACCTCCTTGTCAAGACAATCCCACCAGACAGGTGATGGATGAGACAATAGCTTCCTGGACCAATGCTTTGGATGTTTCATTGCTGTAATGTCCTTTGCCCACCTAGACACTTGTATTAGTTATCTATTGCTGCATAACAAATTAACACAAAGTTAACATCTTAAATAGTACACACACATATTATCTCAGTTACTGTGGGTCAGGAATCAGCACAACTTAGCTGGGATCTCTGTTCAGGATCTCTCACAAGACTGCACTTAAGGTGTTAGCCCTGGCTGGGATCTAATCTGAAGGCCTGACATAAGAAGTGTCCACTCCCAAGCCCATTTACATGTTTATGAGATTCAGTTTCTTTAGGGCTGTTGGCCTGAGGGCCTCACTTACCCCCTACCTACTGGTCAGAGGTTGCTCCCAGTTTCTTGCCACATGAGTCTCTCCAGTATGTTGACACATTGAATCAAAATCATCAGGGAAGAGTGTCAGAAAGATTGAAATCAGAATCTTTAGTAATCATATCATGGAAGTGACTTCCTGAAGGGCCCCTACCCATAGGATGGCGAACTTCCTGCTTCTCTTCCGGGTCCTTGGTTCCCGCGGGCGCCACCTGAAGCCCAATCACCCCTCGCCCCCCTAATCCCGGCACCTAGCCAATAGCCACCAGCCCCGTAGAAGTGACACCACAATCAGCTCATGCCCCTTCCTATATAACCCAGCACCTTTCCCTAATAAAGCGGAATTCTCCGGTGAATTGCTGCTGTGTGTCGCTCCTTTCCTTTCATTGGTGCCGAAACCCGGGAGACGGGACACCCCAACTGGGCCCCGTCTTCCCCCGACACCAGCAGCAGCTTGCCCTCGTCCTCTTTTCCCGGCGCTGGCTCCTCACACTCACCACTCCTCTCTGGCCTTTGGGTAAGTTTTCCCCCCAGAGCGGGCCGCTCTTCCCCGAGCTATCGCAGCGCCATTGACCGTGATCGTCCGGCAAGGCCCTGACGCTCGGGGACGAGGAGGGAACTCTCCCCGCCTCAGGCCTTCACGGCTGCGGCGGACCCCCAGGCCCCTCCTCCAACAGCCATAAACGAGGTGACTCCTTTGCGGATGAGAACGCTCCCTTCCCCCACCTCCGTTCCTTCCTCCGAAAACTCCTAGTACCAGGTTCCTCGGACTCCGGCACTCTGCCTTCTTAGAGAAGCCTGGGTGACGACCCACACTTCCTAAGAAACCGACTCGTATACGAGTTTCTGCAGACCCCCAAGGATCACCGGGGACGCCCTTTGTCTCCTTGCCGTCTGCTCCCAGTCCGAGGGTCTCCGTTCGTCTTCCCCTGTGTGTCTCCCTCTCTGTCCTTTAGCCATGGGAGCCTCCTCATCCCTCCCTGGAAGCTCACCTCTTGAACGCCTACTCAAGCATCTAGCCACCCTCTCCCTGACGCCTGATATAAAACCAAAACTTCCCCGCAAATACTGCTCCCAAGATTGGCCGACATGCCCCCTAGACAATCACAACCAATGGCCCGCAGGGGGAGCTCTTATCTTAACATCACTCGCGATCTCTTTAACTACTGCCAGCGCCTGAAAAAATGGAAGGAGATTCCCTATACCGAGGCTTTCCGCCTCCTCCCCCTGCGTCCCCCCAAGTTCTCCCAGCCTGCGAGCCGTCTCCCCCGCAGAAGCCTCCTGCCCACTCCCTTCCCCCTCCTCTCCTACCACAGCCCCTCCCCCTTCCTCCACCACCATCTCCTCCCCCACCTCACCCCCCTGCAGATCAAGCCTGAGCCTTTCAGCCCCCCTCTAAGTCCCAGGAGCCTCCTCCGTCTTTCCCCCATCACCTGTTTCTCCCCCACAGACTGAACCAGAACCCTTCAGTTCCCCACCACCGTGGGTCTCCACTCTCGAGATATTTTCGCCTCCTGCTTAATAGCAGGTCTGAAAAAGGCAGCTCGTAAAGAGTCAATTTTCAAAAGCTCCAAGACATAATTCAAAGGAGGGAGGAGACTCCCTCCGAGTTCTTAGACAGACCCACTCAAGCCCTGTTACAGTTACCAGCCTGGACCCAGAAACGCCTGACGGGAGACATGACCTTATGACATACTTCCTAGCTCAAAGCTACCCCGACATTAAAGCTAAACTCAAAAAGTTAGAACAGGGCCCCGCTACCCCACAGACTGAGATCCTAACAGTGGCCTTTAAAGTCTTCCATAACCGGAGGAGGAGAAAGAACACCGTAAACAAAAGGCTGATCAGGCCAATTTCCAAATGTTGGCCCAGCTGATAAAGCCACAACCTGGGCGCCCTTCTACAAACAAGCCCCGCCCAGGAGCTTGTTTCAAGTGCGGAAAAGAGGGACATTGGTCATGGGCGTGCCCCTCCCCCAGATCTCCTACCACCCCATGCCCCAGATGCCACAAAAAGGGCCACTGGGGGTCTGATTGCCCAACCACCCGAAGGGGAGGCTGGACGAACAACCCCCATCCTAAGCCCGCCGTAGTGGGGCTGGCAGAGGAAGATTGACGGGGCCCGGGGGCTTCTTGCCCAACCATCTCCATCACCAAACAGGAGCCCAGGGTTACTTTAATAGTAGAGGGTCGCCCCATCTCCTTCCTCCTAGACACAGGAGCCACCTTCTCAGTCTTGCGGGAATACCGGGGCCCTACCACGCCTGCCATTACTCCTATAGTCGGGGTAGGAGGTAAACAGATTTTCCCATTAACCCCCCCCTTTTATGCACAATCCAGGACAATCCCATACCTTTCTCCCACTCCTTCCTGGTTATGCCCCAGTGTCCCATCCCTTTACTAGGACGGGACATCCTTTCTCTCCTCCATGTTTCCATAACTATATCCACTCCCACAGCCCCCAGTACTCCCTTTCTGATGGCCCTCATAGCCGACGACCCCCCTCTACCCAATGAAAGCTCCAGTTCCGCCCTCATACACCCTGTAAATCCCAAAGTTTGGGACATTACAAGCCCCTCCGTGGCTCTATGTCCTCCTCCCTCTATCAAATTATGAGACCCCTCTCAGTATATCTGTCAGGCCCAATACCCCCTAACCACTTCAGCCCTCATAGGTCTCCAATCCATCATTCAAGATCTTTTAAACAAAAATTACCTCAGACCCACTCACTCCCCATTTAATACCCCCATATTAGCTGTTAAAAAAACCAACAGATCTTTCAGCCTCGTCCAAGACCTTCGCCTCATCAACATGGCCATCGTCCCTATCCATCCCTTAGTCCCAAATCCATACACCCTTTTATCGCAGATCCCTGCCTCGGTCTCCCACTTCTCAGTCCTAGATCTCAAGGACGCATTTTTTTTCTATCCCTCTGGACCCCTCCTCCCAAGATTTTTTACAGGAAATGGCTCCTCTCTGACCTGCCCGTTCCCAAAACCAAGACAGAAATCTTTCCCTTTCTAGGCCTGGCTGGGTATTTTAGAGCGTGGATCCCTAACTTCTCCCTGTTGGCAAGACCCCTATACGACCTCAGCAAGGGCCCCCCTGAAGAACCATTATCCTCCTCACCCCGGCACTCCTTCATTAAGCTCCGTGGAGCCCTTGTGGAAGCCCCAGCTCTCCATCTTCCTGATTTGTCGAAGCCCTTCTCATTATACATTCATGAGAGGTCCAGCCAAGCTCTAGGAGTCCTAGGCCAATATTAGGGCCCATCCTTTGCCCCAGTAGCTTATCTTTCCAAGCAATTAGACCCCACAGTTCGGGGATGGGCCCCCTGCCTACGGGCATTAGCCACTGGACAGCTCTTGCAGAAGGAAGCTCATAAACTGACATTCGGGGCGCCCCTTACCATTCTGTCCCCACATCACCTAAAGGATCTCTTAACCTACAAAAGTTTACAGACTCTCCCTCCCTCCAGACTCCTGACCTTACTGTTCTCTTTCCTCCAAAATCCCGTTCACCCCCTTTGCCATCCATACCCAAATCATGGCTTTTTCCTCCTTTACTGCTCCCTCGCTCTCACTTTTTTTCCTCATTCCTATTGTCTTCCCCGCCACCCCAGCCTCCTTTGTATGGCGATTCAAAGTCAGACAGACTTACACACAGCATCAAACAAAAATTACTGCCCTCATTGCCACATGAGACTGCCCTCTGAAAGGCTGCTCCGAGCCTTTATACCTCCACTTTCCTCCCTCCACCGAAGTGCTCACTAGCAGCTACCTTTATTCTCCCTACCTCTGCTTCCTCTATGACCAAAGACAAGCCTGTTGCAGGCGATGGCCAGACACCTACGGGGATGTCCCTACTGGTCTTGCATCATTCACTACATGGGTAACTCTCGGTACCCACAGTATTACTCCTCCAACCGTTTCATAAAATATCCCAACAGCTCATTCTCCTTATCAATCCCAGATCCCTGGGACTCTCGATGGGCCGCCGGAGTCACAGCCTCAGTTTACTACGGGGGGTCCTCAATCCCCCACAGTACCCTTCATCTCTCTCGAGAGTATGTTCCCTCTCATTCCCAGATCTCTCAAGTTGCATCAGACATCAGACATTCCGAAAAAGTCATTATCCAAACTCTTGACGGCGCCTCTTCATCTTCTTATCCCCGCCCCTCTTCCAATTTCTCCTACTCTTGGTTACAGCTCATTCAGGACACCACCATCTCTCAACCACACCCTTAACACCAATTGTTTCTTGTGCGCATCACTACAGCGCCCACTGCTGGCCGCCGTGCCCCTTAACATTTCCAATTACTCCTTTCACGCAGGACAACCCTTCCGTCCCCTGGCAGACATACCCCTATGGGAACCAGAATACGCAAACAATCTCACCATCCACCACTGTGTAGGCCCAGCTCCACCCCCTCCAGCGCACTTCACTGCCTATCTACACCCCCACCTCCGGCTCTAAGACTTTTACGCAACCGGGACACTTCTTTTGGTATAATGGCAGTCTTTTCAACTCACTGCCTCCGAACTCCAGCACACCCTGCATTCTTGTCACCCTAATCCCCCAGTTTACACTTTACAGCATGGCAGGATTACTTGAGCTCCAACCCCCCCTTACCCTTGCGCACAAGAAAGGCTGCTTTCCTTCCCATTGTAAGACCCAACAGCCTTATTCCGGTCTGCGCTTTTGCCCCAGTGAGGAGACGAAGGCCACGGCAAATCAATGCAACAAGCAAGAGGTTTATTGTTATTCCAGCTAGCTGGGGTCCAAGCGTCTGCCCGACACAGCGGGTTTCAACAAGGACCCTGAGCACTTAGAACTAAGGGTTTATATACCATTTTCAAAGCACTTAACTCATAGTAATTCCCCACAGCTATACATTATTCATACATCCTGGGGTTAGGCAGGATAAGACCATTCAATTGTCAGGGCGGATATACATCCTGGGTTAGGCAGGATAAGACCATTCTTTAATTGTCAGGGCGGATATACATCTTGGGGTTAGGCAGGATAAGACCATTCTTTAATTGTCAGGGCGGTTCTGCCTTATTCCGGTGTTTATGATTGATTAACTTGTTTTTCTATTCTTACACTTCCTGCTTCTCTTACGGGTCCTCAGTTCCCGCCGGCGCCACCTGAAGCCCAATCACCCCTCGCCCCCCTAATCCCAGCACCTGGCCAATAGCCACCAGCCCCATAGAGGCGACGCCTCAATCAGCTCATGCCCCTTCCTATATAACCCAGCACCTTTCCCTAATAAAGCGGAATTCTCCGGTGAATTGCTGCTGGGTGTCGCTCCCTTCCTTTTACTTCCCCTCAATGTTGTGATATTCTATACATTAGAAGCAATTTGCTCAAGGGGAGGGTTTACATACACAAGGCCATGATTACCAGAAAGTGGGGATCACTGGGGCCTGTATTACAAGCTGCCTACTACAGTATTTTTTAAAGATCAACCACCCCTTTAAAACTTGAACAAAATCCTACCTCTCAAGAGATCTTTTCATATATCCCTCAGTAATTCTGTCACCCGGTAAGGTCTTCTCCCAATTGCTTTATTTGTCCTTCTACAGGAACACTTGCATTAACATCTGTATCAGAGACACTTAGAGATGTCTATCTTTACCACCGTTTTAGGGTGCCCTCCAGGGCAGGGACCACATTTGTTTCTGTCTTTGCATTCCATACAGGCTAATAACACAGAGGATATACTCAGTGAATGTTGAAGAGAATTGGCTGACACTTCTGCTCCTTTAGAAATAGCTTTTATAAAGAAAAATTCACCACAATGGTGTTGATCTTGGACAGTAATTGAGTATGTACTTAAATCTTGCAAAAAGCCAGCATTTGGTAAGTTAAGAAATAGAAATTCACCATCAACTGGAACAGAGAAGCACGTTTCTCTGCAAACATTTATGTTGATCATACATATAAACTGACATGTTAATAATAATAGCCATAAATGTGCCAAGAACTCTGTTTGCCTGCCTCATACCACGAGAATTGGCTGACACTTCTGCTCCTTTAGAAACAGCTTTTATAAAGAAAAATTCACCACAATGGTGTTGATCTTGGACAGTAATTGAGTATGTACTTAAATCTTGCAAAAAGCCAGTATTTGGTAAGTTAAGAAATAGAAATTCACCATCAACTGGAACAGAGAAGCACGTTTCTCTGCAAACATTTATGTTGATCATACATATAAACTGACACGTTAATAATAATAGCCATAAATGTGCCAAGAACTCTGTTTGCCTGCCTCATACCACTTAATCCTCACACCAGTCCTACCATGTTGGTGCATTGCTATCCCATTCTACAAGTGCAAAAGGTGAGAAAGATAGGTGACCTGCCCACGAACACAGACTCTGATTACAAAGGCTGTGTGCTCTTCACCCTGCTCCTCCTACCAAGCCTTCTATAAATACAGAATTGTCTTTTTCTGATTAACACTTTATAAAGTCTGTAATTTTACCACAGTGAACTTAGAATTGCATCAAGTTCTGAAGCATAGCTTTGTGCACAGCACATTGGTCTGCATATCAGGGGAGCTGGGGTTTTGTCTGCAATGCCCCAGACTTGCAGTGTAACCTTTTAAGAATCACGTACCTTCTCAGGGTCCCAATGATCTCTTCTGAAAAGAAATGCAAACTAGGTTAATACCTAAGGTTCAGCATAATTCTAACAGGATATAAGATTTCATATAAACCACCATAGATATTTTAACTTACATTGCTAAAATATGTATTAAAACCAGACCATTGTTAATTTTGGCAAAATCCCTTTTCTGAAAAGTTTTTTACAAAGGGAGAACCATTTAAAGTTACAATTCAAAACATCAACATGGAATAAATAGAATAAGCTTCAGTTATGTTATTTGGGACAATTTTATAATACGGTCTTTTAAAGAAAATCTTGTCAGTAAGTCATAACCGACTGTGTTCCCTATTACAGATCCAATGTGTTACATTACAGACCATTTAGAAAGATTAAAGAACACCCCATCCAGGGGGACTTGGTTCTCAGAATGTTGAGGATATCACATTATGTATCTGAAATACTCTTTTTTAGCTCCTAATGGTGGATTAAAGAATCTACAAAGAACACACTTATTACACACCAACATCTGCTGAGGGATAATGAACAAAATCCACATTTTCATCTGTCTATTTCCACCTGTGCATAAAAAGAAAAGGAAAGTAAGATAGAATTGCTTTCCTAGTCAACATTCTTATCTTCTTAGTTAATGATGGCAGGGTGGAGGAGGTGATGCAATGGATTGAACACTGGTCTTGGGGTCAAGTACACAGGGTCCAAGTCCTGAGTACCACTCACCTTGTAGAATTCACCTGACCTTCCCCGAGACTCCATTTCTTTGTTTTCAAAATAGGCTAAACCAGTGATTTTCAAAGAGCTCTAGGCATTTCTTGCTCAGTGCCTGTGGGAATGCTCTTGGTAATAATTTGATGAAAGGGTTCCCCAGCATTAATTATTTGTGTTGGAAAACCACTGGGCTATTTGAGCAGCAGACTCACAGACTCTAAGAAGGGACTCGTGGTTACCAAAGGGAAGGGTTGGGGAGGGTGGGTGGGGAGGGAGGGAGAGGGGGATTAAAGGGTATTGTAATTAGCACATATAATATAGGTAGGTCACTGGGAAGGCAGTACAGCACAGGAGAGACAAGTAGTGACTCTATAGCATCTTATTATGCTGATGGACAGTGACTGCAATGGGGTGTGGGGGAGGACTTGATAATATGGGTGAATGTTGAAATCACAATGTTGCTCATGTGAAACCTTTGTAAAATTGAATACCAATGATACCTTTAATTAAAAGAAAGCCACTGGGCTGTTTGATCTCCAGAGTCTTCCAGTTACTTAGGTTTTTTTTAAGTACTTAGGTATTTGGAAAAATACTTAATTTTCTTAAAATTCATTGTTCAACTTCTTAAAATACTGAAATATATATGAATTATTTGCAAATGGATGAATTGATACCATATTGTCAGACTGAGCTTCCTGGGGCCTCCTAGATGTCAGTGTCAAAAGTCTTTGGTGTAAATATTTTTTGTTTAAACAATATGTACTTAAATTTTGCAAAAAGCCAGCATTGTTTGAAAAGGAAACTGAGGCTCAGAGGTCATGCGACAGGGCAGCACAGGCATTTGGCTCTCGGGCTCCCAGTCCACTATGCTCTGCTATCCCATTCTATTTGCCTTACTCTTCTCCACCCTGTAACATCTCTGCTTTGTACTGCAATTGTCTGTGCGCATGGTATCCTTCCCCAACTGTACAATCCTCTCTGGAGGATCGGGACTCTCCTGCCACAACAGCCTGCACTGTGAGCTTTGCCCTGCTACCTTCTGATGAAGCTGTAGACATTTACCATCACCAAGAAATGAAAAAGAAGCCCTTATGAAGATAAATTATAGTTTCCTTTCCTTGAGTGAGGAACTCTTTAGACTGGAACCCATCCCCACAAATTATGGAGCACACATACTGATGTGTCATCTTCTGTAAAAAAAAACAGTGATTTGCCCAGGTTTTCCTGACTGGAGATTTAAATTGGGCTGTCCATCAACTTGAAGTCAGCCAACTTTTTTTCTGAACCTCCCCATACAAAATCAGAAATAGAACCAAAACAGCTTCTCTCCGGGGGTAAGTAGGGCTAGATTCTGTCACCTTTAATCCAGGCAGTTGTCAAATATGCAGCAAGTACCTAGTGGGTGTCAGGGACCTGTAGGGTATGGGGAGCACAGCAGTGAGAAAGACATGGCCTTCCCTGCATTCATTTTCCATCATTCTCATAACAAATTATTGCAAAGTGAGCAGCTTAAACTTGTTATCTCACTTTTTTTTTTCTATCGGTCAGAAGTCCAACACTGGGCTAAAATCAAGTGTCAGCAGCACTGGTGCAGAGGCTTTGGGGAGAAAGCCACTTCCGCATTATTCAGGTTGTTGGTCTAGTTTGGTTTCTGGTGGTTGTAGGACTCAGGTCCCCATTTCCTTGCTGACCATGAACTGGAGTTTGCTTCCAGCATCTTCTCTGGGCTTTGTATGTGGTCCCCTACATCTCAGAACCAGCAGCAACATGTCAAATCCTTTGCATTCTTAGACTCTCACTGATTTCTGCCACATCTCTCTGGCTCCAGCCAGAGAAGTTTTTCTATGTTTAAGGTTGGTGTGATTAGATTGGTAATCTAGGATAATCTTTCTTAAAACCCCTAACTTCAATTATATCTGCAAAATCCGTTCACAACAATACCTGTATTTGTGCTTGATTCAATGCCCAAGAGATGGGAATCTTGGGGGATGTGATGGTTGATTTCATGTGTCAGTTTGACTGAGATGCCAGGGTTCTTGTTCACGGAGAGGAAGAATGAACCTCTCCGTGAGCAGTCAAGGTAGGACAAGGCAGATGCTTTAATTTAGAAAGAAAGTGAGAGGACAGAGCTCCTGGCTCAAGCCAGGAAGGGGACAAGAGAGGCCCAGGGTGGTGTGTTGTCTAGGAGTTTTTATAGACAGTTGAGAGACAAAGGGCTAGGGATGTACACCTGCTAAGTGGTCTCAAGTACCTTTGAAGAAACACTAAGTTTCTTATTAGTCTTCCTGGTAATTTACAAGAATTTTACTGCTCTAATTTCCTCCCAGGATAGCAGCTTCCTGGTCTGGGAGCTATCACTCAAGTCTGCCTGCTTAGACCCCAAGGTGGGCTGAGTTATTGTCTTACTTTTTAACTAATTGGGTTTCAAGATGGAACCTTCCTAATTTTTACTATGTTGTTTTGGGCTTGCAGTAGTTCTGGGATTGCTTGCTACATTGCCCAAGCTGCAACAAATCATTTGTTTAGGGCTGGAGGAAGAAACACAGCACTTGGGTAGAGTTAGAAAAATAAGCTGGGCCCCCCAGCAGGCCAAAGCACATCTCACAATGGTTATCTTCCTTTGTCTTTTTCCAGAGGCCGTCACCCTACTCTGTCTAAGCCCATAGTCCCTGTCTCGGGGTGCCCAGGATTTTAATCAAACGCCATTACAGGTATGTCTGTGAGAGTGTTTCTGGATGAAATTAACATTTGAATTGGTTGACAGAGTAAAGCAGTTTGTCTTCTTTTATGTGGGTGGGCCTTATCCAAACAACTGAAGATTTGAGTAGAAACAAAAGGCTACCCATCCTGTGAAACAGAGGATTCCTCGCACCTGCCTCTGTGGGACATTGTTTTTTTCCTGCTTTCAGACTCAAACTGAAACAGCAGTCTTCCTAGGTCTAGAGCCTGACAGCATTCAGATTGGAACCACACCATTAGCTCTTTGTCTCCTGTTTACTGACTGTAGATTTTGGGACTTGTCTGCCCTATATGTATATGTATACACACACAGCCTATTGGTTCTGTTTATCTGGAAAACCTTGACCAGTACATGGAAACATCTTCAAGCATACCCTTTCAAAGAGCTCACTGTCTACTGAAGCCAGACCTTCTAATAGGGGTTGCAAACTCCAATTCCTGAAGGGTCATGGTAGTGAATTAGCGGCAGAATGTACTGCAGTAGGGTAGTGGTGGTGTTTGTGGCAAACTAGAGTGTACAAGCCCCACCTAAAGCCATTCAAGTTTTCTAAAATCACAGTGATGGCCACACAAAATATATTTGTAGCCAGATATGACCATGAGGCCTAGAGTTTTCAGCAAAATGAAACTGCTATACTAGAGATAAGCTAAAGAACCACAAAGAAAGGAAGGCTGGAGAATGCTTCCACAGAAAATATTTGCACTGAGCCTGCATGGTTACATGTAAGTGCTCTAGGCCAAGGACAAGGAAAGGCACTGTAGACAAAGAGAACAGCACAAGCAAAGGTACAGAGCCCTGACAGTGCCTGGGCCTGCTGTGCACTGCACAGGAGGTGGGGGCCAGGCATGCAGCTGGAGGGGTTGGCTGGGTCAGCTTCAGGAAGACCCTGCTGTCTGGAGAACAGCTACGCTGCATGCAAGCTCCCAAGACTGGTGTCAGGCGCAAGGCAGGCCCAGGCTGGGAGCCTCCAATCAGCCAAAGATCCATTTCCCTTTCTATAAAGGGCTTTCTCTGTGAGGGACTGAGAGGAACATGGCCAGCATAGCAATGAAGACCTTGCTAGGAAGACCTCCTCCTGTTCACTGCAGGCAGGGCTGACTCGTACACAGGGACTTGGGCTGCAGGACCTAGCCCCTGGGGACCTCGGCACCTTCCTTCTCCCACCTTATTCATTCCTACAACTAGCAGCCCTCATTATTAATGACCTAATTCTCTTGATTGAATGCCTGACACCCAGGCAAGCCATTCCCTAATTTAAGCCTGGAAAAGCCTGCAGCTAGGAGAGCTGGTGCTGGGAGGCAGTACCTATGGGAAAAAGGACCCACCTGGCACATAGGTCCTGAGAGCCAGATCCAGCTCCATCCTTCACCAGCTGCCTTCCTGGGATCACAGCCCATCCCTGGTCCCAGTTTCCATTACCTAAGGAATGATGGCCTTGGGCTGGTTACCTCCCAGGCCAGACCAGGGCCCTGAGTTCTAAGGCTATTCTAAGTGTAAGTCCAGGCTTCTGATCTTCAAGCAGAAAACTGTTTTTCTCCTTTGCTTTTGCAAAATACCTGCAACCATTAGAGGCAGCCAAAGCAGCTGGGAGATTACAGAACGAGAACTGGTTTTCACTTCTGGTGAATGTTGGGGTTTAGAGGGTCTCGCCAGAGGGTCTCAGCTCCAGACAAGCTCACTCTGGACTTGGTGAGACCAAATAATAACAATGGAACATTGAGGGTGAAAGGTCTTATCCCAAGCTTTCTATTCATGGTGGCTGGCCCTGCACTAGAATCACGTCTGCCCCTTCTCCACATCCTCACCTCCCCAACCCTCTCCCCCGAGAGTACCAGACCTCCTTACATAGCAACACAGTCAGTCATATTTCATTGACAACATGTGTGCAGCAGGCAAGTAGATTACGGTCAGGTGAGGATCCTGGCCATGGGGACTTCCATTTTCCCTATAGAGGGGTTGACAAATAATACACTTTTCTTCTCCACCCAAGTTCAGAGCAAATTACAGGGAAAACACACAGGAGCCAGGTGGGGGAGATCCAGACCTCAGCTGAGAAAAGCGAGGTGGAGGCAAGGGGCTCACGTGTGCAGGGTCCCTAAAATGTTACTGCTGAATTAGACGGCTGTGCCTGCCCAGCAACTATTTCTCACAGAAGACCCACAGGGGGCTGATCCCAGCATGTCCGGTTCCCTCTCCTAGGCTCCCCAGTCAGGAAAACACTGCCCCCCTTCCCTGAAGAGACACTGATGAGTAAGGGGAGAGGCTGAGGGCGAACCCTTAGTTGAGGTCCATCTGCAAGGAAACATAAGGACTAGGGAAAAAATGCTCCCCTGAGGAGCTAGTAATAATAATAGTGATAAGGATAATAATAATAATCAGTAACATACATTGATTACTTAATGTGCCCAGCTCTGAAGGCATACCATCTTAACTCCTCAAGACCGTCTGATGAGGTAGATGATGGAGCAGCTCAGAAATAATTACTGGCCCAAGGGTCACATGCCTGGTGAGGGTGTCTGACCACAAAGCTCTCCTGCCGAACCTCTTATTCCTAGACTGGCCGTCTCTTTACAGCTGCAGAGCCCAGGCATGGCTCAGGACCGTTTGAGTGGCAGGATGGTTCAGGCCTCTCCCCTGTAGAACAAGAATTGTAAGGATTGATTAGAAGGAAAATCATAGAATCACCCAAAAAAAGTCACACAGGGTTTGGTGAGGACTGTGCACCAGAAAATACTTCTATTTTGTACTTAACCAGGTTAAAAAAAGTGGATAATGTAGTAGAAGGCGCAGGGGCTTCCGAGTCAACCAGGAGACTTAAATTCCTCACACTTCAAAAGGAATAATATCGCCATCAGATCTAAAGCATAGGATGACTGTTATGATGATTATAACCATTATGCAAAATGCTGATAGCTATTAACTGGTTGTCATTACTATTATCGTTGCGTGGGGGCCTCCTGCCTTCCTCTTCCCACTGGGCTTTGAACAGCTTGAGAGTAGACGCTCTGTGTCTTCCCTTCTATCCCCAGAAAGATCACAATGCCGGGTGTGGGTAAAATTGTAATACTTCCAGAGTATCTCGCCTGGCTTTGGTACATCTGCATATCAACAGGCGTTCAGAGGTGTAAAGAAGTAGGCTTTAGTTCATTTGCATCTTGCATCTCCATATCAGTGGGTAATTACCTGGGCAACAGAGGGCTTATCTGTACCTGAGAGGTGTGGGGGAGGGCCGGTGTGGGTGCTGCTGGAGCCGGAGAGAGAGATGGGCTGGATGGCAGTTTTGTAAGACCCTTTCACCCCAAAGAGCATTTTGCAGTCAATTTCTTTGGTCACACTGAATCCATAGCAAACTTGCCCAGGCTGAAACCCATTAGCAAGACGCGGGCATGTAGCATCCACTCAGTGAATAGCAGGTGAAGTGGATAGGTTTATGTCCTTCATCCCCAACCGCACCTGCCCATGAGCTTGGGTGAGGTCTCCTGGCCACCAGCTCCCTTACCACTCTGAATATCCCCTTAGAAGAGCATTCACCACCTTTGTAATAGATTGTTGAAATGCTTGTTTTCCCTGCCAGATTGGCAGCACCGCTAGTGGAGGGCCGTGTCCTCTTACCCGCCATTTATTCCCATCCTTGGGCATGGCCCTCAGTGGGAATCCTCAGGACGGATCGAGAAAGTCAGTAACAGCCGTTTGCAATTTCAAGTATGACCGACATAGAGCGCGTTGCTCTGTAGTGCTCACAGATAAAGGGATTTCTATCTTGTACAGTTTTAAATGCACTGAGTGGCTTATGCCATCAGGTTTGTGACTTTAGGTAGTGCCCTATTTAACCATCTAATTTGAAGTTTCCCACCCCCTTCAGCAAGCCTGGGGCAGTAGGATAGCCCTGTTGGGACTAAAAAGACCATTTCTGCATTTTGAAGACATCAGTGCATTTACTGGCATAACTTTATCCATGGAGTCTTCACATTTTGACCCAGGCATTAAAGATAGTGGGATGCCTGCTGGCATGCAAATCCTAGTTCTGTGCTCACTCATATTAAATGGGAGACAAGAGGCTTTACTCATTCATTCATTCCTTCTCTCCATTCATTGGAGAAATGTTTTCTGAGTATCATCTGCACCACAAGCACGAGAAATATTGGAGTTGAAAACCACTCCCTTGTTCTTAGGGAGCTTGAAGTTAAGAGGGGGAAGATAGACATGAAATAGGCATTCCAAGTGCCAGTGCCATGCAGGGACTATGTGGGCTGGTTCAGGAGCACAGGGGAGGAGCGCCAACCGCATTCCAGAGAGTGGGCTCAGCAACACTTCGGGGAAGAAGTGACCTTCAAGCTTGGCCTGGAAGGTGCAGTGGCAGAGTTCCTGGCAGGAAGACCAGCAGGAGCTGTGCGAGGGGCTCAGCGGCGCGTGTCCTGCCCAAAGAACTCCGATAAAGGCAGCTGTGGGGAAGACGGTTTGCGCAGTGTGGGGAAATTGGGGTTCCTCTGGCCAGGATCCTCTCAGAACTTAAACCACGTGATGATGCAACTGGCCTGTTGCTGGGCTGCCGCTTCCACACCTGTGGGCAATAAGCTATTACTGCGCTATATACAGAGCTCGGCCCAGTGCTCTGGGGGGAGGCAGAGACGCTAGTCCTCGTCCTACCGCCGCCAGAGAACAAGCCGGGTAATAAACCCTTTCACCCCAAGAACGTTTTGCTGTCGAGTCCTTTGGTCACACTGAATCCATAGCGAACTTGCCCGGGGCTGAAACCCATTGGCAAGACAGCAGGGTCTGGATAATGAGGGGCCTTGTGTGCCAACGGAGAGATCCCACTGTGCCCTGGTGGCAAGAAGGAACTTTTGAAGGATTTAAGCAGGGTTGGATTGGTATTTTGAAAGACCGTTCTTGACCATGTAGAAAAGACTGGGCAGGAGAGCTGGGCAGGGCTGGCTTTGGGAGACCTCCCTCACCTAGAAGGTAAGACCTCTCTCACCCAAAATGTCTGAGGCTAGAAGGACACAGCCTTTAAAGTCCCTTCAGACTCTGAAATCCTATTTTTCTACAGAGATGGATACACTGAGTCCCTCAGAGTGAACAGAGGTGATCAGAATATATCACGACCAGGGGAAAGAAAGGTTCCCACAAGTGGGGGGTCTAAAAATACGAACACTTTACTATCTGTCCCATGCTTCTTCAGTGAGCCTGACAGGGTGTCAGGAGTTGGTGTCAGTACCTGTCTTCAGCTCCAGTTAAGAAAAGGATGGAGGAGGTAATCAAGAAGGGAAAATGTCACTCACCTTGCTTGATGGGCATCCTGCTGGAGCCACTCTGCGCCGACAGCGTCCCAAGGCAGGAGGACTCAGAGCAGACACTCGACTGGGGTCAGCCCTGGCTTTCCACTTTGGCTGCCTCCAGAAAACACGACTGGGATGGCCTTTGGGGAACCCGCCTGCCCTCATACTGCCCGGGGCTCAGGAAGAAACATTTTTCTATTCCTCATTCCACGTACCCACAGTCAGAACAACTCAGTTCTGCTCCAGAGGCGGGGTGGAGGTGAGGGGGAGCCTATGAGAAGGGGCATGTGGTCCTTACTATGCAAGACAGAGATGGCAGGAAGACCATTCCCAGAAAGGAAACCGTGTGAGTAACACCCCCAAGTCAGGAACTGCAGTAACCCTTTCATGCTGGCGCAGGACAAGAGTGTTGCTTTTGCAGTACCTGGGGCCTCCTCCCCTACCATCAGAGGGGCGGGGTGTGGGAGAGGTCTGGATGGTATGGAGGTGAGGCTGGTAGGGCCTATATAAGCCAGGGATTCCTTAGTCCTTGCATCTGTCGAATACTGGAAACACTGACCTATAAAACCACCTGGGCTTGGCAAAGCTTGTGTGCGTGTGTGTGTGTTGATTTTAAAAATTTGCAGAAGGTATATGCAGCAGTAGGGTACTCTATGCACATTTTAAGAGCATACAAGATACTACTATAAATTGTTTAGTTATTTATACTTAAATCACTGAAGTGTAAAACTATGGGCCAGAGGGTTCTATGCCAACTTCAATACAGAAACTCCCTCCCCTGCAACTTTTGGGGAGAGGGAGGCGAAAGTTTTGCATTATCCACAATATTTTTATTTGAATCAAATATGCTATTGTATTGTCTTTGCTTTTCTATGTGTTTTAAATATTTAACATTTTAATATTAAAATATAAAAACATAACTCAATTGTCAGCAGTAATAAAACTAGAGCTCTTTTCTAAAGCTCCCCCAGCCCCTGGGTCATCAGGCTCCACCGTCTGCCACCCCCATGCTGTGGACCCCAGCCCCATCCCCACTCCCACGGGGGCAACCTTAGTTCCACAACCTGTGATCCCCCTCCCAGATCATGTGGTACCTTAGACTCAAGCCACTTTCTCCAGACCCCTGAGCTGCCACTACCATGGGCCTTTCTGCATCTGCTTGGTGCTGAAGAAGTGGGCTCTGATGTCTGCACCTTCAGTAGGTGCAATCACTCTGTCACCTCCTGCCCCATCCAGGCCCTGTCCCTCCAAATGGCCTCCTGCCTTGGAGACTGTCACCCACTAGAAGCCCAGCTGGAGACAGATGAAGTTCTTGAGGTCCCTACAGCATCCCGGTTCCACGGGTAGCATGAGTCTGCCTAAGAGCATGTTGACAATGTGGCCTCAGGCCTCTCTCTGGGCCTCAGTGTCCTCATCTGAAAAAGAAGGGCCCCAAGCAAGGTACGAGTGTGCAGTGTCATTGTGAGGCCCGGAAGCTGCAGTCAAGTCCCTTACACCCCTGAGCCTTGGTTTCCTCATGGGTAGGTGAAGTAATAGTCACCGTAGATGCCCGGTGGAACTTTGCAGGTGCCGCTTATTAATGAGTCGGTACACTCATGAACCATGCATTTACTGAGGGCCTTCTGTGAGCCTGGACAGTGCTGGGGGTGGAGAAACAGCAGCAGACAGTGGGGAGGTCACGGTCCTTCCACTGAGGGCTCCCAGTGATGGTGCAGAACCAGCCCTGTCAATGCTCGACCCCTATCCCATGTGGCTAATAACAAGTGAGGCAAGAGCAGGTGCTGTGGGGTTGAGAGGATGTCAAACCCCGGCTGGGGCTGGAGGAATAGGAAAGCCCTCCCAGGAGAAATGACCCAGGATTCAGACCTCCACAGTGAGTAGAAGTCTAGGACCTAAAGACAAAATATTAACTCCTTGTCTGTTCCTTCTTTCACTTGTGCTAAGATGATGGCCCCCTTTCCTGGAGTGATCTAATTTTAGACTCTCCACATTTCTGGTAAAAGCCCAGGATTCAGGCTCAATCTCGATGTCCAGTTGCATCTGGTTTTAACCTGAACTTGTCTAGGTGTCAGCAGCCACGTGCAGAATGAGGACGTCAGGGCCAAGAGGGAGGCCCCTCCGTCCACACATCACAGTGTGTTCCAGATGGACTACAGAGGTAATGTGGGTGTGAGAACACCCAGAGGACACTGGAGGAACTAGGAATGAGTGTGCACCACACACCCGAGGGAGAAAAGACTGGCATGGTGTAGCAGTCATAGAAAAATCCCAAAGGGAAACGGTGGGCAGCGGGGACTACAGCAAAATGTGAAGTTTCTACACCTGGGGGAGGAGACAACAAGCAGGGAAACTATTTGTAGCAAAGAGTCACTATCTTCATTGCATAATTAATTCATACCCACTCATAAGAAAAATACCGAGCTTTCTGTAGTTAAATAAGTAAAGACACAATTTCCAAAAGACACAAGGACCCCATTCATGGGAGACAGATAGGAAAATGCACTTCTAGTCTTAGTAACCAAGAAACCGTAAGTGGAGACCGGGATGAGATGAGATGGATCACAAGAGATGAGATAAGATGAGATAGTGTCATTTATATTGAGCAACCAACCATTTATATCCAACGCTCTTAAAGTGGGACAATCCCAGGCTGGCAAGGGACGGAGCAAAGAGCTTTCTGTTCCTTTGTCGGTGTTGTGGGAGGACATGGTCTGGTGGAGCCGCTTGCCTGGTTTTAAAGGCTTTTGATAAACATACTATATTGAAGGCTTCATATTATATGCAAAAGGGAGCAACCGCATGTTTCTATAGAGTCCCAGGGCTAAGCTAAGAGGGATGTAAGGACTTGTTGAGGTCATTAGTTTATTCTTTCACCCATTCAACAATTAGTCATTGAGTACCTGCTATATGCAAGGCCCAGAGCTCCATACAGGCCTGGCGGATAGAGCTGTGAAAAGATGGCCATGGTCTCCAGCCAGGTGGTCCTCTGCCCAGCTAGAGTGCTTCATGGAGAAGGACTTCAAGCAGTTTTGTGGGGTATTATAATCTCCCCTCCAACATCTGAAAGAGGCAGAGAGCACCTGACCTTGCAGAGCCAGCAGCCTCTGGTAACTGGCAGGTCTCAGTAATTAGAGGTGACACAAACACTTGAGCAGGCAGCCACCATGGCACGATTTGGAGACCAGTGACCTGGTTTCTGGACTTGACTTGGCTCCTTTCTGGCTGTGAGCTCTTGAGCAAGTCCGTAGCCCTGTGGCTGTGAGTATGAGACCTACCCATACGCATGAGTGGCAGAGAGTTCAAGGTGCTCCCAGATGTGGAAGCGTTTGGCAAATTGTGACACGTACATTACTCGGGACACCAAGTTTCCTTAGGGAGCAGTTGTTTATTTCAATTCACACCCCACAGTCTGACCCCTCCTGTTGAAGCTTCAGCATCCGGGGCAGGGACGGATTTCTCTTGCGCAATCTCGTCTTTGCTGAGAGAAGAGTGTTCCACGTAAAGGGACTCCGCGTTCCTTTTCACAGTTCCAGAACTCTAATGACTTGATGGCTAATTTTGTTCTGATTCATATATTGCTTAATTAGGATTTGTACCCTGTAGCAGATGGCTGTCTCCATTAAATCATGATCCATTCGCTCTGACTGGAAGCAGCTGGTTTGGGGAGGTTGATGGCAATCTATTGCCTGTGTGTCAAGATGAGCCATGGCGAAGGGAATTCGGGTGGAAATAATGCAATTTGTTCCATTTAGTTTTACCTGTAAAATTAGGATTTCCCCCCACCCCCCACCCCAAGTCTTTAAGAGGTTCCCCCCTCGATTCTCACAAACCGTAAGCAGTCGGGGAGGCCAGAAGCAGGACCACTCCCTGAGAAACGGATGGAGAGAGGCAGCACACACAGCTGCTCTCTGGGCTTCCCGGGCCTGGGTGTGCAACTGGGGCAGCCAGCCAGTGTCAGGACAGACCAATCGTGTCGTGTCATGCTGAGAGGCAGATCCATCACTCTCGGAAGGGAAAGTTTCTTGTGTTTTATTTTTCCTTTCATTGCTTTGTTTTACCAGCAGGGGACTAAGCCTCAACGAGGGAAGTCACTTGCCCAAGAACACCAAGTGGCCACGGTCAGGGTCAGGTCCACAGCCTGGACCCTCACTACCCATCGAGGGCCCCAGACCAGCACCATTGGCTCATCTGGGAGCTCGCGAGCGATGCAGAGTCTGCAGGAAATCCGACGAGTCAGGGTCTGCGTTCATCAAGATCCCCAGGTGACTGGTGTGCTCCTGGAAGCTCAAGCAGACCGGATGACTCCGGTCATAGACAGAGGGGCCGGGGCACCTCGGCCATGACGTACTTGGGAGCTGTCATTTGTGGAGCGTATGCCGGGGGCTGGGAACCTCACAGTTTTTGCAAAACGCTTCATGTGTTTTAAGTGATTTAATATTCACTGAAGTATTGAATGCAAAGCAGGTACTTGATTCCCATTTTTCTGATGGAGAAATTGGGGCCCTGAGAGATTGAACGTGTTGCCCAAAGCTACAGAGCTGGTGGATGAAATTTAAACCCAGGTCTATCTAATGGCCAAGCCTGTACTTTTGAACTGTTACAGCCAACATCATCTCTAATACCAATGACTTTAAAACCGTTGTTAAAGCTACAGATGTCTTCAACATCTTTTTAAATAAATTACATTCATCCCTGCCCTCTAAAATTGTCACCTTTTAGAAAATGTAACTTCATAATGAATGTCTATCGCTTCAGAATACAAGGAGACCCATAGAGCCTAGGAAAGTATGCAGAGCTCTTTGTCCCTTCACCGAATGAACCCAGTCTGCTGAATATTTTGAATAAACTCTTTATTTCAAAAGAGCTTTAGATTTACAGAAAAAATTATGACAATAGCTCAGGGAGGTCTCATAGACCCGGTACCCAGTTCCCCTACTATTAACATCTTACAGTATGGCATGAACCAAACTTTGTTCAGATTTCCTTGGTTTTAACGTAAGGTTCTTTTTCTGTCCCAAGATCCCATCCAGGGCACCACATCATGTTTACTTGTTATGTCTCCTTCGGCTCCTCTGGGCTGTGATGGTTTCTCAGATTCTCCTGGTTTGATGACCTTCCCATTTTTGAGGAGACTCCACATGATACCTCTAATTCTACAGAAATTCTGTAGAATGTGCGTCTTTTGCGATTTGTCTGATGTTTTCCTCGTTAGGCTGAGTTTGTGGGTTTGGGGGAGGAAGACCACAGAGATCATCACATCATATCCTCCTATCAGCATGATTTATCACTGTGGATGTTGACCTTGCTCACCTGGCTGAGGTCATCCTTGTTAGATTCCTCCGCCATAGTCACTCATCCCCCCTCGCCACTTTTCCCTACTGTTCTCTTTGCTGCATTGGCTGGGGCCCAGCAAATCAGACTGATGAAAACAGATTAACAAGAGAAAAGCAAAGAAGTTTATGGACATGTGCGTCATGCAAACAATTGGGAGTTCTCACTGATGAGTAATTCCAAGGAGTGGTTAGAACACAGACTTACTTAGCTTCTTAACAAAACAAAAATACATTTTGAAGAGAAGGGATAAGACAAAGGAAAAGGACTTTGAGTTTCTGGGGATAGTAAATTGTGGGAAGGCCAATACACGGGGGAACTAATGGAAGATAAGGGCTCCTATCTTTATATAGTTTGCACATTTTGTTACATAGATTCTTCTGGTACCGTCTCTGGGCCTAGAATCTAGATTTGTCTCTGATGATTAACTCCATCCTTCCTGGTAGGGAGGGGAGGGGAACATCTTTACAAATACATGCACTACTTTTAAGCAAATAGGAGGTCAGAGAGCTTTTCTTGTATCTGCTTCTTCTCAATTACCTTCAGCTCAAAATAATCCTTATGCCAAAGTGGCATATTTGAGGGTGGCATATTCTGGGGTCCCTCAGAACTCCCTATGTATGGCCCATGCTTGGGGAGTGGGGAGTTGTTCTCCACCTTGAGGGCAGAGGATCTACATGAATGATTTGGAATTCTTCTGCAAGTGAAATTTGTCTGTTCTCCTCCACTTATTTATTTATTCAGTCATGCATTTATATTACTATAGAGTCATGGATGTTTATTTTATCCTTTGGGTTATAGTCCAATACTACTCAACTTGTTGAAGTTGTTCCAGCTCTAGTCACTCATAGCTCTTTCAGGTAGCTCCTGCCTCCCCTTGGCATATTCCAATCACTGTGGATTTTCTTTTTATCACTTCCGCACTTTCTGACACTCCAGGATGCTCCAGATTCTGCTTGTACACCCTCTTTCCCAGCCCTAGAACCAGCCATTTCCCCAAGGACCACTTTATGTTTTGAGCTCCTGTGCTTTATGTAGGACATCAGCCTGACTACCACTCCTGGCATTTCTACCTGCTATTGGGCTAACTCTTAGTGTCTTTTCTCCTTCCTGGTTTATTGCTCCTAATCAGCTGCTGACTAGAAATCTAAGGCCCTATTTATCAGAACTGTTTCTAAAATACCTTCTTATCTCAGTGCCAGGAATGGGTTAAATGTCCTCTTTGATTCCTATTGCCTTTCCCAGACCATTTCTCCTCCCCACTCCTTGATGGGGTGCTCCCCAGCTGCACTTCCCCGTGCCCTGGCTAGTTGTTGATTTCTCGATTATTCCTCTCATTCATTGAGAACTTAAATCCCTGGTTCACCACCTTCCTCTCCACCCCAAATCTCATTCTCAGTGGCCACAGCATATGTGTGGATAACTCAGCTTCTTTGATCCATTAACTCCTGATCTTTTACATCCAACAGCCTTCCTCATCCCAACAAAGCCAGCCACCCCCACTGTCACACCCCAAACATTGTCACCACCAATAATCACAACACCCTAGAAACCTCATTTGCAAGAATCCCACTCTCTGGCCATAAGCCATGGACCGAGGTCACTTTCTGCAGCGCCCCCCCGCCCCACCATCTCACCACACTCTTCACTCTACGGGCCAGCCCTTCCTCAGCACACAGCCACCTCATCTCTAGATTACTTGGTCCACCGTTAAAATTGCTTTCTGATAAAATGCCACACACCATTGCCCTCTCTTCCGATTTCTTTTACTTGGCCAGGCCATGCCCTGGTTACTCTTCCTTCTCTCTTCAGGTGCTGGCACCCAAGGAGCTGAGCGTTCCTGGAGGGAACCCCGCATGTGGGATAACTGGTTTCCCTGAATATTCAGGACTGCAAGCCTCACATGGACCCAGCTGAAATAGCTACCATATCCATCCCTGCCCGCTTCCTTCCAGCCTTTCTGAGACCCTCTCTTGTGCCTGGCATGAGATTAGGCACCAGGACACAGGGTTAAGGAATATCGCTGACCTGGTCCTCCTTTCCAGAAGGCCCAGCTGCGTATTCCCTCTCCGTCCTCAAGTTCTGCTGTCTCACAGAAGCTGGACTCCTTAATAAGCCCCTCTCACAGCAGTCTCTCTGGCCTTTTCTGCCTCACAGTTTAATATATCTGCCTTGTGTGTTACCACAGAAATGACTTCATTAATAATAATGATAACCAATGCTCAGAATCCTCCTTAAATCCCACCAACTACCTCCATAACATCATCTCCTCTAAGCCCCATGACAACACCTGAGGCAGAGAGAATTGGGGTTACATATCTCCTTTGGCACAGTGCCCACAGCACACAGTTGATGGCCAACAACATCTGCTGAACAAATGAGTGAATGAATAAACATAAGAAACACTGGCTCAGAGGGCTGAGGGCCCTCGGCTGGGAAGCACGACCCGGGGCATCTGCCAGTGTCAGGCTTCTTGCTCCAAGCCTGCTCTTCTCTGTGGAGAGATGGGAAAGGAGGCTCCCAGAACGCATGATCAAGCCACATTTTTGGCATTGGCTGCGGCAGCCCTTACAGCGCTGAATGAGGGAGGCTGGGGCAGTCAGTGTCAGTGTTTCTGATTCTTTCACTACTTAATTATTATTGTTATTTAATAATAGCTATCAGTCTTTGAGTGGCTTCTACATCAGGTGGCTTCCACATGCCGCGTCATCTTGTCTTCCCAGCAGCTCTGTGACGCAGAGCCCACTACCTGTCCTTCACAGGCGTGGATCATAAAGGAGGGGTTATTTGCCAAGCAAGTGAGGGTTGAAGCCAGCACTTGATCGGCATCTGCCTGCACCGCAGCCTCTGCCGTGTGTATGCACAGGTCATATTACAAACCCTAAAGGCTCTAAATTTAAAGGATCCAAGAAGTTCCAGGGGGAGGAAAAACAGAAAACGAGCAGGTGGAGTCAAGAAGAGGTGAGAGATGCTGGGGGCTCCACTTGCTGAGATTCCTGTGCCTACAGAACACAGTACTGCCTGTGGCCACTTACAGAGATCTCCTCCTCTTAGTTCCCCCTGCATGGACTCCTAGAATTCCAGTTCCAGAAGACACGCAGCAGTCATCTCACCAACTCCCCTCCTTTGACAGATGAGACAACTGGAGATCAGAGAAGGCAAGAGGCTTGTTCAAGGGCAAACAGCAACTTGGTGCCAGAGTTGGCACTAGGAACCAGGTTCTCTCTTTCCTGTCATTGCCCCCAAGTGGCCTTACTCTATCGGTAGTAACCTGGTTTCACACAGGGGTTGGGGCACGGGCGCAGGGATGTGGGTGTTGCCATGGGGAATGACATAATTCACCCTCCATTTTGAGTCCCTGGCTTGCAGGGTACATCCCCTGAAGATGCAGAGGGGGAGTAACTTCCACTCTTTACTCACCTGAGGAGCCTGGCTCACCCCACAGTTAGGCTTTAGCAAGAGACTTTTCCCTTGAGATTCCCCACCTCCTTCCCCTGCACTGTTCTTTCACTCCTCCCCAAATCCCAGCCAGAACAGTGGGGACTTGGCTAAGGAGCCTGGAGTTCCAAATTACTGCTGGATCCGATTCCCAGTTTATCAGCCCCTGGCATCCAGTGTTGGGTGGGGATGGAGCCCACAGAATAAATGATGGATAGTCACCGATCAGTTTCCGGGCTGCTGGCCTTGGGGCCATCCACCTTGCCATTAAGAGAGCCATGCTTGGCAAGGGAGATGCAGGCAAACAGAGATGAATACTTTTTATGATCCAACTCTGAGTGAATTCATTAGAGGACCTGTTTAGCTTCAGGGCGAGTGGGAAGAGATGAAATAAGTTAATGGATGCTATAGCGCTTTCTAAACTGTAAAATGGTTGTGAAAGCATTTCCAACTGCAAAGTGTCACGTAAATGTGAGGTGAGATGGGTATGTGAGCCCCCCTCAGAGCATGTTAGTGGGGTGTGGGTAGCAGCCCTCCCGACCTGAGGAACAGCAATGGCTGTCTGCTCCAGCAGGCCCAGCTATTTATGAATTTAGGGTTATAAATTTTGCTATCGAGTAAATGCTTTTTCTCCCCCCTTGAAGACCTTTCCTTTGCAGCAGACTGTGCAGCCCCCTCCGACATGGCTTCAGTTTAAAAGTGCATGCTGAAGGGAAATTTTCAATTGCTCCCTTCTGTAATCAGAAATGTAATTCTCTACAAAATTAGTTCAATGTAGTAAGTCCTAGAGCACAGGGAACAATTCCTTGAAGATTTATAAAAGGCACAGGCTGCTATAAAAGAATTTGATATTTTTCTAACTAATAATTATTAGTAGCGATTACATGGCTATTTACCTTTGTCAGAACCCATAAAATTATACTATTAAAACTGGTCAATTTTATAGTATGTAAATTATACCTCACTAAAGTTGATTTTTTTAAGTGGCATAAACACCTAGGAACAATTTGGTATTTTTCAGATAATTATTATTAGTTAAATTTAACCGAGTATATTCCTAGGTATAGAATGTTCTTTTCTACTTATTTAAAATTTTGAATTTAAAATTTTATCTTCAGCCTTCTAGCTAGTGGGATGTGGATTCATCAGTGATTTATCCCAGGGCTTAACACAGAACAGTTATTGAATAATTGTGATCAAAGTGCTCCCAAAGCATTTGTATGTTCCTCAATAAAAACAAAAGCTAGAGCCAGTAAAAATTAAAAGTAAGTAAATAAAATTTTATCTTCAGGACACCCATCTCAGTCTGAAATAGAATTCTGAAATTTTGGACAAGCTTCCCATCAAAATTTTCTTATATTTTGTAGCTTTGTATTTCAAATAAAAAAGCCATTATTTTCTATATTACTTTTTGCCCTTGTTTTAGCTTTCTACCATGTTTAATCAGGTAGAACATTTTACTTGACTCTGCCACGTTCTTCACTGGACAGGTGCTCAAAAGGAAACTGAAAGATCATTTTCAACAGCACTGAAGGGAAGGTGTGGCCTCTTCCCCATCTGTATTCCAGTGGAAGGTCCTAGGGATTAGTAACTTCCAAGTCAGGCCTGATGTATTTTTTCTTTGCAACAATATGGCATTGACAGCAGATCCAGCATTTTCAGAGATTCCTATTGTTAGGTGGGAACACTTGTTCCTTACTCATGGTATTTCCACTGCAAAGAAGGAACATAATTAATGTAACTCCCAATGTTTCCTTTTCCTTCCTTATGGAGGGAACTTCCTTAGTGGCTCTCTCTGCCCCCTTTCCTCAATTTCACCAGGGGCTGAAGTGACATCTTGTTGGCAAATATGGAAAAATAAACCAGGCAGGCTCAAGTTAACTCCTTCAGTCTTCATCTTGAGAGTGAGCCTCCCCACAGAAGCATGAGTTCTCTGCTTTACTTTGTCCTAAGACCAGCCTGAGCAGACCCCTCTCCGTATAGAGCCAGGGCCCTATCCTAGTCCAGCTGCTAGGACTCTAGGTGGTCAAGTCAGTCTGATTCTAAGGTTTAATTTCAGCAAGCCCAGTCACCCAAGAATACAAGCCATGTCTTCCAGTCTTGAAGTTCCATCACCTTCTCTTTTGGACAGAGAAGGGGGTGGCATTAATGAACTACCCTCAAAGACTCCAGCACTTAAAAGACAAAGCAATGGACATGCATGGAATTCCCAGTCCTACCACCTACCTAGAGTGTGATTAGGGACCAGCTGCTTGATCTTTCTGAGCTCCATTTGTAAAACACAGAGAAAAACAATGCCAACATCACAGGACACGTGTGAGAATCAAATGAGATACCAGATGATGATAGAGCGTTCGGTAAACCATGATGACCTCTGTATTTAGGAATTATGCCTAAAAACATTTGCTATAGACTAAATATTTGTGTCCCCCTCAAAGTTCATATGTTAATACCCCAATGTGATGGTGTTTAGAGGTGGGGCCTCTAGGAGATGATTACAACATGAGGGTGGAGCCCTTGTGAATGGGATTAGTGCCTTTATAAAACAGCCTCCAGAAAGACCTTCGTCCCTTCTACTGTGTGAGGACACAGAAATAAGGCAGGAAACAAGTCCTCACCAGACGCTGAATCTGCTGGCACCTTGACCTTGGACCTCTGACCTCCATGCCTGTGATAAATTAATTTCAGTTGCTTATAAACTACCCAGTTGATGGTATTCTGTTAGGGCAGTCCAAATGGAGTAAGACAGTGTGGTAGCCAGACTTTAGTAAACACATACAAATGCACACATGCATGCAAAGATCCAAGCTATTCACATGGCATCTGTCCTCTTAGAATTTCATAGACCACTGTCCACTTTATAGTCTTGTCTCTAGGACTAGTCCTGAGCAAGACTTGGTAGCAGGTGAAGGCACCATTTGATGGATGTCACATGAGTGTAGTGAGGTGGCTGAGAGCATAGGCTCTGGTGCCAAACAAAACTGGATTGATTCCCAGCTCCACCTCTCACTAGCTGGGAGTCTGCAGGTAAATTAACTCATGTCTATGCAAAATGAGAATGAGAATGAATGAAGGTAATAGTGGGTCCTGCTTTATAGGGTTATCATGAGGAAGTAAATGAAGTAAGGCATAGGATAAACTCAATTTGAATGATGGCACATCATAAGCATTCATTATGTGGCAACAGACATCATGATGTCTGCCACTGTCTCTGCATGGCACCCATGATATGCACAATCCCCAGGCTGGTCAGGATTCTCACCAATACTCCTTGTCTGAGCCCAGCCTCCTTGTCAGGCCTTGTAGCCCACTCATCTCAGCATCACTCATGCTCTCGGTTCCCCCAAACCAGGTCACGCCCTGTTTACTGCAAGCTCCTGGCAGTGAACAGGAGTTATGTGCCTTTGTCTGTATATTCATTCATCCACCAAGGGCACAGACACAAATGAGTCTCCTTCTTGCCCTCAAGGAGCTCACCCAAGAGGGTCACAGACACGAATGGCTCTGCTCCCCAGCTGAGTGTGAGGGGTAAGCCCGGAAGGACAGGAAGTGCCCTGGGAGTTCAGGACATGATTCCTTCTAAGGTGGTCACATTTAACTTGAACTTTAAAGGCAGGAGATGCTGAGGAAGAGCTCCCTGAGCTACAGGAAGTGTGAGGAAAGGGACCAAGGCCAACAAAGGCATGGTAAGAAACTACAAGGGCTGTGAGAGGAAGGTTATAGTGATCCAGGGCTTTGGACCACCAGGAAAAACCCTATAAACAGATGATGAGGTCAGGTCGGTGAGCCCAAGTTAGGCTTTGCAGAACCCTGAGTAACATGCTAAGGGCCTCTAGATGCTGTGGGGCCCATTAACGGTGCTTGAACAAGGGCATGCTGGCATCAGGGCAGTGTCTCAGGGTGATGCATAGAGCGAGTTGGGCAGACAGATTATGACAGAATCAGGGGGTTGGGAGGCAGATGCCTTCTGAAAACCAACGGGCAGCCATGGTCTCCAGTACCTGTTCCCTCACTCATCTGAGCGGTGGTGGTTGAGCTCCCTGGGCCAGGCAGCAGCTGTGCGTCTTTGAGTGGGACACTTGAATCTTCCTGGGCCTCCATTTCTTCATCCATGATAGAAGGGTGTCAGTACTTGAGGACAAAGGTTGCGCCGTCTGGAGCCACATCTTAGGCGTGGTTGCTTCTGTTGCTTTCTGGAGTCTTCTGCAGCCTCAGACCCCACTCTGCCCAACCAAATATTGGACTTGAGGTCTTAAAATATCTCATCCGCCCTTCCCAAGCTCCGCTAGACTCTCATCTCCCTGGGGGCAAAAGCATACGTTTCCGTATCATCTGGGCACACATTGTAGGTGCTTGCTCAGACATTAAGGTCACATAAATGTGAACATCCTTTGAAAGGTCATCTTCTCCAGACAAGTGAGGAGTCACCAACACAAACAGGTCATGTCACCGACTGAGCCTTTATATCACACACACGTACTGTAGCTGGGCCTTTATCGGCCTTCATTTACCCACCAAGAGCCGTAGGAAGAAGATATTTCTATTCTCATGTTCCCAAGGACCAGGTAGAGGACCAAAGAGGAAAAAACAAGGCATTTGCCTGAAGTCACAAAAGAAAGACAAGGGCACACTGAGCTGGGACCTAACAGGGTCCGGCTGGCTCTGCACCCCAGGCTCTTCCCACCACACTGCACTGTGGAATCACACCAGCCCCCTCTCCTGTCCAGTACCCCCCATCCTCTGGGGTTGGGAGTGGCCCTGCACATCTCAGGAGCCCTGGCATGTTGGCGCTCCTCAAAGGGAGCAGGGCTGCTGTGGCAACATGATCCAGGGGAGAAATACCACTTTAATGTATTTCATCCATCAACCACTCCAACAGGAAAGACAAATTATTAAACATGCCCTGTGCCCCCTTTCACACCTAAGTGGACGACAACAATGAAAACTTCTCATTGCGGGAGTCACCCTAGAGACACATGAAAGGAAATTGAATGTGGAATGTGGGAGAGAAGGATTTCCATGGGGGATCTAGGTAACTCTGGGAGTGTTCAGAGAGATGATCGTTTTACAGTCAGCTTAGCCAGCAGCCTTCAGATGGACACTCTCAAGAACAAGCCCAGAAAATTTCTGGAGTGGTCAGTGAGAAATAACATTTCTCAATATGAATAAAAGTTATACATGCACATTTGCTGATAACAATGCTTTCTAACTTAAAAAATAAAAGAACGTCATTCATGAAAATTTTGAAAGTAAGAAAAACAGGAAGGGAGGAGAAATTCCCTTTGGTCTGACCCCTTTGCTTTTTTCCCTTGCCCAATAAACAGGCCCTCTCAGAAACCGCCTGGGTAACATCTGATACACTCCGTTCCACTTCTCTTCACACATATTCAAAGCTAGGATTTGGAGGGAAAAGGAAGTATTTTTTTTAACATCTATAATATGCTAGGCAAGTGCTCACTCTTTTTCTTTTGTTGCTCCATTTAATTCTCATAATGATACTGTGAGGCCAGTAGCAGTAGCCCTGTTTCAAGAAGGAAAAACTGAAGCTCAGAGAGGTTCAGAAATTTACCCACATTACACAGCTTCCGAGTGGTGGCAACTGGATTCCCACTTGGCTCTCACAGACTCCAAAGCCCAGGTACCTTGGAAGGAACAGCATGGGATACAATTAAGGCTTGGTCCTTACTCCCCAGTTTCTCGTGGTCAAACAGGGATGATCAGATATGCATAGCATGTACCAGAAGCCCAGAAAATATGCAAATGGTTAATAGAGGTTAAATTAAAGTCCTCTGAGAATTCACAGAAGGAATGTGGTATTTTCAGTAGGAGGTAAGCAGAGAGGGATCAGATTAGTGGAAAGGGTGATATTTGATCTGGTTCTTGAGGAGGGGGTGGGATTTTAAAAGCCATACTGGGGGAGATGGAGGGCATTTTAGGCAGAAGTAACAGCCTGAAGAAAGAAAAAGAGGTTGAACACTCAAGAGCCTTGAATAAGAGAAAGATTCTTTTGGCTGGAACTTAGGGACGTATGAATGGGAGACACAGAAAATGAAGCTGGAAATGAGGTTAGATGGACATTGAAGGGCCTTGAATGCTGGGCTAAGGGTTCGATTTTTATTATTGAACAGGGGTATGCCATGTCCTGAGTAGCAGTCCAAGAAAATCAGTTTAGCAGCCCCTTAGAGACTGAACTGAAGTGTGGGACTGGGGGTACAGGTGTGGAGGAAGCATCTTTTCCTGATAGGAAAGCCAGGTCAGTGGCAACTGTTCTAGAGAAAAGGGTTATTGAGGCCAGTGGAGGGGAGGGTAAGCAGAGGAGGGCACTGTGTTGGGGAGGAAGAAATTTCCTCTAGTCCTGGAGGGTCCTCTGCCTGGACTAAGAATCAAATTGACATAAAACAGATTAACAGGAGGACAAAACAAATGACATACATGCAGGGAATCCACAGGCATAGATTCCATAGACAGTCAGTGACAGTGACATAGATATGTCATCCTTAACCAGGGAGAAGGGGGTAGGGGTCTGGGACTTCAAAGGTAAAAGGAAGCACTTCACAGGAACATGAAAGAGTAAATGTTTGGCAAACAATACTCGGCTGCTCCCTGTCTACCTCCTGCAGGTGACATTATAACGTCCTGACCTATGGTGACAGCTCTCTCTCCTTGGAACAAGCCCACCATGTAAATTCTTTTTATGTAGTTGGAGAGGGGGAAGGTCAAAGTTTCTTCCTGAATCTTTTGCGTCTTGATTGTTTCCAGCTCTGAAATAATCTGTCTGTGAAATTGGCCCACCTTGGGGTGGCCTGACGTTGGCCCCTACAACTGGAGTCTGAGAGATTCTGGACATAGAGATTTCTGACCTGAGTTACTAAGTAGATGGCAGGGCCATCCACTCAGAGAGGGAACCCAGCTTGGGAGCGAAACACAATGAGATCCAGGTGAGCCTGAGGCACCCGGGAGGCATCCAGGTGGAATGTCCAGGATGCAAGTGGTTGTATGTGTCAAGCACCGGATGTGCTGGTCTAGCAAATTTTGACACATCCCACGGCAGGTGCAGCGGCAGCCCAGGAGACCGTCTACTCCAGCCTCATCCTTCCTGCAGCAGGGCCAGCAACAATGGCGCCTCCTGTTCATTGATCCGCCAGTGTCTCCGACTTCCCAAGGCCCATGCACAGGGCCACTCTTTCATTCCTCGTCCCTGAGACCTTCCTCCTGAAGTCACAGCATCCAGTGTGCCCCACTCTGGTCTCATCTCCCCATTCCTCAAGCCCTCAATCCCCCGGAGGCCTCCCGGGGGGGCCTCTTCCTCCCTCAGCCTCTCCAGGTCTTTGGCCTCCCCGTGCCTGTGTTCCATCCCTACCCAGCTTTTGTGCCATGGCGGGCTGTCTAAGCCATTCTTTCACCCACATCCTTGATTTCTTGTCCTTCTACCCCTGCACTGCACACAGCTGGCTGAACTCCACCATTTCACGCGTGCAAACTCCCACCTTCTTTGCTCCTCTGCTAGGCAGCTGAGCAGGGGAAATACCATGTAGCTCCACTGAGGAGGCCTGCTAACCATTCATGGTCTTTCTTCAGTCAGGCCACCTGCATCATCGTCAAAACCTTTTATTTGTCCTTTCCAGCTCCTTGTCCCATTCCATGTCTTCTCCCCTTGCTCCATAAATTGTCCCCATTGTTTGCTGCATCTTGACCTCCTCTTCTTAGCTGGCTTCATGCTCAGATCTCCTTCACTTCATCCTTATTCAATCTCTTACCTGTTTTTCTCTTTCCAACTTGTCAATTCACTGTCTTCCCTTTATTTATCTGCCCATTAAAACTGGCTTTTATCTCCACCACCCTGCTGATCTCAGGAAGGTCATGAGTTGCTTCCAAGAAGCAATGTTGACATGTTTCTCCCATGCCTCTTAGATTTGATTCTGCTGATCACAGATTTTTCTTGAATCTCTTATTCCCATAGATCCACGGCATTTCAGCTTCTGGTGTATCCAATGCCCCTTTCATTCTTTCCCAGGGTTCCTCATAGGCTCCTCCTCCTCTTTCTAGGGACCAACTCACACCCTGTCAATCAGAGAGTCCAAGAAAGCTTCCACTGAGTTACCAAGACTGGCCTGGGAACCCATCCAGGATTGTTTATTCCGTGGAGGACAGGAGTGGGAAGAAAGGATATGCTAATAGTAAGAGCCGAGAAGGGTCCAAGGCAGTCGTGTTCAGTCCCTTTATCCATCCCTCCAATACAATTAAATCCTTCCTATTTCTAGGAGCAATTAATTGGACAAAAGGGGAGAAGCTTCTTTTCGACATATCTAAAAGAATAAAAGTTTCTATTTTAAAGACTTAAGTAGAAAACCTGATCAAGAGAGAAAATGATTTCTCCTTTGCATGAAACATTGCTCAACCTTAATGATGCCAGGGAAATAGACCATTTAAGTGCATCACGGGTTAAACAGAAGCGGTGGCTGGCTGATCTAATGAACACAGTTAATGCCTCCTGAAATTCTCCTTGTGGCTCTGAGAAGAGGGACACAACAGGGCCTAGAAACAGAAAGTAAACAGGGATCCAAACGGCCTCCTTTCCTGGGTGTTCCGCAGACTGGAATTCGAAGTCTTTGATGAGCTTCATTAGAGTCTGAGCTGCATTCGTCTCTGTCTCTCCCCATTTCTCATTTTGTCTGAAATCCCTCTGGTTATTCTAATTGGAAAGGTGCTTGTACCAACAAATTCAGCTTCTCTTTCTCCTTCTCAAAATGTACTCTGGATGCCAACATTTCACCCCGTTGTCTGCCCCCTGGGGATCCCTCCTTCCCATTGTTAGCTTCCTTCCCACTCTTCCCCTGTTTCTGGGTCAATCTCATTAGCTTCCGTCTCCCTAACCTTGGACTGCCCAGAGGGAGGGATGCAAAATGATAAATGCAAATGGTATGAAGTTGTTTCCCCATTGAATGCATCAGCAGCCTGTCAAAATGCCACCGTCTTTCTTTGGCCCAGACCCACCTCATTCTGGTGCAGTCTGAGCCACAACAAGGCACTGGGGAAGGTGTAGCCTCAGTGTTTAGAAAGCTCTGCCAGTGCTTAGCTGCTTAAATTTAAGACACTTCACTAGTCCAGGCCTCAATTTCCCCACCTATCAAATAAAGATAACAATATATAAGGCACAAAACTGTGATACTCAAAAGTCCTCGCACACCCATAAATGTGTTAATTCCGTGGGAGCAGGCTGGGGGGTTTCAGGCTTCCCTGGGGAATGTTTCCACCCTTAGGCTATTTTGAGAGTTGAACATGAAAATGAGTGTGATGATGCCCCAGCTCAGTTCCAGGCCGAGCACCCACACCTTCTGTGTCCTGCTCCTCCTGAACCCCCGGGAATATCTGAAAGATGTGGGTGGCTCCCCCAGCCTCCCTTTGAGCTGGACCCCTAACCTCCATGCCCTCTATTTACTTTGTATGTGGCCAGCTTACCAATCCCTAATTGCCTCTCATTAAACATTACTAAACTGATAAATACTAATTACTCTGAAGAAAAAAATCCTCTAAAGAACAGCATACTCAGAAGTGTCTCAGATAATAGACATGGGAAGCAAGCCGCATAGCGAGAGCTTATCTTCTTCCTGAATTAGTGAACTCTTTCCAGATTTTAATTACATTTCTCAAAAACAGAAAGAACCATTCTCCTGCGAGGGATTCACCCTTGCTTTACGGAGAGCAGAGCCAGCTGTGTTGAGCAGCAGAGAAACAGGCAGAGGCAATGATGGCGCACGTTGCTGACGCTGTGCTGACGGCACCACATGTCATCTTCATGACAATCCTGGGAGGTAGTGAGTGTTACTGTCTCTGTTTTGCTTATGGGGAAACTGATGGTCATGCAGGTTGGGCCTGCAGGCTTGGACCTGGTGGAGCTGAAACTTGAACGCACTGACCCCAGAGCCCATGTTCTTACCCCAAAGTATCCTGCCCGAGGAAGGAGGAGAGATATACATGGCCCTGGAAACCCCAAGTGCCCCAGAGCTCACCATGGCAAATCCCTCTAACTTTGCATTTTAAACGGCAGCTATGCAAGAGTAGAAACAGCCCATGGACTTGAACTCCAAGAACCATCATTTGAGGATTGAAGGATTTGAGAAAGAATCCCGTTAGGAAAGTCATTCAACCTCCCCTAGTCTCAGTTTCCTCTTCTGTAAAATGGGGCTTATGATTGCCTCTCTATCAACTTTCCAAGGTTGTTACTTAACTGAAATCAGAAAGGAGACACCAGATGTAAAGTCGTGACACAGAAACCCTGTCCAAGCTGTGTCGTGTAAGGCGGGGGAGTCACACTGAGCAAGGCCCTCTTCTCCCTGAGTCAGGGAGGTGGGTGCAGAGAAGCTGGGCAGTGCCCCGCCAGCAGCTACAGTGATCAAGGAAGACAATCGCTTTTGTGCCTCGCAGTGCTGGGAAGTTCAGTCTATGAGTAGCTGGAACTGACTGGGGCTGTTGGGGGGATGTCGCCTTTATAGATTCCATCAGGATGGACTCTGCTGTGGATGCTGCCTGGCATGGCATGTTGCGTGGAACTATCTTCTGGAAGAGCCCCCTTTGAGGCAAGCTGTGTGGCTTGCCCCAACCTTCCAGCGTGACCTTTTGCTTGGGGCAAGGTCGACAGCTTAGAGTTCACAGCCGCATTTTCTTTAAACATAGCTGAGGTTATGCAGGCACCTTGTCAGAAACGATCGTGCCTGGTGATCTGCGCCTTCCTCACAGAGAGTGGGTGAGGGACCTGGGAAACGTGGCTCTCCCATCTACACTCTTCACCAGGAACTCCCCAGATCAGTCATTCTCAATCCAGGTAGATCTAGGAACTCTGTGTTTACCTCTCAGGGGGCATTGGGCACTATCTGGACACATTTTATGTTGGCACGACTTGGGTGGGGGTGCTTAGGCACCTCGTAGGTGAGGACCAGGGATGCTGCTGAGCACAGTGCAACCCATAGGACAGCACACCTCAAACCACAGTCCGGCCTGGCCCTAGTGCCGAGGTAGCAGAGCCCCGTCCTAATGGTGCAGGTCTTCTCGTCATGCTTGGTAGCTGCTGTTACTCCCCTGAGCCTCTCCTTAGTGGCCACTGGCCCTTGGAGGGGGAGGTCCTGCCAACCACCGAGGACCCAATGATGAGAGTCGTTGCCAGAGAAAATGCTGTCCCTTTGGCCCAGAGAGACGATGCTTGCCACCCTATTGTAGACTGGGCTGTATGAGACTCCTGGTGAACGAGCAAACAGGCTAGTTTAACTCACCCTGCATGCTCTGTCTGCCGTCTACCTTGCCTGCCATTCCATGGACAGTGCTGAGACCTGATTTGATGGTCAAGACAAGGGATTAAGAACCTTCATGTTCAAAGGATTTTTTTTCTTTTCAAATTAGGGCTTGTAATCTATATAACTAAATATTGCATTTCCAAATCATAGTGTTAGTTCAAAATTAGAGTAAATTCAAACAAGTTCCAGTGCAAGCCCTGGTTTATGCATTCATCAATCTGCCGACAGAAATCTGCCGAGCACCGTTTATGCCAAGACCTCCTGCTCCAACATGGAACTCCAAATAAAACGTGGCTCTGCCCTCCAGGGCTGCACACTCTGCTGGGAAAACTTACCTACAGAGAAGCAGCTGCAGGGAAAGGGGATGGATTTGGTGTGGGGGCATGTGATGGAAATAGACCGACCGGTTCCAGACCTGCTTCCCCTCCCCTTGTGCACACAGCTAGACTCCATTTCCCAGCTTCCTCAGCAGCTGGACTCGCCTGGATCTCTGCATTCTGGACTATGAACTGGTTGTGATGAGAGCCACTCCCAACCTAGCCCATGAGATCCTCTTTCTGTTGGCCTCTCTTCCTGCCCTTGTCTCCTCACCAGAGACAGAGGATCCAGCGGAGGACTCCAGGACGCTAGGGGATGGCACAGCCACACTGTGGAGGCGACACGGGTTCCTGCACAGCCCAGAGAAAGAACACCCCTGAATGCCCTGAATGCGGATGCCCACATTGGAGCGAGACTTCAATTTGTATTGGGTTAAGCCACTGAAATTTGGGGCATTACTTGCTACAGCAGCTAGTGTTGCCTGCCCTAAAATCAGATGTGTGACCCTGCCATCCCCTCAAGAGGTACTGATGATCCTTCATGTCCCCATCATGTCTTCTAAATACCATTATCCCAACCCCTGGACTAATGCTGCCCTCATATATTTGGTGCACTAATGTATTCATCTCTTTGTGTCCCTGCAGTGGTTGCCACAGACTTTCTTATCTCATAACAGGGGCTTAGGTGTGGCAGTCTTACTGGGAGAGGAGACAGGAAGCTTGTCTTGAAGTTCTGCTCCATTTCAAAAAAAGGTTACCCACCCCCACCCCACCCCAGACCTCTGCAGTAGTTTAAAGACTCTAGGATGAAAACTGACTGTAAGTCTAGGCTCTGGATTTACTATTTGTCACATTAAACAGTTTCCTAAATCATGCCCAGGCTGCTTCTTCCTCTATAAAATAGTAAGAGCATCAACCTCATAAAAAGGATTAAATCGGATGATGCATGAAGATGCTTATCGCAGGGCCTGGTACCTGCTGTTAGGCATCATCATTATTATCTCCAAATCCCAGCAGCCAGCACACCGCCTAAAAACATAGTGTTAGTTGAGAGAATGAATAACTGAAAACTAGCTAAGAATTTTCCAAGTCAGAGGAGCACAGGAGAAAGATATTACTCATTCAGTGTTGACTCAGTGATCATAATTAATTGCAGAGATAAATTTTGTTGGCATTTTTTCAGCAAGGATTCTCTCTTAGATTTAATTAGGAAGGCAAAGTCAACATCCTACCAGGGTACTTCTCCTCTTCAATTTTACTCTTAAAATACCAAACCAAACACTGAGATGCTGTTTTGTTCAGCACAGCCAAAGGTACTGCCCTGGGTCCCCACTGCAGCATCGTACATCGCACAGAAGCTCCTACTTTTGAGAAGAGGCCAGCGACAGCCCTGGGGATCCAAGAGCCACCGGAAGGTCTGTGTGGAAGACAATGGCTGGGCTCAGGGGTTTTTAAAACAAGAAGGTCCTCAGGAATCATCTCAAGTTGTAGATGGGAGAGCTGAGGCCCTAGGATGGGTCAGATTGCCCCAGGTCATTAGCTAGGAAGCAACAGGTGAGACTCCAAAGGCTTTTCTCTTAACCACAACCCCAAGAGTACAGGTAAAAGCACCTGGGTTCTTCCTAAGTATCCCCTCCAGCCTCTAATAATGATACTCACGCAAGCACAGTAATTCATTCTGGCTCCTTCAGAGGCAGCTGTGGGTGTCTGGGGACCTTGGTTCCAGTCTGTTGCCCTGGCGTCACACTGGAAGATGACTGGGCCAAAGGGCAAGTGAACCTCATGGCAAATGCTTCCAGGGAAAATCACTGCAAGTCACCAGAAGAGTAGTCAGATTGTCATCTGCAACTGCAAAGGGAAGTCAAAGCAACGGGTCCCACTGGTATCAAGTGGCCTGCAGACTAACTCAGGGAGTGGGGCCTGGGGGCTCCACACAACAGAAATCCTGCTCAGTGAGTGGCAACTGTATATCCTGTGTACTATATGTATACAGTACATTGCATACTGTATATGTATATATATTATATACTTTATTCACTATGTATACTATAAGCTATATTTTCTCTATATACTAGATACTGTATACTATATATATTACATACTGTATACTGTACTCTCCCTATATATTATATACTATAAACTGTATTCTTTATATACACTATATATTACACACTGTATACTATATATACTATATACTATAAACTGTATTCTCTGTATATATTATGTACTGTATATTACATGCACATATATATACATTATATGCTCTATACTATAATATGTGAGTACCTATATTACACTACGTATAGCAGTACATATGCTATTTTATACATGTATATGAGTTTATAAATAAATGTATAATACGAGAGTACTATGCGTGTATGTATTATCATTATTATTACTATTATTCCTTGGCCCTCTCTGCTGGGCCTGGCGCTTATCTCAGCACTTCAGGGAACACCAAGATGAATGGTGCTCTGTCTTTGGGCTCAAGGAGTTCCATTGAGTAAAGACTCAGGTGAACATCAGAGGACCCTAAATAGATAGAGTCAGGGCTCCAGGGAGGCTCCTGCCATGCCTGGCAGTCAGTGCAGGGCACCGAGCCCGGTGGTCAAGAGCCAGGACAGGGAGCTCACAGTCGGGGGTTCAGGGAGAAGGTGGGTGGTGCTAAGTGTGGGAGGCCAGAGGAAGAAGCTAAGACCTGGGGCCATGGGGAGCCTGACTCCCAAGACCAGGGCCAGAGTCTCTCTGGACGGCAGGTGTCGAAGGGTGAGGGGCTCCAAGCAGGGGAGCGTGTGTCCCCCGCTGGGTCCCTGCCTCATCTTACAGCTTACAGCATCCATTTTATCCCACGACAGCCTCAGAGGCAGGCAAGGCTGAGCGGAGCCCCCATCTCCATCCAAGTTGTAGCAGGCATCCCCGACGCCCCCGCGTGCCAGGCCCGCTCCTCCGCACTCTGCCGGTGCTGCCTCAGCTCCCCCAAGCCGCCCTTACTACCGTGTCCTGTCTAAGGTACGGGAGACGGAGCGACGAGAGGTTAGAGGGTTTGCCCAAGGTCACTCAGCTGGGTCAGGATTCAAGCTCACTCTGAACCGGCTGGACAGTCCACGCCCTTAACCATTCCACTGGGGCTCAGAGCCAGGAAGGGAGTCCACCCGAGCTTCACAGTGGGTAAGTGAAAGAGACAGAACTCACACCAGGTCCGGGGAGGCCGGCTGCGTGGCCTTGTCTGCCCAGGCGCTCTGGGTAACTCCCTCACGCCTGTCTGGCCCATGGTCTTACCCCAGGCCTGGCCCCGTTGCCTGCAGGACAGTGAGTGCCCAGCCTTCTCCATTCATCAGGAAAACTGCCTTTTCCGACTTAAACCAAAGGGCACACGAATGTCCTCTGCTGGCTGGAGTCTGGCTGCTGCCATGAGCTTGGTGGCCCACAGTCCCGTGGCTGGCTTTCTGGGAGGAAAAGCCAGGAAGTGGGGTCTAAGGGAGAACAAACCCTTCCCTCCACATCTGGAACCAGAGGGCATTGTTGCAAGTGGCATTTGCTTTCAGCTTTGAGGAATCCATTCTTTTTTGTGGCCCAAATAAATCTTTATGGAGGGAGGAAATTACCACAAGTAAAATTGAGTCTGTTTTCTGGCGCCTGACTCACTTGGGGACAGGACTGGAATGCCAATGGGCCCAGGCCCTACTGGCCATCTCTCTCCCAGAGCTGCCTACTTACAGGGCAGCAGTGGGGAAGGGCCCTGCCCCAGCTGTCCTGGGCCCCCTCCTGCAGTGGCGCCACGGCTGACCCTCCAGGTGATGTTCACCTCTTCAGTAAAATAATGGCAATAATGGTCACTTCTACCCTGTATTTTTAGTATTGATTGAGCCATGGAGATAACCACCTTTGCAAAAATACAAAGGGGTGTTGTTATTCCAACCAACTCATAGCAGACCTGCCCACTGGTAGCCATCAGACTCGCAGCTGTATCCTTTGCTAATGCTAAAGGGCTTGAAAATTTTGTGTCTTAGCTCTACTGCTTCCTAGTTTATGACTTTGGACAATGCACCACCACCGTTTCCTCATCTGTGAGATGGGGTAAGGGTAGTGCCTCCCTGCAGGATTGCTGCAAGAATTAAATGAATTAATTTATTAAATTAAGCAAATTCATGGTGAATTCGCTTAATTTAGAGCAGTGCCTGACACAAAGCAAACAGCAGTTGACAGCAATCACAGCAGAAGCACACTTACCACCTCACTGCGCAGTCTGACTGTTTCCGTTCTGGCCGATGAGATGGTGGGCTCCCCACGTGCAGGGGGCATGTCTTTTCTACTTTAGTGCATTCACTTGGAACTGGGTGAGGGTTCCTCCTGCGCGCCTCTCCACTCTCAGCCTCACCTCTCTTCCAGCTGCTGCTGCAATGGCTGGTCCGCTGA
This sequence comes from Manis pentadactyla, assembly GCF_030020395.1. Taxonomy (NCBI): domain Eukaryota; kingdom Metazoa; phylum Chordata; class Mammalia; order Pholidota; family Manidae; genus Manis; species Manis pentadactyla. Next base: position 9,087,844 of record NC_080029.1, read on the forward strand.
GCTCACACCTGCATCGTACACGTGCGTTGCCTCAGCTGTGGGCCATGTTACTCTTGCACCCTGTCCCCGGACCTCTCTCATGGGTGTCCCACTCCAGGGCAGTCATAGTTGTGTAACTGGAGATGTGGGAAATTAACACTTTATGGGCAGTTTTTGACCAATGGGATAGAAGCTGATGCCGCCCATTTTCTTCACCCAGGGGACAGTCCTGAGAAGCATTTCTTAAGTGACTCAGGAGGTCCATGGGGTTGAGCAGCCAGTCACTCATGGTGGCGGCCAACCTAATGACTCCTCCTTGCTTTAAGGACTCCTCCTTCCTGATTCAGTTCCCCAGGCCCTCATTCCCGCTCTCTGGCATTGCACTCTCAAATAAACAACCCTGCTATGCACCTTCCTCCCAGGTTCTGTCTTTGGGTGCATCAGGCTAAGACAGTCTGCTCCTCTTCCCATGTTCCCCATCACAGTCCACCCACACCAATATCAGGAAAGATAATTTAGAAGTTGCTACAAGAACGCCAAGCGAGAGGCGGTAAAATCCCAAGGAACAGCAGATGTGACAGCACACATTTTGAGTTCACCGTCCATCTGCTGTTTCCTGAGAGTCCTGCAGCTCATGACATTGCACCTCCAGGATTTCAGAGGGAGGAAGCAGCCTCGCAGAGTCTGGTCAACCAAGCACATTTGGCGTCAGGGGACTCGAGAGCCCACTGTGAGGCGGCTTCTTGTCCTCAAATAAAAGTGCTGCTTCATCTCCAGGCAGGGCATGGAACAGCCAAAGGGAATTAAATTAATAAACTGCATAAGGAGCCTAGACCCACTCCAGCCCTCTCTGAATCACCCTGGCACCAAAGCCCTAGACAGACTAACAGCAGCTCCAACCTGGAGGACAGGAAGGCTGGAGTTGGCTGTTTATATGTTTATCGTTGTCACCCCCAGATGTTTGGAGGGGAGGAGGGCTAGAAAAGGCTTGTCTCTACTTAAACCCAAACTATAATACACTGTTTATTTAGGAACTAATAAAGTTCCTGTCTGTTTTATAAACTAACATTTTCATGCCAACCATCACATTACCTTCCGTAATTCTCTGAAGGGGCATTATTTTCTCCTTTTAACAAGTGAAGAAATAAAGACTCAGAGAAGCAAAGTACCTTTAGCTGGATCACACAGTTATGTCTGCATCTCTCACAGCCACTACACCATCCATGCTGAATTTTCCTTATCCTTCAAGAATTATACTTGGATGGTGAGAAATTCTCTGGGTGGAAAAAATAAGCTATAATCATGGATCCGCTTTTCAAATGTTATTTTTTATCTGGAGCTAAAGGACCTATTCCTTTTCATCAAAGTCTGCATGTCTTCTGAGGCTTCTCCAGCATCCCTGTCCCCAGGAAAGCCCCTGGGACCCCTCCTGGCTACCATGGCCAACTCCTACGTCCAAGGTCTCCGGCTCCAAAGCCTGTGCCAATCCTCTGGTTCTTAATGTCAGGATTCCACTAACTTCTCTTTCCTTATTATTTAGCAATGATGGTCATTTAATTTTAGCAATAAAAACCTTTTAGTTGAAGTACAATACATACACAGCAAAGCGCACGTATTGGGGGTATAGAGCATGTTGAATGTACACAAACTGATTACCCTTCACAACTGGCACCAAGCTCAAAAAGGGGAACATGACAAGAACCCCAGGATTTCCCCCTTGCCCCTTTCCAGCCACTATGCCTCCCCACTGAAGGTAACCACTCTCCTGACTTCTAACACCATGGATGAGCTTTGCCTTTTTTAGACTTTCCATTCACGCAGCTGTGATTGGCGTCATGCCATCCGGACCCCTCTGACTTTGACTTCTGTTGCCCACATGTCGTCTGAGAGCTCATCCATGGCTGATTTGTTCACCCTCAACCTTATACTTGTGGGATTCATCCATTTTGTTGTATATAACTGTAGTCTGTTCATTCTCATTGCTGAATTACAACCCAATATCTAAATATACCACAATGGAATGAAAACCATTCAACCATTGGTAGGCTTTTGAGCAGTTTCCAGTTTGAGCATGTTTTGAACAGTATTGCAACTTCTGTCCTTTTCCTTTATCCATTCTGGTAAACGTCTGATGATGTCTAATATTGGTTTACCTTGCATTTCCCTGATGCCACGAGCTTATTTGCATCTGCCTATTAGCTGCTTGGATAACCTCGTCAGTGAAGTCTGTTCAAATATTTTACCCATTTATCTATTATTGGTTGTCTCTTTTTTCATATTGATTTGTAGAAGTTCTTTATATACACTGTGTAAGAGTCCTCTGTCGGACACATGTACTGAAAATATCTTCTCCCACTTTGTGAATATACAACAAAATGGATGAATCTCACAAGTATAAGGTTGAGGGTGAAACTCTTCGAACTCTTTTAATATTGCATCATGATGAATAGACTTAACTTTAATACATAGTCCAAATTTTTTACTTTTTCTTTTAGGGTTAGTGATTTTTCATTCTACTTAAGAAACATGCTTACTTCAGGGTCACAAAGACATTCTGTTACATTCCTTTGAAAACCTTATTGTTTTACCTTTTTCATTTGAATCTTCAATCCATCTGGAAATGGTTCTGTGTATTGTATGCGATAAGGATTGAGATTCATTTTGGCTCATGTGTATATGCACTTGGTTGGGAAGACCGTCCTTTCCCCACTGCTTGCACTGTCCTTTCTGTGCATCGGTTTCTGGACTCCCTATGCTATTCTGCTGTTGAATATCCTTGAACCCACTGTACTGTCTTAATCACTGTAGCTTTCTCTCTGGTTCCTCCAGCTTTGCTCTTCTTCAAGACGGCCTCAGCTGCTGCCCTTGGGCCTTGCAGTTTCATATGAATTTTAAAATCCGCTTGTCAATTTCTGCAAAAAAAAGAAAGAAAGAAAACCTTCCTGGGACCTTTTGAATGGCACCGTTATGATGTTAAGTGTTACAGTCCTTAATATAAGCATCATTCCATCTATTTAGGTTTCCTTTCATTTCTTTCTTTACTGTTTTGTAGATTTCAATGTAGGATCTTGCACATACTTTATTGTATTCCTCTATGTGACTTTAATGCTATTTTGTAGTATCTTTTAAATTTCACTTTCTATTTGTTGCTTGCATATAGAAATACCGTTCAATTTCTTGTATTTCGGTTTTACATCTAGTGAGATGGTTGCTTAACTTTTCAAAGCCTTGACCTCATTTCCCCAGTGGGCTGTAACTCCTGAAGGGGTCTTGGCCCTCACAGGGCTCACAGATTGACACGGCTTAACTCTCTCACCAGCCCCATGAGGTAAGTATAAAAATCTCCAATTTAAAGATAAAGGCAAGTGAGTCTCAGGGAAAGAAGCAATGCGCTAGAGGTCACAGAGCTTTGTGTGTGAGACAGCGCCTGGGCCAAACGCTGGGCCATCTAATTCCGAAGTCTGCATTCCTTCTGTCACACTAGCTTTTGTGATAGAATCGGGGCTGGAACCTGAGCACGTCTCTTCCCCGGGTAGAGAGCTAGGGACATGGGAGGTGCTCAGTGATTTCTTGTATGAATGCAAAACTTTTCCAAAGCCATCCCTCACTTCCTTGTTCTCTGGTCTTCCGTGAGAGATACATGCATATGCCCAGTTGCCAAAGTGCCCAATTGTTCCTTTAAAGAGAATGTCTCTGGACCAAGGCAGCAGGGACCCTCATCCTGCTGCCCCCTCATAGCTCTGATTGCATCTTCTCTGGGACATATTCTTGCTGCTCCTAAAGGCTTTGCTTGTATTGCAGAGAAGCCGAGGATTTGCACCTAGAGGGGTCAAGCAAATGATGTGTAGAGGAAAGAAGAGATGCCAAGACAGGGAGAAAAGGGAGTGGGGAGGCAGGAGAAAGGAAATCCATAATCATTGACCACATCCTGTAGCAGGAACTGGTCTGGGCTTTGGCAGGGGAGGGGGGCCAGGGGCGTGCTCCTGTCAGGATCTCAGGTGGCACGGAACAGAGTTCCTCTGGTCATTTCCTGGCACATTAGCATAACAGGTGAGTGAGGTGCCCATTTTGTATCTTAATACTTTACTTCTTCATCTTCCATCCATTGTTCCAGACCTGTACATGTTTTGCTCATCTAGCCTATTACATATACGTAATTTTCCTTCTGATATTGATTGGGATATGTAATATTTTCTTAAAATGGTGCTTTTTTCTTTTACTCAGTGGTGGTCCTAAAAATTACACAAGTGGGGTTCCTCAATAATTCTGATTTTGTTTCTTACTTGCTTCCACTGACATCATCATAGCTGCCTGTCCAGGTGGGTCCCTGTGAACAGAGTTGATTGCTTGTAACTCCTTCACGCTCTGCCCCCACACAAATACAGCGCATTTTATTTATGCTCTTCCACAAGCATGGGCTGCCTGCTCTCTGCTCTCTTCCCTGCATTCACCTGCAAACATTGGACACTGAATGTTAAGTGCTTTTATCCCTTTTATCCTCCAAACAGTAAATAGGATTTCTGCTACATATATAGCCAGAAATGGAATTGCTGACTGATAAGCTATGTTGGTATCTTACTTTATTAGATTCTCCAAGTAGTTTTCCAAAGCAGTTGTACCAATTCAAATTCCCGCCAACAATGTACAAATGTTCCAATTACTCATCACATAGCCAACTCTTGGATTTTTGGTTCTTTACATTTTGGTCATTCTACTGGGAGTATAGTGGTATCTGTTAAAGTCTAAATTTGAATTTGCACTTTTCCTGATGAAAAATGATATTGAGCATTTTTAAATATGCACGGTGGTCAGTTGTATGCCCTCTTTTGTGCAGTGACTATTCAGATGTCTTACCTATTTTTTTCAGTTGGGTTGGCAATCTTATTTATAGGAGTTCCTTATATGTTATGGATGTGATTTCTTTGTCAGATACGTGTATTATGAATGTCTTTTCCCTGTTTGTGATTTCAATATCACAACCTTGCCTTTTGATGGATAGAAGTTCTGAATTTTAATGAAGACTAGTGATTAATCTTTTATGCTTAACACTTTTCATGACCGATTTAAGAAAGCTTCTCTACTCCCAAGTTGATGAACATATTTTCTTATGTGTTCTCCTAAAAAAATATTGTTTTTCCTTTTACCATAAGACTCTGATCCATCTCAAAGTTGTGTTTGTGTATGGTATGAGTTAAAGGTTCAGGGTAAAAAACAATTTTTTTGCTACACTGCTATCCAATTGACTCAATGTCATTTATTAAAAAGACTGTTCTTTCTCCCAGTGAATTGAAATGATGTCTCAAGTATTATGGGTTTATTAAACTTCATAGAATGAAGTAGGCAACTTTCTTTTTGCATTTTCTAAAATAACTGATATCAGATACAGATTATTTGTTCTTTGAAAGTTTGTAAATTCAGCTGTAAAGTAATATGAACTTGGGATTATTTGGGTGGGAGTGATAGAAGTAGGGAAAGTTTTTTAATTACTACTTCAAGTTCTTTATTTTTATATTGGTATCTGTAGTGGTGTTCTGTTTTTTCTTATGTTCCTTTTTGTATGTTATACATTCAGAAATATATTTCATCTCAGTTTTCAAATTTACTGGGATAAAATTGTTCATAACATTCTTTTATTATCTTGGGGATGAAGTATTTTATTGAAGCACAATAAAAGTGTATGTATCTTAAGTGGACAGCTCAGTTAAATATCCTCAAATTGAACACATGCCTATAGCCACCATTCAGCTCAAGAAACAGAAATGTACTAGCACGTCAGACGTACTTTACATGCACCCTTCCAGTCACCAACTCAAGGTCACAAAGATTTTCTACTATGTGTTGTCCCAGAGGTTTTATGTTTTACCTTTAGATCTATGATCAATTCTGAGTTAATAATGCATATGGTGTGAGATATGAATCAAAGTTCATATCTTTGTGCCTGAATTTCCAATTTTTCCAGCCCCATTTGTTGAAAACACTGTCCTTTCTCCACTGAAATGCCTTTGCAACTTTTTTCCAAAATTAACTGACCATATATTTGTGGATCTGTTTCTGAAATCCCTATTCAGTTCCATGGATCTATTTGTCTATCTTTATGCCAATACCACACTGTCACCCAATTGTGGTTATTATAGCTTTATAAATCTTTTATAAATCAAGGGCTGTTATTCCCCTAACTTTGTTCTTTTTCAAAGCTCTTTTGGGTATTGTAGGTCCTTTACACTTCCATATGAATTTTAGAATCAGTTTGTCAATTTAAAAATAAATCTTCTAGGATTTTGATGCAGATTCCATTGAATCAATAGATCAATTTAGAGGGGATTACCATCTTAACAATACTGAGTCTTCAGACACATAAACACTCTATTTTTTAAATTTATTTAGGCCTTCCTTTATTTTTCTCAGCTATGTTTTCTGGTATTCAGAGTATAGTTCTGCACATCTTTTGTCAGATTTCTCCCTAGACATCTCATATTTATATGCTATTCTAAATGGTATTTTTAAGATTGCTGATTGTTTTTTGGTAATATTTGAAATACAACTGCTTTTTGTATATTGATCTTTTATTCTGCAACCTTTCTAAAATTATTTATTACTTATAGCACTTCCGTTTTATAGATTTCATCAGATTTTCTGTGTAGGCAAAGATGTCAGCTGTGAATAAAGACAGTTTTTTTTCTTCCTTTCTAATCTGTTGCCTTTTGTATCTTTTTCTTAATTTATTGCACTGGCTGGAACCTCCAGTATAATTTTGAGGATAATTTGTGGGAGTGGACATCCTTGTCTTGTTCCTGGTCTTAGAGAGAAGGCACTCACTATTTTACCATCTATGTTAGCTGTACATTTCCATAGATCACCCTTTATCAAACTGGGGAGGCTCCCTTTCCTTCTTAGTTTCCTGAAAGTTTAATCAGGAATGGGTTTTAGATCTTGTCAAGTGCTTTATCTCCATTGGTTGAGATAATCATGTGGTTTTTCCTTATGTTAGTCTGTTAATATGGTGAATTACACTGATTGATTTTTGAGGGCTAACCTTGCATTCCTGGGATTTTGTGGGGTGGTTTTTTTGGTGTATTATGCTTTCTTTTAGTTACTTCTGACTTATTAAACCTTTTATCTTTGCTTAATTTCCCCTAATCTCTGCTAAAGCTTCTTAATATCTATGTGTTCTCTCACTACTCCCCTCCAGCTAATACATGAACTTTAGCAATGATGTAATTACATCATTCTTAACCTACTGCTCCAGGATTGTTACTGTTCAGACATTTAATTGTGGATTGTCAAAAGCACACTTTTGAAAAACTCAGCGCTTATTTATAGAATAATAAGCTTTACCATATTCTTGCCCATTCCTCACTTTAACATTTCTGAATCAAACATAGCAAAGTATCTTTATGACCTCAGGGTAGGGAAGAAATTCCTCAGCAAACTACTCTAGAAGAGAGGATTGGGATTATTTTTCATGTTAGCCATTGTTTTGAATGGGAGTGGGATTTCACTGTGATCTAGTTTACATTTCCCTGACAAGTAAGACGGCTCAGTTCTTCATCATATGTTTATTGGTCATTTGGATCTCCTCTTTTGTGACGTGTCTGTTCAAATCTTTTGCATGTTCTATTAATTTGTTAAAATTCTTTATATGGTCTGGGTAAGAGCACTTTGTCAGTTCTACATAATAAATAAAACACTGTGGATTTTATTCCCCACTCTGCATGGCCCAACAGTTGACAGGAGAACAAGCTTCAGCCACTTTCCAATATAAGGATTTTTCTGGACAGCAGTTGATTCATTTAAGTATTTTTTTAGTCCATCCTGTGTGCCAGGCTCTCCTAGATGCTCAGGATACAAGGAAACAAGCTGAAGGCTCTGCCCTTATGGAGCTTACATTCTGGGGGGGAGTCAGAGAAAGAATAAGTTGGAAATCTCCAATAAAAGTAATGTAATAAACCAGCAAGACTGCTGAGTGGGCTGTGCTGGGACCAGACATGATGAATGTATTAAATCAGAAAGATGCTATGACCTTCTCCAGCAGCACTCAGATAGCTGGGAAGAGATAAACCAACAATAGAGGGTTGTAAATTAGAATGAGGAAAGAACAACTCTTTGACTTGATGTTCCAGAGATACATTCCAATCTCCAAAGGTTATTGCCATAACTGCTTTGCTTAACAAAATATAGCAATGCCCAGATAGATCCACTGGTCAGATTTTTGGCACAAACACAAGTCAGGAAGTGAAAAGGATCTTTAGTGAGATCACTAAGCTTTAAAACAAATGGCCTTTATGAAGCCTTTGCCATCCTTAGCCTCTTCCCTGGGTAACATCATGTACATCAAACCACAGGTTAGAAGAATGAAGATAACACAGAGGCCATCAGGAAGCAGGGGCTCCCAGGAGGAGAAGAGAAAGTCATTAAATGTTTAGGAAGTAAATAGAACCGACAAGGCACAGGAGTTGGAGGAGAGCAGTGTTTAACTATTAGGGGTGATCAGCCTGGGTATTAAGATTCCTTGTGAACATTTCCAAATCACAATAAGGTTAATCAGTTTAAGCCTGACAGAGTCAGTAAAAGAAGGTTCATTAATATTTAGTCTACTTTCTTTATGAACACAAGGACAGATGCTATACTCTGGAGGGAGATATTTTTCCCCCCAAAATGATATTTTTAAATTGTCATATAGGAGAGGGAAAACTAGTTATCAAAAAAGCAAATCACATGATTAGTAGTTCTTAATTTTTAGAGTCTTGGACCCTTTTTCTAGAAAAAGTCATACCTTCCACATTAACACAACTTTGCGTACAATTCCAGGACCCTGATGCCTAGCTTTCAAGTTCCGGTTCCAAATCTCTGACTCATTTCCAAACAATGCAAATAAATAATGCTACTATTTTTGGTCCACTTTGCCAGAGTTAATGAACCTCCCAGGAAGTCCTCTCTTTAAGAATAATGTGCTTAAAATCCATGTTTTATAACTACAGGGTAATCTTGGCTAATCTTCCCCAGCTCTGTGGCATTGCTGATCAATTTGCATAGGGCTAGTATTTATTCACCTATTCAGTGCAATCCCTGTGGCCCCAGCCGCTAGAAATATCTGGCTTGGTCTCAGCTTCGATCCTTTTAGATCTGTGTTTCCAGAACCTGGCATGCCTCCTGCCGCGGGGCACTCAGTGTTGAACCCCTGCGTCCCACCTCCAGCCCACAACATTGCCTCTGTATTAGTCACAGTTCTCAAGAGAAACAGAACTGATAGGAGATAGATAGCTAGGTAGATAAATATAGATAGATGATAGATAGAAAAATGGAGAGACAGATACACAGTAGTACCCTCTGTCTGTGATTGCATTTTCCACAGTTTCAGTTACCTGTAGTCAACCTGGTCCAGCAACCAGTGCTATTGTTGTTGATATATATTTTTTTAGTGACATTTAATTGATATACAATATTATATTGGTTTCAAGTATATAACAAAGTGATTCAACAGTTATATACATTATTAAACACTCACCCCCAAAAGTGTAGTTCCTCTCTGTCAACATAGCAAGATGCTACAGAACTAGTGACTATATTCTCTATGTTGTACTTTCATCCCCATGATTAATTTATATTTATGATTGAGATTTTGTGAAATAGGCAAAGGGAATGATCCTCCTTCTGACATATCCTCAGTTCAGTAGTAGCCTAACACTACGTCACAATGCCTACGTCATTCACTCCACTTCATCTCATCCGTAGGCATTTTATATCCTCACATCATCACAAGAAGGATGAGTACATGACAATAAGATATTTTCAGAGAGAGACCACATTCATATAACTTTTATTATAGTACATTGTGACAATTATTCTATTATTAATTATTGTTAAATCTGTTACTGTGCCTAATTTATAAATAAACTTTATCATATATATGTACGTATAGGAAAAAACACAGTATATGTAGGATTTGGTATTATCCAGTTTCAGGCATCCAGTGGGGGTCCTGCAAGATACCCAGTTGGATAAGGGGGGACTAGTGTAGACATAGGCAGAGATTTATTTTGAGAAATTGGCTCGTGCAATCATGGAGCTGCCAAGTCCCCTGAGCTGCTCTTTGCAAGCTGGGGACCCAGGGAAGACAGCGGTGCAGTTGAAGGCTGGAGAGCCGGGGAGCCAACAGTGCAGATTCCAGTCCAGGTCTGGAGACCCGAACACTGTGGGCGCCAAGGGCAGGAGACGAGCAATGTGTCAACTCAGTAGGCAGACAGGGAATGAATTCAATGTTCTCCCATCTTTTTGTCCTGTTCATGCCCCCCACACACTGGATGATGCCTGCCCATATGCCCACTATCTACCTCACATGTTTCACCAATTTAAATGCTAATCGCTTCGGGAAACAACCTCACAGACACACCCAGAATAATGCTCACCCAGCTACCTGGCGTCCCTTGTCCCAATCAAGCTGACACCTAAATTAACCATCACACCATCCCAGCCCGTCACTTACTCCTTTCATCAGCCATCCCAGGTCTTGAATGGAGTCAAACAAGTTCCAGGGGCCCCTAGGTGACTGAGCTACTTTCTCTGAATTAATCAAAGAAACAGCTGATTTGATGGATCACTTTGCTATGACTTAAAAGGAAGTTTTCCTAATTTGACCAAATGGTGTTTTGCTGAGTTGAAGGATTGTTTTAGTTTGTTTTTTTCTTTTTTCCAATGGGTGGAATGGTTGATCAAGTGGAAGCACAAGGTGAACGAAAGAAGAATGGAAAAATAAAAAAAGTAAAAATAAAAAGGTCGATAAATAAATCCTGTGATACCCATGAGGCAGTCAACCTTGGGTTAATACCCAAATTTCCCTCTAATTATCCTGACCCAGGTTCTTTGTCAAATGTAAAAATGCCCTACTTTATGAGGGGTACTATGATATCACCCTTGTCCAGGGCCCACTTGAGCAGCAGCCTCAATTAACTCAAAGACTTCCCAGCACTCAAGCATCAGTGCAAAGCGCTCTGTGCAGTTTTTGGATAATTTAATGTCTACATATGACAACTCACATGTCTGCTCTTTGGGGGAACCTCTCCGGCTCTGCTCAGAACCCATCAGCTAGCACGTCACACACACAGACGACTTGTAAGAAATGCATGATTTTTTGTTCACAAAGATTAAAAGCAAAAATTCCCAAGGAACCTGGCACATTTGGAGGCAAGGGTATCACCGCATCTGTGTGCGGGTGTGAGTGTGCACCTGTGTATATTAAGTCTTTGAGATGGGCATGTATTTTACAGCACAGCGCATCTCAGTATAGACTAGCCATACCTCACATGCTCAGTAAACACATGCAAATAGTGGCTGCATATGCACATAGGACGGTACATCCCTAGAAAATTTACCACGCAAAGACCTTTTTAAAAAGCGCTCCTAGAGGAATCACTCCATCCACAAGTGACACCAGGAAGGAGAAAAATACATGAGAATGGTAAATATATATTTGTAAGCATCTTGCTGTTAAACAAATGTCCAAAAGTAAATTAGAAGCTCAAGATCACCAGGCATCAGCGTATATCCCCCGGCTGAAAACGACTTGGGTGTTCCATTACCTCTTTGCATTTCTGCTCTAACTTGATTTGACATCTGTTTTATTACTTTCTTTTCAGCTCAGTGATGCATTAAAAAGATGTTTAAGACTTCTTTATCTAGAATTTTCATTGTTTTCAGCTGAAGGATTGTTCAGATTATCTTACTTCTTCCTATCTTGCCAAAAAATGAGTAACTCTTCCTTTTATCTTCCTATTGGTTTCCCTAAACTTATCTACACAATCAAAGGTATTTTTCCCTAACACAATCTAAAGATAATTAATTTATCCTCCCATTTAAAAAAAAAAAACTTAGGAATTTACTTACATTTCTTCGTTTCTTTAATCACCATCTCCACTCCATACTGACAGCTGGAGTTTTATTTTCATATTTTGAGAAAATTTTTACAACTGCTTTTAGACAATAAATCATTTCTTTAAACCTCCCATTGTTACATGTATCTCATTTATTTATTCTGTAGTTTTTTTTTCCTTATTGCTGAAGACCTGCCTCTATGTGCCAGACAGAGACTAAAGAATGAAGGTTGCTCACTTTTCATCCTCACATTTGAAAGACAGATTAGCTGGATATATAATTGTAGTCCAAACACATTATAGATACTATTTTTGTATTGCAGCCAGTATTGTCAATGAGAAATTTATGTCCATTTAATTCTTTGATCTGTTTTCTTTTCTCTTGTTGGATCTTAAAACACATTTATCCTTGGTATTTTATTATCATGTGTTTAGATATCTTTTCCCTTATTCATTCTATTCTAATAACATCAGTCTTCTTTAGTTTTGGGAATTTTGGGGTTCAACACTGAGTGCCCCTGGGCAGGAGGTATGTCAGGTTCAATTACTTATTCAAATATTGCTTCCCTTTTATTCTCTTTGCTTCTGGAATTCTAATTAAATAGATCTTGGTATGTATACATTTATGCTTCATGTCTCTTAATCTTACACTTCCCACCTTTCTGTCTCTGATGCATTTAAGAAGAGTCCAGCCAATCTTCCAGGCTTCAATTTTGTCCATTCTGCTATTCAACATATCCAGTGGATCTTTATTTTAACAATTGCATTTCTTTTTGTTTCCAAGATAACGAGAGCAAAAATTATTTGAGTACTTACTATATGTCAGGTACTGTTCTAAATACTTTATAATTATTATCTACTTAATCTTCATAAAACTTTATTAAATAGATATAATGTTATTATCCTCATATTACAAACAACAGACTTGAGGCACAGAGAAGGTAAGTGACTTGCCTAAGGTTACAGACCTCATAAGTGGCTGATGGATATAGATCCAGAGAAATAACCACTTACAGTCATTATCATAAAACATTATTTTATTTTCCTTAGGCATATCAATTATGGTTTTTTAAAATACCTATTCTGGCTGCTCTGATAGCTCTACGCCCTCAAGTGTAGGTTTAGTTTGTTGCCTCTCTTTCACGGTGTGTGCGTTCTCCCACCCACCTGTGATTCCTTTCCATGATTTCATCTGGGAAGTTGCATTCCCTTCTAAGAGTCTCTCCTGTCTTGACTTTGGAAGATAGGAGATGCACAGAACTTCTACTGGGCATATCTACTCCTTTCCAGGTATAAGGAGTTTGGCTGGGTCTGCAGTTGGTGGGGTCTTCTGCTTATTTATGGACTTCCTCTTCCTCTCAGTACTTCCATCCACCCAGGGCACTGCCCCAAACCCTATCCTGAGTATCATTCCCCCAAAAGACAGGTATCCTTTTTCTCTTAACTATGGGTGGTGGGTGTGGAGGGAGTTGTAAGCTCTTTGTGTCAGCTGGATTGAATGCTCCTGCTATAAAATTCTAGTTAATCTTTTTGTTGGTGGCCACTGCCACTCCCTCATACCACTAGGTGTGACCATTTCTGGGCATGGAATTCCCATCTTGAAACTCTCACTCATTTGGTTGGAACTTCCCTGAAAGCACGCTGCATCGGTCTTCCTCTGATTGAACTGTTTTTCTTCCCCATCATTCCTCTTCATAAATCCCTGGGTCTGTTTTAAAATACCTTTGTAAATTATCTGGAGTTCAAGGATTAAAAAGAATGTGGAGTACTGTTCACCATGTAACTTATTCACTATGTAAGAATTTGTTCTCCATGTAAGAACTTGTTTGTTATGTTTCAGAAGATTGGAGACTGACGAAAATTAGGCTTGGGGTGGATTAATGATTGTGCATTGAGCATTGACTCCCCTATACAGAATTTTATTGTTGTTAACAACCATTTGATCAATAAATATGAGAGATGCCCTCACACAAAAAAGAAAAAAAAAGTACACACTTCCAATTGTAAAATAAATAAGTAACCGGAATGTAATGTATAGCATAAGGAATATAGTCAAAATATTGTAACAGCTTGGTATGGTGATAGCTGGTACCTAGAATTATCATGTATATAAATGTTGAATCACTGTGTTGTACACCTGAAACTAATGTAATACTGTGTGTCAATTACTCTTCAATAAAAAATAATTATCTACAAAAAATAAAAAGAAAAAAGAAAAAAAAGAAAATAAGCAAAAATATTTAGGAAAAAAAAAAAGAATGTGGAAATAAAAATAAAATTCCTGAAATGAAAAATTCAATAGATATCTAAATTGTATAATGGAGTCTAACAAAGAGTAAGTTTCCGAACTGAAAAACTGGTCTTAGAAAGACTCCCAGGATGTATCAGCTCAAAGATAGAGAAAGAAAGAATAAAAACAAGCTAGACACATGGAAGATACAGAATTATAAACACCTATATAATGAGATTTCCAAAAGAAGACAATGAAGAAAATGAAAGGAAATTTGAAGAAATAAAAGATGAGAACTTTCTAGATATTAAAAAAAAACCAACTTAGGTCTCATGGGCCAGAACTGAGCCATGTGGCCACCCCAAACCAAGAACTGCCTTAGAGAGATCAGGATTTACCCATGAGCTGGGTCTGCCTTGTTCCCAGTTATATGAAGAGGTTGGAGATAGAGGCCCTCAAAATAAGGGTTCAACAGCAAGAAAGAAGAGAGAGGTGAGTTCTAGGTCGGCGACCTTCAGTATCTGCTTCGCACAAATGTAGATCATTTCAACAGATATAGAAAAGGCATCAATACAATTCAACACATATTCATAGTGAAAAAGCTTAAGAACTAGGAAAGGTAGGACATTTTTTGCTGATCAAGCATATCTACCAAAAATTCAGCTAACATCATGCTTACTGGTTAAACTTTAGAAGAATTTTTATTAAAAACAGAAACAAGACATGAATGCCTGCTATCACCCACTCTTATTAATTAACATAAGAAACACCAAAAGTCAATGAGATAGAAAGACAGAATTAGAGACTGAGAGAGAGAGTGTGGATAAAGTGAGGGTTCCTGTGGCCACGATTCTCACCTGGCCCTGGTTGGCTAGCTCACTACATACATGTGGGCAGTATGTTGCTATTGACTCTATATAATAAAGAGCTCCACCCAGTGCTCTCGGTGACATGGTGGCATGGCTACACGGCTCCAGAGCTGCACGAGAGCAGAGACTGGAGTGGTGGCAGCACTGAGGACAGAGACTGAGACAGCTGTGGGGACAGAGAGGCCCAGAGGCAGAGACTGGTTTGCTGCATGCAGACTCACTCTGAGTGGATGGGATTCTAGCGTTTGACCTGCCAGCATGAGAATAAAGCTGGGTATAAACCCTTTCACCCCAAGAATGTTCCATTGTCATTTTTCAGTCTCATTGAATCCATAGTGAACTTGCCTGGGGCTGAAACCCATTGGCAACACAGAGAAACAGATAGACAGACATAGGGAAGTATAAGCACTGGAAAGTAAGAGGGAAAATATCATTTGCAGATACACCAACCGCTAAAACTAATATGAAAGTTTAATAAGGTCACTAGCTGCAAAGTCAACACCAAAATCTTATGTCAGAAAGTAGCATAAAAAATTTCTTCACAACATTAACCCAAACATATATGGACAATTAATATTTGATAAAGGAGCCATGGACATACAATGGTGAAATGACAGTCTCTTCAACAGATGGTGCTGGCAAAACTGGACAGTTACATGTAGGAGAATGAAACTGGACCATTGTCTAACCCCATATACAAAAGTAAATTCAAAATGGATCAAAGACCTGAATGTAAGCCATGAAACCATTAAACTCGTGGAAAAAAACATAGGCAAAAACCTCTTAGACATGAACATGAGTGACCTCTTCTTGAACATATCTCCCCGGGCAAGGAAAACAACAGCAAAAATGAACAAGTGGGACTATATTAAGCTGAAAAGCTTCTGTACAGCAAAAGACACCATCAATAGAACAAAAAGGAACCCTACAGTATGGGAGAATATATTTGAAAATGACACATCCGATAAAGGCTTGACGTCCAGAATATATAAAGAGCTCACACGCCTCAACAAACAAAAATCACATAATCCAATTAAAAAATGGGCAGAGGAACTGAACAGACAGTTCCCCAAAAAAGAAATACAGATGGCCAACAGACACATGAAAAGATGCTCCACATCACTAATTATCAGAGAAATGCAAATTAAAACTACAATGAGGTATCACCTCACACCAGTAAGGATGGCTGCCATCCAAAAGACAAACAACAACAAATGTTGGTGAGGCTGTGGAGAAAGGGGAACCCTCCTACACTGCTGGTGGGAATGTAAACTAGTTCAACCATTGTGGAAAGCAGTATGGAGGTTCATCAAAATGCTCAAAACAGACTTACCATTTGACCCAGGAATTGCACTCCTAGGAATTTACCCTAAAAATGCAGCAATCAAGTTTGAGAAAGACCAGTGCACCTCTATGTTTATCGCAGCACTATTTACAATAGCAAGGAATTGGAAGCAACCTAAATGTCCATCAGTAGATGAATGGATAAAGAAGATGTGGTACATATACACAATGGAATACTACTCAGCCATAAGAAGAGGGCAAATCCTACCATTTGCAGCAACATGGATGCAGCTGGAGGGTATTATGCTCAGTGAAATAAGCCAAGCGGAGAAAGAGAAATACCAAATGATTTCACTCATCTGTGGAGTAAAAGAACAAAGGAAAAACTAAAGGAACAAAACAGCAGTGGAATCACAGAACCCAAGAATGGACTAACAGGTACCAAAGGGAAAGGGACTGGGGAGGATGGGTGGGTAGGGAGGGATAAGGGGGGGAGGAAGAAGGGGGGTATTAAGATTAACATGCATGGGGGGGTAGGAGAAAAGGGAGGGCTGTACAACACAGAGAAGACAAGTAGTGATTCTACAACATTTAGCTATGCTGATGGACAGTGACTGTAAAGGGGTTTATAGTGGGGACCTGGTATAGGGGAGAGCCTAGTAAACATAATATTCTTCATGTAAGTGTAGATTAAAGATAACAAAAAAAAAGAAAGAAAGAAAAGGGGGATTACTCCATGATAGGATAAAACTAACTGTAAATCAAAGATTAGTGCATGCTTTAAATATCCTTAATTTTGATCACTTAAAGGGTGTCAGATGATCGGCTATGGAGGTACACTTTTCTGATAATATTCCTTTCTCTTAAAAAAAAAAAAAAGCAGTTCCTGTGTGGTGACCTCCAATGAGTTCTACACAATGTTATAAAGGGCAGATCAAAGTGTGGGCAAAGGGTCTGTTTGTGTTTATACAGAGGATCGAAGCCTAATTTGGCTACCCAGAAAATGAACTAAGATACGATATGAAGAAGAACTTCCAACATCAGCACTCTCTGGAAGAGTCATACCAGAAGATGATCATCAAAAGACCTCAACAAAGATCCAGGCGATGCTGCAGTTGTAGCTGCATTCATTCCACCGATTCCCGGACTTGCCATTGGAATGAAGAAGGAGATATCTAAGCTGGCCTGTGCATACAGTAAAACAATAAATTTGACTGGATCTACACTGTTGGAACTCAACCAAGAATTAGGAGAAGTGCAAGTTGTAGCGCTCCAAAATCTTACAACTACAGACTATCTACTGTTGAAAGAACATATGGGATGTGAACAGTTCCCAGGAATGGGCTGTTTTAATTTGTCTGATTTCTCTCAGACTGTTCAAGTACTGTTGGACAATATCCATCATATCATAGACAAATTTTCACAAATGCCTAAGGTGCCTAACTGGTTTTCTTGGTTTCACTGGAGATGGCTGGTAATTACAGATATGCTTTGGTTATGTAACTATACTCCTATTATGCTAATGTGTGTGCGCAATTTAATTAGTAGTTTAAAACCTATACATGCTTAAGTTACTCTACAAGAAGATATGTCAAAGAAATAATCAATCTTCCCATGTTTTCTTCCGTCTGCTACCTCTATAGCTTTTCTTCTTCCTTCCTAATTACAACCCTTAAATAGAATTTGTGCCTCATCTCGAATTTACTGAGTATCATAATTCCTCCAAGTGGTAAAGATACCTCAAGACAAATGCTGGGCATAGAAGCCACAGGGCATAAATATGCAAAGAAGTAAAAAGCTAACCTTTTCAAACAATATTGCTTCTCTCTCACTTACCAACTTTACATTTCCGTGTATGGCTCCGGAAGATGACTGGTTAGCCAGAGACGGGTAAGATTCCTCAAGGGAGGAACAACCTAAGACAGGCACAGTCGCAGGGGGCCATCAGGTGAGAAATTGGGGATCAACAGAGGTGAGGCTTAGAACCTCTCCTCCCCTGTTTTGAGAGAAATCTTCTGCATCCGTGGATGTTTTATTGCCCTTGTCTAGCTTGGATTAACACATAGTCTACAGGCACACACCTGATCATCTACATTTGCTCTCTTACAACACTAAACTAAGTTTTCTACCTTTATCTTACATCTACCTACCACTTCAGCATTTTATTTAAAAAAAAAGTAATAATAATAATAACAAAGGGAGAAATGTGGGATCCACATATAAATCAAGTATAAAAATCAAACGAATATTCATATTTGACCTGATTGTTTATAGTTCATGATGGTGATCAAAACCGAAAGTTTCTGTCATGTCTGCCCTTGTACTGTTCACCATGTAAGAACTTACTCACTATGTAAGAATTTGTTCACCATGTAAGAACTTGTTCATTATGCTTCAGAAGATTGGAGACTGACGAGAATTAGGCTTGGGGTGGATTAATGACTGTGCATTGAGCATTGACTCCCCTATACAGAATACTATTGTTGTTAACAACCATTTGATCAATAAATATGAGAGATGCCCTCTCAAAAAAAAAAAAAATAAATAATAAATAAATAAAATGTTACATCCAAATAACTGGATACTACTCATCTATAAAAAAAGAATGAACTATTGATGCATACAACATTTTATATGAAACTCCGAGGCTGTATATTAAGTGAGAAAGTTGACCTCAAAAGGCTATATATTTTATTATCCCTATTGTAAAATGCTCTCAGAAAGATCAGTGGTTGTCAGGAGTTCAGTATGAATGCAAAAAGGTAACAGAGAGAGTGTTTGGGGGTTATGGGAGTGATCTGTATTCTGGTTTTCATTGTGGTTATAAAACTCCTAGAATCATATACATGAAAAGAAGAGTAATTTACCATATATTATTTTAAAAATTAAAGTAAAACTCTTTGAGTTGGATAAAAAAAAAATTTCTTCGCAAAAGCAACAAAGCTATAAAACATCTAAAGGTAAACTAAACAAAAAATGTAATACTTTTATGGGAGATACTGTAAAATATTAAAGAATATAAAAAAGGTTTTCATTAACTGTACAAATTCAGTGAAATGCCAATAAAACTCTCAAAAGTATTAAGAAAAAAATACAAATGCCAAAGTACAATTTTGAAAAGAACAAAGAGGGAGGTATTTCAAAGTTAAATTCATTAAAAAAAATTAAGTGTGATTTTATTATTACTATAATAAAGGACAAATGGGAAAGAGCAGAGCCCAGAAGCAGACCCATTTGTACATGGGAACTTTATATTTAAAAGGGGTTTGTGGGGAAAACTGAAGTTCCTATGGCCAGGATCCTCACCTGACCCTAAACTACTTGATGAGCTCACCTTGGAGCTCGTTAGAATTGGGGAATCCCAACCCCACCACACCAGAAATTAGAATCTGCATTTTAACGATATCCCCACACATACCTTAAAGCCTGAGAAGTGTTTGAAACTGGTTTGGAGAGAGAGAATAGCCATGCAGTGGGTGAAACTATGATGAGTCCCTGAGTTCTACACGGAGTATACTTGTCCCAGGTTTTCCATTAATCTAGAGATAAAATTTCATCCCTTATGGGTAGAATTATAACCTGAGCTCACTCAGTCATCAGCCTTAATCATCTAAAGCATGGTCCAGACTTAAGAATAAAAATTTAAAAAAAAGAAAAACACTAGGCAACTAGCAGGGACACCTGCATATCAAAACGTCTGTGTGATACACACTGGTGAGCTCTCAGACCTTACAGTCCTAACAATCTTGGTGTTATGGTTCCCGGCACACAAAAGATTGGAAGCAGCACATTGAAAGTAGGGCATAGAGTAAGAAGTACAGTTTGGGCTTGGGGTGAGGTTTCCAATGAAAACTGATGGCAGAAAGAATGACTTTGACATTTTCATGGTTAGTTAGTTTTCTAAATCTTGTTCACACCTCAAAAGCAGTAACTCAAATCTTAGAGAAGTGGGTCTCAACCCTGGCTTCACATTAGAATCACCTGAGAAATTCTTAAAAAAAGAAATCCCGAAGCCTCAGTCTCAGAGATTCTGCTCTACTTGCTCTGGGGAGGAGTCCAAGCACAGGTATTTAGTGACAGCTTCTTGCAGATTCTAATAAGCAGGCAGGATTGTGATTGAGTAGCTCAGTGGTCTGGCGCCATTCCACCATAGGGCCCAGAGGCCTGGATGTCGAAGTAGCTCTAAGTAGGTTCCCTGCAACTTATTACAATCTTTGGTGATGGTTACAATGACATTGGTTGCCAGGATTTTAAGAGCAAAACACTGTATCTATTAGAGGTGATTTTGACAGAAAATAGGAAACTCTAGTACTAAATGATACAGCAACACATATCCAACTCTTGTGTCATAGAGAAATCTAGAGGGAACTGGCAGAATGAGGTAGATGCCCACTGATCTTCCCCCTAGACCAGTGCTTGATGTGCCCACCAATCCCCTGGGGATCTTGTTCCAATGTAGAGTCTGACTCCGTAGGTCTGGGGAAAGCTCTGGGTGTAGCTGGTCCAGGGACCACACTTACCATAGCAAGGCTCCAGTTTATTCTGACAGCTGTGACTCACCCTTTTCTGGGAACCCAAAAAAGAAGGATGGCTTCCTCACTCTTGAAGAATGAATTCCACTGGGGTCCTTGATATCCAGAAGCGCTTTGCCCAAAATGGTTCTTAACCATTCCCTCTTCCCACTAGGCTACTGTACTGCAGGGTCAGCAACTGTTGAGGTAGAAATAGGCTTAGAGAGTATACAGCTTGGCCTGTTCATTACAAAAATGTGGCAATGGTACCAAGACGGCAAAGGTTTTGCCAAGTTCATAAGTGATAGAGGCAAAATCAAAACTGACATGAAAACATCAAAGACACTATCAAAACAAAGTTGAAACAATTGCTTTGTATTACTTTCTATAGCGAACATCTGCTTGATTATACTCTGGGAGACTGTAGACTAATAACGGAAAGAGTCAGAAAGGAACATGCAACTCTAAAGTGTGGCTGACTGGCCTTAGAGCCCTAGGATGGGGCAGATAACATGCTGCAGAGGCTTTTATCTCTGAGACCACCAAGGAGCTACAGTTCCCCTTCTCATGGAATTTCCATAAAGAAGTCTCAAGGCCTCCACAGAAGCTGCCCTTATCAAATTTATTTCACTTTTTATTTAAATCTCTTTCTTAAATGATTTTTTCAACTGCACACAAGAATGACTTATATTCTTGTTCGATACTAAGAAGCCCCAGTATGAAACAGAAGACATACACTGTTCTTTCAAAGTATTGGGAGTGTTAAATTCCCAAAACGTTCAGAAGCGTATCCAGCCAGACAGGTCTGATTCTTGCTGCCTTATTTCCTCCTTTGGGGCCTCTCAGAAAGGCAGAGCAAGTGCTAATGAAATCAGCAGACCCAGTGGCATCCTCAGTCCCGGAGCATGTGGCTGGCTCAGGGGCCACGCTGGCTCCTGGGTGCCTGCTTCCCTTGCCACTAGAGGTCACCCCAGAGGCACTCTATAAGAGGGATTTGTTAACATTTTTTATTTCAAAGCTCAGGACTGAGCTGAGACTTCTCCAACCGAGCATATTACCATATTACCTTGCTCGCAGTGGCTATCTGGGTCTGGAATTAAGAACCATCCGCAGGGAAATCAGCCTGAAAGGCACAAGTCTGAATATTAAATGCTAACACCACTAGAAGCTGCCCTGGGAAACAGTTTTGCTGGGCTCATGTCTCCTCCCTCTACTCCCAGCTTTACTTGGCTTTGTCTTCTATTTTGTGTTCCTGGTAAATCCAATTATATCGTTATTACCTAGGCCACGTCAGCACCTTCGTGGGAATGAGGCTGTCTGGACAGACAGAGAAGCAGTCAAGAGATCAGGTGTTAAGCTCATTTTCACTTCTGTGACATTTAAAGAAATCACAAATTACTTTCTCAGAGCCTAGACAGAGAGGCAGGAAAGGGCCAGAGTGTGAGGCACCCAGCTGCCGCCAGGGGCAATGTTTGAGCAAGGAGGCTGGAGCTTATTTTCCTTGTTTCTCATTCTTTCATTTTCTTAATTGCCTTAATGGGCATGTGGTACTGCAAAATGACGTGAAATTGTCTTCCTTAGATGCTGTTATTTAAAAAGAGATGGTTTGATCCTATAACCCAGACACTTTTCAAGTCCCTTGGTCTTGGGGTTGAGGGAGGTATTCTTTTTTAAGCATTTGTTTGAAGGATGTTTTCACTAATGAATTCAAAGCCTATAAAGGGAAAAAAAACAGGTTTCTTCATCGTCATGTCTCACAATAGCTGTTAGATGACCAGAGCATCATCAAAGCCTTGGGAAAAGTGTGGGATAGGGAAGGGGGTTCAAGAGCTGCACTTGGCCAAGGAAATTGATTCTGACACCCATTCCATAGGCTGAAGGTGACACGGTGAACCGGGAAAGCCCAGGCCCGGTTAGGGCTCTCTCCAGATGTGGAGGGGGCCGTGGCTCTCAGCTGCCTGGCGTTGACTGTGAGTTCTGGGCAGAGGCTCGGAGAACCGTCCGGGGAGCCCCACACAGTGGCTGACTTCGACAGTGGGCCCTGGCATCAAGCGGTGCGCAGGACACGGGTGCCTCCTGGCAGAAGAAAGGGTTGCAGCACAGATCAGGGCATCTCCCCAGCTGTGGGAAGTGGGGGACGGGGCCTGAGGCTGGCTAGAGGCCTAGAGGAAGTCCTAGGTCTTTGGGGCTGGGGCCGGGGCTGTACTCCAAATGCTGCCTGGGGTCAGTGTGCAAGGAAAGCCTGGCAACCAGGCCCGCTGCGGATCCTCGGGACCACACCCAAAGGTCTGGCGCCCCGCCCCGCGTTCACTCGCGCCCCGCCCCCTGCCTTGCGCCCCGCCCCTTCCGCACGTCCGGTCTCCGCCCACCCTGCCGCCCGGGGGCGCCCGCGCGCGCCGTCTCGCTGGAAAGCGTCCCGCTGCGTCCGGCCACCTGGCGAGGGGTGTGGCGAGGCTGGGCTCCCGCTGCTGGGCGCGCCCGAGGCGCCATGGGCGAGCTCCCGTTCTCCCGGGCGCACAGCGGCCTGCACCCGGACCACCTGTGGATCTGGGAAAGGGCCGTGTATGTGGACGAGAACCAGCGCACCTGGCTGCCCATAACCATCGAGGTACAGCCGCCTGGGGCCGGGCCGGGCGGGACAGTACGGGCCCCACCACCGCCCTGAATTCCCAACCGATTGTGATGCACCACTGCCCTAGAGCCTGGAACATCTCATACCTCCTCTGTGCTTAGGAAGGAACAAACTTGATGCGTAATACAGGAATGCAAAAGCCAGGATTGAATAAAAGCGGACCGTTTTATGTGTGAAGTTTTAAAATGGATTATTAATGTTAGCTTTTTAAAATACGTATATAACTCTCTGTCAAGTACTTACCATCAGAGTGTGGGTTTCCGCAAAGAAAGTTAGGTGAAAAATGGTGAAGCTCTTTCCACATATAAACCGAAGTGAGAAAGTGTAAAACAAATTTAAAATATATACTATTAGAACATCTGTGCCACATAACAGCAAACAGCAAAAAGCTATGGCGTAGTGACTAGTTCCCCATTATACAGATGTGGAAACAGGCATAAAATGGGCATTAGTAGGTAATGCAAGTAGTGGGCTTGGGATTCCAAGCTCTTGACCACCATCTATATTTACATCTTAATTGGCATTTTAAAAAAACTTAATATACGTATATATGCTTTTAAAAAATCAAGTACTACTTTTTGAGAAATCAAGTATTTGAAGAAAATTTAAATGAGGATCTTTTTTTAGTCTTTGGGGAATATCTTCCAACATGACACTGAAACCACAAAGCAGAATTTTTCACATAATCATGTAAATTCTGCACAAAACAATCCTGGTTTACAAACTTTGGGGCAGGATTTACCCTATGTAGCTGAAAGGGCCAGTATTCTGAATATGTAAAGATGACTTTACATCAACAAGAAGATGAATAAGCAAACTAAAATGGTTGAAGGAAATGGAAGACTATATACTGGCACTGCAAGAAGGTGATTTCCACACTTCCATCTTGCAAGATGATCTGAATTTTTTTTGAACAGTGAGTTCTAATTTATTTCATAGAAAAAAATGTTAAAGCTGTTTCCATGTTGGAGTAACAGTCATTGAACAGACATGAGTGCCTAGTTTATATGCCAAGCATGATTCTAGGCTGTGGGGTTTGCAGTGAATGCCACAAAATCCCACTGCTTGAGAAGCTGACATTCAAGGGGGGAAGAAGGGCAAGAAAATAATTGAGGTCGGTGGTAAGCTGTGTAGGCTGAGAGGTGTGGGGTTCTGCCCGAGAAGTCTTAGTTTACATTTGTTTGTCATGCTTTCGTGTATTGTTTTATTTGAAACCTTTCAGAACATGTCTTCTGGGCATCATAGTGTTGGATTTTGCCGAAATTTGTCTCTGTAGACATCCTTTTGTACATGGGCCTGCCTAAAAGAAGGGTGTGAGCCCCATGTAGATCTAGAGAAAGTTCCAGACAGAGGACAACAGGTGCAAGAGAGTACTAGGAATGTGGCGTGTCCTGGAAATAGCAAGGAAGCCCGTGTGGTTGGAATGGGGTGAGGGCAAAGGACGGAATGTCAAGACATGAGGGAAGCAGGGGCCTGGTTACATGAACCTGTGGGCCATAGGAAAGGTGTCCATTCCCTCTGCCCGTGAAGAGAAGCCATTGGAGGGTTGAGTCGAAGAGTGACATGATTTTTAGATGCACACCCGGCTGCTGTCCTGAGAGCTGATCATAGGGCACAGACCACCGAGGCAGCGAGTTAGGAGGTTGTCACAATAGTCCAGACAAGACATGACAGAGGGGCAGTGGTGGAGGTGGAGAAAAGTGGTCTGTCACTGATCCTGGGGTCCAAGGATGTCTTGTTTAAAAGGGGATATGGGACAAAATAAAGAAAATTCCTCCTCAGCTGAAACAGGCACCAAACCGCATAGTTAAGGAGGCACACAGGCCCCATGTCACACCCTGGCAACTAGAAGTTTGTCAGGAAGAAGTGGGCCTTCTGTGGCCCTGCCTATGGTGTCCAGCCAGAGGCCCCTGCTTGCTGGGAGCAGAGAAGCCCTGGGAGCTCGGGCCCTGAAGGTGTGCCCTGGTCTCCTCTCAGACGGAGAGCAGCCTCCAAGTACTCATGCGGCAGGAGGACGTCCCCTTGGGGGTGGCTGTATGCCCCAGCCAGCTGGCCCCATGCCTGCTGCCTGACATGTGGCAGCTCTACCCTGGCAGAAGATACAGAGGCTCAGACTCCAGTTTCTGGCGCATAGTGTACCACATTGAGGCAAGTGTGTGCATCCCCTGGGACCCCTCAGGTCTTCTTGGCAGGCCCTGCTCCTCTCCTATGTGCTCACCCTTCCCCATGTCTGGCCTCTGCAGTATATCCCTCCATCTCTGCACCCAAAGCTAAAAAATGGAGGGAATTTACCACTGCCCGTTTTAAAGAACTGCATTAGAGAGACACGAACTGAATGGTTGAGCCACCCTCTGAGGTCTCAACAGAAGCCCCTTGGACACAGGAGGCCCTCTGGTGGGCAGTCATTGGGTGAACGCTGGTGGGAGGAGGGGCCCCTGGGACCCCCATGCAGGTTTCCACCTGCTGCTGCAGGCCAGCGGAAGGCCCGGGAGCCAGGTCTGGGAGGGGAACTGTCAGGGCTCCAGCCCTAACTGCCCCTCTCTTGTAGTTCAGCGGCACCGAGGACATGCTACTTGAGCAGCTGCCAGACCCGGACTGTTGAGTGACATGGTGAGCACCTTTGGGACCCAACACCCCTCAGTCCAGTGAGGCTGGGTCAGAACGAGGGAGCACTCTTTCTCCATCAAGGCCGTGCGGACTGACCCCTGCAACTGTGCTGCCTTCGAAGGTCCCGAGGTCTGGGGGCCCGTGCTCTTGCCTTTACCACTTTGGGAGCCAATAATTTTTAGGCTGGCCCTTTAATGACAGGAGCCCACATCTGCGCAGTGCCGCACAGGCTATAGATACTGGCACTTGATCATTGTAGCAACTGAGCCAGGTATCACTTGATTTTATAGATTACAAAAATGAGTTCTGAGGAGGCACCCACTTGTCCAGATCACAGAACCAGGTTTCAAATCCAGGTCTCTGCACCAGGCCTCTCACTTGGTTCATAATCTGCCCTGCCCTGGCTCCAGTGCAGGCCCTCCGCCACCCTTCTGGGACCATCACTGAGCCCCAAGAGGCCCCTCTAGACTTGGCCCAGAAGCCGTGCCTCTGACCCCCCATCCTCACCCACACCCTCCTTCTCCAGCCCTGCCCTTTGCCCTTGACTTCGTCCTCTCTTGTCCCCCAGCCCCAGGTCTCCTCTTGCTCTCTTAGCCCCAGGTCCTGCTGGCCTGTTGCGGGAATTTTGGAGCTGGTTCACCTACGCTTCCCAGCCCCGTGTGTTCTGTTCTGCCCCTTCTGCCCACCCCGCCTCTCCGGGGACCAGGAGGGAATGGAAGGCAGAGGATGAGCCCCCCAGGGCCTGCAGGACCTGCCTGCAGCCCCCCAGTCTGCCCCGGCACATTGGCACCGAAGAGGACCTGGGTTGGTACGGCTTCCTCCGGGTGCCCCAGCCAGACCTACCCTTGGGTTTGCTCAGCTGCCTGATGGTTTTTGGCTTCTCTCTCTCCCCATTCTGCCCCTCAGAGCAGCCAGTGCTGTGTGCTGCACATCTGGGACTGCTTCTCATTGTGTTCCCCAGCTCTGTGTACCTCTGGCTGCAAGGGAATCAGGCCTAGTGTACTGAGGCTGGGCCAGGCCTCAGAGCCCCTGGCCCAGCTGTCTCATGTTCATGCCTGCACATGACCATGCCTACAGAAGTCCCACCTGCTGAAGCTAGCTCAGGTACAGTTCACAGTAAGGCCTGACGGAAAACCAGGTTATGCTCAGGACTAAGAAGCCTGCTGATCAGTGCTCCCAGCCTGTGGATTAGCAGGAGGCCAGACAAGTGAATACTGTGCACGGGCACTCATGTTGCCCACTTGTGAAAAGATAGAGGTTGGAAGTTCCCCCTTTTTACAGGTGCCCACACACCTGGATGTTACATGCTTATATGTAACGTGAGCTCTTTGTAGTGTTGCCTGATTAAATGTATGATAATTCGTCTAACTTTGTGCTGAACCAGTGTCTGTCCTTGACCTAGATTCTAGGAGACAGAAGCAAGAACAGGCAGTCACCAAATAAGAAACTTGGAAAGGGAGAGAATACCCATGAATTTAGTATATTTCTTTTACTCAGGAAATAAGGCTGGAATTTTCTTTTTCTGTATAATCCAAGTGCTCAAAACTCCTGTCTTCTTGAAGGCCTGATTTGGGAATCATCAGAGTAAGTAACCTCAAGAAGTCTTTGTCAGCAACTCCTGGCATTGCAGACCCGCTCTGTCTGGTCCTGCCTGCCTCGTCCTCCTGGCCCAGCCAGCTGTGTGTCCTCTCTGTTCTGGCACTCACCAGGCTCTGCCCTTCCATGCCCAGCTCTAATCCCGGCAGGGGTCCCTCTTCCCTAATACTGTCCCCAGACACCCAAGTCCCAACCAGAGTTCCTACCCCACCTCTCATGACCTGCACTCACATCCCAGGCCATCCAGTTTTCTTACCTGGCACTAGACTGATAAACACTGGGTACCACTGGTGACAGAGTTCATGTCTCTTATAGTAACCCCATGGCCTTGCACAGTGCTTGGTAGTCTCAGAATTTGGTCTGCAGGAGCCCTTACTAGACAGACACCTCTTGGTGAGAATGCATCAGAATGTCAGAGCAGGAGGAACATCAGAGATCAGCCCGTGTCCTCATTTTAGGAACAGGCCCAGGAGGAAAGTTTTTGTTTGGGGTTGAATATTTGTGTCCCTCAAAATTCATGTTGAAGCACTATCCCCTATGTGCATTAGCAGGTGGGGCCTTTGGGAAGTGATTAGGTTGGGTTGAGGTCATGAGGATGGAGCCCCCCATGGCCCTTGTAAGAAAAGGAAGAGAAAGATCTCCACACAACGCACCAAGGAAAAGCCATGTGAGAAGATAGCTGGCCCCAAGCCAGAACAAGCGCCTTCTCCAGGCACCAAATCTGCTAGCACCTTGATCTGGACTTCCCAGCCTACAGAACCATGAGGAATAAATGTCTATTGGTTAAGCCACCCAATCTGCAGTATTTTGTTGAAGCAACTGGAGCAGCCCAAGACAGTTCTCGTTCAAAATCCTTTTCTTATTGATACCTTAGAAGGAGCCCTTCTACAGCTTCCTGTTTCTCCTATGGAAATTGGTCTGTTGAAGCTTTCTATATTTACAGGGGTCAATTTTGGTTAAGTAAATTTCCTGCAAATCCTTAGATGTCCATTTCATCTAAGTCTTATATTTTATTTTCAGAGTTATTTACAATACTCTCATGACTTTTAACATTCCCTCTGGATGATTATTGACCCTTGTCATTTCTTATTTTGTATTTTTTGAGCTTTTTACCATTTAATAAAATTGTCTATTTCCCTCCCTAAAGAACCAACTTTTTGATTCATTTATTCTATCGCTTTTTTTATATCTCATTGTTGACTATTTTTATGTTTAAATTTTTTGTTTTTCTTTGTCCCTTTTCTAGACATTTTAATTACATGCTTCATTTTTTTTCTCTTTAAGGTTTTAATAAATATTTTTATAACAGCTTTATTAAAATATGATTGACATACCATACAATTCACATATTTAGATTGCAAGACATTACAATTCAATTGTCGTTAGTATATTCTCAGAGTTGTATAACCATCACCATGATCAATTTTAGAACATTTTCTTTATTCCAAAGAGATACCTCATACCTATTAGCAGTCACCCCATATTACCCCAAAATTTCTCAGCCCCAGACAACCACTAATCCACTTTCTGTCCCTATAGATTTGCCTATTCTGGATATTTCGCATAATGGAATCATATAATACATGGTCTTCTGTGACTGGATTCTTTAATATTTTGAAGGTCCATATGTGTCACAGCATATATTGGTATTTCATTCCTTTTTATGACTAAATAATTCTATCATATGGATTTACCAGATATTATGTATTCATGGACATCAGGGTTATTTCTACTTTGTGCCTATTATGAATAATGCTGCTGCAAACATTCACATAAAAGTTTCTATATGAATGTACGTTTTCATTTCTCTTGGTTATATGCCTAAGAGTGGAATTGCTGGGCCATATGGTAACTTGCTTTTTTAACCTTTTGAGGAACTGTTAGACGATTTTCCAAAGTGGCTGCACATTCCTACCAGCAGTATGTGAGAGTTCCATTTTCTCCACTTCCTTGTCAACACTTGTTATTATCCAACTTTTTGATTCTAGCCATCTCTTAGGTTTAAAGTGGTATGTCATTATAGTTGCCCTGGTGGCTAATGATATTTATACATTTTAATGTCCTTATTGGCCATTTGCATACCTTCTTTGGAGAAATGCCTATAAGATCCTTTGCCCATTTTTTCAACTGAGATAAAGACTTTCTAAGATGATTTTACTTCGTTAAAAAAAATAAAAAGCATCAAGGAACAAACCAAATGCCACTGCCTTTTTATTTTTATTAACAATTTAAACAGGGGGCAAAGAATGACTATTGGTCTGCAGCTAAAGAGATGAAGAATACTGCAAGAACAATTCAGTTTTCTCTATTAAAAAAATCATGCAATTGACGTATTTGAGGGGCTTGCCTTAAAAAACATGCCACATAATCACAAATAATTAGGTCAATTTTTGCTCTAAGTTACAATTGCCTTTTTCCAACATTTCTAATTCCCTTGGAGACTGTTCAGCAGAGAGACTGGTACCTCCACTGCTGTTTGCTCTCAGCTACCTAAGAAAGAGTTTATCCAGGTGTTAATGCCCAGAAGGAAAAGATAACTTGAAAAACAACTGTACTGTTAGCTTTGTAGCTACGTAAAGGTCTTTGCATATGTAAAGAAAAAGAATAAAACTTGTATGTTATGCATTTTCATTCTCCCATTTCACCATACCCTGAATTTCAATTTTAATTTCGGTTTCTAGTATTTTTAAATGCATGTAGCTCCTTCAGTTTTAAGACTTGAGGTCACTGGGCCCCTTGCTGGCAGTGCAAGGCTGAAGGTGTGCAACATGGGACGGAAGTGTCATGAGGCTGGGGTCTGAGTCACATCGACCTCTATCCCCTAACCTGAGGTGGTAATCATGCCAGTCCCATTCTGCACCTTGGCCACCTCCTCACTATAGAAAGGGAGTTGGGCTAAAAAGTAATGACCTTGTGCTAGTTAGTGTGACAGGTGGTCAGCACAGAGTATCTCCTTGTAGCCTCATAAAGAAGTAAGAAGAAACAGGCTCAGAGATGCAGTTACTCACCCAAAGTTAGTAAGTGGTGTGGCCCAGATGTTGCCAGGATCTGTCCTGTCCTGGCCTCCAGTATTCCTTCATTCAACTCAAGTCTGTGGCCCTGAGCAAGGTGCAGCAGATGGAGAGCTCCGTGTCGCTCCAGCCCAGAAGGAAGTACTCCCAGGGCAGCGGTCAGGATGCAGGACAGGCTGCCCGTGGATGAACCAGGCCACAAGCCCTCTGAGGAGGTGGCGCTCCAGCTGAGCCAGAGAGCTGGGAGGGTGCCAGCTGTTCTAAGTGCTGAGGGATGGCTCCTTAGCCTGCGAGCAGTCAGCGTGTCTGGCAGGGAGAGAAAGAGCCCTATGTTTCTGAGCGTGAATCAACAGCCAGGACAGGGCCTCCTTGGCCAGGATGAGAATTTTACAGTAAGGGCCCTGGGAGGCCAGGAAGTGACATGGCCTTGTTCGGCAGGAAAACTGATATGAGCGGGGTGGAAAGAAAATAAGGCCAGTACAGCATCAAAAAGACTAAGACAACAAATGCTGGCAAGGATGCGGAGAAAGGGGAACCCTCCTACACTGCTGGTGGGAATGTAAGCTAGTTCAACCATTGTGGAAAAAGCAATACAGAGGTTCCTCAAAAAACTAAAAATAGAAATACCATTTGACCCCAGAATCCCACTCCTTGGAATTTACCCAAAGAATACAACTTCTCAGATTCAAAAAGACATATGCACCTCTATGTTTATTGCAGCACTTTTTACAATAGCCAAGATATGGAAGCAACCTAAGTGTCCATCAGTAGATGAATGGATAAAGAAGAGGTGGTACATATACACAATGGAATATTATTCAGCCATAAGAAGAAAACAAATCCTACCATTTGCAACAACATGGATGGAGCTGGAGGACATTATGCTCAGTGAAATAAGCCAGGCAGAGAAAGACAAATGCCAAATGATTTCCCTCATTTGTGGAGTATAACAATGAAGCAAAACTGAAGGAACAAAATGGCAGCAGACTCACAGACTCCAAGAATGAACTAGTGGTTACCAAAGGGGAGGGGTGGGGAAAGGAGAAGAGTATTAAGAGGTATTATGTTTAGTGCACACGGTGTGGGGGATCACAGGGAGAACAGTGTAGCACAGAGAAGGCACATAGTGGATCTGTGGCTTCTTACTACACTGATGGACAGTGACTGCATTGGGGTGTGGGTGGGGACTTGATAATATGGGTAACTGTAGTAACCACATTGTTTCTTCATGTGAAACCTTCATAAGAGTGTATGTCAATCATACCTTAATAAAAAATTAAAAATAAATAAATAAACCCTGAAAACAGAAAAAAGAAAAGAAGGCCAGTAAAGCCCATTAGAAGGGACTCAAAGAGTTAACAAGTAAAAAAATAGAAAGCTTAGAAGGCCAGGAGCAACTTGGCCCAGAAGTTTGAATACTCCCCAGATAAAGAAAAGTATCTCAGCACAGCATAGGTTTTCACTGTGCCAGTTAGAGCATACCATTGTAAGATTTACTTTAGCACCTGCTAAAAGGCCCAGCTTATTCAGGAAGAATTCTATCTTTAAGCTAAAATAGCATTTTAATCAAACAGACAATACCTCAGGGCAGACAGTCTTGACTGATACGCTTCCAGACAGAAGCTGATATCCCGGAAAGGAATCAAAGCAGTGTATTTCTTGTGTTAAGTTAAAAAGAAGAAGAAACTTAATGTCTTCTCAAAGATGAACATTCTGGGACAATTTGGCTGGTCTGCACCTGGCCCTTTGTCGCTTTCCCAAAAATCCTCAACTGCCTATAAAACTCCAGACCCTAAACCTTTCGGTGCACACCTCTCTCTGAGGTCGCCTACACTTTCTAAGTGCATAACTTTAATAAAACTCTATCAGCCTTTCAGTGCGCACCTCTCTCTGAGGTTGCCTGCACCTTCTAAGTGCATAGACTTAAACTCTCTCTCTTAAACCTTTTAGGGCGCCTCTCCTCCCTGAGGTCACCTGCACTTTTTCTCTCTTAAAGTAACTTTAAATAAAATTTTACTCTGCTGCACTACTGTGTCTCTGCCCTTCAGTTCTTTGTTGTGGCAGAGACAAGAACCAAGGAAAATACTCAATGCTCCCCCAACAGCCTGACTCACCTGTTGCTCTGTGTGTGTGGAGCCTGAACTGCATATAGAGAGACAGGAGTGGATGCAGAAAAGCCAGTTCAGGGTCTAGGTCATAGTCAGGAGACTTTCTATAGAGAGAGGGCCAGGTAGTAGATAATTTTCACTTTATGGGCCATAACGGTCTGTTATACCTACTCAACTCTGCCACTGTTATGTGGAAAGCAACCATAGACAATAAGTGATGAGTATGGCTCTGTTCTAACAAAACTTTATTTAAAAAAATAGGTAAGAAGCCAGATTTTGGCCTGTGGGCTATCGTTTGCCAACCGCTGGTCTAACTGTTGAACTTAGGCACAAAGAACTGACAGTGAAGGT
Organism: Manis pentadactyla; assembly: GCF_030020395.1. Lineage (NCBI taxonomy): Eukaryota > Metazoa > Chordata > Mammalia > Pholidota > Manidae > Manis > Manis pentadactyla. Next base: position 9,120,889 of record NC_080029.1, read on the forward strand.
ATTTAGGTAAGTGGTGGGGGGAGGGGAACTACCTGCAATTATTTTCGGATGGGTTGTGCTTTTTTTTTGATTCCTTTATATCAACTTTAATCACACAAGTGAAACATCAGGACATTCTCCTTGTAAGAAAATACGTCACAAAGTTCATTTCAGCACACCCCAAGCCTGGAGCCGATCCCAGGAGTACGAGCCACTGTTTGTACTCTGGGGTGTATCATTATAGACAGTTCTGCTCTGTATTTCTATTTATATATGTACCTGATGAACCATGGCAGCATGTTAGGAGGTCTTACTTGGGAGGAACGGCAGGATGTAAAGGGCATCCTGCTAAGGGAGGTGCTGCACCTCTCCCTTGCCTCCTCTCATATCCTCCTGCTATCTTTATAGCCTGGTAGGCTCCACAGCCTCTGGAGAAGGCATGTACTGCTCCTGGGCCTGCTGCTCTGATCCACCTCACTGGTAACGCTGAGGGCTGCCTTTATTTCTCTTGGGTCACTTGGTCCTGATGGCAGAACAGGTCTGTTGCAGAGCCTGCTCTTTGGGCCCCACTCCAAGCAGTGATGTAGCTTAGAGGAGAGGTCCTGGCATACCACAAACCATAGGACCCTAAAAACTTCCCCGAAGTGGCTGCCATGAACCTTCAAGGCAGCATGGACGAGGTGGGGGGTCTGGCTCCCATTCTTGACACACATGCATCTTATGAGGGCAGCTGGGTGTGTGCCACTTCCACCCACCAGGCCGCATAGCATGAAGCCTTCGGGGTAGTGGACCAACATGATGCCCTATGGAACGCCATGGTCCGAGTTCCCTGCAGACTTTACTGTAACAGAGAGCAAGAGAGTTAATATACCTGGGGCAAGATGACTATGTGCTGCTGGCCTTCCCGAATAAAGGCAAACTGTTTTCATCCTTCCACTCATGGGGATTAATGCACTGGGAAGACCAGTACATACAGCAACAATGACAAACTGTTGAATGGTTTCAGTAAAAATACTGTATTTGGCATGACAGTTGTGATTGGGCTACTATCTGAGTAAATTTAGAAGTTCACCATCACCTAGTGCTGCTATGGACTGATTGTCACCCCAAAATTCCTGTGTTGAAACCCTAACCCCAGTGCGATGGTATTTAGATGTGGGGCTTCTGGGAGGTATTTAGATCATAGGGGTAGAGCTCTCTCCATGGCATTAGTGGCCTTACAAGAAGAGACACCAGCCCGCTTGCTTCCTCTCTTTCTCTCTGCCACATGAGGACACAGCAGGACGGCCATCTGCAAACCAGGAAGAGGATTCAAACCCAAAGCCAGATCTGCTGATGCCTCGATCTTGGGCATCCCAGCCTCCAGAACCATCAGAAAAAAATGTTTGCTGTTCAAGCTGCCTGGTCTATGGAATCCTGTTACAACAGCACAAACCGATCAAGACAACCACTCTCCACTCTTTTTTCCCCCAGGAGTCAAACTGTTGGATTGAGTAGCAACCACCTATTGACAGGAATCTCCCCACTCCTTTAAATCTTGTTTTCTGACACGGATCTCTATAATTCCTCCCAGGATACAGCTTTGCTTCTGATATATTTTATAAGCCAGGGGTAGGGATGACAGGAGGAGTAGGTGGGACAGGTCCAGGAGGACCCACCCTGCCCCTCCTCCTGTTACTGTGATGGCTGTCACTCCACAAGTCAGCGAACCAGTGTGAGTGCTTCCAGATGCTAAATAGATCCCAAGTCTGCATTCAGGGGCCAGGGAGATAACCACAAGGTGGCTCCATCTTCTCCTAAGAGCTAGTCTTGGCCAGGTTCCATTTACCACTTGACTCCCCTAAGTCCCCACTCTAACTAGATGACCAGGACAGGGTGCTTCACATCTCCTGGTATCAGTGTCAGCTAAAACCTCATGTCCAGTAGCCCTCCAAAAGTCCAGAACTGTGAGAAAAGAAAATTCCCCCTACATACTTGTCTTTTATATGAGGAGGCTTAGGAAAATGCCCAGCACAGAGTAGTTGCCGTAAAAGTTTGCTATATTATCATCATCAGTGCCCTACATATTACTGGGTCAACTGCTCCTCAAGCTTAACTCAAAAAAAGAAGGTGAAGATGAGCATAACATTTTAGGGGTGAGAAAGTGGAATTCCCATTTGAGATCTTTTGTTTTCTCAGTAATGTTTGAGGCAAGGACCTCAGCTGAGAGTGAGGGGAGGAAGAAGTCTTAAGTTTGAGAAAAGAGGGAATGAAATAGCCATCTCGGCTCCAGTGAGAACAGACTCACGAAAGAAACACAATAGAATTGCTGAGTAAATCTCTGACCTTTTGAGATTTGCAGTCAGGAATGTAAAGCAAAAACTGTCAGTCGATGATTATTATTATTTTGTCGAACAATATTTTTCTGCCAGGTTTAGAAAGTATGGCACATTGGGTTCAACCAACTTTGGCATTTTACCTGGCAAATAAGTCAGAAGGGGGAAAAAGTCTTGTCTATGCAAAGGAGTGTTTGAGACATAGAATCTAAGCTGATGAGGGTTTCATGAGGAATGGAAACAATTATAAGGGATCTTTATATATTCAGAAAATAAGTCCTTTACCAAATTCCCCCTACATACTTGTCTTTTTACTTTAATTAAGTTGCTTTGTTTTCTTGTTTTTCTCTTTTAGTATTTTTTCCTGATAATGCAGAAATTTTTCATTTTTTATGCCATCGCATTTTATTGCTTTTCCTTTATGGATTCAGGGTTTTGTGTTTTTCTTAGAAAGGACTTCTCTACAATGACCAGTTTTCTTCATGTTTTGCAATTTGTTAAATGCATTATTCTACCTGCAGTTATTTTCATATGAGAAATGAGGTAGCAATTTAACCAAAAAAAATTTTTCTACATAGCTAGCCAGTTGTCACAACACTGTTCACTGGCTTTGCCAAGACTATGACATGCCAACTTGATCATATACTAAATTTTACAAGTTAGTTTGGGGAGATACTACATCTTTACAACATTAAGGCCTCCTATTTATGTAACTGACCAGCGTTTACATAGCTGTATGTGCCACAAGCATTTTACAAAAGCTAACTCAGTTAATCCTCATAATATCCTTACGAGATGGCATTGTTATTATTGCCCCATCTTACAGATGAGGAAACTGAGGTACAGAGGCAAACTGCCCAGTTCACATCACTATTCTTTAAAGTGTCTTTCCATTTATTTAAGCCTTGTTCTCTTGTCCCTCAATAGAATTTTAAAGTTGCTTCGTATTTTTTAAATGTGATCTTCTACTATTTTTTCCTGACTCATGCCTATGTACAAGAAAACGGTTGGGTTGTTTACATTAAATTTATATTTACATTAAATTTACATACATTATTCAACTTATGAAAGTCTTTCATTGGTTCAAATATAGTTTGAGTGATGTTTTCTTTATGGTAATTCAGACAGTCTGCCTTAAACTTTAGAGTGTTATATAACAGCTCTGTTTATTTTTCAGCAGCTTTCCTCAACTCTCCACCATGAACAACAATGACATAGTTCCCTTCCACTCCCTCCCACCTCCCATTCTTATGGTCCACCACCAGTTCTGGTTGGTTTTGAGTCTCGTTTCTTCTAGCAGTTACTTTTTTTCCTTTAAATAACATATTCCCAGCTCTGTTACCTGGACTTCGCAACATTTTTGGAGAGAAATCCATGTAGTTACTCTGCCCTACCTTTTCCAGCCTCCTCTTCCCAACTTTTTTAGTATTTATAAATGTTATGTCATAAACTTTGTAACATAAAACAGTGTGATTATTTTTATAGGGTCACAGTTTGAAAAATGCTATATTCTGTGATAAACAGAATTCCCCAAATATTGACTGATTTCCTAAGTAGATGCAATGCTTTCCACCAGACTTTTCTTTTCTAATAAAACATTGACACAGAAAAGTGCAGAAACCCTAAGTTCATAGCTGGGTGAATTTCATAAAGCAAACACACCCAGAGCACCGGCCCCAGACCAAGAACAGGACGCGTCCGGCCCCCGGAAGTGCACACACGCTCACAATCCCACCAAAACTCCATCTGTTCTCTACCACGACTTCTCCATTCATGGCTTTTCACCAAGTCTTTTTCAAGAAAGGCTCATGCATGTAATAGGTCTTTGGGAGACACGTTTGAAAATAGCTCTTGCTTTTGCATTTGTGCTTGGTTTTTGTGGGTATTAAATTGCTGTGTCCCATTTCTTTCCTGTGGCCTTTTTTTATGCCACCCTATTGCTTTCCTGCACTGCCCTGAGTTCCATGGAGAAGTCAGAGGTCAGGGGGATCCTCTTTCCCTGAATGAATCACGGGACTTGGGTTGGGGGTGGAGGAAGCCTGGATGCTGACAATATCACTCCTTTATCTTTAAGGTCCTAAAATCTTGTTAGGTCTCAGCACTGCGGCTTCTGCAGCAATTTTCCCTGGGACACAACTGCACCCAAGCAACTGCAGATATGGCATCCCTTTATTTATTTCAGGCAACTTTTCTTCATTAACTGTTTTGAATTTTTTTCCCCTCTTTTTCAGTCTCCCTCATTAAGGATGTACAGAAGCCCCAGAAAAATCTCTAATCCTCTGGCTGCCACCGCCACAGCTCTGCTAATGACTTCCCAAGCTATGAACTCAGCCTAGATCTTTCTCTAGGCCCACCTAGAGACACCTGCTTTCAGGACATCTCAGCCTGGATACCCCACATGCACTGGAAACTCAACACCCAAAATCAGAGTCGACACTTCACTTCTCCTGGATCCCACCTGTGAAAGCTGCCCCTGGCTGCGGGTTCTCCTCCAGCTCCTGCCACCGTCTTTCTGCCTCCTCGCTGTGCAGCTTCACAAAGAGCCCCCACACGAGTCTCCACTCCCTCACCTGCCCTCCACCCCGCGTCCTGCCGCTGAAGTGCATTCATCACAACTTCCTTCCCAGTGCCGAGAAATACGAATGGATAATTAAAACTTTACCGTAAGTGCCAGCTGCTGCTTTTCTACACTAGAAACCATTTAAGATAAGCTCCAATTCAGCACAAAAGTTGACAGTAAGTAATAAAGTTTAATTAGCCAGTACTGGCAGGTAACTTTCATGGACCAGCATCCCTTCCACGAGCTGAATGACTGGACGGCAGAACCGTGGGCCGTATGCAGCCCTCTGCGCTCCACGTGTGCAGTGGGTTGAGGCTCAGGTGTTGACAGCTCGCCCAGCACCTGACCTGCTCCAGGCCAAAGGGTCAGCAGGCCTGATGCCCACAAGGCATCTGAGTGCCAAGCCTGGGCCTGACTTCCTCTCAAAGAAGCCTTTCCCTGCCTGCTTGAGGTAGAGTGTGCTGATGGTAAGTTTCTAATCATGGGCCTAGTGGGCATGGAGGGATGGGATTGGGGAGGGGCACCTGGAAGATTGGCATGAGGAACACAAAAGGCAAGGAACCCTGGCTCACAGTCAGCAGGGGAGCTGGCCCAGCACACAGATGGGCCTGGTGCGGCCCATCCGGGCAGGCTGTCCTCAGTACAGAGCTGAGGGGCAGACAAGACCACTAGCCAAGGGAAAGGGGAAAAGCAGAGTGGGCAGGGACCCAACTGCCCCTGCTCCCGAAGGAGGCCACGCTAGGTGTGCAAACAGGAGGGCAGGCATACCAGGATCCTCACTGAAGACCCACAGGGCCAGCAAGGTCTGGGAGAGGACAGAAGGAGTCAGAGAAGTGTGGGGAACCATGCCCAACCCAGGCAGCACCAGGGGAGGAGGCACGCCCCAGCTCCAGCCCCTTCCGGGCACCAGGCCCTGCCCCGGCCAGCTCAGGCTGCTGCGTGCCCCAGGGAGAAGGCCTCTGTGGGCCAGTGCAGTGCCCCTGAGTCCAGGGCCATTGATCTGACTTGTGCAGCCCAATGCCATGATCAAACCTAGAGATCCAGGCTCACTGGATTTGAGCTTGATCGCTACTATTTCCAGGTTCTGTGGCCATGGGGAAATCATTCCAACCCCCAGAGCCTCATTCTTCTCATCTGTAAAGTGGGACATCAATATGTATACCCTACAGGATTCTGGTGAGGCTTAAACAATGACCATTATTCAGTGAGATCACTTGCTTTGTGAATGAACCGCGGGGGCCTATCTGCAGTAAAATCCAAGGGGGGAGAAGGAGGGAGGATGGGAGGCTCTGCATGAAAAGCTCAGGAAGCAGCATGAGGGAAGGAGACCAGCGTTGTCCTCCTGTAAAGAGAAGCCTCCTTGCCTTTGTCTGATCTTCCACTTAAGACATGTGGGCCCGGACATACCAGCCCTGTGAGCCCCTCTATTGTCCGTCATTCCCAGGCCGCTGCTGTGTTAGGATCAGCTGCTCAATGGAGATGATCGGCAGGACAGGGAGCAGCAGTCAGAGCCCCTGGAAAACGTGGGTCTGTCCAGCGGAAGCAGATGGGAACCTGGGCACGTGGATTTCAGCAGCATGAGCTGCTCCTGTCCCTCGCCCCACCTTGCACATGTGCGGTCACTGCTTGCCACCTGTCACCTCACCGAGGGTGACTTGCTTGACCATGGCCCACCATTTCCCAGAGCCTGGAATCCGTTGCTCGCTGCCTTCTCCCAGGGTAGAGCTGCCACATGAAAGGCAGCCGGGACAGGGGCAGCTGGCTGGGGGACACGGGCTCTTGGGGGTGCACTGGCATCTGCCCCATGTGGCCAGTGATGCTAGGTTCAAGCTGAAGGGACCAGAGAGGAGAGGGCACATCAGGGACATGGTTCCCCAGATGGCAGGACTGCTCTACAACCACAGTCCAGCTGGTGGGCCGTCTGACTGAGAGGTCAGATGTGCATGCTTTCAGAATCCCAGACCTAGAGCCACGGCAACATCACCTGGGGGTTTCCTCTGGACTTGGGATGACTGATTCCTGCCCACCCCCTAGTATGGTCCTCCCACTGATCTGCACCCCACCTCACCCCATTGTACCCGCAAAAAGTTAACCACTCTTTCCACCTGTCAGCAACCTTGGGTCTGCACTGACTACTCTCCTGGGCCTCTGTCTCAGCCATTTCTGGTTTTTTAATGTTTCTGAATCCTCTTTTTAAAAATAAGGTATCATATACCTCAGGATCTAGGAGTGACAGATTGTCCAAAAAATACACATTGTAGTTTTGATCATGGCCTTCACATACTTACTGTAAACATAAGAAAGAAAAAAAATTGGCCAAATGCTATACAGAAAGGCATAAAAGCGAAAGGGAAAGTTGCCACTCAGCTAAAACCAAAGCTCCATGTGTTATACAACAAAATAGAAAGTTTTTTACAGAGTACTCTGAGTATCTGTCTTCTTTCCTCTGTGATAAATGTCTTTATGAATTAAAGGTGGTAACCTTTTATCAGGCATACATTTTGCAGGCATACCTATTTTGTATCGGGCATACAGTTGCAAATGATTTTTCTCTTTTTTTTCTCACATTTTCTTAAGAGTCGATGTTTTAAATTATGTGGCAAAATCTCTTTCTCTTTGGATTCTGGCTTTAGATGGGGCATGAGCAAAGCAAAGGCTGTGGGCCACATCTGGCCTACCACCTGCTTTTTAAAACAAAAAAAAGCATTATTATAAGTAAAGGAATGCTCGTTCCTTTACATGTTGTCTTGGGCTGCTTTCGCACTACAAGAGTGGAGCTGAATAGTTGCTAGGGTCCCTAGGGACTGGAAGGCTGAAATATTTACTATCAGACCATTTACAGAAAGTGTGCTGAGCCCTGTATGAGGTCATGCTCAGAAGGCTTTTGTCCATCGTAAGATTACATGTGAAAATACAGGTCTACTATTAAGGACGAATCATGTTAAATAGGGGAGAAAATGCTCACTTTCCAGGTTCCTGTACCCCCATCCCTGACTACCTTAATTGAAGAATTCATTCTTTTCCCACTGACCTCTTTTTTATGTTTTTTAAAAACTTACTAAAATAATTTCTCTAGAATTTTTTGCATGCTTTATTTGGTGTAGGTATGGGAAAGACTGAGTTCTACACCAAAATTTTTTTGGATTATCTCTTTGAAGATTCCTAGGAAGCGTTTTATATTGTTGAAAATGTCAATGAAGTGTTTATGATGCCTAAGTGATGTTTCTAATACCTAGATAAGCTTTTACCATATTATACTGAGGTATTTATTTTATCCTCCAAAGATGGGCCAGGATCTAAACCTCTAGTCCTGGGCAACTGTTTCCAACCCAAGTGATTATCATTGTCACCTGGGACACGGTTCCCCAGATGGTAGGACTGCACTTTTGACACTTACAGGATCTTAGCCTCCACCCTCCCCTCCTGATTCAGTTTCAGGGTGGGATGACAGAACATGTTGTCTGTCAACAGCTCTGGGGTGAACTGTATCTGTGACTCACTTGACATGGACGTATATTGCTCCCATTTTGCAAATTAAGAACCTGAAGCTGACATCACTTTTGCACTGTTGGTCCACCTGCTGCTTCTAGGTTGCAATCCCTTGCTTGTGCTAGTCCTGCCTCCTTTCTGGTGCAGGAAAACTCCTACTCATCCTGCAGAGACCAGCTAAATAGCCGCCCCTTCTGTGAAACCTCGCAGCATGCTCTGGGGGCAGGACTAGGCCCTGAGCTATCTCCACCTTGGCCTTCCCTCTCAGGACGCACCACCGCCTATAGAGAAGCTCAATCCTGGGCCCCTCCAGACATGGGCTCCTGAGGCCCAGGTGGGGCATGGACATTGCTGTGCTTGGGCGCTGTATAGGCTGAGTTTTCCAGGAGGAGTGAGAGCTTCCTCCTCTCATCTCTATCCTGGACCCTACTGCAGAATGTGCCGGGCCCCCAGGGGCTGGGGTTGGCGTACAGCCCCCTGCCACCTCCCCTCCTGCCCCACAACTCACTGAGCGGCTGAGGAGCTCCTACCCAGAGCTCGCTGAGAGGGATTGAGCTGCACGACCACAGTCACCCAGGTCCGCCCCTTCCAGTCCTCGGAGATGCCAGGCTCCGGACCCACAGGCGCTGTGGGTGCGCCCCAAAGCGTGGAGGAGCTTCTGAGTCCATTGCAAGGCTGCTCCCCTGGCTGGCCGGACGCAGGCGTGGTGGAGCAGCCCAGCCGCACAGCCGCCTTAAGTGGGCAGCTCGTGCGTGGGGCGGGGCGGGAAGCTGTGGGTGGGGCTGAGGGAGGGGCAGTGCAGTAAAGGTTGGCATGAGGAGCTGGGCCCTGGAACCCACTGGACGAGGCCAGGAGTTGCCGCAGAGCGGGAGGCTCCCTGAGACCAATACTCCACCTCTCTGGAGATGATCCCAGTGCAGCCCCATCCCTGGGCACCCCCTTCCCAGTTTTCCCACAGATGTCCCTGGCACTCCTTGTTGTGGGGCTTCTGCCTATGCCTCAAGGTAACCTCCCTGCCCCAGATTCTGAGCTAGCGAGGACTGCTGGTCTTCTTCCACCCCTGTGGCCATTCCTTCAAGATTCCATGTCGGGATCCTTCTCTGAGCTTTGAGGCGCGGTTCCGGGGCTGTATTCTCAGTGGGCTTTCGCCTCCTGGCGTATCTGACCAAGGCACGTCCTGAACAAGCCAGGCCCCGTCTCAGAAAATAACCAGCGGGCATTTGAGATCAGGATGATACAAAGTGTGGCAGAAACAAGGCCATAAGGAAGAGGGTTTGTGGCCATCTTGCCCATCCTATCCTAGGCCACGGGCGTCAGTGCCCACTTGATCTGGTTACCTTATTAGCTCAGCCTTGCCAAGAGGCCACAGAAGCAAGAAGCAGGCCATTTGGTAAGCACCCTGGGCTTCATCTGAATGCACCATGAATATGACCATCTTTGGAAAACTGCAAGTACTATTCTAGTTCGCATGAGAATGAATATTGAGATAATGCTCTTCCCTGGGAAGATTGAAAAATGATTTCTTCAACATAAATGGCACATGGGACCACCTGTTATCTTGGTTAGTCCCCGAACAACGCTGTGAACTAGAGATTGTCATCCCCAGTCGCAGATGAAGAAACCGGCTTGAGCGGCTTGGCCTGAACAAGGCGGGTGGCAGAGGAACGACGTGAACCCAGTTGCTCCTGGCTCTACCACTCTTTGCCCCCTGCCTTGGCCAGGTCTGGCTCGGTATGGAAGAGGCAAAATCAGGAGAAGAGGCTCTTCAGTGGCTACTGCTGAAATGGGGTCCAAAGTGGAGGCTAACACCTCCCTGTGAGTAGGAGGTCAAGATGTAAGTAGACACTTCCATGAACCAAAAGGAACAAAATTACCAGATAAAGGCCAAACATGAGCAGACTGCTGCACTGATCACCCTCCTCCTGCCACGTCCCCCGCCCCTGGTTCCTTGGACCTGCACTGAAGAAAGACCAGCACTGGCAGGCAAAAACCAGAAGTTTGCGCCCTTGTCCTTCAGCTGGCCTCTGTCCATATCGTATCTGAGATACGGCAGTGTCTCCTGGCCAAGTTGTCTGTCTCTACTTGCAACTTAAGGATTCGCTCCCTGGGGTGGATGTCACCAAAATCTTTGAGAAGCACATCGATCATTCCAGGATTGCTCCCCGAGAGCCCGGTAATGCCAGTGAGGCTTGCTTGGACCCACAGCTGTCCTCCTCCAGCAGAGGGAGTGCTTCACAAGCCCGCCCCCTGGTGTCGGGGCACCTGGGCACCCAGCCTGGGGGTATGATTCCCCACCACAAATGGAGGGGCATGGAACAGGGTTTGCGAGACTGGGTAAGAGTCGCTGAGACCTCTGCACGTTCTGCTCATCTCCTCCCACATACTGGGCTCAAACTGGCCTAAGGCAGGCAGAATGCCCGAGGCAGATAGCCTGGGATTGTTCCACTGGGAAAACAGCATGAATAAAGATGAGGAGGGAAAATTCAGGATATGTTTGGAGATCTGGGAATAATGAGGATTGGCCAGAGCTGAGGATGCAGACTCATAAAGTGAAGAATAAGAATGTGGTAGTGCGGGTGGGAGGACATTGATGCGTCATTGTAAGAATCTAAAACGGCAGTCCGATCAGTTGGTTTTGACCAAGTTGTTCAGGAGCAGTGATGGTGCTTCAGAAACGGAATGGCATAAATATGACTTAATAAGTGTTTGAACTAATGGTAAGACAAGAGTGACTCAGTAATCACTGACTACTAGAAGAGGACTGTAGGGGGGGTGGTTCAGATAATAAAGCAAACAGGAACATCCAAATTCCAGCTCTGCTTATGTCAAACAGTGAACAGAATAAATTGACAGAATGATAAAAGAAAACTGACCCAACCATGGAACTGAAGAACGGGGGCTTAGGAAAGTTTTGCTTATTCCAAGGCATTGAAGATGTATTTTGTTTTCTTCTAAAGGTTTCATTGCTTTACTTTCCATATTTAGATATGATTGATTTTTTGTGTATTATGTGAGGAAGGGATCTAGATTAATTATTTTCCATGCTGATATCCAATTAACTTAATATCACTTATTAAATAGACTTAATATCACTTATTAAAAAGACTTATTAATAACACTTCCTCTCCTGTCCTGTATTATCACTTCTGTCATAAATCTGGGACCATATTTGTGTGGGTCTGTTTCTGGACTCTTTTCTCCTCTGTTATTCTGTTTTTCTATCTTTGTGTCAATGGCATATTGTTAATTACTCTAGCTTTAAAATAGTGTGATATAGTGTGAGTCCCCTTGCATTGCTCAATCTTCTAGATTGCCTTAGCTATTGTGATGGTTAATATCATGTGTTAGAGCAAAGGGTGTTTAGGGAAGGTTAACATTTCAACCAGTGAATTCAGAGTAAAGTAGATTGCCTTCCATAAACTAGGTGAGCCTCTTCTAATCAGTTGAAGGCCTGAATAGAACAAAAAGACTGGCCTCCTCAACCTCCATAATTTAGGTTATCTGTAATTTTTCTCCATATTTTTATTAGATTAATTCTTAAGTATTTTGCTACTGTAAGTGGTATTATTTTAAACTCTGTATTATATATGTTCCTGGTAGAGGAACATACAACTGATTTTTGTATATTGACTCCATATCCAAAGATCTAGATAAATTCACTTAAACCTAGTAGTTTTTCCATTATTTTGGGAAATTCTCAGCCATTGTATCTTGTTATTCCTATCTCACTCTCTTTCCTCTCCTTCCATGATTCCAATTACACATTGTTAGGCCTTTTAAACTGTGTACTCCTATGCTCTGTTGAGCTTATTATTATTGTTGTTGTTGTTGTTTCCCTCCTTGAGCTTCAATTTTGACATTTTATATTGGCTTGCCTTGCAGTTTATTAATCCTTATATCTGCTGTGTCTGATCTGCTCTTAAACCAATCAATTGATTTCTTAACTGCAAACATTATATTTATCAGGATCAGAATATCCATTTGGTGCTTTTTGATAAAATCCAAATTTCTCTGATAATCTCTACCTTTTAAACTATTCTGTCCACCTCTTTCTATATCCTTGGATATACTAATCATTATTTTAGAGTTCTTTTCTGATAATTCTGGTTTTCCAGTGGGTCTGCTTCTGTTCTCTGTTTTTCTCTTGATTTACTTACATGGCTTTTCTTTGGAGTAATTTTTAAAAGAACACCAAATATCGTATATAATAGCACTGACAGTTCCTAGATAATATTGTCTGTCCTCCAGATAAAGGTTAACCCTTTCCTCTGCTGGGAAGATAGAGTGAGGTATTGAACAGCTAATCCCAGTAAGAACAGAACAGAGTCAAGGTCTGATTACAGTTCTGATAAGATTGGTCTATTTCCTCCAGCCCTGGTCCCAGAGTGTGGCTTTCCATCAAGAACTGGGTAGGTTTATATCTCAGCACAAGGAGACTCCAGGAATCTCAGTTCTGCCTTTTGGGCTTTGCTCTTTAGCATCCTGCCCTGAGCTGCTTCTGTTTGTCAAAGCTTTTGGGGAGAGGGCAGCAGCATTGTTGTTCGAGGTCTCTCAAGTCTCCACTTTTGTTTGGCCACACAGAGAATCAGCAGGTGCTCTTAGGAAAACACAGCTGCTGAGGGCTAATGGCTGGTGTCCGTTCACTACTCCATCAGCATTTTCAGCTCCCCAGGTTGTCCTCAGAAAATCCAACTCCTGGCAAGTCTTTGTCTTCTCAAGAGACTCCACACACTCCACTCTGCATTCCAGAAGCCTTTAGCCTCTCACAACACACAGCTTCATAATTCAAACCCATCTCATGGTGGAATCTGGCTGGGGGTTTGAGGCCCCTCATGCCTCCAATTTCATCACTCTGCAGCACCCTCTGGACCCAGTGCAGATGCCAGCCTCTAGCCTGTGTCCAGAATCATCAAATGACCCAAAGGGCAAAGCATCTGCAGATGCTGATCTCTCAGTGGCCCTCCTTTCTCCAGAATTTTAGGTCCTCTCATCCTGTCGCTACTATAACTTCTGGATGCTTTGGAAAATACAATTTCTATTTTTCCCCAGATTTTCTATAGCTTGTCAATAGCATTGGCCTGTTGCAAATGACTCCATCTTACCCTAAGGGATGAAAGGTTTTTTTTAAAGTGGAAGGAATTAAACCATGACTTTATGCTGATGGAAATGAGCCAGGAGAGAAGAAAGAATGGTGGCAGGCAAGGTATACACTGAAGGAAGTGCTTGAGGAAGGCAGGCACAGAGGTGAGAGCCCACGTGGATGGCTGGTCCTTGAGGGGGGGAGGGGCTCTCTTTCCCTTGTAACTGGAGGGAAGGAGAAAGGGGGTAAGATGTGTGTAGGCTTTCAGATTAGTGGGGCAAAAGGAAATTCGCCACCTCCGCCTTTCACAAGATAAAATTACAAATGGCTTAGAGAGACCTGACCATAGAAAATAAATACATGAAGTTATTAAGACATAATCACAGAAAGCCTGTGTATGATCTTGAGCAGGGACGACCTTCTTTGAGATGATGCACAAAGCAAAAGGCAAATGAAAAGGTTAATTTTGAGATGCCCAAGCGTACCTTATGGCAGCACATCAAGTAAAAAGTAATGACCAAAATAAGAGAAAATACTAGCAGTATATAGCAAAGGGTTTGTTTTTGGAATATGTAAAGAAGTCTTGCAGATCAATAAGTAAAAGGAACAACCTGCTGAAAAATAGGGGCAGGCTCAAATAAATTCAGAAAAAGGAAACGCATACAGCCAGTTTCCATGTGAGAAGACACTCAACCTCATGGGTAATTGGGGAAATGCAAACTCCTCAAATGAGATACATTAAAAAAATATATAATATTGGCAAAAAAAATTAAAAGCAGTTGGTAATATCGAACACTGCCAAGTTGTGTAGTTTGCCTCACTGGCCAGGCCCTTTCTTCTCTAGGAGGGGGTGAGATAGAATCAGCTCACCTGCCATCAGTTGCCACAAAATTTGCACACCAGGCTGAGCAGACAAATTCAGGTTTCTTTACTGAAAAAAAAGTGTCGGAAGAAAATTTTGATGCAGAAGAGATGAAAGTTAGAGCTTGAGAGAACTCAGACTTCCCTTGAGGTTTGTAAGGCAAACGCCCAGGAACTTAGGCCTTCAGGAGGAGAGAATGCCCATGGACCATCCCTTCAGCCCTGTATCCTGCCTGCCCACCTGCAGGTAGCCCCTCACCTCTTAAGCATCCAGTTCTTAAGTCTCCTACTTAAGAGTGGATTCCACCCCTGCCCACAAGTGAGCCCTCCCTTCCCCTGGCCCTTGCCCTTCCCCTGGTCTGGTCCTTGGTCTAGAACAGGGTGAAGGCTTCAGTCAGGTAGGTGACCCAATGTTACCCAGCTGGGAAGGGGACAGGGGCTGTGAGTCTGATGGGCTCCAGTCGGCTGGTCCAGGCTGAGCCAAGTTCCCTCACCAGCAGGAACAGCGAGCTGCCTGCTCTCTTATTAATAGATCTAGAAAGTTGGCGTGTCTCCCAAGGACAGGCCTTTTCTTCCCTGTAGAGCAGAACAGTCTAAAGCCAAATTGAGGAAACAACACTCTCTCCACTAGCACAGGGCCTGTCCTGCCCTCACAAGCTTAGATCTCCATTGCTGTCAAACGGGCTTTTGATTTCCTCCCTCCTGCAAGGGAAGGAGTATGGGGAGAGGGCTGCATTCATCCTTCATAGCAGAGCTTGGTTGGAGGAGGACCACAGGTGAAATTTGTTTAGCCCAGCCATTCTGGCTCCCTCCCTGTAAAGTGGGCAGAGAAGGAGGCAAGGGTGCCAATCCCTCCACCCACAATAATAGTGTTTTCCACTTGCAAATGAGTTGGGAAATCAGGAGCACATATCCTGCCCCCCATTCCGTCTGAATGAATGTCTCCCACTTTCTTGTTCAGACTTCTGTTACTGTGTCAGTCTCCCTTGGCCTTGACTTAGAGCATGTGGGTTCATATTGCCTGGACAGTATTTAAGGCCTTATATCTTTTTCTCCACTCGACCTTGGCTTCCTGACAAAAAGGTAACTCAGAGTGCTTGAAAACACATGGGGTTTACTGCCAAACATCTCTGAATCCAAGGCTTAGTTCTAGCCCTTGCTAGTTGTGTGAACTTGAGCTCATAACTTAACCCCGTTGAGCTTCCTGCTCCTCATCTGGAACATGAAGGTGGTATCTACCTTATCAGGTTGTTCTAAGGAATAATAATACCATTTGTAAAGCGTCAGCCAATGGTAATTTATTAACTGGGGGTGTCAATACCATTTCTTCTTTATCTCTGTGCTCCAGCACCAAGCCCGGCACTGGAAACACAGGAATGACCCAGCAAATACTTGTTGGACCAAAATGTCCTTTAGTCATATTGTTTCCTGGCTCAGAACAGCTCCAGCCAAATCCAATAGGAAGCCAGAGGTGTGCTGGAAATAGTACTCACTCAGAGATTCCCTTCCTGCCAACGCCTCAGAGAAAATACCAGTGTTCATGGCATAGCAGAAGCCTGGGTATTGAGAGTTTGCGGTGAAATAAGAGGTCTGAGAGGTCAGGATAGACTAAGCAGCAGCTCACAGGTGGCCTCTGGGTCTCTGTAACTACTGTGTCTTATTTCAAGACCTGCTTGTGACTGGTTTAGTTAGATCAGTGTGGTCGCTGAGGCGGGTCGTGTGTACTGAATGGCTCTGGGGGCCATCCTCGTGGACCTGGAGCACCTCCTGACCGCAGTGTGAAGCTTCCTCGCCCGCAAGCAGGGCTCTCCTGGCGTCATTCCTCTGTAGCCTCTCCCTCCAGCTCTTTGGGCTGTGGTTTTAAATGGTTCTCTGTACAACCCAGAAGGAAACAGTCAGCTGTAACTGGGTCATTCCCTAAAGCCCGGTGGCAGCCTTCTCATGATGAAGAAACTGGGTCTTTGCAAAGAGCAAGCATCTAACCACAGGCTGGGCTGAGGGAAGGGCGGCTGACGTGTCCTGAGCTCCCTATGGGGACTGTGTGGCCTGTGCATGCTCCTTTCAGGGACGAGGAACCGAGGCTGAGAAAGCTACCATCACTTGGCCAAGGACACAACCACAGAGCTGGTTAGTGGAGGAGCTGGAATCTGAACCCCAGGGAATCTGATTCCAAAGTCCGAACTCTCTTCCACTATGGCACAGGGCCACAGTAGATGCTCTGCAAACTCAGTTCATTAAGGAATGGATGCTGGACTGGTGTTCCTGAGCTGGGCACATCTGCCCAGGAACTTGGCAACCTCCAAGTCACCTTGTCAAACACTGATCACCCCTATAACCCCTGCAGGGCACCTGGAGCTGCCCGGGCCACCCCGTCGTGACAAAAGGGCATCATCTTACTTAAACTCATTGCTTATAGGCTCCAACTTGTCTAAGAGATGTTACAGGGATGAAATGGAGAAGACCTCATTGTAAGGTGATGGGTAGAGCACTTGATACGCAAGGCTGTGGTTGCTTGGAGATCTCAGGTCCGAGGGATGCCAGCTGACCCCTGGCATTTGGGAAAGGATCAAGCCCTCCCACTGTTCATACAAGTGTGAGGACCCTCCCACCTTTTAAGCCTCCCCACCACCACATTGCCATGTTTAAGTCAGCAGAGTCGGTAGGTTATATAAACCTTCTGGAGCCAGGTTGCCTGGATTCAAATCCCAGCTCTGCTATTTACTAGCCATGTGAACTTCAGCAAGTAACTCATCCCATGACTAGGTATAATGAGAATACTACCCACTAGGTAAAGGTGTGAAGATTAAATGAGTTCAGCATGATGAGGACTTGGGGTGCAGCGAGCATCGGCCCTGGTTGCTGTCTTCAGGTGCTGGGCTAGCTCTCCAGCTTTCCCTTTGAAGCCACACTTCTCAGAAAAGACTAGAGGCATTGTGTCTCTCAGGCTTAACAGTGTAAACAAAGCACCTTATCATCTTGTTTCTGCCAAGCTCTACTGAAAATGCTCTCTTGAGGTTTCCTAGGGGCCACCTCCAATGATCAGGGATCATGGGTGCTTCCAGCGGACAGCATCCTGGCATCTCTGTGTCAATCCCCTCTGTTGACTGTTCCCACTTGGTGACACTCTGGTTTCCACATCCTGACACGGGTGGTTCTTACCTTTTGACATAGGACAGGCTGAAATGTGAGGTGGAATGGAAACTGACCATCATTCATCTC
This sequence comes from Manis pentadactyla, assembly GCF_030020395.1. Classification (NCBI taxonomy): domain Eukaryota; kingdom Metazoa; phylum Chordata; class Mammalia; order Pholidota; family Manidae; genus Manis; species Manis pentadactyla. Next base: position 9,138,392 of record NC_080029.1, read on the forward strand.
CTAAAATGTTTCTCCCTGAATTTCTGATAATAGCGTGCATTTCGCCCCGCCCCACCCACCATTCTCATTTCTCATCAAAGAAATGTGAGGGTTTCCATGATGGGGCACCCGGCTAAATGAGCTTCACAAACATGTAGAGTGAGAGATGCGATCACTCAGCAGCTGTTCTCCTTCACCCCTCAACCTGGACTCCTTGGTGGCCAGGAAAAAGGTGATTCTGGCAGCATTTCCATTATCATTATGCTGCAGGGACCTGGACTAGGAGGCGGGGAGGCAAGGCGCAAAGCAGACATGATGAACTACCCGCAAGGGTACACAGATGTGTATGTATACAGATGCAAATGTATACAGATGTGAGACGTATAGCCAAGCCCACTGCGCCGTGACCCTCTGGGTCCATGATCCGTCATCACTCTTTTCCCAGCATCTAGAGCCCTTCATCCCCCTGCAGGCTCAGCCTGGGCTTGGACCAGCTCCAAGTGCAATTCTATCTCGACATCTGGAAGGGGAGTATATTAAGGAAGCCTAGTCCAGTACCTCTGAAAATTCAGCATCCCCAGGCTGTCTGCTGGCCTCACTGGTATAAAGAAGGGTCTGAGCCCCTGCCCCATATCCCAGTCCCCCATCACAGTAGATCTGTCTTCGTATTGAAGGTGCAGAGAGCACCTTCCACCCCTAATTCTAACCCCCCAATACACACACACACACATACCCTTTGCAGAAACTGGAGATCTGCCTCTAATCCAGAGCTTTGCCAGGAGCCCCACTTCCCGGTGACAATCTTCCTGACGCTGAATGGATAACAGACTGTGGGCTCATCTTCCTGGTGTTTGCAGCAGGGCCAGCACATATCAGGTGCTTGACAAATATCCCAAGAACCAAACTCTTGCATCTGATGGCCTCATGCCTACTGCCAGAGAAGTCGTAAAGAACAGCCTAAGAAGCACTGCCTCTGGAGTCAGACACTCAGGCTTGAATCTGTGTGCTGAAAACTTAAGAGCTCTGAGATGGCCAATATGCTACCCGGGCTCTCTGAGCCTTGGTTTCCTCCAGGTTGTAAGAATTAGAGGCGGCATATGGAAATGTGTGCTGTAATGCTGCCTGACCAGGGTTGTTCTCGATGATGGTGGTGTGAAAGGTGAAATAAAATGGACTCACTCATGTCAAGGAGGTTTTATTTATTTTTATTAATGAATTTTTTATTTTTCCTTTTTATGGTATCATTAATATACAATCACATGAGCAACATTGTGGTTACTAAATTTCCCCACCCCCATTAACAAGTCCCCTCAAGGGGGTTTTGAATGGAGCCAGGAAGCCATTAAGTCAGTCGGCCTTATGCATGGCCTCACCAGGTGGAACCATGAATTTCTGAACTGGGGCAAACTGCAAACACCCAAGGGCTTGGCTGGAGCCCCTGCAGTTTGCTGGAGTAACAGACTTTTGCTTAGTGACAGCCTTAGCAACCAATTATGTGTAGCCAAGATAAATTTTCTGTCAGCAACACCAATCAAAACATTCTTTATAAACAACTTATACAAGCATTTCTTTTTGTCTTAAAAAAAATCCCCTGACCTTTGCTCCCTAGCAGGACCCTATTTGGTTTACCCAAATCTGTGTACCCCAAATTGCAATTCTTTGATCCCAAATAAATGCTTTTGCTTCATTATTGCCTCCTGACAATTTTAGGTTGGCAGTGGTGTGGAAACATAATATTGTAACCTCTCATGCCCACACTGCTTTGAGAAGGAAAATAAATCAGAAATAGAAATTTTCCTTTAGGAGAAGAATTAACCACGGTTAAAAGAAGCTAAGAAGCAACCACTTGGACCTTTGTTTGTCCAGGGCATACAAAGTTATCTCTGAAATATTTGTGAGACCTTCCAGGTTATAAAGCTTGTTAGCTGGACTATTTGGGACTAAAATCAAAGGTCTCCATTCAGATTGCATTTTATTACACTCAGATCTTTCTTCCTGATGTTCAGTCCCCCTGGCACTGGGTCCAGGAATGCAAAAGATTTCTCAGCTGCATAAAGGGTCTGTTTTTATCTCCTTTAAAAATATAGATCAGTGTCCTATGTTCTGTGTAGACTTGAAGCTTTGTGAAATCTGTTTCATATCATGGCATATAAAATATGGCAAGTACAGAAGGTTACTGGGAGTCTGCACATTCAGTCACTTACGATGTGAACGTTCAGGCTGTGGTTTATGCTGTTTCGTTTTCGTTCGCTTTCCTCTGTCCCCTCTTCTCTGGATCCTGCGTTCTCCGGCGCTGTGCCTCCATCTCCAGCAGGTGTTTGAGGGGGCGGCGTCCTCTGCTGATAGTCTCGGTCACGGTGGTTCATAACCAGCCTCCATGGATAATTTCAGAACTTAAAATACCACCCAAAACACAATAGTGTCAGTTGGTATTGTTGTTATTGTTATTGACTCCACGTATACTGTCTGTTCTCGGTGGTAGTCACACACCTGCTAAGGCACCACGTTTACCTATTTGCTGGGCAAGTACTCTGCATTCTACCAATTAGCTTCCATCAGTTCATTCCATAAAGATGTTTCAGGCTCCTGCCTGGTGCTGAACACTGTCCCGGGTGCCGGGGGCTCAGTGGTGATGAGACAGACATGTCTTCCCCTGCTCTCCTCAGTGGCCTTCCTGCTACGTAAAAACAACTGATACACTTGCAGATGGTGGGGAGGTAACGCAAGGTGCTGGACGAGAGTGCGGAGGAGGGGGGCACTGTGCCGGACCACGTGGTCAGGGCAGCCCTCTGTGAAGAGGGGCATCTGAGCAGAGACGTGCGTGTAGAGAAGGAGCCAGCCCTGTGGCCTCGGGGAGCGGAGCGTGTTCCCAGGAGACAGACAGGTGGCCTGAAGGTCCAAGAGCAAGACCAGCCTGGGGTGTCTGAGGCCCAGAAAGGCTGGCATAATGAAAGGAAGAGTGATCTCAGACGGGCTTGGCGCGGGGGTGTTGGCGCGGTCTGCAGGGCCCCGCGGGTCAAGGTTTCAGTTCAAGGGCTGTGAGAAACTGAGGGGGAAATGAGCTGGTTGTAGACCAGGAAGCTCAGCCCAGCTGCTGTGTAGAGGATGAACTGTAGGGCTTGAGTGCAGAAGCCACAGGCCACTTGGGAGGCTGCTGGGCAGTCCTGGTGAGAGGTGCCATGCTCTGTGCTGGCATGGAGGAGGGCTGGACCCGGGAGGTATTTTGGAGGTCAAGGTGTCAGGACCGGCTGGTAGATTCAGGTGGGATGTGAGGGAAGACGACAGACAGCTGACCAAGCTACACTAAATTCTAACCACTAAATTCATGGTAATTTTTTAGCCACTCTGCCAGCCTCTCCAGTGCCACCCGGCCAGTCTCCATCTCTGCTCCCGCACCTTACCGGCCCCATTCCTCCCAGTCTGGATATTCCGAGTCCCCTCCCCTCCCCAGCTGCTCTTCTGACCAATTCCCAGAAGAGGGTGGGGGAGAAAAAGTCTGGGACTAGCTTCTGCAAGGCAGCTTCTCCTGGACCAGCGTCTATGTGTCTGCGATGCAAATCTGTTGTTTGTCTGGATAATGCAGGAAACAATTACTCATGCAGATGAAAACTTTTATTCCTCTCCTTGACAGCTAACAGCTCAAGGGGCCTTTCCTATGTCAGTCCTCAGCTGAGATAGATGCTAATATTTTCTATCTATAGTCTCTGGGATAATATAAGGCAGCTCCTGGCTTAATAATGAGTTCCCAAGTTTTGGCAGGGCCACAGAGTAGGAGGCAGAGGGAGGCGGGAGGCAGAGAACAACAGGAAAGGTTCCAGGGAAGTGCACCTGAGCCCTGCAGGGGAGAAGGTATTTGAAAGTCAGGGGAAGTCAGGCCAGCTATGGCCTGGTTCCTGAGATGACACAGGGGGCCCGGGGAGAGATGGTCCAGCAGGCACCCCTGGGCAGGGGACAGGGCCTGCGTGGAGACAGGAGGCCCAATGGGGCCTCACCAAGAAAGCTGTCACTTTGGGCACATCTGTTCTCTTCTTCTCCAGGTTGGAGTTGAACTGCATGTAGGGAGCTCCGAATTGGTGGGGTGGGGGCTCACCTGCTGTGTCTGGAGGGAAGCAGGTCACAGTAGGGAAAAAGCCACCAGAAAACCCTGCACTTCATCTCTCCAGGCTCACCCTTCCCTGGTGTCCATCCAGGGCCCCTTGACCCAGCCTCCCCCAGTGCGTCACTCTGAGCCACATCCTTTCTGTGGATTTGGAGTCAGACAGGACCTGGACTTAGAAACCGCATGAGCTTGGGCTAATTCCCTCACCTCTGTGGACCTTGGTCTCCTTCTCTGTCAGTGGGAGGTGCCATCTCCCTGGCATGGTTTTCAGAAGGATGGTGCTGGACACTGTGAAAACTTCGGTGGGCAATTAAACATGCCATGTAAACATAAGGGATCATTTTTTGCCTTTTAGACTTTCAATCCACAACTAGTTTTAATAGACCACATCAGCTGGGAGAGCTCTCCCATGTCCCCCCTAAAGAATGGGCTAATTAGCATAGTAGGCTGAATAATGGCCCCCAAAGATGTGCATGTCCTAATCCCTGGAACCTGTGGCTATGATCCTTTATATGTAAAAAGAGATCCTTTGTATGTTACATTGCAGATGTTGTTGAGTGAAGGATCTGGAGGTGGGCGATGATCCTGGATTATGTGGTTAGGCCCAGTGTCATCACGAGGGTCCTTCTAGGATGGAAGCAGGAGGGTCAGAGTCAGAGAAGGAAGAGTTTGGAGTGACGCAGGGAAGGGTCCATGAACCAAGGAATGAGGGCACCTCTAGAAGCTGGAGAAGGCAAGGAAATGGGTGCTCCCTGAAGCCTCCAGAGGGAATGTGGCCCCAGTGACATCTTGATTTTAACCTGGTAAGACTCATTTCAGATGTCTGATCTCCAGAGCTCTAAGAGAATAAATCTGTTGTTATAAACCACTAAATTCATGGTAATTTGTTACAGCAGCCACAGAAAAAGAATATAATTAGTATGAATCCAAAGCTAGGATACCACATACTGGGATGGAGTCCGTGGACAAGGCCCCATGAATCCCCATCGCTCCTCTGGTCATGGCTCACATTGGCACCAGATGGGTAATGGGGGTGCCCTAACTAATGAGCAACTGAACAAGGATGATCAGGGATGAAATAAAGAGATATTAGCAATCTTATTTTACATATTAGGGAACTATGGCCCCTAGTGTTGAGTAGGGCATATAGTTAATGGCAGAAATGCATCTGGAACCAAGATTCCAATCTGCTAGTCCAGTGATTGTTTCCATCACCCACCATCCTCCATCAATCAAACCCACACCTGAGACCAGAGGTTGAGTCAATGCTAACCTAGAGAGAAAAGAAGAGAGACAGGCTCTTTATATGTAAGACTCAGGGATGCTTCCAATCTTATGAGGTAGGTACTGTCATTTCTCCCATTTTACAGATGAGGAAAATGAAACACAGACAGGTTAAGTTAACCTGCCCAAGGTAATTTAGCCAATATGGGAGACTGCACTAATGACCTCAGTAAATAGTCTTCTGTATCTACTCTACCTGTAACTCTGCAGTCCCCTTCCAATCCCATTCTGGGCCTTGGCCACGTGAGATGCCTTGGCCAATGGGATGTGATGCAAGCAGAGGCTTGAAAGCAAGCACATGCCTCAGTTTTTCCTCTGTGAGAAGCACACAGAAAGAGAACCAATTCATCCATTCAGACTATTCTAGACCAGCTAGCCTTTAGGCTACCTGGCAGCTGGCTCTGGACATGTGAGTAAGCCCAGCTAAGGTCAGCCAGGCCTGGCCCTGACTGGCAGAACCACACACCTGACCTAACAATTTGTAAGCAGCAATCAGTGACTGTTATTTTAGGCCACTACATTTTGGAGTGGCTTGTTATGCAGCAATAGCTAACTGATACAAACAATAAATAGCAGAGCAATGTGTTTGGGAAACAAAGAACAGTCCCGTTTGGAAGGACCTTTTAATACATGTCAGAGAGAAGCCTCAAGAGAGCCAACAGTTTAAGAGCAAGGTGGGTGTAAAGCCTAATGCTATGGGGGTCATTTTTCTACCATAAGAGAAGCCACTCTGAGGACACAGCTGATGCTAGAAGGAGCAACAGCTACATGATTGGGGGAGACCCCATTTTCCCACTGCTCTCTCCTGTGCTTGCACATGGCACAGATATCTGAAGCCCTGAGCTGTGACTGCCATCTCACAGAAATGAAGGAAAGGAAAAGTATTCCACAGAGACGTCATCTCAGGGCTCTGACCCAGCAAACCAATTCCAGAAGCTTCCATTCAGTGATAAATTAAGTTCTTACTTCAAACACATTGGCCAGGTTTTCTTTACTTGCAGCTGAAAGTACTCCTGTCTGATGCATGGTGGCTGTTTGGTCCCTGCAACTACCCAGTTTCTGCAAGGCCAGGCTAGACAACAAGAGGCTCACATTCAATTTGTGAGGCCGATCCTAGTTGGCATACTTCCAAATTTGGTAAAAAGCGTGTTTTGTGTACAGCCCAAATGTGGGACAGACATTCTGATTCAATTTTATTTTTTCTCAAATGATTATTAATGAAAAGTTCTTGACCTGCTGTGTCTTTTAAATTACACCATATCACCTCCCAGTGGCACAATCTAATAAGGGACTGGCACAATTCCAAATGCTTTCCCTTAAGATTCATAAAAAATCCAAAAAGAATGTGAAGGAAATAAACCATAAAACCTGCTGCTGCCGCCCTCCCCTTCCTCGGCTCCACACATACACTCAGGACTTCCTGTTTCTGGTTTCAGATGTGTAGCCAGAAACTGAATAGACACAGATGAAAATGGGAAGAATGAAATGCAAAAAGAGCATCAAAGCAGGAGGCAGAGCTGCTGTCGTGTCACCTTATTATGCAAGCCCCAGTCTGGGCTTTAGTTTGTCCTCTGTAAAGCAGCTTCTCGCTATGCACCCTCCCCACTCTTTTCTGAGTCTAGTAAGGGTCTTTCTCCTCAAGTTCAGCCTCCATCCACAGCTACAAACATTTTGGGGAGTGTGGCAGGGCTGCGACAGGCCAACCTGCATTTCAATTCCAACTCTGGTACCTATGCTAAGTTAATTTTGGGCAAATCCTTTACTGATCTGATCTTCAATTTGTCGTTTGCAAAAGGGGAATAATGGTATTATTTTAATAATCAGAGGCAGTGAATATGAGAGAGAAGCGTGTAGCGGATGTTCCATGGATGGCAAACATTCTTCTATATGATTGGTTTTGTTTTGTGGTCTTTTGTGTTATATGGCTATAATGGAAGTCAGATGGGCATTTGCCTAGAGGAAGGGGAGATAGAGCCCACAAGCTCATGAGAATAAAGTAACTAGAATGGAAACAGAAAATTAGATGCCTCATATGCTGTAATTCATTTTTGGCTGGAAATTATACAGACCTCAGTTGGAAGCATCATTAGATACTTGGAAAGGTTGGGAGATTGGCACAGGTGGCTGAGATGACCTCCCAGCACTGGCCCTGACGTCTTGTTGGGCAGAAAAGGTAAGCTAGCAGAGCTGTGAGGCTCAGATTTAAATTAATATACACTTACTCTGTATCTTGTCATCACAGAGTTGTTTCCTATTCTATTTGCTCAAGAGGGGCAAAGAGCTTTCCAGAATATTGAAGGGTTTGTTAATAATAGTGAGAAGGACTATTGAGTTATAACCTAAGAATAGAATGCTTGCTGAAGAAAACACACTTGTTAGTAAGTTTGTGGTAGAAAAATATGTTTGTTCACTTTAAGTGGAAACTGTATTTGTCAAAGGTGGTCAATTCACCCAACATTCTTGGTGATAATTAACTCCCCAGGACCTCCCACATTCAGCTCTAGTCAATTCAGTCTGAAAAAAGGGGGCCTCTGGATACTGGTAAAATTAGGAACATGGCTAAGGCCATTTTTCCCCATATATTTGTTTTGCACTTAAGAATAAAGTGACTTTAAACAAATGTGGAATAACGATATAACTGCAGTGAAGCCCCAGCATATAGATAGCTTTCAAGCCCAGCTTCGATGGCCACTTGAACTTTTCATAACAGGACATGGGAGAACATGTGAGCCTGAGGCTGCTCCTTTCTCTAGCCTGAAACCAGAGCTGACCACACCTTTGAGTGGATGTGTGTTGCATCCACTTAGCTGAGCCGGAAACATTTTCCAGAATTTCCTTTGTTGTGTAGTACCAGATTAGCATGGCCTCAAGAGACACTGAGCATGAGGTTTGCAAGGTGGAGCCCCAGCCATATTCCCACACTCAGAAGACTGGTGTGGGGCTGAAGGTGCTGTAGCAGCTGGCAACTTGGTGCTGTGCTGGCTCCCCACATGGGCATGGAGCAGCTCCACTAGTGCAGCCCTCACCTAATCGGTCAGTCCTCACAAGTACCAGTGACATTTGCATGTGTCCTTCAGCCACTGGCTAGTGTCCAGCTGGCTTGCAGACTTAAAATTCCAACCATAACCACTATCTTACTTATTTTCTGCTTTGATCACTCTTATAAATAAAACATTCATTTATCTATTTGACAAGCATTGTGGTGTCTACTCATGAGGTACAAACCTTGGCCCAGGATCTGGAGGTGAAGGGAGACCAGGTCAGTCCATTGGCTTTGCTTCCAAGCAGTCTTCACCTGGTGGGGTGTTTAGCATGGGCACAGCCACTCCAGCAAGCAAACACAGGGGACAGAGCAGAGAGGAGCTGAGAACCAGCTGAGGTCACACTCGCCAGCCCCATGATTTCAAATTAGTACTGTAGGCTGGTGTGGGTCGCTGAAGGATGCCCCCAAAGATACTCAGGATCTATGAGTCTTACCTTATTTGGCAAAATAGACTTTGCAGATGTGATTAAGTTAGGGACCTAGAGAAGGGGAGATGATCCTGGATTTTCCAGGTGGACCTAAATGCACTCACAAGTATCCTTATAAGAGGGAGCTCTGACTATGGAAGAGGAAAGAAGATGTGGCCACAGAAGTGGAGAGAGATTTGAAGATGCTCCGCTGCTGATCTTAAAGATGGAGGAGGGTGCCACAAGCCATAGGATGCAGCTCTAGAAGCTGGAAAAGGCAAGGAAAGCCACTCTCCCCTAGCACCACAAGAGGGGCCATGGCCCTCCCTTGTGTGAAAATTAATAAAGGGAAAGGTCACTGACAGAATCAACAGGCCAGCTCTCACACCCTGCCACTCCTTGTCAACTGTAGAACCAAGGGGATGAGGAGGACCTTGCAAGACAATCCTGCTTAGATACTAGTTTACTACCCAGCAGGAGGAAGGAAGGGTTTCTCCCTCCCTCGGCAACAGCCCAGCCGATGAGAGACTGTCACAACTCAGCCAATGAGAAGCTACTATATACTTCAAACTCCCAGCTTCCTCCAATAGACTTTTTGTTTAGACCAGCCCCCAGCTCCCCTCCAGCCCTCCTATGTAGAAGACTGTTCCTAGCCTTTGTTCTCCCAACATGTGCCTCTGGTTTTGCAGTGGCCTGCTTGTCATGAATTGCAATTCTTTATTATTCCTAAATAAATCCATTTTTGCTGGAAAAAAATAATGAACAGTTTTATTTTTAAGGCTAACACTTGGTTTAGGCCCATTGAAACCCATTTTATACTTCTGAAATCCAGCCCCATAGGAAAACAAATAACATGTTGTTTGAAGGCACCAGTTTGTGTGACTTGTTCCAACAGCTGTAGGACACTAACACAGCCAGTTCGGGTTCAGGCTCTTTCCCCAGATCCGTGATAGGGAGCAGGCCCAACCCAGGAGCTGCCTTAATGTTGTACATTTGCTTTCAGGAAATTCAAGAGAAGAGTTTAGCAAAAAGGTGAGCTTTTAGATACAGAACAGTTCAGTGACTTGTCATAAGCTTGTAGCAGAGGACTGTGTGTGTGTGTGTGTTAAAGATGATGTCACAAAGAGCTAATGACGTGGAGGAACGCTTAGGACATAACATCAAATCAACAGAAGAAAGGATTTTCAGAAATATGTGTAGTATGACCTCTACTGTGTTTAAAAAACTGGAGTAGTCAGAAGCTGAAGGGAAACAAATAGTGAATGTATGCAATGGCTGTCTTTGGGTGGGATCTCCCTGATCGCTGTTTCCTTTAAACGTTTCTGTGTCTCACTTGGGAAGTTTGGAGCTGTGTACCCGTGGTCAGCTGTGCAAGCGAACTGTCACCAGGCAATTCCGGCACGTCAGCAGATAAGGAGCTCCTGAGGGAATCTACGGACTCCTAGCTGCACAGGGGACCTTCCGGCTGGACTAAGGCCTGGGGGAGGCAGGCGGGGTGCAGACAGCATTCTGGCGCTGAGTTTGGAGCCTGCTCTGTGCGTACCTGCTGTGGTGTCCTCATCTTGCAGAGGGAAGGAGGCACCGGAAGGCTCCCCTTCCATCCTCTTGGGTCTCTGAATTATTTAGAGGCACATACCTAGGCAGGCAACTGCTCCGTTTAGCAAGGCGCTATTTCCTGTTCCTTACACGTCTCCCTAACTCTGCACTGCCCACGGAGGCCTGCTGGGGCCTGGAGGTGTGGCTGACATCCTCTCTGTCTCCATACCTTGGCTGGGACTCTCACCGCCAGTGCCCCAGGCCAGAAGGTGACTCTATCTTCCAAAAGAGCAGCTCCTTCTTCACATAGTTTAGGAGTGAAGAAGTCCAGGGCCAGAGGAAGAAAGGGCAGCAGCTGTAGGCACTGGACGCTGCTGTGTCCACCCTATGGCCCCTCATATGCCCAGAGGAGCCCCTGGATGGACCATGTGACTTTGGTGCCAGGACGGTCGGACCAGGAGGTATGGGACTCTTCAGACTAGAGAAGAGTCGATGTGCCTCCTGGAGGCTCAGAGTGAGGAAGGGCTCAGAGGCTGGAAGGATGGGCTTCCTCCCCTCTCTGGGGTGATGGGAATTGGGCTAAGAACGGCCTTCCAGTCTAGCAGAGCTGAGGCTAGTGGTCCAGAGCAGTGGAACTGTCTTTTGGCGCTAAAATTAATAATGTGGGAAGCTGGAAAAGAAGGAGGCTGGGAGCCTGCCCACCAGGTGCCCGGGCACAAGATACACTGTCCTATTTTTATCTGGGAGTGCTGTGTATTACTGCACTACCCCAGAGGAGATGCTCAGGTAACGTGGCGAGGAAGTCTCAGCCAGGGCTCTGAAGGGAAAGATCCGAGTTGCAGGAAGTACGTGTGTGTGTGCATGCGTGTATGTTCGTGCACTTGTGTGAGCAACCACAGGGGGGGTTCAGAGAAGCCAAAACATATTACCACAGTGATTTCTAGCACCTGCATGGACGCATTCCCCTGCTGGCGGTTTCTCCCAGGCCCCCGCACATTCACTGCAAGCTCCCGAGGAGCCAGCTGAGAAGCCTCCCCCTGACCAGCCTGCCTCTCCGGCTCTGTGCCCCGCTCTGTCCTGCACAGGCCAGGGCTCATCCTGCGTGCTGGCTTCCTCCTGCTCTGCATCCAAACCTGGACCAAGTCATCTCAATCCTCCTCTCCCCCACCTCTTTCCACCCACATCAAAATAAGCAGAATTGCCACCATCCAGCCCCGCTCCTCGCCTGCTGGAGCTGCTCCCCTAAGCATCCTCCTTCCCTCCTCCCATCTTGGATGTCCACAGGAATGCAGCCAGCCTGGCTTTCAGCTCTGCCCCCGATGCCCCCCAAGGGGGGCAGACTTTGGCCAAAGTAGTAGGAGACCTACCCTACCATGGTTATCTCCTCACTGCCCCTAAACCCCACAGAAATGGCAGGCACGGGGCCAATAAACCTGCCAACACACAGGGACCAGGAGAACGGGCGCTCAGCAGTGACAGATGAGGTCCAGCACACGGGAGGCAGCCTAAGAGAGAAGGTGTGTGCTGAGCAGGGAGAAGAAGGAGGGCGGAGGCGGAGGGCAGGGAATGGGGCTGGAAGCAGAAGCCAAGAACAGATTCCGGGGGAGTCCAGGCTTGGAAACACCAGGACCAAGAAGCCTGGTGCTAAAAACATGCGATTGGCTGAGTCCATTTACAGTGTAAAGTTACTGGTCAGAACCCCCAAACTCCTTCCCCCACCTGCTCCAGCAGAAAGATAAGAAAATATCCTCAGAAAGATAAGAAAATGGGAAAGTCCTCCCATACAACAAGGTTCATGTGCTATAAACAGGGAAGAAGGAAGAACTCTTAGACTAAAACATTAATAGTAAGATAACCGGAAACTGAAAAAAGCAGAATGAAAAGACAAAAGGAGGAAAATAAAGGGAAAGAGGTACCTAGAGGGTCGAGCCAGCCCAATGTCTGACTTGAATGTGTTCCAGGGAGAACAGAAAACAAGCAAATATTTGTCTAACCAAATATCTGGGCATGCTGTGGCCCAGTCAGGTTGACACATAAAATTAACCATCACAGGGGTTCGGAGAAGAAAAGTAATCTAGAAGCTGCTTTTGTCCTGACAGTTTTGCTGACCCCGAAAATTAGAAGGTGTGAGAGCCTCCTGGGGGTGAGGAGGGAGGTGAAGCCAGTCCTGGCCCAACTCGATGGGGGAAATGCATCAGACGGATATGGATGATTTGATGAAACTCTAAGTTACTTAGAAAAAAACACCAACCAGAACAGCTTTCTCCTTCCCATGTTCTCTGCTGCTCCGGAAGCACCAGCCCTCCCTGACTGTCAGCTGCATGGTCCCAGGAGGCCCCAGCCGGAGGCACATTAGCATCCTCTCTCCTATCTTCCTGAGCTCTCAGCCCTGGGGCCCCCGCCAAAGAAGAATTGTCCAGAGCCAGGCAGCACGGCATCGATGCCACAGGCCATCACTTGGTATTTCACAGAACTCTGTAGACCCCAGTGTCCTACAGATTGATATGAAAGGAGGATTCTGCCCTGGACGGTAAATTTCACGGTCCCAATTGAAATAGATGTTTCTGCTGGGTACCGCAGGAATTTCCTTGCTGTGGGTTTTCCAAAAGGTCAGTGTGTTGCTTTCCAGGCTCCACTGCAATTGACATGTTACATAGAGGAGACTTCCCTCCTGCACGTTGGAGGTAAAAACCTAAGGCCAAAGAGGCCATTATCTATTACAACAAAAAAGCCATTCTCACCAGACTTGTCTCCATCTGGATTGATTTTAGAGGTTGGCAGAAGGCAGGACCCTCTCTGGATCTCCTCTGGCCAGTCTGTCGTAATGCCACCATTTTCAGAGATCTCCCAGGCACCACGTGTCTCAACATCGACCAGGAGACTCTCGTGCTTCTGCTGGTAAAGTGGGAGTGAACACGAGGATACATCTTTGGAAAGCAACTTGAACCATACATTACGAGCCTTAAAATGTTTATATTTTTGATGCAGTAATTCCACTTCTGGGAATCCATCCCAGGGAGATGATCTCAGTGCAAAGATTTATGTAAAAGACATTATAACAACATTATTTATAATAGTGAAACATTAGAAAAAGCCTTAATGAAAAGCTTTATGGAATGTTTAAGAAAACTATGTCAAAGCCACTCAGTGAAATATTACGTACCCTTTACAAAAAGATTTTAGTAATATGTAAAAAGCATATGATATATTAGGCTTAAAAAGCCAGATTTAATGCTACGTGTATAAAACCTGAATATGAAAGAAACATGGCAAAATGCCAACAGCAATTTTCATTAGGTAGCAAACCTTAATTTTTCTACTTTCTGATTTTTATTAGTTTTCCGTTTTTACTTAACAGCATTTAATATTTTAATATTTAAAATTTTTTTTAAAGAACCAGAACGTCCTGATTTAAAATGGCAACTGGTTGACAGTTCCAATAGATTCTCTCCTAACATGCTCCCAAAATGCCTCCGGAGACACAGAAAATGCTGAAAATTCAAAATGCTACCCCAAACTAAAGCTGACAGACAATCTAATGCCAGAAGCTAGGTATCTCCACGAATTTTAAGACAAAAGGGGCTGAATTGATAATGATCTGCCCAGGCTTTGCTTTACGACCCAGGATCACCTGGGAAAAGGGCAGGAAATGACCTCCACCTCTCCTCAGAGTCTTGGATCTGCGTCCCCAGACAGGGAAGTCAGCCACCGCTTCTCTCCTTCACGAGGACTACCTTCCAGGGGGTTAAGGAATGCTCTCCTCCAGCCCCTCTTTTCTCTCTCCCCACCACATTTCTACAGCCATCCAAACTCAGCAACTGCACAAAACATTTGGGAGGCAGGGGTGGGATGTTGCAGGCACAGCAGCCTGCGTCCTGGATGGGTAGTCCTCAAGTTAAGTCCTGAAAGCTGGGCAGAAACTAAAGCACCCTGGTAGACACGCACCCCCTCTGCACAGAGTGTCAGAGAAGCGGGGGACGGACGAAGAGGCCGAAGCTCCCTTGGTACATCAGACTTACACAGGGCTTCTGAAAATGGGCAGACGCCCACATGGGCCATTCTAGAGGCAATCCATGATGGTCTGGACAGAGCTTGCCTCACCTGAGCATGAATGAAGAAAATGTGTTGTTTTGAATGATTCTAATAAAAAGTGCTGTGGATTCTCCACATTGCTTGTCATCAGAGAAATGCAAATTAAAACCACAATAAGATATCACCTCACACCAGTTAGGATGGCCACCATCCAAAAGACAAACAACAACAAATGTTGGTGAGGCTGTGGAGAAAGGGGAACCCTCCTACACTGCTGGTGGGAATGTAAATTAGCTCTGCCATTGTGGAAAGCAGTATGGAGGTTCCTCAAAAAGCTCAAAATAGAAATACCATTTGACCCAGGAATTCCACTTTTAGGAATTTACCCTAAGAATGCAGAAGCCCAGTTTGAAAAAGACAGATGCACCCCTATGTTTATCGCAGCACTATTTACAATAGCCAAGAAATGAAAGCAACCTAAGTGTCCATCAGTAGATGAATGGATAAAGAAGAGGTGGTACATATACACAATGGAGTATTATTTAGCCATAGGAAGTAAACAAATCCTACCATTTGCAACAAAATGGATGGAGCTAGAGGGTATTCTGCTCAGTGAAATAAGCCAGGCGGAGAAAGACAAATACCAAATGATTTCACTCATATGTGGAGTATAAGAACAAAGAAAAACTGAAGGAACAAAACAGCAGCAGAATCACAGAACCCAATAACGGACTAACAGTTACCAAAGGGAAAGGGACTGGGGAGAATGCGAGGGAAGAGAGGGATAAGGGCGGGGAAAAAGAAAGGGGGTATTACGATTAGCATGTATAATATGGGGAGGGGGCATGGGGAGGGCTGTGCAACACAGAGAAGACAAGTAGTGATTCTACAACATCTTACTACGCTGATGGACGGTGACTGTAATGGGGTTTGTGGGGGAGACTTGGTGAAGGGGGGACCCTAGTAAACATAATGTTCTTCATGTAATTGTAGATTAATGATAACAACAACAACAACAAAAAGTGCTGTGGATGAGGGAGAGAGAACATTATCCTGAAAGCTCAGAGATGGAAGGACCTCTCATAATACCCCCGTGAAGAAGCCAGAGGAAAAATTTAGGAAACTGGCAATTCTCAATAGAAGCACAGGGAAAGAACTGGCTGAAAATACAGGTTGAATTGAAAAGACAAATGGCAACTTAAGATAGGTTCAAGGGAAATTAAAGCTGCGGCCACAGAAGGAATATTTAGATGGGAGGCAGTAAAGATCTGAACTCACATACCGGAAAATAACTCTACTGGACCAGCTACAGGTTGTATAAGAAAGTTTTCACCTTTTTTTTTTTGGATCCACAAGGGCTGAGAAGCTGCACTTCTTACAGAACTCTTTATGAGAAATAAGTTGAGGACTTTCTCCAGGTGACCCAGACAGGAACCAAAACTGAGAACTCAAAAAGGTCTAAGAGGATTTATGGTTTTCCTTCACTCAACGTGGACTCCCAGTAGTGGAATACAGTTAGATCATGTGTTTCCTGGGGGGTTATGAAGTTAGGGAGTCAAGCTTCGGGTCCTTGATAAATGTCATTCATGCATTTTTTCACTCACTCATTCATGCATTTGTTGAGTGTTTCCATGTGCTGGGTGTTTACTGGAGGCTGGAGATACAGAGGTAAAAAATGTCCCTTTTTTAGGAGCTCCTGACCTAGTCAGGGAAAGACACACACCAACATTCCTTACAAAGCAGGTGTTATTGAATGCTAGGGCAACTAATCCAGCCTGGGGTGGGGATCACGGAAGGTTTCTCAGAAGAGAGAATATTTAAGTAAAATCTTGATGTATGAGCAAGACTTAATCTGGCAAAGAAGGGGTGGAAAAGTTTTCAAGGAAGAGGAAATTAATCCAGACAGCGCTAGAATGGTGTGTGAGCAGTGGAATGAATGGAGCTGGACCATCGATTTTTGGGGTGGGATTGACAAGGGCTGAGGGCAAGAGGAAGGACTGATCCGGATTAAGGAGCACTTACGTTATGTTGGGCTAGGGAATTTGCAATGTTTCCAAATGGTAATGGAGAACATTAAATAGTTACAGTAAGAGAGTGAGTGATCTTACGTTCCGGGAAGATGCTTTGACATTAACCATTCACCCGTGCAAAAGAGGAAAGGAATCCAACTACCTTAAGTGACTTTTCTGAGTGAATAATGTCCTTATTATCCTCATTGTACAGAGCAGAAACTGAAGTGCAGGGAGATTGAGTTAGGGCCTAAAGTTTCCCGGTTTAAAGCAGACAAAGCTGAGACCCAAACCCCATCTACGTGATTCTAACGTCTTTGCTTCCCAACAGTAGAGCAGCCGTCTCGTCCACCCTGCGTCTTCGTCCCCGCTGAGAACGCTCACTTCTCTCCACCCGTCCTGGTGCCTTGGGTTTCTGACTTTGTGCTTGCCATAGGTATCTCAGGGATCTATTTCAGTCTCTTTAAGAATCTGCTCCTCTGAGTGACAGCACTAAATGTGGCTCTGCCAGTTCGGGAGGTGACCTGCAGCCTCCTTTATGCAGCCCTGTGGGAGGACATTAGCCCTCAGTCTGCGGCAAGGGGAGGCGCTGTGCTATCCATGCCCAGCTTCTCTTCCCTAAACTCACAGATGAGGCAGGGACTCCTCCCCTGGGCAAGAAAATAAGAGGGAGAGAGGCCAGGAGGGCTATGCCTGGAGATCTCCCACTACCTCAGAAGCACAGAGAAGCACCCAGCTCACACTCAGCTTTCTGCTTTCTGAACACATTGGTCCCCTTCGTGAAGCCTGTGGATCACCGGGAGTGAGGTCAGTCCCTCAACAAGGGACAGCAGCAATTTATTCAAGAGGGCCCTCCCCTTGGACTGACCATCCATCTTTACGGGTCCTCCTTGGACCATTTGTGCCAGTTTGGATTTTGCCCAAAATGTTCTGAAACGGGTCAAAATAAATTTATATCAACCCCAAGGCCTAAAATCTGTCCCTATTTCTTTTTCTTTTTACTTTTTATTTTGAAATAATTGTAGATTTGCATGCAATTGGAAGAAATGATACAGAGAGATCTCATATACCCTCCACTCAGGCTCTCCAGTGGTAATCCTGCATAACTAAGTTTAATATCTCAACCAAGAAAGTTCTGCCTGATGTTAGTACAAAGCATGGTGTTCAGATTTCCCCAGTTGTACACGACTCATTTGTGTGTGTGCAAGTGTGTGCGTGTGCGTGCATTTAATACTGTACAATTTTTTCACATGTGGAGATTTGTGTGACTGCTACCACCACCAAGGTACAGAACAGTGTCATCAGAAGGACCCCTCATGCTACCCTTTATAGCCAGAGCCACCTCCTTCCCGCTCCCTAACCCCTGGCAAACACCAATCTAGTTGTCATCTCTGTGATTTTGTTATTTCAAGAATGCTATAAAATATGTTCAATTCTGTATGTTATCCTTGGGGATTAACTTTCTTCACTCAGTGTAATTCTCTGAAGATTCATCCAAGTTGTATATATTAATAATTTATTTCTTTTGACTGATAAATAGTTTTCCACAGGAATCTGAGTTGTTTCTGCTTCTGACTATGATGAATTAAGTTGCGCTGAACATCAGCACACAGGTTTTGTAGGAACATAAGCTTTCATTTCTAGGTTGCATGGTAATTACATGTTTTGTTTTTTGAGAAATTGCCAAACTCTTCTCCAGAGTGGCTGTTTTGAGGGAGGGAATTTTACATCTCCACCAGTAATATAGGAGTGATCAGTTTCTCCATGTGTTGCCAGCATTTGGTGCTATCCCAACTTTTTTGGGGGGCCACTCTGATGGGCATGCAGCGATCTGCCACTGCAGTCTTACTTTGCATTCCTCTAATGGCTAGTGACGTTGAGCATCTTCCTGTGCACTTATTTGCCACTGTATATCCCTTCAGTGAAAGGTCTGTTCATGTGTTTGCCTATTTTCTAACTAGACTATTCGATATTTTTTACTGTACATTTATTTGTATATTCTAGATGCCAGCCTTTTTATCAGATACGTGATACAAAAATATTTTCTCCTTTCTTACTTTGTCGTCTTTTCATCCTCTTCCCAGGGACTTTTGCAGAGAAAAAGATTTAACTTTGGAGAGGTCCAGTTTTCTACATTTTTTCTCTTTATGGATCCTGCTGTTGGTACAAGTCTAAGAGCATTCCACTAGCCCTAGGTTCTGAAGGTTTTCTCTTATGGGTTCTCTCCTGTGTGGTTTTTTTCCTGTTCTTTTTCTCACTCTAACTCTCTGACATATTTCTCTTATAAATTACATCTAGATACATTCTCAAGTAGAGCCCACCAGAGGTTCTCAAAAGAGATAAAGGACAACATAAGATGCCCTAAATTTGAGTGACCAGAAAGCAATCACTCCTCCTTTCATCATTAAGGTGATGATGTGAAGGGGTGGGTGCTTAAAACCCCTGCTTCTGTCCCAAGGTCAAGGGCCTTACAAGTTGGCATAAGGCTCTGAGCAGCTCCCTCATTTGGGACAAAGGAGCAGGAGCTTGTCTCCTGTGCTGAGCTGGGTTCATCAACACAAAGACCAATACATTGGATCACATGTGAATACTTCTATTTCTTAGGATGGAAAATTCTACAGTGGGGAGAATAAACATGCTGCTGCAGTGGTCAGCTTGGTGGTGTTGTCTGCTGATCTGTGCAGCTGGTCAGTGTGTAGGAGAAATTCTTGGATTTGACCTCAGCTGTGTGGCTTCAAAATCATGACTTTAACCCTCTGAGATGGTTGCTCACCTGAAAAAAGAAGTCGCCACAGCTGCCTTGACAGGGTTGATGGAAGATTCAGTGAACTCAAATGATCATGCTTGGTTCAGAAAATTGACCTTACTATTACCATGGTCCAGCCAGGAAATGGACAAACAAGTTCCAAGTAAAGGCATAGATTGTGGCCACTCTTCCAAATGCGGTAGGAGGCTGCTGTCCTTCACAAGGCAATGCTGGTTTTCACAAGCTAATCAGAATATCTGATGGACAGGCCTGGGGAAATGAGCACTGAAACAGAGAATTGAGTTCTTGCTACAACTCACTGTCCCACTGACTCTAAGCAGGTCTGGGTAAAGCTAATGTGAAGTCTGGTGCCCCAGCCTCGTGAGTGTGCTGGTGATGCTGCAGATGCTCAGCAGCTTTTACTGCCTGTCCCCACACCTATGAGTCATTCATCATTCATTGATTCAGCCCTACACTTTGATGCCTGTGTGTTTCAGGCACTATGGCAGTGACTACAAACACCACGGTGAGCACACAGACCAGAACCAGCTCTCATGGAGTTTACCCTCATTCTAGTGAGATTCAGACAATGAACTAACAAGAGAATTCAGGATGGTGGTAAGACTAAGAAGAAGACTCTGAAATGATGAGATGGAGAGTGGCTAAGGTGGTGGAGGGGCTGCAGGATGCAGAGTGGTAAGGAAAGTCTCTCAAGAGGGGACAGGCAAGCTGAGACTGTAAAATGAAAGGGGTGATCTTGCGCTGATCTGGGGAAGAGCATTTGCAGCAGACAGGAACAACAATTGCAAAGTCCCTGAGGCAGAAACAGGGAAAGTCAGTTCAAAAGCAAGAGACATGGTACAGCAGATGAGGCTCGAGGGTGACAGTGTGGTGGTCATGGGAGGTGGGCAGGGGCAGGCAGCATGTCAGTTTTTCTAAGGCATCCAGATTTTAAACACTTGTAAACAGAGGACTAGATTCACATTTTTAATGGGTCACTCTGGCTGCTGCATTGGATGAGGGATTGGAGGTGAAGAGCAGAAGCAGGAGGCCAGGTAGAGGCTATTGAACTGGCCCAGGACAGCAGTGATGGGAGCTAGCGGAGAGGATGATGGCGCCTTGGTGACCCCTGTGTTATCCAGCCCCAAAGCTCAGACCTGCACCATGGGTCACCAAAAGTTCCCTATTCATTCATTTGCTAAGCTTACCACCATCTTATTTTTATACTCAGGATGTAATTTACCATTTTAAAGTGTACAATTCAGAGATTTTAAGTACATTCAAAAGGTTGTGCATCCACCACCACTACCTAATGCCAGAACATTTCATCACCCCAAAAGGAAACCCTACACCCATTAGCAGTCCCTCCCCATTCCTCCCTTCTCCCAGTTGCCAGCAGCTGCCAATACTTTCAAAATTCTCTGGATTTGCCTGTTCTGGACATTTCAC
This sequence comes from Manis pentadactyla, assembly GCF_030020395.1. NCBI lineage: Eukaryota > Metazoa > Chordata > Mammalia > Pholidota > Manidae > Manis > Manis pentadactyla. Next base: position 9,158,976 of record NC_080029.1, read on the forward strand.
ATAAATAGAGGCATATAATATTGAGCCATTTTTTGTCTGGCTTCTTTTACTTAGCTTAGTGGTTTCAGCGTTCATCCGTGTTGTAGCCTGTGTCGGTACTTCCTTGCCTTTCATGGCTGAATGGCGTTCCTTAATGGATGGGCCACATTCTGTCTCTCTATCCATTCATCAGGCGCTTTCCAGGAAATTCAGCAGAGCGATGTCCTCGTCACAGCCGGGGCTGTGACTGAGATGGACATGTGGGAACTTCTGGAGGGCCTGGGGTGGATACCACTAAGTGGCACTTTGGTGTCATGCAATTGTCTACAAGTTACGTTTTTACACCGATAGCTTTTTAAGTCCCTCGGCACATCTACTGACTCCACCTGCCCAGCGTTTTCACTCAGAGGAACACAAGGACCATGAGATAGGAGCCTACTTCTTATCCAACAGGAGCCGACATCCTCAGTGACCCAGGGCAGACCCTGAACCATGGACCACTGGGGCTCATTACCAGCCTCACACCATCTGTCCCCATATACCCTCCTTCCCACACAGGTAACCCACACAGAGATGCCACTCCAACCCAAACACAGAACAATTCATGAGCTGCAGTCCCAGGGCTTAAATTTTGCCAGTGGAATCAGAAAATCCAGCTTGAAGGCTGCTGCCATATTTCACCCTCCCACTGCCCTTTGAACACATTTCAGAGCTGTTGATCTTAAAAGTAAATGACAGGCCACTTGAAAACCAAAGCTCAGGGATCCAGGCCACAGGAGAAACCCATCGTGGGAACGTCAGCAAGCCAGCCCCTCATGCTGACACATTGCTGCCCTGCAGCATACTGCATATCAGCCACGGGGCAGGCCTCCCACCTGGGGACCCCTCAACAGTGAGCGCAGGGCAACTGAAGCAGGCCAAGCATGGAAAACGCCGTAGCAGGAGTCTAAACCAGCTCAGGCTGCTATCACAGAATATCACCAGCTGGGAGGCTGACAAACAACAGGAATTTATTTCTCACAGTTCTGGAGGCTGGAAGGCCAAGATAAATTGCAAGATGGTCAGGTTCTGGTGAGAGCCTCTTCTTGGGTGCAGACAGTCATTTTCTCACTGTGTCCTCACACGGTGGAAAGAGAAAGAGAAAGCAAGCTCTCCTGTCTTTATAAAAGGGCACTAATCCTTCACAGGGGCCCCACCCTCATGACCTAATCACCTACCAAAGGCCTAACTTCTGCAAGCCTTCACCTTGGGGGTTGGGATTTTAATATGCAAATTTGAAATTCACACTCATTCCATAACAAGAGAGGCTCAATAAACATTGGTCAAGAAAGTAAGTGTGCTGGCCTGGGGCCCATCGGCTGGCTTCCAAAAGGCCTTGATGCTCAAGTGTTTACAGTCCAGAGTCTAATCTTCAACCTTGCATGCTTAGTAATTGGCTTTTTCCATTTCCAAGTAAATGTCCATTAACCATGCCCACAGGAGTGCAGTAAGAAACCAGAAGTCTTGTTTATTATTTCATTAACACACTGAGAAGTGTACCTATCATGGGAACCAGAACATGCCCAGTTTAAGTGATCCCATGTCCCTGCAAGCAGACTGGGAAGGAATCAGAGACAGATAACCAGAGGCTGATAACAGGCCAAGCTGGAGAACCAGGGTTTGAACCCCAAGCAGGCAGGTGCTACTATGCCGGTAACCATCGTGTCATTCTGCTTCAGGCAAGTCTGACCAGAAATGAGCTTGGGGTCTGTCCACCCACAGCTACCCTGTGCCTAGTTCTTGTTTTTCCAAGGAGGCCTTTCACCTCGTCTTGGATGGGTTTCAAAACTCCATCCAGACTGGGGTTTTCACCAAAATCACTGCAGGAAGGGTATCTCCATCTTCCTGGCTTGGTTCTCATTTCAGAGGCTTGGTTCATGCTGGCTGCCCTCTGCCCACAGAAAAACTAGAGTCCTCAAATATGCTGGATCTGTTTCAGCTCTTCTGTTTGCAAGCAACAAAAAGCACAACAGCACAACCCAAACATCCATAAGCAAACGCAAAATATGCTTGGTTGTGTAACTGGATCCAGGGATAGACTTCAGGTGCAGCTGCTTCAGGGCTGAAATCATGGTGCCGGGACTCAGATTCTTCCCTTGCTTTGCTCTGCTTTCACCTTGTTGGCTTCCGTCTCCAGCTTCCTTCTCGGAGGCTTTGCTGTCGTGATTGTGCGGTGGCTGCCCAGTCACCTCTTCTCCTGCTCATAACCAGCAGGGGTGGGGGTGGGGGGCAGGTCTGGGCTCGGGGCCCTTGGGCTCTGCAGTCAGCAGTGAGCCAGATGCTCATGCCTCTGACCATCACTGTCATCAGGGGGATAACTGATGCCTGATTGGCTAGACCCAGGTCCCATGCATCTGGGAGCAGGGCAAAGTCACCCTCATCAGAATCAAGTTTGGGGGTCCTTCGAAGGAGACTGGGGCTCTGACAATGGGGTGAGTGGATACTGAATATCCAAACCACAAATGCTCATCATTAGTGCTCTGTACTCACCTCTGCACTGCTTCTCACCTCAGTGCCAACCCCTGGGGTGCCCCCATCCATCCTGCCACTATCACTATCCTACACCCTTAGTCATGATTTAAGACCCAGACCTTGCCTCCGCTGAGCAGCCTTCCCTGATTACCACGCCCACATATGCCCCTCCTCTGCACTCTGAAGGCATTTGCTGTCCTCAAATCTCACAGGGTACCCAACACAGACTGCTTGGGCAAGGTCATCGTCTTCTGGAGTATGTGCATTTTCTCGCCAACAGAGGCTGGAATAGGTAAATGTTTTTCATAAAGGGCAAGATAGATAATGGTTTAAACTTTGTGGGCCATATACTCTCTGTAGTAACTACCGAACTCTGCCATTAAAGTATAAAAGCAACCCAAAACAATATGTAAATGCATGGGTATGGCTGTGTTCCAATAAAACTTTATTTGCAAAAAATCACAGTGGGCTAGCTTTGGCCCCAGGTGCCATAGTTTGTCCACTCCTGCTTTAAGGACTTAAGGACTGAACCTTAAGTTTTGAATTTCCCCCTAGGTCAGGATGACCCTTAGCACACAGGGACCAACAGCAGTCACAAATGGTCGACATTATGATTCCGTGATTTTCAAAGAAAAAACAAAAATCTGTGAACAGTGAATATATCCAAAGAGGAAAGAGTGTTTGTTCCTGGTCCACACCAAGAATGAGGTTCAGGGTACACTGGGAAATCCTGTTTCCTGGCTCTTCCGGAAGTCAGGAACAACCAGAGCAGTTGCTAAAAAATACCCCTCTCCCTGGCATATCAGTCATAAATAAATATGAAAGCATGTGTTTCTAGGGATGGGGGTGTGTACGTATAGATATGTGAGTCCCTGTGCATGTGGATGTGTATATGCATGTGAACATTTGTGTGTAGGGCATGGGCACTACAAACAGGCACCCACTCTGCAAAAGCCAGCCCCATAATCTGGCTGAGTCCACTTCCTCCTTTCAGCCCCTCCCAAGGGCATCCCACAGTGTGCATTTCTGCCCACTGTTCTGGGTAGAGAGGAACTGAGCTCGGCCAGTCTGTGGCTCCATGCTGGGCATTGTTTGGGCCCTCCATTCTGTCTGCAGGGCCATGAGCTGGAGAAATCACTGAGGAAACCTGAATGACTCTAATGGGAGGGTGGCTGCCCTGTTTGTCTTAAAAAAAACAGTTTCATCTTTGAGTTGGACGTGGTGGGAGGAAGCAGTGGACAAAGAATGGTCTTGAGCCCCAGAAAGCCCCTTTGGTGCCTGTGGAGGGAGTGGCAGGTCCTCATGGGCCACCCCCGCCCCTGGGAGCCTCAGACCTCCTTCCTTTCATGCCTCTTGCTTCCCTGCCTCTGGAGTCCATGTTGGCACCTGGGCTCTGCCACTTATTAACTGTGGAACCTGAACAAGATGCATGACCTCAGTGGGTCTCCATCACACATGTGTACATTGGGAAGGACATCTACTTCTCGGGATGGTTGTGAGCATGGAAGATGATGCATGTGAAGTTCCTGGGACAGTTTGCTCTTAGAAATGGCAGCCAGCCTTAATATTAATAATATTATTTGTCATTATACCAGTGATGTAAGATGCTGCATGCTTCCTGGCCTCTTCCATGTGGTCTCATTCTAGTGGGTTCCCTCCAGTCCCACAAGAGAGAGCCCACCCACTCCCCAGGGCACACCCTCTCCCAGCCAAAGGGAGAAAGGTGTCCTTAATTGTCCTTTGTGAACACTCTTCCCCATAACCTTGTTGAGCTTTCTGACCCAAACTGGATTGGGGGCTCTGTCCTCCTCTGAGAAGCCATATGGAGAAGCAGAAAAAGAACATGGACTCAGGCATTCAACCTGGGTTGAAATTCTTGCTCTCCTCCTTAATAAGCTGGCTACCTAGGACCAGTCTCAGCCTCTCCAAGCTTCTGTTCCTCATCTGCAATATGCTGAACACCTAACTCTACGTGGTCATCGTGTGGAGTTGCTGAGGTAACCTGGCAGTGCGTGGTACACTGTGGGACTCCAAAAATAAAGGCTCACGTCCAATAGATGTTGAAGGCCCACAGCGGCATCTCTTACAGCTGCAATATGCATTTGACTCTCACAACTACAACTATTTCTCTTAGTGAATGTTTTTTCCTTTCTAAGAAGCCCCCCAACAGCACAAAAAATGAATTCCCATTTCAGTCTTCCTTGTGGCTTGTATAGCTTTCTGTACCTTTATGGGTCCTTGTTACATGCTGCCCGCCCTCTGGTTCACGCCCCCATCACGCCCCAGGTCAGGAGCTCCATCAGGGCGGGAAACAGTTCCCTGGCATGATTGCTCAGACTGTCCTGCATGTGTTCACTGAACGACTATTTTTTTTAGATCCCAAAGCAAAAATGAATAGCAAGGTCTTCTTTATCTAACTTAGAGTGGACCGTTTCATAAAAACACAGACTTCGAAGCCATCAGGAAAACATAAGCAAATGTTCACACCTGAACTGGGGAGAATGGGGTCACTGGGCGTCCCTGCAGGAAGGCACACACAGAGGAGGTGGGAGGCACCCTTTTGGATGCCAGGGAAACGGGTGTCTCCATTAGAGGGAGAATAATGTGTCTGGCCACTGCTTATTGCATTCAGTGAGCAAAAAATGTTTACTAGGTGCCTACTGCATGCAAGGCCCTATTCTCCCCATTGGTTGTGTAACTGGAAGTCCAGGGATAGACTTCAGGTCCAGCTGCTTCAGGGCTGAAATCCCCCAGGCCTTGGGGCGGAGGTGGAGGAGTCAGCACTGAAGGTGACACATGTTCAGGGGCTTTGTGCTGCCCCAGGGAGCCAGCCCTGGGCCCGCCCTTCTGTGGGGCTGGCTCTTCTGAAGGGGCAGCCTGAGAGTGACTTTCCAGTCCTTTTGGATGATGCTCCCCAAGATGGATCATGCTCTTACATTTCAAATATCACATTGTACCTGAATCCAAATGCTGCCTTTTAATAAAGTTACATCATCCTGTTCTACCTTTTGTGCCAACTGGTCTCCACGAATTTAAAAGGCAAGTCTGTCCCAAGAGGGCACGTCTCAGGGAGAGCAGAAGATCCTCGGGGGACCAGAATCCTTCTCCATCAGGGCATGATGTCTGAGCCGGAGTAGGTCTTAACCAGGAGCTGGTGAGCTCCACGGAACTCCTAGGTTTGGAAACAAAACAGAATTAAGTTCAAAAGCAGTTCATGTCCCTGGTGTGGAGAGATGGAGGGAGAGGGTGTGTTACAGGTGGGTACCTGGGAGCTGCGGGTCCCACCACAGCCCTGGGGACAGTCCTGCACATTGTCCTGCAAGTTGTGGAGTCTATTTGCCTGGCAGTTAGTTCCAGAAATCCCTGCTGCCCATAAAGGCATCTCTTACACTCACAAGATTGATTATGCTTTTCATAAATAATATCTATAAAATCTCTCTTAAATCAACATTTTTTCCTCTTAGAAGCCTCCCAGTTGCATAGAAAAATTAGAGATTTTCCCAGAGAATGTGGTTTATGAAACATTACAGAATCCCGAGGAATAGATAAAGCTATAGAAAAAGGTCTCAAAAAGTGCCCTCGCCATTGCTGCCTTGAGAGGTTGCTGCCCACACCTCGTTTATCAGACGGGGATTCTGAGTCCCACCCCGCAAGGCAGTTGTTAGGAAGTCAAGAAAACTGCTCAGTGATTGGCAACCCCTCCAGTCTTCTCTGCTCCCGGGGACCCTCTTGGGAGGAGAGTCTGGCTGTGAGACCCGCCCTGCTGTGACCTTGGGTGTCATGCTGGTGTGCTCGGTGAGTCTGAAGGTCATGGGGAGCCACTGAGGGATTTAAGCAGGGAGGTGATAATCAGGTTTGCATTGTTTAAAGCTCCTTCTGGGGGCTTTGTTCAGGATAAAGCCACATAAGTTTAATTCTTGCTTTGGAGTCCAACAGACCTTGGTCCCTGTCGTGATGCTATCCCTTCCCATCTGGGTGGCCTTGAGCAAGCCCTTCAAACTGGGGATCTTCCAATGCAGATCTGAGTAAGCAGGTCCGGGGTGAAGGCTGGGATTTTGCATTCTCACAAATTTTGCATTTCCTCCCCGGTGATGCGTTCATAACAAGACCCACTTGCCCGGGGAATCCACAGGCCACTGCTGAATGATGCCCACCCTTCTCTGGGCCATGGACCAAGAGAGGTGAGGCTTTAATACCTCTGAGCCTCTGTTTCCTCATCTGTAAAATGGCCTTATAACCCCCAGCTCATGGGGCTGAGCAGGGCGTGGATGAGCTCTCGAGTCCCCCGTGGCACGGTTCGCGCTCAGCCCTCCTCCCACCCTGCTGCCTTCTCCGTTACTGCTGGGCCACATCGATTCAGGTCTGTTCTAGGCTCACGCCTGGCCGCCTCGTTTCCGCTCCTCCCGTTTTCTTTCTTTCATAGTCGGTGCACTCCGGAAGCTTGCTTGGCACTGGGCTCACCTTCCAAGTGCCCTAGAATTCTTCTTCTGGCTTCTCTCTCTTATCTATTTAAATTCAAAACCCACAATGCCTGCCTGGGGCTCCTACCACTCTAGTGCCATCAGGAGATTAAAATTCTGCAGCGCCTGCCTCTCTGCTGCTCCCAGGGTCCCACTTTTCACAACAAAAGAACAAGGCCATGCCATCTTGCGCACATTGGCCACATCCTCCTTCCAAGTGGGGGAGTGACGCTCTGGATAGGCTTTCTAATAATAAGGCCTCTGTTTGTAGCCACCTGGGTCCCATGTCTGGCCGTGCAGGGAGCCTCGCCGACACCCAGTCAGGAGGGGAGAGTGGGAAGCTCTGTGCAGGAGCCCCTGGCTCGCAGGTTTCAGGACCTGGGAGCTAGTCCTGGCTCCGCTTCTAGCTCTCCCTCCTCCGTGACCCTGGGCGAGTCAGGACCAGCTTGGGCCTCAGTTTACCCATCGCTAGGACAGATGTGGGACTCAACCTTCTGTAGGAGCCCTTCCAGCCCCACATCCCCTGTGGTCTCCTATTTACAAGGGAGGAGACTCGGGGTTCCTGACTATCAGCCCAGGGCTCTGTCCATCCGTGATACATGTGGTGATCGCATGCACACCCACGACACACAAGCCACACCCACCCACCACATGCATGCAGAGACTCCCTCCATTCTTGAGAAAAAACAAACTCTCAACCCCACACTTTCTTCCAACCGTGGCCCCATTTCTTTGTTTCTTTTAATTGCAAAAGTCCTTGAGAGAGCTCTTGGAGCAGTTATAAAATGTGTCAATTCTTTAAGACCCCTCCCATGGAGAGGTGGGGTCTATGCCCCTCACTGGAAACTGGGTGGGCTTCTGTATTTTGACCAACCAATAAAGAAGTGACAGATGTTATATGACTCCAAGGCCAGTCACACGAGGCCATCCAGCGTCCCCCTTACCCACAGGCTCGCTCCTTCTCAAGCAGCCTGACTGCCCTGGGGCTGCCATGCTGTGAGGAAGCCCAACTCAGCGCACATCAAGAGACCTCAATGGGAGGCCCTGAAACTTCAGGGAGGAAGGGGAGGGAGAGACTGCAGGTCAGCCCCCAGCTGTCCCAGTTCCAGCCACCATGGGTCTTGCCACTGTATGGCAGACCCCAAGCCAGAACTGCCAGCTGGGCCTGTGACTCACAGAAACATAACAACACACAAGGATGACTGTCATGGCTCTGCGCCACTAGCTTTGCATGCCCAGGCAGCGCCCAGCACAGGAGCAGCTGTCCACCTGTGCCCCTCAGCCCCCTCATGGCAGGCTCTCCTCTTCCCTACTCCATGGCCACCATATGTAATGTCAATGTTCAGTTGTCCTCTGACCTGAGCTGTCAGCAGCATTTGACCCCATTGGTCACCCCATACTTGAAGGACTTTCTGTACCAAGGACCCACACTCCCTTGTTCTCCCTTTACCTCACCGGCTGCTCCTTCTCAGCTTTCTTGGCCACACTTTCTTCCCATCTCCCTGCCCACTCATACCAGAGCACCCTGGAGCTCAGGCTCAGCTCTTCCCTCCAGCCATGTTGGCTTCTTGGTCATCTTGCCCAGCACGAGGCTTTCACTGCCATCAGTGTGCCAAGGACCCGGGTCTCCGCTGGGATGCTTGGGGGGCGTCTCAAAGGGAACATGTTCAAGCTGAGTTTCTCCTCGCTTCACCAGCTGGCCATCCAGAAACCTACTCCCCTACAGCTCCCTATCCCAGTTGCCTGACATCGAAGGCCTGGAATCCGCATTTGAGTTGACTCCTCTCTCTTCATTATACCCCCATCCAAATCTACCACCAAGGCTGTGGGCTCCTCTTCACGACAGCCGCAGGCCCCATCTCCTTCTCCTCCTTTCCTGCCTACCAGCCCGCACCCACCCTGCCAGCCCCTGCCAGCTGATGCGCTCTCATCTCCTAGGTGGTTTCCCAGGGCCTGGCTTTTCCCCCCTCCATTCTGCACAGAAGCCAAAGTGGTTCTTGTAAAAGCAAAATCATACCCTCCCAGTTCTCCGCTCAAACTCCTGATGGCTTCCCGTCTCACTTGGACTAAGCTAGAGTCAATACAACGGCCCACAGGGCCTGCATGACCCATCCTCCCCTTTCCTTTCTACCTCAACCCCTCTTTGTGTTCCCTCTGCTCCCTGCTCTTTACACTGTCACCTCCAGGCAAATCTGCAAATGTGACAAGTGTGTCACCACCTCAGGGCCTTTGCACACGCTGCTGCCTTGGCCTGGCCTCTCTTACCATGGACAACTGTGTTGCTCAGGGCCTCACCTCCTTCACTCACTTACTTCTACAATGCTTTCCCTGACTACACTATTTAAAACATGCACACACACACACACACACACACACACACACACACACACACACACACTTTACTCACCACCACTGGATTCCCTTGTCACTGTTTCTTTCTCTCTTTCACTCATATCACCCTCTGGCTTACTTTACACCTATTTATTTGCTGTCTACCTCCTTCCACTCAATTTCAAGTTCCATAATGACAGTAACTCTGGGCTGTTTTGTTTACTGCTGTTTTCCTAGCATTTAGAATAGTGTCTGGCACATAGAAGGCACTCAATATGAATTTGAATGAATGATTATATGATTGCGCCTCCTAATTGCAGCCATTAAAGTGATATGCCAAACACAGATCATCACCTTTGCCTATGGACAACCCTTCCATAGCTCCCCATCATCTCGAGAATAAAACTCAACCTCCTTACCCCAACCTTTAAGGCCCTTTATAATCTGACCCTTGCCTACTTATGCAGCCCCATTTCTCCCTACTCCCTGCTTTGACTGTACTCCAGCCAACACCAAACTGCTTGAGTTTCTCCACATGTCACCATGATGTGTCCCACCTCCTTGCCTTTGTTCTTACTGTCCCCTCTTGCCCAGATGCCCTCCTCACCCTCCTCCTGTATCATTCCTCTGCATCCTTTAGGATCCAGCTCAGCCTACCCTAGACTGGATTGGGGTCCTCTTCTCCATGCCTCTAAAGCTCTCTAGGGTGAACCCCATCACTGGAGCACCCCTCCACCAGCTGTTTATTCACCCACTCTTTGTCTCTTTCTCCCCCACTGTACTATAGTTGGTACACATGAAAAAAGATATTCGTGTGTAGAGTTAATGAATGGCAGAGTCCAGGGACAGTACCAAAAATGATATGCTATAGGACTACCTAGAATAAAATGGAGAAAACTTTGAGTCAAATCTTCTTGGTTCCTCATTTGGGGAAGCTTGGACGTGCACTGGTCATTAGATGATGCCGTGGAATTACTATTGTTTTCTTGGGTGTGATCTGTAAAATGGAATAGTGATGGGGCCTGCCTGCCCAGGTCGCCGTAGTCTGGACATCCCAGTGCTGACGGAATCAGGCCCACCTTCTAATGGTGCCCAGTCAGTGACCTCGATGACCATGAGCACGAGGCTGCTGTCCTGCTCAGGGCCGGGCACACACTAGGTGCTACCAAATGTCTTTGAATAGGAAAAAGAAAGGAATGTATGGGCACAGGGGGTTGGATATGGTGCCAGCAGAGCGTACCCTGATGGTGGGAGGGAGGAAGGTGGGCAGAACCTGTGCTCAGGATCCTGCATGGGTGGGCCTGGCTGGGCAGCGACGGGACCTGTCCCTGCCCCTCTCCTCTCTGCCCCCAGCAGGCAATGACAGGCACCTCTCTCATGTCCAGGATAATAACCCTCCCCAAGGGCTGGCAGAGGGAGCCCAGAAGGCCGGGCTACGGGAGCTCTTTGCAGACAGCTCTGGAAAGCCCCAGCCTGAGGTTGAACACGGGAAGGGGAGGCCGGGCCTTGCCCTGCTGGGAGACCCAGAATCACCAGTGACAGTGGGCAAGGAAGCCAGCACCGGTGACGTAAGGGGAATGGTAAGCCTACTGCGGTGGCCCCAGTGACAGCTGTCAGGGTGACTGTCAGTCATGAGATTTACCACCTACTGAGAACATAACTCTTTCAAGGCCCAAAGCCTTTATTGGTTATTTTATTTGAACTGCATGTTAATTCCATGAGATGGGCATTTTATCCATTTCGCAGATGAGGTAACTGAGGGTCAGAGGGAGTGGACCATCTCCCAGAGTCACACGGAGACAGGATCTAAATAATTCCAAAGGGCTTTTTTTGCTACACAAATTGGTAAGTTCATAAGTTTCTGAAACTAACTTGCAAATGAGGAGGAGAGAGGTGACTCCCCCCCTATACACACACACACACACACACACACACACCAAGAACTTAGTTTGATGATAAATTAGGATGTTGGGAGCCACACCCCCAGTTCTGTGCCTTCTCCTCCCTAGCTTTCTGCTGCTGGCGGGAGCTGCCCCGCGCCTCTCCCCCTGCTTGGCAAAGCTGCCTTGGGCCCACTTAGCACGCTTCTCACGCACCCCAAGGCCTGGATCTTCCAGTGCTGAAGGGGTCTCCAGCGTCCCCCCAGCACCACCCCACTGAACACCTGCAGTTCCAGGAGGAACCTTGGCTACAGGTCAAAGCAGCCAGAAGTCAGGGTGTCCCCTGCCTTGGATGAGGGAGGATACAGAGCACCCAACTCAGGGCCTAAGGGAGAGCAGAGTGGCCGAGTCCCGGAGACCCCCATCCTGGAGAACGGGGTCCCCAAGGGTGGCAGGAAGGGACATCCCTGTGCCCAGCGTGACTCTCACCTGCCAGCTGAGGGCTCCTCAGACTTGGTCTGTTTCAGAACAACTCTGCCCGTTGGCCACCACGAGAAAAGGAACAGGCTCTTCACAAGGCCCCTCCTTCAACATCTGTCTGCATCTGCTCTGCATGCGTTCATTCAACACATTTTCTTACTGAGCACTTAGAATGGGTTAAACTCTGAAGGTGCTAGAGGTGCAACAGTGAACAAAACAGACAAACCCCTGGCTTCACGGAGCTAAATTCTGGAAGGTAGACAGACAAGCCATGCACAAAGAGCCCCCAGGGTGTTAAAGGGTGGCAGGTGCTGTGGAGACAAGGGAAGGGCAGGAAGGGAGTGGCTGCACCTTTAGATCAGTGGTCAGGGAGGCCCCACTAGGGTGTCACTGGAGCAAAGAGGGAGCTAGCCAGGCAGATAGCAGAGGAGAAAGTACTCCAGGCAGAGGGAACCATATGTGCAAAGGCCCTAAGGCAGGAGCTGCTAGACTGTGTTGAGGAACAGCAGGAGACCAAGAAGAAGGCAGTGGGAGAGGATCTGGGGTGAGGATGGGGCTCCATCCTTGTGGGTCACAGGGAACATTTGGACTTTTTCTCCGATCTTCATAGGACATGACTGGAAGATTTAGAGCAGAGCTGGGATGTGATCCACCTTGAATTTTTAAAGATCACTGGCTGCTCTATGAAGGATAGGTGGCAGGGGCAGGGTGGGTGCAGAGAATCCAGCAGGGGCTCTTGCAATAATCCACCCAAGGCCATGGTGGCACCAGGTGGGAGCTGTCATGGGACTGAGAAGAGATCAGACTCACGCTGCTGCGTTCATGGCTTATATGTGTCTTCCTCCAAGGCAGACAAGTGGGGGGGAAGAGTGGAACCTCTGGGGTCCAGGATGCCTGGCTCGGAGACTGAGTGGACTAACACAAGGGTCAGCCCGCCTCTGTCCCTTGGGGCCTATGCTGAGCCTCCAGTGCAGGGTACCTGTCAACCCCCAGCACAGCCACACACAGTAAGTGCCAGTGATATCACACCTGGCTACATTACCATGGCTACAAGCCATGACAGCCATTTCCTCCCATCTCCCCAAAATGCCTCCCTCCCATAGCATACTTTTCTGCTCCAAATTAAACCCCAGGTTCTGCTTTGAAACTCACGACACCCTGACCCTGCATCCTAGATCCAGTGGCCACATTGACCTTCCAATCATGACCTCAGGAGTGGTATAGCTCGTGCTTGTATGTAAGAGCTTTGGAATCTTAATTATTGGAATAATGACTTTTGGAGTCAAGAACTATTTTGACCATGAACTCCATTGAGATACTTTAAGTCCTAAATCCATTTTCCGCGTAGTATGAACTGTGTCCAGCTTTCCACATTTCCATCAGTAGGGTTAGGAATTATTTCCATAGGAATCACCTGTGCACAGAGCAGATGCCTTGGAAGGCCACAGGAGACTTGGGGTGGCCCTGGGGCGTGCACAGGCCCAGCTGCAGGGCCGAATGTGGCTTGTCCACATGGTTGTACAGCTAAGCTTGGATTCAATGGTCACCTGTTTATCGTACCATGGCTTCTGCTTGGTGGGTTTTCTTTAGCAGTCATTATTTCCTTCAAGTTCAGTTGAGGTCTTACTGCACGGTAAGGTCGAAGCAGTGGGATTATAAAGTCCTTAGAGTCCACATGGCAGGGTGGAAAGAGCAGGGATCACCCCTGACCTTGGTCCTGCTTCTGTCCCCTCAAACTCCCCTGCACCACGCGGCTCCCATGTCCTTGGCTTTCTTGTGATGCGCCTCCCCCAACCCCAGGGAATGCTTAACCCCCATCACAGACCTCTGCCCGTCTTCTCCTGGTCCCACTCCAGCCTGACCGCACAGGCACCGTCACCAGCTCACAGTGGCTTCCTCATCACTGTTGCCCCCAAGGGTGAAAAGGGAGGGGGCTTGCCCCAGCAGTGGCCCACCTGTCCTGGTCAGGAATGAACAGGCAGGCATGGAACATACAATACGCCTTTCCCTGGGTGTCGGTGCTTACACCGCTGTAACACTCACCATGGACTTGGTGGCTGAAGACGAGGCAAACCTATCATCTTACAGTTCTGTGGGTTAGCAGTCCAACATGGCCTCCCGAGGCTAATATCAAGGTGTGTGAGAGGCTCTCTGAGAGAATCCACACCTTGCCTTTTCCCGCTCCTAGGGTCAGCCCACGTCCCTGGCTCGTGGCCCCTTCCTCCATCTGCAGGGTCAGCAGCCGCGGGCTGAGCTCTCGTCGCCGGTCACTCTGACCCTGCTTCTGTTTTCCCATCTCCTTCTCTTACTCTGCCTCTAACTCCACCTCCCTCTTTCCCTTTGAAGGACCCTTTAAACTGCACTGGGCCCACCGGGTAATCCAAGGCACGCTGCCTGTCTACAGGTGCGCTGACGGCCCTCAGGTGCACTGATCGGCCACGTAATCCATTTGCAACTGTAACTCCCCTTTGCCATGGAACCTAACATATTCACAGATTCTGGGGGTTAGACCATGGCCATCTTTGGGGAGGAGGTGCCGAGCCCACTTTTTTACCTAGCCTGGTACCTGGGAACTGGGGCCTGATATGCAGTAAATGCTGGGTAAACATTAGAATGAAAGGGCTGGATGCAAAGCCCTAAACAGTCTGTCCCCAGAAACACTGCCCTTCATTCCCCTCCAGCCTCTCTCCTGGGGCTGGGGAATCCACTGTGTGGGAAGCAGAACGATGGTCCCGCAAAGATATCCAAATCCTAATCCCTGAACCACGCTGCCGTCTTCTCCTGCTCCCCACCCTTGGGTCTCCCCTCCAGTCCCAGCCTGGTTTTCCTGACTCTGTCTTTTCATCTGGACACTTCCTCTCTGGGTCCTGCATGGCCTCAGTATCTGGCTGCACGTTGTGCATTTCCAATAAGCATTCCACTCCCTCGCAGTGCTCCATCTTTAAAACGTACTTATGATACACATTTCCTTTTTCCTACAGACAAATCCACACCCAGAGCTCCCATTCTGATATGTCTCTCCAAAATTTACAGCCAACTGTTTGGGAAGAAGGAATCATTCTTTTCATAATGACACCCAATATTCTAACCTAACCATTTCCCCTCCTGGTAATATATTACTATCTGACATTGTCAAGCCTCAAAGGAAACCAAGAAATCATTTTTGTCCTCTTGAGAGGCTGTGTCTGGTGAGCTATTGATGAGAATTCCTCCATAACCAAGTTACAGAACCGATGTTTCTTCTTTACCTATTAACACACACCTTCATCCCCCTCCGTGCTTCTGAGTTACACACAAGTTGCCTGTGTGACACCCACCTTGTTTGGAACACCAATATTCTAAGTAGAGGGTTGGTAGTTCTCAATCTCTGTGTCCTAGAGTCTACAAGATTCCCAGCAGGGCCTCAAGGGCTATGCTAACCAGAATTTCTGGGTAGAAGAGGTTCAGGAGAGGCAATCCGGTTGGAAGCTGGGTTTGGGTACTTGCACTGGCACTGAGTTTCACTGACGGAGGTTGGCGAGTCGGCCATAACTCCTCTCTTTAGTTTCTGTCACTGCTGGGACCCACCCTAAGGAGAGGAAGAGGGGAACTAAGAAAAAAAATAGCTGACACTTAGGGAACGTCTGCTGGATGCCAGATATTTTCCAAATGTTAACTTAGTCCATCATTGTAACAGTTCTGTAAGGCAGAAACTACCCCCTTTTATACATGAGAGAGGCTGAGAAAGGTCAGGTAAACTGCCTGTGGTAGACAGCCATTGCTGCATAACGAATGACTCCAAAACCGAAGGACTTAAAACCACAAACGTGTCATCTCACTGTCTCTTGTGGGTCAGGATGCAGGGAGCAGCTGCACCGGGTAATGCTGGCTCCGAGTTTCTCAGGAGGTTTGCTGTTGGGATGTTGGCAGGGGCTGCAGCCACCCGAAGGCTGGACTGGGGCTGGGAATCCACTTCTGCAGGAGGCAGAACGATGGTCCCGCAAAGATGTCCAAACCCTAATCCCTGAAATATGGTCCATATGTTGGGTCACATGGCCAAGGGTAATCAAGATTGCAGACAGAATCAAGGTTGCTAAGCAGGATTTGGAGAGTATCCAGGATTTTCCAGGTGGGCCCAATATAATCACCAATAAATCCTTAAAATTAGAAAGAAGACAGAGAGGAAGGTCAGAAAAGAGATGTGACAACAGAAGCAGCATCAGAAAGATGCAACATTGTTGGTTTTGAAGATGGAGGAAAGGGGAGCGCAAGCCGAGCAGCGTGGGTGCCTCCAGCACCTGGAAAGGGCGCGGAAATAGATCCTCACATGGAGACTCTGGGAAGGAACACAGCCCTGCTGGCTCCTTGACTTTAGCCTCTTGAGGCCCGTGTTGGACTTTGAATCCACAGAACTGTAAGACAAACGTGCCATGTTTCAAGCTGCTCGGCATGTGGTCATTTCTTACAGCAGCCATGGAAAACTAGTGCAGCTTCCAAGGTGGCCCACTCGCGTGGCTGTTGGCAGGAGGCCTCAGTTCCTCGCCCTGAAGCCTTCCTCCGTTGGCTGCTTGAGTGGCCCCACAACATGGCAACTGTCTACCTGCAGAACAAGTGATTCCAGAGAGAGAGCAAACTGCAGGGCCTGTTAGGATCTAGTGTCAGAAGTCAGACACCAGCATGTACAGCACGTTGGATTTGTGAGGTCACTAAGTGCAGCCCACACTTCAGGGGAGGGAGATTGAGCTCTACCTTTTAAACAGAGGGGTGTCAAGGAATTTGTGGACTTTTGCCACACTGTCCAAGGTCACATGCGGTTAAGCAGTAGAATCAAAATTAAAAACAAAACAAAACTCTGGTCCCTGACTTCAGTCTACACGTCACAGAATTACAGAGTAAGTCCTAAGAGTCAGCACCCTGGTCCTGCCACATTAGCAGTGGGACTGGTGTAGACATAAAGGGCTGAGAATAATTTTCAGTATTTTTAAATTCCAAAGGGAACATTGCGCCCCAGCTGAGAGGAGGTCACACCAGCATTTGCATAAAATGACTTCAACTCAATTTGCTTATACTGTGACCGAAAGCTCTGGTTGGAAGTTATGGATGTCTTTAATAATACAAGGAAAACCTAATGTTATTAAATAAGCTCTATCTGACAGACAGCATCTTTCAAAGACGTGGCCTTTCAGGGCAGAAAACAAAGAGCTTCTTGGGGGAAAGAGGTTGAAAATCACTGCTCTGTGGCAGCCCCCTCATTTCACCACCATGGACACTGAGGCTCGGCGAGCGGAAGGGCCTTGCCCAGGTCACCCCGAGAGCTAAGAAAGCCAGAATGGGCCAGGATGTCCTCATCCCCACATCAGCGCTCGCAGCCGCCATGGAGAATATTTTCCTTAAAGAGAGAAGGACAGGCAGGGAAGTTACTGATGAATCTCCAACTGTTCCTGGGGCTGCTTTGACAGTTTTGGAGGTAGAAGGCTGCTGAGAGGCCACTCACGCATTTCCGTGGGAAGCAGCAGGAGGAAGGAGGTGCTTAGTCTTGGAGGTGGGAGGCTGGGAAGGAAGAGGGTGGGGTCTGCTGTGCAAACTGCTGGGAAGATCCTGGGAGAACAGTCCGATGGGCAACACCCGACTCTGGGCTGAGGTTTCTTCTTAACCCTGGCCAGTCCCCAAAAGAGGATTCAGATGAACTGATGCTTTGGATTCTACAAAATTTCCCAGGGCCTGCCCCAGGCTCAGACCTGCTGGGGGTCGGGGCAAAATCTCATCTCTGCAGACACTGTGACCTCTGTCCCTTTCCCCACCCAGAGCTGCCCTCCCCTCCTCAGCCCAGGGCCCACCATCCCGTCGGCCACCCAAGCCTGAAGCCAGGGTATCCTCTTTGTCTCCTGCCTCTCTCTCATTGCACAAAGCCTACTGAATCCTCTTGATTTCATCTCGATCAGGCAGGGCATCTGCTGCCAGCACACCTGCTCTGTCCTGTTAAAAGAACATCAAGCTAAATGCGATGTGGGATCCTGGATTTGATCCTGAAACAGAATTAGGACATTAGTGTGTAATAAACTGGAAAAATCCAAATAAAGTCTGAGGTTTAGTTAATAGTAATATACCGGTGTCAGTTCTTGCTTCTGATAAATGTACCATGTTAATGTAAGTTGGTAACAGTAGGGGAACCTCGGTTAGGAGGACCCAGGGACCCTGAACTACCTTCACAACTTTCTTGTAAATCTAAAATTACTCCAAAATAATAGGTTTACTTAAACATGTAAGCACGAGTGAGTGGATGGCTAAGGAGAATATATATGTGGTGTATTTGTACACACAGTGGAATAGTATTCAGCCTGAATACAACATGATATATCCTGAGGGTATTATCCTGAGTGAAATAAGCCAGACAAAAAAAGGACAAATACTCCTCACAGAGACAGAGTGGCAGGATGGCTGCCAGGGGCTGGGAGGAGAGGGGAACGCGGAGTTAGGGTTTAGTGGGCACAGAGTTTCAGTCTGGGAAGATGAGAAAGTTCTGGAGACGGATGGTGGTGATGCTCGTACAACAATGTGAATATACTTAATGTCTCTGAACTGTACCCTGAAAAATGATTAAAATGGTAAATGTTATGTTATATGTAGTTCACCAGGATTTTTTAAAAAATGTCGGCAAGAAAATGGGGAGGTTGTACTCTTGGGGAGGGCTAAAAAGAACGGGGCTTGGAGGCACCCAGCCGGGACAGAATGCAGACCAGGTTGGGCCAGACACCACCACCAGCTCTGGCCCCTGGCCCCAGCCACTGCCCACCCAGACAGCCAATGGGCTGCAGCTGCCGCCTCCCATGCCAGGATGTCCCTGCTTCTTCACAAAATTCTGACTTAAAGGGCAGAAGCCTGGGCCCTGTGCCCATGGCCTGGATGCAGAGGGCCCTGGGAAATCAAGTACATGTAATATGCATCAACTTCCATCCTGGGAGGCGATTTCTAGCTCACAGGGGTGGGGCGGGGGCAGTTCCCACAGATATTTTGGAAACATGGCCCTTCGGTCTGTCCCCACCATCAGCAGCACGTCCGGGCCCTACTCTCCCAGCATCCTCACCGGCAGCCTCCTGTCCTAATTGGAGAACAGCCCCACTGCAGGCCCCATGAGCTCTCTTGCCCCCGAATGCCAGTCTTCTAAACAAAACACCTTTCCTTCACTTTTTGCCAAGAGAAAGACCCCAACTCAGAAGTGCTCTCTTACTTGGGCTCCACAGCTAGGCTGGGGTTCCTGTCTGTGTGCCCTGCCACATACACCCTGCCTATCCATGCACGTGCTCGGCTCCAACCCAGCACATACCACTCTGAGCTGGAACAGACTGTTCACTTACTGGTGTCCGTGACCCGCCACTACCCTGGGAGCTCCTCTGAGTCTGTGTCAATGTCTCAGTCACCATTACATCCTCAGCACCTAGCACAGCAAACAGTAGGCACTCAATAAATGCTCAATGAACAAATGAATGGGGCAAATGGACTTTGGACACTAAAGAACACAGCCCCTAACTCTGGGGAACCGGTCCCAGCATAACAGACCTGGCTCTTTAAGACTGAGTGGGTTTGCTCTGGGGCGATGTCAGCTCACCCTGTGGCCCCCTGACCACAAGGGCTCTCCCCTCAAAGCTACTAGGAGGCCAACCTCTGGCCTTTCTCCAGAACTCCCTGTCTGTCCGAGCTCAGCCCAGGACAGCTCAGAACCAGCCTCCTATCTACTGAGCAATAGCCCCGCTCTGCCCAGGCTGTACTGGCTGTGTTTCCACCACACCTGGAGCCTCACCGGAGCTGCCAGCCAGGCTGAGTCGTGAAGGCCAAGCCCGGCCTAGGTTCTCTGTGGTCCAACTGTAGAGACGGCCTGGTTGCCTGAACGTCCTATATTCCATCGCCTGCCTTCCTGCTTCTGTCCTTCCCCTTCTTTCCCTTTCTTCCTCACCACTTCCGACCCTTCTTTGCTGCTTACCTTCTTCCTCTCCTTTCTTTCCTCTGTTCCATCCACAGACAATCCATGAGTGCCTTCAGCCTGTCCAACAGGAGGAAAATCGGTGAATCGATAACTCTCGGTGCACCCTCTCTTCCTACTGTGCCAAACACCCGATGCACAGTGTCTCACTGCCTCCTCCCCACAACCTTGGATGCATGATGAGCATCATACAGAGGAGGAAACTCCACTCAGACAGGTACAATTATTTGTCCAACCTGACTTATTATGTCACTTGGCCAGAGTTCAAACCCTGATTCCAAAGAACATCGCCTTTCGCCCACATTTACTCTGCCGTGTTCTACTGTAAGGATAGCTCCATCCTTCTGACCTTTGAGAACTTTCAGCACCACAGAAGGGAGACAGCTCCCTGCCCTCCCGGAGACTCAGACCAAGCAGGAGGGAAGCACAGAACAGGCCCCAGAGCATTAGCCTCCTACTGGGGGTGGTTGAATTGTGTCTTCAAGAATAGATAGGGATTGGGATTTGGGGAAGAAAGTTCAAGGTTAGGACAGCAGTTAGGATGGGAGGAGCTCTGCAGACATGCTGACTTTCGGAACTTTGTGAGTCTGCGTGTCACTGAGAAGTGATGCCCATCCCCACAGACCACAGAGGAAATGGAAATATTGGGCAATGGTAAAAATAGCACCAGTAATGAGGTTGACATTTCTGGGACCACCTGGAAAGCCAGGTATGGCTGACACTCCACTGGTGAAGTTAGAGATTGATCTATACTCTTGTAGGGGGAGGTGGGGAGGCAAGTGGATGAACCCACCACTTCAGCAGAGGAAAGAAAATGATCACCTTTGGCACCAACACATTTTCCCAAGCCACAGAACTAGGCGATGCCTCAACCCCATCTTTATATCTTTAAATAACTGTAGGCTTTGCAGCCTCGAGCTCACCATCTACAGTGAGTCCTTTAGGGAAACAAATGGGCATTGTTTACACTGCAAGGACAGTTTTAAAAAATAAAGCAATCACGCAGGAGGCCCCAGGAAATCGTTCTGATACTTGAGGGACTGGGGTGGGGGCGGGGAGGAGGCCCGGCCCGGTGTCGGGGGTGGGGGATGGGGAGTGGGGGGGAGGGGCCCTGGAGGAGCTCAGGGGAGGGGCATGCAGTTCCACAACTTGCTCCAGGTTTTGTTTTGTTTTGTTTGAGTTTTTCTTACCAAAGTTCACTCTGTGTGAAGATTTTCCAGCTAAGAGAAGAGAGCCAAGACCTAGATTAACATGCTAATTACCCCTAGGTAATTAAATTTACTTTAATTGACTCCATAGGCTTTCACTTGTCAGAAAACAAAAGTCATCTCAAGCAATGTATTTCCCCTGGTGCTCTGGCTGCCGGCACTTAAAATCAAATCAGTGCTGCCTCAAAAACCACATATATGGGGCCTGGTAGCAGCCACAGCATCCTCTTCCTTTATGAAAATAACAGTAATTGCCAAAAACAAAGAAACAAAAAAACCTAATACTAAGAATTTCACTGTGGGTCCCGCCGACCCTGTGCCTAGCTGTTATGTCCATTACCTCTCATGTAATTCTCAAACAACCCTGTGAGTAGGTACTTTCTGTTATCTCCATTTTATTGATAAGGAAGAAGAGGCCCAGAGAAGTGAAGGAATATGCTCAAATCACACAGGTCATTTGTGCCTGAACTAGAACTCCAAGTCAGGTACTCTGCACCCAGTTCTTAACCATCATGTCAGCTGCCTCTGAGGAGGCTCTCTGTTCATTTTTATTGTTAAATGTTTTATTTGGTACCATGCTTTAGACCAGAAGTCAGCAAACTACACATGTGGGCCAAATATGGCCCTCAGCTTTTTTTGTAAATAAAGTTTTATTGGAACACAGCCACACCCATTCATTTACATACTATGGCAGCTTTCATGTTGTAGCACTAGAGGCGAGTGGTTGGGACAGAGACTGGCTGGTTTGCAAAACCTGCAACATTTATTATATGGCCTTTTTAGAAAAAGTTTGTCAACCCCTGCCTCGGATCATTAGTTCTCAGGCTTGATTGCACCATGAAATCACTTGGAGAGTTAAAAAAAATACCCATGTCTGAATCCCACCTCTAGAGATTCTGATTAAACTGATAGGGGGTTGTCTTGCCAATGGGTTTCAGCACTGGCCAAGTTCACTATGGATTCAGTGAGACCAACAAATGACAATGGAGCATTCTTGGGCTGAAAGGGTTTATACCCAACTTTATTCCCACAGTGGCAGGTCAATCACTAGAATCCTGTCCACTCAGAGCAAGTCTGCATGCAGCAAGCCGGTCTCTGCCTCTGGCCTCTCCGCCTCTGCAGCCGTCTCAGTCTCCGTCCTCAGCGCTGTCACTACTCCAGTCTCTGCTCTCCTGCAGCTGTGCCACCGTGTTGCCCAGAGCACTGGGCGGAGCTCTTTATATAGAGTCAGTAGCAGCGTATTGCCCACACGTGTGTAGTGAGCAAGCCGACCAGGGCCAGATGAGAGTCCTGGCCACAGGAACCTTCACCTTCTCCACAGGGGTGCATCCTGGGCATCAGGGCTCTGGATGGAAAGCCCCTTAGCATCCAGGTAATTCCAATTGCAGCCAAGCTCAAGAACCACTGTCTTGGTAAGGGGTTAAGTCCCTTACTTAACCCCTTGAAATAATAAAAGAAGTTCAGTTTTCATATAAGGAACACTTTATGTAGCACTGACATGTAACTCTGTCATTTTCTTCAAAACAAAAAGCAGGCTGTGGTGTACCATCCTTGCAACAAGAATGTGTAATACCTACAATCAGGGGCCTGTGGAAGGCCAAGTGCCAAGATGTATCATATGCACGTGTATATACCTTGTTTCTTCTCTTCATGTTCCCATTTCAAGGAACGTCAACTAGGATAGCACTCTTGGCCTCCTGCAAACCCTTCATTCACTCTGTGGATTCTGATCAGAGGGAGGGGAGGTAGGCCAACTCAGCCCCTCCTTCCCTCCTTGTCCTCAGAAACCAAGGTTCCCACAGGTGGTATACTGGGGCTGCCTTTCCCTGGGTGTTAGGTTTACAAGGACAGGAGGCCCCCATGCTAGCAGGGGTCTAGCAGTGCCCCTGAAGAGTGGGTGAGACTTTCTGATAAAGCTTCAATGCCTCCCATGTTTCCATGCACCCAAGCCATATCCACACACGGAGTGTATGATCTCCTTCCTCTTCTTCCCTCCCTGTCCTTGGACTGGGTCATTCTGGATGAACCTACCCCTCTGGTGCTGACCTGGGCCATGGGATTTGCTTTGGCAGATGGAACATGTGCAAAGGGGCCGGTTCCAGGCTGTGACTTTGAGGCATCGCATGTGTGTGCTCGCCCCAGTGCACTTCTGCCGCCAGCCTTAAGAGCAGGCCCGCACATTCTCTGGTCCCAGAATCAGAGACCCATGGAGCAGAGAGGAACCCTACCCACAGCCTGAAGCAGTGCAGCCCTAGTGGAACCAGACCTATGAGCAAAAAATAGTAAGTGTTTTGTTGTAAGCCCCTGAGATTTGGGAATTGTTATGCAGAAGAAAACAAAACCAACACATCCTCCAACCTAAGGCTTAGAGATGATGTTTCGTTCTCCACCTGCTGAGTTCACACTAGGAAGAGAGGTGTTATGGAACGAGTGCCTCAGACCAGAATGCTATGTAGTATGACAGTGTAAAGGTCTGTGCTTACGAGTCTCTCTGGATCAGATCGCCCCCAACCCATCTGTACACACGTTTAGGGGGCTGTGGTTTGCATGGAGAGCTTGTGTACTGGAGAGAAATAAACTGCTCCAGGAACATAATGCTGTTCTCAAAATGGTAGATGGGGAAGGAATTCAAACCATCCTGCGACTTTGTTGGGCCATTTGTTGTATGGATCAGAACCAGGCCACTTGCAAAGCTTCCGATTTTCTAAGATTTTTACTTCTCCCCTTGGAGTGTCTTCCAATGCTGCACCCCTAGCTGTTCGGAGCTGTATCAAAATGACCTTTTCACTTGTCTATTTTCCCCTCTGTGCCGTGAACTCCTTTGAGGGTATGGTACAGATTGTGTCTTATTCACCTTCGTATTCGTACATCCTAGCCCAGCGCCTTGCTCCAAGTTGGATGAATGAATAATGGAAAGGCGCTCTGACTTTGGCAGGGCAAGCTGGGAGCATGTTTCTGGTCTTGTAAGTGATGCTTCCCTCAGCGTTAGCTTTCCCAGACTGTCGCCATCAACGCGAGAAGGACGACAGAAGCGCAGATTCCCAGCTCCCTTCATCTGTTCAGCTCTACAGGAGGTTCCCGGCTAAATGGATCAAGTTGAGCTCCTGGGGACCATTTCCAGGGTTCCCGAAAAGGATGAGGCACAACAATCTAAAATGAATTATTCTTCACAGTAGACGCCCTGTCGGCAGTCAGGAAGGTAGAGTTTCCAAGGAAGTGGCATGCACTTTTTCAGGGGCAGAGGAGGTATGGAAAAGTGGGCACAGATGGGTGAATTTTACCCCTGCCCCCAGAAGCCCTGTGACACTGGGAAAGGAACTTTATCTCTTTGAGTGTCAATTTCCTCATTTTGAAAATGACCATCACGCCACCTGCCTCAGAGTACTTAAATCACACATAGTAGATGGAAAGCATCTAGCTTCTAGGATGCATTCATTAGAATTGAGGGTCTTTTTTTTTTTCTTAATGTTTTGGCAACAGCTGGACTTTTAGCTGAATGGGCTTTTTATAACCTCTTTGCCCAAAAGACTCAAAAGGTAATTCTATTTTGTTTCTGTACATCTTGGATCCACCTCATTCATTTCTGTACATCTTGGATGTGAAGCAGAGAAATGCTGATTTCCACCTATTTTAAGGACTTTTGAAAGCATGACATATCTTCCAATAGCTTATATGAAAGCTCTGCAAATTGCAAATTAAAGCGGTAGCTCTGAGTCTGAGTCTCATCCGGTGCCTGCCCCCCACTCTGCTTCCGCAGCCTTCTTTGTCATGACTGTCTTCCCCATGCAACCTGGTCCCCGGCCACTGCTCCTTCTCGGAACCACCTTCTCTCTGAGCTGGCAGCTCACCCTTTTCTCCATGGCAGATAACTCCCTGTACCTCATCCCTGTGTGTCCATACCATGTCCTGTCTTCAAGGTGGTGTGGATGCCACCTGTTCCAGGAAGTCTTCCCTGAAATCTCAGTGCCTATGCTGCTGCTGCACACATGCTACAATGCATGCAGCTAGTTGAGAGTAAGAGAGCCCTGGGTCTGCAACCTGGATCCATCTCTCTCTCAGCTGTGTGACCTTAAAGCAAATAGCCCAACCTCTCCAACCAGCCATTTCCCAATGTGAAATAAGACAGTCACTTAATTCATAAGGTCATGAATTGTAAAGATAAAATGACAAAGAACCCTGATCTGGTCAGGGTTCAGCCTGCAGAGAGCACTCACTGAACATTACTTCCTTTTTTCTGGATCACTGTCTTCTCTGTCTTAGATTTGTCACAAGTCCAGAGCTTGTCATTCATTCATCAGAAATTACTCATTGATCACCTGCTCTTGGCCAGGCACTGTCTCTGCACCTGGGCAGATGTGTGGCTAAAGGCGTCAAAAATCCCTGTCATCGAGGGGCTTAACGTCCAGTCTGAGAGACAGAAACTGAACAAGTGTCATAAATAAGTACATTATTTTGTATATTAGAACGCAGTGAGGTCTGTGGGGAAGAAAATGCAAGTAGGGAAAGGGGCTTCAGAAGTGTTGGGGGCGCCAGGTGACAGCAGTAAGCAGACGGTTGGGGAGACCTCCTGGAGAAGGGGATGTGTAAGGACAAACTTGAAAGAGATGAGCAGGCTGCATCCATTTGTTGAATGAATGAAGCAAAAAATTACCACATTTCATAAGCTCATCAGCAAGAGCTTGAAATATGAAAAAGATTTCTCCCAAACCCAGATCATATCTAATTAATTGAGGAAAGGAAATCGTCAAAGTGTCAGTCCTAAAAGCCACCCACCTCTTTATAGTGACATCCTGCCTGGCGACAGTGATACCAGACTGAAGGCCTGAGTCAGCAGGGAAAGTTTTAATTGACTTCCTTTTGTAAATGATATTTACAAATTGCATCTGACAAGAGAAGTCTGTTTGTACGGTGAGTAATTCCTCCAGCTAATTCTAAAATGCACTGGAGGCCTCTGAGCTGAGCTGTGCCGGCAGCACTTAAGAAGTATGGAGAGCTAGAGGTGCATCTGAGAACCTGGCTGGAATTTTAAAGGTTCTCTTCTGTCAGTTGGCTCTGGATGACTGATAAAGAGGCTTTCTGGATGATCTGCAGGGCCACTGGCTGTGCACAGACCTTGCAGGTCAGTGTGGTCTTCCAGCAACCACAGGGAATTGCGGCCAAGGCTCAGAGAGCACAAGTGATACCCCAGCAGTCACACAGCCACTGCCCAGCAGGTCATCTGATGCCCACTCTGGTGCTTTTCCTGTTCTGATGCACACCCCAGGCTGGTGGACCCCAGTCCCAGGAGGGGGAAGAGATGAAAGGAGGAGCTGCTAGCTTATTTCGCCTCTGAGCCCTGCCTCCCTCCTGAGCTGGGGAAAGGGTGTTCACAGACTGTCACAGAACATTACCGCCTTGCTCGGCTTCAGAGGGCCATGTGATTGGGGTTCCTGTGGGAACCGGTCTATCTCAGGTACCAGATGCCCCTTGCATGAGACTATTCAAGCAAAGAAGGGCCAGAAGGCCTCAAGCTGTCAACCACATCGTGTAAAATTTCCCAGCAGCCAAAGGAACACTTTAACTGGCTCAGTTCACAAGCCTCCTGGGGCCAGACATGGGCTCTGATGAACTGTAGTGTCCCTTCCTTTCCCAGGTCCAAGTTCACCAGGAAAAGAAGGACATTACTAAAGCAGCTTTTGGACCTGAAGGGATCTCACTCCTATCTTCACGGGACTTTGTGTTCATTTATTCATTCGTGCATTCAGTCATTTCAAACATTTATTGAGTGCTGCTATGTGCCAGGACCTCCCGTAGGTGTCAGGGAACCAAAGATAACTAGACCCTCTTCTGCCCTTACCCGTGGCCATGTTGGAGGTACTAGGAGCAGGGTAAACACTGAGAACTAAAGGAGGCAGAAGAGGGGTACCAAGCTGTGTCTGGGGTGGAAGTAGGTGGTCATGGAAGGCTTCCTGGAGGAGGTGGAGCCTGAGCTAAGCCTGAAGGAAGAACTGGAGGGAGAGGGGTGAGAGTGAGGACGTGAGCAAAAGGCTGAAAAAAAAAAAGAAAACGCATGAGAGGCAAGGAGCATGGGATCTGTCTTACTAGAGCGTGAGATTCCGATTCATCTCAGGCTCATGCAGCCATGCATGAAGGACATAAAGGCAGGATACAAAGGCAGAGAGACAGAGACAGGCCTTGGGGAGCCAGACTGAAGGAGTTTAGGCTTGATCTCCAAGGAGAGCAAAGAGCTGATAAAAGGGGTCAAGCGGGAAGGGGCGGGGCCAGATTTGTCTATTAGGAAGAGCAGGCTGGCATCAACACGAAGGAGAGACGGGAAGGCAGTCAGGAGATTCTACTCTCCCCCAGATCAGCCTCACACACATTCCCGTGGTTTCCACTAACCCTTTCAAGCCCTTGGGCCCTGGTGCCCTAGGCGGAGTCCATCCTTCAGTTCTGGGCAGCAGGACCTGTACGGAATCTCCAGCGCATCGGCTCTCTGCTGCCCCCCACTGTCTTCAGGAGGCAACTACACCTCCCATTCCAGCCTTTTTTTTTCCCTCAATCCCTTACTAAATTTGCTCAGGAGTGGCAAATTTATTCTGTAGAAGATGAGATAGTAAAATATTTAGGATTTGCAGAACATACGATCTCTGTTGCAAATACTCTGCCACACAGAGCAAAGGCGGCCAGAGACACAACTTAAATAAAAGAGTGTGGCTATGTTCCAATACAATTTTTATTTATGGACATTAAAATGGGAATTGTGCATAATTTTCACAAGTCATGAAATATTCTTTTGTTTTTTTAATTATTTAAAATGGAAAAAATCTCAACAATAGCAAAAATGAGCAAAAGATTTGAGAAATATTTCTTCAGAGATGATAACACAAATGGCCAATAACCACATGATTGTTGGAGAAATGCCAATCAAAACCACAATGGACTATCACTGCATATCCATTAGAATAGTTACTATCAGAAAAACAGAAAATAACAAATGTTGATGGGCATGTGGAGAAATCACAACCCTGGTGCTCTGTTGGCAGGAATGCAACATGGTGCAGCCGTATGGTAATAGTACAGTGGGTCCTCAAAAAAATTAAAAATACAATTAAGATGAGTTTTAACGATTCCCCTTTTGGGCATATATCCAAAAGAATTGAGAGCAGGATCTCAAGAAGTATGTGCACACCCACGTTCGTAGCAGTATTATTCACAGTAGCCAAGAACGGTCTCGGTTTCATTGCCTTCTTTTGCCTCCAATGCTCTGTCTCCTACCCTGAAATTTCCCTGAGTGTTTGGACAGCTTCTCACTCTCCAGGAGCTCTGAGGCATTTCCAGTGTAGAGGACCCCACCTCTGAAACCACCCAATGGTACCCCCAAGATCATGAAAAATGAGGGGTAGGAAGACACCACCTCAGTCTGTCTGAGATCGTGTCACAGTAGGTCCACCATCACCACTGATGGCAGCTGCAGGGTGTTTCTGCCTCACCCCCAACACCGCTTGCACAGGGTGGGGCTCTCTGGGAGGGGGTATCTCTGTGTGGTGTGTGTCCCAGGACTCATTTCTCATTTGCTACACCAGCCGAGGGGAGAAGAGAGACGGGGAAAAGCCAAGAGAGAACTCAAAAGACACGGCAGGAGTGCGCACGTCCACCAGCAGAGCAGGCCTGGAACGCGTAGGAGCTCCGGCCAGTCCCCCGGCCGCCCCTCTGCTCCCAGCACACCGCCCTCCTGCGTGTCCTCCCTGACCCGCGGTGAACTTCCTCAGTGGTGGAATGAGGGTGGGGTGGGGACTCCATTCCCCCTAAAGGCTGGGGAATGCCACCTACAGATGCCATTGCCCCCATTTTACAAATGAGCAACATGAACTTACAGTGACTTGCCCAAGGGACACACCAAGTACAGGACAGAACTCACACGGGGCCCGCCTGGCCCTGAAGTCTGTGCGCTGCCCTCCAGGCTGCGGTGGGTGCCCCAGATGCCCCCAGAGCACTGCTCTCCTTGTGTTCTGAGGCCCGTGTCTGGCTCCCCTCCTGCTGTTAGACTCTCCCTCCTGTATCACACGCAGCACCGCACGCACTCACGGGGCCCTGCTGTTTCCTATCCCAGAATCAGGAGCCAGCGCACCTCCCTTGAGCACGCCAGCTCCCGTCCCATTTCTGTGCTTCCCTTTAGGAATTTCCTTTCCACGGCTACACCGATGCTCCGTCGCCTCGCAGTGTCTTTCCAGCAGCGGCAGCCGGTCCCCCGGCCTCCGTCCTGAGCCTGCTCTCACGAGGTCACCCGGTCGAAGGGCACATCTGCCTTCAGCTTCCTCCCCGTCTCAGTGGGGTCCGCCTGGTCGACCTCGCCCACCTCACAGAATACATTCCCTCAGTTTCACACCCACCAGCTGGGGTCCCTTACGTCACTTCCGGCTCCTTCCCAGGTTCCACCGCTGGTTCCGCTTCCTCAGCGGGACCTGTCAGCGACGGAGGTTCCCACACCGAAGGCCTGGGCGCTCCTCCCCGTCCTGTCTGAGCCCTCACCTTGGGCCTCGGTCAGAGAGGCCGAGCCTGGGAACTCGGCCTCCTCAGCGGGCTTGAGCCCTGCTCTCCCTGGCGAGCTGTGCAGCTCCTGGCGCCGCCACGCCCCACCTCGGGGCGTTGTTGGAGGGTTGACTTGGGCTGGTTCCTCTGAAGCAGACCTGAGACAAGGGCTTGAGTGTGTGGAAGGTGGTCCCAGGAGGCACGGTTGGGGAGTGGGGGATCCCACAGGGAAGGATGGGAAAGCAGCCAATCAACACAGGATTAGCAAGCGGGTTGCATGGTGGCAGCTGAGGCTCAGTCCCGCTGGGCACGTCTGGGGCCGTGAATACCCCACCTTGGCATTGTCCCACCTGAGGACGAGGAAGCTGGGGTATTTATCCTCCAACTCCGGTCCACTAGAGGCTGCAGGCTGTTCCCAGGCCTTCACACGCCAGCAGGTCCAGGTGTGGGCCAGGGAAGTTCCCCAGGTAGAGCCAAAGGGACCCTGTAATCAAACCTCAATACCCTGCAACTGAGGGTTACACAGGCAGAGCTTCAGCAGCACACTACAGGGAAAAACAAGCTAGTAGCCGAGGTGCTCAGAACAGTGCCTGGCACATAGTAAGCACTCAATTCCCATTAGCCCTATGATGATTATCCAGGCCCGTGGCTATGATACAAAATTTTGTTGAATCTGTTGATTCTATTGATTAATTGAATCATTTAACACTATTATTTTATGTACCTTTAAAGAAACCTTTTTAAAATGCTGCTGTGATATAATGAGTTATAAGAAATATGTATTTGGTCATTCATGTGACCAAACATCTATTTCCCAGGTATATTTGGTCTTCATCCACAGTTCCTGAAAACACTGCAGAGTCTTCAAGGTGGAACAGGTGTTCTGTCATGTTAATGAGAGACTTTTGGACCCCCAGCCAAGGGCAGGGGCTGGAGGCTGAATCAGTCAGCGACCAGTCATTCAGTCACTCATGACTGTGCATGAGTCTCCCCCTGAGGGAGAGCTTTTTGCCCTCTGCTCTCTTCTCTGCTTTGCGTGTTATGCTCAGCAGGATCCTGCTTCTTGGTCAGGAAGAGCTTCTCCGCTTGGGGAACCAGATGCCTCCACGTGCCCCTGAGCCAGCCCCCAAGCTCCCTGAGGACAGGAGCTCCTTTATTTGGGAACTTGCCCTATGTCTCTCTTCATCTGACTGTTAGCTTGTATCCTTTATTAAACTGGTAAACATTAAGTGTTTTCCTGAGTTCTGTGAGCCTGTGGATAAAATGAGAGTTCCTGTGGCCAGGATTCTCATCTGGCCTTGGTTGACTAGCCCACTGCACATCTGTGGGCAATTTGACTCTATAAAAAGAGCTCTGCCCAGTGCTCTGGGCGCGACATGGTGGCAGGGCTGCAAGGCTGCAGGAGAGCAGAGCAGAGCACAGGCTGGAGTGGTGGCTGCGCCGAGGACAGAAGCCCAGAGGACGGCTGTGCGGGACGACTGTGCAGAGAGGCCCAGAGGACGGCTGTGCGGACAGAGGGGCCCAGAAGCAGAGACTGGCTTGCTGCATACAGATTTGCTCTGAGTGAATGGGATTCTAGTGACTGACCTGCCACCTGGAAATAAAGTTGGGTATAACCCTTTCACCCCAAGAACGTTTTGCTGTCAATTTCTTTGGTCACACTGAATCCATAGCGAACTTGCCCGGGGCTGAAACTCATTGGCAAGACAGAGCTGCTCTAGCAAATTAATGGAACCTAAAGGGGAGGTTGTGGGAACCTCCAATCTGTAGCCGGTAGGTCAGAAGCACAGGGAACTGCCTGGGGCCTGGGACTGGCGTCTGGAGTGGGGGGTGGAAGGGCAGTCTTGTAAGACTGAGCCCTTAACTTGGGAATCTGGTGCTGTCTCTGGGCAGATAGCATCAGATTTGAGTTCTTGGACACCCTGCTGCTGATCAAGAATTGCTTGGTGTAAGTATGTGTGGGAAGACCCCCTCCCACGTATTTACACACTTTGGAATCAGGTCTGGGAACCCAAATGGAGTTATACACTATTACTGCTGAGTATAATATTGTTACTGTTATACATTTATGTTGGAAAAAAATACATCATTGCATTTGGTGTCGGAAGAGTGGAAATCACAGCTACTAATGAATTCAACTCTGTTGTAGATTTTTGTCATTTGGAGTTTTTATTTTGCATGCCTGAGAGAGCTCCTTAGATTATTTTGACATTGATATTTATCTTATATCACTCTCATGAATGCATTACTAGGAATGTATAAATGAAATAAACTAGTTAAGATGCTCCTAAAATCTCTCTGCATCATCAGCCCAACTTTTTTTTGGGAAAAAAAACCTCTTCAGCTAAGAATAGTCTGTGTCCATATTTTTTCTGCATAATATCAGTTAGAATTTGTTAAAAGCGTGTCCACTGTGGCCATGGGACCTTCTTTTCAGCCTGTTACCCATGTACAGGTGTGTCCCAGCTGCCACTTGGCTCAAAGTGATTGTGTGTGGCATGGTGTTAAAATATGAAAAAAAAAATGCATGTTAAGTAGGCAAAATATGGGGCCAATATATTTCAGTGGCTCCAAATTTACACCTCCAGCCCTGATGCCCCACTGAGCCCCAGAGCATTTGCCCAACTCCACATCTCCACTGGTATGGCTACCAAGCTTCTCAAACTGAACATGCAATTCCTCACCCCTCCTCACACACACACACACACACACACACCCCTGCCTGCTCCCCTTCCATCTACTAAGATGAACCACCATCTACCTAGTTAGAGTCAGATTGAGGAGCTGTGCCTCATTCCTCTCTTCTGTCCACCGCACCTGCAGTGGTGACTCCTTAGCAGATCCTGCTGATCCCACTTCCAGAACATTCCTAACTGCCTCTTCTCCTCCATCTCCACAGCCTCTATTCTCGTCTGAGTCTCCATGCCCAGTGGTTTGTGAGCATAAATCAGTTCATACCACTGCTGAGCATAAAGTCCTCCACATTGCTCATCTCCTTCCCATCACACTTGAAAGGAGAGCCAGGCTCCTTACCTGACCCCTGAGGCAGTGTGATCTGGCCCCACCTCTCTCTGACTGCAGCTCCCCCACCCCACCTGCCTTCCTGTTCCCTTACTCTGCACCAGTGCACTGCTCTTTCCTTCTATGCCCTGGCAACAGCACACTTATTTCTACCTCGGTGCCTTTGCACCAACTGTTTCCTTGCCCAGGATTCTCAGCTCTGCCCTTGACTGGCTCCTTCTCATCCTTCTGATCTCAGCTTAAATGCCACCTCCTCAGGCAATCATTCTTGCCCACCCCATCTAAGAGTCTCCCCCTACCCCCACGCACATATGCGTCTCTCCCATCACAGCATCCTCTTCATTAATATGTTAGGTGCAGGGAATAAGGAAACTACCTCAGCTCCTACAATAGCCTCTGGCACATTGTGGGTGCTCAAAACAACTTGCTGAACAAGTGAATGGTCAATAATTTTTGTAGGTAAACATGCAGAATATATATTATTATGCAGAATATATATTATTATTCTTAAATCACAAAGATGACAGAGTGGTGGTTTTAAAGTATATCCTCAAATTCTTTGATGCTCCTTCCTTTCTCAGAAGGTAGAAAATATTGCCCTGCCCTGCCCTCCCCTTGAAATGAAGACTGGAGTTATTGACTAAACAGATGTGGCAGAAATGATGTTTTCTGACTTCTGAGTTTAAGTAATAAAAAAGGTAGTTTTTGCCAGGTTCTCTCTCATTCTCTTATTTATTCTGGGAAAAAGGCAGCCAGCATTTTGCAAGACCCCCAAGCAGCCTGAGGCCCAAGTAAAGAGAAACTGAGACTTTCTGCCAATATTCAGTATCTATCTATTCACCAGCCACAGGAAAGAGCCCCTAGGAAGTGGATCCTCCAGCCCCAGACAAACCCTTGGATAACTGCAGCCCTCGTTGCCATCTTGACTACAACCTCCTGGGAAATTGCCAGCTAAGCCCGGTTCCAAATTTCTGACCCCCTGAAACTGTGAGTGATAATAACTCTGATTGCAGATTTAAGTCACTAAACTTTGGGATAATTTGTTACACAGCAATAGCTTAGAAAGTTAGTGCATATACAAAGGAGCATATGACACAATTCTGTACCAAAATACCATCAAGGAAGAAAGCAAAGTTAGTCCAACATGAATTTTCATTCTCATTTATTCATTCTGAGTCCTGGACTTCACCACTTCCCCTTCAAGGTGTTTTGTAATATATCCAGAACTGCTCTGGGATCAAAATCAAGCTGATGGGTCTATAGTTGGAGAAATTTTTTTTTCTTTTTTGAAAATAGCACACCATCCCCAACCTTCGGAGATTATTTTACCAAACATTTTTCAGCAGAAGCAGCAGCATCTGTACTTTCCTTCAGGCCCCAGGGTAACATTCATTTAGGACAAGAGACCTAAGTTCTTGAAAATCTGCTGCATGTTTTTCTACAGTCTCCGTCCCCAAGAACTCTCCCAATAATCCCGGATGTCCTTTGACAGTTCTTTCTAAAATTCTACTGGTCTTGATTCAAGTGGCTCAGAGCATAAAGTGGAGAAATTAAAACATGCTGGGCTTTCTCCTGGGTCACGCCGTGGGCCCAGATGCAAATTAGTCTCCCGGCCTGCACCCGCCCTGGCCCCTCACAGACATGCACATATACAATGGGTTATTGTGAAAGTCAAACAAGATAACACACACAAAGAGCTTTATGCAAGACTGGTGAAAAGTAGTTGCTGCAGCTAAATTATTATTCTAAGAGACCACATTTGCTTGCTTGTCACATATCTAGACTTGTCTAGGAAACCATCTAAAAATTATTAAATTTGAACAGTAGAAGACTTTAAACAGGCCGCTAAAGAGGATGGGGAAAGGAAGGGACATGTACTAAGCACTTCTCTGTGCCCTGCATTTTATGAGCATCACCTCACTTACATCGCCCCCACACACATATGGGGAGACTGAGGCACAAGTCACACAGCTACCAAGAGGCAGAACCAGCAGCCAAGCCCAGGTCTGCCTCATAAACCCACAGGCTTCTTTTTTCCTTGGCATGCAAGTATTTGTTTCTACAATGCTTTAAAAGTAAAGACAAGAATAACTTTGCAGTTTCCTTGATCTCTGTGAATTTGGGGCCAAGTGCAAAGTCTGTCTGGTGGAGCAGTGTGACGGCGAGGAGGGAACATGAGCAGGTTGGGCACTGGCCCTGTGCCAGGGCCACAGCAACATGGAAATTCTGAAATCATCCCTTCTAGCTACTCCCTCGGCTCCTGGGCCTCTGCTGGAGGGCTGGTGTGACCCAATGACTGGAGGTCTCCCCTGTAGGGTCCAGCTCTGCAGTAGAGAGACAGTGGCTTGGATCTCCATCACTTCACATTCTGCTCCCGTCACTTCACAACGTGTGACTTGATGAGTTACCAGCCCCTCTGACCCCGCTGAGGGCAGGATGGTTGCACCTCCCGGATCGGTACATCTTCCTGCATATTTAATGGGATTGTGCATGAGGTGGGCCTGACACATAACAGGTGCCAGAGCATCCGCTGGTGAAATAAAAATGTTCCGGGCTCTGACCTGGGTTATAGACCAGCACACCCCTCCATCCCCCACATATACACACATTTACACACACACACACATACTCACTCATGTACTCACACACACACACGTACAGATACACACATAAACTTATATTCATATACACTCACACATACACAGGTACATACTCACATACACACATATAGAGTCACATATACACACACACATTTGTGCGCACACTCATCCCACTGCCATTAATACCCTATGGAACCTTAGACCTGCACCATCCCGTCAAAATATAATGCAAGCCACACACATAATTTAAATTTTTCTAGTACCCAAAGGAAAAGGAGAAAGAAATGAGTGAAATAATTTTAATAATGTATTTTGTTTAACCTAATATATTTAAACTATCATCTCAACAGGTAACCAATATTTTAAAGAGTTTAATAACATATCATACATTCCTTTCTTTGGTGCTAAGATCTTCGAACCCTCTGGTGTGTATTTCGCACTCAGTTTGGACACACCGTATTTCAAGTTCCCTCTAACCACGTGGGCCCCGGGCTGCCATGCTGGAGAGCTCTTTCCTTTTCTGAGCTTTGGTTTCTTCAGCCGCACAGCCTGGGGAAGCACATGATCTCTTTCTGACCTGACCACCCCGACTCTCCAGCCGCAGCCACCTGGCTACACTGCCCACGCCTCTGATCAGCGGGGAGCCTCGCTGCAGCCCTTGCTGGGACTTAATGAGGCAGAGAGCACCAGGCTGTAAAAATGTATTTAGGCAGCCCTGCAGCCATAGGGTTAACCATGCAAGTGCTGAAAGACAACATTAGGGAGATAATCGGCTTATAATTGCCACTGAAATGAGGGGCCGCCTTGAAAGCTGACAGAAGCATGGAGCACTCCTTCTGGGCTGCCACCCCTCAAAAGAGGGCCAGGGGACTCAGGAATTATTTCTATAACTTTGGTTCAGAAAAGAATAAGAAGAGATATCTCAGCAATGCCAATAAATACGAAAAGGGGTCAATCTCTGGAATAGTCAAATCAACTATTTGACAAACTGGCAATTCCAAATTGAGCCATATGCTACACTCTTTTTCACATATCAAGTTGGCAAATGCCTTTGAGAATGATAATACCCAGTGTTGGTGAGCATGTAGTGAAATGAGCAATCTCATATACTGCCAGAGGGCATATAAATGGATACAGCCTTTCTGGAAAGCAATTTAGTAGTACCTATTAAATGCTTTCAAACTCCCCAGGGATCCATCCTCAGGAAATAATCAGAGATGTTATCAGTTGGCTTGTGCTGTGAAACTACACCATCCCTAAACTTAACACCTTAAGCATTGCATTTAGCTCATGAATGTGAGTTGGCTGGGCAATTCTGGTCTGAGCAGCTTATCTGATCTCCCTCATATTTCTCTAGTCAGCTGGAGGGTCGGTTGGTGACTGGATGGCCTGGATGCTGAGGCAGCCAAGAAAAGTGCCTCAGAGACTCCCAGCTACAGGGAGCTTGATTCACCAAGGACCCAGCAGCTGAAATCCATCACCACATTTGCACTGAGACCACACTGCCTGTGGCCTACTCCCCTCGAGTGAGCCCCCATGGCATGGACACTGAGGTAGGCCCACCGTCCCTGGGAGCCACGAGGGTCCTCTGACAGCCAACTTTGGGCACATTTTCATGATGATCTCCATAATCAACATGGCTGAAACTTCTCAAGGCATATTTTCCAGTGTCCCCTTGACCACATCCAGAATTGGTGTGGAAGAATCGCACATTCTTGGCATGGATATAGGCAGGACAACTATCGTAACTAAGTGTGTAGACAGTCAAACAGAGGTTTTCAGAGATGTGTCTGCAGGGGCCTTCGCTACATTCATTTACTCATTCAACATATCTGAAAGCCCACTACGGGCCAGGCACTGTTCAAGGTGCTGGGCATTCAACTGTGACCCAATTGGCAAGACCAATGTTCTCACAGAAACTGTGTTCTCATGGGGAGAGGAAGGTCTACAAATACACAAGCCAAAGAAAAACATCAAGTAATAATCATTGTACAGAGAATGCAGAGAATCAAAATGTGGTCATGTGACAGTGACCCACATGGAAGGAGATGGCCCTGCAAGCACTTCAGGCGAAAGGAACAGATCCTGGCAGGGAAGAGCTCCACCAGACGGAGGAAGAGAAAGAAAAGCCATGTGCTCCGGGGCGGCGAGTGAGGAGGAGCCAGTGCGAGTCGGGGGCACAAAGGTCAGCCAGCCTCGGAACACAAAGGGCTTTGCACACCGGGGGTGGGGGCCTGGAATATGTTCTACATGGGGTAGGAAACCACTAGGAGGGCTTGCGTGGGGGAGGGGCTGGTGTGTGTGACGTGATCTAAGGCACGTTTTTAGGATATCACTCTGGATGCTGGGTGGACGTGAGGTTCTGGAGGTGGGAAAAGTCAGAACGGTTGGCGGCCGCGGTGGCGACATGAGCAGTGGGAGGCCGTCCTGGCTTGCGGAATGGAGCGGGAGACGGGAATGGAGAGAAATCGCTTGGTTAAGGATGCATATCGATCGTAGAGTCTCTAGGACTTGCTGAGGACTTGGATGGGCGAGGTAGGTGAGGACCAGGGAGGACTCGAGCTCACTCCCAGGCGTTGCCCTCGGGTGCTGGGCGGCTGGGGGTGGCCACACAGGCGAGGCGGGGAGGAGCTGGTCAGGCCACGGGAATCCAAAGCTCTGTGTGGGAAGTGGACTCCTCGGCTCAGAGGGCATAGGGGCGGAGGGGGTGGGGATGGGTGGAACAGGTGAAGGGGGAAGATGTGTGGGAATGTCCGCTCTCTTGGTCTGGGGGATAGTTCCGTGAGTATGTACGTGCCAACATTCTTAGAGCTGTACACTAAAATCTGTGTATTTTATTGTATGTACCTCAATTTAGAAAATAAAATAAAACCACGAAATACTTCAATGAAAGAGAAAACAAAGTTCCATTGGGGACCTGTGAAAATTGAGGTGTCCTTGGACTTCGGTGGGTACCTGTCCTTTGCACAGCTGGGTGTGCGTGAGTAAAGTTTAAAAGAGAGGCCAGGGCAGGAGGTGGAGCCTGGAGGGCTCTTGGGCAAACAGCCAGGTGACGAGGCGGGGCTCACCCGGGAGGGTGTCAGGAAGAGACGAGGTGGGACTGGGGACCGAGTCTGGACCAAGTCAGCAGAGGAAGAGCTGTTTAAAGGGAGGGATCGGAGCCAACAGCGAAAACCAGGAAAGAGCAGAAGCTGAGAGGAGGAGGAAATTCAAGGAGGGAGAAGTGTAAACTGCGGTCAAGGCACAGAAAATCATGAAGTCGGAGAAATCACCCTCAGACTTGACAATACAGAGGTCTCTGCTGCCAAGGGAGGGTGTCTTTGTTATGACATCAGAGCAGGCTGCTAACCTGATGGGACTGATCAGCCGAGATGCGGAAGTTGTTTTCAGGGAGATTCGGGAAAGTTGTATGAAGGGGGTTCTGGAAAAGGCCGGAGCAGCAGCAGTCAGAGTGTGGGCTGAGGTTTGGTCGTGGATAGAGCAGAGAACCATTGTCTGTGGGCATGATGCACCCACAGTCAGCTGATGCCCTTGCATTTATCACCATGCCTGAGCCATCTGCCTCACATGCCCCTCCTGCTAGACTGAATTCACCCCATGGTAGGGACGTTTCAGTGCATCTTCAGCGGCTGTCTGAGCATGGGGCATGTGGGACCTGCTCAAAGGATGTTGGGCCTTCTTCACCCCATCTCTGCATCTAATGAAAAATGCCTTCTGGGCCCACAGCCAACCCCACCTCTGTCAGGAGGCCTTTTGATTCTTCTGGCTTCAGGGGCCAGGTCCTCCCAACCTGCACCAGAGTATGTTTATATGTCTCTTCTGGCAATGCTCCTGTTTGACCTGGAATTAGACTTGCTGTTTTCCTCTTGACTGCATCCTAACTTAATGTTTGTAAATGAGGGAGTGTTGGGTCCCTAGGGATGGACGTGTGTCCTGATGCTTAGCAGGCCTTCAACGCGTGTTCACTGAATGGAGCTGGATCTCAGCCTCGGCCCTGAGTATCCTTCCTTCTCCCACAGAGCCTGGAGTTACACGCTTGTGCTGCAGAAAGGGAAGGTGACTTAAGTCTCAGGTCTGTACACACGGCACTGTGGGTTCTCTGTTTCCAGTACATGTCTGATGTGGAAGGCAAGTTAAACGGGACCCCGCTAGAAACCAGCCAACCAAAGCAGGTGCTCCTTTCTTGTCAGACCTCAAGGTGCTTCGGGACAGGGCCAAGCCTGCAAGCCTGCAAGCCCGCTATTCCTGCCTGCATTCCCAGTGCCTGGCCCGGGGTAGCCCTCCAGATGTGCACAAGTATTAGATTCTGGGTCCTGAAAGGGCTCCGTCTTTCTACCACTGTATTATTTGGACTTTAAACAACCAATTGTTTCTGGAAGATAGAGTTCCAAAGGACATTTTAAAGGACTTACATGAGCTCAACTCTTTACCAGAGTGTGAGACAGGAAATGGCCTGGTTAGGACTCAGGAGCTGATTTTAGGGACACTCATGGGGATAGAATTTAGATCTGTTCCATGTGGTTCCAGAAGTCAGAGTTGGGACCGGAGTCTGGGGAGAGAACTTACTCTAAGGCAGATTTCAGCTCAAACCCAGGATGAACTCTAACAGTCAAAGCTGTCCACAACAGGAGCAGGCCGCTTATGAAGCAGCACCCCCATCGCTGCCCTCCAGCAAGAGCTGGCAAAAAGTAGCTCCCTGAATCCTTTTGGTTTGGGAGAGGAAAAGGCAGCGCCTGCTAGCCTCGTGCTGAGGGGACCTGGGGGCTCCCCCACCTCTGGGTATCCTCGCCCACACTATCAGCTCTAAGGGAGCATGTATAGAATTACTTTCATCCCCTCTATGATATCATCACACTACTAAATCCTGTGATAGCCTCAAACTTTAAATGCCCGACCATGGGTCAAGATGATCAGAAGGTGGAGAAAAATAAGCAACGTCTCTTGCCTTCCAAGAGCTTCCTGGCTAATATGGGTGCAGATGGGGATGGAGAAAGCTCATTTTGAGGGCCAGGGAGTGCTAAGTAAGAATTCTGTTTTCTTCTCTTGCCTTCAGTACAAGCTGAGAAGTAGGAAGCAACACAGACAAAAGAGAATCAAGACACGGCTGATGGAAGAAGGCAACCTAGGCCCAAATGTGATCTATGTACTGTCTGTGTGGAACTGACCACCACCCAGGGTCTGTAGGCCCCCTCCCCCAGGGCAAAGGGTGCTCCTCGGCACCGAGGGCCTAGTGGAGATCCCAGCTGTGGTCCTGCTGCTCTGGAGAGGGAGGGGGCAGGCTGCCCACAAGCACTCAGTCCCTTCTCCCTGCTCACCCACCGGAGATGCCCCTCCCCTGCTCCCTTCAGGGGTGACCAAGAGGCCAGAGAGGCTGGAAATGTTCCTCCTCCACGTTTCCCTGCTGGGAGCGGGGCCAACTTTGCCTCCCCTCTGTGGAAGCATGGGGAGTGAGGAATTAAGGCTCCTGCCACGAACCCAAAGAGCAAGTCGGGGCAGAGTTTCCCATGCGTGCAGATCACTTAGTGCTGAGGCCGGGAACCGTGGCCCTGGACTGTGCTCCACAGGAAGACCATGAGGACCACCTGCAACCCCGGGGGTCTGCGCCTCAGCAGGCAGCCCCGGCCGCTCGGCCGCTCTCCACAGCAAAGGTCACTTGCTCATTCACACTTTGCCCCATGTGTCATGGACTGTGGGGATCTGGCCACATCTAGTTACCGAGGGTCCCAGGTCAAGTGACTACAATGAGGCGCCACCCTTTCTGCCTTTAAACATGTCACTTCAGGGTCAAAGGGCTGGAAGTGAGATCAGGGGTCTGGAGTTGCTCAGCGCACATCCTGGGAGTGGCATGCATCACCTCCCACCCCAGCCCATTAGCCAGAACTGGTTCCAGCCCTCCTAACTCAGAGCAGGTGGGGAGAATGGGTGAGCCCAGCTGCGGGTACACTGCTGGGGCCTGAGAGGGCTCCAGTGACTGTCCCACGGGCTACGCAGCCCTGCTGAGTGCTATCAGCTGGGAGCAAGGCCTTCATAAACAAACTGGTGAAGATTTCTGCTTACCAATGGGGCACTCTAAGAGCTTTGATGCCAAACTGCTCAGAATTGCATGTACACTTGGGAAAGTACCTGATGCTCTACAAGGGTCCAGAGTCAAGGGTTTTAACCTGGAGTTCTCAGACCCTGGAAGCGCTCTGGACAGAATTCACAGTTGCCTGTAAACTTGAATAAGAAAAAAATTGCAGGCTTATTTTCTCTAATCCCTCATGAAATTTAGCATCATTTTTTCCAATTAAGAATGTAGGTGCCTTGCCACTGAGTTTCAGCCCCAGGAAAGTTCACTATGGATTCAATGAGACTGAAAAATGACAGTGGAATGTTCTTGGGTTGAAGGGGTTTATAGACAACTTTATCCCCACGGTGGCAGGTCAATCACTAGAATCCCGTCCACTCAGAGCGAGTCTGCATGCAGCAAGCTGGTCTCTGCCTCTGGGCCTCTCTACCCCGGCAGACTTATCAGTTTCTATCTTCGGCACTGCCACCACTCCAGCCTCTGCTCTCCTGCAGCCATGCAGCCGCGTAGCCATGTGGCCATGCCACCGTGTCACCCAGAGCACTCGGCAGAGCTCTTTATATAGAGTCAATAACAACGTATTGCCCACACGTGTGTAGTGAGCAAGCCAAGCAGGGCCAGGTGAGAGTCCTGGCCATAGGAACTTTCACTGTATCCACAGTAGGCAACAAACTACAGTAGTATTATCAATAATTGAATTTATCATCAGTAGGAATCACAGATGCCTTCACATCACATTACAATTGTTGCCAATATCTCAGAATACCATGTACACAGAGCTCTAGTCTGAAACTACAGTCCTTATTAGACTACACTGCTAAATCTGGTTATTTAACATTCTAATGAAGGAACACCTCATTATTTAAATATTTAGTAATTATCTCTATATTTTTAAACTTTGATAACTTTATCTCAATATAATTGGCTTCTTGTAGAATTCAGTGCTTTTTATATTATGCATGTAAAACCTTGATTCTGAGAAGAGATTATAAACTTCACCAGACTGGCCTGGGGGTCCATGGTGCAAATAAGGTTGGGAACTCCAGGTTCAGGTTAGGTTAAGTTCACCTCAGAGAGAGACACAGAGAAGGTTTAAGGAGACATCAATAATATTTAAAGACATGAAAAGGCCCTGGATGTTGTCTGGCGGCTAATATTTCTTTAAATTTTTCATTGTTTTATTTATAAGTGGTAATTAGGAGTCATCCCAAATAAACTATTTCCTTTTTAACATTTTTATAGAAGCACATCAATGCCCAGGAAAATATGCTACTTTCTTTTCCACCAATGTGCCCTTATAAGTAGCCAGGCTGGTAAATGGAGTGGGGAGGAGGGAAAAGCCCTGATTTGTAGTGTTTGCCAATATCTGGAGCGTACGCACACCTCCTTCTACTGATTTCAAGCCACCAACACAACACCATGAATGCCGAGTTGGGGGGATGTGTGCAGTGACTGCGCTGTGGTGCAGTAGTTCTGTGACATAGACACAATCAAAGTCCATCCTCTCGGAGCACAGGTAGTAGGACAATGAAGTGAAATAGTTAGGAAGCGGTGAGTTTTGAATAGATGTCACTTCACTTTTAAAATAATGTCCTTAATTGTAAATGTATGTAGTTTAATTTTTAATAATGGCTGTTTTAACAACCAGTTTGCAAAATCCCTGAAATTCCACCACTGCTCCCGC
The DNA here is from genome assembly GCF_030020395.1 of Manis pentadactyla. Classification (NCBI taxonomy): domain Eukaryota; kingdom Metazoa; phylum Chordata; class Mammalia; order Pholidota; family Manidae; genus Manis; species Manis pentadactyla. The sequence goes on from NC_080029.1 coordinate 9,201,665, forward strand.
AAGCTGGCCCAGCGGGCTCAGCACACCTCTGGCTGCCCATGAGCCTTTGCTCGTGGGATGCCAGCTGCAACTTCCTGAAACATTCAGAAGGTGGACTTGGCTGTGAGACAAATCTGAACGGACAGCGTCTGCTCCTGGTGAGCCTCTAATTGAAGGAGAGTGTGAACGAGAAGGAGGAGGATGCCTCGGCTGTTTCCTAAGGTTTCTGCTGTGGGAGTCCTTCCCCAGTTCAGGCCACTGGGACCCGACTTTATCTAAATCACATTCCCGTTGACTCATCTGCCCCGGATAGGGGTCTTCTGCACAGACAGTCACCTTGGTGGGATGTTAAAAGAGCTTGAAATGCCGGCTTCCCTGCTCCTGCCCCGCTCCCCACCAAAGGCCCCCCTCCCCTGCTGACCTGATCCTCTACTCCTGTGAAGGATTTACTCCTTTTGCCCAAAGCTTTGCTGCTGTTAAATCAGATGCTCAGGAAGAGGGTTCACCATCTACCTTTGCCCACATCCTCAAATATCCGTGGTCCTCTTGACTCTGCCGGTGATGCTTCTCCCCTGCCCCCCCCCACTCACCCAGGGGTCCCAGTTACCCTCTGTGTGCTGATGTGAGCCAACCCCACATCTCCTGGATTCCCAGATGCCCCCTGCCTGCAGGACCACTCCACTGACTGTCCCACGGGCACCTCAACCATGTCCCAGCCCAAGGTGACTGCATCCTCCACATCCTTCCCAACCCAGCCTCTCTGCTCAGCCCCAGGACCTGCCAGCATCCATGATCACAACCGTTGCTGCTGCTGGGGAAAAGCAGTGTCTTGCCAATGGGTTTCAGCCCCGGGTAAGTTCACTATGGATTCAGTGTGACCAAAAAAATTGACAGCAAAACGCTCTTTGGGGTGAAAGGGTTATACCCAACTTTATTTCCAGGTGGCAGGTCAGTCACTAGAATCCCGTTCACTCAGAGTGAGTCTGCAGGCAGCAAGCCGGTCTCTGCCTCTGGGCCCCTCTGTCTGCACAGCCATCCTCCGGGCCTCTCTGCACAGTCATCCCACACAGCCGTCCTGTGGGCCTCTGTCTTCGGCGCTGCCACCACTCCAGCCGCTGCTCTGCTCTCCTGCAGCCTTGCAGCCCTGCCACCATGTCGTCCCCAGAGCACTGGGCGGAGCTGTTTATATAGAGTTTACGGCCATGTATTGCCCACACGTGTGCAGCGAGCTAGTCAACCAGGGCCAGGTGAAAATCTTGGCTACAGGAACTCTCATTTGATCCACAAGCTGGAATGTTGGGGTGCATGTCAGCCAATGCAACAGGGCTCCAATTTGGAGGCAACAGAGCCCAAAAATGAGGAGCAGCAATGGTAACAGCTGGCTGAAGTTTATAGGCCTATAAAACCCGATCCCAACCTAGGTCTCCCCACAACTCCAGGGCGTGGACAGGGCACATGACACTTCACTTGTCTTTCAGAAGCAGGGTTTGAGGATCAGAGAGGCTGAGTTATGTTCCAAAAGGAACATAGCTGATAAGTTCTAGGGCTGAGCTTCCAGTTGCAGGACTAGTTAGTGCTCACTCCAGAGTGCCAGGACACCCTTGGCTCACAGATCGTATCAGGCCCTGCCCCACTGAAAGCATCTTGGGTCTAAGCAAACAGTACTCTCACGCTGGCATTTTAAATTGGACCAGACTGGACTTGATAATAACAGGAAGGCCTGGAACACCAGGGGGTGTGCTAAGAAGTCACTGGGAAAGGGACACAGAGACCCAAGTAAATATGGCAGAGAGAAGTGCTGGAGGAAAACAGAGCCACTTCAGGGCTGTACTACCCTGGCTGCAAAGGGTTCCACAAGCCAGGCCCATTTCATCTTGCTCAGTAAACGGTCATAGAGCCTGCACCCCACTCAGTTTGTGTGCGGGGATGCCCCACCGATGTTTGCTCAGCAGCACAGGGGAATGGATCAGTTGTCACACTCTGTTAGGCTATGTGTGGTCTTATTTGACTTGGGGTCCAGCACTCAGGATGCTATTATGGAACTGTAATTGGTTTCTCAGAGGTGATTTACTCCACTTGTTAGCAGACTAGAGTAGTTGAGGGTTTCAATTTACCAACATTCAGATTGCCTTGGGAGACTGGCCAGCTCTTCCTGCACCCACAGATTTTAATTGCCTGCAGCCGGCATCCCTGCAGTGGATTCCAGGCAGAATGCTAGCAGACTGGCCTCTAATCCTGACAACGTTAGCTGTGGGGGTTAGAGAAGCTGGACTCCGCACCCTTCCCACAGAAGGGTTGACTAGCCCTGAGACCGTGTCTCTCCCCCAGCACCTGTCACCCTGCTGGGCACAAAGTAGGACTTGGTGAATGAGTGCTAACTGGAGCCTCACAAATAAACACATGCACACAAATGCACAAAACATACAGTCCAGGAGATGCCCGGGGTTAGCAGAGATGGCTATGGGCAGCAGACTGGTTGATGTGGGGCTCATACAAGGAGTATAACTGCTATAATTTATTAGCAATTAATTATTTAATTAGCAAAAGAGTGCAGATTCTGAAGGTTGGAAGGAACCATAGAGGTCACTTTATATTTGCAGGAATCCCCTTCATGTCAGCTCTACCAAACAGGATGGTTGTTTGGTGGCTAAGCATGGGGCTCTGCAGCCAGGCTGCTAGGTTTGACGACTGGCCTCTCTGGGGCTCCCCTGATTCTGCCTACTGGCCTGAATTTGTAGAGCGCCTCCCAGAACAGCTCCCTCAATCCCAGCCCAATAAGGAAATTTGATGTTCATTATTCCCACGCCTCTCCTCTTTGCTGAATCACTTCTAATTTGACTTTCATCTCTCTCTCTCCCATGGGTGCACAGACTGCCCTCCCCCCCCGAGCTCAAGGGTCTCATCTCTGTACACCCAACAGACAGAGCAACAGCTGACACTCAGCTCAGACACACTGCTGAATGTTTAACAAGCCATGGCATTCAAGACATTAATGGAAGGCAGACACACAACATCTGAAGCACATGTGCCAGGCACTTTTCTTTACATCTCACTATCTCTGAGTTCACGATGCATCTTATAATCATGTGGCTGGTAGCATTAGTAGCATTTGTCGTTCCTGCTTGTGCAGGTCAAAGCTTGCAGAACATGGATGAGCTGCTCAGAAGCAAATCCCTTAGTAGCAGAGCACTCTTTCAAGAAATTACAGCATGTGGTAGGCAGATATCCAAGATATCCACATATGAATCTCTGGAACCCATGAATATGTTTCCTTCCATGGTAAAAGGGACTTTGCAGATATGGTTAAGCTAAAGATCTTTAGATGAGGAGGTGTCCTGGATTACCCGGGTGACCTGAACGGACTCACAAAGGTCCTTATGAGAGGGCGGCAGGAGGGTCAGAGTGAGAAAAGGAGATGTGAGGACAGAAGTGGAGGTCAGTGTGATGTGACCATGACTCAAGGAATGTGACCCATCTCTAGAACCAGAAAAGGCAAGGAAATAAATCCTTCCCTAGAGCCCTGGAGGAACACAGCAGCCCTGCCAACACCTTGATTTTAGCCCAGTGACACAGGTTTCAGGCTTCTTACCTCCAGAAATGTAGGATAATAATAATGTGTTACTTAGGTCACTAAGTTTGTGCTACTTTGTTATAGCATCGATAGGAAACTAAAACAGTGCATCTCAGCATTTGATGACCATCATAATTATAACAGAGTCAGGTAAGACTTATAAATGGGAGCTAAAACTCCCACTGAAACTATCAAGGGGTGAAAGTTTTTGAGAAACAGGGTATGTCCAGTCTCCAAGTACCTGTCCACAAGATGTGTATTGATTACTAAGGGAAAAGTAGGTACTTGGCAGTACTGAAACCTGGAAGATATCATCTTAGTCACGTGATCAATGGGATAAATGGGCATCCTGTGTCTCTTGATATAATGTGCTGAGAAGAAGTATCATCACTTTTGTGGTATCTATGCAAAAAATGCATGATCTGAATCTGATCATGAAGAAGTACCAGACAGATCTGAATTGAGGGCTATTATCCAAAATGACTAGTCTGTACTCTTCAAAACTATCAAGATCATGAAAGGCAAAGGAAGTCTAGAGGAACTGGTCCAGTTACAGTCTAAAGAGCCGTGGTGGTTAAATGCATTGCATGATCCTAAACCGAATTCTGGATCAGAAAATATATACACATAATTGTTGTTGTTGTTGTAAAAGACATTACTGATAAAATGAAATTTGAATAAGGTCTATAGAGTTAGATAATACTATGGTATCAGTGTGAATTTCCTGATTTTAATCATTGCTCTATCGCTAAATTAGAAGATGTCTTCTTTAATAAGGAAATATGCACTGAAGTACTTACAGGTAAAGGGACATCGTATCTGCAACTTATTCTCAACCATTCAGAAAACATCAACATGCTACACAGAAACACACATATAGGCACATATGCACACATAAAGATAATGAAACATAGAAAATGATAAAATGTAAACATTTGGAGATCTGCCTGAAGGGTAAAAGGAACTCTTTGTAACTACTCTGGCTACTTTACTCTAAATTTGAAATTATTCTAAAAAATAAAAATTTTTTGTAAGGAAATATTGCATCACTAATACACTTTGCAAAGATGAGTCTATAACTCTGAGTAGAAAAGTTATTTTAAAAATTGGAATATCAATGTGAAGAAATTTTGGAAATACTTAACCAATTTATGCACTTGTAGTTTCTATGTATGCCAAAGAATAAGAAATGGTCAGTCTATGTCTAAGTGAGTTTAAAATAGGCTTACAATAAGTTTACCAAAAAATTCTAAGTGCTATGGAAATACTACATTATAGCTCAATTATTAACTTTTTTCTTTCTTAGTGGTACATAAAATAATGATGTATCTTTGAAGTGGAAAAAACTAAGGTTAATAAATATTTTTACCCCTGACTTGGATTAAAATGTGTGACCCCCAAAATTCATATGTTGTGTTAACTTTAAAAACCGTTCTAAAAATGGAATGGTTATTTCACCAGCAAAAATGAGTTTATTTGGGAATAGCAGAGAATTCTAATTCAGGACAAGAATCCACCATAAAAGTATAGGCAAGTCTGGAGAACAAAGGAGAGGAATGCTCTTTTAAAGAGGAAAAGGCCAAGTTGGGAGGGCTGTTCTATGCAAAAGTTCATTGGAGTAAACTTGCAGTTCTGCATATCATGGCTTCTCATTAGCTGAGTTGTGACAGTATCTCATTGGCTGGGCTGTTGCCAGAGAGGGTGGAAACCTTCCTTCCTCCTGCTCAGTAGGAAATAGCTAAAACAGTATCAGCTTACAAGGTGTAGGTCTACCTGGTGGATTCTGCAATTTACAATGAGTGGTGGGCATGAGAGCTCCCCCTGCTGGCCTCCCGACACCATGTCAGTGTTAATTTTCACAGTTGAAACCTTGTGCCATGTATGTTGGTTTCGGAGACGGCGTCTTTGGGGGTGATTAGATCATGAAGTTGGAGTCCTCGTGAATGGGGTTAGTGCCCTTATAAAAGGGACCCCAGAGAGATCTCTGGCCCCTTCCTGTGTGAAGACACAGTAAAAAGGACAGAGGTCTGTGCCAGGAAGTGGGCTTTCAGCAAATCTGCCAGCACCTTGATCTTGGACTTCCCAGCCTCTAGACTTGGAAGAAATTAACTTGTTGTCCATAAGCCACCTAGTCTATGGTATTCTGTCGTGGCAGCCCAAGTGGACTGGCACAGGGAGGTAGAGTCCCTGACCTGTCCTAAGCCCCTGCTTGTGCCCGTGGGTGGCATCCGTGGGTCTTCAAGGGTCTGTAACATCAAAGCATCTTTGTGGCCTCGGCTTGTTCAAGGTCCAGGATGGTATCTCATTGCCTATGGCTGCCTCCCTCCAGCCAGCCCCCTGGCTTGAATGTCACCCCGAGTGTCACCTTGTCTTGCCCAGATCAGGTGCTATGGTCATTCAGTCTCTGTGCCATTCAGGAACAAGCTCAAACTCATGGTGCCCCTCAGCTGACCCTCTTGGCACCTTTATGAAGGGGGGCACCAGGGAAACAATCAACAGGCCTCCCTTCCACTCTCTGACATCCTCACTGAGCTAGACACCTTTCCCTATCTTCAGGCCTTGGGTCAGGGAATTAAAAATCAGCAAACAGGCTTCTGACTCTTTTGCGTCCCAGTCTCTCACATCTTCTTTCTCTCTCCTACAATTTCCCAGGCCCTTGGAGGTCAACCGCCTTCTTTGCCTTTACTTCCCCAGCTCCTAATACCCTCTGACTCCATCCCCAGCCCAGCATGGCCTGGCCCCTCCTGTACAGAACCCATGGGGGGCGGAGCCTCTGAGTATCTCTAGGGCTTGCCCTTGATATGCAAAAGAGGGAGTTAAAGGAATCCCAGCACCTTCTAAGCTCCTCTGAGCTTTCAAAACCAGGTCTTGCAAAGCCTCTCTGGCCTTGGAGTAATATACCCTCCGGCTCCCCTGCAGGGCGCATCTACAAGGAGACTGGATTGAAAGAGGGAAATGAAATGCATTGGCTTAAATTTACGAAAAGATTATCCTTGGGACACTCTTATAATTATGGCCCTGGGAGTGGGGGTGAGGTCTCCAGAGCTTGAAAATGAACTTCAGACAGAACATTCTCAAATTCATGGTCTTTAACCAGTAGGAGTGCACCATGTAAAGGAAAGCCCAGGGAAGCAGAAGTCTGTAGCTGGGACTGGGCCTGGACCTCTCAGGACCTCACTCATCCACTCTGATTATGAAATTCGGGGTTTGGAAGAGGCCAGCTCCATGGACTTTAAACTCTGAGGTTCTCTGGCCATAAGTTCTAATTCCATGTATTCCGCATTTCTGATTGAAGCTGCCAAAATACAATAAAAACTCAAGCTATTTGGAATTTCTAGGTATTTAAGGAGTGGGATTCCCACATTCCACCAAAGTTGACTCCCTGCAGGGCTTTGAAACAGCTGCATCCATTGCCCCAGGAAGCGGAGTGGTGGACCCCAGGGGGGCACATAAGCAGGAAGCAATCTGGGGCAGGTGGACCTGAGCGCAGAGCCCAGCTGCAGGGAGTCAGTGAAGTGTAAGAAAATGTAGAGCAAGATGAGATGTGGAGAACTGAGGGACACCATCCCAGAAACCTCGCCCAGCGAGTACTGAGCCATCTTTTGTCCATTCCCACTACTGGCAAACCAAGAGTACATCAGTCTCCGGAGCTGTCACACAGCCTCCCACAAGGCTTCCTGCATCCACTCTGGGTCCCTCTTCCTCCTCTGTTACTGGAAGGGGTCTTTCTCACCCCTCCTTTGGCCCATATAGACAAGGAATACAGTGCCAAATGAGGAGGCTAGAGGATGGTTTTATTTAGCAAGCTGGAAGTACACCCTGGAAGAGAGACCAGGCAGCCTGAGAGGTCAGGACCAACCCGTGTTTATCTGAACACTTGTTGAGTTTATAGGGAAGTGTGAGGGATGGGATAAGTTGGGGCTAGTTGATTGACACGTTCAGATTATATAACTGCTCCAGCTCTGCACATGCTCTTACAAATAATGCAGACAGAAAAACCCACAGGCAGGGGATTCTAATGATCATGTGATGGGCCAAGGTCATTCTCACACATGTCTAGGTGTCTTGTGCAGGCATCAGCCTTGGGGATTTCTCCACTCTGTCTCACTTCCCATTTTGGGCAAAGAGTGGGTATAAACCTGAGATACAGACCATGGGTGTAGTCAGAGTAGGGTGAGGGCCTCTGGAAAAAGCAAGGCAGGATATTTGCAGTCAGAGCAATGTAACTACATGCAAGGAAACCCCCTACCAAAACCCTGTGTTAAACATTCAGCTCTAGAGTCACTCTTCAGTGAGATCAGTTGATATCCCCCAGATACCTTGGGTGTTTGCTAAGTTCATTGTTCGACTCCTCAAACAAGAACACCGTCATCAAACCCACCTAGAAAGGTTGCCAGCCTCCATCTCTCCCTTCCTCTCTCCCTGACCTGCAAGGCTGGCTGTGTTATCCTCTTCAGTGCTACAGCTCACAAGGTCTGGTTGGGGAAACAGAGACTGCCCTAGGCGTGTGATGCTATCGGTGCATCAAACAACTCCAAAACTTGGTGAATTCAAACTATTATGAGCACTCCTGGTGGGGGTTGGATAGGGCTCAGCTGGGAAGGTCTCACTGGGGATCTCACGCAGTTTCGCGCAGGCGGTAGCTAGGCTGCAGTTATCTGAAGGTTCAGCTCGGCTAAGTGTCTGAGATGGCACAGTCACAGGGCTGCCAGCTGGTGCTGGCTGTTGGCTGGGAGCTCAGCTGCAGGTGTCACCCAGAGCTCCTACACGGCCTTTCCATGGGCTTAGGGCTGCCTCACAGAAGGAGGGCTGGATTCCCAAAGGCACTACACCAAGAGCAAACTTGCCAGGAAGCTCAGGCAACAGACATAAGGCTTTTTATGACCTAGCCTTAGACAGCGTCTCTGCTGTATCTATGGACCAAAGTGTTGCTGGGCAGCTGCATCTGGGAGGTCTCTCCCTGGGCACCAGGAGGAACTTCAACCTGGTTGGGGAAGGGTTCTTGACTCTGCATGAGGAAGAATTCTGGAACAGGTCAGAGAGTGTAGGTAAGGAAGGAGTTCATTAGAGCCAGAGTGGTAATGAATGGCAGCAGCCTTGCAGGCGGCTGAGGACAAGAACATGCAGAGGGAGGCAGTGGGGGCTTGCTGACCTTCTCGGTGAAGGGGAGTCTCCCTGGCCAGCTCCTGAAGCCTGGGTCACCTGGCATCTGGTGTCTGCTTGGATCTGCCCGATGTGGGGACCAGCCACTACCACCCCTGGATTCAGGAAGCCGTGGAGCACAGGATGGAGTGAGATCATATTCTGAAAACACCCCAGAGAAGGGAGATTTTCGGGCACGCTACTGCAGCTTGAGTTCCGTCCGGGTCACTTAGGCGACGGGAACTCGCAGGCACAAATCTGAGCTCTCAGCAGCCTCTCCCTACTTATCAGAAATAAAGTGGAGACAAAGCGGAGACTTGGAAATAAAATGAAATAGCAAGGAAGTAAAGACACCACTGGAAAAGGGCAGAGAGACAAAATACAATTAAGCTGAGCAGTGAGAAAGCTTTATTTAAAGTTACACACTGAAAGAAAGGGAAGTGCAGACATCCTCAGAGAGGAGGGACACCTAAGGGTTTAGGGTCTGGGGTTCTATAGGCTGTGAAGGAGTTTTCAGGAATGTGACAAAGGGCCAGGGGTGTGGACAAGTCAAGTCATCTTAAGATACTTATCTATGGTGAGAGACACTACGCCCCCTGTCCTCTGTTATCAGCCTTCCAGCCAATTCTGCAAAATAAACTTAACACAAGAAATTTATTGAACCAGTTCCTCCCCAGGATGGCAGCTTCCCTCTGGGAACACAGGAATCAAGACCATCAGCCCTGCCCCAAAGGTGGGCTGAATTACTGTCTGTTTGCTAAAGAATATGCTAGGAATCTTACTTCCTAACTTACTGGCTTTTAAAATGGAATCTTAGTCTTAAGATGGAATCTTTCCTGTTCTTACTATACTGTTTATATCTGGGCTTGTTTGGAAAATTAATCATGATGTCTGTGTCAGGTCCCTGCCCTATATCAAAAGCACAAATTGGGAACTCAAGGAGTTAGGAAAATAGACTTTGCTTCTCAATAGGAAAAATAGCCTGGGTACACAGGGAGAGAAGGAGTCGGGGGGCCGTCTTTGGAGGCCAGCTACCGTCATGCAGTCTGTGACCTTAACAGTCCGCATCCCTTTCACATGCAGAATGTACTCACCCCTCGCCAAGACTCGCAAACATTCATCCCATTTTGGAATCAAGTGCAGGCTCAAGGTCTAGGACCCCATCATGTAAATCAGGTCCAGGTGTGGATAAGGCTTGCTACGGTCCAAATGTGTGTGTCCCCCCAGAATTCATGTGTTGAAATCTTAACCCCCAAAGATGATAGTATTTGGAGGCAGAGCCTTTGAGAGGCGGCTGTGTCATAAATGTGGAGCACTCGTGGGATCAGTGCCCTTATAAAAGAAGCTTCAGAGAGATCCCTCCCCCCACCACCGTGTCAGGACACAGCGAGAAGGCGCCAGCTGTGAACCGGGAAAAGGGCCCTACCCAGAATTCAGTGGTGCTGGTACCTTGATCTTGGATTCCCCAACCTCCAGAGCCGCGAACAACAATTTTCTGTTGTTCATTAAGCCACGCGGTCTGTGGTATTTTGTTACAATAGTCCAAGCAGACTAAGACAAGTTTCCTCTGTACAACTCTTCAAGTACAGTTCCTCACAATATAAATACCTGAAACTTAAAGGGAGTCCCTGGTTCACGGAAATTCTGAAATGAAGCGGGGCACACATCACCAGTTCCTTGATTAGCCTGCTCCTGCTCCCCGGGAGTGCTTCTCTGTGACTCTGTGTTCTTAGCTCTGCTCTCAGGGTCCTCTTTCTTTTCTGTAAGAAATGGCCCATGCGTGCAGTCACATAGCTTTCTCGGCCTGCCTCCTGCCTATACTGTGTGCAGGGCCAAAAGGCACCTCGTCATGTTGAGCTGTCTCTGTCCCTTCAGTCTAAGCTGATACATTTCCCCTAAAATGTGTTTGGGTTTCCTACTATCTAACTATAAACTACACCTTTCTTTCTACAGTATACCTTCTATGTTTGGGGCAATCCATGAGCCTGCTATGGGACAACACCTTTTAGATTCTTAAGGGCCCTTGTCTAACAAAAATAGCATAAAAGTTATCCCCTAAGATTCTTAGAAGATAGAGTCTATGAAGCACGTCCTCAATCTTTCTGATATCTTAAGAAACAGTCCTGGAGTTGCACCCTGGACTTCATTTTCCCTTAATATGCCACATTTTATTAGATCTCTCAGATTTAACCTTTGCCATGAAGCCATTTCTTAGTTTGAAAACATCTTGTCATTTGGAAAAAAATCACACTGAGCTCTCTATACTTCCTCTAAATTCTGTTTGAAAACGGAACCATTCCTTTTTCTCTTAGCTCATCTCTCTATATCCATATCTTACCCTATGCAGATAAAAGAAGCCAGCTGACACTCTGAGCATTCCACCTGGAACCTCCTGAACCAGATCCAAAAGTTCATTAGGTACAGTTTTTATGTTCCAAGTTGACACAACCACCTCACTAATTGTCCTGCTGGGATATAAATCACATCTCCTTCCCTCCAGTCTCCAATAACTATTTACTCACTGTCCTTCAAATCTTTGCTGTCAATCTCTGAAACCCTTCCTGCTCTCACCCGCCCCCAGTCCCAATCAGAGCAGCACCTCATTTCCCAGTACTAGTGACTTTGTTTATCTATTACTGCTTAAGAAACCAACCCTGAACTTAGTGGCTTAAAATAACAATTCACTGTCTTCCATCAGTCTGTGGGTTGGCTGGGCCCGCTTGGGATCTTTCATGTGCATATATCTGAATGCAGCTGAAGCTGTCAGCCATGTGGCCTCTCCACATGCCTTGGGATTCTCACAGTATAATGGCTGCATTCCCAGGAGTGTCTCAAGAAGAAGAATTTCCAAAAAACCAGAAAGATAGTCCAAGACTAGCCTTGAATGTCAGTTCTACTGTATTCTTTGATCCAGATCAAAGGTGTCACAGGCTAGACCACATGCAATCAGATGGAGAAATATACTCCACCTCCCAATGGGGGCATGTCATGGTGTACAGGGACGGAAGGAACCGACCTTGGCTGTCACGGGGACCAGCTCCCCCGGCAAAGAGGGGCAGGCAATGGGTCTGACAGCAGGTGACTCACACCTCACCCTCACTGTCATCATAGTATTTATTACAGTTTCTAATTAAAGATTCGTTTGGCTCTGGTTTACTCTGTCTCCTTCACTAGAATACAGATTATACAAGGGCAGGGATCACATTCGTTCTTAGGCCCATTGTGTGTTCATACTTAGCACACAGTCTGGTCCTTCCTGAGGGTTCAGTACCAACAGAAGGTTGAATAAATGAATGAACAGGGCAGGTGGCTGCCCAGCCACTCATTGGGAGTTTTCAGGAGAACTGAGGGCCATATTTCCAAGTTGACACAACCGCCTCACTAATTGTCAGGGCCCTGCATCTATAGGGCCCTGTTCCTGAGTCAAGTGTAGCAGAACTCTCATTCATTCATTTGTTCATGATGCTTAATAACCGCCAGCTGGTCATTGATAAGCACTTCTCAAAGCGTGCTCCACCAGCGCTGGACACTAGCCCTTCTTGGTGTTGAATGTGTCTGTGGCCGGGATTGGGGGCTGGGAGGTGTGAGGTGGCTAATGGGCAAAGCAGATACCTGGGGTCCACCCTGGTCCTAATGAGTCTGAGCTGATGGGAATGAGCTGCAGGAAGTTCTGCTGGGACCAGTTCCAGGTGCCCATGGAAGGGAGAAAATCCCTGCCGTAGGTGACACTGAGGCCTAGGAATGGGCAGCGGGGAGTAGGAGACAAGGGCTAATGCAGGGACCCTGAGGAAAGAGCCTTTCTGGCCGTCAACAGAGAGCTCCTACTGTGTGCCACATAGGACAGCAGTGAGCAGGACAGATGTGCCCCATCCTCGACAGGTCTCCACTTTTGCAGTCAGGTAATGAACAAATAATCCCCAGGATATTGACTACAGGAAAGGGGTACAGGGAAATGTGGGGATGTGAGCAGGACCAAACCCAACGCACAGTGGGGAAGACGTCTTTGAGAAAGTGACTGGGACCTGAATCCGGTGGGGCATAGGCGTTAGCTCACCAGGCAAGGGGGGCCCCAGGTCGGGGGACCAGCCCATGGGAAGACCTAGGGGTGGGAGAGGGTCTGTCCTGGACCTGAAGGAGGCCAGTGTGACTATAGAGAGGCGGCTGCCAGGGCTGCATCCACAGGGCCTTGAGGGCAGGGCAGGAGGTGTCACTCTATCCCCCATCGTTGGGGAGGTGGCCACTGGGGGGTGGTAGGCAGTGCAGTGTTGCTAGCCGAGGAAGGGAAGTCTCTGAAGGGGTCTGAGAAGGACACTGGGGGAGGTAGGAGAGCCCTGGGACATGGCGCACACAGAGGAAGGAGGCTGAGCCGCCGTGTGCCAGTGGCAGACAGTGCTGCCAGGGAGACGGGGCCGCGGCATGAAGGCCTCCTAGTGCTTTGGGGCGGTGTACCAACTGTGAGTCACCACCTCGTAGGTACCAACCACCACACACTACAGCCCAAGGACCAAGCCCAGCTCACAGCTTTCATTTGTACTGTCCACACGCTAAAAAACTTTCCACAATTTTAATTTAAGGTTGAAAAAAAGTGTTTAAAGAAAAACGTTTCAGGATAATTGAAAATTTTCAGAAGTTCAAATTTCAGTGTCCAAAGCTAAAGTTTGATAGGAACACAGCCATGCCTACTCCCTCGTTTCTGTGTTGTCTGTGGTCTATTCTCTGGCCCTTTAAGGAGAAAGATTGCCAACCGCTGATCTGATTGTTCAGTGGGAGTAACTCTTGGAGAACAAACCATGTCTGCATTTACTGTGAAATGTTAAAGAAAAATGGAAGAATTTGACCTCTTGAAATCTGAATCCAAGTCCAAATGTCAGAGAACCTGGGACATGTGCTTTTCTGTCTCCACAGTTGGGATTCTACACTTAGTAGGGAGATACCAAGCCCTAAACAAACAGGAAAGCTCCTGGCCTTTGCACCTGCCAGAGTGATGCCCCTGTGTGGGCCAGCAGCAATCCCTGCTAGCTCACTAAGGGCATCTCAGGGAGCCGCTGGGATGGGCCTGTCTGGGCTGTTGCTGCGGGGGCTGCCCCTACCCTGTCATGGCCAGCTCCCCCTTGCCTCCCTCCTCCCCACAGTGTGCAGGGGTACCAGCTGGGGCTGCCCAGGGACTCCTTGCTCAGCCCCACCCCTGCCCTCCAGCATGCACTCCCAGCTAGTCTAAGTGACTGGCCCCAAGCCTTGGCACTAGTCCGGAGAAGATTCTGCACAAGGCCAGCTCCTTGGGGCAGCCAAGTAGGCTTGTTGCCCATCTACAGAGAGGGAGAGGAAAGAAAAATTAAATGCAATAATGTCCAAACAATCACTCCTATTTGTAAGCTCCTTAGTATTTGTATTCATTATTTGTCTGTATTCCTGGGACCTAGCAGATTACCAGGCATAGAGTGGGTACTCAAAAAGGAGCAGAAAAAGTATTAGTCACCCAGGTGTAGGCTCCTGATGTTTACCACTTCATGTAATCCTACCACAGCCCAGAGGGAAATATGTATGGCCTCTGCCTTATGATGAGGCACAAAGAACTCAAATGATTTGTCCACGATCACACAGTTAATAAGTGGCAAAACCTGGATTTGACTCTCAGTCCATGCTCTTTCCACAACAAACTTACAGGACAAATGAAGGTGAGAAGCGATGGGAGGCAGTGGATTAGGACACAGCCTTTGGAATTAGTGAGTCCTGGAGTCAAACCCTCACTCTGCAATTCATTGCACTAGAGGCTGCTACCTGTCTAAAAGACTATATTCCCTATCTCTTTACCTTTAAGTGTGCCCAGGGTGGCTAAAAAGAGGTAGGCAGAGTGTTGAGTATGACCTCCATCCTTAAGGCAAGCAGGCACACTCTTCTATGTGCCTTCCTCCATCGTCCTGTTGGAAAGTGGTTGTGATGATAGGAGCTTTGGCAGCCACTTTGAATCATGAGGAGCAGAGTTACATCCATGAGACTGGGGATCAGAGAGCACAGTGAGATTTGAGGACCTGCCACACAAGGCATGGACTTTTATACACAAGGGAAAAATAAACTTCCATCTTGCTTAAACCATTAATAATGTGTATTTCTTTTAAAGCAGCTGAATATAATCCTTTTATACTTAATCTCTGGGAACCTTAGTGTCCTAATCCAGAGTATGTGGATAGTAAGCACTACATCGTGGAATCATTACGTAGATTAAATAGCAGTAAACACTTAGTGAGCACCCATTACTCACCAAGCACTTTCTAAGCATTTCACATGTCCTGACACATTAATTCCTCAAAATAAGCCCCCAAAGGAGGTGCTATTGTTATTATTATTTACAAACGGGATACTGAGGCCCAAAGAGTGCATTAGTGAATTTAGTTTCAGCCGTGACACGAACCCTAAGTTAAAAATAGCAATAGTGTTTCTCTCACCCAACAGTCCAGCAGTAAGCTGGACACACACAGAGGCTCTGCCCTATGAAGTCCCTGTAGCTCACCATGTTGTTGTCTCTGGGGGTGGCCTCAGGGTCCACGCTGGCAGCACCACAATGCAGACAGCATGACTGAAGGCATTTAGAAAATAAAATAATAAAATAGAGAGACGGGCTTTCTTTGAAGGAAGACTTCCCAGAAACTAATATGTGACATTTTGGCTTAGATCCCATTAGCCAGGACATAGGCATCCAGCCGTACACAGCTGCAAAGGAACTGAGAAATACCATCTCTATTCTAAAATGCCATGTGCCCAACTAAAAACTCACCTGCCTTGAAAAGGGGGAGGATGGAGGCTGGGGAACTGTATTAGTCAGGATTCTCCAGAAAACAATCAAGAGGATGGATAGATAGATAAATAGATAGATAGGAGGAGACTTGTTATGAGAATTGGATCATGTGCTTATGGAGACTGAGAAGTTCCATGGTCTGATCTGCCACCTGCGAGCTAAGGATACAGGAAAGCCAGGCACACAATTCATTCCAAGTCTGAAGGCCTGAGAACCAGGGGTCCGTTGCTGTAAGTCCCACTCTGAGCGTAGAAGCCCAAAAACAAGGAAGTCTGAAGTTCAACGGCAAGTGAAGACGTGTCTGAGTTCAAGCAGAGAGGGTATATTTACCCTTCCCCCACCTTCTATCAGGCCTCCAAAGCACTGGGACGGCCGCCTGCACTGGTGACGGTGATCTTCTTTACTTCAGTCCACAATTCAAATGCTAACCTCTTCCGGAAACACCTGCACAGACACACGCAGAATTCATGTTTTCCCAGCGATCTGAGCATCCCTTAGCCTGGTCAAGCTGACACATAAAATGAACCATCGCAGGGACTGACCCACACTGAGGATAAATAACTGACCTAACGCCGTGGAGATAAGAAGTGGCGGAGCTTGGACGTGAGTCCAAGGAGTCTGACTGGAGAGCATGCCGTCTAGACCATTCCGGTATACACGAATGGCAAAGCCAGCCTGCCGTGAGTTCTTGCAAACAAAGCTGAATTGGCACACAGCCATGCCCACTGATTTACATCTTTTCTCGGACTGTTTTTGCACCACAACAGCAGGGTTGAGGAGTTACAATGGAGATCATTAATGCCAGCAAAGCCAGAAATATTTACCCTTTACAGAAGAAGTTTCCAACTCTTGCACGATATAGACCAACTTAAATGAGATAGAATACGGGAAATGATTCGCACAGTTCCTAACCAAGAAAAAACACTCCAAAAATAGTCATTGTGCTGCCATTGTGGTTATAACGAATAATATCAGGATGAGGACTGGGATCGGCATCAGATCATATCACTATCAGTGTTTTACCAGGCTGCCTTCCAAAGGAGAAGCAGAAATCCCGTGCCAAGGAGAGGCTGGCGGAGAGATGAGCAAAGCCTCCCATAGCTGTTACAAAGTGCCCGCAGAGGTGAGGTCAGGGGCCACCGAGTCTCAGAAGATAGAAGAGGAAACTTCTGCCAACTGGAGCCTGTGTTTTGCAGGGCTGGGGACAGGCTGAAATTGCAGTTATTTTTCAATGCTTTGAATCTGTGCAGATGAGCAGAAGTTAAGAAGAGAATCTGGTAAAAAGAGAGTTTCAAGTTCATTAGGAAGAGGAAACTGGTAACAATATCCAAGAAAAGTTTGGAAAAGAAAAAAAAATGATGAAAGATGATACTCTGCCAGGAATTTTAGATTCCTTGATCTCAGTTCATCCTCACAGTAGCTCCATAAGGTAGAGGCTATTATTAGCTTCATTTTAGAGATGAGAAAGCTGAGTTCAGAGACGACAAAGGATCTCTAAGGCTACTATATATTTAGATACATCTGTATCTATACACCTGCCTATACCTATAGCTCTACAGAAGTCCCTGTAGCTCACCATGGTACCTCTGGGGTGGCCCTCACCATTGGGGTCCACACTGGCAGCATCACAATGCAGGCAGTATAATTGAAAGGATTAAAAAACAAAACAGAGAGAGTCTCTGTAGGAAGATTCCACAGAAACGAATACATAACATTTTGGCTTAGATCCCATTGACCAGGACATAGGTGTCTGGCCACATATAGCTGCAAAGGGAGGTGGGAAATGTCTCTATTCTAGAATGCCACGTGCCCTGTTATGCCTGTACCTGTATGAATGGTTTGAGAAGGCATTTAAATGCAGGTGTTTCTACCACATCTAGACTCTCTGCATTCCCCAGATGCTTCCAAAGCGGTCACAGAAACCTCAGTCTCCTGGGAAATTCTATGAGAATGGTTAATGATTATCCCAGATTGCTAAGAGCACCTGTCTTACTGCTGGCATAACTGTGATCTATCAAATATGGTTGATTGGAAGACATCTATTATTTGGGTAATGCTGCTATTTAATAAATAACCTCCCCAACTGAAAATTATTCACACACACACACACACACACACACACACAGAAGCTGTTTTAATATCAAGGGCTATTAAGATCGGCATAAATTCAGCAAGAAGCTTTATTATCCCAAACTGAGGCTGAGCCATAAATGCTAAATTTTAAGCCTCCTCTTCTCCCTGCTGTTTATTATGAGGGCTTACCGAATCTCAAAATGTCGGGTCAGCTATTTAACCCGAGTGGTACTACTGGTCAGAGACCTCAGCAATGCCTGTGCTAATTAAAACCTACTCCACACACCAGTGGCCATTAGACACCTGGGAATCAGGCTGTGTGAGCTGCTAGGCCCCCTCTCATGACTGGAGTTGATGGGAGTTGCTGAGAGCCCTCTGGCAGCCCTCGGCCCTCACGGTCTGCTCACATGACAGAACACCACCCCACTGCTTGTATATGTCCACTGTTTGTGGCCTCTGTTGTCAGGTGAAGGAAGGGCTAGATGGAGCCTACCCATGACTGGCCCAGGAAACGTCAGTTCCCAGGCCATGGGGCAGAAACTTGGGCTTTGTATTCGGCTCCCGTTTCTCCTTTATCCCGACATCTCCAATTCCACCTTCTAAATGTCTCTTCAGCCCTTTATTTCTCTTCTTCACTGAGTGATGAAAATCTCTCAAATAACTTGAATACACAGCAGAACAGGACAAGCAACTTCTTGGGAATTGTTAGCTCTTATGCACAAAGCACCATGATAAGTACACTATATTCAAGCTGTCTTTAATCTCTTGCCTCACCACTTTAGGTAGAAATTATTACCCCCATATGATGGCTGAGGAAACTGAGCCTCAGAGATGTTAAATAACTTCAATTACAAACTCAGAATGGATCAAAGACCTAAATGTAAGTCATGAAATCGTAAAACTCTTAGAAGACAACATAAGCAAAAATCTCCTGCATATAAACACGAGCAACTTTTTCCTGAATGCATCTCCTCAGGCAAGGGAAACAAAAGCAAAAATGAACAAGTGGGACTATATCAAACTAAAAAGCTTCTGTACAGCAAAGGACACCATCAGCAGAACAAAAAGGCATCCTACAGTATGGGAGAATATATTTGTAAATGACATATCTGACAAGGGCTTAACATCTAAAATATATAAAGAACTCACACGCCTCAACATCCAAAAAACAAATAACCCAATTAAAAAATGGGCAGATGATGTGAACACACAATTCTCCAAAGAAGAAATTCAGATGGCCAACAGGCAATGAAAAGATGATCCACATCACTAATTATCAGGGAAAGGAAAATTAAAACCACAATTAAAACCACCTCACACCAGTTAGGATGGGCAGCATCGAAAAGACTAAGAACAACAAATGCTGGCGAGGATGTGGAGAAAGTGGAACCCTCCTACACTGCTGGTGGGAATGTAAACTAGTTCAACCATTGTGGAAAGCAATATGGAGGTTCCTCAAAAAACTAAAAATAGAAATACCATTTGACCCAGGAATTCCACTCCTAGGAATTTGTCCTAAGAATACAAGTTCTCAGATTCAAAAAGACATATGCACCCCTATGTTTATTGCAGCACTATTTCCAATAGCCAAGATATGGAAGCAACCTAAGTGTCCATCAGTAGATGAATGGATAAAGAAGATGTGGTACATATATACATACAATGGAATACTATTCAGCCATAGGAAGAAAACAAATCCGACCATTTGCAACAACATGGATGGAGCTGGAGGGTATTTTGCTCAGTGAAATAAGCCAGGAGGAGAAAGACTAGTACCAAATGATTTCCCTCATTTGTGGAGTATAATGACAAAGCAAAACTGAAGGAACAACAGCAGCAGATTCACAGTCCACAGATTTGGGACTAGCGGTTACCAAAGGGGAAGGGTGGGGAAGGGAGGGAGGGAGAAGGGGATTGAGGGGTATCATGATTGGCGGACATGGTGTGGGGGGAATCATGGGGAAGACACTGTAGCACAGAGAAGACAAATAGTGACTCTGTGGCTTCTTACTACACTGATGGACAGTGACTGCAAAGGGATATGGGGGGGACTCAATAATACGGGTGAATGTAGTAACCACATTGTTTTTCATGTGAAACCTTCATAAGAGTGTATATCAATAATACCTTAGCAAAAAATTTGTTTAAAAAAAATAACTTCAGTTACTAGAGGAATAAATTCTGGGGCTCTACTGAACATCATGGTGCCTATAGTTAATAATACTGTGTTGAATACTTGAAATGTACTTAGAGAGTAGATCTGAAGCATTCTTACCATATATTTAAAAATGGTAACTATATGAAGTTATGGATGTGTTAATTAACTTAATTGTGGTAATTATTTCACTCTTTATGTGTGTGTGTGTGTATATACAAAATCATCACATTATGCACTTTAAATAAATACAGCTTTATTTGTCAATTATACCACAATAAACTAGGGGGAAAAAAAGAAATGGTCTTCTGTGCTGCTTGAGGGTGAACGAAGAAACTTCATAGGCCCTAAAACAAGATCCATTACATTTCAAGAAGCATTTTTTGAGCATCTACTATGCACCAAATATTATCCTAAGTGCTCAGGAAACAGCAGTGAACAACGGTAACACAATGGTTCTCCTAACTTCTGCTTCTGTATAGAATTCAAGTAAGTCACAGAAAGCTGGGTCCCTCTCCCAAGAACCAGAAAAAAAATGAGAAAAATCACAAAAATTTTATCTTAAGGTATTGGAAAATATGAAATCAACTAAGGACAAGATGAGCTAAAGTTCCAGAGAGGCAGGAGCCATCATATTGTTGGGAGAATAGAGAATATCCAGATTCTCAGTCAAAAGTCCACGAGAGCTGTGCTCAAAGCCCAGGTGTGACCCAGCAGTGGTCTCAGTCTAACTAACCAGCATGCCAGCCACGATCCTGTTCAATCTGCTGAGCAAAGAGGAAGCCTCTCTGGTCAAAAATAACATCATCTATCACCTCCATGGATCTGTTATACAAAATGGCCAGCATACAATTAAGGGGGAAAAGAATCATGTGGCACCCAAAGAAGAAGAAAACATCTCTCAAAACCAGAAGAAAAGATAGACAATAGAAGCAGACCCATAGATGATATAAATCTTGGAGTTTGTCAACAAGATATCCCACAAAAGAGGAAAGAGATAGGAGCAGAAGAAATATTTGAAGAGTAACAGCTGAGAATTTTCCAAACCTGATGAAAGAGATCACTTACAAGTTCAAGAAGTTCTATGAACTCCAAGTAAGGTAAGTATGAAAAAACTCCATCCTGGCATATCATAGCCCACCTACTAAAAACTAAAGACAAAGAGAAAATATTAAAGGCAGCCACAGAACATTATTTTCAACAGTGACTATTAAACTGTTGTCCAACTTTTAAAGAAACTATGGAAATGAAAAGACAATGAAATAACACCTTTCAAATGTTTTTTAAAAAAAATCTTCCCCATATGCAGCTTACAGTCTAGTGCAGGAGATGATAACAGTTAACTACACACACACATACACACACATATATACCTTTTTCAAATGGTAATGAATGCCTTGAAGAAAACTGGGGAAGGGGATAAGAGAGTGACTGATAGCAGTAGGCTATCAGAGCCAGAACTGGACTCCCAACCTTGAATCCAGTGTCCTTTGAAACATGAACATATGTCAAGACACTGGGGAAATCTCACTGAGGATCCACGTCAAAACTGATCCTCAAATCTCATTGAGGATTCAACTCAAAGTCTCCTTTGCAATCCTTGTTTCTGGAGCTGCCACAGTCTTGGGACAACATGGGCCAGAGTAGCGTTTGGCTGGAAGTCCCCCTTCAGTTTTGTTGCTGGTAATGCAGTCCCCGTTCATGCCTGACAAGGGACAATGTCTCCCTTTCAGCCCTGGGTCAAGGCAGACTTGGGCTGCTGTTAGCATCCCTGGTGCCGAATCAGTCCTGCTTACAGTGAGTGTATCAAGTGTCAAAGGGGAACACCCCTGCCATCTGTTTCTACATGGCTGGTGAGCTGAGAATGGTTTTCACATTTCAAATGTTGAAAACATAAATAAATAGATAGATAGATAGATAGATAGATAGATAGATAGATAGATAGATAGATAAAAATAGTATTTCATGGCAATGTGAAAAATGTATAAGGTTCAAATTTAACTGTCCATAAATAAGGCTTGCTTGGAACACAGTCACACCTATTTCCATTATCAATGGCTTCTTCAAGCTGCAATGGCAGAGTTGAGGAGTTGTGACAGACACAGTATGGCTTGCCAAACCTAAAATATTTACTATCTGGCTCTTTGCAAAACACGTTTGCCAATCCCAGGTCTAGAATGCAGCGATCAGCCAGCTAGTAGCCGATGCACTAATCAGCCGTTGCAGGCAGGTCCCACTTTGAGCAAATCTGTCTGGAGAACATCCAGATTGACAAAAGCAAATTTCAGCAGTGCCCCTCCCTCTCCATTCAACCCAGCCATCCTTCAAGAAGACCACACTCATGGTGCATTTTGAATGCAATTCAACCTCAGGGCAGTTTTTCAGAAACATTATTTGAGTGAAATGGGCACAACTACAGAGCCCAGACACTGTCACTGATGATTTGGGTCATGCTGCCTGAGACTCGAGAGCTTTACTTTGGATGCACTGAAAAGGTGAGCTCAGGACTGAAATTGACCAGGACATATTTTAATCTACTTCCCTGAGAGAAAGTGGCTTTCAGGATTTTAGCCTGCTGCTGTGACTCCTCATTAGCCACTGATGAGTACTTCAGAGTCTTAAACCTTTGAAACATCAGACACGGCAAAGGCCGGGGAACTCAGGCAGCCCAGCTGCTTATCCATGCTGAGGGGCAACTGAGGTCCAGAGAGGGAAGTGGGCTCCGAAGAGTTCACAGTGTAAGAGTGACAGATCCAGAAATGAAATTCAGTCCTTCTGGATCCCAGCCCTGTGCTCTCCACCCCCCACTCGGGATTCTAATCAAGAATATGACTCTTTCTAGATCTCCAAACCAGTCTGGTCACCATTCCAATTGGCTTCCCACCAAATCTTGCTGAGTTAGTGAGGTTGTCCTTCAATTCACAAATTTCCATGATTTGGACTTAAGAAAGAGTGGCTTTCATCTAAGGAAACACAGTGCAGGGGATTCTCCCATGAAAATCAATATTTATTGAGCACCTATGTTCTGGGTACCATGCTAGGCGCTGGAGGGCCAACAGGGAGGAAGGGAGACATGGACGGCCCCACGCCACCCCCCACCCACCCCCCGCAAGAGGCTGACATTCAGAGAAGGAGGCAAATAAGAACCTAAGTAGGGCTCTACCTGGGGACATATGTAAATCTTCCTAATTTTCTTTTCAGATACAGGATTCTACAGGGAAGATCAGAGTATGTCAGCCTGGCTAAGCGCACGTCACTAACAGGACGGGAGCCAGGCAGAGGCCACCCGCCGGTGGAGGGGCTCAGGCTCAGAGAGGCATCGCCATCTGCTGGGTTTCTTCAGTATGACACTCTCGGTGACAACAACGAAAGCATATGGAAAATAGCATTTCAAAAACATAAAAAGCTAACTTAATGTTTCAAGGTTGGGAATTAAATTAGAGACCCTGCAGAGGTCTTATTGATGTGCGCATCCAACACGGAGTTGTTTATGTCAGGCTTGCCTGCTTCCGCTGGGGAATCGGCCATCCTCCTTCCTGATTTTGTGGTGGAGGAGGCCTTGGGTTCCAGCCAGGATCCCTGTTATTGGGTGCCTGTATAAATGAATTATTTGGGCTCCACTGCCTCTGAAAAGACTGTGGTGGATTAGACCACTGGGAAGGCCGCTGGGTGTACACCTGTGAGGCTGCACTGGCACATTGCATATTGAAATCATTTAAGGTCTTGCTAACTCCTTCTAACACAGTTCTCCATTCCTCCGGGTTGGTGGCTGGTACCACCTGGGTTTGACTCTCTATTTTCACTGCAGATTGCTTGTAGTCCTGTAATATTCCCTTTGCTGTTTGGAATGTGTGTTCCCATCCCCCGGGGGATTGCTTCCTAGGGGCTCCAGGTCTCCTTCCTTTTGGGGAACGGAGTTGGTGAAAGTAACTGCCTTCCTACCTGTACCGATCTCACTCTGGAGCTGCAAAGTTTAAATTAAATCCATGAAGGTTTTGGCTCCTGTAACTGGTTGCATATACGCAACTTGTAGACGGTCAGGGGCTTCCTGTAGGAAGGCTTTCTTTACTGCAGTATCCGTAGTGCTGCTCAAGGGAGTAGATCCCTCTTGTCCATAAGCATACTTAAGGACAGCTAGTTTCTTTAACACCTTTGTAGCCTCATCTGTAGTTTTCCATTTTAGTTTAGTCCCCAAACCAGTAGGGTCAATATAGGGGTGAACTTGCACCCATGCTTTGCTGACCCATTCCCACAGGCTCAGAACAACCTTAGGACAGTTTTTGGCTATGGCCTGCAGAGCAGCGTTTAACCCGGGCTCCTCTGCTGGGGAAACTACTTGGCACATTTCTTCCCCAGGCAACTTGATAGTATTTCCACCTTGCTCCCATAATTTTAACATCCCGTCTGCATCTGAGGCTAAATCTTGAGCAAAGTCAGTTCTTATTTTCTGCAACTCTTATCTGGTACAACTCCTAGTTTCCCCCTGCACAACTGGTAACATAAGCCCAAGGTTATAATCTATAACCATTTTCTTTGTGACAACAAGCCTTGCTCAGTCCGTGTCATCAGGGTCGAAAGGTTAAAACAGTCGCTGGGGTTTTCAGGATTAGCGTTCTGATATGTACTTCTGAGCTCAGGTTGAGACCGTGCCTTCTGCAGCACCCTTTGGGCAAGGACCTTTCTCCTTTCCTGTCTTCAATGTCTATAACAGTTCTAAGTAGCAAAGCAGGCACCTCACCTTTGGGTGCTCTTGTCAGGAGCAGATCCAAGGTGGACAGTCCATATAAAATGGTTTTTAAGTCATCCGGCACCTGATATATAAGTGCTTTCTTTTTAACTAAATCCTCTGTCTTTTCCCAAGTTTTATTATGTTAGGCTACATTTCTTCTATTGGCAGCCCTGTGGTCCTTCCATGCCCTAATTATTGCCAGTATTTTATTAATTTTGGTGCACCTAAAGCAAAGTCGGAATTTCCACTTCAGCCAAATCCATCCACTCTGGCTTAAGCTAAATCTGCCTTGAACCAGTTTATCTAAACTAGAGTCAGCTGCCGAGGAAAGGGCTCTGCTGTTCTCCAGCTGCTCACCCATTCCCTCACTCCGGACTCCATACGGGTTAAGGAAAAGAAAAATGGAACCTAATCCTGCCGACTATGCCACATGACATGAGTGGGCCAGAAAGCATGGATCTGCAGGGCGACGGAGTAATGAACTTAACACCCTTAAAGTTGCACAAATCACGTGGTTTATTTTGCAATTTCCTTTCACACAACACTCCAAGTGTGTCTGAAAATCACACATATCACGAATCAATACATCTCATACTGGTCATGATGGATGGTTTGGGTCCAGGCTGACCCATCAGCCTCTCATCTGTCCCAAGGAGGCAGTGGAGACAGTTCCCGTGGAGTGACGCCTCCGTGCCAGAGCAGGAGCACGGGCAGGTGAGCAGGAGCAAGCCTTGGGGCACACATCTGTGGTCCGGTGCCAGGGACCTCTAGGACAAGCTTGCCACAGGGGCTCTGTGTCCAGTCCCTCATATAGTCCAGTCCATCCATCTGGGGGTCGGAGATAAGAGGGGGCAGTCCACATGTGGCATTATGCAGTTCAGGCGTTCAAGGGCACACCTGACATACGGAGTTATCTGGTTTGGGAGTTCACCAGCACGCCTTCCAGGGTGGGGTATGTTTACAGAGACCATCAGCGTGGAAGCAGGCAAGCCTGACATAAGTAACTCCATGTTGGAAACCTGACATAAGCAATTTCATGTGGGATGCTCCCATCACTTATCCACTTAGCATTTAAAACAAAACCAAAATTACTTTTAATTATGCAATAAATGTGTATCAAGTGCCTAATAAAATAAGACAGCACAGTTTCTGCCCTTTCAGAAGGTGCTTTTGGCAAAGGGTAGCCATACCATCACACACACACACACATACATAGAGACCTACTTACATACATACATATACACACATGTGTATGTACATGCATATATACCAGTTCATTTTAGGTATTGATAAATGTCACAATTAACATGAAGGATAAAATGTGACATTGACTGAGGTTCTGCTGGGAAGTAGGTGGTAGAGACAGCCTCTTTGAATGAACAGCTGACTCTTGGGAAGAAAGCAGCTACACAGGAAGGAAGAAATTTTTTAAGCAGAATGAACAGCAAGGGCAGAGAGACTTGGGCACAAACCTAAAAGTCTGAGGGACAGAAAGAAGTCAGTGTGTCTGGGACACAGTGACTGCATCGCCCAGCTGAGTTCCATAAGCCAAGGATCTGAATTGCTGAAATTGACTTTTTCCCAAAATTGTCTCTTGTAAAAGCAGACAGTCTTTAGAGTTGACTCCAAAATCTCACACTATAGGGCACTCTTTTAATAACTATGTTGCATCTAGAGAAACCTGAAATGACCTCACTGCAAGCTCCTTTGAGCATATTACTTAAACCAGGTGCAATCAAAAGTCTCAGCTGGAATGTTGAATGTCATATAAACAAGTCTTTTAAAGGTTACTTTACAAAGCAGAATGGTAGGTGGTTACACCAGGGAGACAGTGGTTATAAACACCTAGGGGGAAAAGAAAAAAATCAAGTGTCCTGATGCGCTTAAGATGAAATTCCCATCAAGTGATCAAGTGGTCATCCACAGATTCAAAACCGCTGGGTCCCAGACAAATAACAGCCCAGGAAAGGTGTTCCTGCAACCTGCCTCTCCTGCTTCAGACTTCATGCAGGCAGCTTGGGCCTGAGGGCTTGGCTCCTTAGAAATGCAGAATTACAACGTGCATTTTAACAGAATCCCTTGGTGATTCATAGGCACAAAAACATTTGAGAAGCTCTGCTGTAGGCCTGGTTACAGAACCCAAAAAGTGCTCTAGTGATGACAAGTACATTGATGTTGAAAATGCAGATGGACCATTTTAATAGCCGTTTCATAAACTGGGAAGAAGAGCACTACTCCCAAAGAGATATGTTCTATAATACGTTATGTGCAAACATAGTAAGGTAGTGGTCAGGACCCTGAGCCACTTGCCTGGGCTTCTCCAATTCTTTTTCTTTTCTTAGCTGTGTTATTTTTGGGCAAGTCACTCAACTTCTCTGTGCCCCAATGTGCTCATTGGTAAACTTAAAACTAATGTTAAAATATAGTTACAATAGACAGATGCACCCCTATGTTTATCACAGCACTATTTACAATAGCCAAGAAATGGAAGCAACCTAAGTGTCCATCAGTACATGAATGGATAAAGAAGATGTGGTACATATACACAATGGAATATTATTCAGCCATAAGAAGAAAACAAATCCTACCATTTGCAACAACATGGATGGAGCTAGAGGGTATTATGCTCAGTGAAATAAGCCAGGCGGAGAAAGACAAATACCAGATGATTTCACTCATATGTGGAGTATAAGAACAAAGAAAAACTGAAGGAACAAAACAGCAGCAGAATCACAGAACCCAAGAATGGATTAACAGTTACCAAAGGGAAAGGGACTGGGGAGAATGGGAGGGAAGAGAGGGATAAGGGTGGGGAAAAAGAAAGGGGGTATTATGATTAGCATGTGTAGTGGGGGGTGGCATGGGGAGGGCTGTGCAACACAGAGAAGACAAGTAGTGACTCTACAGCATCTTACTACGCTGACGGACAGTGACTGCAATGGGTTTGTGGGGAGCACATAGTGAAGGGGGGACCTTAGTAAACATAATGTTCTTCATGTAATTGTAGATTAATGATAACAAAAAAATATATATATATATAGTTACAATAATTGTACTGTATATTTAATATATGTGAGTGTTCCATCAATATCAAAGTTTTTATATTTAAATTACCAAAATCTTTTTTAAAAGTCCTCTCACTGGTTAATGGGAAAAGAAAGGGTGAAAGAGAGGGCTTAGCACTATTCAGTCTTGGCGTGGACCTTTGTAAGTGCAGGGAGAGGAAATTCCAGAGCAAAATATCTCTAAAAACCAAAATCAGTCAGAGGGAGAAATAAAGTTTAAAACCCATTTATCGCTTACAAAACTGCAGTCTAGCCCATCTCTCTCTCCTGCTCCAGCAGCAGCAAAACTGGCCCTCCCCGCACCTCTCAGGTACAGATTAAGTCCTCCTCACCCAGGTAATTAACCGTTGATATGGAGGTAAACTTCTCTCCACCCCTGAGGAATGATGTAAATGTACTAAAGCAATACTTCTTTCCACCTCTGAACACCTATGATATGCAGATGTATTAAAACCAGGCGAGATATTCTGAAAATGTTACAATTTTACCCACAGGCCACCCCTCCAGAAATGTTGCCTTACAATTTACTCGTTTCCCCCTTTTCCGACCAATCTAATAACATACAGTAGCAACAGCAATAAAATCTTGATAATTCTCAAGCCAGAGGATTCAGCTAGGTTCCAAGTCCCATGCAGATTAAGTCCAAAGCTCATCCATTCCAGCCATCACACGGCAGCTGCAGCCAGGGGGTGCATCCAGGGCACAAGGACTGTAGAAGCAAATAACCGTGATTGTGGGGGGCCACTTTGCTGTTACTCCAGGAATACACAGGAGGCCATCTTCCAGGCCTTTACCCCCAGGTGCCAGAAGAGCCAGCCATTGCTGGTCCATGTGTCGAAATGTCCAAGACCATGTCCATTTTATTCCTAATTGCTGCACCCATCCTTGCAACACATGTCCAATAAAGTGGGTGCCTTGATTGCTCTCAATCACCGGCGACTGGCCATAGGCTGCAAAGAGATGCTCTAGGCCCCTCTTGGTGGTTTGCTGATCTGCACAATGTGCAGGGCACTCCTTCCGGGATCAGCTGACTTCTTCTAAGGTCAATGGCAAGCCCCACCGACAGGCTACAGCCCACATTATCTTTTGCCCCGTGTGCACCAAATGCTGACGTAGCCATTGGGCCACATCAGAGGCAGGTTTCCTTTTATCCAGCGCACCTGGGCCAATGCATCTGCTTCATTATTCCCTGGGGATGCCAAAGGCAAATGGCCAGTCACATGATATATGGTTTGTGCCACACCACCACATGGCCTTTGGGTCCAGTTTCTCAACCACCCCATGATGGGATAGGTGGTTATTACCTTGGTTGGAGCTTTTCTGGCGATGGGCTCTTGTAGCCAGCAAGGTGTGGTGCACAGCAGTCAGTTGATTCTCTATTGAGATGTACCAGACCTCTGCTCCTTTCCATAGTTGTGACCAGGCTCCAGCCACAGGCCGGGGTCAGCATGGCCAGCCATGGTGGTGGTGCCTCCATGACCACACGAGTGTAGACACATGTCCCTTGGCATGAGTGCCACTTCTCCCCATCATTTCTTGGGGCAGCCCTCCCAAAGGTCGCACCCATTATAACAGATTTCAGGTTCAGAGAAACCCTGCCGACTGCGCCAGGTGTAAATCCAGGAAAAGGAAATTCCGAGGCAAAATACCTCTAAAAACCCAAATCAGTCAATGGGGGAAATAAAGTTTAAAACCTACTTATTGCTTACAAAACTGCAGTCTGGCCCATCTCTCTCTATCCTGCTCCAGCAGCAGCCAAAAACCGACCCGACCCTCACCTCTCAGGTACAGATAAGCCCTCCATTGCCCAGGTAATTACTCATTTATATGGAGATGAACTTCTCTCCATCCCTGAGGAATGATGCAAATGAACTAAAGCCATACTTCTTTCCACCTCTGAACGCCTATTGATATGCAGATGTACTAAAGCCAGGGGAGATATTCTGGAAATATTACAATTTTACCCACATCTTCTAAAATAACATCAGCTATTTCTAAAGGGTTTAATAACAGTCCTTTGATGTTGTGACAAAAATCCAAAAAGCACAATGACACAAGCCAAGTGTACTGTAAGGCAAAGGTGTGAGACCAAACCTGCATTTTAAAATAGATGATGTGTGATATCGTTATTTGCACAAGGAACTGTGGTGTCACTGTTTTAATTATCACAGTGGATTTTCATTATGCAAATCATTAAAATTATTCAGACTGAAATTAGATAGCATCTTCAATTTTCTACTTGGTGTAGACTTGTTAAACATATAGAAAGAGTATTAATTAACTTCTGTAAAGAACGTTGCCATTTCTTGTAGAGCTCAGTGATAACTTAAACTTTTAAGCCCTCTGGTGACTGATATGATCTATGATTCATAAGCTTCTGAGTCAAATTATCCAATTGGCAGCTCTGCCCTGGTCCTAATATTCTGGTGAGGTTTCTTACAGAGACTGTCCCTGCTGCTAAGTTTCTCACCATTACATTTTCCAGATGAACCCTAGAGGTATATGGGCAGATTTAAGGAAAAGCCAAAAGTGACACAATTTTGCAAACTCATGGGTGCCTTCAGCCCAGTATTCACGCAGGGACAGTACTAAGTGATTTGCTAATGTTACCCTTTCCAAAGAGCAAGGTCATAACCTTGGCTCGGCCACCGCGGGGCAGCAGCGCAGGTGATGTCATTACATGACCTTCCTTCCAGTCGTCACTGTCTTTCATAAAGTAAAATGGCTCACATGGGTTGGTTACAACTCCTCTAAGAGTCTGTGTAAGCCCTTAGCTTAGAGCAGACACAAAAGGTACTGATGGAATGTAGGCCGTGTAATAGAAAACCTTTCTGTGAGAATAATCTGCTTTTCTTTTACGTGAAGCCATGAGTTCTGTGATTAGCAAGGGGCTGTCCTCCAAGCTCACAGGACAGTCCCGAATGAAGTGGGGTCGGGGCTACCACCCTCCTGGCCTTTCTTTGGGAATCCCCAAACCCCTTGGACCCAGCAGGTCAATCCTTACCTCACCTGTTTTCAGAGTCCTTTGCAAGAGGTCAGTCCATTTTCAGTCTTTGCAAGAGGCTCTCAATAGATTAATAATCGACACATAGTGAGCTTCTAGAATGGCTCTGTGGAAATGAGTCATCCTTCCTGACTTGCTGCCATTTTTGGCCTTTAAATGCATCCTTCTTACCTCTGCCCCTGTAAAGAAGCAATTCTAAATAGATGCTCTGTTTCCACACCTGGAGATGGATAAAGGCTTCTGGGCCCCCAAACCACAGAGGCAGATGGGCTTCCGTACCATGAACCACCATGAGCTCACATCCAGCTCCACCCACCCTCGCATCTCAGGGTGAAGAGACACTGAGGTCTCATAAAAAGACACCATCCACAGCCACCCCTCACTTACTGTGCTCTCCCTGACTGCACTTCACAGACACTGCGTGGTTTACAAACTCAAGGTTGGTGGCAACCCTAGGTGAAGCTCATCTTATCAGCACTATTTTCCCAACAGCGTTTGCTCACTCTATGTCTCTGGATCACATGCGGTGATCCTCCCAATACTTCAAACGTTTTCATTAGTGTATTTGCTATGGTGCTCAGTGATGAGCGAATACAACTCACTGACAGTTCCAATGACAGCATTAGTTAGCAATGAAGAATTCAGGCATGCACATTGTTTTCTGGATATACTGCTTTTGCACACTCACTACAGTATAGAGTAAGCACAACTTTCATATGCACTGGGGACTAACACACTCGGCCCTCTTTATGGTGGTATTTGCTTTATCTCAGTGCTCTGGAACTGAACCGCAGTGTCTCCAAGGTGTCCCTGTACAAGAAGAATCTCTGCTGTTTTCCCAATTATTTCCTTTCTGCTGAAGGCCCCATTTTTTGAGAAATAAAATACTCATTAGATCTCATTCTCTGGAGGACTGCTAATGATGTCTCCCTATCTCACTGCAGTGCAGCCGGGCAGACACAGGCATTCAGAGGCGGGGAGTGGGGCTGCCTCTCCGGCCTCACACACCTCACCGCTCCCGTCTGCACCAGCCTCCGCCTGGACCACCCACAGCACCCAGCGATCCCAATACTTACTTCCTCTGAGAAACTAGAGCACAGCTTGATGGCAATTTTTGTGGTAAGTGTAACATAAAGGTATGAGAATCACTCTTAATTCCTAATAAAAATAAAAGGTCACCAGCACGAAAAATTCTTACAGACTGCTCCAAACTAAATGTCTCTGTCTCAAAATTCCTATGTTGACACCTAACACCCAAAGTGATGGCACTGGGGTTGTAGGGGGGCCTCTGGGAGGTCATTAGGTCATAGGGGTGGAACCCTCATCAGTGGGATTAGTGCCCTTATAAAAGGGACCCCAGAGAGCTTCCTGGTGAGAACACAGTGAGAGGACAGCTATGAACCAGGAGCAGATCCTCCTGAATATGGACCTATGAGAAATATGTGTCTGTTGTTTGCAAGTCACCCGGTCTGTGGTATTTTGTTACAGCAACTGAAATAGACTCAGACACAGACTTACTGCTATTCAGAATTAACAGCTCACACACAGTAACCCTGGGTTAGCAGTTTATTTTAAAAAACAACACCCCGGTAATCACATTTTCTTCCATGTCTATCATTTTTCTTAACAGAACAAGTTACAAAAAATTTGGGGGGCTTTATTATCTTTGCAGATTGACACGTTTACAGAGGAGTCATGAATAATAATGATTCCAGAGCTCCTACTTTTACTCCTGAATCAAAGGCAAAGAACAAATGACAATCTAAGAACAAATGTTGTTTACAGCAAGATCATAATACAACAATGAATTATTACAGTGCAGTGGTTATAATTAAGTTCAAAATAGAGTATTTTTAGCCCAAACACCAGACACACTAAAATCACCAGACTGCTTACAAGCTGGAAGAATCTGTGCGAGCAGCTGTTGGCTGAACAGTGAGAACCAGAATCGGTAAGGCCTCTGCGGTGAGTCTCGGACCCCAGCAGCGTCCTCTCCCAACAGTACGGCATTCGCGCGGGAGGACCAGCCACCCTCACTTGGAGTCCTGGTCTTTCTTTTCATCTAAGAGGGCGGAGTGGATCCCCAGCTTTTTCAGTTCTTCCACCAGGTCCCCGTTCTGGTGCATCTGCAGCAGAATGTCACAGCCCCCCACAAACTCGCCGTTGAGGTACACCTGTGGGATGGTGGGCCAGTTGGAATAGTCTTTAATGCCTGCAGGGAAAGAACGTTGGAAAGTCATTCAAACGGTCAGAGCTGAACTTTGCACAGCAGTACGTTTTTACCCACGCTCAGCAGCAGGCGCGTCCCGTCCGTGGGGAGCAATGTGTGCTAGGGAGAGTAACGGCTTTAGAGAAACACACCACTGCTCAAGGCCGACCTCTTCTGGTAACAAACCGTAAGACCTCAGACAAGTTACTCGGCCCCTCATCCTCTGTTGCCACCCTCATCCCACAAGGTTTTCATGAGAATTGGGGAGGTAAAGGCTCTTGTAAAATACCTGATACACAACTGACACGAGATCGACGGCAGAGAACTTGACTGGTTAATCTAAGTCACCCAGGATGCACGAAGCACATTCTCCACACATCTGCCAGTCAGGTTTTCAGTGAAACGAACTTAAAGGAAACGCCACAACATCAGAGCCAGAAGGACTACGTAACACGGGCCTGTCATGGGAACTCACTGCCACGCCAGCTCTCTCCACCCAATGCTCTTCGTGCCTGTCTGGGTTGGTGAATGCCACCAGCTACTTAGGCACGAGATGTTGAGTCATTGGTTTTATCTTTAATAGTTCTTTTCCCCAAATAAAAACCCCTTTCCTAAGGCTACACACTGTAGCCCTCACCCTATTCATTCCTCAGATGGGCTCTCCCCAGGGCAGGCGATCCGGCTCACCTCAGAACTGGCAGTTACTGAGTTAGATGAAGGAAAGGCCCAAAGCTCATTAAGGCCCACATCCTGGGCCTGTGTCAGGGCCCCGGGGTGAGTGCGACCCACTCCCTGCTCTCAGGAGCTCACAGCAGACAAGAAACCAGCCAGCCCACGTGTGATCAGTCCTGTGTGCAAATGCCTCTGAGGACAGACAGCTGAGGACAGACAGGGACGAGGCACAGCCTGCACCCGTGCAGCCATGTGATGACTCTGCTCAGTTCTAGGCCACACGGATGATGGTTACAAGACAGCAGGAAAGAAATGTAGTTGTGATCTTAAGGCCCGAGAGACTACTCTCTCTAATTCCACTCCTCACCATTCTACTTCCTTTTCTGCTTGTATGTTGGGATGGAATATCCTCTTAAAAACATATCCAGTCAGTAAAACATCTGTGTTGGTCATGTTAAAAACAGGACAGTCAAAAGCATGACCTATAATAATCACTATCAATTATATGATATTTTTATACTTATATACTTACAAAAGATTATTTCTAAATGGCCAAAATGAGCACTCAAATAAAAGAGAAAAGGCAACAGATTATTCAAACAAAAACAATATGCAAATAAAAATATCAGTCAAGTGGTAGTTTTTACGTAAAAAACTAAAAATACAAAAACTGGTTCTTGATACCCTATCACTTATCATTTATTTACCAAATAAGGTTATCAATTTGAGTTATATCGTAACTAACAGTTCCAAGATACAATGAGATTTTCTCTTTTAAAAGTCACTACCTTCTAAAAACTGGCAACTTTGCACTAAATGGCAGCACTAGAGGCGGCACCCCCGGCAGAGGGCTTTATCTTGTTCTCCAGATTTCACCCAGAAAGAAATGGTTACAATGTCACAGACCCTGAAAAGCACACTCCTTCCCCCACCCCAACTCCCAAATTTTTTTAAATTGAGGTATAACTGACATGACATTGTATTAGTTTCAGGTATACAAGAGAATGAGTCGATATTTGTATACATTGCAACAATCACCACAATAAGTCTAGTTAATATCCATCACCATACATAGTCAGAAAATATTTTTTCTTGTGATGAGAACCTTTAATGTCTACTCTCTCAGCAACTTTCAAATACGTAAAGTAGTATTATTAACTATAGTCACCATGCTATATACATTACATCCCTAGAACAGTACCTCTAAGCCACTCTGGGTGTCTTAATTAAAAAAAATAAAATCAGCTAGAGGTGTGGGGGTTACTAAGAGCAAATTCCATTAGCACCAGAATGTCCTTAAAGTACCAATATCTAGATATACTTGAATACCCTGACAAATTCAAGTTTTTCATTCTGATGTTTGGTACTAAAGATAATGATTTAGAATATAAATCATGTGTTTGGGGCTTTTTTTTTTTAAGTCTATCCTCAAATACAGTTTTCCAGAACTTATTTTATAACAATGCCAGTTACAAATCTTACTTTGCTTTTATGATGACTGAGGGTGGTGGGTATGGGAACTGAGAGATGTTTGAAGTGAACGTGAATTTCTTCTAATGCTTCTAAACTTAAGTATCTCTCACATTTATGTACAAGAGCCACTTATATGCATGATATATCTGGGTTTTTCCAACTAGTAATATATTAAGCTTTCCATGACAGTAAATATCTGATTCTTTTGGGTAAGTGCCTACAATTTCTGAAACATACCAAAAATGAAAATAAATTTGCCACTCAAAGCCACACATTTAATACCAGGGAGCATAATTTTTTTTTAAATAAAATCTTTGCTGAGTAGAAGAATGATTTGCTTTCTTTCATCAGTCATTTTTATAATACCACATTCAGTCAGAGAGCATTGGGCTTGTCTCAGACCATAGGTCCTGACCATCAGGGAAGAGAAGGCTATGCACTGCAATCAATCCATACCACCAAAATTACCAAAACAAGTGGGCCTTCCTACCATACTGAACATCCAAGACACACAGTCATGTGCGAGGGAAACTATCTCCTTCCACACCCCTTGGCATGAGGCTCTCTTGACTAATAACTTATATTTTAACAACTTAGCAGAACCCCACCTCAGAGCATGATGGCATTGTGACAGTATCAGGTGCCTACTAGCTGATAGTTTAATCAAAATTAAATTTATCTGATTCTTTAATTTTTTGATTAGCAAGTGTTACCTGCAGCTGATATCAAGGCAAAGCTTTGGCATCTTTCTTTAAAAATACGCTATTTTTCATTTTTTTAAAAGTCTGATCATAAGTTTAAATATTTAAGGAAATATTTGATTGATTCCTACAGAGTGAAGTAAGAAACTTTCAAGACCATTGTTCATAAATTGAAAATTAAAATGAATCCCACCGATTCACAACTAATTATTTAAACATAACTACTCTCAAATTTTAATTTTCAAAAACCATTAATACACAGTGATACTTCTTGCAAATAGCACTTGAATAACTCAGAATCAGAGAGAAACTCCTGAAAATTAAAAAATCATACCCAAAAATGAATTATAATTATAATGATATTTTATAGATGATAGATAATGGTTTGATTTGGGACAGAAAATGTAGATGGTCGTTATATGACAGGCTAACACTAGGAACTGGGAGTTAGGAGACTGTCTTATAAAACCAGTTCTACATACACCTACTGTCCCACAAAATACATTGATAATCCAAAGTAACAAGCCAGAGAGGGGAAAATACACTGGAAAATTCACTTCCAGCATTTTCAAAAGGTACCGTTCAAAATTCATTATACTTTAGAACATTAGACTTCACTCACAATAAATTTGATTGAAAAATAAATTATAAAAGCACCATAACCATAATTATGCCTTTCTTTTTTTCTGATAGATTTTTACTACAGGAGCTTCAGAGCCTAATGCAATTAATTTCAACTCTGCCACTTTTTAGGCTCTGCAACCTTGGGCAAATCACACCACTGCCTCCTGGAGACCCTTATTTCTTCACCTTCTCTAACTTAGAAAATTACGTTAGGACCACATGAGCTAATTAGAGCTGAAAGCATGGAGAAGAGCGGCTCCAACAGAGGAAAAGCAAAGCACAGTGGCAGAGTGAACAAGCTTTGGCTGAGAGGTCAGAAGAATGGCTTGCTGGCTTGTCAATGTAGCCTTAAAGCTGCTAATCACTTAGCTTCGGTTTCCTTATCTGTGAGATGGGAGTAACTCTACATCTGGCAGATATACTATGAAGGTGAAATGGGATATAATCAGTGAAATGTATGAAGCTCCCGCAGTGCCAGGTACAGGGTGGATTTTCTCTCTATGCAAATGTCCTCCACCCCACCCTTCACAGACAAGCTTTCCTGAGAAACACACGCAACAGAGAAAACAGAGGGAACCCAGGCAGAAAAAATACCACTTAAGTGATGCACACTTAATTGCCCAGTTACTGAGCAAGGGGTTACTGAGTTTCATATTCTTCAAGCATTGACATACATAATTTTCATTTAATATTTACAAAAATCCTACAAGGCATGTATAATTGTCCCTATTTTACAGATGAAGAAACTAAGACTCAGAGAAGTTAAATAACTTAACCAAAGTCACAGTGCTAGCACTGGGGGGGCCAGAATTCAAAGGCCAGGTTCTTGACCACCTTGGCAGCCTCTGGCCTGGGGCTGGCATCTGTCATACCTGCCCATAAGCTACACTTGAGCTGCACATGTATCTGCACTCCATGGCAGTGTGCCACATTTTTACATTTGCATACACAAATGGCATTAAGCCATAATTACCTTTTAGCAGCTTACTTTTTCACTAAACATTGTATTTTTTTTTCAGATTTAGTCATATTAAACAGCTCTAGTTCAAATCCACTTTAACCACAACTTAGTTTTCCATTATATGACTACACTACCATTTGTTTTACCCAGTCTGCCAATGGACCCAGACTCCTCCTAGCTGATTTTTCATTATTACCAGCAGTGCTGCAATGAACACCCTTCTGCATGTCTCCTCACTCAAGGGCAGAAATCTGTCTCTCCAAGGCAGGGCTGGCAAACTCAGGCCAAATCTGGTCCATTTTGTTTTTTGTAAATAAAGTTTTACTGGAACTCAGCCATGCTCATTCATTTACATATGGTTGCTGCCTATTTCATGTTACCACAGCAGAGCTGAACAGCGAGCACGACAGAAACAGCATGGTCCACAAAGACTTAAGCATTTACTCTCTGGCCCTTTAAGTGAAGTTTGCCGACCCCTGCTCTAGACTATATGCCCAGGAGGGGGGCAGCTGGGTCTTCAGCTGTGTTCACCTTCAACTTGACTGGGTACTCCTCCAAAATGTTAGTACCATTTTATACCCTATCTGCAGCGTATGGCAACCCTCCACACAAACACATACACACAACTTGTTATCTGACTTTTAACACTGGCCAGTAGCATAGGTTTTTTACTATTGCCTTAAGTTCCTTGATACTGAAAAGGCCAAGCATATTTTCAAATACTTAAAAAACATTCAACAACATGGTAATGGTTATTCATTCAACAAACACTGCTCCTGATGCAAGGATACATCTGCTCTGAAGCAACAAAAGAGGTGTATTATGTTCAACATATATGCAATGTGTTTATCAACCAAAATATAATCTGATGAAACTACATGGTCAAGAAATTGAAGAGTTAAATTTCTGTTGCAGTTTGAACACTTAAGAACTGTGGGTTAAACTGTAACATTTCCAGAGTATCTCGCCTGGCTTTAGTCATTTGCATATCCTCAGGGGTGGAGAGAAGTTCATCTCCATATCCATGGGTAATTACGGGGCAACCGAGGGCATGCCTGAACCTGAGAGTTTAAGGGGAGAGGCTGGCTTGCTTCCTTCCAGACCAGGGGAAAGAGACAGCGCTGGACTGCAGTTTGTAAGCAGTAAACCGGTTTTAAACTTTATTTCTCCCTCTTGACTGACTGCGGTTTTTCGAGGTATTTTGCCCCGGGACATCCTTTCCCCGGACTTACAAGAACATAAATAAGTTTGGAAGCTACACCTGCCTGATCTGAACGGGCAGAAGTTCAAGTGCTTTTATAACGTTTTTAAGAGTATGGAAGAGGGTTTATGATATGATAAATAAGAAAAGCATTTACTTCTTCATGAAAACATTCATTGAAAGCTTTCTCTGCATAAACAATACACAGAGTGCTCAGGCAGAGGCATAAGACATGTTGCCTGCTCTCAGGAAGTTTGTCCACACTATATGGACAAACATGCACGATCTCCAACGTGTTAAAAATTTATAAAAATAGAAACTAGATCCAAACATTAATAATGGTTTATACGGAATATGACTGACTTTGGTTTTTATATTTTTAGTGTTTCCAACTTCCTTCAATGAGCACATATTACTTTTACAACTGAAAATAAAGGATATTTTTTATTAAGACCAGGATTAGGATATGGTGACAACTGTCTACTGGGACCAGACCCCTGTGTGGCTGTCTTCTGCGTGTACACAGATAAAAAGGAGAAGGACAAGACCCGAGGAGGCCAAAGCACGACACTGCCCCAGTCACCTGTTTCTTGGGTCACGCGTGGAGACTTCTCTGGATCACACTCCCTGGACCCCGTGCCCAGAAGGAGGAAGCGGCATGTGAGGGTCTTCCCGTGGCGTGGGTCCTTGTAAAGCTCAGCCTTCTTTGGCACAAGACAAAAGGAAAGGCCAATGTTGCTGGAGCCCCTCTCCTGTTAACTAGAAGTGACCTTGTGTCTGGGAAAGGCGTACAGACTTGACTTTGGCCAGCAAAAGCAAGCATCAGACAGCTTGTCAGTCTTTCTTAATAAACTCAAAAGTGTAGACAGCAAAGGAGATGATGAGTTTTGTTTTAAATCTTACCCTGGCTAAACTAATCCTCATTATGAGAACATGCTTACACCAGCCTACCCCAGTCTGAATATTAATACTGACATAAAAGTTTACTTTCCTAAGCAACAAAAGAGGTGTATGTTATGTTCAATATATAATACAATGTGTTTATTAACCAAAACAACAATCTGATGAAACTCCATGGTCAAGAGATTTGAGAGTTAAATCCTGCTGCAGTCATCTGGACACTGAAGAACATAAATAAGTTTTGAGGCCAGGCATACAAGATGGAAGACAGAAACCTAAGTGCTATGAGTGAACCTTCTTATTTTTGCTCCCACTTTGAGTTGATTAGCTATATTTCAGCATGTCCCGTCTCCTGCGATATTAAATAGAAGAGCAGGAATTCACAAACCAAAAACCCTCAAAACTTAACACTACAAAAGATAACAATGACACAACCTTTTCTAACGGCCATACTAGCTAGCAATTTGCAGGGGATCTGTGGCAAGGTCGTATCTGAGATTGTAGAGTAGTTTCTCCTATCTTATCTTGTAAACAGAGAGGCAGCTGCTGAGGGCTGAAGAATGCAGACACGGCTGTACATAAAAAACAAAAAAAACCAGGGCCTAGCAAACTGGTGGCATTCTAGTAGGCCAGGAAGGCAGAAGGATCTTGAGCTTAAGACACAGTAATATATATACCTGGTGATGTTAACCTGCTTTCTCCTCTTCTTTATTTCCACCTACCACAACCAAGAGTCTTGCAAGGATTAGATAATGTGGAAAAAATACTTTGAGAACCATAAAGTGCTAATAATAGAATAGCTACCATTTAATGGGAGCCCTCTGTGTACCAGATAAGGTGATAGGCACTTTCTACAAGTTTTATTTCGTTTTTCCTCACAAAAATTTGGCCAAGTTTGGTTTCATTACCCTTCTATTACCAAAAAGGAAAATGCAATTATGTGACTTGTTTCATATTGCACAGCTGATTGAACACAGGATTCCAACCCAAAGCCTTTGCTCTACCCCAGCCCATCTCATCAACGTAGGGGTGTAGAGTGAACAAAATGTAGAATTCCAAATGTAGAATAACAAAACCTGGTGCTTTAAGGCTCTTTTAGAACACTGTGACTAAACAATAGGAAGAGGTTCTGAGAGGGACTCGGCTGATCAAAGGTCTCTAATAGGCACGTGGGGTACCTAAGCCACCCTCCAGGAGGTACAGGCTCAGCCTCCCCTCTTCTCCACCAACCCCGACCAACCCTAGCCAGGGGGCAGACCCACGCACTCTTGGAGCCTCCTCCTCTTCCCTCACTCAGATAAAATGGGAGAATGCACGTCAGGATCCCTGCAAGGCGCTCAGCAGAAAAGATGCTGTCAGGACCCACCCTCCTCTCGCCTGAGCCAGTGAAACGACACGACGCGGGCCCCGCTGCTTCTGGCCCCAGGC
Organism: Manis pentadactyla; assembly: GCF_030020395.1. Classification (NCBI taxonomy): domain Eukaryota; kingdom Metazoa; phylum Chordata; class Mammalia; order Pholidota; family Manidae; genus Manis; species Manis pentadactyla. The sequence continues at coordinate 9,242,345 of NC_080029.1, forward strand.
TTGACTCGTCCCTGGCCCCTGGAGTCCCAAGCCAGGACCCAGGAGTCATTCCTTCCTTGTCTCTCTCCCCACAAGCCTCTCCAAGCCAGGCTCCTACAACAGTCCCCTGCCCCCCGCCCTCTGAGTATCTAAAACAAATACGCTTGTTTCTCCCATTCCACAAGATCTCAACTAAGATCAGTCCAAAAGCTGTGTCAGCACCCAACTTGTAGCAACAAGCGAGGACGGTCCCTAACACCGAGACTTGGAGTACAGGAGGCCAGCTTCTGACCCCACTAGTCTCAATCAAGGGCAACCTCGGCCCTCCCCGACCATGGACAGCACCAGCTCCTTCTCCAGAAGCCAGGCCTACCCGCTCAAAGTGTCCCCTAAAATGCCCACCTCCTAGTGGTTCTTATTGCGCCCTCTTTGCCCCACTTCCCAAACCCTGCAGAGCTGGGTGCCAGGCTGCTGACCTCTCTCAGCTAACTGAGCCTCGGAGAGCTCGCCTACTTCAGCTGTGCGTGAGGACCGGTGACCTGCCAGGGCTTCCCCTACTGCCCGAGCTGGCCACAGCTCCAGAGCCCCAGATCCTCAGGACCCAGTCCAAGTCCACCACGCCCCACCCCAGGCCCCTAGTCAGAGTAGTAATCCGTGCCCCAACTCGGCCGGAGTCCCCGGACAGACCTGCGCAACAGACCTCCGGCCCCGCAAGGCCGTCGCCCCCACCCCCGCAGGGCCCTGACCTTGCCGCATCTGGGGGTCGTCCAGCACGTTGTAGGCCGCGTAGTCGCGGACGCCATGCAGCCGCAGGATCTGCACCACGGCGTTGCTGAAGCCGCACTGGGGCTGCTCCGGCGTCCCCTTGAGGAAGACCACCACCTTATCCTTCTTCACTAGCGCGTCCAGCTGCTCCGCCGACCCTCCGCCACTGCCCACGCCCGAGTCCGAACCCGCCGCCCGCACGCCCGGGCCCCGCAGGCCTCCGCCGCCACCCGCGCCGCGGCCCCAGCGGAGCAGAGCCGCTGCCGCCCCGCGCAGGGAGCTAGTCATCCCTGCAGCACGCCGGAGCCCTCAATAACCGGGGACCTCGGCTCACCACTCGCAGCCTTCCCCTGGCCTGCGGCGCTCCGGCTCGGACCGCCCCACGGAGGCCCTCATTGGGCCGGCTCCGAACTGCTCTTCGTGATTGGAGGATACTGGCCCGCAATTACTCGGTTCTACCAATCAGATTACTCATCCCTCCCCAACAGGTTAGAGGTGGTCCTTACGCCTGCACTTCAACCTACAGCCTTACTGTTGGCCATCAACAACCGCTTTGTCAGTTGATTGGAGAGAGTGGTTGTCCATCAGGGCCGGCTCAGAGGCAAGGAGAGGCGAAACTAGGGGGAAGACGACTTCCCTCCGGAGGGTAGTCGGGGCTGCTGGGATACTCGAGATGACTGGGAGAGGCTCTGGGCGGTGTTTGGCCGTTCCGCGGAACGCTGGGAAGGGGTCACTTCCAGAAGAAGGTTCCGGTTCCTGTGTTAGGAGATAGCTGAGTTACCATGGCAACGCAGTTGGCTGGTGTCAGGTTCGGGCCTTAGGCCGGTGGCCCGGCTGGAGCAGGCCTGAGTCCGCCGTTCCCAGCTGAGGTGAGCGACCCTCGCGCCTCCCTTAGGCGGCGGCCGGCTGCGGCGGTTCGTAGCTGGAGCGGGGTCGGGCGGGGCACTAGCGGCCAGGCCTGAGGCCACGTGTCTGGGCCCTCCCTCGGCCTTGCGCGCACGTGGGACAGAGCCCTAGGCCGCCCCATGGCTCCTGCCTCTGCTATGAGATTATTTTTCCAAAACAACTTTTATTTTAGAAGTTTGTAAAGCGTTTTCATCTGTATGATCCCCTCAGGGGTTGGGGCTTCGCTGACTTTCCACCCCACATAAGCCCATGGATTTAGGTCCAGGAAAGTTTTGTTGAATGGGGAGCTACGAAGGGAATTGGTTCCTTCGAGAACCGTATTCTAAGCAGCTGTTGCGTGCTAGGGCCGGTGCCTCCGCGTGATCTCGAGACAAACCTGGTGCCCAAACCTAGTAGTGTGAGAAAAAGCAGGTGCACTGAAGCAGGGTACAGGAGAAAAAGCCTTCCTAGGCGCATTGCTTTCTCCATTCTCCACTGTACTTTCTACACCTTGACATGCATTTATTGGTTGGGTTATTGACATCCCAGGCACTCGATTAAATTCACTCCTGTGTCCTCCAGACCTAGAACAGTGCCTGGAAGAGCTGGACTTAGTGAAATGGCTGCATGATCTGTAGTCTTGGACCTGCGCTGGGTTGGTGGTACCCTAGAGCACACCAGACTTGCAGAAAAAGCATACTCCAGAGGAAGCTGAGGCATGACTGCCCAAGAGCCAGCGGTTCGATGTGCAATTTTCCTCTGATAGTTCCTGGGTACTGTTGCCACGGTGGTAATGACTGTGCCATGTCATTATCTATTCACCAACAGTAAGAGAAGCTTTGCAGTCGAGATATTGTTTAACAGATGGAGTGGTTTCTGTTGGACACTAAGTACTGCTACAAATTACTTCTTAAAAAACTTTCAAAAGATTGTTGCTGGAGGTGACCTGTTTATGGACCTGTTTATGCTTTGGAGGTGCTCAAATCTTAAATCAGAAAATTAACATACATGCTATCATCAAGCGGATCTTACAGTCATTCAGCACAAAACTTGAGCCTGACAAACTGAAAATAAACCCAAGACATTACTCAGAAGTGCTCCTCAGTGACCTATTTATTTCATCTCCATTGATGTTCTTGATGTTTGGTAGTTTTCTGATGTGGGACCCAAAATTGATCAGCTTCTTAAAGAATTCTTCTTTTTTCCCCCAGATTCATTGATTCCAGGTATATCAGAGGAACAAGCATCATGAACAGAAACATATATGCAATGCTGTGATGCTGACGCATAACTGTTGTTTCAGAAGCCCAACAGTAGAGAATATATAATTTCCAAGATCACCTACTTTTTAGTCGTGCTTACATTGTACTAACACCTTTTTGAAATAAATATTGGCTGTTTGTTCCTGAAAACCCAAAATGCTGATTGCCTACTTTAAACTGTCTAATCTGCTGTTGTGTTGACTGGAATAGGGAAAATTTGCACACTTAATTTCTGAGGATGCAGACATGGAGCAGTAAGGAGGACTAGCATATCTCTTGCTCAGTGTGTAATACTGACTTCACAAGAGTAGTTGTGTTTTTTAGTTGTCAAACATTTTACTAAAGAGAATAATTCTATGAAGAGTAATCCTTAAGCAGAAAGAATACAAAGCCTGTGTTTTTCAAACTTAATAGTTTCTGGGTGTAGTAGGGTATGAGTGAACACACATGAGATGTAAAGAGATGAGAAAGCAGGTCGGTGCTCTTTCAGGGAGCTCACTGGGGTGCCTTCGATAGCATGGTCAAGGGCAAGGAAATAAATCATGTATCCAAACCAAAGAAATTGAAACAATACATCTAAATTTAAGTTTTTAGTAAAGCAAACCACAAATACAAGATGTCCTATTTGTTGAACATACTCCTTTTTATCTTTGCTTTAAAACCACTCTTGGAGTATTGGCACCAAACATCAGTGATTTAAGGAAGTGAAGAAAATAGTATTCAAAATGTTTCTCCCAAAGCATCAAACTCATATATGATTCAGCATAGTAATTTTGAGGTTTCTCTGTAGAAATTCTGTATTGAAAGCATGACAAAAATACACTTCTTAAACTAGTAGTTGTCAGAAACCTGCACCGATGCTCAAACATATTTGGCTGTTTTGAACAGATAAGTCAATCTTTTATTGGTTCATGATCTCTCCCATGTGAATATTAATGGGGAGGTGAGGGTGGAATTACACAGAAACTTAAGAGAATCCTGGGATTTGGGTCAGAACATTAAATTAGGCCCCAAACTAAATAATCACGCCATGTAAACATGCTTAGACATCCTAAAAATATTTTTCTTCCCTGTGCTTATTTATAGATAATGCTTTACTACATTTGGTAAAATTCTTCCTTTCCACCTACTCCTTCAGAAGCAAATTCACCGTTGAATCCATAGTTAAAACCTTGAAGATTTGAGATAGTTTCTTTGTATATATTAACTAAATGAAGAGTAGGATTACTGAGCCTAAGACAATGTTTTACTTGAATGCTCAACATGTCTGTTTACCAATCTTGACTTCTGTCTTAAAATCTGTAATGCATTCTAGCAAAGAGGGTGTGTTTCTGTGCATAGGATATGTGATAGAGAATTGTTTAGGTCCAAGTTGGTCATTTTAAGAGAAAAGTGGCTGCTTGGGTTGTCCAAGGCGTTGAGCCTCTAAACATTCTGAGCTAAAATAGCATTTGAAACACAGAGTACCAGAGACCTGAGCTGGAACCTGAAACTTTCTCTTGTGCGCTTACCTATTATCCAGTAACTTTAGTGCATCACTGCAACCCTGGAATTAACTTGATTCCCCAACTACCCTAAAAATAATATGTGTGTGAAACCAAGGCAATGCCCAACCCTCCGAGAATTTTTGCTAATCCCTAATACAAAGATAGAAATGCCTTTTGGATTTTTACTACGTCTATCTGACAAGACAGCTGTTGTAATAAATACTTCTCTGTGCGTGGGAGTGGCTCAGTTCTGCTAATCGCTGTTTCCCTTATCATGTGGGCTCAGCCTAGAGACATGAAGGGCCCACTTCCACTCTCCTGCTTTCCTTATCTGGGTAAAATGAAGAGAAATGGTGTAAATTGATTAGTTCAGTCTTGAACAGACCATGGAAGATGCAGGTGGAAATGGATCTACCAAGAAGCATTTATGAAAAGCCTAGATGCCCAGCACAACCTGTATCTGTTCTGGGGTTTGGAATATAAAGGTGGGAGGCTCGGGTGCCAGGCCTAAGCTTAAGAGTTCTTTTTGACTCTCCATGGAATTTTCCACCCCCCTTATCTTCCCCTTCCTGGGTTTGTGAAAAATGTACTTGTTAGGTCTGCAAAGGGTTATGCCTATTTCAAGATATCTTTATGTAAGGGTTGCAGGGTTTGAAGGAATCTGTACTCTCTTTCTCAGCTCCTAAACATTTGCACCCCCAAACAGTATCATCTTGCATGCATAGCCAACTATTTTGTTCTTCAGGTTTCATGGACATGAATTCATTTACATTGATCCTAAGAGAATGGTTCTCAGACATTTTGGTTCCCAAATTATATCCTCTTTCCGGTATTTGTAACATCTTTTTGACAGGCTTGAGCACTTTGGGTTCCTCTCTTTTAAGTTTTGGTACTTGCACAAGCACTTCTTAAAGTCCTACTGCCGAATCATAGCATTACCAGCAAGTCCCACAGAAAATTAAATATTCCTGAATTATCTTTGCTGGCTTTGCATTTGTGTATATGGAATATAGATGAGCTTTTTATACATTGTGAAACTAAAATGATAGCAATTTCAATCCAGAAATCCAATAAAAAAAAAAATAGGAGCCATAGCTTTTCACTTCTGGAAGTGGGGACACTCTTTTGTCCCCATGCTGCTTTTTTGCATAGAGGACAGAAACTCCCAGGCATTTAAAATCAGACACCTGCTGGACTTTGTTATGTTGAGAACCTTACTTTATTCAGATCCTATCTCCTAAGGTGATAATAAGAATTGAGTTTTAATCATGTAACATGGTAAGGTTTGATTAAAGGTGATAAAAGAATTGACTTTCCCTCAACTCTCTGTGGAATGAAAGGTTTTGTTTTGTATTATGCGTTTTACCAGCAGAAGAGTTTCCATAACTCAAAACTGTTACTATATTCCAGCAACTTCTGAAAAGGTGTCTGTCTGGACCACAGAATATAAACAACAAGGAGCCATCATGTGTCAAACCTGTTAAGAAAATGTATCTGTTAGCGGTAGTTTATGTCTGCCCCTGGTATTCACTGAGTTTGCAGCCAAATGAATATTTAGAACATGTTATTGTCCTCTTTTGAGTGATTGCTAAGATGTGTTGCCAAGGCCATATGCTATTTATGATGACTCAGAATTTCACTTAGTACTTCAACCTTTCAGCCTTAATAATTTCATGATTCCAAAGTTAAATCTTGCCATCATGCAAATCTATTGCTCCAGCCTTCTTCAAGAATTGATCTAACAAAAGATAAGAAATTCACCCAAACTTCATGAAGAGGGGCAGTGGTTTGGAAATGACATGAGATACTAAATATTGAATTAAAAAATTAAATATTTGTTCTGCTTTTATGACCAGAAAATCCCAATTAACTCTAAACTTTACACTTTCTTGAATGTGTAACCTACTGAGGTATAATTAACCGATACCAAATTTATGTAAGCCAGAGTTTCAGAGTTTTAATAAAAAACTCTATTATAAACTAATTTTACTCTGTAAAAAAAAAAGGGTGGGAGAGGACTTTGTAGAGACCTTACTTGAAAAATTGAGTGACCAAGAGGAGAAGGTGGCATATTTTCAGGCCTGCTCCCCCAGTGACCTGGTGTTTTCTTTTCCTATGGTAGCCTGTGTCAGTGTGGCTCCAAGTGTGCGTGTCGGTCCAGTTGGTGAGATATTCCCATTGGTTCATCTCTCTTCATACCATGCAGCTGCTGCCCTGTGATAATTCACATCTACTGCTGGCTGGCTGGGGACAATAATGTCTTCTTACGTGAAGAAATTTTTGCTTGTGTTAAAAATCATTTTTCAAAATTACTGTTTTGAGAAACTTGGGCCACTTTGGTGAGTCTCTGCCTTTACCCTGCAAGGCAGCTAGGGGGCACTAAGTCACTTACTTAGGAAGCAGGGTCAGTGAGAGCCAATACATATCTGCTGTCCGGGTTACATAGAGTGTCTGAGAATCAATCAGCTTGCCTGATTCTAGAAAGAGTCTCTCAATTCTTACCCAGGGCTTGTTCTTATTTTAGGAAACGGCTAACTTGCTTAGTTTTCTAATAAGCCACAAAAGATTAGAAGCAGGAAGTTTGAAAGGCCAACACTAAAGCAGGGAGATGCAAAGACTAACATGTTAACAGGTTTAAAAAATTAAGAAGCAGATACTCTGGGATTTTTTTGTTTTTAAAGCAGTATTCTGGGAGCATGTGATATAGGCAGAAGCAAACAGCCCTCACATGTCAATATTTCTTAAGCATTAGAACCTTATATAATAATTCCAAGTCATCAAGAAAAGGAAATTGTATTCCACATGCTTTGGAAACGTAGTATATATTAGATTGCCAACAAAAAACACACACACACATGGCTTAAAGGAGTTATGTTAAAAAACAGATCTTGGAGGAATGCTTTCTTCCCTCATTATGCCAAATAAACAACTCTATTCTACCTCTCTTATGAACCTCATTAGTCCATGGTAAGCAACTAAAAAATGCTAGATTAAATTAGGTGGTGAGGGATTGAATGACATTGACATAAATTGGGTTTTTCTAAATAGTGTGAAAGAAATGCGGGGCTTGAGAAAGCTCCACTAATATTAGGCCTGGAGACAGCCATCCATAAGGCAAGTCAGTGCTTGCTGTTGTAGTGTTCTATCCAGGATGTACAGAGGCGCTGAAGAATATCACCACTGCACTGCCTGCCGCCCAGCCCTACTGCAACTGCTGTTGAGGACCAAAACCCTTTTCGGGGGGTTTTGTATGTTTCTCCATTTTATTTTATGTGCCCTTCCCCTGCCAGCAGACTGTCAGCTTCTAGTCCTACAGAATTCATTTTCTGCCCCTGGTCCTTAGCACAATACCCAGCACTTAGTATGTGCTCAATGCATCATCCCTGAATGAGGAACATTGTGAATACAGGACAGTATCTCAAATCCCTTACCACGTGAAACTCATAGTGTTTAGTGCCAGTAAATGCATCTGCTGGCTAATTAAAATTTCCTATTTAGCAGATAGGAGCAACCCCCAGATGCTGTCTATAGGAGGTGAAGAAACCGTGGACCATGGAGCACCCCCCAGCTCTGCGCTAAGCAGGACACAGAGTGGGAAGGCACTGCCCCTCGGAGGACCTCAGCCTCAGGATGGGGAGTGTGAGAACGTTAGGACACACAGGAGAGCGGTGGGGTGGGAGGCTGAGGCCAGCCAGCCAGGGCCTCCGGTCAGAGGAAGCTTAGCAGAGGGCGTGGCGTTTGAACAGAGTGTTGAAAGAAGGGTAAAGAGCAGCTATTTACTAAGGAAAGACGTTCCAGGAAGAGGATACAACCAGGGCACAGGCCCTGTGGCCCAGGCGCCCTGCGGGGGAATGCGGGGAGTTTCTTTAGAAATGTGCACATGTGGACACAGCTGAGGGCCTTAGGATTCATCCTTGGGATGAAGGAAGGTCACAGAGAGCGTGTACGTGGCAGGATGCTTGAGAGATGAGCCAGCAGGGTGGTTCAGGATGAACTGGAGGCGGCTGAGGCTGACAGGGAGGCGGGGCTGGAGGCTGCCGTCGGGTCCCCTCCCATGGAACTATGCCGGGCCTCTGGGTGCCATCGGGGAGCGAAGGGCTCCTGGGCAAGCGGTCTTTGAAGGCAGGACTGACAGCGTCTGAAGGCTGGCAGGATGTGGGGAGAGGGCTGGGAAGAAGAGACGGACTCCAGCTTCTCCCCAGGTTGCTGGCTTAGCCACGTAGCTCCTACTTGCTGAGGCGGGGAATTCGGGAAGGGGGAAGGAGGATGAAGGGTTACTCGTGCACATTCTGAGTTTCAAGGAATCCTAAATCATCAGGTTATATCTGTAACGTAGGGGGCGATTATTCAGATCATTGCTTCTTCAGGTCTGCACCTGAATCAAAGCAAGTTGGGCAGGGAGAAGGAGAAAAAGAAGAAAAAAGAAGAAATCTGGAGAATGTAGGCAGTTAGGGAGGGACAGACTGTGAAGACGGAAAAGGAGGTCAGAGGAGAGACGGCAGCGAGTGCTTCCAGGAGACGGGGCCTGGAGCAGGACGTGTGGAGCCACAGAGGCCCAGGAAGCGTCAGAGCGTCGCCCGGCTTTGGCAGTGCTGGGTTGGGGTCCAGCTGTCGCCTTGCTCCATGACCTTGGTGTCCTCTGGCTGTTAATTTTGTGTGTTTGAGGCCAACTGAGAGTTTATAAACTGAACAGACTAGGTCCAGTCCTTTTTTCCACCTTCACCAGTGACACAAGCACACAGACATTGCAGTTTGGGTTCATTTGGGTGATGAAACAGTCTTGACTGCTGAAGCTGGCAGGACGTGTGGCTGCCTTCTCTCCTACCTGTTTATGGGGGTTGCTTGTTTGCTGAATATGGCTTTTTTAATTAGCCAAGAGGTGCATGCAGGGGCCATTGCCAGTTTTCTCTGCATCCCAACTCTCCCTCAAAGGAGAGATGTGGGATGAAAGGTCTAGAATCCCAGGCTGGGTCATGCGAGGTTGGCAGGTGCAAGGTCGTGTGGGTGTCTGGGGCCAGCTGTTTGCAGCAAGACTCTAAGGTTTGGTGGAGGGAGGCTCCTGCAGTGAAACGGCCTTCTCTGCTGGGAAATGTCTTGGGCCGTTCAAGAATTGTCATTAGGATCAACAGGTGTCTTATGGACTTGTGGACCTGTTTGACACAAGCCCCTGAAAATCCACTAACAGGGTGTGCCTCACCCCAAGTGTGGGCTTCCCCAAAGAACACAACCTTGTCTGCTCACCTGTCAGTGCAGGGGTGGCCCACATGCCCTGCCTGAGTTCTACTTCCTTAACTCATTGTCAAGGCCACGCCTCTGCGTGTCTGCCAGGCGGGACTAGAGGCCTCCCTGGCTTCCTGGGCACACTGCCTATCACACAGCGCTTCTAATATTATCACATGCTCACAGCAGCCCCGCCTGCCAGAGGCAAGGAGAGAACACTTCAGCAGATTTCAAAAACATGTCTCCAAGGAGCAAAACAGTAAACGATTTCTCTTCCTCCTCAGTGGAGAAGCCTTCCTGACAGCCTCTTCATGAGTGGCTCTCTGTCGTGAAGTCTTGTTCGCAAGCATAGTAATCAGAGGATTTAATTTCCCCGGGTAGCATATGTTTGCACAGAACTTTACGTTCGTAGTACATTCTGATCGTCCTTGTTCTCTGTGATCCTCATGACAGCTCCTGCAGGGAAGACGGGCTGGAAGTGGCCCCATTTCTGGGTGTGGGGACTTGTGCGTGGCTCTCGGCAGCTGGGGAAAGCAGAGCCCGGAGACACACCACGTCAGGAGATTTTCATCCAATGGGCTTTTCACCCTGCCAACCCACCCCAGCACGGGCAACACTCGCATCATCAAGGCTGCATTTCGGTTTCAGATCAAAAGCAAATAAGCCAGGTTCTTAGTATGGTGTGTTGCAATCAAACTGATGAAGCTGGGAGGGCGAGGGCAGCCACCCCTGTGCCAAGAATAATTGCACATCTTACATGTTTAGCAGCTGAAGAAAGAGTGGAGTATGGATGTGACCTCCCAAGTACCCAGCAATTCAGAGAACACAAAACCACAGTCATTGTCTGAAATGGGCTCAGCTTGCCCTGTGTGTTAATGGTTTATATGAAGTTGGGACTCTGACGTTTTTCTTGCTGCGTAATCAACATAACCAGAGAGTTCAGGGTTCAGCCCTGCTGTTTACACACACACACACACACACACACACCCTGCTGTTTACACACACACACACACACACCCTGCTGTTTACACACACACACACACACACACACACACACACACACACACACACGCACATACACACACTTCCCAGCTGCTGCTCCCTTTATCCCAGCACATACCTCAGGTGCAGACTTCTCACCAGTTACTAGAGCTGGCACTGTTCTTTGCAAAGTACCTTAATTGCTCATCAATAACCTTAAATAAGGAACACTTGACATTAATGAAGCCAGAGTTTAACATTTTGGGTTCCACATAGCTCTGTGTAAAAACATAACTGAAGAAATGGATTGGAATCTAATCATGACCAGAAAATGGTCCTCAGCTATGGCTACCAGACAGAATATGTAGCCATTGAGAGTGTGGGCTGAGGCCAGAGTACCTGGCTTTGTGCCCTAAATCAGTCACATGATAGCTGTGTGATGTTGGGCAAATTATTACTCTTTCTGTTCCCTCATTCGTAAAATTAGATAATGACAGTAGCTACCCTGAAGGGTGGGGTTGAGGATTAAATATGTTAGTATAAGAATAAATAAGTTAGTATATTTTAATAAATGTCAAAGATCATTATTATTCTCCATCATTCCAGACAGCGCGCTCACATTCCACCTTATCCAGAATGCCTTTTCTTAGACACTTGAGCCTTCACACCTGTCCTCTTTCTGGAATCCTCTAAGAGTGAGTTCTGTGCCGCGCAGTCTAGCATTCGATGACATTCAGTGTCGTCTTGTAATTTCAGTGTGAGTTCAGTATTTCCGTCTTAATGTTGCTTGTCCCGTAGATTGTAAATTCCTGATGGTAGGAATGCAGCTTGCTTTTGTTGGATTTCCACAATTCGTGGGCAATTACTAAACACTTAAACATCCTTGGAGTGTGGTATCACTATAAATAAGTAGGGAAAAAACTGAGGGTGTGGTAATATAGGCACAATAATCAATAGTTAAAACTTAAAAGTGTGAAGACATGTTGACACAAAAACTTGTACTAAAGGTTTATATATAACTAAATATAAATAAAAGCACTAAATGTGTTACTTATCATAGCCCCAAACTGGAAAAACCCAATTGTCCTTCAGCAAGTAAATGGCTAGACAAACCTGGTCTGTTCATACTGTGGAATACTACTCAGCAATAAAGAGGTGTGAACTTGACACAGCAACAACCTGGTTGAATCACCAGTGAATTATGCTGAGTGAAAATGGCCAATCCTCAAAGGTTACATTCTTTATGATTCTATTTATATGACATTCTTGAAACAGCAAAATTGTAGAAATGGGAACAGAGTAATGGCTGGCAAGGGTTGGGAGGGGATCAGAGCAAGGGTGGGAACAGCAGAGGGCTCTTTGCGGTGATGGAAATGGCTCTGTATCTTGAAGGCCTGAGTGTCAGTATCTAGTTGTGATATTATAGAGTTTTGCAAACTTAGGTACCATTGGAAAAAACTGGGTAGAAGGTACAGGGGATCTTGCCATGTAATTTATTTCAACTACATAATCTACAATTGTCTCAAAATCAAATGTTTAATTTTTACAAAAGAGTCAATTGGGTTGACCACTGATAGGAGAAAGCCTCTTTTAGAAGGACTTTATTTTTTAGGAGTGAAGTTTGTCGATTGCACCTTAACTTTTTGCTTCTGTTAGTACTTATTCTGTGGAGTAGACCAACATTTAGTCATGCTAAATGACGTTATTGTCTAACACAATCAAGTTTTACATCTTTTCTTAAATTGGGAGGAGGAACTTAGAGATGATCTCTTCCAATTCTCTCATTTCTCAGATTCAGAAACTTAGAAGTGACCCACAGTTACACAGCTAATTAGCGTCATTAACAAAGATAGGAACCCAGTCTTCCCAGGATCTGGTCCTATGCTTCCAACACACTTCATATTTTTATTTTACAAAAGCAGCACAATTCGTGTGTCTAGAGGAGTGTGTTGAATGACTCTGCTTCCCATACTTTGTGTCTGAGGCAGCTCATTGCCCTGCAGCAGCGGTGGCCCTGCTCAGTTACTGGGTGGCCGCGGCCAGGGGGAAGGCAGCCTCCTCACCACTAGCCGGGCTGGTGGATGTGCTCACCCTGCAAGCACATGGCAAGCTGGAGGGGAACAGACTCACTCTTGGAGAACTGGCTCAAAAAGAAAACAAAGAAAGAAGCTGAAAGCAGAGCCAGGTGGAGAGCCAGTCTCCACACCCAGATCAGGACTTGTCTGATGAAGCACCCTAGAAACGGTCACCCCAGTGTGAGTTTTTCATCTCTGCTTAGCCAGTAGTACTTATTTAAGTCATCACTAAGGGGAAAGAAAGCCAGGCTAGGGGCAGAGAAATGGGAACATAAATGTCCAGAACACCAATTACCACCCAGCGACCCTGGGCATGGCCCCTCCTTTCTGCCCTCTTGCCTCAATTTACCCATTCCTACAACAAGGAGTCAGATAAGCCATAAGAGTCATTCTAGCTTTTGTTCTATGCTTCCTGCGGGGACCAAACACACAAACAGCTAAGGATCACACCTACCAAATCAGACTCGTACAGGATCCCTGTTGAAAATGGCTAATCAATTGCAAATGTGAAACAGACCCAAGACATTTCCCCAGGCTTATTAAATCAGCCCCTGCTTCCTTGTGAGTGGTGCAGGGAACACACGTGGGGGAAAAGCAGTAAGAATTTCACTTTTTGGGAGACATTTTGTGGTGCTGCGCAAACAGCCCCTACTGCCAAATGAGTCAGAATTTCCGGATGGCATAATTTTAGGGCCTAGTTGTGGTTCCCTCTCCGGGGCCATTCTGAAAGGGAGGCCTCAGGGTGGGGTTTCCTGTGCTCAATTCCAGAGACGACAGGAGGGCTCACCCCCCATCCTGTGCCAGTGTTTTCTTTCCAGATAAGTTTCATTTCCTCTGCTTTCTGGAGCAGTGGGTAATGCTGAAGATGAGTTGAAGACTTCACACCCTCCCCTGTTCTCATACCTTGCTTACTTAACTGTTTCCCCTTCTGGATGGACTACAGTGGAATGACAAAAGCCTGCCCTAGAATTAACAAAAAATAAGGCCCTGTCTTTTCTGTCAGCCTTAAGAAAGTATTGGGAAAGTGTTCTGAGAAGAACCAAGCCCTGTAAAACTAAAGATAAGAACAATAGGAACAACAAAGATACTAATATCTGCATGGTATTTTGCAGTTTATGAGATACTTTTATCCCATATATTCTCATCTGTGAAATATTGTTGTTATCCCCACTTAACAGATGAGAAAACCAAGGTTCTAAAGATGTTACATGGCTTGTTAAGGTTCACTCAGTTAAGTAGCAGAGCTGGCCTGGAATTTGGGCTGTCCAGCTCCAAAGCTCCGCAACACATGAGCAGTGAGAGGGACAGTTCATTTCTGTGCACAACACTGCCCTGTTCTCCATATTCCCAGGGACTAGCACACAGTAGGTGCTCAGGAAATGTCTGATGAAGGGCTGGATAGCTGTATGCCAAAAACTAGTGAGCATACCACACCCAGAACAGCTCACATGAGCTGGGTACTCAATACCAGGAATAAAACCATTCAACATAAATTCCTGTTATTAGACCCATTTAACAGAAAGGAAGCCAAGGATGAGTAACAAGCTGAAAGTTGCAAACTTGGGCAATTTGACACCAGAGCTTGAGCTCTTTACTCCTACCTGCAACAGGGCATCCCTTACTGTAGGAAACTGACTTCCATCCTTCTAGCAACCATGCCAGGGCCATCTTAAACCACTGTGCAATCACCTGACCTGTTTATGCCTTACTTGCCTCCATAGAACAGAACTAATTAGGCTTTTCCTAACTACCTGGAGTATCTTTGCAGATATTTAATGAAGAGATCCACATGAAAACACTTGGAAAAGCAAAGAGCATTATCCAAATGCCAAGTAGTCTCTTGTTATAATGGCTAATCGCCCTCTGCAACTTCAGCTTGGATGGTGTCACCCCAAGGCCTAACTTCGAATGGAGTCAGGGTGATAATGAGAAACATAATAGGACACCTAGAGCCAGTAAAGGGCAAGGATGGGAGAAGCGCTTTGTGTGTATCTCCTATGACTCTTAATAACTATATCTTAATGAACGGGCACTAAGGGGGTGTGGCTGGCACTCTGGCATTCTAAATCAAGCTAAGTCTACCCCAGTGCTAATTTTGGGTTTTGGCATCCTGCTCTGGTAAGAATTAGATTTAGGCTAGTTATTTAACTCTTCAAGCCCTGCCTCCTTTTCTTCATCTGCAAAATGGGTGTAGCCACACCTAAATTGTAAAGACTGGAGCCTGCATGGTAGAGAGTTCAACAAATTGTGTCTTCCCTTAGCGGCTTTCATCCCCATCCTAAGGAGGTGAAACCGCCCTGTGCACCTGTAGTTACTCCCAGGAAGAGCTTGGACTAGGGTAGAAGATCTGGGCTGGGGTTGAGGACAAAGGGCTTGAAGGCACTGGGAGACAAAGGCACGGAAAGGTAAGATTTAGACTTTCTCCTGCAAGGTGAAACAGGTGGTGGAGTCGCTGGATTAGCGGTTGGCAGACAGTTGGGAGGATGAGTCCTTCGTGGGTAGGGGCTCCTGGAGAGAAAGGGAGGCAGATCCTTGGGCCTCGGGATCGTAGGGGGTTCAGATAAGGGGTGGGATTCACCTTTCTTGTGGCTCACCGCCCATTGCCGCGGCTCGTCATCCTGGCGGTCTCCCAACCTAGCTTGGCACCCAGAGGTCCCCTGCGCGGTGGCTCGCGAACCGTGGGTGGGAGGGGCCGGATGGGGCGCCCTCACTGTCTGGCTGGCTGATGGGTGTCACTTCCTTCTTGGATTTCGAGCCTCGGGGAGGGGTGCGCCTGCCTCTGCCCCAACCTCGGCTCTGAGAGGGCAACACCTGCCAGCTCCCCAGCCCTCTCCTCAAGTCTGGACCCCAGAGGAACTCCCTCCCTAGATCTAACTTTCCCCAGGGGAGATGGGCTCCGCGCCATCTGCAAGGATGAGACCCGGGCTGTGGCAGGCGGGAGGAGGGGCTGGGGCTCGGGGCGGAGAGGGCACCCTGGGGGCCGGGCGGGGAGCAGGGATGGGGCTCCCTCCCCCGGGGGGGGGGGGGCGGTCTGCGTTGGGCACCGCCGGGCTGATGTCGACCCGGGGGCCCCCGCAGAGCGCAGAGCCGGGAGCGTTCCTCCTGGGCCGGGACGGGGTGGCGGGGCCCCGAAGCGCCTCCTGCGGCGGGTCCCCGGGGGCCCGGGCGAGGGCGGGTGTCCGGGCCCCGCCCCGCCCCCGCCCCGCCCCCGCCCCTCTCCGGAGCCGCCGGGACGCGGGGAGGAGGAGGGCGGCGCGGCCGGAGCTGCCCGCGGCGCCGCGCTCCTGCACCTCCGGGCCGGGTGAGTGGCGCGGGGCCGGGCAGGTCGGGGCCTGGGCCCCCGGCCCAGCCCTGAGGCCTCCCCCAGGGGCGGGGGTCGCCGACCGTCCAGGGCAGTGAGGGGGCGCGCCCGGCGTTGGGGCGGGGGCCCGGGTGACAGCTGCGGCGGGCGGGTATTTTTAGTTTAAATCAAACCAGCCGTTCCTTGCAGCCTGCGAAATCCCCGACCCTTTCCGCTCCCCAACCCCGGAGGTTCAGTCCCCAGGAAAAACCCCCTAAGCCCCTGGCAGCGCGTCGCCGGCGGCCGGGGCGCCTCCTCCAGCCTTCGCTCTGCCTCCGTCTGGGGCAGGCGGACCTGTCACCGCGGGCTCGCGCCGCCGCGCGTTCTCGGCCTGGGCAGTAAACGCGGACGCGAGTTCGCGCTCCCGGCGACCACGAGTTCGCTCAGTGGTACTGGAGGGAACCCAGAGCCGGCGGTGTGGCGGGGTCGAGGGGAAGTCTCGCGCGGCAGGCTCGGTTTCATTCAGATACCTCCCGGCTGTGCAGCCTTGGGCAGCTGCTCAGCCTCTCTGAGCCTCATCCCACATCTCTAAAAGGAGACATAGCCACAGATCTGCAGGGACCGAGGGAGCCCCAAATGGATACTGATTCCCCTTAGGCCTGCAGATCTTGACTCCAGTTGACCTGGTGGATGTGGCCCTGTGGTTAACCCAGGGGCAGTGGGTGCCCCCAAGTAGCCAGTAGACCTCTGTTTCAAAACTCTTGGGCAGGGGACTTGAACTGGGGTGGGTGATAATGAATGCTACAATATTATCACTTTGGCCCTGAAGCTCTGGCTCAAGGCTTCTTTGGAACCCTCTCCCAGGTTCAGGTCTCTTTCCCTTATGAAGGGTTTACTTCCTCCTGGCACTAGTGAGGGGCTTTCTGCTGCCATGGGCTGCCAGTGGGGGAGCCTGGCATCCCTGGGGGTGTGCCCCGGCCCATAGGAGGAGGATAGAGGAGACAGTGGAGAAAAGTGTCCTCCCAGAAAAGGGAGCATGTCACAAAATCACTGCCCTTCTGAGCTTGAGACAGCCTCTCGTTCACCAAGAAAAGAGGACACTGGCCCAGAGAGGGAGAGGG
The DNA here is from genome assembly GCF_030020395.1 of Manis pentadactyla. NCBI lineage: Eukaryota > Metazoa > Chordata > Mammalia > Pholidota > Manidae > Manis > Manis pentadactyla. The sequence goes on from NC_080029.1 coordinate 9,259,400, forward strand.
AGTTTTTCCCAAAGCTGCACAACCAGTAACAGAACCTGGCTCTCCTGGAGTGCCCTGCACTGCAGGGCAGCCCCCAGCCCCCAGGGGTCCAGAGCCAGGAGGTGGCAGGGGTGAGCCCATGCCAACAGGCTGTTTGCTCCTTTTCCTGTAACCGTGCCCCAGCGGGGCTCTGACACATGTGGGTCTGCACATTCCTCAGCAGGACTGTGCTTGGCCACCGACAGCCACAGCTGTGCCAAGCCTGCTGGCCTCGGGGCATCATTTACTGCCAGAGAGTCCCCTCGGAGGGCAGCTGGAGGGGGGAGGTGGCTGGGAAAGCTTATTTCTGGAACTCATCTCTTTCTGGAGAAGGCCCCGAGGAGTTGGTGGTGGTACCTGGCGGGTGGTGGGGAGAGTCCAGACTCAGGTTTCTGCCTCGGGTGCAGGCTGGTCCCCGCAGACACCCATCAGGGTGAGGTTGAGCTCCCCCGTCTCTGTGGAACAACCATCCAGCCCAGGTGCTTTCTTTGTGACTCCCCAGAAGCTGCGGACCTGACCATGCCTGGGTGGCCCTTCCAGCTTGTGATGCAGGAACCACAGGCAGGGGGTTGTTGGGGGATCCCAGCTGGGCTGCAGGATGACCTCTGCCCCTGGGGGCAAGACTGGGCTGGTCCAGCACAACCTCCACAGAATCGTGGAGCCCCTGGGAATCCAGGGGGCAGCAGGGCCTCTGGTGCTGCCCAGCGGTTAGGAATGGGGTGGCTGGGTCCTGCCTTAGCCGTGGAACAGTCACTTCACCTTGCAGAGTTTTGATTTCCTTCCCACCAGAGGGGAGATAACCCTGATGCCTGTGTCATAGTGCGCCGTGAGCATCAAAGGAGACGTTCCATGAACACCATGGTGTGTGGTGCCAGACACAGTCCATGTGAGCAGTTGTCACAGTTCGGGGTGACAGGGCCCGGTTGGGGCCCGATCCCCCCCCCCCATTCCCCCAGCTCTGCCCTTTACCTCTCTTCCTTGATATCCTGGTGTTTGTCAAATTGTGGGGTGGCTCTGGATCATCCCCCTCAGAGCCCATCTGGCCCAGCGAGCTAGTCCATGATCCGGGCAGAGATTTGAGAGGGGCCTGCAGGGAGGCTCCGTGAGTCTGTAGGCTCTTCACGAAGCACGTCCTGTCTCTCCCCACTTATGATTCTGACGGCAGGGCAGGCTGCCATTGCGAGCTTGTTTATGGATGAGACAGATTCAGAGGTGGGGTGTGGTAGAGATAGGGTTTGAACTCAGGGCTTTTAACTTGATGCTCTCCATTACACCACACAACCTGTCTCAAACAATAGGAGGACAGTGTTGCACATTAATCATCAGAACAGTACAGACGAGGAAGGATGCCAGGCATCATTAATGCATTGATATTTGCTGGGAAAAAAAAGATTCTGAGCTTCTTTCTGCTGTCACATGTAAAAGTAGCCCACCAGGGCCACCAAGAAAGGAACCTGGGAGGAGCAGATGGAAGTTACAGAAGTGTCTGCTAACTCAGCACCTGCCAGGGAATCATGGCTTCAGGATTTAGGGTTGATGTGCCTGGGGATGAGCAGCTAGGAAGCAGATGGGACAGTCCTGCAGTCAAAACCTCAATTATTTCATTTCTGAAAAAGAGAGAAAAGGCCCCAACACCCCCTTGAGGGGTTGCTGTAAAGATAAATGAGACAATTGGAGACAACACTCAGCAGAATGGCCAGCAGGATGGGGACATGCTGTAAAGAGGGGTTATAACGGTTTTCATCATTACTAATCCTCCTAATGTAACTGTAACAATGTACCGAGCCCGCACCTCTGCCCGGATTTCGAGGCTGCAGAATTGGCCCAGGGCATCCAGCATCTCTGAAACGCTTTGAAACGCTGAGCAGAGAGCTACTAAGGAAGTTACGAAGCCCAAAACACAAATACTAAACAAGTTGTTGAGTGATCCTTACATGACAGGTGAAGTGGTGGCAAAAATCAAAAAGGTGATTGGCTACTTTAATTAAAAGTCAGATATCATGTTGAGGGGATGGCTTGGCACTGGGAAGTCCATGGAGGGCTGTTACAAAGGAATTCACCTTGTACTTATTTGTAAGTACATGTTTGTTTTATGCAAGCCTGTATACATAAATTCTGTTTCAACAGTTTAAGCAAGTTAAAAAAGGCAATAGAATGTAATGCAAAATCAGGCTGGTTATCTTTGGTGGGGCAGAAGGTGCAGGATCAGGGAGGGCCAGCTCCACCTGCAGTGGGATCCATTATCTTGTTTCTTTGGACCAGTGGTGGGCTTGTGGGTATTACTTTAAAATATTTTTATGGCTCATCATTTACAAATATCTACGTACAATACATAGTTGGCCTGTGAACAAAATAGGTTTGAATTGTGTAGGTCCACTTTTACAGAATTTCTTCAATAAATATATTAGAAAATTTTTTGGAGACTTGCAATAATTTGAAAAAACATTTTCTTTTCTCTAGCTTACTTTATTGTAAGAATACAGTGTAAAGTACATATAACATACAAAATCTGTGTTCATTGACTATGTTATGGCTAAGGCTTCTGGTCAATAGTAGGCTATTAGGAGTTAAGTTTTTGGGGGAATCAAAAATTATATGAGGATTTTCCACTATGTGGGGGTCAGCACTCCAACCCCCACACTGGTCAACGGTCAGTTGTATATTCCATTGTATATATCAAATGGAACATTTTCACAAATCTCTCTTAGAAAATCAGAGTCTTCCCATGGATTCAAATGTTTCTTCCCACAGATCCAAATGTTAATCTGGCTGGATTTAAAAGATTAAACAACCACAAATCCTGTTTTATGACAGACACGTGACTTCTCTTTCTTTAGGAGAAGTAATTTCCCTCTTCTGAAGTTCACACAAGAAAATGACATTAACACTCTATGATCTCAGATTATCAACAGGATAAATCAGAGTCCTCCCCTGAGGAGTTTTGCTTCTTAATCAGAAAATGCTGAAATGTTTGAGCTGACAGGAACTTCAGGTCACCTGGACCAACCTGCTAGTGTCATGGCTGAAGGGAGTGCCCCGACCAAGGTCAACATTAGACACATAGGCAGAGGAGTTTGCTCTGGGCTGCCACGCCTGTGTGACTCTCAAAAGGACACCACCGTCACACCTGTGCTACTTCTGTACAAGGGCCACAGCTTCCTCCTGGGGACAGGTGGGAAAACGGGGGGTCAAACTAGTGTGATCATTTTAATTTTAAAAAGTCAAAAGAGAGCTACAACAGGCTGTTAGCACACACTTCCAGAATTTACCTGAACAAAAACATCATCAAAAGAAACAGAAGAGCAGTATTTAGAGTCTCCTTTCCTAGATGAGCCCTCTTAGGACAGCTCCTTACATTCCCACTCTGCATGCTTGGAATCTGTGACGTATTAGTGCCATGAGCATGCTTATCCCCATTTTCAGTTGGGCAAACCCATTCCGAGAGGTTAAATGCCTTGCTCCAGCTCCAGATCACATGGTAGGTAAGTGGTGGAGCGGTGTGCACGCAGCAGCTGCAACCCCCAGCAGCCCGGCCCAGCCTGGCGAGGCCTCAGGACATGCCCTTGTCCAGGGTGATTGGGCGGTGTCCCCCCAGCTGTCAGATCACACAAAGCTCTGAAGGCTGCCGGCTCCAACTGCCAAACCTGCCTCCTAGGACACAGCTTGCTCTGCAGGAAGGGCAGCAATGAAGTGAGAATAGTGGGAACCCGTCCCATTGGGCCCTGGTGCTTTCAGCACTCACTTTGATTCCTAGCCACCACCTTTCTGCCCAATTGAGGATGTTCTTTGGGCCTTCCCTCTGCAGAGCTGTCCACCAAGGGCAACGGGACTCAAACAGTCAGGCATCCCAGGACTGGTACTCTTGGTGGTGGTTTCCTGATGCTCTGTGTGCATGGAGGCAGCCGTTGGGACCCCAGCCCATGTGTTCACCTGGGCAGTGGAGTCTGGGGGCAGGTCCCAGCCCTGCTTTGTGCTCTGGGGCCAGTCAGAGCCCGTGAACCCATTTCTCACCTATCTGACTGGGCTGGTGGTTCCTCCCTGTAGGACAGGGCTTCTGTGAGGCTCTGATGACAGAGAACTTTGCACAAGTCAGGCAGCTTTCAGAGACTGGGAAACAAACCCTTCCTGTATGTGCCTGGAGAGATCATGTGTGTGCAGTGTTCAAGAAGCATTCAGAAGCGACAGCTGCAGTGGAGTCTAAGAAAATGCCAGGACCAGCTGGAACCTTAGAGGTTATCTCATCTGAGCTTCTCTTCTTACCTGTGGGGAAACTGAGTCTCCATGAGCAGAAATGGCTGGCCCAAGTATCTCAGGTGCCTTGGAGCTTATCTGGGATCTAGACAGTGTCCTCTGGGCTAGTACCCTTCCCTTAGAACCATCTACCCTAAATGTCCTTTTCTTCAGCGTTGGTGATGTAACACAATTTGCGGTGATGATTGCTCGAGTGAAAAGGGGAGGCCAGTCTCTAGGGTTGGGCCCTGCTGGCCATCACCAAGGCATGGGCGGAGTAGGGGGGCTACTGTCATCACTGGTTGGACTCTAAGCCAGGAGCTTTATTTGAGATCTCAAAACAGCTGAGCCCCTCCCAAATTCACATTTGCTGAAATGACACAGCAGGCTGACCCACTGGGGTAGCCTCTTTCCTGGTTGTTTCAAAGAGCTGGTCGTTCTTTGGTGATGGGAGGAGTCCACAGTTTCAGACCTGTTTGACCTCCACCTGGGAAATTGTTGATTTCCTGCCCTTTAAAATGGGAGGTTGGAGTTAGGGGGTCTGCAAGGTGCCTGGTGGTCTGTATGTTCTCTTATTCAAGAGTCGCAGCCTTGCAGTGGGTGTTTGGGGCCTCGAGTCTGGCCACTTCAGTCTGCACCCTCCCCCCACTGCAAAAGGGGGCAGGTCACTTAAGCAGGTGATTCTCTGCTTATCTGCCTCCTATGGCTCCCTCTTGCTCCCCCAAGTCCCTGGCCTGCCCAGCTGGCATTTGATGCTTCTATACCGGGGGCTAACTCTGGTCCCAAAGTCACCCTGATCTTTCTCACTTAAGCCCACTGTCCCGCTGTTACCCCTGCTTCTCCTCACCAACACCTCCTGGCTAGACAACACCTCCTTCTAGAAGCCTGCCTCAGCCACCCCTACAGGTGGTGATTTCTGTTTTCATGTTCCATTGCACTTCGATGTGATATTTAATGTTGGATTCCCTCTAGACTGGGACCTCCTTGAAGACCGGGATACAGTAGTTTTCATTCTCACATCCAAGCTAGAGAGAGGTGGTTATTTTTTGATTCAATGGCTTTGTACTTTAAAGCAGGAGCTTACAGACTTCAGGGGAGTTGATGCTCACAACACCCTTGAATGAAGTGATTAATATGATTAAGTGATTAATCATTAATGATAATGATTCCCAGGACACAGGAGAAAGGTGGGCTCCAGAGTCATGGCCTGAGGCTGGGGAGAGGTGTGACACGTGTCACCTCCCTTTGTGGCCCTCTTTAAGGGACTGCCTTCTGGGAGGACTGTCTGTTTTCCTAGGTTCTCTGGGAGGCAGCCCTGGAGCTTTGCACACATCTCTTGGCCCCTCTGGGACTCGTATCTGACCATCATTCATTCTCTCTTGAGCACACCCAGCTTTCATGCTTGGGCCTTCCTTCCTGCTCTGCTCTCTGCCCGAAGGGTGCCCGCCCCAGGTGTCTCTGCGGCTGCTGCTTCTGTTCATTGGGATCTCGCCTCACAGTTACAGCCTCTAGGGGACCTTCCCAACCGCACAGTAGCTCCCAACCCATCCCAGTCCTGTCTCCCTGTCTCATTGTTTTCTAGTACTTAACACTACCTAAAATTATTTTTGTTATTTTTTGCAATTGGATTTATATTTTCTCTCCTCTCCTAGAACTGCATGAGGGCAGGAATTTTTCTGTCCCCAGAGCCTGGCCATAGTAGCTGCTCAGTATGTATTTATGGATGAAGGAAAGAATGAATGAATACACTGACAGGGAACAGGTGCCCTTGAAGAGTCACTGCAGAGTTCATCCTCACAGCGGGCATCAGTTCAGCCCTTACTGACCACCAGCCTTGCTCTAAATGGTCTCTGCATTTTCTGTCCTACAAAGACTGAGCATATGAGGTATGCTCAGATATTCCCATTTTGCAGAGAGGTTAAGTAACCTGCCCTCAGCTACTTAGCAATGGAGTTGGGAGGTGAATTCAGATCAGCCGGCCCCAGAGCTCCTGCAGGTAACCGCCAGCCTGTGCTGGCCTTTCCCTGCTGGGGTGCACGGACAGGCCATGGTGAGTCAGACTGGAACTTGGGCCTCCTCGCTAGGCAGCCAGCTCTTTCTCTGCAAACCCCGGTTGCTCTCACACCCAGGCCATTCCTCCAAGGAAATTCTTTCTGTGTGGTCACAGGTTTCCTAGAGTGGGATCTGCCCTGGAGCCCTCCATCCTGAACGCACCCTTTTCTCTCTGGGTTCCGAGGAACCCCGTCTGCGGCTTGCTCACTAGCTGTTGGGAACTTGGTGACCACAGCCGGCAGTTGTAGGTTGGATGTGAGCCAGTGGGGTTGCCAGGTTAAATTCCCTTACTCAGGACTAGGCAGAAAGAGAGCCTGACTTACATAATTTGCCTATTGATCTGTTTGCTGATTTCCAATTCAACTTTGCTCAGAAATTATTTTATTTTTTATTGAAATATAATTGGTATACAGAATGATACTGGTTTCAGTGTACAACACAGTGCTTTGACAATTACAAACATTAATAAATGCTCAGAAGTAATTTTAGAAAATGGATTTTTAAAGACTTCTATCTTGTGGTACCTGCTGTCCCCATTTCCTTCTGGGTAAAAAAACTGACCACGCTGGGGACCAGGGGTCATGTGGCAGGTGCTCCCACCCAGTCTTGCTTTGCTCCTTAGCCCTGAAGTCTCTCCGTTTGTCCCCTTAGGAAGCAGTGGGGCTGCTCACCCAGCTCCTAGGTGGAGCCGACTTCGGTTTGGGAGCCGGAGGGGCACGTGTTTGGGGCTGGGATCTGGGCCCTTCTGCCCTAGAAGCCGTATGCCTAAGGGCAGCCACATCCCTTCAAGGAGCTGACACTGACTGAGAGGGACACAGGAAGGACCCTTTAATTTTGTCAGAGGGCAGTCTTTCTAGGCCTCAACTTCCTTCTCAGTTAAGTGGGAGGACACGTGCTACACATGTGTTATACGTGCTGGGTGTGTGTGAGCATGTCTTGCACACTACAAATCCCTGCCTGGAGCTGAGGGGTCATTAGTGTTGTTAGTTTCGCCCACGGGGCAAGTGACAGCTGTCTTCCTGTGCAAAGACAGTCAGGCTTTCTACTTGGCTGAGTACCTCTCTGCTCCTGGCTCTGAGGTGTGGGGATGGCAGCTTTCAGTGATGGAATCAAACAGACCTGGGCTGGGACCCTGGCTCTGTCACCTGCAGTGTGATCTGGCACATCACATACCCTCCACAGGCCTGGACAGCTCTCCTGTTCAGTGAGGCTGGCCACACCTTACCAGCTTGGTTGCTGTGTGCCACAGATGTGATTGGATGTGTGAGCAATTACAGCCCAAAGCAGATGCCCCTGGTTCTGGCCTCTTCCCTTTCCAGCGTCTCCAAGCACTCCCCATTTTTCCCAGGTGCTCACTAGCTGGGAGGTGACTTTGCTGACAGTGTGGGTCACTTGGCCTGCCTCTGCCCCCAGCGCTCACAGTAGCTGATCCAGCGCAGCTGCTGGTGGGTCAGCCCTTGGCTCATGTGTTCTTGGCCAAGGCTCAGGCCCCGGCAGGTGCATGGCCACAGGATGGGCTGGAGTCAACCCAGCATGCCTTGTCCCCTTTTGGAGGACACTTCTACTAGGGTACAGGGTGCAGACCGCATACCTTGATCACTTGTTTCCCTCCCAGGGTCCCAATCATCCCTAATGGCCAGGGTGACTTTCTTCTTTTATAGAATTGGCCATGGGAAAGAAGTCAATGTCATCTAGTCAGTGTCACCAGCCCTGAGCCTCGGGGTCCTCCTCAGTACAGCCCAGGGGCTGAAACTAGGTCAGATCTCCGAGTTTGGACCATAGGCTACTAGAAACCGACAGTATGTAATCGGTGTCCCCAGCTTGCTGCACAGAGTGGTGTAACTCCCTTCGCCAACTTCCTCTCCAACTTCCTTTTGTCTTTTTCTTTTCATCCTTCTGATTATTCGATGTTCTTGTAATCATCTGGGCTCCACATTATGCCAGTGGGTGAATCACTGGGCCTGCGGCCACTTATCTTGTTTTTAAAAGCTCCCCAGGTGATCCTGCTGCACAGGATGCTGAAAACCACTGGGTTTGGGCAGGAGGACTTGGTCTCCGTGTGGTGCTCTGTGGTCTGGCAGCTCTGTAACCCCGGCCCACCGCTAACTATGAGCAGCCCCCTGGTGCAAGCTCGCAGCAGCTCCAGACAGAGTTAAATAAACGGCACTTATAGTCATTGTATTTATTCGTTATGATGGTCTGTACTTGGCAATTGATCCTCACCCTGGTTTTCTATTTGAAGTAAAGATAAGAAGTCTCCTTCTAAAATAAGCTAAAGTTTAAATGGTGGGATTTTTTAAGAAGCTAATGAGAAAAAACAGTCATGACAGCATCTCCACATGTGGCAAAAATCATGGATGTGCTTTGGCTGATGTGTGTGTAAGCACGGAACCACAGACTCTAAGGGCCCTCCAGGCTGGCATCCTGGCGGATCGAGGGGCCCTCTGGGGCTGGCCCCAGACCTTGACTTCTGGGATCAAGGGCCCCTTGCCCCTGTGCTCAGATCACAAATTCTCCAGGAAGGAAACAAACAGAACTTCAGTGAACAGACCCTGCCTGCCCTGCCGACTTTTTCTCCCTGTCAGGTGGCATCTGCTTGTCATCACTGGAGAGTTGGCCTGTGTGCCTGTCTTTCATGATTGTGTGAGGTTCCTGTTGTCTTTTGACTGGGGATGTCTGTTAACTAGGGAGTCACACTGTGGCCCCCTGGAGAGGGTGGATGCCCCAAACCAGAATCCAGCCACGATTCAGATCTTGGAGGCCGTGGGCAGGTGGCACTAACAGAAGGTCCCTGGCGGTGCAGGGAAGACCTCAGCTTACTGGCAAATATCATGTCAATGTCTAAAGTAAGGGAAACTCCAGAGGAAAAACCCCAATGGAGACACAAGTCCAGCACCTGGAAAGCTTTGTTGATTAGCCTATTCTGGATGTCAGAGATTTATTCTATTTGCTGAATGTCAGAGTATGGACTCTTCTAGATCCTCAGGCCTGACGGAATGCTGTGCTGATAGGCAGGGGTGGGGTGAGGTATTTCCTTTGACGTGATAGTGTGCATCCCTGCAGCTTTAGAACAGATCAGACGTTTTCTATGAGGGGGTAGATAGTGAATATTTTTGGCTTTATGGGCCATACAGTCTCTTGAAATTATTTACTTTTTCCACTGTATCTAGAAATCAGTTTCCTCCCCTGTTCACCACTGGACTTACTATTTGCTGACTGAATGAACTAAGTCATTGACATGTGGTTCTATTTGAAGGAGCAGACAGAAGATTGAGACCTGTTTCAAGAACAAAAATGATTAGAACAGGGACTTGCTCAAATTAGCAAGCTGCGTCCTCTGCTGTGCAGAGGGCCCCTAGAACAGGGGCATGCAAATGAATGGGCATGACTTTGTCCCAATAAAGCTTTACTTAGGAACATTGGAATTTGAATCTCATGTAATTTTCACCTGTCACAAAATGTTACCCTTCTTTTGATTTTTTTTTTTAACCACTTAGAACTATGAACATCATCCTTTGCTAGAGATCTGTGCAGAAACAGGCAGTGGGCTGTGGTTTGTGGCCCCCTGTTCTAGGGGCCCTCTGCACAGCAGCGGACACAGCTTGCTGATTTGAGCAAGTCCCTGTTCTAATCATTCAATCTTCTGTCTGCTCCCTCAGATAGAACCACATGTCAATGACTCAGTTCATTCGTTCAGCAAATAGTAAGTCCAGTGGTGAACAGGGGAGGAAACTGGCAGCAGAAACTTGTCCAACGCTGGCTGTGGAACCTTGGGCTGGTGTGTTAGCCTCTCTGAGCTTCACTCTTCCATCTGGAGAGGAAATAATTGTGAGACCTGCCACATCAGTAAAATAATCAGTGCTAGCCTTAGCTCATACCTGGCACACAGCACACTCCACGCAGGGTAGCTCTTTGCTCTCCCCTCTGTAAAGGGTTCAAGGGGACAGACGGGTGAGTATGCTTTATCCCTTTAGCCAGCCTTGCATAGTTTCATGGAGAAGGAGGCCTAGAGAAGTTACGAGCTTGGCCAAGGTCACGAGCTAATAATAAATGGCAGAGCTAGGGGACTGTGTGACTCGGAAGACCTAGCTGGTTGCACGCGGTGCCCTTGCAGGGGCTCAGAAGGGAGAGAAATCTAGTGTATCTAGCTCTATCTAGATACTTTCTGAGGGGTTTATTTCATCATTAGCATCTTTCCTGTTACAGCCCTGCTCTTGGAACTCCTGCGTGCTGTGCCTCACATTCATGGGGGACCAGCTTCATTTGGGGGACCTCACAAACCACCAGTAGTTTGGAGAGACACCAGGCTGAGGGTGTTCTGTGAATATCTCAGGCGGGATTTTGTTGTTCTGTATGTGGGGAGCAGAAGCCGCCGCCTGGATTGAGGCGTCAGGGGAAGGCCAAGTTTTCCTGCCTCCCTGTCGGGAGCGAATGTCAGTGCAAAATGTTGGTTTTCCCTTGTGTAAAATGAAGATGGAAGTGTCATAGTCAGTCACCCGTTGCTGCCAACAAGCAGAGCACATAGGAGTTGGGCGCCTGCATTGGGCCTTGCTCTGAATGCACAAGGAAGGCTGGGGAGGAAGCCTGGCCTTGGATTGCAGAGGGCTCGGGAGAGAGAGCTCATAATGAGGTAGACAAAGAAGGGATCAGAGAGTGTGCTGAAGCTGTGACTACCAGCCGAGCCAGGTGGACCCAGCCAGTGTTTTCTGCACACCTTGCACTTGTCTGAAGCCCTCCTCAGAGAGGGTCACACACACAGGCATCAGACTCCACAGTCTGCTCTCCCGTCTGTCCCCTGGAGTGGCTCCCTCTTGGCTGCACCAGACACAGCCCGCTGGAAACCCAGCCTCCACCTCTGAGCGGCTGGGAAGTCAGGTGGGGTTGTCAGGACTGGAAGGGGGGCTCTTAGGAGAGGACGGTGAAGGGTGAAGCGGATGTGACCACTGTCCCCAGTTTGCCAGAGGGTGAGGGGTTTCCTAGGGCACATGGCTGTCAGGGCTAAAACCGGGAGAGTCCTGGGCAAGCCAGGATGAGCTGGCCACCTGAGGTCAGTGGAGTCACGGCACCCTGCTCGTGGCATTGGGTGGTCCCAGCCACGGGTGGGCAGCAGCAAGAGGGGTCCGCTCCCCTGGGCCTCGGGCCTCCTTCAGACTGGATTGCTCCTGTTCTGCTCACAGAGGCCCTGAGCATGAAGAAGGACTGACTCTGCTGACCCCAACCTGTGAGCACCCAGAAGGCAGAAGCCACCCCTGTCTGCAGGCCAACCCCTGCCCGCCCCAGAGCACAGAGCGTTTAGTAAATGCTGAAGGCTGAATGCTGTGGGGTTTGGGTCTCCACCTCCGTTTCCCCCACACTGGGGTGAATTACTCAGTGGCTAATTCATGCTTTGCCACACTGCCCACGCTGTTCCTTCCCCTGAGTCCCCTCCCCTCCCACGGCCCCGCCTCTCTGACTCCTCCCGTGACCGTCCCTCACCACAAGTGGAGTGTATCCCACTCCTGCGGTGTCCCTCTCAGCTGAACCTTATCAGCCTCCCATTGGGCTTTGTTTATGCATCTTTCTCCCCCAGACACTGAGTTCCTCAGGGGGACCCCCCCCAGCTTAGCATTCCTCTGCTGCACTTGGCACCTGGAGGCCCTGTGAAGGTTCATTAAAGGAGTGAATGGTGCTGGACACATAGAGATTCATTCATTCATTCATTCATTCACTCACCAATTCCTGGCTGAAGGCCTACTGTGTGCCCCAAACAGTGGAACAGGAGCAGTGGACATGACTAGCTAAGTCTTTGCTCTGATGGAACTTAACATTCTAGAAGGATCTAGAATCATCTCGATTCAACAAGCGAACAATAAGTAAACAAAACCACACCAGAGGGTTTCTCATGTGCTCCAAAGAAAATACAAAGGAGGAGGCGAGTCACTGAGCCCCTGCCAATTGCTTGCAGGCCAGGGATAGAGCCTGAAGCTTCATGGAGGGGACATGGTGCGCAGGCCCAGCACATGCGGTGCCATTGCTGTGAAGGCAGAAAGAACGCACCCTCTGGGGTGGTGGCAGCCCTACTGTTGAGTGTGGTCAACTCGGGGATGGCGGCATTTGCCTTTCATGCAAAACATGTTAGCCATCAGTCCCATCAAGGAAGTCCATTAAAGCCAGCATTGTATGAGAGGAGGGAGAAAAGACATTTTAAAAAGTCAGATGGTGTTCTGTGCCTGGTGTGGGAGGCTGAGTGTGTGCCTGACCTGCCCCCTGCCTCCGCCCTCAGCGAGAGTAAACGCTGAGCCTCACCCCCCGCCCCCCGGCTGCAGGGTGATCTTGCTGGAGCAGCAGCGAGAAGGGACATGGGCTCTGCTAAGGAACTGTTGGGGAGAGCATGGAGCACAGGTTCTTTGAATGGGAAAGGGACTCAGCCTCCTCCCTCCCTGGTGCAGGGGGCTGTCAGGGAGGGAGTCAAGGGCGATGATGAGGGTGACTGTGCTTGGCCAGTCTCCAAGCACTGTACACAACAGTGGACCGTTGTCCTCTGAGACTGGCACGGGGCTCAGCCCCAGCCACAGGCCTGCTGGGAGGGAGGAAGCAGCCTCCTCCACAGGGCCAGGGCACCCATGCCCAGGAAACATGCTCCCCAGAGCCCAGGGGCCCCTCTCCTTGCTGCCTGGTGCCCTCGCCCCTGGTGCCGAGTTGTAGGGGGAGGAACGGCACCTCTGAGTCAACGAGACCATCATCACTCACCGCTGCTGGTACAACCCTGCTCTGCGACCCCAGAGGCAGAGGAATAAGAGTCAGTCCCCAGGCTGGGTGCCATTGGCCTTACGCAGACACACCCTAAATCTGGTGTGTCTGAGCCCTGGCAGGAGCAGGATGTGCTAATTATAATCTGCACAGCCTGTTAATGATCGACCTTGGACCCCGGGGAGGTGAAGGTTCCCCAGGGCAATGTCTCAGGGGCACTCCGAGACTTCCGGATGCAAAGCAGGGGTTTGTGACTTGTACAGAGGATGGACTCTTCTAGATAGCGGAGTGGACATTATCCTGCAGCTTCAGCAGGATGGGGATGATTTTAAATATCTTGGGCTCTGCTTGCGAGACTGTTGTAGAGAAAGAGGCATCGGGATCACTTACTGGGTGATCTTGGGCAGGTTATACCACTCTGAACCTTGATTTCCTTATCTATAGAAAGCAGACAATCATTCCTAGGTGACCGGGGATGGAGACCTCAATGAGCTGATGTACATAAACCCCTAAAACAGTGCCTGACACCCTCTAGGTGCTTACCAAAGTTAGTCCACTACCCCTGACAAATCTTGGGAGGCTTCCTGGAGGCAGTAATGGCAGCGCTGATGGGTGAATGTAGCCAAGCAAAGAGAGTAACCAGAAAAGCCCCATGGAACTCCGACTGCAGGGAGAGGAGGTGGAAGGAGGTGGAAGGTGAGGCTGCAGAAATGAATGAGGAAGGGCTGCAGCTGTCCCGCTGAGCATCGTGAACTTTCTCGGGTGGGGGCTGAGGCACACTGGAGGGTTTAAGTCAGAAAGACCCTTGACCCTGGCCCTTCAGTGCTCCTTTTTGCCAAGAGCACTCTGTTCCCTCAGCCTCCTGCAAGACTGGCAGATTTCCTGGGGAAGGAGTCCAAGTCTCTGGGTGCCAGAGCCTCCTGGGCTGGGCGTGATTTGGGTCTGCAGGGACACGGGCCTCCCCTGGGTTCCGTGAGTACAGCCCTGAGAACTCCCATTTGGAAACGCTGCCTTCCTTGGGCTTGTCTTACCACAGCTGAAGTGACTTATATTAATTAAAAAGCAAGGTTCAGGTTGCTCTGTATGGTTTTATAAACCAATCCTGAAAACCCTGGAAGGGCACTTTCCTTAGCTGCAAAGTAACATGTGCTGAGATTTCTTGTCTGCCTTGTTCCTGGTGGTGACATAGGCCCGAGGTCAGCAGGATGGGGCCTGTGTGGGTATGGGGGACAGCTTCTTTGCATTGAGAGCCTGCTGTGCCTCAGGCTCAGTGCCAGGCCTTGGTGTGCTTATTGGTGCCATTATTACCCTCACTTTACACACAAGGAAACTGAGGGAACAGAGAGGTTAATAAATTTGCCCAAGGACACACAGCTAGTAGGTAAAGAAGCAGGACTGAGTCCAGATGGGCCACACCCCTAGCCTTTCCCTTTTCTCTGTAGCATTGCGTGAACGCTGGGCCTGATACTCATTGTAACTTACTTTGAAAGTCTCAGAACTGTGAAATCTCTTAATTTGTTCTTAGAATGTCTGTGTCATTAAAGTCCTTTAATTTTTAAAAAAACTCTTACTACCGCCTTAAGGAAATTGAAGTTTTAAATATACATATGATTTCACTGCCCTAAGAGAACTCCTTTTTCTCTGTATTCCTTGCAATCTTTTTTCTTTCTGACACAGTTTTTACATAACTTGCACAGCAGGGTTGGCAAACTACAGTCCACTGGCCCAATGCCGCATGTTTTTGTAAACAAAGGCATTGGAACACAGCCATGCTGGCATTTACATATTGCCTGGGACTGTTTTCACACTACAACTGCAGATTCGAGTAGTTGTGACAGAGACCATCTGGCCGGCAGAACCTGAAATCCTTAGTCTGATCCTTTCCAGAAAAAGTTTGCCACCCCGGGTCTAGAGTACGTACAGTTTTGCAGCCTGCTCTTTTTTTAATCTTTAGTCACAGTGTTATTCCATGGTGTTTCTGTAACGCTTCTCACTGTAAATGGCCCAGAATATTCCATGGGGTGGATGTCACATACTTTTCTTAACCATCTCCTGTTTGCTAAGACTGTTACTTGTATCTTTGGTGGGTTTTGTTTTCTCTCAGTGGAACTGTCACCTTTGCAAATGTATTATTTGTTTAATAAAACATATAATGCCTACTGCTTACCAGCACTGTTCTAAGCACTTTATATCGGTATAACTCACTAAATCCTCAGATCACTGAGAAGTTCATGTGATCATTACTCCCATTTTACAGATGAGAAAGTGAAGTCAGAGGGGTTAAATTCACTTGGCTAAGGCCGCAGAGTTTTTCAGCAGCTAAGTGAGGCCTGAATCGGTTACTAGGTAGGATGGCTCTGGAGTCTTAACAGCTGTTAGAAGTGTCCAGAAGAGACTGGCCTTTGTGACTCTTTGTGAGGGTGGGGTCTGGGACATTGACTCACCAGAGTGAGCCCCACCCTGCCCCACCCAGTACAGCCGTTCCACATCACCCAGATTTGGTTATTCTCTCCTCTTCCTTGTTGCAAGTACAGTCATGTGACCACAAACTTTGTTTCTTTGTGACAAATGGCCCTGAAAAGAAGGCCGGCTGCTGATGCTGAAGGGAAAGTGCAGAACCTAAGAAAATGATGTCTCCTGGTCATAAAAATGCCACTTGGGCGGAATAAAGTAGACTGGGGGTTCTGCTTTGTGGCCAGACGGGTCCAGGGCTTGGTCAATTGTTAAATAAATGACAGATCTGCAAATGTTCTAGTTGAACTAAAAAGACCAGCAGCAACGAAAATGCTGTATTACTGTCCAGCAAATGGAAATGGTCTAGGAAAGTTTGAGACACCCACCCCATGGAATATTCTGAAGCATTTACGATGAGAAATCTTAATGATTAACAGCGTAGTGTGTGGGGGTGTGTTTGGGTGGGGAGGGGGGCAAGCTTATTTTTGGTCTTCCTCAAGTCAGGGGGTCTTCAGGAAGCTGCTGAGTCCTGCAGACCTCACCAGGAGAACAGACAGACAAAGTGCTGCAGGAGCTGTCAGGGGGCTCTTGGCAGGGGGCCCAGCCCATCAGGGGGTCCCTACACGTTGTCGGAGGAGGCAGTTTAAATTCCCTGTTCTGCAGAGACCGTTTGAATCATGAATCTAGTGAGTGCTTCCCTTAGGACCTGCGATCGGGTGGATTCCAGAATGTCTTCGGTGGAGACAGGTCAGGGGTGGGAGGAAGTGTTGAGAACACTGAGCGCTGTGCCCACCTTCCAGGAGGGAAAAGGGAGAGTCTGAGCAGGTCATCCAAGAGCGCAGGGTCTGGCCAGCTCATCCCTAGATCTTTAGCACCGACCACAGCGTCTGAAGCAAGTGGGTGCTGAACCAAGATCTGTCATGAAGGACACTGAGCATCTCCCAAGCTCTGGAATGCAGGGAAATCAGGCCTGGTGTGGTTCTCCATTGGAAGACAGGCTGAGCCCAGCCCCCTGCCTGGGTACACGGGGTCCTTCGAAGGCATGCCCTTGCTCTTTACCTGGCCTGTCTGGGGGGAATGAGAAGGTACAAGGGAGCAGGGTTGCTCTCAGCCATCAGTTCCTGGAACCCCGGGAATCGGTATCCCTTTTCTAGTGTTTCACTTTGAGCCAACACCCAGGAGACCTACAGGGGAGGCATTACCAGGCCCATCAGCAGTGACCGTGCATGCCTCTTGGGCTTGTCCCTGTCTCAGGCATGCTCCCTGCAGAGGGGCTGGCCCTGAACCCTGGCCTCTGCAGCCAGCCGAGTGTGTGATGGGAAATCCTGTTCTGACTCATGAAGGAACCCCCTTCGTTTGCCTTCCTGACTTACTTCCTCGTTTTGCTGACCACTTGGTAGCATGGCACAGGCACTAAAGCCAGACAGGCCTGGCTGGCTCCTGACTCTGTGTCTCAGTAGCTGTCTGACAGGCAGGAGAGTTGGCCCCCCTGAGCCTCAGTTTCCCCATCTGCAATGTGGCCGCCCCCTCTGCCTTGGTGGCTGGTGGGTAATGGACGCATAACGTCTGCCCAGTGCCCAGCCCACAGCATGTGGCTCCACATGCAGGAATTTCTGTTGACATTTTCCCCAACCCAAAGGCGCCTCCTTGGTAATCTGATGATCAAGACCCACAGTGGCCTTGATACCCCTTCGGGGCAATCATAGGGTCACAGATGAGCCTGGCATGGGGACAGGGTAGGAGCAGGCAGGACTCTTGGTACCCACCGAACAGCATGGCTGCAGTGTGTGGCTGGGTGCTTTGCGCGGAGAGGACCCCTAGAGACAAACTTCAAGTGTGCACACTGTTGGGAGGATGCGGGCTGCTTCCATAGCTAAGCAGATGCTTGCATGTTCAATCAGTTGTTGAGAAAAGGTCCTTTGACTTGAACTCTTGGCCCTTTTCTTAAAGATCAGAAGGATGCTTGAGGATTCCATGGCACTGGACAAGGCAGTCCCTAGCAGTGACCTAAGATGTCATGTGCGGGGACCCAGCTTCCGCACAGTTGGTCGGATGCTGCCTTGGCTGCCTGTGGGTCTGTCACTGACCCGAGCCTGCCACTCCCATCCTCACGGACCCTCCTTGGCTCCCTATTGCCCACAGACTAAAGTCAGTGCACCGCTTTGAATCCCAAGCTGTCCAGGCCAGCCTGCCTCCCCAACACCGCTTCCCTCTGTGTCCCTTTCACAATTCCCAAGCCCACCCTGCAGCCTGAACTTGGCCTTGCACTTTCCTGCCCCCCAGGTTTTGCTCACCCTGGAGCATCCACCTGTCATGCTTCCCCACTTCTCATCTCATCCAGACCCCGCTCATCCTTCCCATCTCTCCCAGGGTGTCCCCTCCTCTGTGAACCCTCCCTGGGTCCCCTAATCAGCATCATGGCTCCATTCTCTGCGTTCCAAGAGCTTCTTGTGTGCCTCTCCATCGGAGCCCATAACAGCTTCACTTAAAGTTCGTGATCGTGCAGCCCATGAGTTGTAACCTGCAGGCCCACACCTGGCTCAGCACTGGGCATGACCCTGGGCACATCTGGATGTTGAAGTCAAATGGTCTTGGATTTGACTCCTTATCTCCCAACTACTTGCTCTGAGACCTCTGGGTGTCCATGAACTTCTCCATCTCAGTGTTCTCATCTATAAAATGGAAATGAATATTAAAACCTGTCTCTCAGGTATAGAAAATATTTTTATTATTAACTCAGAAATGCTGTTGAATTGAATTGAGTAGCTTCTCACAGGCGAGGGTTTGTTCCTTATAGGAATTTCAAATACCAGATGATGTGTCCTTGAGTTGGAAACCCTGGTGCCCAAGGCTGAGTGCTTCTGAGGGCCTCACTTGGCTTTAGTGTCTGCTGAGACTGCCCAGGCACGGTCAGCTGGCTTCCCACCGAGATGCCGTCACTGGAGGCTGCAGCTCACGCTCCCAGGCCAGCGCTTTGCCCATGCCATTGGCTGCATTCAGCCTCTCTTTTGAGAGGAAGAGTTTGTTTTCTCTTTTCCTCATTGTTTCATTCAAAACCTTCACGCCATTCGTAGAATGCCTGTAAAACCAGTTTGGAAGCCTTACTGGTGTCAGGCTCTTAGAGGCCGTCTGGTTGAAATGGCTGGGTTGGCCGCAGCTCTGGAGGCCTGCAGACCCAGTTTCAAATCCTAGCTCCAGTTTTGGGCACCAGCAGTGACCAGTTCTGAGATTTTAAAGTCAAGTTATTACACTTCTCTGAGCCTTGGGTTCCTTATCTCTGCCGTGGGGATGATGATAACCACCTTCAAAGTGGCCTAAAGTATCAGGTGTAGTGGATGCCTATAGAGGGAGGGGCATGTAGACGGGCACCTGATTCATGCTTGGTGATCGGCAGATACAGGTTCTACTTTTTGAAACAGATTTCAAGTGGTCCCTAAGCTTTCCAAACATCTGTACAACATTGATAAGGGACAGGTTTCAGATACCTGGAAGAAAGAACTTCCTTCTTGCCCTAATTATATGAAAATTAGGCTGTTTGGAAGCGGTAGTGAGACAGCCATACTGGAGGTGTGCAAGAGTCTTGGAGGCCTTTTGATGGGCTTATTTTAAGGAAATTAAAGCAAAGATAGGTACTTTGAATGTAGCTCCGTTTGAATGGCTCTCTTAGTTTTGGGCTTCTGATTGCTTCTTTGTTAAAAAAAAAACAACTTTATTGAACTATGAGTCTACAACATACAATTCACACATTAAATTGTACTATGTGATGCTATTTAGTGTATTCAGAGTTGTACAAACTTCACCCCAGTCATTTTCAGAACACTTTTGTTACCCCCAAAAGAAACCACACACCACTCCCATGCCCCCACCCCCAGCCCTAGGCAACCACTAATCTCCTTTCTGTCTATAGATTTGCCTGTTCATACGTTTCAGGTAAATGGAGTCATGCTCTATGTGGCCCTCTGTGCCTGCCTTCTTTCATTTGGCGTGATGCTTTCAAGGTTCATCTGCACTGCAGCATCGTTCCTACTCATTCCTTCTTATTGCTGAATAATATTTCATGGTATGGATATAACATCTTTTATTTATCCATTCATAATTTGATGGACATAAGGGTTGTGTCCACTTTTTTGGCTATTATGAGCATTAGTGTGCAAATTTTTATGTGAACATATATGTTTTCCTTTCTTGGGTATATACCTAGGAGTGGAATTGCTGGATCATATGGTGACTGTGTTGAATCATTTGAGGAACTTCGAGGCCATTTTCAAAGTGGCTGCTTCACTTTATACTCTCATGAGCAGTGTCTGAGGGTCCCACCTGCTCCACATCTTCACCAATACTTGGTGAGCATCTGTCTTTTTGAGTAGCCAACCTAATGGCTGCGAAGTGGTATCTCATTTGGGTTTTAATTTACATTTCCCTGATGGTCAGTGATGTTGAGCATCTTTTCATGTGCTTGATGGATATTTGTATGTACATCTTCTTGAAGAAATGTCTATTCAGATCCTTTGTCCATCCATTTCTTTTTTTATTTTGGTATCATTAATCTACAATTACATGAGGAACATTATGTTTACTAGACTCCCCCCATCACCAAGTCCCCCCACATACCCCATCACAGTCACTGTCCATCAGTGCAGTAAGATGCTGTAGAATCACTACTTGTCTTCTCTGTGCTGCACAGCCCTCCCTGTGCCTCCCCACACATTATACATGCTAATTGTAATACCCCTTTCTTTTTCCCCCACTTATCCCTCCCTTCCCACCCATCCTCCCCAGTCCCTTTCCCTTTGGTAACTGTTAGTCCATTCTTGGGTTCTGTGATTTTCCTGCTGTTTTGTTCCTTCAGTTTTTTCTTTGTTCTTATACTCCACAGATGAGTGAAATTGTTTGGTACTTGTCTTTCTCCGCCTGGCTTATTTCACTGAGCATAATACCCTCTAGCTCCATCCATGTTGCTGCAAATGGTAGGATTTGTTCTCTTCTTATGGCTGAATAATATTCCATTGTGTATATGTACCACCTCTTCTTTACCCATTCATCTACTAATGGACACTTAGGTTGCTGTCATTTCTTGGCTATTGTAAATAGTGCTGTGATAAACATAGGGGTGCATCTGTCTTTTTCAAACTGGGCTGCTGCATTCTTAGGGTAAATTCCTAGAAGTGGAATTCCTGGGTCAAATGGTGTTTCTGTTTTGAGCTTTTTGAGGAAACTCCATACTGCTTTGCACAATGGTTGAACTAATTTACATTCCCACCAGCAGTGTAGGAGGGTTCCCCTTTCTCCACAACCTCACCAACATTTGTTGTTCTTTGTCTTTTGGATGATGGCGATCCTTACTGGTGTGAGGTGATATCTCATTGTGGTTTTAATTTGCATTTCTCTGATGACAAGCCATGTGGAGCATCTTTCATGTGTCTGTTGGCCATCTAAATTTCTTCTTTAGAGAACTGTCTATTCAGCTCCTCTGCCCATTTCTTAATTGGATTATTTGCTTTTTGTTTGTTGAGGTGCGTGAGCTCTTTATATATTTTGGATGTCAACCCTTTATTGGATCTGTCATTTATGAATATATTCTCCCATACTGTAGGATGCCTTTTCGTTCTATTGATGGCGTCCTTTGCTGTACAGAAGCTTTTCAGCTTGATATAGTCCCACTTGTTCATTTTTGCTTTTGTGTCCCTTGCCTGGGGAGATATGTTCATGAAGAAGTCACTCATGTTTATGTCCAAGAGATTTTTGCCTATGTTTTTTTCTAAGAGTTTTATGGTTTCATGACTTACATTCAGGTCTTTGATCCATTTCAAATTTACTTTTGTGTATGGGGTTAGACAGTGATCCAGTTTCATTCTCTAACATGTAGCTGTCCGGTTTTGCCAACACCAACTGTTGAAGAGACTGTCATTTCCCCATTGTATGTCCATGGCTCCTTTATCGAATATTAATTGACCATATATGTTTGGGTTAATGTCTGGAGTCTCTATTCTGTTCCACTGGTCTGTGGCCCTGTTCTTGTGCCAGTACCAAATTGTCTTGATTACTGTGGCTTTGTAGTAGAGCTTGAAGTTGGGGAGCGAGATTCCCCCCCACTTTATTCTTCCTTCTCAGGATTGCTTTGGCTATTTGGGGTCTTTGATGGTTCCATATGAATATTTGAACTATTTTTTCCAGTTCATTGAAGAATGTTGATGGTAATTTGATAGGGATTGCATTGAATCTGTTGATTGCTTTGGGCAGGATGGCCATTTTAACGATATTAATTCTTCCTAGCTACGAGCATGGGATGAGTTTCCATCTGTTAGTGTCCTCTTTAATTTCTCTTAAGAGTGTCTTGTAGTTTTCAGGGTATAGGTCTTTCACTTCCTTGGTTAGGTTTATTCCTAGGTATTTTATTTTTTTGGATGCAATTGTGAATGGAGTTGTTTTCCTGATTTCTCTTTCTGTTGGTTCATTGTTAGTATATAGGAAAGCCACAGATTTCTGTGTGTTGATTTTGTATCCTGCAACTTTGCTGTATTCCGATATCAGTTCTAGTAATTTTGGGGTGGAGTCTTTAGGGTTTTTTATGTACAGTATCATGTCATCTGCAAATAGTGACAGTTTAACTTCTTCTTTACCAATCTGGATTCCTTGTATTTCTTTATTTTGTCTGATTGCCGTGGCTAGGACCTCCAGTACTATGTTGAATAACAGTGGGGAGAGTGGGCATCCCTGTCTAGTTCCCGATCTCAGAGGAAATGCTTTCAGCTTCTCGCTGTTCAGTATGATGTTGGCTGTGGGTTTATCATAGATGGCCTTTATTATGTTGAGGTACTTGCTGTCTATACCCATTTTGTTGAGAGTTTTTATCATGAATTGATGTTGAATTTTGTCAAATGCTTTTTCAGCATCTATGGAGATGATTATGTGATTTTTGTCCTTCTTTTTGTTTATGTGGTGGATGATGTTGATGGATACTCGAATGTTGTACCATCCTTGCATCCCTGAAATGAATCCCACTTGGTTGTTGTTTACGATCCTCTTGATGTATTTCTGAATTTGGTTTGCTAATATTTTGTTGAGTATTTTTGCATCTA
The DNA here is from genome assembly GCF_030020395.1 of Manis pentadactyla. Taxonomy (NCBI): domain Eukaryota; kingdom Metazoa; phylum Chordata; class Mammalia; order Pholidota; family Manidae; genus Manis; species Manis pentadactyla. The sequence goes on from NC_080029.1 coordinate 9,281,962, forward strand.
TGTTCATCAGGGATACTGGTCTGTATTTTCTTTTTTGGTGGGGTCTTTGCCTGGTTTTGGTATTAGGGTGATGCTGGCTTCATTCCATCTATTTTTATAATTGGGTTTTGTCTTTATAGGTAAAAGTCCCTTAACAGATAAAAGATTTGCAATATTTTCTACCATTTTGTGGGTTTCTTTTTACTTTCTTGATGGTGTCTTTTGAAACACAAGTTTTGAATTTTGGTGAAGTCCAATTTATCTCTTTTTTTCTTTTCCTTATGGTTTTGGTATCATGTCTAAAGTACTGCCTAATCCAAGCTCCGGGAGATTTACACCTATGTTTCTCCTAAGAGTTTTATAGTTTTTCTTGTAAGTTGGCCTTTGATCTATGTTGAGGTAATTTTTGCATGTGGTGTGAGGTAGGGGTTCTGGCCCATTCTTCTGTATGTGGATATCCAGCTGTCCCAGTACCATTTGTTGAAAAGACTATTCTTTTCCCATTGAATTGTCTTGGCACTCTTGTTGAAAATTGTCTATAAATATGACAGCTGATTGTTTCTTTGTGGGTCATTTTGAAGAAATGCAATGCTTCCCTCAGAGGCACAGGATGTTTTTCTATCAAGATGAGTCCTGGCCATAGCTCTGCCACTGAGCTGCTGCAAGGTCTTGGGTGAGTCTCTTTCCTTATCAAAGCCTCAGTCTTCCCATCTAGGAAATGACACAGCTAAATAAGAGGATTCCTAAGAAGTAGTCCGATTGTTACATGTTGAGACTCAGGGAAGTTTCTGCAGAACATTTCATTGGCTGCTCTCTGGGCTGTTGCATCGGAGGCCTAGCCCTGCAGCCCGAGATCTGGAGTCCGTCTCAAATCTGGGGGCAGTTTCAGCAACCTCTTACCCCTGCCTGTCCAAGAAGGTTTGTGTTGTGCTCATTTAGTAAGCAGCCCTGCTGTCCTCCTCCTTGCCTCTGCCCTTGAGGGTGACAGTCCATTGGGAAGATAGACACAACAACAATTATGGAGCTGCGTAGGGCATGCTGGCTGGTCTGTGTAGCAAGGTCCACAGTTCAAAGGGGTGGCTGGTAAAGCATGGCTTTGCTGATAGGGCCATAGGCCTGGCCTGAATGTGAGGACTGCTCTGGGCAGTATCTGAAGGATGGCAGGTGGAGCTGTGGAGGACAGCCACCAGAAAGGACTCTTCACAACTCTCCTGTCCTCTGCGCAGCAGTGGCTCTCACTTCACTCATATCTTTGGCTCTCCAACCAGCCCAAGCATGCTGGCTGGCTAGGTCCCAAACTCTTGTCCACAGATAAGGTGCTGTGGTCAGCGGGAAGCCTCTGGGGCCGAACTGCCCGGTTCCAAGCCAAGCTTTGTGTGCTTTGGGGAAAGTTATTTAACATGTCTGTGTTCTGTTTTCTTATCTACAATATGGAGTTAATAAGAGAACCTACCTGACAGTGTTTGTTTCTGAAGTACTGTAAAGTGCCTTAGAAAATGGTGTGACACGAAGAGGGAGCTGCTGTTCAGGTCTCCAGACATTGCAGGTTGGAACTACAGGCTGAAACAACGTGGCCTTTACTCCAGCCGCCATGCCTGCCCCACAATTGGTTACCGCAGCCTGTGACTCATACACTGTAACCTGGGAGCATGGTACAGTTAGCCAGTGGGTTGTCAGGACAGAAGATGATCGTTGCAGTCAGGTACGTTTGGATAGAGCAGCATATTCGGCCCTTACTGACAGTGCCTCTGTTGGGAAAAGTCACCCCGCCAATCAGATTTGCCCCTTCTCTTTGCGACAGCCTCCCAATATATTATCACCCATCTCGGGTGATATCACTGGAAGTGGTGGAAATCAGGGGGCAATGATTGTTCCCACTTTACCAACGAGGTGACTGGGTTTTGGGAGCCAGTTGTTAGTCCACAGCCTGCTCTGGACCCACATTCCCACATCCCATTCTGGGGCCCACTCTGCCCCCAACCCGAGTTAACAGTCTCTGCTGATGCCCACCCTCCCGCTCCCTGCCTCCTCGAGTGCCCCTGAGCCTGCAGCGTGTGTACGTCACGGACCAGTGAGGCCAGAGAGATGCTTCCCTGGTTCTACACATCTCCTTTTTAGCAGAATTAAATGGACAGTTATCAAGTATCTACTAAGTGCCAGTGGGGACGAATATAATTTTTTACATTTTCCAGGATTATCTATCTGTTCACAAATATTTGTGAGCACCTACTATGTGTCAGTGTCTGTCTCAGGTACCTTGATCAAGACAGCAGTGATCCAGATCAGTGAGGGCTGGGCTGGTGCAGCTCCCGTTCCAACAGGCTGATTGCTCAGTGGCTTGGCCTGCCAACTCGAAGGTTGTTGGTTTTCATGCCTGATGCTAGAAGACCCCGTGTGGTGCAGGCATCTAGGTCCCTTTTGAACCAGCGCCTTTCCAGCCTGTCTGGGACTGCAGGGGCATGGAATAGGCACCCCAGGGAACTGCTCTGTGGGAGTTCAGAGAGCCCCACCTGCAGGTGAGGGCCTCTCTTCTTTTCTGTGTTCTCCTATGCTTGGCTGCTGGTTCAAGGTGCCTGGTTTGTACTCAGACAACTGCCCGTTCACAGAGTTGCAGACAGCGCCCTTGAAGTTGGAGCAGGTCCTGTTGATGGCGTGTCTCCCTGTCTCTCAGCTCCTCACTCCCTCAGCCTTCAGCCATCAGGTCTGATGCCAAGCCCGCCAGCAGCCTTACAGGGAGAGGGGCCTGGGCATTGCCTAGCACAGATCTGGGAGCCTGGTGGGGTTTCCTAAAGTACAAAAGCAAACATCACTCAGATGGTTTGCCACTCATCACTGCAAATTAAAACCAATGAGCTATCATTGCCCACCAATCAGAAGGGGCAAGATGAAAAAATCTGACCATGGGAGGATGTGCAGGAACCAGAATTCTTGCACACTGCCCACGGGAATGTAAAGTGGGGCAGCCACTTTGGAAAACAGTTTGGTAGTTTCTTAAAAGTATAAACATACATCGACCATATGATCCAGCCCTTGCATGCTGACTATTTCTCCCAGAGAACTGAAAGCATATGTCCACACACGATTGCTCAGAGCAGCTTTGTTTGTAATAGCAAAATACAATGGGTAAATGAATAAACAGCCTGTGGCCTACGCAGCCTGGAATCTTAGCAACGGGAAGGAATGAAGCCGTGACAGAGGCAACAGCACAGATGTGTCTCACCATCAGTGTGCTGAGTAAAAGTAACCAAACCTCTCAAAATAAAACAAACACAAGGCTACATACTGTATCGTCCAGTTTACGTAGAAACCTTCAGAAAGTGCAAACTAACCTCAGCCCGGTAAGCGTACCCGTGGCTGCCTGGGATGGGGTGTGGAGAGGAGAGAGGGATTAGAATGGGGTCGGGAAAGTTTTGGGGTGATGATGGGCCCTCTTTCTTGATTGGGGTGTTGGCTCTATGGGTGTATGTGTCAAACTGTACAGTTTAAATATGTATTTATTATTTATTGGTTATACCCTAATAAATCTGTTAAAAATGAAGGAAACCCCATCTGCAGCCAATTAGTCACTAAGATGAATCTGCCCCTGCCCTCCTGAGAACTCCTGTTGTTTGTGCCAACAAATATGAATGGTTAAATATGAGCAGAGCGGGTGCACTGCGGGGTCCCGCCCGGCCCACGGCTTAAGAACCACGCCGGGCCTCCTCAGGCCCCAGGATTCCCCCCACGAGATGGACCAATAATTGCACCTACCTCCTCGGGTGGTTGGGAGGCCATATGGGAAAATCCAAGTGAAGTGCTTAGTAAAGGTGCAGTAGATGGCAGCATGCACACGGCCCGGGGACCCCCAGAGGGGGCCGTTCCTGTGGGTTAGAGGCAGCTGGAAAGGTTCCCCTCCGAACGGCTCTGAGCTGCCCCGTGGGAAGGAGAACAGGGAAGAGTCCGCTGAAGGAAGTGTGGGCGGGTGGGGTGGGGAAGGATCCGCCAGACAGAGCTAAGCAGGGGAGACAGCACCCAGGCTAAGCTCCCAGAAGCACCCGCAGTGGCAAGGAGGGCCCGGGAGCCGCCCGGCGAGCCAGGACTACAGGGCGCAGCGGGAGCGCCACCCCTGAGGGTCCCGAGGAGCACTGGCTTCCTCCTCCAGGCCAGGGTCTCTCAGATGGGGAACTGAGGAGGACGTCTGCAGAGATCACAAGTTCTAACAGATGTTTAAAAATGTTTGTCAAATGAAAACAAAGGTTTAAAAACCCCAATTTTGGTGCAAGGCTTTTGAATGGAAAGACATTTTCATCTAGTAGGAAGCTCTCATTTCTGAAGTCCTCTTTGGTCAGAGTCCTGAGGGTCCGGGCATTCCGTGTTTTTCTGGTCTGAGGGCTGCGGGAGGTGGGTGGCCAGGTCTGTGTGGTCATGCCGGTCACACCTGCTCCCTTGAGCAGCGCTGCGGGCAGCCTGGGAGGGGCGCTGCGTCTGCGGAGATGCTGGGGCAGGTGGGGCCAGGCGTCTGTCCAGTCTGCTGGGTTCAGGGATGACTCCTGGGATCACCGCTCAGTGGGAAAGAGGAGGTGCAAGGTGCTGGGGGCCTGGCATGTGCCTCTGACTGCCAGGGCCACTGAGAGAGGCCCGGAGGGGAGGCGTTGGGGGTGTCTGTCACTGCCATGCCGTCAAGGACACTGCGTGGGTCACTTGGGAAGGAAGGTGAGGTCAGGTGCAGGGACCACTGCCAGCTACCATTAATCAGTGATGGAGAGCTGATTGAAAGTCCCTCTTATTGCACTTGTGAGAGTGGCCGCTGACCCATCCCTCGTGTGGCTGCAATTGTAAAGTGGACCTTACATCCCTGTCACCGAGCAGGGTTTCTTGCCTAGCCATTTACAAGCCCCTGGGCAGATGGGGGTTATGGCACCCTGCAGTCTGTGAGGCTGTGGGGCAGCCCCTTGGCCTCTCCATGCCTGTGGTCGTCCCTATGGTGGGGTAGAGCCCAGTAATGGTTGCCAACTCTGGTTGCAGGGTTGTTGTAAGATTAAGTAAAATGGGGTAAGAGTTCCCATCCCTCTGTTTATGCATTTTGCTCTCAGAATCACCTTCTGCGAATGCCACATGAGAAAGTCACCCAGGGCCATCCTGGGGCTCGGAACACAGCCCCGAACAGAGGCCTCTCCACCGCACTGAACACATAAGTAAACAAAAGACAGCGTTCCCAGGAGCCACTTGGAATTAACTCTGGGATTAAAACCAGCTGCCGGCTCATTTCCTGCAATTCCCTCTGCGTGTCTAAGAGCCGTGGAATGAGTAAGGATGGAAACTCTGTGGCAGGGCAAGAATGAGTCACGGGAAAGCCAAGCAAGTCACGGGAGGGGGAGCACACCCCGTGCCAGGGCTCCGGGTCAGTTTTCAGCAGGGCTGGCCGGGTGGGGGAGCCGGCACAGGCTGTAACTGCCTGTAGGGCCTGCCACGGGAGCTGGGCTTTACTCGGGTCTGAATCCCGAATCCTTCTGGGCTCCAGAACAAAGTGCCAGTGGGCAGCTGGGTTGGCACAGGGCCGGCATGGCTGGGCACCATATGACTGAGGCTGCCTGGAAACTGGGGCCTGTTTGTTGTCTCAGGCTCTAGATTGTTAAGCTGAGGCCCAGATTTATGCCCAGAGTTTTCTTCCTGGAAGTTAGATGCCCATCGAGGATGACCCACAGAGGCCGCTGCCCTGAGCTCCCTGGCATGGTGTGGGCAGCCCTCAGTGAGGCTCTGAGGGTACAGGCTGGGGCACGGAAGCCCGGCGTCTCCCGTGAACTCAGGCCATCCTGAGTTCAAGTCCTGCCCCTGCTACTTAAAGGCGCTCTGACTTGGGCAGTGTTCTTACTATTGTTGATTCTCGGTTTTCTCAGTTGTAAACTATGGGTAATAATAAGTGTCTCACTGGGTCTTTGCAGGATAAATAAGTTAACGGCTATACGCCCTTTATCACAGAGGCAGGCCCATGCAGAATGCCAGGTAGATGTCGGCTTACAGTCATGAGCTTTCATTCCCGCATCCACCACTTTTGGTAAGCTATTGACTTTGCTGAGACTCAGTTTCCATCTTTTAAAAATAGTACCAACGATGCCAGCCACAGAACTCTGTGAACCTGCCTTCGGCCCTCTGTGCTCGGGAGGGGTTTGGTGTCTATCGTGTGCTCCCTAATGGGCAGGATTCTTAGAGTGTGTGAATCACCGGATAGCAAACAGTGTTATAGTATTTGCATGTTCCCAGAGAAGTTGTTGAAGGGATTGAGGAAAGAGGCTGTCCCAGTCTGGTTCTTATGTGTTGTCTACCCCTTGCTGGTGGCACCACAGAGCCAAGCAGGGATCTCTGCTCTGCAGCCACGGCTTTGCAGGGCCCAGGAAAAGGAGTGGGGCAGGGAGGAGTGGGGAGGGGAGAAAACCTGTCTGAGTCGCTGACTCCCAGGGAACAGGGTTCTGAGCCCTGGCGGACAAGCTGGATTCCCAGTCCGCCCACCAGGTAATCTGTGTCAGGAGATTTGAGGGTACAAATACCCCGCTCCTGCTGCTCAGCGGCCCCCAGCCGGGTCGGGTAACATCACCCCCCCCTTCGTCCCTCCAGCCTCGTGGTAGAAGTGGGGAGCTCTGGGTCCTCTTTTGCCTCCTGGCAGCTTCTCAGCAGCTCCCCCACTGTGTAGCCAGGTCCGTCTGGCTGGGCTCAGAGTGGATTCCCTCTACCGGTTGGACCCTGGACAATACAGGTCGCTGGGGCAGCCCCGTCGTGCCCTGGTGGGCAGTGGGGCTGAACTTGGTTTTGAAGGCAGTGTGTTCAGCAAGACAAACACAGGCTTTGGAAGCTGACAGAACCAGGTTCAAATCTTAGTGCTGCCCCGATGGCTCTGCCACGGGCCAGTCCTGTCTGTGACTGGAGGAGGTGGCAGCCCCGCCCTCAGCACCTGTTCCTGGGCAGGTGCCCCATGAGTCCCCACAGCACCCTAAGAGGAAGAGGAGGAAGCTCAGCGAGGTTCCCTGCGAGTCAGCCGCAGGCCTTGCGCCGTGGCAGCAATGTCAGCTCCCGTCTCTTCCCCGGCTGGTCTTTTCTGTAAGTCTATGTCATGTTTTCCAGCACCTTCTGTCCACCACGTACTTCTTTGTGACATTTCCACCCCAGTTCACCCTGCACCTTCCCTGTGACTCTAATTAAGATCTCCTTTTTTGAAGCAATGGCTCAGGCCTGGAGCTCAGATTCTGGAAGCTTCTCAGTCTTACCCAGAGTACACCCTCACAGCCCACTCCTGGGAAGCCAGGTGCCCAGCCATGCCCACGGGTCTTGCCAGCCTCCTGTGGATTTGCCCATCTCACGGGCCGATGGCTTCTGACCAGGCTCCATCTGACCACGTGCTCTGTCCTGACGGCTCCATCGTCTTCTGTGACCTGGCCTGTCGTCAAAACAAAAAAGTCATCTTTAGGATGTCATTTCTGATAACCACACAGGACGCTGAAAACCAAGGCAGTTTCCTTTCTATTTCTGCCTGCGGACCAGCACCCCCCCGAACCACAAGGAGCTACACCCTCATGCCCAGCCCTCTCACGGACTTCTCAGGGACACCCAGAGACTCACCCGTGGGTCCTGCCTCCCGCCGCCTGCAGCCACACCCCAGGGCTGCTTTTTGGACTTGGAAATGAAAACAGCCTTTTTTTTTTTTTAATTCTGAGCACATTTTTTTTTTTTGCCAAAATGTTTGGAAAATACATAGGTTCATTTTTTTATATTATGTTCACTCCACTAATCCAAGGACAAACTTGTCAAAGATGAGACACCTGCCCTCCCAGAGAGGAATGCATGCCACAGTTTTTCCCATGACCTTCCCTTGGCCTCTGCCTCACGAGCTGCCTGTCTCTGCACTGACCCCCCAGCCTCTGCCGGCCCCTCTGCGAGTGTTACCCCACTCTACCTTCAGGGAGACCAGCCTGAAGCTCAGAAGTAGTCATGTCACCCCACCTGAACCCTTGCTGGACTCCCTGTTGCCCCCAGGGACTGGCCCAGCTGCTAGACCAGGCTTCTAAGAAGGCTCTGTCTGATCTGGCCCTTGCCCTCCCCCCTGTCCACCTGCTCCAGCCTCGCTAAACCCCACTGTGCCTCGAGCCTGCCCCCCGCCCGCAGCATGCAGCACTTCCTGCTCAGCCCACCTGCCCAGGCCAGGTGACAGTCCCTCCTTTGTGGCTGCACCGGTGCTACGTTCCCCCCTCTTAAAGCCCACATTGGTACCCCTCATGGGACAGGAAGCCCAGGAAGCCAGAGCTCCACCTGGTTCCTCCAGGTCCTCAGCACTTGGCCCCTTAGCAGCTGTTGAGGTACACACAGACATCAGTCTACAGCCAGTGACCCCCAGCCCAGCCCCAGGGCTTGGGACAGTTGGAGAGCCGCTGTGTGGATTCAGGTTCCTAAGGAAGGAACACCTTTCATCTGGCCTGAGGCATTTGGGGTAACAAGGAACCTCTTCCAAGCATGGAGTGTGATCCAGGCGCTGGACGGAGGGTTTTTTCCATTAGTCAGATCTAAGTGCTACCACTATGCTGGGCTCTGAATGTTTGTGGGCCCCTAATATTCACATGTTGAAAACCTAACCCTCAAAAATAATGGTGTTAGGAGGTGGGGCCTTTGAGTGGTTAGGGTCATGAAGGGGAAGCCTCATTAATGAGATTAGTGCCCTTATAGGAGGGACCCCGCAGAGAGCCCTAGCCTCTTCCAGCTTGTGAGGACAGAGGAAGTCTGGGAGCCAGAAGAGGGCCTTCAGCTGACCATGCTGGCATCCTGATCTTGGACTTGCAGCCTCCAGAACTGTGAGAAATACATTTCTGTTATTTATAAGCTACCCAGTCTGTGGTATTTTGTTATAACAAATGGTATAAAACAACCCATTTTCCAGATGAGGAGATGAAGATTCAGAGAGGTTCAGTGACTGGCCAGATGTCACACAGTTAGTGAATAATGGGGCAAAGACCCCCAGCACCAGTTCTAGGTCCTTCTGGGCTCAACAACTGCCCTACCCCAGGATATGTGTCTGTTGGCCACTGTGACTTCCTGAATCTGCTGGTCGTAGCCTTGGACCATCTAAGACAGAGGTCTGCGAATAATAGTCCATAGGCTACATTTGGCTAGTGGTCTGTTTTGGTACAACAAATGAACATAGAATGATTCTTATATTTTTAAAGGGTTGTAAAAGCAAAGAAAAATATGCAGTAGAGACTATATATAGCCTGCAAGGTCTAAAAATATTTACTACATGATCCTTTACAACAAAGTACATCCCCCTGCTAATGTAAAAGTCCCCTGGATCATCTCCCTTGGAAGTGCATGGGGAATAATTATACATGGCCCCAGGAGGCCATGTGCCTTGGCCTGTCTTAAAGGGGGCAGGGTGCTGGAAGTGGTGCTCTAAGCTGGCTGAGGAGGGGCTCCATGGGGAAAGAAGGGGGCCAGAGCCCAGACCAGGCTGAGAGTCTGAGGGTGGAGGGTAGCTCCCCCCAGGCCCAGCTTAGGGCTGGGCTTGGCCTGGCTTACAGATTTCAGCAATGCTGTTACCCACAAACTCAGGGGTTCCTCTTCAACACTCACAGTGTACAGATGGGGAAACTGAGGTGCGGAGAGGTAAAGGCACTTGCTCAGAGTACATGTGAGGACTCCGAGTCCAGGGTCCTCTGTCCTACCTTCCCTGCCACCACTGGTCACTTAGGAAGGCCCTCCAGCCTGCTTCACCCCAACTGCAGCCCAGCAGCTTCCTTTGCTCATTCGCTCCTTCCGTGTGTTGGGGGAGTGTTGTTTGTTTTCCTCGGTCCTTGTCCCTGCTGCAACAAAGAATTGAAGGGCAGAGACGCAGTAGTGAAGCAGCGTATAAGTTTTATTTAAAGTTATACACTTAAAGAGAGAGGAAGTGCGGGCAGCCTCAGAGAGGAGGGGCACCCTGAAAGGTTGAGAGAAAGTGTGGGTGACCTCAGGAGAGGCACGCTGAAAGATTGGGGGTTCCCCCTTTTAAGGATTTCTCAGGAATGTGACATGTTGACATCACCAAAGGGCTGATGACTTCAATGCCAGCACTGGGGTGCAGCGGTGGGAAGGCATTGCCGTGCATCCAGCTAGAGGGGGGATGGGCCTGCGCAGAAGCGAGATTGGTGGTCACAGGTGCTCTGGGGACCCCATGGCATGGCATTGCTCTGGGGAGGGGGCTTGCTTCCAGCAGAGGGCCAGAGGTCGTGGCTGGCTATGTCAGAGAGATGCTGCGTGCTAAGGTCACATCTGCCATGGGTGATGGTTGTGAGGAGGAGGAGAAGCATGGCTAGAAACAGGGCCATGTGGGGGGCTGGAAACGGGAAGACTGTGCTGCCGCGGATCTTGGCAGTGGAGCAGTGGCTAACTGAACTCGTGCAGTAGAAAGCCCCCTCTGGCTGCCGCCTGGGGGAGGGATGGGAAGAGTCCCAGAAGCTTATTTGAGTTCATGGAGGACGAGCTCCTTTCTTCAAAGGGCAAGTGGCTGCCCCCGGCTCTCCCCACCCAGGTCTGTGGGTGCTCACCTGGCCATGTGATCCTCTGTCTCCCGAGACCTCCACCTCCACCCTGGCTTCCACAAAGGGGAGTCCGTGAGATTCGGTGATGGATGAGCTTTCGGTGAACGATTCTTAGGAGGTTGTCTTCCTGGTCCTTAAATCCACTGTGATGGGCTTTTCCTGAGCTGCTCATTTGATCTCTAACTTCAGACTTTTCAACTTGGGTAAGGAACAGGAGCTCCTTTCCCTTGGCTGTTAGGAGGCTTAGAGCAGTATTCTTCCCGTGGCCCATGGACCAACAGGGAGCTACAGGTAGATGTTAGGGGCCAAGAACATGGACAGGACATGAACTGTATCTTACTGCTTAACCTGTAGCTGATAGTGATTCGGTTTCAGTTTAGTTCGATTTCAAAATTATAGTAGTTATTAGACCCATTGTCAGATCTTGTGATTTAATGTGTCAATAAAGAAGTGTGTATATGTCATGAATTCAATTTTTAGTATTTTGATAACTGTGTTTTAATATGATCAGTTCCTTTGTAATTCTTTGCATTTTATTCTTGGCATTTAAGGCCTTTATTGTGGGAAAGGGTCCACAGGAAAAGTCAGGAGCTCTTTCCACTCCTCTCAAAACTGCCACCCCGGCTTGCAGCTCATTTCCTGCAAGGCCCCCTGTGTGTTCCCTGTGCTGCTTCTCCGGGGATCTGCAGTGGTGCCTGCTGTTTGCTGCTGATTGGAGCATCAGGTCTAGCAAGGAGCATGTGCTCAGTTACTGTTTGTATCATTGAACTGGATTGAAATGGTTTGGCCCCAGTCTCTTGAATGCTGCCTGCAACCTTGCCAAGCCCATGGTAGTTAGGTCCCTTGGCTGAGGCTGATCCATGAATCTGAGGCCTGCCTGGGCCTGCCCCGACCTGCTGGACCCCTAGTGTTCTGTTTGATGTTCCTCAGGGTCTGCAAACCAGCACGCCTCCTAGACCCTGGGCACTTCCAGCTGGAAGGGTTCTCCAAAATCTCACAGCCTTTTAGTGATTAAAGCTGTACTTCCCCAAGGTCCTGTCATCTGAAACTCTGGAAGATTCCTCGCTGCCCCTCCCAATCCTTGTTTTGTAAAAATACGCATAAAAGCCAAGCTTTTGGAAGCCAATCAAGTCACACGCTAGAGAGGAGATTAAAGCCACAATGAACCAGTTTACACGCCTGCATATGCTAATGTGCTTTCAAACAAAGTATTTAAAGATGGGGAGTGGCTGCAGGGAACATATTAAGTTGTCAGAAATAAAAACAGCTCTGAAAGGAGAACAACAGGATGGGATCCTGAGCTGTGTGCCCAGGTCCCAGAGCAAAGCTCCCTCCCCAGCCTAGATGGCATCCTTCCCCATGTGCGTATCTCACGGTCTGTGTCCTGCAGTCTGAAGGCAGAGCCCGTCCAGTGCAGGGCTTGGGGAGATGCCCACATTCTCAGTCAACGCTCATTGAACAGCCAACTGATGACTGAGAAGAAAGGGCCGGCAAACAATTCAGCCAATGTTAAGAAACGGATGTTTTGTTTTGTTTTGTTTTAAGAAACTAATGTTTTTAAAAAAGTTATGATTGCCTTTTCTGGAAAATTCACAGTGCCTAAGAGGAAAAATAAGAAAACTGACAAACTTCCAATTGTGCTTGTACCAGTCACAGACAATTATCCTTAACCAAGTGGCCTCCCAGGGCACCATGCCGGAAAAGAAGGCCTGAGGGCCCGTGGGGTGTGGCCTCGGCCAGGTCTCTCCACACTCCCATGTTCCAGTTTAATCTCATGGGTGTGTAATGGCGAGACTTCCAACCTTTTTCTATGAGCATAGTTTTTGTGCTTGTTTTGTTTATCTTTTATTAATTATAGGGTTGTGACTACTAAATATGCAATTTTGTATCTTTTTTTGGTGTTACCATTATATCCTAAGAATTCTCCACCACAAGTTCATTTTAAGCATACTTCCTGTTGGCTGCATAATACTCTGAAGTGCAAGTATACCATGCTTTACTTAACTAAGCCCCTGTTACTGGGCATTTGGGTTGTTTCTAGCTTTGTTTCACTTTGCCAGGTTAATTAATGCTGTGGTTGGATTTTGGTGCATTGAACTTTATGCCAGCTCTGGGTGAGTGTCAACATTGGTGGAGGAGTTACTCTGCGCAAGGCATTATGGGAGACTGGAGGCTGAGCTAGGCACAATCCCTTCACATAAGATGCAGATATAAATAACTTTAATCCAAAGTAGGTTACAGTTGCCATAAGCAGACAGCTAGAACTGGAATACAGAAGAGTTTGGCCTGGGCTTAATGGGATTTTAAGAAAATTACACGAGAAAATCTGAGACGTGGGTCCACAGGTACAAGGTAATGGTAAAGGGGACGGGGCCAGTGTCACAGGGCTGGTTTAGCTGGGAGACCTAAGCCAGCAGGCAGGCGCCACTTGAGGCAGGCGTAGCAGCGGGTCCCATCTTAAGTGCTAAGTCAGTTGATTGTCAGTGGTTGCCAGGGGTAGGCGGTACACGGCTCCGTGTTAACACTGGTGATGTCTGCCGTGACACAGGCCACAAGATACCTGATGAACGTGGCCGTCCCCAGCCCGAGATGTTAATTTCAGGTGAGCTTCAGGGGCTCGCACCAGCTTGACCCATGCCAAAAATTGTGTTTCTTAGATTGGGGTTTTTTGACCCACTCAGATCAAGATTCATTATCTGTCCCAGACAGGTCACACTGTGTTTTGGGGTCCTCCTTGGAAGGGGCTTCAACCCAGGAGACAAAGAGACTTGCCGCTGAGTCCAAGGAGGGGGAAGAGAGAAAGGGAAGCGGTGAGGCCAGAGTCCGCCAGCCTAGCGCCCTGGGCTGCTCCCTGCTCAGCCCCGGGAGAGGCCGGACCTGTTCTCCTTCCTGCCTACTTCCGGCCCTGTGGCCCTTTCACAGACACAGCCGCCTCTGGCTCTGCTGCCCAGGTCGGAGCACCAGGAGGGGTGTTGGTGGGGGGTGGGGGCCTCTGCCCAGTGTTGGTCTCGCCCCCCTTGCCGCCCATCAGCCTGCCTGGGGCCTCTCCCAGCGCAGGTATCCCCATGTGTCTGCCTCTTCTCAATGGTCCTGCCTTCAGCCCCCTCAGGTGCCATGACTCAGCAGCCCCAGGAGGGCTTCCACAGGAGTGTGGTGGACGCCCAGGAGTGGATGAAGGCTGTGCAGGAGCGGCTGCAGATCAACGACAACACCCAGGGGCCCCGCGCGGCCTTGGAGGCGAGGCTGCGGGAGACCGAGGTATGCAGACGGGCCGTGGTCCCCCAGGGTGTTCCTCTCCCTTAGGCCTCAGGTTTCCCAACGGTTAACTGTCAGGTGTGGGCAAGACCAGTGTTTCTCAGACTTCCATCTACATGAACCTCCTGGGGATTTTGGTTTAAGCACAGATTCTGACCCAAGCGGTCCGGGTGGGCCTGAGATGCAGCAGTTCTGACATGAGCCGGGTGACGCCTTTGCTGCCGGTCCTAGGACCACAGCCTCACAGGAAGGGCCTAGCGCCTGCCCTCTGGCTCTCCTGCCCTGGCAGGGACATGTGCAGCCAGGTAGGGCCCAGCACTGCTGGTCCAGGCCTAGCTTCCCACCCGCTTCCCTGCTTCCCTGTGCCTGAGGCCCCTGCCAGGTCCGGCGGTGCCCAGGTCAGCCTTCAGGGGAATGGGGAGGGGGCTCTGCCCAGTGAGAGGTGATCCCTGCAGCTTCTCCAGGGCTGGGGTCTGGCTTTGTCCCCGCCTGGGATAAGGCAGGGCCCAGTGGTGTACACATCCCAAAGGCCTGTTTGCTAGAGTGACTGGGATAGGCGTCCTGATCCAGCTCTGATGCTTAGTAGCTGTGAAGCCAGAGCAAGTCCCGTGTTCTTCCAGGCCCTCATTTTCCCAGCTGTGAAGTGCAGCATGAACCCTGGCCTCTTGTGTCCTGAGGGGCTGTGGGAAGGACCCTCATGGAGGTGGAAGCCTTCCATGAATGCAGCCTGGAGAGAGGGTTGCTCTGGGGAAGCAAGACTTGCAGAGCTGAGAGTTTGTTCTGGGGCCCACAGGCCAGGGTTCAAATCCCCACCATGGCCGTGACACCTCAGCAGAGTCTCCAGAACTTGCTGACCATCAGCGTGCTCTGGGGAGAGTGGTCCTTGCCACCTCAGGAGGGAGCGAGCCTGCGGGTGAGGAACTTGCTGGTGTGCTTGGCAGAGTTCAGGGCATGCTGGCAGAGCCGGCCCCGTGGAGGGAGTCGTTTCTGTGGTTTTAATGCAGGGATGTATGCATGCCAGCTCTCCCTGCCCACTCCCCGAGCCCTTGGGAGCTGGCCCGTTGCTTTGTCTTCTGGTTCTTGGCCTCCTCAGCCCTGCACTGGGGTCTGGCCTCACCAGGCTGCTTCCTGACTGGCTTCCAGACCCCTCTGTGGTCAGGGACGTGGTACACTTCCTAGGACCTGGCTTCCAAAATCTAACACATTGTCGCTAAACATGTGTTGCTCTACTTAAACTCAAGCCATCTCAAATGTCTGCACAGCACAGTGCCCAGCACAGCACCCAGCACAGCGCCCGGCACAGCACCCAGCACAGCGCTCGGCACAGCGCTCAGCACAGCACCCAGCACAGCGCCCACCTGATTGCGGCTGTGCTGAGGGAAGGCCCTGACTAACCCTGTTCCTCCAGCTTTCCTGATCCCTGGTTCTTCTCCTTCTGAGGTTTTCCCTCCAACCAGCACCCCCCTGACTTGCCCTCATTAGCTCCTTTGAATCAGAATTGTTCTGGGCTGTGGTTCAAGTACCCTTCCCAGCTGGCCAGGGTCCCATGCCATGGACCACGTCCTCACTGGTGATGGCTATACGAGAGCCTCACACCAGCCAGAGAGCACATCACCTGCAGCCAAGAAGGGTAGAATCTGCTTCTGGAAAGTTGACCTTGCCAGCTCAGCCACAGCATCCTGTTCCCTGGCCCCAGGCCCACAGCAAACACCCCACTGGGCGGCATTTCGTTTTCTGGGCGGATATCTCTGCTTCAGGCCAGGTGGGCTTGGTGTTCTGGCTTCCTCTGGGACTGGCCTGCTCTTCTCTCTCTCTGGCAGGGAAGCAATCATTCCCCTGCAAAGGTAGTGGGTCTCAGGGTCTCCCACATCCCCCCAGTCCAGTCTGCACCTCTCTGATCAGGAATCAGGAGGCCAAAGGTCAGAGGCCTAGCGGAGTCATGCAATCAGGACACTCAGCTTTGGTTCAGGGGCCGTTGTTCTCATGGGGGCTTCCCAGGCCTGGCTGGCTCCCTCTGGGTGTGGCAGACAGAGAGTTAACCCAGGTTCTTCCCCAAACCTGCTGGCTGCCCGGATTTGTGGATCCGAATTCCGGACCGCAGGCAAAAGGAGGCCTCCTGGGCTGCTGCAGAGAATTGTTCTGCAAAGCTCAAGGTCTCTGTGGTTCCCCAGTGCCCCTGTCTGTAAAACTGGAGTCACTGGGGTGCCCATCTTGCCCACTTTGGTAGTGGACATGTAATCAGAAATATCAGATTCTTCACTATCAGTATTTCTAACCCAGTTAATTTGCCCTTCGAGGCAAGAAGTTCATCTTCAGCCACATTGTGGGACCCTTGCCCCTGTGTGGTATGAAATGTTCTGTGCAAAGGGTGGGTGATCTTACCGGGCCTAGAACATTCCACAGCGGCCCTTGGATCTCCCGGCCACCCTAAATCACTGGGGTACCTTTGCTGTGCACTGGGGTTCTACTTGCGGCTGAGCTGGACTTGGTGTTTGGGCGCTCGCTGCAGCGTTACCCTCTGGGGCCCTCTACACCCTGCTGCCTGGCCAGTCGCTAAAGCCAGATGAAACCTTTCCCTCTCTTGGGGTGTCTTCTCGCCCCACACTCTACCTGCTGCTCCCACCCCCACATAGCACGTGGGACAACTTGAGGATTGTCACTCTTCAGTAACCTGTGCAGGAGGGCAAGTCCCTCTAGGCGGCTATCTTATTGCTGACCATCCTCATCTGGAGTAACAAAAAGGATTAGGACTGTGGCCCATTTGCACACACTGGGGAAAGGTCTGCATAATTGCTCAACTGCTTATAAAGTATACTAACCTATCAATGTTTTAATTAATACTATTTTTAAAAATTAATGTTATAACCCTATGAACTAGACCAAGTGGAGATTGTTACCACTATCTCAGGGTGAAAAAGGGAGGCCCAGGGTGATCAGGTGACCTGTCTGGGGTCACACAGCTATCAATGGGGCTGCATTTGACAAGGTAGGGGCCCCTCCCCCACCCACCCACAGAGGAGGGTCAGCCCTCCAGCCAGCCCGCTGGGACATCAGTCTGAGAAAACTGCTGGACCTCTCAGGCTGGGGAATGGCGGGAGCTTTGGGTACAAGTTGTACTGTCAGTTAATACAGATCAGAAGGTAAGTAAAAGACAGTAATAGCAGGGAACAGTTAGTGATTGAGACTGTGGCGTGGGCTGGGCAATATGCTATGACCCTCCCTGCATCACGTGATGTTACTGTAAGCCTGGGTGTTGCCATCATTATTATCTGCCCCGTGAATTTAAGCACCATGACAAAGGTCACACAGGGTGTAGGGCATGGCCCTGAGATTGGAATCCAATCCTATTTTTACTCCAGAGACCAAGCTTTAGTTGCCAAAGAACTAGAATAATAATAACGACAGTAGCTAATGTTTATCAGAGACATGCTATTTGCTAGTCACTGTGTCTGAGTCTTGGTTCTCCAAGAAGCCAACACCAAGGTGAGATTAAATGTGCAAGATGTTTACTCAGGAAACTTCTGTGAGTGAAATTGGGGCGGCAGCCTGGAGAAGTGGGAAGGAGAGATCTGTCCAAGGCGGGTCTGACCCCCAGTCCGGGACCGTTGTGCGGGTCTAAGGAAGTCTGGCAAAGCCATGGGCACCTTAGACCAGTCACCCACAGGGAGCCCAATGTCCCCCGGGAGCGGGCTCACCCTAGTGTTCCTTCTCCGTAGCTGGTGGGAGCGGCTGAGGGAGCAGGGCCCTGGTGCACACAGAAGACTCAGAGATGGTTGCGGAGCCTCCGCTGGGGTGCCGGGTTAAGCCTGCTCCCCACATAGACCTGAGAGACAGATACTCACGGCCTCACACACTTCATGTGCATTTTCTCATTTAATCCTGAAAAAAAAAATGGGGGAACTAGGTACTATTACTCTCCCATTTTACAGATGAGAAAACCAAGTCCAGGGACATAATTAAACTTGTCTGAGTTCACACAGGTGAAAACAGGCCCAGTGGAGGAGAGAGGGAAGTCATATCATCAGACAGCTCTGGGCGGTTCTGTGCTCATCTCCATCGCTCCTTGGAGCCATTAACACGCTGCCCAAGGTCGGGGGAGAAGGCAGGGCGGCAGTTCAAACCCCAGCTCCCTGGTCCTGAAGTCCCGGCTCTTTCCAGCATGCCACTGTCTTCCCAAGGCTCTTCCTGTTTACCTTTGTCTAATCTCTGGAAACTGGCTTTTGTGTCCATGACAGAAAATATGCCAGCTGGAGCCGGAGGGGTGCGTGAAGGTGGATCTGGCTCTGCGAGCAGCTGAAGCCCTCTTGGCATGCTGCCATGAGGACCAGAAGCCCAAGATCCTGGCCCGGCTGAGGGACCTCAAAGCCCAGTGGGAGGAGACGGTCACTTACATGACTCACTGTCACAGGTAGGGTGGCCAGGGACCTTGCCAGGCCTTTGCAGTTGCTGCTGACCTTCCTTGTCTCCCCTGCCCCACTTCAGCATCCCAGCTTGGGGCCCCCGCCCAGGGGACGTTTCTCTAGTCCTGGGACTGCTGGGAACAGGATTTTCTCTTGGGATTTCAGCCAGCCCTGCCTGCCTCTTTCTGATTATAATCCAACATAATGATGATAATGGGCAGTGGGGGCCCAGGGGGTTTGGCTGATGCTTAATTCTTAGTAGACTTGCCATATTTGCCCACGTGCGCACACACACAGCCCGCCAAGCACTGGGCAGGGGGCAGTGGCCTGGCCTCCCTGCCCAGGAGCCACGTGGGTGCACTGCTCATGGCCCCGTGGCCTCTGTGCCCACAGCCGCATCGAGTGGGTGTGGCTGCACTGGAGCG
Organism: Manis pentadactyla; assembly: GCF_030020395.1. Taxonomy (NCBI): domain Eukaryota; kingdom Metazoa; phylum Chordata; class Mammalia; order Pholidota; family Manidae; genus Manis; species Manis pentadactyla. The sequence goes on from NC_080029.1 coordinate 9,300,556, forward strand.
AATACCTGCTGGCCCGAGATGAGTTCTGCCGCTGGATCCAGAAGATGGTGGTGGTGCTGGAGCCCCCCGTGGAGCTGCAGCTGGGCCTGAAGGAGAAGCAGTGGCAACTGAGCCATGCCCAGGTGCTGCTGCACAATGTGGGCCGCCAGGCCGTGCTGCTCGACCGGCTGCTGGAGGAGGCGGCGTCCCTGTTCAACAGGATCGGGGACCCCAGTGTGGATGCAGATGCCCAGCAGAGGATGAAGGCTGAGTACGACGTGGTGAAGGCCAAAGCCCAGGTGAGTGGGGCGTGGTGGGCTCCATCTTCACCCCCCCACCCATTTACCTGCCCTGTCTACCCATCCAGCCGCCCATTTGCTCATGAACCACATATCTATCCATCTTCTCACCATCTTCTGTCTATATACCCAACACCCACTCACATTATTCCTCCATCTATGCACCCTCCATCTCTCTCCCCACTAAGCTGCTGAATCTCCATTTACCATCCGTCCACTCACCACCCCAACCACTTACCCACCTAAGCATCTGTCCATCCACGCACCCTCCTGCCCATCTGTTGACTTAGTCACCCACCCACCTCCCTACCAACCTGATCAGTCTCCTATTCATCTGTGCAACCACTTAATCACCCACCCATCCCTCTAGCTACTCATCAACCCACCCACCTTTTCACCATTCACTCATTCATCTCTCCATTATCTGCCCACCCACTGTCTACCCCTTCACCCACCTACCCACTCACTATCTACCTATCACCCATCTGTTCATCCACTCACCCACCCACCAAAGTACCGACCCGCTAATCTTCCATCGGTCCATCCACCCAGCCACTGACCCAATATCTACCATCTACACACCCAGTGTCGCAGTGCTTAATACACATGTGGGTGCTTAATATGTGTGCATTGACTGACTAACTGATGGACTGTGATGTTCACATTACCCAGCTACCCCTGTCTCCCTCCTTCCCCGGTTCCCTCCCTCCTCCTGCCCTTTAGCCTTTCCTCCTCTCCTCTCTCACCCCTCCCCCAATCCCTCTGCCCATTCTTTGTCCCCATTCCCTCATCTCATTTTTTAAATGATTTTTTTAACAGTCCATTGAGTTATGAAGTTCAGTTATTGTTATTTTTTAAAGACATTCTATTTGGTTCTTTACTATGTCCACTGTTCTTTATTTCCCTTAAATTTTGCACACCTTCCAGATATGGATTGTATGTGACTCAATTCTAAGCATACATGTTTGACAATCTCCATGAGGCTGTTCAAGTAGCAGAGGTTCTGCGGCCTGATGTCGCCGTCTGCTGGGTCTCCTGAGCTGGGTCATTTCCTTGGGGGCTTTGTGGTTTTGAGCTGGGAGCTCCGTCTAAGTGGGGCTTCATCTGTAGACCGCATGGCTGGGGCCTGGCCCTCAGAGCAGCTGATGTTTGCTTCAACCAGGCTGCCCTGGGAATTTACTTCATTATTCCTGTTTTTATGTCAGTGTATTGGGTTGGGGGTAACCGAATCAAGTGGGTGCTCTAAACTTGAACCCCAAGTCAAAATTATGCATTAAGTCCCTGGCTCCATACACTGAAAGGTAACTGTTTTTTTTCATATGTTTTTATCCCAGATCCCCAGCTGAAACACAACCTTCTTTCTTGTGTTGGGCTTATGGGGACACTTATTGTTTTCTAGTTCACCCTTTGATGGAGGGGCCACCCCTTGAGGGTCTGCCTTTTGCAGTGGCTTCTGTGTCCTCTGGACCCAAAATCTTACTTCTTCCTCTAGCCTGACCATCAAATCCAAGAAAACCCTAAGTACGCATGTGAGTTAGCAACCTAGTGCATGTTAGCTTCTGGTTCCCCAGCTCTCTTACCTGGGTGTACCTGTGGGTCTGCATTTTAACAGCACTTGTTAAATTGTATCCTGTCTTTGGCTGTGTATAGTGGAAGGGCATGCAGGCTGACTAGTCCACCCAACTACTGGAACTGGAAGTCTCCTGGGTCCTTTACGTTTACATAAGGGAAGTTGTTCTATAATAAGCAAAGACCTGGGAATCCATGAGCAGGAACAGGACTCTGGCCCCTGAATGCTTGGGAAGGGATCTGGGTCCAAACCAGGCTTTGCTGCATCCCAGCTGTGTGGCTTCGGGGCAGCTCATTCTACCTGTAACCAGGTGGTAAGGACTGAATGAGTCCACATATAAGCCCTTGGAAAACCAGCAAGCATTTATCTTCCTAACAATTAAGAACAACATCTTTTCTCAGTGGCAATGAGAATAAATAGCAACAATGGTGTTTGACACACAGCAGGTGCTCAGAGCTGTTTACTGAACAAATGAGAATCTACCCCTGCAGCTTGATGGCTCACAACCCCCTAGGCCCAGTGGGGAGTGGCAGGCCGTTCTGGGGCAGCTGTGAGGGGCCAGAATGGACAGGTGGGGTGGGGTGGAGTTCGGCTCTCACGGTTACAGGCAGTTGGTGCACACCACCTCCAAGAAGCAATCTCACTCCAGGTCTGCCCCTGTGGCTCAGACAGGGAAGGTGCCTGCCCCCATGGCCCCCTTGGGTGACTTGACAGGAGACAGGTGCTTGTGTCAATCAGAAGGGAGCCCCTGGCGCAGGTGCGGAGGAGAGGAAATGGGAAGTGGTCAGGTGTGTGTGGGGAGGGGAGTGCCAGCAGCGCCAGGTGGCCACCAGTCCTGGCCCACGAGCACAGATGTCACCTCAGAGATTCTCATGCACAGTCCAGGGGCCGCTCCCCTCACTGGATCCCCCAAATCACTGGAATCACATCTCTTATTCATGACTACTATCTTGTCTGCTATTCTTTTTGTGTCTTTGACCTCATTTGACCCTCCCAAACTTATGTGGTAGATAGAGAAGGTGTGACTGGATCCATTTTTTAGACTTAAAAAAAAATCTTAAGTGGCAGAAACCACTAGCTGCTAGAATGAGCCTGGAGTTCTTGGGGACTCCCAATGTGGGCTCTGCCTCTGGTTTTGCCTCAGGTCCTGGGGGGTTACCACACCTGTGCCCAGAGGGGAGAGCTGGGTGGGGGTGCCGGTGCTCCTGTGGGTCAGGCTGGGAAAGTGGGTGGCTTAGGAGCTGCTGGAGCCGGGAGCTTATTGCTTCCGAGTGTTTTCATGAGACAGGCCAGCCAGCAGGTCCTGGGGGCAGGAGTGGGGCCCTGGGTTGTGGGGCAGGGGTGTGGGGAGGAAGCCGCCTCCCTGGCAGAGGCCCTCAGATTTGCTCTAGGAACTGCTCAGTCCTGACCCCAGCTTGGAAATGGGGCACTGGTGGCCGAATCCTACACAGAGACGTAGACTCAGTCTGGCTTTTCCAGCCATTGGCAGAGGCTCACAGGCACTAGACTTTCTCTCTCTTGCTGTCAGAGGTTGGGGCTCTGCTCTTTCTCTCAGAGAACCCTGTTAACTCCTGGATGGGAACCGTGGAGCTGTCTCTTGTCTCCCCCAGAGCTGGTGGTAGAATATTGAGCGGTGGCAGGTGGGGAGGTGCCAGGGCAGGCCCCCACGGGTCCTCTGAAGTTATATTCAAACTGTGTATGAGTGCAGTTTGCCAGGAGAGGAGCCATAGCTTCCATCAGATTCCAGAGGGTTCCATTCCCTCAGAGACTGAAGCTACTGAGAGGGGCCAACTCTTACATTGTCCTTAGTGTGAGATTGACTCTCTGGGTCCATCCTAAGCAGGGTGGGGAAAGCTGCATGTCCAGTAGCCCCCAAAGATTCTTGGTGGCCCAGATGCCTCCTGTCCCCTGCTCTTCTACATTTGATGAAGGCCTCATGTCACTTAAAGTCTCTCTCAAGGCAGCTAAGACAGCATCCTGAAGCAGGCCTCTGGGATCCAGCAGCAGAACGAGGGCTGTGTGAGGACCCCCAGAGGTCCAGGCCTGTTCTCAGAGTGGGGAGGCTTTCTGTGATGTGGCTCAGCTGCCGTAACAATACCATAGACTGGGGGGCTCAAACAACAGACATTTATTTCTCACAGCTTTGGAGGCTGGGAAGCCTGTGACCAAGGGAGCCAGCGGTTCTGGTGCCTGGTGAGAGGCCTCCTCTTGGGCTGTGGCCCTTCTGACCACCACTTGGAGGGACACAGATTCTTGACTAGGGCACCCGGCCAAGCCCCAGGGTGAGCAACAGCACCCCGTCAGCCCCCAGACACCTGGAAGTCAGGAATCAGGTGGACTGGTTGCTGTGGGGACCTGCCTGTTTATTTCCTTTGAGTGTTTTTAATCGGCCGATGGATTCTGTTTTCTGAAGGCCACGTAGTAGTGTCGTCTTTCTCCCTGCTTCCCGTGGCGGCCTCAGAGGACAGGTTTATCTGGCATCTGGGCTATGAGTCAAAGCCTTCCATGCAGGCTTTGCAGAGGCTTAAATCCATGCCGCCCTTAATTGTTCAGGTTTTGACGGTCCCGACAACTCTTCCCGCTGCTGATGGTTTAATTGTTTGGTCTAATGAGAGAAGCCTGAGAGGTCCCATTTGTCAGGCCTGCCACGCGCCGACACGGCTGGGTCGTCAGTGGCTGAACTGTGCTCCGTGATCCTCGTGCCTGGCACAGAGCTCATCTGGACGCGGGCCCTGCCTGGCCGCGTTCTGTCCCAGTGCCTGCTCACTGTCCTGGAGGCTTTTATTTACTCCGGATTTCCCGAGTGCCACCACCTCATCCCTCACACGGGAGCTTTCACTGGAAAGTCCTCTTAGCAGACACATTTATCACCATCAGTGTCAACCCGGGCCCAGTGTTTATTCTCTGCCTGTTACTCCTGACCCACTTTGTTTCAAAAATGAGCCTTTCCTGTGGGTGGAGGAGGCTCTGGGAGGGTTTTGATGGATGCGAATAATCCTGCCGGAAGGGGTCCAGCAAGGACACAAGAAGGAGATGGTCACTGTCTCTTGGCCCACCTTTGGAATCCAAATATCTACTGGGCACTGTGGGTGAGCTCTGAGCCTTATTCTCATGAGAGCTGTCTCAGCTCTTCACCAAAGGACTCGGTCCTGGTCCTTGGTGTCCTCATCCCTAACTGAGCATATTTTCTCCTAATTACAGTGTTGTTGCAAAGGTTTAAATGAGTTCAGTATTTCTAGATTTGGCGAGGACCTTCTCAAAGGGAGCAGAAGGTATATACAAATAGCTGGGACATTTTCTGAATCCATGTGTCTGTCCACATTTCCCACTTGAGAACTTTGACTTAGTTTCAGAGAGGGTCAGGGCCTTCCTGGACATGGCCTGGCTCTGTGGCTGAAAGCTGAGGTCAGCAAACTGGTCCGTGAGCCAAATCCAGCCCACCTCCTGATTTTATACATCCTGGGAGCTAAGAAGAGTTTTTACATTTTTTAAATCACAGGGCAAAATAGAAAGCAGAATATATCCTGACATGTGAAAATGGTATGAAATACAAATTTCAGTGTCCATACTTAAGTTTTACTGGAATACTACCATTCTTTAGGTGTTTGCCTGTGGCTGCCTGTGTGCTACAACATAAGTGGCACGTTAAGTGGTTGAGTTTGCAACAGAACCGCAGTGGCAGGTAGAGCTGAGAACATCTATCTGCAGTCTGCCAACCTCTGGGCTAGAGCAGTGATTCTGGAGTCTGACGCTTGCTGTTTAAATCTCGTCCAGAAGACCCTACAAGAGTTATGTGTCCTCCCAAAATCCATTTGGACATTTGCATAATGGGAGGGTTTGGGATTGTTGTGAAGATTAAATATGAAAATGCTTATCAAGTTCCAGCCATATAGTAGGTGCTTTTTACATAGTAAGTGCTTATTAAATGGGAGTCCCCTCTTTCCCTTTTCTTGACTCTCCTTGATCTGCTGGTGGACACTCAGGCATTCAGGAAGCATTTATTCACAGAGCCTGCCCCAGCTAGACCTGGGGGAAGCCCTCAGTAAGGGGCAGCGTGTCTGGGGGAGCTCTTGGTTCCCCCAGTGGGAGACAACGTCATAGACAATGCTGGGGGATAGCCGCCATGCACAGGGAAGGCTGTTAATTCTGCCCAGGGCAGTGGGCAAAGCCAGAGAGAGAGCGTGGGGCCTGGAGGTTAGCGTTGCCTGGTGGGCACCCACTTGCTTGCTCACTTGGGTGGGACAAGAAAGGAGAGTCGGTGACGATGCGCAATGGCTCACGGTTATTAAGCACTTCCTACTTGCCTGGTGCAGTTGTGTGTGTGAGCTCTGACTCTAATCCCACGTGAGGTGCGTGCTGTTTAACCACATCATACAGCCAGGGGGACCCAGGCACAGCGGGGTTAATTATGTGCCTGAGACAGACCAGGGCGCAGAGGGCTCCCAGGCCCAGTCTTGACTGCTGGGCCACAGAGCTGCATCGTAGGGTCCTGCCCTTGACCGCCAGGCTGGGGTGTTTGGACTTGAGCCTGGGGACTCAGGGAGCTGGGGAGGGGTTTAAAGAGCACTGCTGTGATCAGGGGTGTTTTGAAAAATGGAGTCCCTGGGCACGCAGTAGGGCTTATAGAAGGGACACAGTTATTTTCCAAATGTCAGCCACCTTCGGGACACCACCTTGTCCCTGTGTGGCTAGAGCATCAGTGGGATTGTCTGAAAATAAATGATTTCAGCTTTTGCAACCAACATCAGCACTCCTGGGGAGCAGCCTGCTGTCTATCTGTGCACCCTGCAGACACCACCTTAACGGGGCAGAAATGCCGGCAGCCCAGCTGTGCCCGTGGGTTTGATTCCTAGTGCTTTCCTAGCCAGGTGACCTTGGGCGCATCATTTCACCTCCCAGTGCCTGTAGTTCCTTGTCTGCCAAGCTGGGATGATAATGCTGCCACCTGATGTGTGGTCAGGAGTGTTCACTGAGAGGATATGAGTGTTCACATAAAGTCCTTCAAGCAGTTCCGGACCTTGGTGAGCGCTCTGCTGATAGTGTGAGGCAGCAGTAGTTGTTACCGTGCTCCCGTCTTGAGGGTCAGTCCCAGGTCAAAGGAAGCAGCCGTATGGCTTACAGGCCCCACGCCGACATGCTTTGGTCTCCAAAGCCTGGAGTCCCTTGGTTTATTGCTAGCAAGGTAGAGAAGAGCATCTGGGGTTTCTTCAGGGGCGGCCTCATGGCTGGTGACTCTGCTCCCCTCCCGCAGGCCAGAGTGGAGCTGCTGGAGCAGGTGACCCAGGAGCATGAGCATTTCCAGGCAAGCGTGAATGAGTTCCAGCTGTGGCTGAAGGCGGTGGTGGAGCAGGTTAGCAGCTGCCTGGGACGGAACTGCAAGCTGAGCACCAAGGACCGGCTCTCCGCGCTGCAGGTAAGTCCAGCTGTGTCTCCACCAGTGGGGTCCGCTGAGGGCGCTCCCATATGGCGGGGTCTGTGTTACAGTCTATTTAATAGGATGTGCTGGGGGCCGCAGGAGATACAAACATCCAGGGAATGCAGCTCCCCCAGGAAGAGAGGCATGGGATCTAGTGCAAAATATTTGGGGCCTCAGCTGCTCTATGGAAATCAGGGAGCCGGCAGGGCATTTGGAAACCTAAGGCCACAGCAGCCTGCTGTAGACCCGTGGGACGTTTGGCAATGTCTGAAGACATTTTTGGTTGTCACAGCTGAGGGTGAAGGTTCTCCTGGCATCTATTGGGTGGAGGCCAAAGATGCTGCCATACACCCTCTAATGTACTGGACAGCCCACAACAAAGAGCTATGCGACCTCAAATGTCAGCAGACCCAGGCCTGCGGTAGGAAGAAGCTAGGGCCACTATGGCCTTCCTGACTTGCTGTGACCTTGAACGAGCTCTTGACCCTCTGTAAAGTAAATGGGTAGATTATTTTCAATAATTCAAGGACCACTTTTATAGTTTTGCCACAGCTATACAGCACCTGTACCATTTAATTTTTTTGAAAATCGACTCTAAAAAAACCAATGAACAATGACCAAAAATTACCTTATGTGGCTTGTATAAGAATGTTTATGCAACCTTCTTCATAATAGCCCCAAATTGAAAACAACTCAGATTTTAATCAGCAGAGTATTAGATAAACGCACTGTAGAATACAATATTTATACAAAGGAATCCCACTCACAATAAAAACGAATGAAGTACTGATATACACGACAGCATGGAAGCATCTAGAAAACCTAATGCTGAGTGAAAAAAGCCAGTTTCTCCAGCTAACGTATTCTCTGATTGCAAATACATGAGGTTCTGGGATGTTAGAAATGCTCTATATTTTGATGACCATGTAACTACATGGACACACATATTTCTCAAAACTCTTTGCCAAGCAGCACCTAGAATCTGTGTATTCTATCCCATGTAAAGTATATTTACTTCAATAAAGAAGTAGAATATTCTGGAGGCCTTTTAAAATAAAACAGATTTAAAGCTGTTTATATACATTTTAAAAATTAAAAGCCAGTGAACATTTTATTTAAAAAGAAAATGTAAGTCATTGTCGTAAGTGGAAAACTAGTACTCATTCACAATTAGTAGGCAACCACACAAATAAATACAGTGAAACCAAATGGGGTCCTTAGGTGCTATCGGGCTCCTTACTTTTGCCGGCTGGAGGCGCTGGGCCTGTGGCTGCCTCTATCTTTGTTCAAAAAGGAAGACTAACAAATGTCAGAGAGAGTTAAAGACAGAGAAGCACCAATAAAGACTTTCTCATTGACTTAAACAAATGGCTCATAAAAGACCTGGGAAGGGAATTACTTTCTCATGTTGGAAGTCAATAAATGTTATTAATAAGGCAGACAGTCAACCCCCTGGAAAGGCGCCTCTGGCTCTGACCCAGGAATCTAGGAATAAGGTTCAGCATGATGTTCCAGGGGCTCCGGAGAAATGCAGCAGATGTTTTCTTTTCCCCTCTCCCCTCCCACCCCCCACCCCCGTAGGACATTGCCGAAGATTTTTCCAGGGCTGAGGAATCTTTGCAGAGGCTGGAGGCGCAGGCTGTGGGGGTCATCCAGAACACCTCTCCTTTGGGGGCAGAGAGGATCACCGAAGAACTGGAAGAGATGCGGAAAGTTCTAGAAAAGCTGCGAGTCCTGTGGGAGGAGGAGGAGGGGCGGCTGCAGGGCCTGCTCAAGTCCAAGGAAGCCTATGAACGGCAGCGGAGGCAGCTGGAGGCTGAGCTGGGAGAGTTCAAGAAGGACCTTCAGAGGCTGGCTGAGGAGGGCCTGGAGCCCACAGGGAAGGCGGGGACTGAGGAGGAGCTGGTGGCCCTCTGGAGACTCTACTCGGTAAGCAGTTTGGCTAAGCCGTGGGGCAGGCCAGATGCTGTGTACGCCTCTGGGCGCTGCCCCCTGGAGCTCCTCTGCATGGCGCAAGTGCGTTCACGTTGGCCTTCCTGGATCTCTGCGTTCCCTGAATGTAGCAGACAAGTGATTGTGCCCATTTTCTGGATGAGGAAACTAAGGGCCAGACAGAATTTAGTTTCCCAACATTTCCAGGATCACACAGCAAGTTGGTGGTAAAAAAGACTAGAGGTGGATTGGCTCCAAGTTCGCCCTTCCCCTGCCCTGAAGATGGGATGTGGGGTGGATTTCCTGAACACAGCGCAGGGGGTGTTAGGTCAGAGGGAGAGCTCCTGGTGCAGAGGCGATGAGGAGCAGGCACAGTGGGGGCTCTGGGAAGGCCAAGCAGTGCCCGTCCTGGAGAGGGTGTGGTGGGTTCCGACCCAGACATGATGGCCAGTCACAGCACCCCCAGACTCCCCGTGTGCACACTCTTCAGGAGGTTTGACCTGTGGACGGAGATATTTTTTAAAATAAGTATTGACACCCTTCCCCCATTCCTATCTTTATTAACTCAACAGGCTGGTTCAACATCAGTTTAATGTTTGCCCATATTTTTTTGCAAAAAAATTATATTTGTGTGTAGGTAGAAATGAAACACGTATATTCTTTAGGGCTCACTCTGTCCTGATGCAGGCCAGATTCCACTGCTGCGATCAACTTTCTGCAAAGGGAATTGTTTCCATTTTAGGGTTGTCTGCCTCAGCACAGGGTACAGGTAGTGTGGCGGGTGGCTGGGGGCAAGGGAGCCTGCGGACCACACTGCCCGGCTCCAGGACATGGTTCCTCTCCTTGCTCACTGACCAGCTTTGGGAGAATTACCTCAATCTCAGGTAAATGTGCAATGGGGCTGATGGCAACAGGATATCCATCCCACATTCCTTATGAACATGTGAAAACATAACTGCTTAGAAAGGCATCTGCTAGAAAGTTAGTGCTCAAAAAGTATTGGCTTTATAAGAAGAAAACAGATCCTACCATTTGCAACAACATGGATGGAGCTGGAGGGTATTATGCTCAGTGAAATAAGCCAGGCAGAGAAAGACAAGTATCAAATGATTTCACTCATCTGTGGAGTATAAGAGCAAAGAAAAACTGAAGGAACAAAATAGCAGCAGACTCACAGAACCCAAGAAGGAACTAACAGTTACCAAAGGGAAAGGGACTGGGGTTGGGGGTGGGAAGGGAGGAAGAAGGGGAATAAGGGGCATTACTATTAGCAGACATAATGTATGGGGGGGCATGGGGAAGGCAGTATAGCACAGAGAAGACTCTATAGCATCTTACTGCACTGATGGACAGTGACTGTAATGGGGTATGTGGTGGGGACTTGATAATGGGGGGAATCTAGTAACCACAATGTTGCTCATGTGATTGTATATTAACGATACCCCCTCCAAAAAAAAGTATAGGCTTTTACCATCAGATCAGGGGAGGGGTAAGGTTCAAAGAGCACAGCTGCGGAGGCCAAGGCCCAGAGAGCTGGCCCCTCTTCCTATGTCACAACAGCCACCTGCCTGTGTCTGACTGTGTCCCAGGAGGCCAGCCGTTCCTGAGGCAGGAGGCTGACCACCTACCTCCCTACAGAGGCTCTCTGCCCCACCTGAGTCAGGTGTCACCTCAATTATTATCAAGTCGTGACTAACCGGAAATCAAAGAACAGCAATTCAGAATTTATTACTAAAGACTTTTGTTCTTAAACTAACATTCATGTAGTTACTATTTGCACTTGGTAGTATGTGTTCAAGAGTGAGAAGCACACACACCTGACTTGCTCCAAACCCAGCCCTCCAGAGTGGCCGGGTGCCCGGGGAGAAGGCCAGGTATGTGGCTGCAAGGTGGCCTGACCTGCTTTGGGCAGGGAGCACCCTTGGCCCAGTAGGGCAGGGCAAAGGTAGGGGGCAATTAGCCTATCTTGAACCAGCAAAGAAATTTGGACTTTTCCCCTTCTTAGAAACAGGCAAACGTCGTGGAAGCAGGTTGTGTCAGGGCCTCAGTTGAAAGAGCAACTTGTAAAGAAAGCCTCTGAAGGACGAGATCATTTCCAAAGTTGTCCTAGCAAGGTTATGATTTGCCCAGGCGCACAATTCTGTACAGCTCCATGTGGAGGGCACCGCCATGATCCCCCTTTTACGGTGGGGAAACTGAGGCAAAGTGAGGCTTGACAACTTACAGGTGCACACCCCATGGGTGGAGGCAGGAATTTGAACTTGAGCCTAGGCAGTCCACTCCGGAGCACATGCTTCTAACCGTGGTCAAGCTCCCAGCTCCTGGCTCTCGCCAGCTCAGGTTGCCGGTTTTAGAAATCAGCATGAGAGGCATGGACAGGAAGGAGTTTGGCCGTGACCACGTCCTGATCTGTCTGCCTGCAGTTCCAAGATCCTCTGCCACAGGGAGCAGGAGGGCGGGAGTGATTTGTGACGTCCCTGTGCAGATCGAGGCGGGACAATTTATCCATTTCAGGGAGACTTTTAGCCCCTTGGGTAGAAATCAGAGTGGCTTTGTGCTAAACCAGAGTGATCACAGCTGCCTCGCAGGGTCACCCTCCTGGGCATCCCAGGCAATCCAAAAACCAAAGGTGAGCCCATCATAGGTGCAGATACGGCATGGCCGGGCTGGCAGGGCCCCTCTCATTTCACAAGGAAGGAAGCTGCACGTGGAGGGGGGCGGTGCTTAGCCAGGCCAGCACTGTGGGGCCACGTCCTGCCGGCTGTGGCTCCCTGGTGACCCTCTGCATCTCAGGACCCAGAGCCCTTGGCATTTCTGGGACCCGCACAGCCTTGAATGGGCTCTTGATCTTCCTGTGGTCCAGACAGGCCTTTCTCCCAAGGCAGCCCATCACCCCACTCCTCCCCTGCGTTGCCTAGGCTGGGTCTTGGCTTCTCTGCAGGCCAGCCAGCCTTCCTGGGGCTTGTTCGTGATTGGTTTGGAAACTAACAGTCCATGCATCTGATTGTGTCTTCATTTGCTATGGAAGCTTGTACAGATTTCATTACATTTGCTTAATAATTGAATCTGGACAGGACTATTTCTGAGGAGGGCTGGCAGGGCTGATTCTACGTCCTGCTGCCAACACAGCGTTCCCTCCTGCCCCTGGCTGCCGCCTACAATCCTCTATCTGAGCTTGCTCCCTCAAGCTTAAAACCTCAGTCCTATTCACCTGTGGTTCACCCAAGGCTGAGCCTGATCGGAGCTGCCCCAGGGCCCTGTGCGTGGAGGCTCTGGGCAGGAGCACAAGGGTGCCTCCTGGAAGTGGGGCAGAGGGTGGGGGGCAGGGTGGCTGAGGAAGGGCACAGCTGGCCTCCTGCTCTGTGCTCAGTGCCTTGCCAAGTGGGGGCCCCATTTAGCAGGGAGGAATGGCCCAAGTTTGTACCACTAGGAAGGAGTCGGGGTGTGGGGGGATCTCCAGGACAGCCTGGGGCATGCCAAAACCCATGCACATACCACCATGCCATCCTGCCTCCTGCTGAGCAAGGGCCAGCAAGAGTCAAGGGTGAGGTCAAACTCTGTGCTTCCTGGGACAGCAGGAAAAGGCCCCACCTGCAGTGTGGGAGCACAGTGAGGGGTTCAGGAGTGCTCAGTGGACTCAACCCCCCGGCCTGCCGCTAACAATACCTGGCTCACAAGGCACCATCCAATCACTGTTTCCTTCGGTGCTCAAGAGTCAGCTAAAGAGCCAGGGGACCAGCTCCAGTGTCAGGTCCCCTGTGTCCCGGCTCTGCAATGCCAGAAAACTCTTAGCCGGAGTTTCCTTGTGTGTGTAATGAGGACTCAGAGAATTACCTTCTAGGATGCTTGGAAGCTTCGGTCAATGGGACTCCCAGGGCACTCAGCACGGTGTCAGCGTTCCCTACACGTTAGTCATTTGCATTCTTAGGGGCTAGTACTCAGGACAACTCTGTGAGGTCGGTGACAATAAAGAAAACCCAGCCGGGGGAGAGGACCTGCTGGGTTTGGGCTCACGGGGTGGGAGGCGGGAGAGCAGGGGCTGGGCTCCTGGGCCCTAGTCCCGCCCTTGGTGACAGTTTTCTCCCAGGAGGCCACTCCCGCCAGGCGCGCTCATGCCCCTGCCCCACATGCCTGCATGGAACCTCACCAGCCCCTGTCCGGTGTCCTCTGTGTGCTGCAGGCCACGCGGGCGGCACTGGCCGCGGAGGAGCCCCGGGTGGCCCGGCTGCAGGCTCAGCTGAAGGAGCTTATCATCTTCCCCCACGACCCGCAGCCGCTCTCCGACAGTGTGGTTGCGGCCATCCAGGAGTACCAGAGGTATCTGGGCAGGCTGGTGGTGGGCAGTGGGACGGATCTGTGCCTCGATCCCCACACTCAAGGGGTCTTCTTTCCTCAGCTAATGCCTTGGGGAGGTGGGCTTGATTTCTCTTGCATCCTGGTAACTTGAATAATTCGTGTACCTCTCAACAGCTGGCTGTGGCAGGGCCTCCCAGGGCGCAGGCCTTGGCCGCTCTTGACAGCGTTCAGCATTTTGCTCCCAGAAGGAGGCCTGGATTTGCCTTTTTTCCATGCTGAGTGTCTCATTCACCGGTTTCCATCAGGTCTCCTGCAGCTTAGCATGGGGCAGGGGCCTACCTACCCTAAGGGCCCAAGAGGAGGGCTTCTCAGTAGACAAACCCATTCCCCCCACCTGCGGACGATGCCTGTCTTCAGACCAGCCTCCACCTCCCCCTCGGCCCCTGGGCTCGGGCACAGCAAGGGGCTCCCGTTTCCTAGCTCAGCAGAGACCAGCGGGTCAAACCTAAGTGGAAATGAGCACAGTGTAAATGTGGAATCTGTAGCTAGAGCTGCGTGAGCCTCCGCGGTGTTCTGAGCACAGCACAACTGTCTACGTGTCGGAGGCCCTCTCATCCTCTGCCTGTCACAGGGGGCCCTTCGAGGAGAACTCAGGGGGCTTCCTGCTTGCCTCTCACCCCACAGTGGGCGCAGGCCCCACATTAGTACAATCAGAGCAGGGGCCAGGATCTCCTGTGGGATGCTAAAGAGGTGGCAGGGACCTGACTTCCCTGCGTGCAAAGTGGGCGATGGGCCAGGGTGGCTGAGGGCCTCCGTGTCTCTTGAGGTTTCACATGCTGGCCGGCTATGACTGGGTGCTGGATATTGTCATTGAGAAACTACTTGTAGAAATTATTTGGGCCTAGGATGATGGTCTCTTGCTGGCTTCTAGGAGGTGCCTGGGAGCAGGCGGTACCAGTCTAGGATCTCTATAATTCCTCTTCAGTGCTTGAGGTTCCCTGGTCTGGAAGCTGGGCTGAGTCTGTTTGAGAACTGGCTACCTTCCTTTGCCCTTTTATCCAGAGGGCATAGACCTCTGAGGTCCCAAAGACACTCCCAGAAGCCTGAGGGCTAGGAGGGAGCCCACCTGGGGAGCAGCGCAAGTTCACTCCTGGGCTGACCTTCCGCCCCACCCCTGCAACGCCTGTCTTGGTTTCTCCTGCATGGCCTGTGCAGCATGAAGGGGAAGAGCACCAGGCTGCGCAATGCCACGGGGGTGCAGCTGTGGCAGCATTCCCAGCGGCCTCTGCAGGATGTGCAGCTGTGGAGAGCCCTGGCCCAGAGGCTCCTGGATGTCACCGCCAGCCTGCCTGACCTGCCTTCCATTCACACCTTCCTGCCCCAGATCGAGGTAACTGTGGGCCTTCCAGTCCCCTGCCAGGGGAATGGCCGATGCAGCTGGGAGAGGGTGCCAGCTAAGTGTGGCATTTCAGTCACTCTTACAGGGAAAGGCCTGTGTCTGGGTCCTCCAAGTATCTGGGAAGAGCTCACTGCACCCTCCTGGCAAATCCTAAGCCTCCCCAGGAAATGTTATCAACGACAAAGGTCATCCTCAGTTCTTGGGTAGAAGCAAAACCTGGTGCCTGGTGTGGCCCCAGGACTCAGCACTGACCCTCCCACACCCCTTCCTTTCAGATCCCCTGTAGGCGGTCCTCTGGTGGAAACAGGAGGGACAGCATGTTAGGCCATCACTTTTACTGTGTATCAGTTAGGATGCCTGTGACAAGTGACAGAAAACCTGACCAATGGTAGCTTAAAGCAGAGACTTTCAGGAGGTCCCAAGGCTGACTTGATAGCTCAACAGCATCATCCCGGACCCAGGTTCTTCCCAGCTCTAAGCCACGTCTCCCTTCATGGCCCTAAGATGGCTGCCACCCCGACAGGCATGCATCGTCACACAAACAACATCCTGTTCAGGAAAGAATGGTATGGGGGCAAAAGGGCTTTCTCCATCCACCATTTCCAACAGGAAGGCAAACCCTCCTTCCCAGAAGCCCCTGTAGAATCCTCTTATTTCTCATTGGTCTGACAAGGTCACGTGATCACCCCTGGACGAATCAGGGGCTGAGGTTGGTGGGATTGCCAGGGCTGGCTTGGACCAATTATAGACATAATCCTGGGTTAAAAAATGAAAGAAGACAATTTAGGTGATACAAACTTTGTTTACTACTTCGTGATGTGGACAAGCAGAACGCCAACAGGCATATGAAAAGATGCTCCACATCACTCATCATAAGGGAAATGCAAACGAGAACCACGGTGAGAGACACCCACACCCATCAGGATGGCTATTATCAAGGAACTGAATACAGCAAATGCCGGTGAGGATGTGGAGAAACCGGAACCCTTGTGCACTGGTGGCAACAATGTAAAATGGCTCAGTGCCGTGGGAAACACTAGTCCCTGTTCTCACACTGGGCCCTGGGAGCAGCTCTGTGAGGCAGGCAGGACAACTTTATTATCATGGACTGTCTAGGAAACCACGTCCCCGAGCGGGGAAGCCACTGGCTCAAGGTCACCAGCCATTAAGTGGCATGTCGGGCTTTGACTCAGGCCTGTCTGACTCCACGGCCAGTGCTTTCCCCGCTGTGTCATGATTACATTTCTGTCCTGTCCTTCTCACTGGGGCAGAAAGCAAACACAGACTTCTGCCAAGCAGGAGGGAGAGGTACTGACTTTCTAGAGTGCGACTCAGGACTCCTGGGGCAGGAATCTCGAGGGTCAGTGGGCTGGAAGAAGCTGGCAGGGCCGTGGTTTGTTCAGGGAGCTCTTTGCTGGCTGCCAGCACGTCTTACGTCATTCTCACCAGCCTTCCCTGGGCAGGCTGGATTTCACAGGCCAGGGCGCAAGCTCCCAGCCCTGCCTTGTCTTGATTCAGCTCCTGCATCTAGCCTCAGAGTGCCTGTGGACCCATAAAGCTCCTCGAGAACTAGTCTTCTGATCCCCCAAAGTTAGACATGGCTGATGTATTGTTTCCTAGGGCAACTGTCGCAAAATACCCTTATCTGGGTGGCTTAAAGCAACAGAAATTCATTCTTTCATGTTCCAGAGGGGAAATTCCAAATCAGTCGGGTGTCAGGAAGGCCAAGCTCAGGGAAGAATCCTTCCTTGCCATTTCTAGCTTCTGTGAGTTGCTGGCAGTCTCTGGTGTTCACTAGCCTGTGGCCACATCACTCCAATCTCTGCTTCCATCATCACAACGCTGTCCTCTCCCCATGTGCCTTCGCATCACCTTCCCTGTGTGTGTGCCTAGGTCTAAATTTAATGGACCTAATAAGGGCATGAGTCATCCTGGCTCAGAGCCCACTCTAATGACCTATTTTAACTTGGTTACCTCTGTAAAGACCCCATCTCCAATTATGATCACACCCCAAGGTAGTGGGGGTGGTTGAAGACTTCATATCTTTTTTGAGGGACTCCATTCAACCCATGACAGCTGGTTAAATGCTGATAGCTGAGAAGAGCTGTCTCTTGTGTGCTCAGTGTGGTCGTGCACTATGATAAAAGCTTTATGAGCATCGTCTTATGTAAGTGTCATGACAACCCCGTGAGTTGGGGTATGACTACTCCACTTTACAGATGAGGAAAATGAAGCTCAGAACTGCCCAAGGCCTCCCAGCTAGTGTATAATTTAAACTCTTGATTGCAACTCCCCAGCCTGAACTCTTAGCCCCACTGATACTGTGTCCAGGTTCGGTAAAAAGGGGGTGAAGGTGACCTCTTACGTAAGGAGGCCTGACCTCGGCGTGGCTGCTCACAAACCACATGCCCTCATCTGCAGGTTATACCGTTCCAGCCCTATCAGCCATGTTCATGCTGCCCTTCCTCCAGGGACTCCCCCTGCCCTCCAAGGGCTGCTGTCAATACTGCCTCCTCCAAGGAGCCTCCTTGCATTCTCCCAGCCAGAAGTGTCCACCTCTGCCTTGAACATCCACAGCACTTGGTCAAAATTTCACTTAGGAAAACAATCGCTTTCTATCTTGAGTTGCAGTTACCTACATGGGCTGGGGCCTTTTTTCTTCCCTTCCTAGCCCCATCCTAGCTCACTGTCTCAGTAACATCATCAGGTACAAAATGGGAAGACTGGCCAGCTACGGACCTAACCTCTAGGCCTCTCCAGGACCCTGGACCCTCCAAGCAAGAGTGCTTACTCAAAACAGCTGCTTAATCAGCGGGAGCCTGGAGCTTGGTCCAGGGCTTTAGGGCAAGAAGAGTGAGAATAGGCCGGGGATGTGGTCAGGGAAGGCTTCCTGGAGGAGATGGGGCCCAAGCTGTGCACAGTTCAGGCTATGTGGGAGGCTGCCCAGTGCACAAGTGCCCTTTAGGTCCCTTCTTCACCTGGTGAGCCTCTACACATCACTACTACACTCATATGTCATCTCCTCTGGGGAGCCTTCCAGAATTCCCACTAATTGTACTTAGCCCTCTCAAAATATCCCACCACCACCTGGAGGTGGTCCCACAGCTGTCAGTGTTGGGGAATCATTGAGTGGAGGATCAAACTGGCTCAGGTCAAGGTCAGATGCAGAGTGGACAGTCGATCTGGGGGCCAGCAGCAAGGCAACAGGCTGTCAGGAGCTGCTGTGGTCCAGGTGGGTGAGGCTGAGGGTCAGTGGCAGGGAGCATGGAGAGGAGACGGGTGTCTGACCCACGTAGCAGAAAGAATTCTTGCACCGGGTTCGGTACTAACATGGATGTAGCAGGTGAGAAAGGAGTGAGGTTGACCCTGAAATTCAGGGCCTCCGCAGCACGTTCCTGCCAGCCTTGCATTTGCTGCATCCTCAAGCTGGCGCAAAGGTGCAGCCCCCTGAGCAGCTGCTGCCCATCAGAGCTGGCACCATCAGAGCCTCGGCTGCCCTGCCATGCTCTGTGACAGCGGAGGCCTTGTCTCCCTTAGGCGGCCCTGGCAGAAAGCTCCCGCCTGAAAGAGCAGCTGACGATGTTGCAGCTGAAGAAGGACCTGCTGAGTAGCGTCTTTGGCCAGGAGCGGGCCACGGCCCTCCTGGAGGAAGTGGCGACTTCCGTGCGGGACCGGGACCTGCTGCACAACAGCCTGCTGCAGAGGAAAAGCAAACTGCAGGTGAGCATCGGGGGCCCGCTCAGCATGAGAGCCCGGCCCCAGGGTTGGGGCCGCCTTTCCGGCCAGTGGGCCACACTGCAACCTCAGCTCTGCCCCACCACCTGCCACTGTGCAGCCCTGGGCATGTCCTTTTGTCCTCCACAATCGCAGGCTTCTCATCTATAACCTGGGCAGGATTACTGTGTGATCCTTCTGGCCACTTCCAAGCCACCTGCCTGCCCCCAGGTCCCCTCTCTACCCTTCAAGCACACTGAACTGTCTTGCACAGAGAGCCGGAGAGTGTCAAATAAGAGCAGGCAGAAGCAAACACTTTATAAACCACCATAGGGCTGGAAGCTCCTCTTATTAGAGAGACATTCCTAAATGGCTACACTAAATCAAACACAGAATGTGGCATGTTGTGGACAGCTTATTCTTTTTTGTAACAAATGCTTGCTGAGTACCTAATGATGATGACTGTGATAACAGTGGCTATGAACTGTGGGATGCTGACGAGGGACCAGGAACTTGCCAAGAGCATCACATCCATGGGCTCAGCTAATTCAAGTAACAAACATTTGGCAAACATTTTAGGGTTTGCAGGGCAGACGGTCTCTGCTGCAGCCACCCAACTCTGCCATTGTAGCGTGAAAGCTGCTGGAAATGAAGGGGCGTGGCTGTATTTGGATAAAACTTTATTTACAGAGACACACCAGGATTTGTCATGTTTGTGGTATGAGATGTAATTTGCCTGTCTTGAGGGCAGAGCAACTGTAATGTGAAGACACTACAGTGATTCTAAGGAGGGAGGTCCAGCCCCATCAAGGGCTCCAGGGAGGAGGCCTCCTGGAGGGGGTAATGCCTAAGTGAGTATGAGCTGGCAGGGGAAGGCCAGGCAAAGATCAGTGTGGTCCTGTCAGGCTGCGCGACAGGGTGCCAGTGAGGGAATTGCTTGATTTCTGTGCTGCCTGTTCTGTGTCTCTGCAGAGCCTGCTTGCTAAGCACAAAGATTTTGGGGCTGCTTTCAAGCCCCTGCAGAGGAAACTCTTGGACCTGCAAGCCAGGGTCCAAGCTGAGAATGGGCTTCAGCCGGACTGTCCTGGGAAACAGGCCCAGCTTTCAAGGTTGCAGGTAAGGGGTTTGTGGGGCCGAGTCACCTCTGTTCGGATGCTCAGCTGTGCCTAGCAGCGGCTCTCCTCCTGAGCAGTCACCAGCCAAGGAGCAGCTAACCGGAGCCCCTCACTTGAGATCTGACCTTTCACATCAGCTGAATCTCTGCTGATTTACCTGGTGGTTCCTGGCCTTGGCTGGGCTTGTAGTACCTCCAGACTGCTGATTCTTGAGCCTAACAAAATGATAAGCTATATCCTATTATTTACTCTGTAGTTCTGACGTCTAACATTGGTCTGTTTTGAAAATGTCTTTGCTTAATCTTCCTAATGACTCCAGAGCCCTTTGGTTAAATAAACTGATTTGGGGATTGAGAATAAATGTTTTCAGTACATGCAGACTGAACATAGGCTGATCATCAATAACTGTTGGCTGGATAAGGAGCTTCTGTTTTTTCAAATGCATGTAATACAATTTTCTTTTTAAAATGCAAACATAGCTCATACCTAAACTGAGAGTGCTCTGTGGAAGACATTAAAAATGGTGCATTTGAGGCTTGAAAACTAAAGTTGGGATGTGATTCTCCATAATGAGAGATGGTCATCAAGTAAGAACCCACATGGGAGTTTGTCCCCCAGCAATGCCGTCTGGTCCTTAGCAGAGTTTATTTTCATGGTGTCCTAGGACATACTTATCCTCTTAATAAAATCTCACCAGTCCTGAGAGTGGGCCTATGGGATGGCCACGCGGTACAGCTACTGGGGTGGGGCAATCCCACCGTGCTGTAACCATTTCGAGCTCTACCACTCAGGGCCCCACACCCGATGAGCCCCTAAGCCGAGAGGCAGGAAGGACGGCCCCACTCACTCCTCCTTCTGCAGGGGCTGCAGGAAGAGGGGCTGGACCTGGGGGCACAGATGGAGGCTGCTCAGCCTCTCATCCAAGGGAACCCCAACCACCAGCACAAAGTGGACCGGCTTTCTGCTGACTACCAGGCCCTGCAGAGGTCTCTGGAGGTAAGGGGCCGATGGGGGACGTGTGCTGTGACAGACACTAGGCCTCTGAAACCCCACACTCCTGGGACTTTCTCCTCCTTATCTCCTTCACTCCTTCCAGCCTTTCTTTTTGCTTTTTCCCTTCCTTTCTTCCTTTCCTCATTCACTCGGCAGATGATTCTTGAGCACCTCCTATATGCCAGGCAGTGTTTGAGCCCTAAGGATGGAGGCAGCCTGAGCAAGACAAAGCCCCTGCCGCTAGGTTACGTTCTAGTGGGTATATGGACAAGGAGTCAGCAAGCAAACAAGTAAATATACGACTCCCCATGTGCCTGGAGACGGAAGAACAGAGGAGGCTGATCTGATCCTAATGCAGTATGTCCGGCTGGTTAGCTGCCTCAGTGTGAGGTTGAAGTGTCCTGGCCAAGGCTAGTCCCGTCTGCAGTGCCCTCTAGTGGCCACCTCGATCTTGGGTGTCTGCAGTTTTGATCACAGAAGGGAAAGAAAGGGGCTCCTTCAAAGTGGGCCTAGAGTTGACACGCAGGCTCCAGGCCCACCCTGATGCTGATTCAGATGAAGTCCTAGGTCTGTATTTGTAACAAGTATCGGAGGGGTTCACAGGCAGGCAGACTTCAAGAAAACAGTCTATAAAAGGGGTTCTCCACCCTATTGAGCCTACCCTGTTTTAATAACAAATATTCCTAACATCCTCTGCAATCCTGAAATTCATAGATAGTATAAGTTAAAATTAAAATTTTAATGTAATGCCCATTTTGTAATAGAAAAGGGAAATAAAAGGCAGGTAATTATAATGAAATAGTGTCTTTCAACATGTAAGTGCCTCAAAATGTCCTCACCAAAAACGTGAGGAGGTGATCTGAGCACACCCCTCTGTGTGGCAGCCCCAAATGCCTCCAGTGAGATGTCCTGAAGTGTGGACAACCTTTGGTAAAGTTTCAGTGTATACAGAGTGCAGTTTCCACCAGTTCATAAAATAGATGCATTCCTGGAAGAGTCGATGTGTTTATTAAAACTTGTAAAAACCTCTTTGTGTCTGTATGTTAACTGGAGAAAGACTCTAAGCTCAGATCTTGATAAAGAGGGTTTTCTCCATTGTGGATGTTGGTAGGGCAGGAGAAACCTGGCGGTAGGGGCAGTTCCACCTGTGGGACTGTCCTCCCAGAGCGGGTGGGGGCACCCATAGCTCTCACGGGATTTGTGGTTCACCCCCGCGCCATCGTTGTTGCAGCCACCAACCCCGATGAGTTTCCAGCAAACACACCTACAGGGACCCACCGGGCTAGTGAGGCATAAGGTCTAGGTGCATTCACTTAAGTCCACTTAATACATTAGTAGCTAGGGTCTCAGGGCTGAGGCAGGGGGAGTAGAGAAACAGGAAACACTGACCCTGCCCTTTAGGAGCCACAGAGCCCCTAGAAGCAGCAAATGTCAGCTTTAATGCCTACATCAAATGGTGATCCAGCTGGATCATAATAATTGGAAGAAGCGGTCGTAACAGTGCCGAATAGTGGGGTTTAGGTAATTTTTCAGGCTCATTAGTGTTGTGGGCAAGCGCAGTGCATCCTCTCTGGGGGCGTGGCACCCAGTGGGGTCAGCCAGTGTCTGCGGAATGCAGGAAGGCCGAGAGTCACACGGACCTAAGCTGGGGATCTCAGCAAGAGAGGGAGGACAAAGCCCGGGGGCTGACAGGCCTGTGGTGGGCTGAGAGGGAGGGGCTTGACGGGTCCCAGGCCCGGTGACCAGGAGCTTGGAGAATGGCCACTCTCCTTCCCTGGAGACAGAGAAGAGTGAGGCCCCAGCCTCAGAGCAACGACTGACCCAGGGAGAAGGAAAGAAAAGACCATGTAAAAAAATCTGTGTGTCCAAGTATGACCCCACACAGAAAAGCAAACATCTAAGTGTGCAGCGTGGTGAGTTCTTAAGACCTGAACCCATCTGTGTTACCAGCACCCAGATCATGACGCAGAATGCTCCCGTTCCCCAAAGTCCCTCCTGCCCCGACAGCCACTGCCTAGCACTCCTGATACCTGCAGGTAACCCTGACCTTTGACTTGGAACATCGTAGGTTGGGTTTGCCTGATTTTTGTGTTATTTCAATTGAATCGGACAGAATGGTTTCTTTTGCATCTGGCGTCCAGCTGTCCACGTGATGGCTGTGAATTCACCCATAATGTTGAATTAGATTTTTGCACAGATTGCTCATTCTCTCTGCTATAAAATATTCCTTTGTATGAATATACCTCAACTTACTTATCCATTCTGCTGTTGAAGGGCGCTTGGGTAGTTTCCATCTGGGGACAATTATAAGCAGCACCACACATGCCTTTTGGTGCAGGTATGCATACCTGCTGGGTGCACACCCAGGGCTGAAATGGTTGGGTCAAAGCAATGCCTGTGCTCAGTTTTAGTAGATACCGATCTATGGGTTTCCCAAGTGGTTGTCCCGATTTGCATCCCATCAGTGGGGGACAAGGGCTCCCATTGCCCACACCCTCATCCAGACTCAGTATTTTCCATACACGTAAGACAGGCTTGGAGGCACTTTAAACCAGAGCTGGTCTTTCTGGGGTAAATTCCTTGCACCCTGCAGAAGGCAGGAACAGTCTCTGTGTCCCTCCTGGGAAGCTCTGGGGGTGTCCTGCCCCAGGCCCAGACAGGGTGGAGTGGCCCAGGGTCTCTGCCTTGCCCAGAGCTCAGGATTCCTTGTGCCCCGGGCTGTGCCGCAGGACCTCGTGGACAGGTGCCGGCAGAGCGTGTGTGCACATTGCACCTTCAGCCACGAGCTGTTGGAGCTCCGACAGTGGATGGCCATGGTCACTCAGAAGCTGGAATCACACCTGGGGGATGCAGGTTCGTGGGATGCCCAGTCCCGAGAGGTGGAAGTCGAGGTAAGTTGGCTTTCCTCATGGAGGTTCCAGTGCCCTCCCCTGCATCATCCCCAAAAGCAGGCTGGGGAGGCCAAAGCTACTATACTGGGGCGCAGAGACCCCTTCCCCAGGACCTCCCTATCCCACTCTGTATGTCCGTGTCTGTGCGTCTGTGCATGTCTGTGTGTGTGTCCTTCAGAGGCTGCTGGCTGAATTCCCTGAGAAGGAGGCCCAACTACCCGTGATTGAAGCTCACGGCCGGCTGGTGATGGAGACGTCTTCTCTGGAAGGGGCTGCTAGGGTCCAGCAGGAGCTGGGGGAACTGGAGCAATCCTGGCGGGCCCTGAGGCTGCTGGAGGAGAGCCTGCTGAGGTGAGGGGGTCTCCCGGCCTGGGGCCTGCTCTCAGACGTGCCCCCTTCCAGCCAGGGCAGCTCAGTCGTGCTGGGGGCGCCAACGTCTGGGGTTCTGCTGTGCTCCAGGCATGATGACGCCAGGTGCTCTGGGCTCCTCCAGTCTGGCCCACTTCATGATTCTGGCAGGGTAATAGGAGCAGGGAAGTGCCTCAGCTCAGGAGTCAGCCTCCGGCCCCTTCTGGCTTGGGTCTCCCCTGCCTCAGTGGGTATGTGTGCCTGAATGACAGTAATGTGAGCCTCCAGTAGAAAGTGGACATACAAATGCCTTGGGGACATTCTGGCAAACCTGAAGGACAGGCATTGACCCGGGAGGCCAGAAGTCGTTTTGCCCCAGTTCTATTCCTTCTGCCTGGCCTGGTGAGTCCCCATCACAGCCCCACATTGACTGGGTGAGTTTGCCTCCTCAGCCTTCTCGGAAACCGGCAGCTGCAGAGGACAGAAGTGGATTCAGGGAAGAAAATGATTTTCACCAACAACATCCCAAAGGCTGGATTTCTCATCACCCCCACGGACCCCATTCCCAGGCATCGCCGTCAGGTGGGTCTGCCCAGTGGGACTTCTGGGGAGAGGCCAGATCCTGAGGCAAATAATGGGAGGTCCCCAGCAAAGGCCCCTCCCTGTCCAGGGCCACCTGCTTAGCTGGGGACCTAGGCAGAGCTGTGCCTTGTGCCTCTGAACAGAGGGACTCAGAGACCCCAGACCCGAGCCGATAGGGTGGGTTATGGGCATCCCTGGGCAAATGGTCCTCACCCCTCAGAAACACCAGCAGCCGCCAGCAGGGAGGAACGTCAGCATTGAAAGCTTCCTGCTGGCCCCAGATGGAAAACTGAAATCACAAGATGGGTATATTTTAGTGTCATAGTTGTATTTTGTAAAAATAACCTAACTCCATTGTGTCATCCATCCCTTCCCTGACTTTAAAAAAAGGAACCACATTAAAAAGAAATTCATTCCATTTCCTTCAATTACAACACATCAGCTCCTTTGTTCTCCCATCATTCTTTCATTTCCCGATGCAAACGACACATATGGACTGTTGCTATGTCCAAGCACTGCACTTGGAGCTGAGCTACAGCTGTGAGGAAAACAGATTCTCTGACCCCACAAAGAACTTAGAATCCAGAGCAGAGCTGAAAATATTGTGATGCGTACCCTGATCATATTAAAATGCAGACTCTGATTCAGTAGGACTAGGGTGGGGTCCCTGAGCCTCCATTTCTTTATGCTCCCAGGTGGTACCCAGGCTGCTAAGCCTCGGAGCACATTTTGAGGAAGAAGGAAGTGGGAACCACAGGCAATTAGATAACGGTTTACAGAAAGCATGGGACTCAATGGCAAAGGGGTGCATGCTAGGGAG
This sequence comes from Manis pentadactyla, assembly GCF_030020395.1. NCBI lineage: Eukaryota > Metazoa > Chordata > Mammalia > Pholidota > Manidae > Manis > Manis pentadactyla. Next base: position 9,325,910 of record NC_080029.1, read on the forward strand.
CCTGCTGCAGAGTAATTGTGACCCCGTTCTGGGGTAGAGGAGCCCTCCTAGGAGAAATGAAATGTCTGGGAATAAAACCTCACTGCTGAGCGAGAGGCAGAGAAAGGGGTGAGAGGTGTGTGTTCCACTCAGAGGAGACAGTGTGCATAAGACCCAGAGGGAGGCAGCACAAGTGCCTGGGACCAGATGTGTCCGCGGGCTCAGGCTCAGCACAGGGAAGGTGGCGTGAGCTGAGGAGTCAGGCAGAGCCGGAACCTGGGGCTCTCAGGCCACATCCAGGAGCATGAGAAGCTCCCGAGGTATTAAAGCAAGGGTTTAGCTGAATGGATTTGCATTTTTGATAGATCACGCTGGCCACCGAGCCTGGAGGGGGCAAGAGTGATGGAAGGGTGGCCACTGTTACAGCCATCCTGGTAGGGAGGATGGTGGCTGCCACTAGGAGACCAGGGAGGTGACCATGACCATCCACTGCTGCAGCTCCAGCTGCCTAGGGCAAGAAGGTGCAGTGTTCCCACATGCTATGCCGGCACCCATCCATGACGTCCTGCAGCAGAGCCCCGGGTTCCCAGGGCCCCCTGAGCACAGGATGAAACCCGGAGCCACCCCAGCCATGCAGGACCCCCGGAACTGAACCAGAAGTTAGCTCCTAGCATTGAGCAGAGAGACATTCCTCATCCCCTCCAGGCCTCCCTCACCACCTTGTGAGCATCCTCATCTGTACCCTCTGCCTTGGTTGGAGTCCCCAGGATACATGTTTCCACCTCTGATGCTTTGATCATGCTGTGCATTCCTGCAGGCAGATCTTCTCCAGGACGAAGGCGGCAGCCATGAGGATTTCCCCCAGCTCCTGAGGAACTTTGAGCTGTGGTTGCAGGTGGAGAATTCCAAGCTGGTTAGAATCATCTCAATGAGAACTGCCACAGCCTCGGACTTGAGGTCCAGAGGAAACAAGCTGCAGGTTTGTCCCCAAGGAACAGCCGCTGTCCCATACAGTCTGTACCCATAGGTGTGTTCACTGCCAGGGGAATTCTTCAAGAAAAGGAGCACATGGCTTGTGAGCTATTTTCATTTGTATATAAGTAGCTTTAAAAATTTTTTTTGGTTCAAATATTTTAGGAGAACTTTAGAAGAACTATTCATTCATTCATTCATTCATTCATCCATTCATCAGCTGACTTGGAAAACCCACCTTGCAAAATATCACCAGTAGTCACTGCTCTCAGTTAGCTATTGCCGTGTAATAAATCATCCCAACAGTTTGTGGCTTTGCAAAGCACCTATTTTAGCTAATGATTCTGAAGGTTGGTAACTTAGGCTGCGCTCAGCTGGGCAGTGCTTCTGGTCTTGGCTGGATCCCCTTATTTGCTGTCAGTTGCAGTCAGCAGAGTGGCCCTACTTCTGGGGGTTGGTGACTTGTTGGAGATGAACATGAGCTGGACCACACTTTTCTTGTCCTGTGGAACAGCCTGGGCTTCACATACCAGAGACATCATTTAAGAGAGCGAGTGGGAGCATGAAGGCTTCTTGAGGCCTAGAGTAGGAACTGGCACAATATTCCTTCCCCTGCATTCATTGGACAAATAAAGTAATGGAACTGCAAAGTCATCTTGCAAAGGGCATGGCTATGTAGGATGGGGAGGTCATGGCCATTTTTGCAATCTGTCTACTGTGAATTTTCTTTCTCCTTCACTTTCCCATCAAATCAGTCACCAGTCCTCCTTGCTTCCACCTCCTGGATATTTTTGTTTCTGTCCCCTCTCACTACCACTGTCTTAATCCCGGCCCTTAACTATTTTTGACCTTGATTATGGCAGTAGGTTGCCAAATGGCCTCCCTTCTTCCTGTTGGTCATCCAGGTCATGGCTCATTCTGCAGCCACAGTGACCCTTTAGAATCACAAATATGACCATGTCCTTGCCCTAATAAAAACCTGTCAGTATAGAGTTCAACCTCCAAGTGTATTACACAAAGCCTTTCTCAACCAGGCCCTAGCCTACCTTCTTTTTCCTTGTTTTCCTGCAGTTTCACTATGGTGTGTTAGAGTTTATATTTCTTTTTATTTTTCCTACTTGGATTCATCTGAATTCTTGAATCTGTGGTCTAGGGTCTTTCCAGAAAAATCTCTGACATGTCCTAAAATGTCTCTGCCTTGTTCCCTTTCTGTTCTCCTTCTTATGATGTCATTTAAACATGTTACCCCTTCCCACTGCCTCTATGACTCTATGTATTTTTTCATTCTTTTGTCTCTTCAAATTGCATTCTGGATAGTTTTTCTAACCTGTCTTCTAGTTCACTAATTCTCTATTTAGCTGTATCTCATTTGCTGTTACACATGTCTCCTAAATCCTTAACTTTTGATACTGTATCAGTTCTAGAATTTCTACCTGGTTCTTTTAAAATACTGCTCTCTTTTCATAGCTTTCAGATCCTTACTGAAATATTTAAGCTTGTCTTTTCTTAGAATACAGTAAACATAGCTGTTTTGTGTTTAATAATTCCAACATCTCAAGTCATTTTAGGAAGGTTTCTGCTGCATGTTGTTTCTGTACGTTCTTGGTGTCTTGCATGTATGTGACAGCTTTGATTATGGCCATTGTGTTTGGCAAAATAGGTATAAGAGTAATTTGTGATGTAGGATCACCTCTTCTCCAGGGATGATTTTGTTTGTGACTTCCAGGCAAGTGAGGTCTTGATCATTCTGAAACCACTGAATCCAAGTTCAAAGCTTGAGGATCCCTGGACTACTGAGATGACTTGGAACTGGGCTGCAAATCCACATAAGGCCTAAGATAGGTTCTGATTCACCTTTAGGAGTCTCAGCTGAAGGGGGAATGGCTTTTCAGATCTCTGCCTCTGCAGAGCCCAGACTTGGACCTTTGTCTCCATGGACCTGCAAGACTGCCAAAAGCACGCTCTGTTTCACAACTATTTCTTCCAGATTGGCAAGTGTCCTATAGGCAGAAGCAGGCCTGGTCACTGGCTCACTTCTCTGGGTCCGTGCTTTCCTAGGTTTTAGCCTAATGTGCTTTGTCTTCTTGTTAACTCCTTGGTACCTTTTAAGTGTTTTTAGTATTTTGTCCTCAGTGAGAGGTTTGGCCCAGTTACCTAGCTGACTATGAGGAGGAAGTCCTTCCTGCCTACCTCCTGTCTCATATGCTGCCACTCCTCTCGTTTCCTGCCACCACCACCCAATGCCAGCCATTTCAGAGACAACTTTCTCTTGTAGGGCTCACATTCTAGAAGGATGGGAGACGTTAAGCAACTTGCCTTTTATCACACACAGCTGGTAGGATGGGGCAAAGCCAAGATCCAAAGCCAGAATTTAAACCCAGACTTGCATTTAGAGTTCTGCTCACTTCCCCACATCACACTGGGGTCTTGGAGGATAAAGAGGTGCCATCTTGGAGGAAAACGGAACTGTATTTTGATAGAAAAATCTGTGCAATCCCAACATCACTCAGTCAGGCTTACACATGCCAACAGAAAGGCCTGGTCAACAATGATAGCTTTTATGATGGTCACTCTTAGGTCAAGCCCTCTGGAAGACTTGATTCTAGAATGCCAGAGTTGGAAGTGCCTGTGGAGGTCAGCAGTGAGCTAACCCCTCTCATGCAGGAATCTTTTCTGTAACATTTTAGAAAGCAACTGCCTTTGCTTCAACTTGCATGGGTGGGATTTTCACTTTACAGGTTCTATTAGCAGCCCCTCAAGTGAGATTTGACTGGTACCTCCTCACCAGCCAGGTGGGGCCATCTGGGCCATTTGGAGGGTGCCTATGACAAAGCCTTTTCCCTCATAGGAGCTAGAGGCTCGCGTACTGGAAGGTCAGTACCTCTTCGAGAGCCTCCTTCGTCTCAGGCCAGCAAGGGGGACCTCGGATGAGCTGGAGGATCTGCGTTACCGATGGATGCTCTACAAGTCCAAACTCAAGGACTCCAGCCACCTCCTGGTAGGCGCTAAGGATGCCCAAGCCCCAGGCCCCGGAGATAGGACTGTGGCTGAGCCTGAGCTCACTGGGGAGAGACACAGACAGGCCCTCATTCCCTTCGCCCTGTGCCTCCCAGATCGAACTGAAATGACTGCACAGAGGAGGGGGAGACTCCTGGGCCCTGGGTGCTTGACTCGCAAGGTGTCATTTGGCCACCCTGCCACCTTGCAAGGCTGGAGCTCCAGTAATGACAGCAGTCACCATCACAGTTGACATTCGAGGAGCACTTTGTTACCCACTAAGCTGAAACCATTGTGTTCATTATCCCATCAGTGCTTGCACAGCCCTCTGCCAGAGTGATCATACCTCAGTCTCCAGAGGGGAGCTGGGACTCTGAGAAGTTAAATTGCCCCAAGTCACAACTAGCAAGGGACAGAGCCGGCACGAAAACCCCCCTTGCTGTGGTGGGCTTGCCGGAGGGGGGCACTGGACTGGGGACCTGGAGCCCTACTTCTGCTAGCCCCACTCCCCCACTAACTTGCTTTGTGACTCTGAGCAAGCACTTCCCCCTTGGGGCCCTCTTCTCCTACAGAATAATAAAAATAGCTAAGCTATTAACTATAGTCTTTATTAAATGTCGGGTCCTCCTAACAACCCTATAGAGGGGATACTGTCATTATTCCCTGAGAACAAGTGAGGAAACTGAGGCAGAGAGGCTGGCCCAAGGAGGAGGGTGGTTGAGCAGGCCTCTGAAGGCCCCTTTAGCCCCCAGACCCCAGACCCCAAGCTCGCGGCCCCGAAGCAGGCGTCCCGGCCACTAGGTGTCAGCCTCGCACCAGCCAGGCTGCAGCCCCCAGCCGCCCCGGCGCAGGCCTTCCCAGACGGAATCCCACCTGGGCCCGAAGTGCGTTAAAAGGCTCATTAAATCGAATCACCTGCTGGTTCAGCCTGTCCAGATGACCAGGTTTTAAAGCAACACTCCCCTGACAAAATGAATATTCCATTACAGGCTCTGTTGGGATTTGAGTTTCACTCACTTAACTTCTTTTTTTCCCTTTTCCTCTCCTTTGCTAAAATAACAGACCCAGAGTTCTCCAGGGGAGCCGACTGGATTCCAAAAGGTATGGCGTCTGCCATCTGCTCCACATGGCTAGAGGGCAGGGCGTCTGGAGTGCTGGTGGGCCTGTGACTCTGGGGTAGGACCCCTGGGCTTCCTGGAAGGTTCTATGAGGTCTAAGGACCATTTAATGGGGAATCAGCTCTGGGCTGTCCGAGGCGGGTCTCCAGGGTCCTGGTGCTGGGGAGGCCTAGGGGTGCCTCAAATGTACTCAGTTATGACAGGCATGTGATAGGAGGAACCCTGGAGTATTGCATCCAAACCGGAGTAAGCAGAGTGAGAGAGGACACTTAAAAGGATGGGACAGGTGTCAACCAGGACTGTCCTGGGAAACCTGGACCGTTCGGGCAAACCGGACCATGTGGCCACCCAAATGGTAGCCAGGCATATGGGGTTCAGTGGGGGACAATAGAGGAAGAGGCTGTTATGCCTTTCTTGTGCCTACCTATGCCCGCTGAGAAGTGCTCAGAGCCGCTTCCGTGGTGCTCACAGGCCAAAGCCATAACAATAACAGCAGTCGTGGTGGCAGTGATAGTGAACCGTAATTATTTTTGCTCCACCAATTATTTGTGACCGTCCACTATGTGTTTGCTAAATCATAATTAGGGCATTTCATTTAACCATCCCATCAACACCCAAGAGGCATCATCACCTCCATTTTTGGCATGGGGAAACTGAAATGGCAAGATAGGAATGACTTACTCAGCGAAGGCCTGAGGCTCCTGAGTGGTCTCTGGACTCGGACTCCAAAGCCCACATCTTAACCTTCTACCCTGTGTTTTGGAGAAAGCATCCCTGGGGCCTGATGGGTCTCCCTGCTTCTGGGAAAACCCAGTGTAAATTGATGTCCCAGTGCTGTCTTTTCCAAGGGAACACACTTGTTTTCCTGCCAAGCCCGTAGTGACATGAGCCTCCAGCATACGGTGCTGCAAAGCACTCTGCGTTCCCCAAGAGCTTTCGGGCCACGGAATCTCTGTTTCATGCTTTGCACACCAGGATTTATTCTTGGCCTCCAGCTGATGTTCATGTCTCCACTCTGGGAGAGTGGGTATCCCCTGGACTGGGTGGGCCAGTCGTGAGACCAACACTATGCTCTGAGCCCCATGTCAACCGTTTATGTGCCCTTGGGCAAGCGGCCCTGCCTCTCAGGGCTTACTTTCCCCATCTGTATAATGGGGCCATCGATACTGACTTTATTTACTTCAGTATAAACTAATTTTGAAGATCGTGTGAACTATTGTTTGTAGTTCTTCTGAGAGTCCTGGTTCCTCCCACCCCCACCCCCAATTTAAGAGAAAACAAAGAACCTCGTCATGAAAGGGGAAAGAGGAACCCAAAGAGCACCTGGTGGCTCCTGGTGGGACGGGGGACCCAGGGCCGGGTGTCCAGGCTGCCTCTAGCTCTCTTACTTTAAGCCCCTCACTGGTTGGGAGCCCCCAGCTCCCAGGCCAGAGTCCATGGGGGGTCATGCCTTGGTACCTGGTACCTGGCATGTAGTAAGTGCTCACTAAAGGGTTTTGGCTGACACCCGCCCTGCAGTGCAGGCTCAGGTTCCCGGCAGACTGTGACCGGGTTCATGTGGAGTGTTCACGGCTCTGTGTTTATTTGCCGCCTCCTCGTCCATTCACTCATTCATTCCACAAGTATCTACTGAGTGCTGACTTTGTGCCCAGCACTGTTTTAGGCACTTGGAATGCATCCGTGACCACGAGAACAAAGACCTGCCCTGGCCAACTGTGCCTGCTGGCTGGGAGGAGGGGGTATGGCAGAGAGGGTGCACACATCTAGCTGCTATTGCTCAGCACAGTGGCAAGTCTCTGGGTCAGGGAGCTCTGAAGGGCAGCAGCAGCAGCTTGCGGGTCTTCTTATTTACAGTGTTTATCCTACTTATGGTTGACAGATGTCAGGTACAGTTTCATAAGATATGCAAAGCAGACAGGCTTTAAATGGCTGAACAATATGCTTATTCAGGCTATGTTTAAAGCAATTGGATGCATGACAATTTGAATTTGGTGCTGACTGGCTTTTGAGCTAATGGGTCTTAGCCCACTGCGAAGAAGCAAGCAAGCCAGGGACCAATATACAGAGGCCACTTTGGGCTCGTTTTCATGACGGCTTGTTTAAGCCAGATGTCTGGATCCCACAAGTTGATCCATTAGGTCTGGAGTGTCCCAAGAATCTGCATTTCTAGCAAATTCCCAAGCGATGCTGATGCTGCAGACTTCGGAGCCACACTCTGAGAACTACTGCTTTATGATCTTGTTTTGAATCCAGAATCCACCATTAATGTGTATGCCCATTGGCAAGTCACTGAATCAGGGTTTTCCAATGAATGAAATAAGCGTTCCCCCTTACAGGAGCTAATGGTAGCCAAGTTCTTGTGACAATGAGCAATAGGTAGATTCTGAATTGCCATGTAAGCGAGGACTCTGGAGACTTCTGCAGACTCTGCTTCTCTTCCTGAGAACAAAGGGAACGATGACACTTGTGCATCCTCCTTTGGTCTTGTTCTCATGTTGTTTTTGCTGGTTGTGTATGCACATGCACGTGGAAGGGTCTGCACACACGTGCACATACACACATAGGCCTGACAGGTAGAAAATAGGTGCTGTCTGTAGCAGTTGTAATCTTGCCAATTTAAAAACATTCCATATATTATTTTTGGTTCTGACGGGAAGAAAAAAAAAAACCTGCCCGAAAGCTAATTATTTATGAGCAGTTGGTTTTCCATGCTTTTCTGTCTCCGTGCACCAAGCCACTTCCAACTGTGTCAGTGGCTTCAGCCTACTTGTTTGTATAAACAGAATAATTAAGGTTTATTAAATTTTCAGCTGCCTACACACTTGTCAGCTCAGTGCCACCGGATATGTGTGCCTGCAGCATTCAGGCACATGAAATGTAATTGCTTTTTCAAGTTGCAATTGGCTCATGAGTCAACTAAATTCCTGCCTTGGCCCAGGGAAGCCGTGTACTCCTTACCTGGGACAGTTGGTGGAGGAACAGATTTGCGAGTATTTGTTTGCCTGGGTAAACCAGGGCAGGGCCAATGTGCCAGTTGGCAGGAGTGGAGAGCAGGCACCTTGTAGGCATTGCATGTTGTGGCCTCTTGGGAGACAGATCCAGATGTTAAGCAACTTGAGAGTGGCCTTTTTATTTACTTGTCCATATTTCATAGGTGTTAAGACTCCTAATTTTTTGTGTTTTCACATCTCCGGGATTTGGATGTCTTACTACAATCCAGTTCTTTCAGTGAGGATTTGCATTTGCTTCCTTCCACCATCCAGGACACTTACCCTCCTGAGATTTCTCTAAATTAAAGTCTTTGCTAGCGGGCTGTGTTTTGTTTGGCTTTCCCGAGGACCACACTGATGGTGCGAACCTAGGTGGCCACCCTCTTGGAGTTCTGGCCCACTGTTCAGAATTCTCAGGGAAGAGTTTTGTTTCCCTCCCTTCACCCAGTGCCAAGCTAAGACCTCCAATTTCCTTCTTCCCCTTTCTGGGAAGTGAGATTATTCCTCATTTCCCCTGACATTGAGATGCAGCCCCCAGGCACCCCAGCTGTATGTGGGGTCTCTGTTCAGACTCTCCACCTTGGTGGTTGGTTATTTTTGTTCCCTAGTGAAATGTAAAATAATGGTGCATCTTATAATCAGCATCTTACATGGGATGAAATACTGTAACACCAAATCTCAGAGAGCCTTAGTGAGTTTTCCATGTTACATAGTAACTTCCTGTCACAGTAACTGTAATGTTGTAAAAGTGTCTATTGTGCTCTAGGCACTGTGCTGGAATCCCCATGTGCCTGGTCTGTGATGCTCACACCACCATCTCATTTTTGTGGGAGAAGAGGGCCACTTGGCGTTTTCTCCATATGTGGTGACAGGCCCAACTGGGGTGGTGGCAGAGGGAGCCCGGCATGACTTCGTTCCCCTGATTCACTCTGCAACTCCGGAGGCCAATCACATGCGGCTGTTCCTGGTCAGAGTCCTGGGCTTTGCTGGGGCTGTGCTGCCTCTGACCTAAACAAGAGAAAGCCAGGTACAGCCCTCACACCCTGTGCTCCATATCCCCTGGGGCCCGGTCTGTCCGTCCACCTAGGAAGCCCAGAAGCAGTGGGCCATTGCCAATGTATGACAGTCAATGCTAATACACTGAATATCAAGTTTCTGGAACTTGTCTTTGACCATAAATATCCAGAGAAGTGTTATCTACTTGTGTTCATTCTATTTCTTCAAGCTTCCTTGCTCAGCCCACCTGCCTTCCGCCCCTCACCTCCTCTGAAATTCATCCTGATAGGGGAAACAGTAGCTCCCTGTCCACTAAGCCCAGTAAATGTATTTCTGTTCCCATCTTCTTGGCCTCTAAGCAAACCTGGGGCTGAGGGCCACGTTCCCCTCTCGCCAATGCTCTGGCTGCCCTTCTCAGACGCGATCCTTGGGACCTCTCTGTTTTATTTGTTCCAGTTATCAACATCAGTGTGAAGAAAACTGAGGGTTGATGAAATATCGTTACTTAATCCAGAGCCCATATGCAGAATTTCTCAATCATCTTTAAAAAAGAAAAACAAACTTTCTTTTTTTTTTAAGCAGTGTTAGGTTTACAGAAAAAATTGAGCAGATCATACAGAGGGTTGCCATAGACCTCCTCTCTTCCACCCTTTCCCACGTTTCCGTTATTATTAACATCTTGCAGTAGCATGGTATACTGGTTATCATCCATGAACCGATACTGACACATCCTTGTGAACTGAAGTCCACAGTTTAACCTCAGGCTTCACTCTTGGTGTCCATTCTGTGAGTCTGGGCAAATGTGTAACGACATGTACCCACCCTTACACATGGTATCATACAGAGTCGTTTCACTGCCGTAAACATCCTCTGTGCTCCCCTGACTCACCCCTTCCCCCTCCGTACCCCCATTTCCTGGCATCTGCTGATCTCTTTCCTTTATAATTTTGCCTTTTCCAGAATGTCATATAGCTGGAATCATACAGTACGTAGCCTTTTCAGATTGACTTCTTTCCCTTAGCAGTATGCGTGTAGGTTTCCTCATGTCTTTCTGTGGTTTGACAGCTCATTCCTTTTTATCACTGAATAATATTCCATTGTATGAATGTACCACTTACAGCCTTTTTTATAATTTTTTTTTCTCAGTGCAGAGTCCATTCCAGGATCACATTATGCACGCAGTTGTCACATCTCTTTACCTTCCTCTCAGCTGGAACTATTCCTCAGTTTTTCTCGACCTTGACCTTCTTGAGTACAGGCCAGCTATTTTACAGAAGGCCCCTCAAGTTGGGTTTTGCTGATGTTTCCTCGTGTTTGCAGTTGGGTTTGCATTGCTGGCAGGAATGGCACAGGAGAGATGCTGTGCTGGGAGACCCACACAGCCGCTGTGCCCCCACACGGGGGATGCTGATCACGTGATTATGGCGGGACAGCCTTCTTTCTGCCCTGGGAATGCCACCACGTCATCTGCAAGTATTAAGGCATCTGTGTGGCACTGGTGAGAGATCCCTTCTTTAAATGGCTGTTTGCTCAGGGTCTTCTTGGCCTTCCTCCCCCTCACAGCTCCCGCCCACCCTGGCAGTTTCCTCCGCTACTGTGGCTTTGTTCCTTGACTCTAGGCCTCTCATCCTCTCTGGTCCATCTCCAGTCCCGGCCTCTCCCTCCTCCTAACTTCAGTCCCAAATCAGTCCCAAAGGCCCACCACCTGCTGAACGTCGACCGGGGAGTCCCACAGACCCCCAGGACGCAGCATGTCTGAAGCTGACCTCATTGTCTGCCCACATGCAACCAATCTCCTGTCTGCACCTCAGTGAAAACCATGACCACCCTCTCTCCCAAGCCGGCTGTCTCTGGCTCATCCTAGACGCTCGCCAACCTTGGTTCTAGACTTAGGCTCCCTGGCCATGGAGGGAATCTCAGGTGATCAGGACGAGTGAAGGCAGGGAAGGGGGGGCAAACGTAGGCCCACCCACCTGATCCTGAATGAGACTCCATGCTTGCTTGAGTGGTGACACCATCAGTCCTCACCACGGCCCTCCGGCCAGAGGAGCGTCTCGCCAGTTACCCAGCCACCTCCCGATGGCCTGCTTAGTTCTCATCCCCCATCCTTCTCCCAAACCAACCCAGGCCTCTGGAAAAATACGGTTCTATGGCCTGACCATCATGTGCAGGCCGCCGCAGTGAGGAGACGAGATGAACGCAGCCGCACCACAGCCACTGGCGGCAGGTCCCGGCTGGGAGCTCTCCGGAGCCTCCGTGTGCTCACGGGAAGTGAAGCTTGGGGTATAACTCAGTGTTTCAGCACCAAGAACTCAATGAAGGGATATCCAGGGCACTGTGCGCAGGGCCTGGCCCAGGGAACCCTGGTTGTTCTGACTTTCTGGCGCAGCTGGGGAAATGCGGTGTGACACCAGATACAGCCCCCTTCTGAGGATTCTGGGGGAAGCCAGCCAGCATGTGGGTCTGTAGCCCTTCAGAGGGACTGTCAGGGACTAAGAGGTTCATGAGGGGCATCGGGGCCGGCCCATCTTGAATGGTGCCTGCCCGTCACGTTGGGCTCCTGGGGCTGCCAGGAAGCATCTCTGTGGTGGAGAATGAGGCCCTACCAGCTCCCGGGGAAGCCCCTGCAGGCCAAGTGGGGCTGTGGCATGGCTTCCTCACTCAGGGCCCCGGGTCAGGGTGGGGCCAGCTGCAGCCCATCTAGGATGACTGACAGAGCCCCACAGTGAGTTTTGTTGTTGTTTAGCTGTTTCTTGTGAGAAACGCCATGTGGGAGGGTGGACAGAGCCTGGCTGTAGAGTGGGCTGGCGATTTGAGCCTGTCTGTGACCTCGGGCTGGTTCCTTTTCCACAGGCTTAGTTTCTTCCTCTGTGCAATGGGCATAAGGAAGCCCACCTCACAGCTGTGCAGGAGCTCAGGAAGTCCTGAGCGCAGGGCCTTGAGGGGCATGCTCGGGGAGCCCAGGTGTCCTGGGGGGACCGTCAGGACAGTAAGAACAGTTTACAGACAGTGGTCAGCAAGTGTCTGCATGGCCTCATCAAAGACACCAAGAAAGGAGCAGACAGCCAGATGCACAGGGAGGGAAGGACCCTCTTATTCATTATTTCATTCATTTAGCAATGATTTATTGAGCACCGCTGGGGATACAGCGATGAACCAAACTAATGGGGACCCTTCCTCCAAGGGGCCAAGGGGAACACAGACTTTAATAATTCATTCAAAGGAAAGGTATTGGCTGCTGTGAGAATGTGTAATGGGGTTTTCTGGTCTGGAGGCAGAGAAGGTCCCCCTGAGGAAGTGACTCACAAGCTGATTAGAGTGATCAGTGGGTGTTAACCAGGTGCACTGGAATGAGGAGAGAAGTGAATATTCCAGAGAGAAGGGATAGCCTGTGTAAAGGCCCTGCGGCAGGAGGATGTGATGGCCTTTAACGGGCCAAAAGATGTCATATAAGGAGGGCAGTGCTTTTCTCTCTGATGGGGCTGGGGAGGATGGTGGTGCCTGATCCTTTGCATCGGGGTGGAGGGGGAAACTAGTAGGGCTAGTAGTTGCTGCCCATCTGCCCCAGTATCCATCAGTTAGAGGAGGAAGGGAATGAGCATTTATCGAGCAACAACTGTGCATGTTAAGCATAGCATGCATCACCTCATTTAGCCTTATAACTTTGGTAGGCAGGCATCGTTTCCCCTTTTCCCCAGTAGATGAAGGAACTGAGGCTCAGAGATCCTGAGTGACCTGTCCTCAGTTACAAAGTAACTGAGGCAGGGTCAGAATCCAGAACCCCAAAGCTTTTCTTTTCCCCTGCATCTCCTTTCGGCAGTGATAGGTTAGGTCACACTTACTGTGATTAATTCATCTTGTCTGAACTCAAAACTCTAGAGTACCAAGTTCCTATGCGATTTGAAGGACTTTGAGACCTCTGCTTCCACACCCTCAGGGATGGAGAGCTTGCGACTGTCTGAGGAAGCCTCATCTCTCTCCGATAGTTCTAAGTGTGTGGAACGCTGGTAGTACTTTCTGTGGGGAAACCGAGGCACAGAGAAGTTCCCAGATCTGAGAAGGGCAGAGACTGTCACCTTTTTTGGCTTCTTAGAAGGCAGTTCATCCCTCTGTGTGTGTATTTTCTGAGCATTTGAGAATCATCTTAAAATGTGTCTTTTATTTTAAAGAGCATTTTAAAAGTCTATTCCTTCAAAGCTAAGATATGAGCTCTAAGTGAACAGCCAACAGGGAGGCAGCAAGAGTCCTTTGGAAAAGACCACCCCTTGTCAACCTTTACAAAGGCAAACCCACTTTGGACCTGCTGCGATGCTTTCCCCAGAGGAGTGAGGCCAAGGCCCAGCTCCTCACTTACATAAGGGAAGTGTTAGCTCCGAGAGCGGACGAGCAAACAGGCAGGACATGGTAAAAGAGTCGTGCTTGGGGCATCCACCATTCATTACAGGCTTGTAGTCTGGGGTAAACCCAGGCGAGAGTGAGCCTGTGGCATGTCATCCCACTCTCCTTCCCTCTTCTGGATGGAGCAGAGATCTGGAATCAGGCAACGTCAACCGGAAATGTGAAGGAGTCAAAGTCGAGCCCCCACAGACTGAGGCAGCTCTACCTGAGCCAAGTGGGTGGGCAAGAGCAGGTGCCAGCCAGGTCTGACCCAGCCCTGCCACCCTGGCAAGAGTCACCCCCTGTGGGAACTCACGCTCATTCACCTGCTTAAATGACTTACCACGCCCTGCTCCCAAAGGCAGTGCTGGAATAACTGTGGCCGGCGCGCTCCCTCATTGTGTGGGTTAGGAGTCTGTTCTTACCAAATCAGAGTCTAAGGACTTTGGTGAGTGAGAATTTGAGGCTGGAAGTGGAGGGTCAAGCGTTATCAAGCTGGAGGAGGTAGTTGGGGCGGGAGAGTGAGTGAGATGACCCAGGTATGAGAGGTAGACAGAAGCACCAGGTCAGAACCTCCCGGGAATACCTGCATTTAGCAATGCCTCCTTAGCACCATCACCACCATCCTCACCGCCATCATCACCATCCTCACTGTCAGCATCACATCCGCACACCATCCTCACTGTCAGCATCACCATCCTCACCACCATCCTCACTGTCAGTATCACCATCCTCACCGTCAGCATCACCATCCTCACCACCATCCTCACTGTCAGTATCACCATCCTCACCATCAGCATCACCATCCTCACCACCATCCTCACCATCAGCATCACCATCCTCACCACCATCCTCACTGTCAGTATCACCATCCTCACCGTCAGCATCACCATCCTCACCACCATCCTCACCATCAGCATCACCATCCTCACCACCATCCTCACTGTCAGTATCACCATCCTCACCACCATCCTCACCATCAGCATCACCATCCTCACCACCATCCTCACTGTCAGTATCACCATCCTCACCACCATCCTCACCATCAGCATCACCATCCTCACCACCATCCTCACTGTCAGCATCACCAACCTCACCACCATCCTCACTGTCAGTATCACCATCCTCACCGTCAGCATCACCATCCTCACCACCATCCTCACTGTCAGTATCACCATCCTCACCGTCAGCATCACCATCCTCACCACCATCCTCACTGTCAGTATCACTATCCTCACTGTCATCACCATCCTCACCATCAGCATCACCATCCTCACACCATCCTCACCATCAGCACCATCACTTGACTGTAACTTTTGGTGCCCTGGATGGTGAACCTTTGGTTCTTCAGGGAGCCAGCAGATACATTCTACCATGCTAGTAATATGAATAAAGGCTTGTATACTTTTTAACTGGTGTATAAATACACTTTGCTTTGAGTCCTCACTATAACCTGGCAAATAGGGGTAGGAGTCCATTTTGCAGAGAAGGAAACACAGGCCCAGAGAGGTTATTGACTTGCCCAGGGTCCCGTACATAGAGTCTGCATCAGAACCTAGTCCGCCGGAGAGCTGGGCCCCTGCCCTGCTGGTCTGCGGGGGCCTCCCCTCCCCTGAGCAGCCAGCCCTCGGCCCCACACTCCTTGGCACTGAGGCCCTCCCTCCCATGAAGTCAAGCCCAGCCAGTCCCTCTGCAGTCTAGGAAATGTCCTTTGGCCTCTTTCATGGACATTGCAGCGAAGAAGCCAGTTAGGCACGTGGACTTGCGAGAACGACCTTCGGGGGATATTGATGGGGTCGGTGGTGCATATGGTGGTGGAGGAGGAGGAGGGAAGAAGGGGAAAGTGACGGTGGTGGACGTGGTGTTGATGATGAAGATGGTGGTGGCGGCGATGACCATGGCTTAGTGATGGTATTAATGATGCCCAACAATAACATCGCCTTCGAGTACCTACTGTGTGCCGGGCTCTCTCATTTAATCCTCACAACTCTGCCAGGTAGGTACCATTACCACCCCAATATTTCAGTGAGAAATTTGAAGTTTCAGAAAGTTGAGTGGCCATCTCAAGATTCACTCCCAGGACTCTCAGTACCCCAAAGATTTATGTCATGATTTCAGATCCTGGGACTTGGTATTTTTTCTTCTTTTCATGCCTTGAATGGTTTGAGAAAACTAGAGATCTTTGGTTCTGGCGAAACCGACATGAGCCCCACTTCCCAGATGGGAAAACCGCGGCCTGTGTGGCCAGTGAGCCCAGAGCCACCGCTGCCCGCGCTCCGGGCCTGGCGCCCGCTCACACCTCCCGTCTGGCTCCGCAGATGCGGCCGCGATGCGGACGCGGCTCCTTGTGCTGGAGGCTGTGCTGCGTGGCTCTTCCGCTGCAGCTGCTGCTGCTCCTGTTCCTGCTGCTGCTCTTCCTGCTCCCGGTGGGCGACAAGGACCGCAGCTGCGCCCTGGCCAACAACTTCGCCCGCTCCTTCATGCTCATGCTCCGCTACGACGGCCCCCCGCCCACCTAGCCCACGGGGGGCGCGCAGGTGACCTTCTCCCCCAGCCCTCCGCCCGCCCCAGGGCTCCTGAGGACTCCCGGGAAACTGGAAACGGGTGGAACTGCATCAGTATAAATCCTGTATTAATGTTCCTGGAAGAAAACTACTTTTTATACAGTGTTAGTCTATTTATACTAACTGTGTACTATGTGTGACTAGGGAATCATGCATAGAATTTTTATATACTCTGTATGTAAGTGCTCAGTATGTATAGTTTCATATATGACGTCTATTTGTAGTTGGAAAAACTCATAGCGGTTTGGTTGTCCAGTGAGATTTGGGGGCTTATTTGCCTTGGTCTGCGGTCTGCCCTGGAAAGAAGGAACAGTATGTCACGTTTATGGCGACCTCTTCTCCAGAAGCCAACGCCCAAACGCAGATGTTAGTGCAAAGGCCTCCGAGCTGCCCCGCCTAGAAGGGCAACACAGACCCTCACTCAGAGCCCAGTGACTCTTGATTTAGGCACAATGAGGACAAACGTGCTCGTGTGGGGTTTTCAGGGGCTGCCTATCAGAGGCAACGGATTAGAAGCAGAAATGGTGATGATCAAGGCAGGCCCAGTGACAGCAGTGAAAAGTAACAAGTGATAGAGTGATGTCAAGGGAGGGAGACAAGAACCAAGAGCAGACCCAGGACTCGAAAAGCACAGCAGAACCGGGGGCACCGTGTGTGGGAGCCCCGTGCCCCGCAGCTCAGCTCCTGAGTGCACACCGACGTGAGCACCCGTGGTCGTGACACCGAGTCTTCGGGAAGCGGTTAGACTGTGCTCCGTGTGTTCTGTTCAGGCGGCAGGGAAGAAGAGAGACTTAATTGCTATGCTGTGTGTGCAGAATGGTGAGCCTATTGTGGGCAGCACCAGCTGCCAGTGCCAGGAGGAGGCCTTACTTCTGTCGCTCCTGGGCTCAGTTATTCATTCTGTACAACTGAAGCTGGAGGGACAGAGGGTGGCACCTGCCACACCAGGGACCAGGGATCTAGGGCCTGAGGCAGGTGGATGCTTGGCTTTGGAGTTTGGTCTATCGGAAGGGCTCTCCCTACGCCCCTTGCAGAAGGGGCTTGGGAGACAGGCAGGTGCTTGGGACCGAGAATGTCCCACATGTGTCCCCACACGAGAGCCCTGGCCCAGGCTGCCCAAAACCAGGCCCTCTCTGTCCCAGGCTAGGCAGCTGGACTCCAGGCAGCACCTGGGAGGGGCTAGGTGGCCTCTGTGCTGGGCCCAGAGGCCAGAAACACGTCCAGTCCTCCGCAGGGAATTCTGGAATGGTTCCTGAGAGCTGTATAACTGCATCATGTTTTCCCTAAACCAACACTAAGTTTCCTCTTCAAAAAAATGCTTAGTGCCCACTCTACAAATTGATTTTTTTCTGTTTTGCTACAAATAGGAGACCAAGAGGGGATTCGTCAGGCCTTTGGAATCATGAAGTGTTTATAAACCCAGAAAGGTCCTTTAAATAAGGGGAGGCAGAGGACCCCCGGGGTCCTGACTGACAGTACCGGGCCCCTCCCACTGCTCCGTCACACACCAGCCCCTCCCTTCCTAGCCTCAGGTCCAGCCTGGGCCAAGCCCTCGCCATGGGGACCCAGGCCCCCCTGGAACAAGGAAGAGCTGGACATTCACGGGGTGGGAAAATGGCGTTGCCAAGAAGAGCTCTTGGCGCTAACCCAGGAAGCACATTTTTCTCAAGATATTTAGAAACCAAGTCACAAGATCATTCTCCGCAGGTGACCACTTTTCTGGAAAAATCAAGGGCGGGTTTACCCAAGACCCCAATCCCAGGCAGCCGAGCCCAGATGCCCACTGAGTTGTGTGGCTCCCGACCCAGAAGGCCAGGGCATGGCAGAGGCCTTCGAACATCTCCCTTCCTGCTCTCCCACTTCATAGGTGAGAAGGCGGAGGCCCGACAGGCCACACAGTGGGAGGTGGCAGGGCCAGAGCCGACCCGGTCACCACTGCCCCAGGTGGCCCCCCTACCCCCATGCCACCCCCATCAGGAACTTTGAAAAGAAAAAGCCGTTCAGCATGAATGCACTGAGTCACACTTACTGCGCGTCAGGGAGGGAGAACTGCACTATGTGGCTGGCGGGTGGAAATGTCTACATGTATTTCTTAAACTTTGATAATGATGCCATAGAGTCTGCTTTGCATACCCTTTTTTAAAAAAGTGATATTTTCATTACTTTCATATAAATACAGTTGTGATATAACAACCCATTTACTGGTGATTTCCAAGTGTAATCTCTTTTGCTTAAAGTGAATGCAGACAGTCATTAGGATATGTGTGACTTTCCAGCTTCCCAAACAACAATCGCAAAGATCTTTCAAGTACCATTTGAGAAAGGTGCTGCGGCGTGACCCAGGTGTGTTTATTGTCCCTCTGTCCCCAGACTGAGAGGATGGTAAGAAATGTCAGTATCACTGCCGAGCCCAGCTGTGTGCATGTGTGTGTGTGTGTGTGTGCATGTGCGTGTGACAGAGACAGAGAGAGAGAGAGACCCAGACAGGGAGTGGAGGACAGAAACACGAGCCGGTGGGATCCCAGCCGCTGGTTACCCTCCTTCGCTGTCTTGCGCACCCGCGCGATTTTCTCTTAGTCTGCTGTCTGCCTGCAGAGAGGCCATGTGGGGTCCAGAGGTGTTTGCAAAGAAAAGGTGGGAGTGGGCGGGATGTGTGGGTGTGGGGAGACTCCCAGAGGAGCTGGGCAGCCGGGGGCAGAGGCCGTGATGGCGTCAGACACACGCGGGCCTTCCATGCGGTGCTGGGGGAGCCTGGCCCCTCCAGGGCCACTAAAGAAGCCATATTGTCTTTATTCCCCACCACAATTCTCAGGGTTTGGTATTAGATTTACCTACATGTTTGAGATGAAGAAGCTAAGGCCTAAGGGCACAGAGACTCTTGCCCACGCAGAAGAGGGTCTGTCTGAGCCCAAGCCCGTGCCGGGAGGAGAGGGTCGGGCTGGCTCTGCCCGGGCGCAGCCTCTGTAGCCTCGGGATGGAGCTCCGTGAGCAGGCGCCCTGCCCTCCGCTCCGCGGGCTGGGGCCTGGATGGATCTTCACGTCCGCTTCCCTGCAGGGCTGGCCCTCAGCTCTGGGAAGTCACCCCAGGTCCCAGCAGCAGGGTCATGGAGGCCCTCACCTCACATCGGTCACTGCACATGACTTGGCAGCAGGACTGTCTCCCTGTGAGGTCTGCCTGACGTAGCTGCAGCCCCGGTGCCCAGCACAGGCCAGGAACATCAGCTGTGCTTTGTTGCATGGCTGACAAACCCCAGAGTCGAGTGTGTTTGATGACACCCACTCCCCTACTGGATGTGGAGGAAATGGGTCCTGGGTGATGGGATCCCCACCCGTCCCTTGTGACCCCTTTGCCTCAGGCAGCTGGCTGGAGTTCCCAGCAGGGACCAGGGGCTCCGAGGATGCTGGCCCCTGGGCACCTTCAGGGGAAGGAACCTGAAGACCCTTCTCAGCCTGGGGGCCAAGGAGGATGAGAGGCAGAGGGTGGAAAAGGCCCAAAGCTGGCAGTTTGTGCCAACCGAGGGCCCCTGCTGTACTGCTGCTTGCAAACTGGGAGCTGAGGGCGCTGGCCCACCTGCCTCACCGGGAGAACGGCGTGGGCGGCCCAGCAGTGAGGAAGTGATCCGATCTGGAGCCAGACCTACGCCCAGGCAGCAGAGAGGCGCTGCAGAGGCCTTGGAGCTCATGTGGTTGGAGAGGGCAGGTGGAGAGGGAAAGAGGGCGTGGAGGACAGATGAGGGCCCACAGCAAGAGGTGACTCAGCCTGGATGCCACCGCTAACTGAACCCAGAAAATGTGTAAGATGGTGACTTCTGTAATCACAATTAGAGAGAAAGGGAGAGACTGAGAGAGAGAATCAGGACAAGGGCCAGTGGCAAAGCTTTCATTGACCAAAGACAAAATGAAAAAAAATAAGGACAAATGCCCCGAGGTTTCCTTTACACAGGATGTTATTTCATCTAAGCGGCAGCTGTTTATTATGAGACCTCATCCTTCCTCTTTATTGGGTGTTCAGTGGCCTCTGGAAATGAGGGTAGGGAGAGGATAGCTGAGTCCTCCTTTATGTGTTATGCGTTGTGTTCAGAGTCCTCAGTGGGCCTAATTAAAAGCTGCCAACTCTATGTTGGTTCTCCCCAAATGCAGTGTTCTTGCTGGAAGGACCTGAAATGCCAGAGTCGGGAAACCCCTGCCAGAGAAGGTCGGGGAGCAGAGCCTGCAGCTTGAGGAGTGGGTGCTTTGTGCTCAACTGTCAGGAAGAGAGAAGGGGGAGAACGGAAAGAGTGCACTTTGCAGTAACAGGGCTCAGAGAGGCCAGGAGCCGGCAGCCATGGCCTTTAGAGAAAGAAACAGGTGCCCGTCAGCCCTGTGTGCATGTTGGCTGTTTATGTGCCACCTGGCATCAGTGGCCTTCTCTGCTCGGGTACGTAGGCAGCAATGCCCTCTGCCTCTTTACCTTTAATCCAGTGCAACAAGCTTTGTGTGCCAGGCTTTGTGCTGGAGGGTTCAGGGCGTATAAAGTCCAGGCCCTGCCCCCAAGGAGCTCACAGACCAGGAGAAGGATTTGTGCTAAGGAAGATGCCAAACCAAACTGAGTTCCTGCCCTTGGACTTGCCCACAGAGACAGCACACCCATGTCCTGGGAGCTGGAAGGGTAACAGGAGACACTGGGATGGCCCAGGACATGGTGTAGCAGGTCCTGGTGCCTCTTGGAGATGGCTGTACAACCATGAACCAAGCTGCAGGGGAGGGGGGTCGGGGTGGTGGCAGAAGGAGATGGGGAGAAACAGCCTGGCTGGGCTGCAGGAATTGGGGGAGGTTTTATGGGCTGGGCTGTGTCTTGGGGAGGGCTTCTGGGGTCTTGGTGGGGAGGCCCAAGCCGAGGCCATGGCTGTGTAAGTCTTCACACACTGCGTGTTTGTTCTTGTTCTTTCTATTCCCAGCACAGTCACTAATCATAATCATGGCTCAGAGTAAACCTCTGTGGTTGGAAATACCAAACTGAGAAACCCACTCTTCCCCACTGGAGATTTTCTGGGCTGATAGTGTACATTCCAGTGATCAGTTTGGCCAAGAATCAGGATAACCTTTTCCCCCTGGCCCACCTCCTGCCTGCTGTTACCTCCAGCACAGGGGAGCTGAGGGACCCCCGGGAGCCTGTGCCTGGTGTGGTGGGCTGGGGATCCTGCTCTGTGAGTCCTTCCAAGTCTGTTATTGGCATGTCTCTCACTGGCCTTGAGCGAGCTTCCTGCCTCTTGGCCCGGTTGGGATTATCCTTAATCCCCTCTCTCAGGGGAGTTCAGCTGCTTGGGGTCGGGGGACTCCCCTTGCAGCTCTCACCCAATCTGGGTCAGCAGCAGAGAAGAGGTGGTGAGGCTGCAAGCTGTGAACACAAACCCAGCACTGAATATGGGGGCGTTTACCCCCCAACTGCATCCTTGGCAGACATTGGTAATCAACCACTGAGCTCCTCCCCTCCCCGTGTCGAGTCCAAATGGACCTCACAGTCCTTCTCAAACCATTCCACGTAGCTGTTGCCTATCAGTTACATTTGTCACATGAGAAAAACCTGTTTGATGCCCTTGCACCAGAGATCAGACCGTCAGAAAATTTTCAATTCAGGCCTCCTCCTATTTTTTTCTAAATTTTAAAATTACTTCCCAATCAAAAGTCCCTGTCCTTAGTCTGGTACCTAGGTAAGACAAGCTAATGTCACAAAGCAGGTAATGGATGTATTACCAGATAGGACTTTCAGGGGAAGCTACATGGATTGCGAGATGCTAATTACCAGGGTTTCAGGCTGTCAGAGGTGGGAGGTTCTCTTAGAGTTTGTCTTGTTCCTACTTTGTGCCCACTTTACAGGTGTGCTAACTGAGATCCTGACAGCAACTCTTCACCCAGCGAATTCAGAAGTGGAGGTAGATGTCTGCATCCACTGGGGAACAGAGTGACAGCAATCAGGGATGGACAGGGTCAGGACAGAGCTGTGTGCCCCTGCCGAGTTCCCTGCCACTGTCCCCCAACCATTTGTAAAATTAGCCCCAGATCCTCCCATGCTACCTTAAATGTTAGCTATTCTAAGAAGATGATGGTTGGGCTCCTGTCTGAGCGGAAATCTCTAGATTTAGCCACAAGTGTCAGAATACCACATACACACACACACACACACACACACACACACACACACACACCGCCAATTTGGGCTCAGATTAGGGACTGTGCTTTTCCCTTTGGGAGAGTTAGGCAGTTGTCAGCATCATTCCTCAGCTCAAGGATGTCAGAGCCAAGTTTCTGTGGCTCTTCCTTTTCCTCGGGGTTACCTCATGGCCCAGGATGCTTGCTCTACCTCCAGTTTCTCATCTGGGTTCCAGGCAGGAAGAAGAGCAGTGGGCAAGCTGAGCCTGCCCTCCTTCCCAGGAGCTCTCCCAGAAGCTCCACCCAGAGACTCGTCGTCACCTCGTTGGCCAGAACTGTCACATGGTTCCTCCATATCGCAAGGCTTCTGGGAATATTCCCCCTGCCCCAAAATGGGTGTCTCTTAGCAAGAAAGAAGGGCAGAGTGGGCGGCGCTGGCATTCAGATTGCTCTGCCTCGGTCATCCTGACCCTCCCTGTCTTGGTCTCACGCTCTGTCAGCAGAACTTGGAGGCGTTCGTCCCTAAGTGTGAGAATGACCTTCCACTGCCACCCCTGTCTCACCAGCTGGTGGGGGTCCTCGAGTGCCTCCAGTCTGTCCCCCTCCCAAGGCATTGCAGATGTACATTCCTTGCAAGACTTGGGAGTGGGCAAAAAAGTCAAGGGCCCATGGCTGGTGCACAGAGGCGGCTCCTCCGCCGTTCTTGCTGTGCCTGCCCAGGGCTAAGTCTCTGAACACTTTTGCATTTGGATTCAGCTCAGGAAATTCATACTTGGTTTTTCTTTTGTTCTGGAACATGAGTTAGTCCTGGGTGAAAATCCTGGAAAGAGAGGCTCTGAGCTTTTCCAGGCCAGCCTCTGATTTTCTAGCCGTCCACTGAGGCCTCAAGAGGGAAAGTGCCCACAGGTGGCCCCCGTCACCCCACGGGCAGAGCCCATGGGTGCCTCCCACAGAGGGCCAGCTGCAGAGGACTTAAAGCAGCCACCATTCCCCCCTTGGCTTTAATTACCAGAGAAATGCCTTTTGCCTGTCAAAGTAAGAAGAAGGAGGAATTTGTGTTAAAAAGGAAATTTGAATCTTACTTCGGAGCACCCAGAGCTGTAAGGAAAAGTCACCTGACCTGGCACCCCACAGCACCCGCCTTTGGCTGTCACGGAGACGTCACAGCGCCCCCAGGTTGGTGCCCCACCACCTTGTCCGGACAGAGGACAAGAATCATACAGAGGGACCTCAGTTTCCCCAAAGGCCCTGGGCTTGCTTTCAGGAGTGCTAATTTCTAATTAGCCACCAGGACACAGGCCTGCAGCTTCTCTTCCTGTTCTAATGCAAGAGAGAGGGGAAGAAACATCAATGGAGGGCCTACACGACGGCCCTGACCCTTTCCAAAAGCCCATGCTGCAGACTCGTGACTTTGTCTTTAGATATTGAAACCAGAGCACAGAAAGGGCTAGCAGCTGGCCTGAAAGCCACCAGCTGGTCGACGAAGGATCAGTCTGGGACCTGAACCCAGGGATGATAGGCTCCAGGCCTCTCCGTGGAACTTGCGCTTCTGCTATTTATCCTCCCTTTGTGGGCCATGGGCTGCTGCTGCTCTGCTGCCTGGTAGCTGTCACCTGAGGGTGACATTCCAGAGCCAGGCTTGAGGGCTTTTGCCCTGTGCCTACTCTCTCCAGGGCGTTTGTCAGCTCCCACTGGCACTGGGAGTTGGCAACGCCAGCATGAGTGCCAGAGGGCGGGGGCAGTGCTTAGGAAGGACAGAGGCAGGTGAGGACAGAGTGGGCTTCGCGACACTGCTGCCTGTAGAGCAGCTCTGATTCTTTCCCCTGGAGAAAAAACGAGGCATTTTCTCTCCAGAGGCAGTGGCCGTGCATGTTGTGGAAGTTTTATTGACAAGGAAGAAGAGGGCAGAAGAAGTTGTGTGTGTATGTGCATATGTGTGAGTGTGGTGTGCGTGTGCACATGTATATGTGTGTGTACTGTACACTCATGCCCACCAGAAGCACAGCCGGGCAGCCCTGTGCTTACAGACAACAGACACCATGGTCTCTGGGAACCTCAGGATGACCACGCTGACCCAGGACAGGTCCCCTGATTCCATAACGGGAGCAACTGGTTGTCCCCACTGCCATTTTCCACACAAAGGAAAAGGTCAGTTGACCCCTTGGCTCTGTGCCATCTGGTTTGGGAATGATGCCCTCTCTTTGTTGGGTAGCATAGAACCTGCTTATGACGAAGGACTTAGCCCCGTGCATCCTACTCCCATTTGTCTCCTGCTGTGTGTGTGTGTGTGTGTGTGTGTGTGTGTCTGTGTTTTAGAAACCAGGGATGTTCACAGAATTTGTTGAGCACCTCAGGTGCCAGAAGCAGGAAAAATGGCAAGTGTCTAGTACCAGCTTTGGAGGAATGAGTACCCCTCCGTTTCAAGTCTAAAGACCAGCCCTCTCATTACAGAGCCCACGAGCCTGATGGATCCGGTAGTTTCTCTTGTCACCCCTCCTCCCCACGGAGGGCTCGGGAGCCCAGAACGTGGAGGCATCAGCAGCTTCCTGCACTCTCTCTACCCTCAGCCAAGTCCACAAGGGCAAAATCACCCCATCTTTGCCCCCAAAGACCTGGTGACACTGACCAGGCGTTCACACGGCTGGACTAGCGTGGTTGATGTGGTGAGGGCCCACTGATGACATGGTGGGGCGAGTGAGTGTGAGAAGATGCTACACAAGTGGGTTTTGGTGCCAAAAGCAAGCAAACTTCATTGTTTAAAATGTTCTATTATGTAACCAGTGTGTACAGGGACCATATCCACTCAGTCATATTATTTGTGATTGTAAAACATGCATTTCCAATAAATTAAGCTTTCTGGGAAGGCAAGCAGTGTCAGAGCCAAATGTCTTGGAACATGTCAGTCTTATCTTGGTTCATATCAAGTCCAGAACTGCCATAAGCCTTCCCTCCTTCCCAGCTCAGGACGGAGGGACGGGAGGACCCTTCTGGTTTCTTCTCAGGGCTGTATTTGAAAGTCACATTGACGTTTTCATCCCCTTCCTGTTGTTCAAGCTGAAAGTAGCAGTGTTCTCAAAGATGGCTTGGCATTTCTGTTGTTACTTTATGTTTTTAAAAACACGTCTGCTTTCTGTTTAAGAAATAAAAGTATCTATTTTGATCTATGAAGCATTGCATGGTTTGGACATTCTTTTTCTGAAGACATGATATGTGGCTGAGGCCAACTGGGTTTTAAATTCCGACTTCCAAGCAGAATTAGCTCCCAGTTTGTGCAGAGGTTCAACTCAAGGCAATGACAGCTCCCAATCCAAGTGAACCTGAGGATCACCTGGGAAGCATCTCCGAAACCATTGCCAGCATCTCTCCCGACCTCCTGGGGCACAGGTCGAGGGTGGGTGGCAGGTGGAGTGGATTTTGAAAATTCCAAGTGCCCTCTGAGTAGAGAGATGGCCCCAAATGCAGGCACCAGACACCCTGCCAGGACTTTACTCCCAACCCCCTGGATCAAAGCCCCATTATGATGGTTTGTTTAACAAACAATTCTTGGGTTTGGGGATCTGGTTTCCCAGCCCACTGTACATTGGAAGCTGCAGACAAAGGGGAAACTGTGAGATTCCGGAGAAAGAGGGCTACTGTCCCCGTGTTCAAGGAGAGGTCTAAGCAACCAGCAGGGGAACCCCAGTCCCACCATACGGTAATGAAGTCTCCTGACAATGGCCCTGGCCTGCCAAGGAAAGGTCAGTGTATGTCTGACCTTTGTAAGTAGAAAGCTACTTACAAAGGCACAGAACTGTGCACCTGAGTTGAGAGCACTTTCTCTCGAAGGATTTAAAACAGAAAGGCTTTGTCTCTTGCGTAACTTATCCCCAAACAAATTTCAAAAATGTGCCATTGTTTTAAGAATGCATGTAATACCTTTCTTTATTTGTTATCTTAAGAAGCCCTGCCCACCTTTTGGTAGGAGAGAGAGCACAACCCTGCAGGCAAGCAGCGCATCTATAAACACTCACCCCTTTAGTGGCTGGTGAAAGGTAGAGACAAGTTTTAGACTCCGTGGTCATTGAAGCAGCACCCAGAACTGTAAGTCTTTGAACCTCCTTAGATCTGGGATCCAGTTCTGCGGCACATGCCCTGAAGCTCCAGCCCCTTCAAGTCACTCTCAGAGTTTTTGATTTGGCAGAGCAGCTCTACAATTGAGCGAAAGATGGAAAAGCCTGTTCGGTTGGGATGGAGTCCTTGGTTGCCACAGGTCAGCCTTGTTGAAGGTCAAGTACAAGGAGGAAGTCACTGGGCTGCACTCACACAGCTGCTGGCATCAAGGTCAGAAGCCTCTCCTCCACCAGGCTACAGCAAGAAAAGCATGTATTTGGTTCGAGAAATTTACAACAGAAAGAAGTGAGTCGGCCAGGCATCTGGGGCCCATTGTCTGAAGTCTTAGTGGGGCCAGGTGCCCTAGCAGAAACCTGGCGAATCTTGTGGCCTGGGTTGAGGAGGTGCCTCGCCTTCTAATCTGTTGTCCAAAAAAGTAAAGCATATTCAGTAAAGAAAGACAGAATTTTGCCCATAGGGACACTCTGCCCTTTAGGCTTACATGGAATCGGTCACCGTGTTCGGCTGATGTTAAGACACCTTACTCCCTATAACATAAAAGTGTGCCGTGCATCATTTCTAGGAACTAAACATGGTGTACACATTTATTTGTACAACAGAGGCATTAAACCTTGGGTCAGGAACTTCAGTATCAAAACATAATTTCAGTGGGAAAGTTACAGTTTGAAAATCTTTACTGAGCTTCTCTCATACGCCTGGCTGGCTGATTAACTCACTTTTATGACTATGATTTTTTTTCACAACCAGGTATGCTATGGAAGTAACTATCTTGCTGCTGTTTTCATCTTACCTCTGTTTCCCAAGTCCAGCTATGGCATGTTTAATTGGAGAGATGCATCATCTTTGGTGGAAATCCCTTGGTGAGAACGTTACTCAGCTGCTTGGCCTTTCCTGTCACCGTCTCGCAGGCCCTGGCTCCCACCGCTCCTGCGGTGACCTTTCTCCACCCTGCTTCCCTCGATGACACTTCGAGAGGAGCACCCCGGCTTGCTCGGGCTTCCATTGCTGGGCTTCTGTAGTGCAGTTGTGTTCTGGCGTGCACCATGGCGCTGCTCCCAGCTCCCACCTGGGCTTCACTGTGACCTTCTGCTGCCAGTTTCTACTGGGAGGGCTCCTCCACCAGGGGACAGCAAGGGAAATTGTTCCAAATTACCCTGCGACCCAGCCTTTCTGCAGGGCGACTGTTTCCTGGCCTTGAGCATGTGCAAATAATTGAGGCCCTTTTGCTTTGGAATGAGGTGACAGAATGACAAAAAGAAAAGTGGATTTTTTTTTTTAAAGGCTAAATGCAACATGGTATCCTGGATTGCAGCCTGGAACGGTAAAAGGACATGAGCAAAAAGCCAGATGGAACACAAATGGAGTCTGTAGTTTCATTAATAATATTGACCCAGCCTAAATTCCTTGATTTTGACAAGTGTCCCAGGGTTATGTGAGATGTTAGCATCAGAGCAGACTGGGTGAAGTGTTTATGGGAATTTGGCGCTATTTTCCAACTTTTCTGAAATTATTCCAGATAAAAATTTTATTTTTAAAAATGCAGATTATTATGGCCTTGGAAAAAATGTGAGGGTTCTCTCTTCCCCTGAACTTGCTCTCTCAAAAATGGGAATGAGTCCACTGTAGGAGTGGGCTGGGAGTCCGCCTGACCTGTGCTGGGCGGCCGGCAACCACATCTCCAAGGGAGGCAGGAGCTGGGGAAAGTTCTTCCGTCTTCCTGAGTGATACTTAAAGGAATGTGGCTGTGAGGACGCAGGAGACAGTGTGTGTAAAGGGTTTGCACAGCACTTGGCAAACGGCAAATACCACCGAGCATCCCAACGCCTCCTCAGTCACGCTCGGCAGGTTCAGGAGAAATATTGCGTCAGCCATCTGAGCTTGGAGTTTCTAGGACAACTTGTTTTTTCATCCTGAAGTTCTGCCCTGCAACTACTGCTGGAGTGTCCCCTATGGGCTTCCAAGGGGACACTTGTTGGGGAGATTCTGGAATCAGTCAGGGTTCGGTTGCAGACAAAGTCCGCTCTAACTAGTTTAAGGAGAAGAGGATTTATTATAGGGTATTAGGCAGCTCACAAAACCGTTGGAAGGACTGAAGGAAGACACTCTGGTCTGAGATTCCAGCAAGAACTCTGGCCCCAGGATCATTCCGCCTCTTCCATGACGGCAGAAGCAGCTGCCGGCAGTGCCCCAAGCTCCAAACCAGGAAACCGCCCCTGCTGACCGGAGAGTCCCGCCCTCACTGCCACCCACAGCAGCAAGACAGGTGCCGTGTCAGGCTGTGTCCTCGTGTGCTTCCCTTCTATCCCAAGTACCGCGCAGGAGCATGTGAGCTGGCAAAACCTAGGGCATGTCCAGCACTGGGCAGCCAAGGAGTCAGGAAATGTCGTCACAGCTTTACCCTTTCCGCATTACAGGAAGGGTCTTGGAAGGTGAAAAGTGAGCAAATCCACAGTACCCCCTCGCCCCCTGCAACAGTCTGCACCTTTGGGTACTTAACATCCCTGCACATGCCTACTTCTATATCTAAACTTCCAAATGTAAACAGCAGCAGAAACGAAGAGCTCCCACCCTAATGTACTGACCATGTGCACAAACAGGTACACGCTTCGCTACCATGTCTTACTAGTCCATGTGTCCATGGCTGTGCTCTGTCAGTTTCCCTAGGGTTCATTCACAATCTTAACTTGATGTCCTGAAGTTTACCAACTAAACTTTAAGGTGAACCACCCCATTCTGCCACCATGCCTGTGTGGCTCATGAGCGGGCACTGGAGTAGCTGGTGAGGGAGGCTGGGTGGCATCCACAGGGCGCACACAAGACTGTCTTTCCCACCCGACTATCAGGAGGTTCCTGTGCCTCGAGGGACTTTTGGTGAGCGTCCATGGAGCCCACACGTGCTCTGACACCCGAAATCCATTCCAAAGGGGCTGCATGCACATCTCTTCCTCAAACCTCCTTGTTATCAATCCAGTCTTATTCTTTTCAAGCCTTTGACCATCCTTAAGTCAAGAGTTAAGTAAAGAATATCCAAGTAAAGAATATTATTTAGCTCCTCCCATATATCAGGTATAAATAAAATGGTCAAAAAACACAAACCTGAGGCTCCCGCCTCCCTAGAGCTCACCTCCTAGTGTTGGCTAATGCCTACCAGTCCATGGAGGTAGGACCCTGCGCTCCCAGCCAGTTCCTCCAGGCACAACAGACAACCAAATGCCTCTCAAAGTGGGCCCCTGGGGGTCTTGCATCCCACTGTCTTTGACTGCCAGCCTTCAGCAGGGCTACAATCCTAGAGTGTTATATTTCCAGCTGGGTTCATCATATCATCCACACGCCCACTAGGCTCAGTCTTTACTCCTTAGACAACTGGTCCTGGGGGTCTCCACGGGAGGACCTGGGGGCGGGCTGAGGGGGAGGGGGCTGTGCAGCAGGATAGGTGCCCCTGGGTGTGAATCACCTGTATGTGCAGCTCCCAGGGTGGCCAAATGGGACAGTGGGCGGAGTCTTCAGGCCAGGACACTCATCCAGCAACTGGGCCACGGCACTGGGGTGAGGTAACATGAGGTCCCAGTCATGGAGAGACTGGACAAGCATGGTGAGATCTTGGCTGGCACAGCTCCTGAACACTAGAGCACCACCCTCACTGTGGAATTTCTCACCACTGACTCGTCTTGGTGTTCCTGGGACACAGACCCTCTCTGTGATTGACCGTCATCCACCTGGGACGCTGACCTCCAGGTTTGGAATGCCAGTTGGTGAGCATTGTTTTGCACCTTTGCACGCAACGCCCTCCATTGCTCTTCCGTCAATCCCTCTTCTACTCTCATCCACTGCTTCCCACCCTCTTGCCTTTGCTCTGGTTTCTGGTCCCATAAATTCAGATGTGTCTGTCTGTTTTGATGCTCACATCCCCGGCCAAATCCAGCTGCCACCATTTTCATACAGCCCAAGACGATTAGAATGGCTTTTAAATTTTTAAATGGCTCTATGTTGAAATGGTTACATTCTAGATGGTTATCTAAGGACCTACCTAATAGCTTCAGTTTTGCCTCTTAGCCTATACAGGCCTAAACTATTTCCTATTTGGCCCTGTAGAGAAGCATTTGTCAGCCCTGCTCAAGAGGGTTGATTACACAATTTCCTGCCTAACCGCTCCTGTTTCCAAGCTGTTCACCCCCAGATCCCACCAGGTCCTTCTGCAGGACCAGCTCCCTGGCAGGCTGGCCTTTAACCCCTTGAAGGAGGCCAGGGAGAAGGCACATTGAACTAGGCTTTGGGAGAAATTGCTTCCGGACCCAGCGATGGCCACCAGCTTGCTCTGTGACTCTTGGTAACTTAAGTCCCCTCTCTGCTCCTTGGATTTCCTCACTGCCAGATGGGGGGTTTGGACGGGAGTCATCTTGGAGATGTCCTACAGCAGCATCAGTCCTCTTTAGGTCATGGCTCACACAGCCAGGAAGGGCACGTGGAGAGGACATGCCCCAGCCTGGGAACCGCAGGACCGAGCCTGGGGTTAATCCTTCATGCCGGGGCCATGGGTGATGAGCCACGCGGGTGGTGTGCATGTCACACAGATGCACGCTGCCTTCCACAGACACATGCACATGCTTGCACATGTCTGCTACATACCTGCAAGCATACACACATCAAATACCCACAGGCAGACCAGCTCCTTACCACGCACACCACACACAGACACACATCACAGACACATGCACACCACACAGCCCTCTTTGTCCAGCCTCTGTGACAGAGTTCTCCTGGGTCATTAGCTTGGGACTCCCCACCGAGTTCTGGGGTAGATCCCTGGGGGTTCCCTCCTAGACTCTGGGCCTGACTAAGACAGCTCTTTAGAAGGCAGAAAATTAAATTTGGGGCCACTTCTCTGTTCCGGATATTGTGCATAATTTGAGGATTACTCTGGCCAAGGAAAAGAGAATGGACTTTTTTTTTTTTTAAACTGGGCTTACAAAGAAAAACACTGTTGTGTGGGCTAATGAGCATTTTGGTGTCGAGGTCAGAGGACATGGGGCCTGGAGCAATCAGAGCCAGCATCTGAGCATAGGAAGTCTTGCCTCTGGGAGTCGGGGAGCAGGGTCAGTAATGCCAGGGCTGTAAAGAAAGAGATGACATTTATTTAAAGAAACATCTCACAACCATGTTTCTTGCTGAAAGGCATGTCCAACCCTGATCAAAGGTCCCAGACGGGCCAAACACAAAATGTGTGGTCCAGGTTGCCAGACCACCTCCCACAAGCTATGTGCTAACCTGTATCAAAATCCGAATTTATCCACGAGTTGGGGGAAGCCAGGGAGAGAGCCCTTTATTTTAAGAGTAATGTGAATCAGGCTTCATAAAATGATAACATAATATTCAGTTTGCTGGGCACTTCTACCTGCATTATCTCATTTGGTTCTTACAACAGACTTCAAAGGTATAATTGTGTCTAACCCCTCAAAGGCTTGGGTGCAGAAGAAAGAACACAGCCTCAAGGTTGATAGAGCAGAGTTAGAAAATATCCAACAAAATCACTTAGCCCAGATGTGCCTGATAGGTTACCTGAATGCCTGCCCAAAGAATGAAGCTAAGAAGGACTCTGAGGCTATAATTAAGCGAAGAGCCCCGAGATCTTGTAGTGGTGGCCACCGTGGCGGCAGTGGAGAGGCCATATTGGAATCCCTTCCTTTAGCCTTAGCTTCTGTATCTAATAGGTGTGGGGCTTGCTCTCAGTCTGGTCCCATAAGCTCAGGTGCTCACAGAACTGAGACAGGAAACACAAATGAGAGACTAGGGAAAGTGTAAAAAATACTGTGAAGGAAGGTTTGGGGAGCCCTGTGCATTTGCTGCCAAAGTGGGTCTGTGAGCTTTGGGTTACTATGTCTGACAGTTTTGAGATCAGATCAATGGTTAAGGAGCAACTAATCTGAATACCTAAAAAAATACCTGTGTGTGCAAACTGTGTGTGCATGTGTGTATGGTGTGTGTGTGTGTCTTTAGACTGGCTGTGGCCCACAGGCCTTTGCTTTGCTTCCTTTGGTCTAAATCTCCAAGATTCCCTTCAATTAAAAAATTCTAACTTTCTGTGTGAGATGCAGACCCAGAGGCCATGCGCATGTGATGATTTCTCAATTGGACCAGTTGCTCTAAACCTGGTCACTTACCCACTTGCCCTCAGCTCAATTTAAGCACCTACTGTGTGCCTGTCACCAGGCTTTTACATACATTGTCTCACTCAAGCTTCTCGGTGACTCTTCCCAGCTGGCTCTTCCCCTGTTTAGGCAGCTGAAGACACAGGCTCAGAGAGGTTACAGACTTGGCCAAGGTTGCACAGCACATAACCAAATCAAAATTTACTCCTTGGTGATTTTTCAAGCTTTGGGTTTTATAGGTGAAAATTCCATGACATCATCACTCTCAGTTTTCCACTTAGTGGAAAAACACTCTCTGAACACCAATAACCGCCTAAAGCTGGTGAGGACCTGAACCCAAAGTCACATCTAGATCTACTGTGGCATTTCCAGGGTTCAAAGGATTGTAACTTGATCCTCTTCAATGAATAACCCAGCAGGCGTTATCAGGGCAGGGCCGGACCTGAGGCCCCTGGACAAGCAGGCCCTTGGCTGCCTTCCAGCCCATAAACTGTCCTAAAGGACTGCCTAGGTTTAGCTGTTGAGAGAGATGGAGAGGCCCTGAAAGGTGGTATCTTTCCCATCTGTTCCGCATTACAATGCTGTTAAATATTTCATGCCCTCCATTGTACCAACAAATAAAAGCAGAACTAATCTCTTTAAGTTTCCTTGACTAACATAACCGGTGATTAAGCAACACACTTATTTTCTCACAACTGGAGGGGACTGGTTCTGCAGGAGGTTTGGAAAGAGAATAGGCTCTCACCCATGATGCCAAGTGGGAAGCGTCCTGATGCTGCTGGAGATAGAATAAAATGACAGCTCTAGGGTCAGGGGTGTGACAGAGATGCTTTGCAATTATCTCAGCCATGGTGATTAGAACTTAGGGGAGGCAAGAGACCTCTGTATGTCCGTGCATCCACCCATCCACCCATTCATCCATCCATCCATCCACCATCTGTCCATCTATTAACCATCCATCCACCCAACAGCCAGCCAACCATCCACCATCTGTCCATCCAGCCATCCATTCCTTCACACCATAGCTGGAAAGGGCCACAAGCCAAGGGATGCTCACAGCCCCTAGAAGCTGGGAAAGATGAGGAATAGACTTTCCTTCCCCTAGAGCCTCCAGAAGGAACACAGCCTTGCCAACACCTTGACTGCAGCCCATTTTCAGACTTCTTATTAATCATATTAAGAAAGTCACTGACATAATAAATCTGTGTTATTTTAAGCCACCAAGTGTGTGATCATTTGTCACAATAGCAACAGGAAACTAACACACAACCTCATAGCATCACTGTGAGCATTCATCAGAGCTGGTATACAAGAAGTGCTCAGCACAGTACCTGGCACACAGTACGTGCTCAAGAAATAGTGCTCTTGTTTTTATTCTGGCTTTTATGATATGCTATGGGGACAGGGCTCATGTCCTCTGGGGGCCGTCAGGCTAGTGGGAGATGCAAGCATTCACATAGCCCGATGGGACCTGAATAAAGGGAAGATAAACAGAAGCTTTCAAAGTGAGTACGGCTGCAGCACTGCCACCTGAGATGGGCTGTGGGAGCCCCGGCATTCCAGGCAGGTGAAGGGGCGTATTACCATGGCACCCTGAAGTCACAGGTGATCTCTGAGCATCTCAGCCCAGTCCAGAGCAGACTGCAGGCCTTTTGCGGGGAAGAGCGCTCCACACCCTGCTGGGGGCTTGGTTCTCTGCACACGGTCCTTCCAGGCCCCCGGCATTTTGTGGGGCACGTCCTCATGCATTGCCATATTTCAATCCCTTTTAATCTTCAAAAGAATCCCCTCTCATTTCCTAAGCCCTACTTTTGTTTCAAAGTAGAAATAATTAAACTTTTTTCTGATTAAAATGTAATGCATACTCACTGAACTGAAACAGATTTGGCAAAGAAGGTATGATTCTCTTATTGTCTAAAACAATACTTGTGACAGGTGGATTGATTATATTAATGTCCCCAAATCTTCGCTCCTCTATGGGCTCCCTGGGGCACGTCACTAATCAGGACCCTCCTGATCCGGCTGGGTTGCTCCCCATGCTTGGTTCTGGGCTTGGTTGGGTGACCTATTTTGGCCACTGGGATGGTAGCAAACCTGACAGTGAGTGGAGGCCCAGAAGTACCTGTGCCACTGCCACCTCCATGAGAACGTGCCCAGGCAAGCCAGCTGTCACCTGTGAATGAGCCAGCCAAGACCAAGAGAACCATCCGGCTGAGCCCAGCCTAAATCACTGACCCACCTATTAATGGGCTAAATAAACGTTTATTGTTTAAAGCAGTTAGATTTGGAGGTAGTTTGTCATGCACCATTATTGCTGTATAGCTGATACAGGAGAATAATTACAACCACCAGGGACTTGTACTGAAGGCATATTGTGTGCTGGGCTCAGTACCAAACCCTTTTTAGGCATCAGTTTCTTACTGACATACCTGGGTGAGAATCCCTTAGAGGCTTGTCAGAATGTCTGAGCACCCCAATTTAGTTAAACTCAATCAGAAAAACAAGAACAAAAAGGGACCTGAGAACTGCATTTTGACCACCTCTCCCTTGTTTCTTGTGCACTGTAACGTCTGGGAAGCACCATCACTCATTGTGTCCTTCAGCTCCACAGCCTCCCCACAAGGCAGGGAGCCTCAGGTCCATTTTAAGGATGAGTCAAGTGAGGTTCAGAGCAATTAAGTTGCTAGTTTGAGGTGGAGCCGGCACTTGACCCCATGCACTGTGAACGTCAAAGACAAGCTCTCAGTCAGTCACCAAATGCTGCCCACTGTGGTCTGGAGCTGGCTCCATGCAAC
This sequence comes from Manis pentadactyla, assembly GCF_030020395.1. NCBI lineage: Eukaryota > Metazoa > Chordata > Mammalia > Pholidota > Manidae > Manis > Manis pentadactyla. The sequence goes on from NC_080029.1 coordinate 9,361,083, forward strand.
CCCACCCGCTACCTGACGACTTGGGGGCCACCCTGGTGACTGGTGGCAAGCGTTGTTCTGCGCCCGCCTGAAGCTGGGCCTGCTGCAGGCAGAGGTGAGGGCTGTGAGGGGGCTGATGCAGTCAGCTTTCTGCACTAAAATGCAAATTGCTGTTAAATAAGAACATAAATATTTAATTACCCACCATGACTACTCTTTGCATAATAATCTCGAGTCCAGATTCAATATGAAGCAGGCTTAAGATAAAGACCACGCTGGTCCAAGTCCCATGCCCCCCTGATGGGACTCGCTTGCTGTGCACTCGCCCCAAGGCCGCCGTCCCGTGGCCGGCCCACAGGGAAGCCTTGTATTCTGTCCTCAGCCACAGTTCTTCCCAGCGACAGGGGCGCCAGGTGCCTGTCCACAGCCTGCTGACACCACTGTCAGCTCTGATGACATTTAAAATCTCCCTTCTGTGCTGTGAAAGACCCCGTGGGCCACTCCTCATCACTCCCCTCCCCAAACATCAAATTTCAGGGAGTACTTTGTTCCCTCCAGCACTTATACGCCGGAGCCTAGATTTTCCCTCTCTTCTAAGTTCAGAGCAGAGCAGAGGCCACCACCTGCATCACACCCATCTCTGCGTGGTGACGGAAGGCTGCATCTCGCCCGCTTGTGATGCTTCCTGACCTGGGCGCCAGCAGGTCCCGTTCTCCCTGGGGTGTTCTCTTGCCCATAAAGTGGTCCGTGGTGGCAAATCACTTCCCAGGAAAGCCCTCTAGCACTTAACACTTCATCTCCAACTCTGAGGACTGTTCTGGGGGACCTGCTGCCTCCAAGTGCCAGACTCCTTCTTTAAAGACATCAGCAGACCCTGGAACCAAATCGCGTGGACATTCCTTCAGCGGGGTGGAAATGTGAACTGGGTTAGTGTTCATTCGAGAAGCCAGATGTGCCTTGAGGTAGCTGGAGAGTGTAGGCAGGGGAGAGGGTAGCAGGAAATGGGGCTGGAAAGGACAGCCGGGTCACGAGTAGGGAAGTAGTAGAATGTAAGTAAGTGTAATGGTAATGGAATAGCTGGGCCCTACATCGTGCTTACCTCCGTCAGGTATGCGTAACAGCCTCTTGATCCCCACCACACATCCTGTTGTTATTCCCACTACACAGATCAGGAAACTGAGGCTACCTTGGTTCTGCTAATTTCTAAGCCAGAGCTTCCAGCCTCTGGCTATTTTTGAGGAATGTCCCCCTACCTCTATCATACCCTGCCTATACCTTGCCTCTTGGGAATGTTAGCTGGAATTGACTTCTGGCGTTTGCCCCGAAAGGCCCTACCAGGATGCGGCAAGCCGAGAAGCTGCCACTTGTTCCAGTGACGGAATCTTTGTTCACTCTCTGGGACCCCAAACCCTTCGGCCTCCAGATCCCACTAAGCCTCAGCCAGCCCTGGGGACGTTGAGCAATGTCTGGAGACATTTTTCGTTGTCACAAGTGGAGAGGGGGTACTCCTGGCACCCAGTGGGAAGAGGCCAGGGACACTGCCGAACACCCTCCTAATGCCCAGGACACCGACCACAGCCGCCAGCAGTGCAGTGCTGAGGGCGAGGACCTCCGCTCCACACCTGGGATCCAGCTTGGCTCCTGCCTGACATGTGGCTCGCCCCTGATATGAGGGTCTTCCTTGGGAATCCCCCACCCCTCCGCTTTGATGGGACCCCTGAGAGCTCACCCCTGCCCGCACTCAGTGCCCGCAACCCGGCAGCCTGTGCTGCACAGTTGATCCTAACCACCTGCCCAAGTGTCCCCTGCTCCCTGCCACCATTACCATGTGTCCTCCTCCCCCACCTGCCGCGGGTCCGCCCCACCCAGCTGCCCTCCCACAGGGCCAGCCTTGCCACAGGGGCCCCACTGCACCCAGTTCTGGGCCAAGACCAACTGCTGTCACCATGTTCTGCCAGGACACAAAAGGGTCCCCGCTGAGACAAGGGCTTCTCACCCAGGACACCGTGTCCAGCTTGGACGGAACACCACCCACCCGGCTTCCTGCTGAAGCCATTCATGTCCCAGGCGTCCAGAGGCCCAATCCGGAGTTCCAGCGCGGGGACAAACCGGCAGGAGAACGAAAAGACTTGGTGACCCCTGCCTAAAAATAAAATGTTATTCAATTGTGTGTCTGACAAACAGAGCAGAGCGCCTGATGCGGAACGTAAACCCATGGCAACCGGATAAACACACTGGAAACCTTTTCGTTTGGGTGGATTAAAGCGGATCTCGGCGGGGCCTCCTGCGCTGGAGAACGGACGGGGTTCTCCTCAGCTCTCCAGTTTCTGGGCCTGGACAGGGTTCTCCTCAGCTCTCCAGTTTCTGGGCCTGGACAGGGTTCTCCTCAGCTCTCCAGTTTCTGGGCCTGGACGGCGTCGGCTGCGGGCTTGTGGGAAGGAGAAGGCCGGCGGCTTCCGCCTTGGCTGGCCCCACCTGTGACACTCCCACTGCCCTCTTGGGGTGTCCCCAGCTCTCCTCCACTGGAAAGCAGCTTTGGAAGTAGATTTCCACCGAACGGTAAATACGGTATTCCCAGAGGGTAAATACAGACCCTCCATTTGCATCCCCAATTAAAGAGACCCTCTTTCCTTTTGTACCCATGGGATAGTGTGGGCTCTGGACTAGACAGACAGAACTAACACCTCATTCTCTCAAATGCTTTCCTGCCCTCAGGTTCTTGTCAGAAACATCCTTCCCTGCCATCTCTGCACAGCTGAATCTGGCCCATCCTTCTGGACCCAGATAAAACATCACTGCCTCCGGGAAGAATTTCCAGATTTTTCCTTCTGCCAGCTCTACTCCAGACATCCACAGGCAGCAGGGGTGTCTGCCTTCCCAGGCTTCCCTCGGCACTTTATCAACATTCGTATTGTGCCCTTATCTCAGCAACGTAGAGGCCTGAGCAAGCTGGACACGAAGGCAGAGCTCAAACCCCAACTCTGCTCCTAAGTATTTGCATGACCTTGAGCATTCAATTTCTCCATGCCTTAATTTCCTCACCTATAAAATGGGCTGATGCCCACCTTATAGAGCTGTTGTGATTTTAGAGTGGGAACTGTAAGGACTGCCTGCACACAGCAGCACCCTGAAGATGCCAGTTGTCCTTATCAGCACCTTCAGACAGAGAACACGTGAGCTTGGCAGTCAGACGTGACTTGGAGTCTGTCTTCACTGCCTGATAGGTTTTAGGGGTCAAAGTATGCCCTCTCCCCTAAAGGCATGTTGAAGCCCTAATCCCCAGTACCTACCTTAGAAAGTGACCTTCTCTGGAAGGAGGGTCTCTGCGGATGTGATTAGTGAAGATGAGGTCACACTGGGGTAGTTTGGGTCCTTGATCCAATGTGCCTGGTGTCCTTATGAGAAGACAACATGAAGACACACAGAAGATGGTCGTGTGACAAAGGGGCAGAGGCGGGACTTACGGACCTACAAGCTGAGAAATGACAGTGAATTCCTGGCAGCTGCGGCAAGCTCGGACAGAGGCATAGAACGGCTTCTCCCTGACAGCCCTCAGAAGGAACCAGCCCTGCCAACACTTTGATTTTGGACTTCCGGCCTTCTGAACTCTATACAAATATATTTCTGTTCTTTTAAGCCTCCCAGTTGGCGGTCATCTGTGACAGCAGCCCTGGGAAATCGGACAAAGTGTATTCACCTCTCTCAGGTTTGCTTCCTCAGTTGCAACCCAGGGATTAGGGGAGATGGCTGATGTGGGAGCACCAGGCACCCAGCAGGGGGTAGATTACTATGAAGAGAATCTGAAACTCAACCAGCTTCAGAGAAAGGAAGAGAGAGGTGGGGACTGTTTATATTCCCAGCCCTGTCTAGAGGGCGGCCATGTGGACCCCACGTGAGACATACAGGTGGCAATGTCTGCTTGTGTTCCATCTGTTTATACCCTGGTTCCCTTCATGGTGGTGGGTAAGGCGTGAGAACATTGACCGGACAGTAAGATAGAAACGAAACCAGCCAGAGAAAGTACAAATGGAACAGAAAGACGAGGCAGCTGAATGAATCTCGCTGAGAAACCCAGGAGTCCTGCCAACCTGCACCCTCAAACCAGGCAGTGAGGAGGTCACGTGCAGTTTTTCTTTGCCCAGCTTCCCTTCCCATGTCTTCCTAAAACAGGCTCTTCCCTCTTCGAGCTGCTCTGCCCGGCCTCTGTGTGACGCTAGCCCAGCTGCCTGCCCAGTACCTTGGCCCAGTTTGACCAGTCCCAGGCTGGGATGCTCCGTGCGGAGGCTGGGAGAGAGGCCAATTTTACTTTCGCGGTGGCTGAGCTGGGATGACAAACACCTGGAACTCTGCAGCTGTGCCACTTTCTCCATGACCACGTGGGGGGACTGGCTTATAGCAGGAAAATCTAGGTCTACAGCCAGAGGGAAGCAGAGAGGTGTGTGTGAGAGAGAGAGAGAGGGAGAGAGACAGAGAGAGAAACTGAGGCTGGTGGCATGATTTTCATGCCTGGGCCAGCCGCGTTCATGGACTCGCCAGTTACCCAAGCCAGCAAATCCTCATTTTCACTTAACCTGTTGAGTTGGAGTTGAGATTCTGTATCCTGAGTGAGAAATTCCTGCTCCACCCAGGAGTACTGGCAGACATGAAGGGGCTCCAACACTGAGGCCTCCCTGGAGAGGACAGTCCCAGGGTCCCGGAGAGGTTCAAGGAAGAATGACTGTGTGCCCCAGGGGGGCTGCAGGGGTGGCCTTGTCAGGCGGGGGCATTGGGCGTAGATCTCCGGCTGGGATACTTTTCGGAAATGCTTGTCTGGCCGTCCAGCAGAGGCCTCACACTGCCCTCTACACATCCTTCCGGGCACCATCACCTTCCCCTGTGCCACTGGGCCTTGCCCACCCTGCCGCCTTGTAATGTGGAGGAGCAGCGTGCTGATTTGCCCCTGGAGACAGATCCAGAGCCCGGAGGGAGGAATTGGCCCCGAACTGGAGGGCTCAGTTCCACTCTGCTAAGACACTCGGAATGGCCCCTACTGGATGCAGGCTGGTGGTGTGCGGGGGCCAGAGGTCACAGCTAATTTTCTGTGTCCACTTGACCAGGCCAGACACTTGGCCAAACATTCTGGGTGTGTTTGTGAGGGTGTTTCAGAATAATAGCATTCCAGTCAGTAGACTGAGTAAAACAGATCACCCTCTCCCACACGGGTGTGCCTCCTCCAGATCCCGGAAGACCCGCACAGGGCAAACGGCTGAGTGAGAGGGAACCTCACCTGCCGGCCTGCTGGGCTGGGGCGCTGCTACGTCGGTTCCCTGCCATCCGACTGGAATGCGCCACCGCCCCTCCTGGTGCCCAGCTTGCCAACTGCAGGTCGTGGGGCTTCTCTGCCTCCTCCATAAGCACGTGAGCATGTTTACACCGGACCTCTGTGTGGCCGCATCCTACTGGGCCTGTCTCTGTGGAGAACCCTGGCTAACACGTGGGCTGTGAGGGACACAAGAGAGCCTCTCTTTACTTCTGTGAAGTTGGTGTCATCTTTTCCTAAGACAGGGAGGCAGGGGAGGCGTGCAGATGGAAGGGAAGCCTGGGGAAGGACAAGAACAACCCAGATCCAGTCAGATGATCGCTGAGGGGATGGAGGGTCCAGGTGAGAAGGAGACTGTGGTGTCCAAGGGCATTGCTGACATGACAGCAGCCTTCAACTGCCAGGGGAGGCGCGTGAGGGCAGAGGGTTGGGTGGACAAAGGGGGCAAGCGTTTGCACAGGGTGCAGCAAGAGGGCCTAGGGAAGGGACAACAGGCCCAGAGGGGCTGGCACAGTGGGACCCAGGAGATCTGTGGGGCCAACAGGAGAAGAACAGGGGACCAGAGACTGTGGTCCTGATGGGAGGCTGCAGTAGGGGTGGGCATCAGCCATTGCCCCCGTGGTGACGGTCCCAGGGTTTCAGGAGAGCGGGTGGCCAAGGGAGAGGTGGGCTTCCAGGAGCCACAGACTGGGGTCAGGGCGTGCCCCCTGAGTTCTCCAGAGAAATGCAGGCCTGGGATGGACAAGAACACTGGACTCCAGAGACCACGGCACTCACCCAGGGCTGGGCCCATGCAGGCCCCTGCCTGCAGCAGCCATATTTGACCTGATTTCTTCACTCTTTGAAGTCTTAAGTTTTTTTATCTACAAAATGGCTCTGAGTAGGTGGACAGGGAAGGCCCCCCCATGAGGCGTCGATTCAGCAGAGGCCTAAATATAGGAAGACACATGCCTGCAAAGCTCCAGGGAGGGTGTTCAGGAGGGGTGAGTAGTTGCGTCCTGCTCCCAGGGGTCGGCAGCTCAGCGGACCTGAGGAAGGGCAGAAAGGCCCCGGGTCCACCGCCCCCCATGCTCACACTGGCCCCTCACGCAGGTCCCTGCCCCACTGTGCCTTTGTCCCAGAGGCCTTCCTAGCCACCCCTTTCAAACAGCCCTACCATCACACAGCAGACCCCAGTCTCTCCCAGGTGGACAGGGCTGCCTTTACTGCTCATGTTGTCCCTTGCCCTCCAGGCCGTCCATTCTTCCTCCGCCTTCCTGCTAGATTGTAAGCCCTGGGAGGACGGGGCCTTGTTTTGCTCACTGAAGAGTCTCCAGAGCCTTGCACAGCACCTGGCATTCAACAGACCCCAGGATGTGTTCTTGGGGAGGCTGGCGGGAGACAGAGCGGGCATTATAGGCCACAGGGAGGGCGTCTGGTTTATTCCACACTCCAGCCTGAGCCATCAGAGGGATTTGAGCAGGGTACTTGGTATCAGCTTTCTGCTCTGACAAGGTCCCTCCGGCTGCTCTGGTTGGAGAAGTGGCGCTGTAGGGGCAAGAGGGGCAACATGGGGCCTGTTAGGAGGTTATTCCTACAGTCCAGGCAAGAGAGGAATGGGGGTGAGCTCAGATTCTGGATAAAATGTGACTCTCAGGCTCGCAGACCAGCTAGAGGGAAGACTGATGCTCCCTGCAAACACCCTTTCCAGGGCAGAGGCAGGGGCCAGGCCAGCCTCCCTCCCAACACATACATCCCCTGGGCAGAACCAGGCTCACAATAGGAGGGGCTGGGGTGAAGCCAAAGAAACTGTGAGAGGTGCAGGATGGGGATTCAGAGCCCAGATCTGGGGACCCAGACAGGTGGAGGAAACTGAGTCCCACTCCCAGGCACTTTAAAGGTAGAGAGTCTCTCCTTGCCTTTTGCTATGAAGCAATCCACGCATACTGCCAGGTAATGATCCTTTCCCATGACTACCCAACCTTCCATTTATTTGAATCATATGAAATCTGTTGGCTTGTTCAGACTCCCAAAAGCCACAGACAAGTGATCTGCTATGTGTTCACTTGCTCCCAGTGTGTTCACAGATGGCTGGGCCTAAGACAAGGCTTCTGCTCCCTCCCTTTTATTTATATCTTTTCTGGGTAGGAGCCACAGACAGGGATCCAGCCCAAGTCCTGTCTTCATGTTTGACCTTGGACAACCCCTGGGATCCTACATTCCTGCACTGTATACTCCCGGGAGTTGCTGTGTGTTGCTAGGTGAAGCCCCCCCAGGGCCCAGAGCAAGTCATCAATCAGAGTGAGTCTCCTCCTCTCCCTCAGCCTGCTTGTGAAAGCGGGGCCTGTCTTCACCCATGATAATGCAGCCTCATGCCTGCACAGAGACGGAGCTTAACAATGGTTGGTGAATTGAATCAGCTCAGGGAGACGAACCACCCAGAGAACGCAATTCAATCAACTAATCCTATTTCAGAGGCTCCTGCTTCCCTAATTGTAGGGAAAGCAAGATATTGAACCTTGATGACCCTTCTCATCATCCCCAAGGGCTGTAAATCCTGCCAACAAGTTCTCAGATAGTAAATGTTTTTCTTGTGAAATTTTAGCATTCTTTTGAACAGTAAAGATGACCTGTGGACCTCACTTATCATGTTTCATGATAGAGTCAGGCCTCAATGAAGGGCCAGTTTGGAGATCACAGGAAACATCTGCTCAAAAGCAGAAGATAACACCCACTCAAAAAAGGACTTCAAACGGGAGAGTTCCTTGCAATAAAACCCCAACTCCACTTCCACCACTGATAACACTTCCTTAGAAATTCAAATCTGATTTGGGCCCCAAAAGAGAAAACTAAAACCAGAAACAGAGACATGAATGCCATGTTTTGTTTTAGTTGTTTGGGGATTTTTTTTGTATGTGCACCTCAAAGAGACAAAGGCAAATGTCTTCCTGTTACAATTTGACTTTCACCAAGGCTAAACTCATGGAGTCATTGTTCCTACCACTGAATATTGTGACTTCAGAGGCTTGGAAATACTTCACTGATGTGTATAAAGTTTCACTTTTATGAACAGGAGAGGAGAGCTGGGATTCTCCTGAGCATACACTATCTGTGGCATCAGTCACTGTGCCCTTAGCCTCTAGCGCAAGGCCTGGCCTGTAGCAGGTGCACATCCAATATTTGCCTAATGGATGAATTAAACCATAATTATAACCATCATAGTCAGTTTGGCAAACATATTGGAGTTACAATGCACCTTCATTCTTATGTCAATAGAAGCCCTAAACAATTCAAGTCCAGGATGTATGAGATTCAGGACAAGACACTGACCTATATATAGGACAGTGCTTGGACATACCCATGTCCTGTGAGAGCCCAAGTCAAATCCTGGCTAGTCCCACATCTGGATGGAAGGTGCCTCCCTGTTGTGGGGTAGTTGTCTTCTCGTTTCTCATTTGAGGAATGTCTCACACACATAGTGAAGCAGTTGCCTTCAGTCTTTTCTTTGTCAGTTACATGTAGGCATCTCGCCTGCACAAATAACTCTAAGAAATTCCTAGAAAGAATTTCAAATTCAGGGGGTTATACATTTCCAGATGTGCATGAGGAAGAACGCAGGATTGGGCTCCACACTGAGAAGAAACTGCTAGAAGGGGAATGAAAGCAGGTTAATATTGGGACAATCAAAGCAATGGGAAGAGAAGGCCAGACAAAAGTTGGGGATAAGAGCAGAGTCAGAAAACTCGGACAGCTGGACACCATATTTTTAATATTACATGGAGACAACAGAAAAAGCAGCTCTGTGAAGTAGAAGAGTTACCTGAGCCAAACCTCCTTGAAAAAGTTCATGAGAGCTAAAGGAACATTCAAAAATTATCAGGAAAAATCCTATATCCAGTTATTATAAAAGAAAAGAGTGTAAGGAGCAGAAGCACATGCCTACAGACAATGAAGCATGACAGAAAGACATGCTCACAAAATAGATCAAAACTGGCACCTACTATTTTTCTAAGAAAAGGTAAAAGGTGTTAATAATATACAGGCACACAAAAATACATAAATTATATTTCAAAAACTAAGAAAAATGACAAGAGAGAACTCAAGAGTTGGAAATAGAAGGAAAAAACCATTTTAGAAATGAAAACAATATTATTGCAAACAACACAACAGAAATAGAAAATGAAAAGCAGATATATTTAAAAATAAAAAATGAAGAAAGAGACAAAGATTTGATAGGCAGTGATAAATACTGAAAATAGGCAAAGATGATCCAATATATGGATAATGGGAGGCTCTAGAAAGAAAACCAAAGTAAGGAAATAGAAAAAAATCCCTAAAAACCATAATTCAAGACCACTTTCCTGAAAGAAACAGATTTGAAGTCTCATATTGAAAGAACATACTGTGTAGCTTAGAATATTGACCAAGAAAAGCTAACACTAAGACATAGTCTGAAAAAACAAAGATTTTGAGGAAAAACAAAAAATCCCTTGGGAGCTTAGGCACAAAGAGTGTGTGACATATAGGATAAAGAAAATTGGATTATTTTCAATTTTTAGAGTATCAGCAGTTTATGCCAGAAAATGTACTTAACTTAGATAAGATCCATAAGAGGAGAAAATGTGAGCCAAAGATTTTAATTCAAGAAAACTGACTTTCAAATACAGAGGATATAAAATCACACAAACTGTCATTAACATGTAGCAATAAAAAAAAATTGTACCCCTGATGCCTTCCTAAGAAATCTCTTATAGAATGAGCTTCAGATGACCAAAATAACAGAGAGGTATCAACAGAGGGACTGTGGTGAGCACTACTTACATACTTACTTGTTCTGTATGTTCTGACAATGGAGATATGGTATAACAACAAAACAAAGGGTTAAGAAGAAGGAAGTATATATAAAACATTTTAAACTGTTGTCAGTATCATAATTGTTGGCGGTTGTGTGAAATTATTATCACGACTATTGTGTGTATGTGATAATGCAAATGAGTAATTATGGAATATTTTTATTCTCATGTCCCCTGTGTCCTAATAAGCAGGATGCTCAATGTGGAAGAAGGAAGACAGAGATGTTATCGAAAAGTTAAGTCAAACATAACAAACTCTATAGTTCTGATTTGACTTAGAAACATTAGTATGAATATGAATTCATATGAGGCACTTCCTTTCACTGTATAGATAACCCAGCTGTGTCTGAGAAGGCTGGAAGCAATCCCCATCACCATACGCAAAGTTCAACTCAAATCACAGGCCTAAATGTAAGAGCTTAAACTATAAAACACCTAAAAAAATAGAAGAAAATTTCCTTGGGATAGGAGAAGATTTCTTAAGATACAAAAAGCACTAAACATCAAAGGAAAAAAATGATCTTTTGGACCTCTAAGTTAAAAACCTGCTTTTCAGCAGATTCACAGACTTCAAGAAGGGACTAGTGGTTACCAAGGAGAGGAGGGGTGGGAGAGGGTGGGTGGGGAGGGAGGGAGAAGGGGATTGAGAGGTATTATGATTGGTACACATGATGTAGTGGGGGTCACGGGGAAGACAGTGCAGCACAGAGAAGACAAGTAGTGACTCTGTGGCATCTTACTACACTGATGGACAGTGACTTCAATGGGGTATTGGGGGGGATTTGATAATATGGGTGAATGTAGTAACCACATTGTTTTTCATGTAAAACCTTCATAAGAGTGTTTATCAATGATACCTTAATAAAAATAAATAAATAAAACCTTCTGCTTTTAAAGACATCACTGGGGTGAGAGGTATATGGGAAATTTCTATACCTCCTGCTCAATTTTGCTGTGGACTTTAAACTGTTCTAAAACATAATGTCTTTTTTTTTAAGTTTCAGTTAAAGAGGAGACCAAAGCCTTGCACAATTATATAAAAACTTCATTATTACAATTCTGTGTTAAAACTATATTAAATTTCAAAGGGCTGACATAGAATGCAGAAATAGTTGTTTCAGACCATCATTTAATGGGATGTTTTGTGGCCCCTCTACTGGAGGGCCCCTATCAGTGAGGAGATGGTCACTTTCAACCAAGGTAGATTTTTATAATATTTTGATTCCCCCAAAAGATATAAGGATATAATGCGTTCCTTGAAGTTGTCTAGCTAACACACTCTCTCTCTTACCATTCACAGTGTTTGCTATTCCCCTCTTTGTTTAACTATTTGGAAGTTCCTAGTAACTTTTGTGCATAAAATAAACCACTTTTGTACTCATAGTTATCGGAGCACATTTATACAACAATAAATGCACATTTTTACTTTAACTGATTGACAGAATGTCAACATATAAAGTACAAAGGAGATTCTCACTCCAAGTTACCTCTAACAGGCTTGCTTGTATTTCAAAATCAATGTTTAGCCATTGATAAATCTGAATGCCACACCTTACTCATATCACTGCTGTTGTTATGATGATTAGATGTGAAGCAATCACTTGACTGTTGATCACAAACAAGTGTGAGGATGTCAGAGGTGATACTGAAGTTGGCATCAACTATTTGGCCTTCCAAAGGCAGAGCAAGAGCTGAATATAAATATCAGATTTGGGCCAACTACCGAAAGGCCCAAGTTGACCTTTGGTGCATCTTTAACTTATTCTTGTCTAAATTGTTTGATTTTTTTTTTATAAGAAGCACACATTTCTTTTATGATTTTGAACAGATATTTCTATTAAAATTATACACTAAGAAGCTAGCAATCCACTCCTCCAGAAAAAAAGCATGGGCAAGAACATTGGATTGGACCTCAAAATAACTCCCAACCTTTTTGAAGAGTGAAAGGAAAAAAATGCATGCACCACTTACATGCGCCAAAAAAGAAGTTAATTTAAGATTTTCAAAGTATACCTTGATAAAGTGGTTAAAAAAATAAAACAAACAAAATGCCAGAAGGAAATAGAGCTTTTTTCTTAACTGTAAAAGCAACAACAGCCAAAAACACCATTAAGGAAAAACAAAGGCAAGGCATAGACTGGAAGAAAATGTCTGCAATATATTTACCTGATAAAGGACTTGTATCCAGAATATGGAGGGAACACCTACAGCTCAATAGTAAGGAATCAAACAACCTAATATTTAAAATAGGCAAAGGGCTTGAACAGACACGTCACAAAAGAAGATACGAATGTACAGTAGAGATGAGATACCACTATACACCCATGAGAACAGCTAAAAGTAAAAATTCTGCAAATACAAAGTGCTGGAAATGATAGGGAGTAACTAGAACTCATAGATTCCTAGAAGAGTGCAGTAGAGTGACACTTTTGGAAAACAGTTGGGCAATTCTTACAAAGTTAAATATAAATCTACCCTAGGTCTCAGCAATTCTTCTCCCCAGTATTTACCCAAGAGAAATGAAAACATGTGACTGCATGAAAACTTACACAATAGAACATGACTCAGAATAAAAAGGAAAGAACACCTGTGAAAGAAGCCAGTCTCAGAAGAGAACATTCTATATGCTTTCATGCACATGAAATAGAGGCAAAACTATTCTAGAGTGAATAAAATCTGTTACAAGTTTGCCTGCCTGGGGTGTGGATGTTTGACTGAAATAGGGGATAAGGAAACTTTCTAGGGTGATGGAAATATTCTTTATCTTAATTGGGGTGGTGATCACTCAGGTACATAATTTGTTGCAATTCATCAAACTGTACACTTCATTGTATGTAAAGGATAAATCGATAAAGTTGACTAAAAATAATAAAGTTAAAAGATAGTCATAACTTTTGTATAAATATTGGGGTTTGGGGAGTGCTCATTAAGCACACCTCTTTTCTCTTTTTGTGTTCAGAAACAATTGAGAAGCGGGTCCAGAAGCCAAAGAGATGGAGATTTTTTTTTTTTAAAACTCAACTTCATGACTGAAATGGCCAGATTGAAGAAGACAGTTCAGCCATGTGACACAACTGGGGTCCCTAACACGTCTCCTCCCCCGCGAAGCAGGCAAAGCAGAGAAATGCACTCAGAATCACCCCTGGCATCAATCACAGCTCCGCGCCCTGCAGAGATGGGCTCTTAACTGGATTCTCTGCAAGCAGAACAGCGGCGACCTGACTAAAGGTAGATAGTGGGAGGTGATCCCCAGGAGCGGGAGTGGCGAGGGGAGGGTGAGACCGGGCGGGGCAGAGTCCATAGGAGGCAGCACTACTGAATTTGCCTCTGTACGCGTGGGGGCCAATTCTGGGGCCACAAAGCTGCACAGAACTCTGCCTGGAAGAAGCGAAGCCAGAATATGGACGCACAGGCTCCAACCCCCACAGTGTGACTACTGGCTACTGAGTTGACAGGGCAGCCCTAGACTTTCAGAAAGCTGCGTGGTTTGGGGTGGGATGGCCGGTATTCACAGAGGAAGCAGGGCAAAGCGGCCCTCGCCATCAAACAGTGAACGGCTCGAGGGCAGTGACCCCAAGCTGCTCATCAGAGTATTTCCTGGCAAGATGCTGGGCACAATGCAGGTGCTCGGTGTGGACTGCCTAGTGAGTGTGGGGGGCTGGGGAGCAGGGAAAGCTTTACCCCAGGACAGGCTGGTCCTGGGACAACCTCACAGCTTCTAGGTGTGTCACCAGGGCTGTGAGGGAGGTGGGTGGGGTCCCAGAGTGGGACGGGCCAGAGCATGAGAGAGGACTACTGACCAAGGAGGGGAGCACAGGCAAATGCTGGGGAAATGATCTGTCGGTAGACCAAGGATTCGGGGTGAAACGAGAAGGTCAGAAGTGAAGGCTGGGGTGTGACGGAGCAGAAGAGGTCACTGCGAGGAGCAGGGTGACTGGAGGATCCAGGACCCCACTCTGACCAGCATGCAGGGGAGCCCGGTCAGTGAGAGCCCCCAGCCTTGCCACCCCTCAGTCCGCCCTGGGAAGGCACCTTCTGTCCTCTGCAGGCCGCCTCCTGCGTCTTGGGCCTGACCACCTTCTCCAGCAGCTGGGGTCACTCTGGGGCAAATGCACAGGGAGAGAAATATCCCCCCGGGCTGGAAAACCCCTCGCTTCCTGCCCCTTGGCGGGACAGCTCTGAGGGGCTGCTCCACGTGGTGTCTTGGTGGATCCCCAGCGGCACTGAGCCCCAGTGGCCCACAACCCACCCATTAGCTCCCCCATTTGGGCTTTCCTCCCTCCCTGTTCCTCACGTGCTTCTGGAACCACCTCCCAACAGGCCACTTACCCCCAAGTCTCAGGGCCCACCCCTCGGGGACCCCAAACTGTGAGTGAGTGAATGACAAAAGCAAAGGGCAGCTAAGCTGAACTGCAAACGTGTTGGGTTGTTTCTGAGTAAAATTAACAGCCTCAAGCAGCAGACGGGCCAGCGTCTCCGTGGTCACACTTGGTTATGAGGCTGCCCCGTCAAAGCCATCAAGTGTAGAAGTATTAGTGGTCTACCTGCTAGCTTCCTTCTTTGTCACTAACTATACTCGTTTGCTGGCGCTGCTGTGACAAAACACCACAGACAGGGTGGCTCAAACCGCAGACATGGACGGTCCCGCAGCTCTGGAGGCTGCAAGTCCGAGATCAAGGTGTCGGCAGGGCTGGTCCCTTCTGAGACCTCCCCCTCCCCCTGTGTACCCCCGACCTTCCCTCTGTGTGTCTGTGTCCCAATCTCCTCTCTTATACGGACACCAGTCACTTTGAATTGAGGCCCACCCCCTTGACCTCATGTAACGTTCATTACCTCGCTCTAGGCTGTCTACAAACACAACCACGTGCTGAGATACTGGGAGTTAGGACCTCAACAAATGCATGTGGGCAAAACATAATCCAGTGCATAATATTAATCTCGAATCTTTTATTAAAAATAGGCTGGTTGTTTATTTGGCTTGAGGTCACTGCATGGAGAAAGGACCCCCTACGCTGCACAGGACCCTCCGGGACCAGCCCTCTCTCCCTCTGTGCTTCGTTCCCTGCCTTGAACCCCGAGGACACTCCTACCATCTGGAGCTCTGAGCTGAGTGAACCGACCTCCTGCTGGAGTTTTTGAACTTAAATCCCCTTGCAGAATATTAATCCCTCCCTCCTCTTTTTCCTACTCTGGATCCCCAAGGAGCTGGCAGTAATTGAGACCCAGCCATTCAATATTCTCACAAGCAAGATTAGGTTCCCAAGGTGGAGACGATTTGGAGTGATTTTTATTTGTGTTTTCAGGTCTTCAAACTCCAGAGCATTTCCCCTGAGCGCTGGGGGTGGGTGGAGCTCTTTCCACTCCACCTGCCACCCCTAGACACAAGGCACTGTTTGTGTCCCTGCGGCTGTGCGGAAATGGTGGCCCCGCACCTCCTCATCCGACAGGCCACATAAGCCTAACACGAGGTGAGGATCAAAATAGGCCAGGCGAGGTGCTGCCGAGCCAAACCTGGAGGAAATGGGGTGCAAGCCCAGCAGAGAAACCAGATTCCCCTGGAAATCGCTGCTCCCCAGAGTGTCTGGAAGGCCGGCTCCAATAAAGCGGCTCCGGAAGGCCTGAAGGACCCCCACAGCCCTCATCTCAATGGAGGTGCCAATAAAATTCTCCCAACATCCAGCCTGCAGGCCCCTTGACACTGCCCCAGGGCTGTAAACTGGGATATGAGCAGCTGGGGAGCCAGGAGGGAAGAGGTCTGCTCCGAGACAGCCCGCCAGCCAGCCGGCCCGCAGGCCAGAGGCAGTGGAGACGCCACTAGGGAGAGCGAGGCCAAGGCCACTGAGCAGGAGGGGAGGCCGCCGGCCCGGCCCAGGCCTCTGCTCCAAAACCAGGCCGGAGCTGTAAAATCCATGGGAACTTCAGGGAAGACTAATGACTGCCCAGAAACTGCAGGTCCTTAGGGAACTTGGGAGGAACCCAGGCTCAGGAAGCAACTTCAGACCCTGTGGCTATAAACTCAACTCTGAGGACACCCTGGGGACCTAGCTAGGCTCAGTGACAGAGGAAAATGAAATGGTGTATATGTGTGTTTATGCACATGTGCCCATCTGAATCCACAGGCACTGGACATACTGGTCCCATGTGTGAGTGATCACATGCTTGTGTGCATGTATGTGTGTGTTTGTGTGTGAGGAGGCACATGTACAAATGTGTGTTTGTACATAGGGTTGCTAGATTTAGCAAATAAATATATAGGATGCCCAGTTACATTTGAATTTTAGACAAAGAATTAGACTTCTTTGATATAAATATTCCCAAATATTGCATGGGACATACTTAGACCAAAATTATTCATTATTTAACTGAAGTTCAAATATAAGTGGGTGTCCTATATTTTATCAGACAACCTCTAGAAGAGCCCTTTTGTAATGAGGTAAAAACTGTTACTGTGTTATATGGTATCATATCTTGTTATAAGCATACCTTGTTTTTTATAAAAAAAAATACTGTGTTTTTATAAATTGAAAGTTTGTAGCAACTCTGAGTCTATTAGCACCATTTTTTCATCAGCATTGGCTTACTTCCTGTCTCCATGCCACCTGTTGGTAATTCCTGCAATATTCCAAACCTTTTCATTATTATTATATTTGTGATGATGGTGATCTGTGATCAGTGATCTTTGATGTTACCAATGTAATTGTTCTGGGGCGCCACCAATTACCATATAATTGTTTGGGGACATAATTACATATTACCATGTAACTGTTTGGCATGCCCAAGAAGATGAAGAACTTAATTGATAAATGTTGCATGTGTTCTGACTGCTCCAAGCGGCCATTCCCCCATCTCGCTCCCTCTCCCCAGGCCTTCCTCTTCCCTGAGACACAACAACAATGAAATTAGTCCAGTTAATAACCTTACAATGGCCTCTAAAGTGTTTGAGCGAAAGGAAAAGTTGCATGCCTCTCACTTGAAATCAAAAGCTAGAAATGATTCAGCTCAGTGGGGAAGGTGTGTTGAAAGCCGAGGCAGGCCGAAAGCGAGGCCTCTTAGGACAAACGGTAGCTAGGTTGTGAAGGCAAAGGAAAAGTTCTTGAAGGAAATTAAAAGTGCCACTCCAGTGAATACATGAAGAGGAAAAATGCAAAACAGGCTTATTGCCGATAGGGAGAAAGTTTTAGTGGTCTGGACAGAAGGTCAAACCAGCCATAACATTCCCTGGAGCCAAATCCTCATCTGGAGCAAGGGCCTAACTCTTCAATTCTGTGAAGGCCGAGAGAGGTGAGGAGGCTGCAGAATAAAAGTTGGAAGCTAGCAGAGGTTGGTTGGTGAGGTTTAGGGGAAGAAGCCGTCTGTATAACATCAAAGTGCAAGGTGAGGCAGCGGGTGCTGATGGAGAAGCCGCAGCAAGTTATCCAGATCTAGCTAAGATCATTAATGCAGGAGGCTACACTAAATAACAGCTTTCCAGGTAGATGAAACAGCCTTCTGTGGGAAGAAGATGCCATCTAGGATTTCATAGCTGGAAAGGAGAAGTCAATGCCAGGCTTCAAAGTTTAAAGGACAGCCTGACTCTTTTTTTAGAGGCTAACATAGCTGGTGACTTTAAGTTGCAACCAGTTCTCATTTGACCATCCCCCAAATCCTAGGGTCCTTAAGAATTACACTAAGTTGGCCCTGCCTGTGCTCTATAAATACAACAGCAAAGCCTGAGTGACAGCACGTCTGTTTACAACAAGCTTTCCTGAATATTTTAAGCCCACTTTTGAGCCCTACTGCTCAGAAATTAAGATTGCTTTCAAAATACTACTGCTCATTGACAACATACCTGGTCACCAGAGCTCTGATGGAGATAGACAGTGAGATTCACACTGCTCTCATGCCTGCTGACACACATCCATTCTGCAGCATGGATCAGGAGTAGTTTTGACTTTCAAGTCTTATCACTGAAATACATTTCATAAGGCCAGAGCTGCCGTAGATAGTGACTCCTCTGGCGATCTGGGCAAAGTCAATTGAAACTTTCTGGAAAGGACTCACCATTCTTGATGCTATTAAGAGCATTCGTGATTCTTGGGAAGAGGTCAAAATATCAACATAAACAGGAGTTTTGAAAGAAGTTGAGTCCAACCCTCCCAGATAACTAAAGCGTTCAAGTCTTCAGTGAAGGAAGTCACTGCAGATGTGGGAGAAATAGCAGGAGAAGTAGAACCTGAAGATGTGACTGAATTCCTGCAATTTCATGATGAAACTTTCACAGAAGAGGAGTAGCTTCCCATGGATGAGCAATGAAAGTGGTTTCTTGAGATGGAATCTACTCCTGGAGAGGATGCTGCGCAAGTGGTTGACATGACAACAAAGGATTTAGAATCTTCCACACACTTAGTTGGCAAAGCAGTGGCAGGGTTTGAGAGGATTGACTCCAATTCTGTAAGTTCTACTGTGGGTAAAATGCTATTAAAGCAACATCCCATGCTATAGAGAGATTGTTCATGAAAGGAAGAGTCAGACTATGCAGCAAACTTCACTGCTGTCTTATTTTAAGAAATTGCCACAGCCACCCCAGCCTTCAGTGACCCGCACCCTGATCAGTCAGGGGCCATCAATATAGAGGCAAGACCCTCTGCCAGCAAAAGGATTATGACTCACTGGAAGCTCGGATGATGATTGGCAGTTTTTAGCAATAAAGTATTTTTAAATTAAGGTATGTACATTTGTTTAGACATAATGCTGTCGCACACTTACCAGAGTGTATAGTATAGTGCAAACCGAACTTTAACATGCATGAGGAAATCAAAAAATTCTTTTGACTCACTTCACTGCAGTATTTGTTTTATTGCGATGGTCTGGAACCAAACTTGCAATATCGCCAAGGTGTGCCTGCATATTGTTAGTGTGACAGTCCTCAAAGGTTCTCCTAACAGGTGGCTGGTCGCTCTGGAAGAACAAGGATCTTTGCCTGCTGTACGGCTGTAATCTAAATGCCTTTAACTTGCAAATTCATGTGCAGGGGCTTGCAGAGAGAGAAGTAACACATGTAAATGGTGCGTTTGTGTTTCCTGCTACTCCACCTAGTGAACTGAGGCCCCAGGTGGGTGAGTTCAGGTTGGGAGACATGGATGTGTGCTCCCTCCACCATCTCAGCCCACATACTCCTCCCAGGGGGGTACTGGCCATCCTGCAGGTCTCTCTGGTTTAAATACGTCCATTTATTTGTACATGCAACACTGAAATACATAACCTAGCTCCTTCATTCCGGGCTTACTGCACAGACATCTATTTGGAGGTGGAATCTTCTCTTCCATTTAGAATGAAGTCTAAATCCGTTCTAATGGAAAGAATGGATTTGTACCTGCTGAACTCCAGAGGAACTGCCCATCTACTACAAAGACTTTTTTCCTTTGGAAAATGGTCTTAGCCTGCCGACTCCCCACCCCTAAGAGTAGGTATCCCCTATAATGTGTCCAGTGACATCACCGCATCCCTGCTCAATGTAGCAGACGTTTCCCGAGCCTCTGCTCAGCCTGGTTCTGAGTGTGGGTATGAAGGCCGGGCATTCAGAAGAAGGATGAGGCTTCACCTGTGGCCCTACAGATACTCTACTTGGGGCGGTGGGTGGGGGCAGCCGGGTCTCAAACTGGCTCCCTGCTGGCCATGTTTGGCTGGTCAGCAGCTCACAGTACTTTTTAGTGAATCTGAGTGCTCCTAGGCAGGGCATGTGCCTCCCATTTTTGCCTGGGCCTCTGTGCCCTATGACCTTAGGATCAGCTGATTCTCATATGTATGCTACCTGCCTGCTCCTGCTCAGGACTGACCCCGAGAGCACACATTACCAGGTCCCTGAAGGGTCCAGAGTTCCATTAAAAGAATACCCAGTGATCCCTTTTTCCCATTTAAAAGTCTTCCAAGATTTTTCCTGACAAGATTACATTTAAAAGTGCATCTCATCTGTAGCTGTTACATTGTGAATAGCACAAAAATTTTGAGAAAATACTCTTCTGGAATTTGAAAACTGCTATCCGTTTCAGGAGTGGCTCACATTACTGATGGATGAATTTCTGACATATGAGTTCATTGTCTTATTTTTGTCTTAGTAATTAAGGTAAATTAAAATATCCACCAACATTCACATCAGTTCATCAATAACATGAGGCCCTTCTTTGCTGAGTTTCATAGTGATCAAACATTTATTCGTGATGTGATTTTGTCAGATCATGATTGAAATGCAAGCACCGGTTGGCTATAGGTAAAAGAGCTCAGCAAACTTCAATGAAGTGGGAATCCACTGGCTATATGGAATTTATAGTAAAGAATATTACACATTATCTTATTTGTAAAGTGTATGCTACACATCCCTTGTATCAGTAAAGTGTATAATAAACTTATGCATATATGTATGCATACATTTTTTCCTAGAGAGCCAGTTGTTAAAAATTTACCAGTACATCATTGATGAAGATCCCCCAGAATTCCATGTAGAACATGGGGTATTTTTTTGAATGTATGGAAGTAGGAATATTTTATATCAGGAACTGGCTCACACACACACACACACACACACACACACACACATCCCCCTGAACCAATCATAAGATTTATTTTCCCTTTAACTTGGACACATTCTGTTCTGTTCTATTCTATTCTCCTATTGCATTCCATTCCATTCTGCTATGTTATGCTATGCTATTCTCGCCCATTTCATCCCTCTTTTAAAATATCTACCATTTTATTATGACCTACTGTTGATTTCAGCAAGAGCCCTGCCTGAAATTTGAAAAGCTCTTACCTGGGCTCACCTTCCACCCACCTCTCCTGATCTTCTTGCTGCTGCATCACACTCACTCCTACTTGAATTTTAAGACTCATCTCAGCGGCCTTCTCCCCCATCACCAGTCAACCTGACCTCTGAAAGATTACTTCTCTCTCTTTGGGGTTCCCCCATTTCCCACACAACCATCCCAGCATTCCTTTTGCCCTGCAACGGTTCTATGTTCCTTTGTGTCTGGCCCTCCAGACTTAAACTACACAACGATGGGGATAATCTTGTACTTACTGTAGCTTCATCTTGTGGCACAGTGCTGGGTACAGACAAGGAACTCCCAAGTGTCTATGGCATGAATGGCTTGAATGAACTATGGGATGAATGAACTGATAGTGCACAACCTCTGATGGAAATATATTGTTACATGATGACCATTCAGTCCCCCAGACGCCTGCGGAAAGCAGCCAGAATTACTAGACAGAAAAACTGAGGCACCACGGGGGAGAGTGACTTGGAAGGGAAAATACACGCAGCCTCATTCTTGGCGATCCTGTCAGCAGAAGAGGAAGAGGAAAATGGAGATTATGGTTATTATCCAGAAGAAACTAGCAAGGTTCTTCCACATTGGCTGCAATAGGAAATAAAGTTGACTGCTGATCTATAGCTATTGGAAATCAAAATGCATCACCTGTAATAGAATTCTAGAAATTAGTAGGGTCAGAAAACAAACAAAATAACCAAACACATACACATTTACTTTTTTAGGGGATAGGGGATGGTAGCAATAAACAGATTCTAATCCAAATTACATCCATTATTTAAACTTTTAATTACCCTGAAGGAAAATTCTAGCCAATGACTTTCCACAGTGTTGACTAAGTAAGCTGACATGGCTCTGTTTTTGGTATGAATTGTGTTAGATATGATCACTTGTGTTTTATTAATAATGAAACACTATTATTTATTGAGGACCAACTATTGTATTAACCATGTGTAGTCATTGGTAAATCTCACATGAGATGGTTACTGTTATTATGCCCATTTCACAGATGAGATGACTAGTTTGAAGGAAGTCCTTCAGTCAGAAAGTAGCCAAGCTGGGCTTTGAGCTCTGCAATGAGGGTTTCTTCTAGAACATGAGTACTACAGCAACATGTATGCTAAAGTTGGGAAATAACAAAGGGTCCTATGGGAAGAATTTGCACCGTGTGCTCCACCCCAACGTGTACACAGAGGTAAAGGAGAAGCACAGGTCCAGAGTGAGCCCCTAGCAATGCTCCAAGTAGCCTCCCTGACCTGTGGCCCCTGGTCACTCCTAGAATTGATCCTCTGCTCAGTGTGATCATAGATAGTCAGGGTCAAAGGCAGCCTGCTTCCATGGGTGGTGTGGTATGAGAAGTGCAGGCTTTGAAGGCAAACAGAGCTGGGTTTGAATCCTGATTTTATTATTTGCCAGTTATGCAGCCTTGGACTTTGGACAACCTCTTCCTAAACCACAGTCCTCATCATAAATTGTGGGTAAATAAGACGTTCCTCACAGGTCCACTGTGAGATTAAATGAGGCAATGGTGGGGGCATGTGAATGGTGCTAGTTTCCTTCCTCATCCAAGCCCTGGAATCCAGCATAAGCTCACAGGTGCAGCCCTGCCCCTCAGACAGGGGACTGATGGCACAGGAGCCGGTCACATGGATGAGGGACCTGACAGGTGTGCTGTGGACGAGGGGCCAGAGCTTGCACCTGGCCTGCTGCTTGATTGTCACCCCAACCTAAGTGCCCAGGAGGGATGAGATAGTTACTCCTTCCACAGCAGGAAGCTGAAGGCCGGAGCAAGGGGCCTGTCCTCGCAGCTCCATGCCTGGACTCTCATCACAAACTTGCCAATTCCGTGTACCACCAATACTATATCTTTTTCTGTAAATCTATTTGGCTATTTTACTAAAATTCATTTTCAAAGGAAACTTTACTTAAGTACCAAAAATGGGAAATGAGCAGTGTCTGCTGTGAGGACTGTCACCACCACAACAGAAAATCCCACGAAACTAAGCCCACGTTATTAAATTCCAGCCAGACATGCGGTCACCTGTCGCTGACTCTGCACCCTGGGCCTCTGCCTGCTCTGGGTTAGGCAGGGAGATAAGCAAAAGTCAAAGAAGCATTGGCGACAGCAGCACCAAGCAGCAACTCTCTGACTTGACAAGAGATTTGGAAGCAAACCAAAAAGGGACAAATTATTTCATGTTGGGATCTGGTGTTACTTAAAGCGACAGTCCCTGTGCTATTGAATCACCTTGGGGCTTCCCAAATCACCCCACTTTTGGAACCACTGATGGACACGTCCTGCTTAGGTCTCGGGGATGTTGAGTGGCCTGCCCAGTGGCACCGGGTGAGAGGAGCAGCATCTGCTGCTAAGCCCACCTATTCCTGCTGCCCACGGGGTCTGGACATGTTCAGGGAGGGATGCAGAGGGTTTTGCTGCCCCGGGAATCCTGTTTCTGGACACAGCAGATACAAACTTTTCTCCCACAGATCGTCCCAGAAGCCCTGGTGGGTTTGCAGAGCCACCTCCTGCCCTGCAGATGCTTCCTTCCCACGGCTTCTGCCTTAGGCCAGGGTTCCCAACCTCGGCACTGGGGCATTCGGGGCCAGATCATTCCCTGCGGCTGGAAGGCCGTCCTGTGCCTTGTAGTCAGTAGCATCCCTCTGCCTACCGCATGCCAGCAGCACCCTCCAGTAGTGACCATAAATGTCCCCTGGGGGTCAATCATGCCCCACCCTGTCTGAGAATAGTGTTTTTGATTGAATGAATGTGATTTTTAGGGTCTGGGGAAAATTCTAATATTAGTAATGTTTTTTCTTAAACTATTTTAGAGAAATGATGAGAAATTTGTCATATCTTACCAGCCAAAAATAATCTGCCTAAAGATTGATAAGCCCTTGGTTGAAACGTCCTTTATTATGTATGTCACTTTAGGCAAATGAGAAGCAAAGATCATCGTTTATTGGACCAGATAACTGGACCAGAGGGCAGAAGGGAGAAGGAGGGAGGGAAGGAGTGGCCATTTACTGAGCAGCCACTGGGTGCCGGAAGCTTGGCACAATTTCTTACCTCAAACTGTGAGAATCTCACAAGGGAAGAATAAGGAGAGGTGACTGGAAAGGCTGTGAGGGGCCGAGCTGGGACCCCTTTCTGCTGGGAAGCTACACCCTGAGGCCTCGCAACAACCCCAGGAGAAAAAGTTCTCGCCCAGTTTAAGGGAAGAGGAAATCATTATAGACACAGACTAGTCACAACACAAGGAGGGGCAAAGCAGGCTTCAAGCTGCCACTCTGTCCCTGCACTCTCTGCTCCGTTCTCAGGCCCCACCACAGGGCCCGTCTCTTCATTTCTGCACAGACAGGATGGCTGATGAGTCAGAGACACTAGCTTGGCAGATTATCAGATGTCAGTGACGGGGTCCCAGTGGGAGATGCTCCTGACCTGGATTGAGGGCATTGAGACCCTCCTATTCTCCCCCATCTCCTTCCAACCTAGCAACTTGCTGCCTGACTGCTGATACACGTCCACAGTCAATAAGTCCAGTGAATCAACCCCTCATCCCTGGAAAACCAGAGATGGCACACAGGCCACTCCTCGCATCAGGATAGCCCATCTAAGAATTTTAACCGTGCTTGGGTGATAAAGCCCGGCTCCCAGAACGAGGACCATATTTGCTTGTTTCATTAAACAGCATGAGAGGAGTCAAGACTGCTTCCCAACTGGCCACCCTGACAGCTCAGCAAGTGTACAAGGAGCCCCATCAGAGCCCTTGCAGTCTGCGGGGATGCCCAGGGCCCCGGAGGGACTCATCATTTCCAGTGGAAATTCCACCTGGCTGGACATTTGCCCTTCTTGGGGCTTGTCTGCCTGCTGGATGCCAAGGTTCATGTCTGCTCCGCGACAGGCATGTTAAATACTGGCTACAAGGCACTGGGAGAAAGATGAGCACTACCCCTTTCTGACGGAAGAACTCTGCAGAGAAACTTGTTCCCGTGCACAGACCCCTTCTCAGTGGCCGGCACCGCAGCAGGGCAGGTGGCCTTCGCTGTCCGCTACATGGGGCCACCTTCACTCTCCAGGATCTGAAAAGCAGTAGGTATGTTTCTGATAATAACACAGATAAGTCGTGCAGAGTTCTCTCTACTTTTATTCTCTGAGAGAAGAGTGCTAGAGGTAAGTTAGAGAAACTGAAGGATGAACCCTGTTGAACCAAGAAAGGCAGTCTTTGGCAGGACGTGGCTCCCCAGCCAACACAAAAGGATCCCCCTGGGAGAGGCACCAGCTCAGGATGCCCTTTGTGAGCAGCTCCTTAGCCGGAAGGACCTGTCAAATGGGCC
Source organism: Manis pentadactyla (assembly GCF_030020395.1). Classification (NCBI taxonomy): domain Eukaryota; kingdom Metazoa; phylum Chordata; class Mammalia; order Pholidota; family Manidae; genus Manis; species Manis pentadactyla. The sequence goes on from NC_080029.1 coordinate 9,386,330, forward strand.
AGAGGAGGTACCAGCCAGGCCTGGGTCACTCCTGGGGAGTTCCAGCACTGCCAGGGTGGCAGGGCCCACTCCCTAACTCTGCATGCTGTCCAGCAGGGGGCACTGTCGCCTCCATGCTGGCAGAGCTCAAACACCTCCTTCTCTTAGGGTGATCCCTGCCCCAGGCACCCACAGGAGTGCAGGCCAGTCTCGAGCCCTACAGCAGGCTCAGGGAGCTAGTGTTTGCAGGCCACCCAGGCCAGGCCTGGTTGGCAGCCTGTGTGACACCTGCTCCCTGCATCCTTAGGGAAGACAACAGCCATCATTGGCATAGCTGCTGCTTACTGAGCACCCACCTGTGTGCCAGGCCCTTTAACTGTGTTACTGCATCAGAACTTCTCAGGAACCCTCTGGGCTAGGTGCAGTTATCCCATTTCGAGATATGAAAGGCAAGGCTCAGAAGCTACAGTCAATAAGCTTCTGATCTGGGGTTCTGTACGTCCTTCCACGGCTCCGTGCAGCCCCCGGCCCGTCACTTCAGCAGAGCTGCCTCCAGGGCCCAGGGTTTCCTTGACGGGCGAGTGCAGCTAACATGCCACCAACAGCACCCCAAATGGAGTCATCCAGATTCTGGGGCCCCTGGGAAGAGACCTGGTGCTAAGTCACAGCATGACCTTGGTCTAGTCACTCTCTATCTCTGACTGAGGCTGAAATCCCTCATCTGTAAAAATCATCTCCAAGGTTTGAGGGAGGTCAGCGGAGATGATGTCCAGACGCACAGAGAAGAGCCTTCATGGGGCCTGAGAGAATCTGGACTGCTTCCTGGAGACAGTGATGCCTCAGGACCCAGTAGGGTCTGGCATGGAAAAGGCACCCTGTGAGTGCTTGTGGAATTTGTTCCTCGTGGGGGTGCTCACTGGGTGTTTCCAAGCTGCGGGTGATGTCCTCCCGAGCAGGGGCACACCACCTGCCGTCCCTGGCGGCGCACTGAGTACAACTAGCGGCTGCTCTCTCCCCTCCTGTCTGATGGGCAAAGAGTGTGAGCTCAGCTCCCGCTCCAAGGAGCATTTGGCGACGTCTGGTTGTCACAGCTGGCCAGGGTGACTGGCATCTAGTGGGGAGAGGCCGGGGATGCTGGTGGACCCGTACAATGCACAGGAGGGTCCCCAGAAAGAACTATTTGGCCCCAAATGTCAATCATGATGTGGGTAAGAAGCCAGTTCTAGTTTAATTCTTCTGCCTGTTCACATTTTACAGATGGGGAAAGTGAAGCCCACAGTGGGAGATGCCTAAACCAGCTGTGTCGAGGGTCACATATGTCACAGTGCCAAGGGGCCCTATGTGAGTCCCCATGTGACCTGGGGACAGTAATGACAAAACTATTACCAGGTGCTCATGGGCCTAGCTCTGGGTACAGGCTGGAGCATATAATCTCATTTAATCCTCACAACAATCTTATGAGGTAGGTACTATGATAAACCTAGCACAGAGAGGTTAGACAGCCTGCCCAGGGTCACACAGCTATAGCGCTCAGAGCCATGATTTGAGCCTGGGACTGCTGGGATCCAAAGCCCACATTCTTTCCATTACCTGTCCAGCCCTGGCAGAACCCTCCTCAGAAACACCACACACAACCCTGTTTCCAAACCAAACAGAAGAATGGTCCCTTGATCTCCACCACCACCTCTCTTGGGGTTGTAATCATTGCTCTGCTGTTTGGGAGCTTTCCAGTCCTCCTCAGGATCGCTGCCCACATGTGGCCTTGGCCAAGCACTCTGGCCTCTCTGAGCCTCAGTTTCCCCACGGGAAAATAGACTTCCAGGCCAATGTGCACAGGGCCTCGGGAAGGAATGTAGAGCTCACACGCGCGGTCCCTCCTGAGTGGAGGACTGGCCCGGGGCTCTCTCCTCTCCCCAGCTCTCCTCTTTTGCAGCATTGTTTCTGGTCCTGGTCCTGGTTCTGAGGTGACTGGGTGGGGTTTTTCCACAGCCAGAGTTAGGGAGGCTTTGCATATTTGTGTGGGTGGTAAGCAGCTGCCCCACGTGGGCCCCCGAAACAAAGAATCCCAGTAGCATTTGCCTCCGACCCGCCTGCAGGGCCCTCTGCGCTGGCTCAGTGGCGCCCTTGTGGCAGAGCAAGCTGCATTGTGCATTGTGTGAGGCCAGGCGGCTGTGAGTGAGGGTCCCGGGATCAAGGTCATGCCCGCGACCAGTGGTGAGCGTGGAGCGTGGAGCTGGCTGGCTGCCTCCCCTGCAGCGTCAGCCTCAGCATGCGTTGGCCCAGGGCCTGGGCCATGGGGATTTCCAGAAAGAAAGCCTTCCAGGGGACCTCTGTGCCCTGATACAGGCACCCATCCTGGGCTAACTGGTCTCACCCTCGGAGAGCAACTCAGCCCAGCTCAGACAAAACCCCACATTCTTCATAAAATGCTGAGCTGAAATGACCCTGAAACCCCAGGCAGAACGAACCCCCAGCCGAAGCCAAATACTCCTTTCTCAATGAACTGGAACGACACTTGCGTGCTTTCCCAGATCTTTCCCTCGGAACATGTGCGCGTTTGTTTTTTCATCTAATAAGCACTTACTGGCCACTGTCCTGCAGGTCAGACACAGTGCAGACGCGGCAGATAGTCTGGGAGTCACACGTGGGGTCTGCCCCAAGTCGCTCACCTGTGTTAACAGATCCCTTAGCATATCTGAGAAATGGTGGCCGGGTCTGCATTCTTAGTGCAGGTGAGGTGCCTGCTATGTGGAGGGACTCAATGTTCTGTGGAGAGAGGCTGGGAAATAAGGGAGGGAGGGAGGGAGGTACCCCAGACTGTGACCAGGTCCTGGAGGAGTAGAAAGGTAAAATCTGCTCATTCTCCTGGCGATTTGAATTGGAAGCAAACCTGAATTTCACCTACCTGAACTGTAGAACATTCCGTCATATGAGAGCAATAAGACGTATAGTTGAGTTTCCAAAGGTCTGGAAGATACCCTGAGCAGAATGCCAGGTTGTTCATTCATTAATCCACTATTCCTTTCATCATTCTTTCATTCAACCGACATTTATGGAGCACCTATCCTAAGCCAGAATCTGCTGATTCTTAACCCCAAGCCCTTCCAGTCTCTATAGCTACAAACAAGCCTCTCCTAGGGAAGCCCATTCAGGCACTGAGGCCTGCAGACCTGGGTCCAAACCTCACAGCAAGTGACTGGAATAAGAACTTTCATTCTTTCGTGCTTGTTTCATCTGTAATGCTACCTGCCTTACAGCAATATTGGAAGAGTAGTGTATAGAAAGGGCATGGATCTAAAACTTCGAGGTCTGTTCTGACACTGTTACAAAGCTCCATGATGATGCCAGGAGACTCTGAGGACTGGTAGTTCCAAAGTAATGAGTCACATCTGATATGTGGGAGAGACTCAGGATCAAATACCAAGCATTTGCCACCTTTTGGGGGCGTGTTAGTGGCGTAAGGAATGTTCTAGAAGGTCTGCCACATGGAAAGAACTTATATTCCAAAGATGGCCACAATGTGTCTCCCATTCCACATTCTCTTCGGTAGTGTAACTTCCACTCTTCCATCAGGATGTGAAGTCTGAAGAAGTCACCCTTCTCTTTGGATCTGAGCTGGCCTTAGTGCACGGAATGCTGCATTCGTGATATGCCAGGACCTCTAGGAATGGGCCATAAGAAGCCATGCGGCATGGGTTGAGGGCTCTTGGGTTGCTCTGGAAATGACCTCTCTCAGAACCCAGCCACCATGCTGCAAGAGGTCCCCAGGGAGAGTGCATGTTTGGGTGCTTCTGCTGACAGCTCTCGCTGCTCTCCTAGATGACCACCAGCGTGTCACCACGCTGTGTGAGCCATCTTGGACATCTGCCAGGTAAAGTCTTCAGATCATTCCAACCCCAGACAAATTATGACATGCAAGCAGCATGAAAGACCCGAAGCAAGAACCAACCAGCTAAGCCCAGTCAGTCACCAAACCATGAGACATAACGATGCACCGATATATTAAGCTACAAAGCTGTGAATGGTTTGTTACAGCAGTGGATAACTCGAACACCTGGAGGTGGCTTTCAGGCTCTTTGGTTAAAGAGAACCAGGGATAAAAAAGTAATCAGGGCCCCTCCCCTGGGCTCCCAGAGCCCCCAGTATGATCACGACCAGAGTATCCTGAACTCCAATCATTTATTTACTTATCTCTCCCACCAGACTGAGATCATGGAGGGCAGGAGTGGGTATTGAGCAGACAGAGCTGGGTTACCACCTTAGCAATGTTAGTACCTGGCTCCATGTTTGGCACATGGTAGATTCTCAAGAAATACTCATTTAATGAACAGACAAACAATAGAAGCAACAGATGTGCATGCATGATTAGACAGTGCCTGGGCCGTGTGCCAACCTCTGCAGGCGCCCGCCAGATATTACAGCATTTGGAGTCTCCTTCACTGGCCCAGCTTGTCTCTTCTCAAGAGAGTTTCCAAGCCTGGATTCTACAATGTATAGAGTCTTAATCCCATCATCCTGTCAGCTTAAGAACATGATACACTTTGAACAGAGTCTGTGATAATTCCCCAAAACACTCCAGGAGCAGCGACTCCCTAGCCCAACCTGATTTTTAATTAAGTTTCAGGAGCAGGGCCCTGTAAGACACAGATGTGAGGGAGGGTCGGCTCCGAGGCCAGAGGCTGGGAGGTCTGGTGTTGCCTTTGCTGAGCCGACCAGCTGTTTAGCAGAAGGTCGCTGGAGGCCACACCTCACCCACGGCAGTGGAGCCATCCACACGTCTGCCCAGGAGCTGCCCCTGAAGGAGGTCAGACCATGGTGCCACTCCCCTGACACCGTCTCCTGAGAGTAAACGGTTGGACCAACCCCTGAGCAGCATCCCACAATTTCAGACGCTCATCTCAAGTGTGTAATACAAAGAGGAAGCAACAGGGTAACTGTCCACAATATTGAATAGAATCTTTGATGCCTTTATAATTTGTTAGAAGATAGGCAATTGAAGAAAAATCAAAAAGTGAATTGGTTCAGTATGCATTAATACCTAGAAACAACCTAACTTAATTATCTGGAGGCTCTCCAGATGGGAGGGAGAGGGTGTGGGGAGAAAGGCCATCTGTGCTGATTGGCTGTGCGAGACAAGTTCCTTGTATTATGTCCTCTCATTCCTTCCACAGCCTGGAGATTCAAAGCAACCTCACTTTATAGGTGAGGAACCTGAGCCCAGGGAAGTGAGGTGCATCACCCAAAGTCATGAAACTACTAAGTGACAGAGCCAGGATTTGGACCCAGGTCAAGGCAGACTCTGACCCATCCCCATTTCACTCTATCATGCTGCCTCCCGAGTGAGAAAGAGGCTTTTAAACAGAAACTCAGGAACCTTATTCTCGAGGGAGTCTGCCAGAACCATGTACCTTGTTTTGACACAATTCTCATGGGTGTGATCATCTGATTTCCTGGTTCACAATTATAAACAGCAAATAAGAAGTAGGCGGGAGGGCGCAGAAGGAGACGCACAGAGGTTGACAAATAGTGAAAGAGGGTTCCAGTCCTGGCAGTTTGAATCAGACCAACTCTCCTGATTACAGCCATTTAAAACTCTGGACAATATATTTATAAAAACTATTTGAAGGCCCTGGAAAACAATCCAAAACTGGAGGGGGTGCAAAAGGACAAAGGGAAACATAATTTTATTGATCTTCTCAAAGAAAAAGCTTTCTGGTTTCATTTTCTCTCTTCAGTTTTCAATTTCATTAATTTCTAATTTATTTCTTATCTTTCTTCTCACTTTGGGCTTAATTTGTTCTCCCTTTTCTTGTTTGTTCAGGTGAGAGCTTAGGTCATGGCTCTGAGAACTTTCCTCTTTCCCATGGTAACTAGTGCTATAAATTTTCTGCTAAGCACCACCTTAGCTGTGTTTCCAGATGTTGACACGTCTTGCTTTTATATTCATTCAGTTCAAATTAATTGCTAGTTTCCCCTTTGATTTCTTTTGCCTATGTGTTACTTAGAAGTGGGTTAGTTTCTAATTCTGTGGAATTTTCCAGCTGTCTTTTGGGTATTGATTTCTAATTTAATTCCATTTAATTCCTCTGGCACAGAACATACTTTGTGTAATTGGAATCCTTGGACATTCATTGAGAATTGTTTTGTATATGGTCTGCCTTGGCCTATGCGCCGTGTGCATTTGAAAGGAGTAAGGATTCTGCTGTCTGGGCGAACTGTCCTATAAATGTCAACAAAGGTCATGTTGGTTGATAGGGCCCCGTATGTTTTTTGTTCCATTTTTACCTCTTGTTCTGCCTTTTTGGGGATTGCACTTTTTACGATTCCATTTCATATCTTTTGTTGGTTTCTTAGTTGTGCCTCTATTTTCTACAGCAGTAGCCTTGAGGCTATAGTGCACATTTTTAACTTATCAAAATACACCTTCAAATGATATACTATCACTTCATATTCTGTATAAGAGCCTACGACTGTATACCTCCATTTCCTTTCTCCTGGCCTTTTTGCTAATTTGTCCTATATTCTTATTCTCTATGTGTTATAAGCTCCACAATATAGTATTAGTATTTTTACTTTAAATAGTTAATGATTTTTTAAGAGATCCTTTAAAAGAAAATATTTACTTTATATCTGCCTACAAATGTATCATTCCCTTAAAAAAACTGACTTTATCAAATATTGCCAAGGAAATGGAGCAACTGGAACTCTTGTGCTCTGTTGATGGGTGAATAAAATGGTATAATCATTTGGGAAAATAGTTCGGTGATTTCAAGCTAAACATATACCTACGTATAATCCAGCCATTCTCCTGGGAACTTATGCATATTTCCACAAAAGACCAATACATAAATGCTCACAGCAGTTTTATTTTTGAAAACTAAAAACCAGAAACAACTCAAGTGTCCATCAACAGGTAAGTGGGTAAACAAACTATAGTGCATCTATGTAACAGAGTACTTCTCGGTGATAAAAAGGAATACGTTATTGACACCTACAACATGGATGAAATGCAAAATTATTATGTTGCAACAAAGGAGACAAAGGAAAAAAAGAATATATTCTATAACAATTCCAATTATAGGAAATTCCAGAAAATGCAAACTAATCTATAGTAACGGAAAGCAGATTAGCAGCTACCTGGGGAAGGAGGGTGAGAAAGAGGAATGGATTTCAAAGAAGAACAAAGAAACTTTTGAGGGTGATGAGTAAATCTATTATCTTAATTGTGATGATATATATTATCAGATAATATATGTATTAGTTGTTATATATGTTATATATATATGTGATGAGTAGATCCATTATCTTAATAGTGGTAATATATATTATCATATAATAGACATTACCAGATAATATATATTAGTTGTTATATATGTCAAAATGCTTCAAAGTTTACACTTGAAATATGTGTAGCTCACTATGTTTCAACTGTGCATCAATAAAGCTATAAAGTTTATTGGACAGATTTCAAGTAGATCAGACATAGCAGAAGATATGATAAATGAACCTGAAGAAACACCACAGTAGAAATTATTCAAACTGAGAATATAATACTGAAAAAAATATGGAGAGAGCCTAAGTGATTGGTGGGCCCCCTACCCAGAAGGCTAACATATGTTCAACCAGTCTCATAAGAAGACGAAAGAGATAAGGGGACAAAAATATATATAAGCCATATTTTTTCTTCTCGAATTTCCTACAAACCACAGGTCCAAAAAAAAGGTCAACGGAACCCAAGCAAGAAAAATATGAAGAAATCCACATTATAATAAAATGTTTAAAACCAAAGACAGAGAAAATCTTAAAAAGCAGCCAAAATGAAAAAAAGATACATTACATACAGGGAAGTGATAGTAGGAGTGACAGCTGCCTTCTCACTAGAAACATACGGAAACAGAAGGCAATGGAACTACGTACAGCTTTACAAGTGCTGGAAGGAAATCATTGTCAACCTAGAATTCTATAGCCGGTAAAAATCTTCTTCAAAAATACAGGGAAATTAAAACATTTTCAGATACACAAAAGCTGAGAGAATTTACTGCCCACAGATCCACACTATGAGGAATACTAAAAGAAATTCTTCAGGCTACAGGGAACTGGCACAGATGGAAATAGGAAGCTAAAGGAAGGAAAGAAGAGAGCTGGGAATGAAAACTGTGTGGGTAAATAGAATGACTACTTTTTCTTCTTCAAAATATGATTCAAGCACTTAAAGCCAAAAAAAATTTTTTTTAATGTATTGTAGTGTTTGTTACTTATATAAAAGTAAATTCTATGGCAAAAAAAAAGCACAAAGAACAGAAGAATAAATAGATTTATGCCATTGTAGTCCTTGGATTTTATATGAAATGGTATAATATTAATTCAAGGTAAATGGTGATAAATTCAGCATGCATATTATAATACCTAAAGTAACCACTAAAAAAATAATACAAATGCTAAAATGTCAGTAAAGGAGAGAAAATGGAACACTAAAAAGTACTCTACTATCCCAAAAGAAAGCCTCTAAAGAGAAATAAAGAAGCAAAGAAGAACAGAGACGAAAAGAAAACAAGTGGGAAATGGGGGCTTACATGCCACCATATCAATCATTACTTCACATGTAAAATAAACACACCAATTAAAAGATGGCCGTTGTCAGAGTGGACTAAAGAGGAAACAATAAAAAGTTAAAGCAAGACCCAACTCTGTGTTCTTGACCAGAGAGCAACATTCACCATAATGAAGTAAACAGATGTGAAACTCATATGACAGAATAAATATATAAATGAAAACACTAAGCATGAAAAAGCTAGTGTGACTATACTGACATCAGACAAAACAGAATTGAAGGCAAGGTATATTGCCAGAGAAAAGAGGAGCGTTCCATCATGTTAGAAGGGGCAATTCATTGAAAAAAGTTATAAGCACCCTAAACATATGTGTATAAGTAGTACAGCTCCAAAACAGGTGGAGCAAAAATTCCCAGAATCCAAGGGAGAAATAGGCAAACCTACGTAGTTGGAGATTTTAACAATTACACTATTAATAACTGAATGAAACAGGGCCAGGACTAATTAAGGCAAGTGAGGCACATGCCTTGGGGGGCACCAAGAAACCCTGTAATCAAAATAAAGAATCTTTTAAGGAAGTGTTTTAAAAAAAATCAAGATGACCCCAAATCCACAAGGAATGAAACCTTGAAATTTTAAATAATGAAGGATTGGTATTATTCCTGATCAGAACAGCACTGGTACTGCTTTTTCTTGATTTAACATTTTATGTTTTTTTCCAGCACTTCTATCTATGTCACAGAAGAAGCACCAAGGGAATTTAGAAAATATTTCAAACTGAATGATAGTGAAAATATAACTGTAAGATACGTGGGATGCAGTGAAAACACTTTTTATGGGAAAATATATACCTTTGAATGCTTATATTATAAAAAGAATAAAGTTTTAAAGTCAGTGATCTAAGGTTTCATGTTAAAAAGGCTAGGGGAAAAAGAGCAAATTAAACTTTAACATAAACTGAACATAAAGATGAGTAGAAACCAATGAAATGGAATGCAAACAAGCAATAACAACAATCAATGAGATCAAAAGTTGTTTCTTTGAAAAGAGTAATAAAACATATAAATCCCCAGCTGGACTGACAAAGAAAAGAGTGAGGGGGAAAAAGAAACTGTCATCAATACACTAATTGGTAAACAATTTAGATAAACAGTTGACCAATGCCAGGAATCAAAGAGGGAGCATGGCTACAAGTGCTATGAATATAAAAGGAATAATACTGAATAGCTTTATGCTAATAAATTCGACCAGTGTTATGGAACAGACAAACTCCTTGAAAAGCACAACCTGTAAAAACTGACTCAAGAAGAAATGGAAAATCTGAGCTTACTTAGTCCTGCTCTTGTGCCAGCTCCCAACTTCAGATACTTTTTCCAGACTCTGCACATCTTATATCTCAGGGCTGCCTGGCACCCAACCCCTCTTGTGGTGATATAGTAAATAAATGTTGTTCTTGATTGCTGTATTTTATTTCAGAGCTTTACATCACCTCATATATATTTATTTCTTTATTAATTCAGCAAAGGTTTACTGAGCTAGGTAAAGGTATTAGGCATTACGTATCAGGCACTGTGCAAGGTATAAGGGATAACACAGCTAATTACATCAATTAACAGTTAATTAAATGTGATGATTTCTGTTGATTCTTATTAAAAATTGGGCCTTGGATTCTTGGTGAGGGACATAGCCCATCATTTCGGCATTGTTTCTATGGAGAAACCAGATTTGGCTGATGTTGTTTCAATGCAGTATCTTCACATTGGAAATCATATTTATTACCAAATTGAGAGTTGTCTGTATTCTGTTGAGGAGGCAGAGGCAAGTATGATATGATTTAGAAAGTTTTTTGACCAAAAAGACTTCAAAATTAGACAAGATTTTAAAAGCAGTGTCAGTTATCTGAGAACTTGATTTCTGTGGAGGCTGATTCTCCAAGATGCTTCCGGATTCCAGCACCATGTCCTGTATCTAGGGTGGGGCCACCCCTCATGCAGTCCCTGGGCATGGGGGTGCTCATGCCGGAGAAGTGGGGTGGAGAGGAAGGAGCCTGGCACCAAGGTGAGCAGGTGTTAAACCCCAGCTCAGGTACTTTCCAGCTGCGTAAGTCTGGACAAGGCCTCTCAGGAGAAACGGTCAGTCCTCAGGGCATTCGAGGACTGCAGGAGAGCAGGCAGGTGCCAGCACCCAGCACAAGGGGCCCTCAGTCAGCTCTGCCCTGACTGTGGCTTATGCTCGCCCAGCCATCTCCTCTTGCTTGGCCCCTGGAAACAGAATGCCATTCAGAAGCGTCCTCGGAATGCTGTCCGACGGTGCTCTGGTCCCATACACACAGGGCAGAATCCGTTCCCACTCACCTAAGAACCACTGTGAAATATTGAGAGGTACCCGTGCATGCACTTTACCATTTGGAAAGCCCTACCTCTTACCTGATTTGATCTTCACAACCTCTTTCTAAGAGCCTGGGTAAGAACCACATGCCCATTTCGCAGCAGGGAAGACTTTGTCAGGGGGAAGTAGTGACTTGCCCAAGGGCTCACAGTAATTGGCACAGCTGGTACTCCAGACCTGCTCAGATCTGTCCTTGGCACCATTGTGTTTCACAGGATTTGATGTCCCCACCAACTGGGAAGGCTAAATGATAAAATTATTGTAGATGCTGGAGGCTTAGCTGGGGCTTTTTTTGCTACATCATAGTCACTTGCAAATATCCCTGGAGCTGGGTGAGGCCAGTAAAATGCTAAACAAACAAGGGCTGTCTTTTAGAATCTATGCGTTGTTTCTTTGAGTCAAGGCCAAGCAGGCGCAAGGGAGGAGCTGGGTTGCCTCTTTGTTCTGTGAAGGAGCCCAACGCAGACCTTGGGGGTGGCCAGCTTCTAGGATGGGCCTTCGGTTTCCTCCCCAAACCTGTCTAAACAGCTGAAGGGTGTCCAAAGGCTAGAGCAGTGTTTCCCAGGGAGACACAGCCATATAGGGATGGAGCTGGAAAGCAATCTATGCCGTGAGAGGGCTTTCTGAGGGGCTGTTCTGAGCCATGGCTTCCCCCCAAACTCCTGCCTCTGCTCCCCTGGGCTGTGCAGAGGACAAAGGCACCCACTTCCCAGGGGTCCAGGTTTCCAGAAGCCTCAATCGTCCTCTGTTCTCTGAGGTTCCCTGTCATGGGGAGTTTGGCTTTTTCTCCCCACCTGCATGAAACAAGATTTCCCAAAGCAGAAATCTGGTCATTTTCCTGCAATCTCTGTCGTCTCCAACCCCACTCCAGGGTAAACGTCTGGCCCTTCACACCTCCTGACTGCCTCCTGGCACCTGCCTCCCAAGTGCAGGATCCGAGGGCCCAGACCCTCTGCAGCACTGTCACACTGCCTCAGGTCTCACTCTGTGGGAGCCCAAAGCCAGCGTGGGGGGCCTTAACCATCCCCACCCTCAAACTCCCCCAGCCTCCTCCCTCACAAGCCACTCCACATCGATACCAGTCCAGGAGGGAAACAGCCCGTTTGCCACGGGAACAGCTTCAGTATGAGCCTGTCTCCTCCTCCGCTCTCAGGGAGGCCCATCAGACTGTCCTAGATTGAAATTCTGGAGTTTTCACACGTCCCTACCACCACCTCCAATCTATCCTTTCAACACCCATGTGCCTCAGTTTCCTCATCTGTAAAACAATAAGAATAATAGGACTGTTCTTATGGATGCTGAAGGCCCGTATTGGTTCCATCACGTTGCAGGGCTGGAAGGTGTCATTCCTAAGCAATTCCACCACCTCTCTACAGCCTCGGAAGCCTCGTAACCTGCTCTTGGGGACTAGTTCCTGACCCTTGGTGAAATCTTGGGCAGTCCTCACGGCTTACCTGCTCACTCGTGGAAAATACCACTACCACTAATAATCCCATGATCACAGTGGTCCCCAGTCTCACTTTAGTACATACTATGTTCATTTGATCTAAAATCAGACTCTTAACTGCATTCAGAGTTAAAGCTTCTCCCCTCACCCCATGGGCCAGGCCCTGATGCAGGAGGAAAATGCAGGTGGCATCGTGGCCCCTGGGGTATGATTCTGATCCTCTGTCCTATTATCAACCTGAGTGCACTTGTGCTGCTCCCTAAGCCACTTTACGCAGCATCCAAAGCCCTTGAGATGTCTTAAGGGTGAGTCACACACCAGCCCACTGTGCCTCTGAAGCTGTGGTGGACACAACACCCTCTCTGAGGTCTCCTGGAGAAGCAGTTCTCACACCTCACTGGCTGGAAGAGGGGTCCGGGAGGCTCAGCACACAGGGGCCATTTCAGTGAAGGAATCCCTCCATCTCCTGGCCCCTCCTTTGTGCCCTGGGGCAACGAGCAGACAGAGGTCATGAAACCATTTGTCAGCCACGTCCTTGGCAAGTTCCACAGGGTGGTCTGGCATCCACTCTAGAATGTGGGAGTCTGTTCATTGGAGCCATCAACCCAGGGCCTTGATAAAGGTGAAGGATAAAATAGCTCTGCCTAAACACTGCAGGATATAACGCTCTCTCCATTTAAAAGGGCCTAGCACACAGCAAACACACAGTGAATGTTGCTGTTCAACTAACTGAATAGATGTTAGCCAGGGCTATTGTTACTGCTAATAATTGCTATCATCACCTGCTCAAGCTCAGCTCTTGCGAATTTTCTCTCCACTTGTGGTCAACACTCTCCAAAATGCCTTGTGGTTTCCTGCCTTGGCCCAGGCTGTTTCATCTGCCCTGCCTGCCTTCCCATCCCACTCCCAGTCTGGAGGACTTAACCAATTCCCTCAAGCCCTAGTCAACCCTGGGGCTTGGCAGGTGTTCCAACCTCCCCAGATAAAGCCAACGCCTCCCTATTCTGATGCTCCTTGCAGCAACTACCTTACCTCCACCCTGGCACTAACCCCACCCACTGCATGGCCTTCACCTGCTGTCGTGCACCAACCCCACACATGCACACACACACACACACACACACACACACACACACACACACAACTTTGAATCAGGTCTTGTACATGGATATAGCCCTAGTGTGTCTGAACTCGGCAAGGGTTGTTGAATGAGTAAGTGATGAGTGAATGAATGGATGTATCAAAGAATCAAAAACTCAATCAACCTATCAATGTGCTAGAAAAAGAAGTGAAATCCTAGTGAATTTTGCCTTAAGTATCACCTCTGCTGAACATGTCAATGAGGCCCTGACAACTAAACTGAAGCTCAGCAATTTTTCTCTACATAAAACAATTATCTAGATTTTTCTTCACAGGTCTCCTGGAAATATGGACCAGTGAGTGGTTCACTTCAGGTCTTCACAGCAAAGCATCCAAGTGCCTGGCTGGCAAATCGCAGGTTCGGAGGCCATTCTAACTGGCACTTTGAGTGATGATGGCTGTTACCTCGTTTTTCACTGGCGTCACCATCCCCCTGGTTCAAGAGGCGCTAGGGACCCATTCCTCATAGATACCGGGAACTGTGGTCATGAGCACTGCACCCGACGCTGACCACGCCCTGCCTTTGCCAGGCTATGAAGGGACTTCATTTACCCAGCCTCATGTTTCATCAGTAGTCTTTAGACCTCCAACGTGCCAAACCCACTGGTCAATTTTCCTCTTCATCTTGTTGGCAGCATTTAACATGGTTGATCACAATTTCTTCCATTTTGAAACCCTTTCCTCACTTATTTCTGGGACACCACACTTGGTCTGGTTTTTCTCCTATGTGGCTGCACGTTCCAGATCCTGTCCTCTTCCGGTCTCCTCTCTCCTGTCCTCTCCTCTCTTCCTCCTAAAATCACTCCCTTACTGACCTTGCCCATTCTCCAGGCATTAAATACCATTTTACATGAATGATTCTCAAATATTTCTCTGCAGCCCTGTCCTCTCCTCTGAGCTCCATATTCACAAAGCCAGCTGCCTATCTGAACCCCTCCCCTGAACTTGGATGTCTCAAACTTTGGATTCTTGATTCCCACTGTTCACCTCACCATACATAGGCCTATCCTGGCCCACTGGCCTTGCCCACCTCACTAAACAACAGAATCATTCATTCAAATGTTCAAACCAACATCTTGCCTCCTTTTTCTCCCCTTCATACCCACATAGGCAAACTCTACTGGCAGTCCCTTCAGAAATTTCTGGACTCTTGACTACTTCTCTCCTCCCTGCTCCGGCCCTGGCTCATGTCACTATCATCTGTTCCCTAGATGAGCAACCATCTCTTAACTGGCCCCTTGCTGCCACACTGTGCCCTGTTTGTTCTCCAGACAGCAGCCAGAGGGGTCTTTCAGAATAACACATCACATCATGTCACTCCTTTGCCTAACACTCTCAGGACATGTACTAGCCAATGCAATAAAACAGGAAAAAATATCAAAATTAAAATTATACAAGAAATTGTCATGACAGCATCTGGTCATGAGAAACATCAAGTTATACTTTATTGTCACTTCTGTCTAGTCTTCTCCAATCTGGAATGGGCCCCTCAGCACCCGGGACCAGCCAGTGTGTATCCTGATAGGGTAATGCATGTTCAGCTTTAGTAGAAACCACCAAGACGTTTCCCAAAATGGTGTTTTTGACATCTATGCCCACCAGCAGTTACTGCATTTGTTCATAAACTCAGTATTTTCTATTTTGTTTCATTTTAGTCATTCTATTGGGTGTGTATTAGAATCTCAGAGAGTATGAGTTTGCATTTCCCTGATGACTAGTGATGTTGCAGACTCTTTCATGTGCTTATTGGCCATTTGAATGTTCTCTTTGTGAAGATCCTACTCAATAATTTTGCTCATTCCAAAAATAGGTTTGTCTGTCTTTTTTGTATTGATTTGAGTTCATTAATATTTTCACCACAAGTCCTTAAATGTTGAAAATAATACAATTAAGCTTATGCAGGAAAACATAGGAGAATAAGATCTTTGTATAGGCAAAGAGTTTTAATTAAGTACGAAAACACTAACTATAAAGAAGAAGATTGATAAATTGAATTACATTAAAATCAAGAACTTCAGTTCACTGAACTTCTGTTCACCCTAACCCTAAGAGAGTCAAAAGGCAAGCCATAAAGTGGGAGAAGATGCTTGTAATATGTGTCCAATAATCACATTTTTTTGGTCATGTCTACAAAAGTTGAGCATATGTATATCCTATGGACAGATATATATATATATCTCTACTCTTAGGTATATACCTAACAGAAGTGCTTACCTATGTGTCCAAAAACAGGAACAAAAATAGTATTAGTAATATTATCAATAACCCCAAACTGGAAACTACCCAAATGTCCACCAATGGATATATAAGTGAAGGTAGAGTCACGTAATGAAATAAGTATTAGGTAGTGATGGGGAAAAAAAGAACATATTTGTTACATGTAAGGATATGAATGAATCTCACAGACAAGAAATATGTACTAATTCCATTTATACAAGTTTCATAAATAGGCAAAACTCACTTTTTACTTTGTGAACTATCACTTATGTGTTTAACTAATATGTGTGCCCTTTATAGCATATGATCAAATTTGATTAACACTAAAAGAAAGACAAACAGCCCTCTAGTGGCTTCCCATCACACTCAGAAGTGCACATTCTTATCAAGGCTATATAATGATATGCCCTCCCCAGCTCACTGACCTCAAATTCTTCCTCTCTATAGTTCATTCACTCCACTGTAGCCATACTGGCTTGCAGCTAATATTCAAACACAAAAAGCTAGTTCTCACTTACGGCAAATAGCATCACTGCTCCCAGTTCTTTGCCCCTCTCTCTATCTATGCCCTTGGCCACATGACTTTGGCAGTTGCTTCCACAAATGGTAAAGTATACTTCTCAGCCCCACTGGTGTTGAGCTTGAGCATGTGATATGCTTTGGTCAATGGAATATGGGTGGCAGCAAGCCTAGGCCACCTTAGGAGAGCTCACCCCTCTCTCCTTGTCCTATTGCTCTCCTACCTCCAACTTGAGAACATACCCTTCCTAGGCTGTTGTTCCAAAAAGCATGAGAGACACAGGAATGGAGCACGGAGGCAAGCCCTGCCGATGCCACCCTGGATCAGCTCACTGCTTGCTGATCTGCACTGGCATCTGGAAGAATAAATCATTGCCTTAAGCTGCTGAGTTTGGAGATACTTGTTATGCAACATCACTGCAGCAATAGCTGACTAATTCATCACCTCAGGGTCATTGCCTTCTAACCGGGTCTTCATCTTATTCATTACTGTATCCCCAGTGTCTGGAACTAACTAGGAATTCAATAAATATTTGTTGATTGGTCAAATGAATCTGTGTTCTCTCTCTCATCCCTACCCACTGTGTTTCTAGCACATGGAGAAAATGACTGACTCAAAAGCTGTGTTCTTTCCCCTGCTTACCAATGTGGGTCTGGCATGGAAATGCAAAGTGACCAGCCATTAGGTTACTGGAAGGAAAAAACCTGAAGCAAAGAATCTGCAAAATTCGCAAGCTGTCACACCAGCCCCTGGGAAAACTGTTCCATCATGACGGTGATTGAGTGTGAGCTAGTGCCTGCCTGTAAGAGTCCACTTTCTCAGTGTATCCCTCCCCGAGCCTGTTCTGAGGTCTCAGTGTGGGAGAACGTGCCCCAGGCAGGAAACAGCAGCCCATCAGCATGGAGTTGCACATTTGCCAAATGCCACCCACACAGCTGATCTTTCCAGAGTCTCACCATGGTCCACAAACAGGGTCGAGTGCCACCTGTGTGTCCAGCTCTGTGCTGGGCCCTTAGTGGGCTTTATGACTTCAATCCTCCCAAGCCCTTGCCAGGTAAACACCATCAGCATTACTATTTACCAGGGAAACTGCAGTTCAAGGAAAGTTTAAGGAAGGTTAAGAAGCTTGCCCAAGGACACAGGCAAAGCCAGGATTTGATGAATCCAAATCCTGCTGATGCCAAAGTCCATGGGTTTCCACACATCATAGAGTCCCTTGTCCTTCTGCACAGAGGGGAGGGGGCTGAAGACACACAGAGCTGGTGAGCCTCAGGGCACACAGCTGACCCCCCACAGTCTCAGAGTCAGCACTTTGAGTCTTACCAGTGTGTCTCTGGGGCTGGAATTTGATTTTGTCAAAGCGTCACATTGAACCTGACCTGCTTGCTGTGAATTATTGTTGAGGTCTTAGGTGGGAGAACAGACAGTTTTTGCCTGTAGCTTTAGATCCCAGCCTTCTCTTGAAATGTTTAAATGAAAGTGGGGGAATAGTACCTACATACACCTCTAAATATAGGTGTGGACATAGCTATAAAGATATGTAATTATAAAGAAGGCAGGAGGAAGTGTCTGTAGAAATATTTAGAGCAAATTGACACAGAAGGAAGAGAGAATAAAAACCATCTCGGCTTCTACAAGGAAACAGCACAGTGGTTTGCAGGGTTATGTATGCAGAAGCCTCTGGCAAGAGGAAAAGAAACCTGTGAAAAGTTTCTTCCAATAACTTTCCCAACTGCAGTGCAAAGGTCTCTGGACGTGTGCCCAGCGCACCTCTGCGCAGAGGGCAGCAGTGGGCAGTGCGGTGGGAGGGGAGGGGCAAACCCATGGGAACAAGCAGTTCTGGTCAGGTTGGCGCTCACCCACCTGGAGAACCAGAATCGGCCTCCAAAGAAGGAAATCTGCATGTGATCTATTTGTGGCGCTGCCAGCCTCCGGGCTGGTGGCTCAGTCTAGTGGCTAAAAGCATTTGGGTCGTGGCCAGAGCTGGTATGAATCCTGGCTCTGCCCTTAGCTGGCTGTGCTGCTCTGAGCAGGTGGCTTCACCTTCCTGGATCTGGAAGGCTCAGACAATAGTATCTACTTTGCAGGACTGCATGAGGAAGAAACGAGATAATTCACGTAACACACGTGGGACCCAGAGCCGCCAAAGCAGGGGATGGGTGGAGCTGAACCACTGCTGACTTGGATTTCTTGCAATTGGATGTGGACCTTCCATTCAAGCTAATATTAAAAAGATTTGCGTCTTCTGAGCCTGCACCTAAGGGAGAGGAAGAAGCTGGGGCAGGTATTTATTACTGCAGACTGAACAGTGGTAATCCTTGTGAGGCTCCTGAAGAGCCCTCTCATTTGCATAGTGGTCAGTTGTCTATCCCGCTGGACTATGTGCTTCATAGTGGTGGGAAGAGAGGATGTTCAGTCCCCACACCGGGTCTGCATCCTGAAAACCTGCCCAGTGGGAACCCACAAGAGGAGCACAGGACGATTTGGCAGAGCAAACGTGTGTTCTAAATGCACTGCTATCTGCAGTCTCAAGCCCCTAACAGCACCATAGATACAGTTAGGGTTTAAAGCTTAGCACCACTGACACCTCCTCCAGGAAGCCTTCCCGTCCCTCAGTCAGAATGAATCATCTCCCTGTCCTGTGCTTCCATGGCCCATGCTATGGGCTTTTAACACTCCACTGACTGTGGCAGTCCCCTTTCAAGGATGCCTGGCACTATGTCAGTGACCCCAGTGAATCTCTCCATGGATGTTTGGAGCAGAAAAGCAATGACACCTGAATTAAGTATTAACAGGATCCAGCTGCTAGGCTGAGCCTACGCTGCAGTGCGGGAGCAAGGACAGATGGAGGGAGACGAATCAGGAAGCAACTGCGGGAATCTCAGACACAGATGATGGTGGCAGTAAAGGAGGGAATGAATGGTTGGATTGTGGAATGTTTTAAAAGATAAAGCTGACAGGGTGACCCAGAGTAACCAAATGCTGAGATCTGGAGGACTGCAGGAGGAGGCGGGTTTGGAGGACGAGTAAGGAGGTCAGTTTGGGCTGCACTGGATTTACGAGGTCTGTTAAACATCCAGTGGAGATATCGAATGGGCAGCTAGAGATATAAGCTATATAATGGAGATATGAGCTATAAACATGGGAGGTGCCAGGGCATAGATGCTGTGGTACAGCCAGGAGCCTGGATGAGCTCGCTGGGAAGTGAGTGTGACGGAAGAAGACCCAGGAACTGATGACGGGGGCTTGTCTGCATCAGGCTGAGGGTTTGCACCATGCCCAGCTCAGCACTAGGAGCTGTGGGAGGTCCGGACTTGAACGAGACTCTATCTCTGTCTGTATGGAGCTCAGAGCTGCGTAGGGAAGATGGAGCTTGCATCTCACCCACAGATCCACGGAGCTGTACAGTATGGACAGGGCTCTGACCCCGAGCAGGCACACCTGGGTGGAACCTGTCCCCCAGCACACACTCTTCCTCCACCACCCACCAGCGGAGACTTTCCCTGCTAAAAGGCTATCTCCAAGCCTCAGTTTCCTCCTCTATAAAATGGAGATATTTATATATCCAGGCAGGATGATGCTGAGAGATTTAAAGAGAAGAGATGTGCTCGGCACAAAGAGGTGCTCCTCAACGTACACATTTCATTCTTTGTTGCCATGTTCCCCCAACCCGCAGCTCTGGGGTCCCATGTTTGTGCATAATAGCAGTTGGGTTTCCAGTGGGTCTGGCCTCCAGAAACGGGTCTGGGACAACCCCTCCCTGCTGCTCCGCCTGTCTCCATGGCTGCTCTGCCTCAGGCAGGCCAGGGACATGTGGCAGCAAGGTCAAGGCCACACTGTCCCTTTGGAGTAATTGAAGATGATGACAGTGTGTTTTGTCTCTCATGGAGACTAGCAGAGATCAAAGGCAGCAAGAAGGAGCCACTGAGACAGGCAGGAATTCACTGGCAAATGCCACCAATTACTGAAAATTGGCTGCAGTTATGGCTGTTACCATCAAGGGCTGCCTGGCTTCCCCGAACTGCTGAAGAGGTGCATTTCTGACAGCAGTGCAACAGCAGGCTGGCGGGAGGGCAGAGAGAATCCCGAGGGTCCCCACCTGCCCCGACTCAGGCTTCAACACAGATTACTGGCCCAGAGACAAGCCGAGGGGTGTCTGGGAAGGTTCTCTATGCAAATAGGAAATAGGGGTCCTGGAAAAACATGTGGGCAGAGAAACAGACCTTAGAGACCAGTAAGGAAAATAACTGGGCTCAGGGGTCTGTCCTGCATCAACTGCTGCTGTGCCTCAGCAGAGAGGTGGGCATCAGCCCTCTGTCTGCTGGGGCCTGACCAGAGGGCACAGCTATAAATGATGTGCCAGGGGAAGACCTCATCTGGGGCATGAGAACAAAGCAAAGAGCATCTTGGCAGGATGCAGGACTCTAGTCAAGCTATAGGGCCCTGCTGGTGTCTGACGTCCACTCACAGCCTTATGTCCTCACAGTGACTTTGAGGAGAGGGTCCTGAGGAAGCCAGAAGCCAGAGAGTTGTGCCTAGGACAGGTAGGGTACCTGTCAGAATTCCAGCAGATATCAGGGAGCAGAGGAAAGTGGAAATGGAGTAAGTCATTCCTGCAGGAGAGATTGGGATATGGTAAGATGGGTCTGATCTCTGCCTCCAACACTTATGAGGTGTGTGACCTTAAACAAGTCATATAGCCCCTCTGGGCCTTGTGCTCTACATCTAAAAAGAGAGTGAAATACTACTATCATCAGAATCCTATACGATGGCACCATAATATGAGTCATGAAATTATTATTGCTGTTAAAGAAAAGCCCAGGGCCAGCTGCTGCTGGGTGATCTGAAGGGGTCGCATTTCTCGGTGTCAGAAAGGAAACATACGCTGCTATCTCTTGAGCTATCAATCAGCAGGTGCATGCTGAGCCTCATGCATCATCCGAAGTGTAAAAAATAAAATGGCTTTGTGTTAGGATGCTTTGGGCTGCAAAGAAGAAGATGCCTAATTGACAGTGGTTGAAGCAATGATGATATTATTTGAGCTAACAGCTGAGGCAGACTGATGGGCAGGGGGGCCTTCCAGGGTTGGTTGCACAGCTCCACAAATCAAGAATCCACTTTTTCCCCTTATCTTTTGTCTCGGCCTTCTCCAACCTGCCCTCTCAGCCAGGGCCCATACTGTGCAGGGCCTGGTGCAAGGAAAAGGGAGGGCCCATTGCTTAAAAAGCAGAAAAAAGTGCTATAAAAGTTCTAAAATGTAAAACATTTTCCATTCTTCCATATCCTCTTTCTTGACCTGTGATGGTGGGGTTTTTTTTTTGCTATTTAGTGGCATATAGGTGGTGGGGGTCCCATTCAGCCACTGGTCATGCTGGCCACTTGGGTCCTCTCCCCCCAAACACGGGACTGACATGTGATGACTTGGCTGTGCCTATAGCCTCAGGAGGTGGGGAGCAGGTGGCTGAGACCCCACTGGGGGTAGTGGGGAGGCAGGATCACGGGCACCATACCTCCAACACATGCTCCATTGTCCCATCAGATTTCACTTAACACAACATAAATTCAAAAATATAATTATTTGGAATTTTAAGACAGCGACTACAGAGCATTAACCCTGGAGCGTGGGCCCTTCAGAGTGATGGCACCGGCTGTGTGTCCTGGAAGCCAGCCTTTGCCTCCTCTCTGAACATAGCATCTTCACGTGACAGCACCCACAGATAGGAAGAAAAGGGGCTTTACCCACAGCTTCTCACCTCTCTTCAGGGAACTAAAACTCCTCAGCATCCAATGAGATGAAAGAGATACTTCTATTGTCATCTCATTGGTCTGGGCTGGGTCACATGGCTACTGACAGCCACAAAGCACTCTGGGAAAGGGAGTATCTGGATTTCTAGCTTCTGTAGGAGGAGGTAGGGAGGGAAGAAAGAGGCTGACAATAGCTGCTGTGCAGACAATCACCAGTGCAGGTCACAGGCTTACATGGGAATTGCCCTTCAAAGCTGGCTCCTGTGACCTAGATCCACTTTAAGCTGATGGATCATCAGCGGTAAGGAGTTTAGATCCAGTGACCTTCAAAGGGGTGGGGAAGACGTGGGGAACTAAATGGTCGCCAAGCAAACAGGATGCAGCAGCCTCCTGGATACAGAGCGTTTTTGTTCTCATCCCAGTCTAGGGACTAGTGGTGTTAACAACCTTCTGTAGACCAGAAAACTGAGACTCACAGTTTTAAGTAAACTGTCCTGTGCCACACACAGTAAGTGAATTAGTAGAAAGGTGAGAACGTGAACCTGTGTTTATCTAACTCTGAAGCCTTTGCCAAAGTCCTCCTATCACCTGGTATGTGTAAGGATGAGACCATTTGGGGGACTTTCCCGAGGGCTAGGGCGCGGGCAGGACTCTAAACGCAGCTCCTGTCCATTTGACTCCACACTGTCTCAATTCCTCACGGGCAGGGTGTGAGGGAATGGTTCTCCCTCAACACGTCACAGTTGGGTCAGTACTGCGGCGTTATTAAGTAAACCGAGGAAAGCTGCTTCAGGAAGGTCTCCACTTTTGCTTTTAAAAATAAAGGATGAACTGAGGATTTGAATAGTGAAATGGTGCTGACAAGAGCAATAAAGATATCCCATTAAATAGGACAACAGAGGGTGTGTTTGCTTGTATGCTTGTGGCTATGGAAGCTTTCAGGCTTCTGTGGTCTGTCTCCACCCGATGCCTTCAAAGTCTGCGCTAGCACGTTGGCCTCCATGCCAGCTCCGTAACAATGAGGCCACATGTGTTCCCACCACAAGCCTTTGCTGATGCTATCCCCCCAACTCAGAAGGCTCTCCCCATGGCAGGACCACCCCCAGCAGCCAAGTGGCATGGGGGAAGAGCAGCCTGGCAATGTGGGCCCTTGTCTTGACTCTGCCACTTCTCGGCTGCCTCACCCTGAAGAGCCACTTCGGTGTCAGCCAGAGTTTGGGGTATGCAAGCAACAGAAACCGGTCTGGCTAACTTATGCTGAGAAAGGCAAGCCCAAGAGGGTCTCAGAGTTGAAAGGGCAGGATCAGACTCAAGGGAGGTTAGGGCTGCCTGGGGGTGGAGATGGGGAGAGGGAGGGGGTCCAGGCAGCAGGAACCAGTGAGAGGGTCTCCTCAGTCCCCATCCATCCATCTCCCTGGGGCAAATCAGCCTCAGCCATTTTTAGTGCTTTTGTCCCTATGCTTGAAATAGTAACTCTGGGGATGGAGAGCTGGACACTCTAAGGGGCTGAGTCAGGTGCAGGCCCATTCCTTGGCCAGAAGATGTGGGCACCTTGATTGATAATCCCAGCAGTGACGAGGAGGCAACTCCCCTCAACAAAGTCAGGGAACTGCTATTAGAAGGGCTGGGAGCCAATGTAGGCCAGAAGAGACAAACACGCCTCCAGCACTTCCCCTTTCTGGAGGCTCAGTTTTCTCATCTGTGAAATGGAGACAGGCACCTGTCTAACCTGAGGGTGGTGCTGACCCAGTGCAGCTGTGTGGGCCTGGCACAGGGGAAAAGAGCAGCTGTTGGCATCATAGCCCACAGGGCATACCACAGTCTCAAGACCATCCTCATGTCGATGCCCATACAATGATAGGGTGATCATGCAGATGGTCATGCAGCTGGATAGGGGCTGGACATTCCGGCTGCTCATCTGAGCCCACATGGGTGATGCCGATGTGCATTCTCATTTAATCTTCACAGCCAGCCCATTTTCCAGGTGGGAACCAAGCCTTGGAGAAGCTGAATAGCTTGCTAGTGGTGAGCACTGCAGATCCAGCCCAGGTCTATGTGACTCTGAAGTTGAATGGCAGTCATAGACAGGGTCAGACCGCAAAACCAAATGGGGAGGCAGATTCCCAGGCACCCACCTGGGGACACCACATCCCTCCAGCAGAGCCTTGTGGAGGATTTCTGTGAGTTTTAGGCTCCCTGGGCCCTACAGATGGTTCTGCTTTTCCTCTGAAAGAGTATTACCTGGGTTCACTTGAAGTCATTTTTGGGGTGAATGAGGTACCAGATGCTGGCATGTGGTCTCCCCTTCACTCCTCCTGGGAGTGATGAAGCTTTAATTGTTGTTTTTCTTAAAAAATAATGGTCCTGGAGGCAGGAAGACATGTAAAATCAAAAGGAAATTACAGGCAACATGCCGACAATTCTTGGTTTCCAGATGCATGCCAGCCAAGCTCAGGAAACAGGCCCTCTCACAGATAGGGACTGCCAGAAACCCTTTTTGGCTGTGGAACCCTTCAGTGGAGAATTAGGAAGAGCTAAGCTTTCTCACCTGAGACCCATCACTGTCTCACCTGAGACCCGTCACTGTATTTAGCAGTATTTAAGAAACAATCCCTCCATCACAGCTAGTTAAGAGGAGCATCAATTATTATAGGGCAGTTTTACTAAAGCTTGGCCACATGACCTTGCTGGAAAAGGTCACCCTTTCTCAGAAAGTCTGCATTCCTTTCATTCTCAAATTAGGTACAGGTGTGTGGGAGGGCCTCAGCCATGCGTATTGAGTGGGCAGCCTACATCACTTCTCAGGACCTGCGTCCTCCTAGCAAAGATATCCGGAGTCCACTCATTTTCACAGGGCTGCGAGCTGGGAGTGAGGTTACAGACTTTTCTCATACTGAGGCCTCACCTAGAAACTCTGGGACATAGGATAATCCCTCCCTGAAACAAGTTCTCTCATGTGCTGTCTCATAACTGTGTGCGTTTCAGCAACCCATCAAATTGGGTCTGTGCAAATTGCAACTTGTAAAAGCAAAGAGAAGTTGGACATTTGAATGGAGGCCCAATCCTCTTGGGCTACAGGGTCTTGCGCCTAACCGCTTTACCAAACATTTGTTGAAGCCGGGGGACGATGTGGATGGGTTTCCAGCAAGCAAGAGATGAAGACAGACAATAGTCATACAGTGCCCAATGGTCCTGCTTACATTTTGTGGAAAGCGTCATTCATGTTATTCTGATGCATTGGTTAAATTGCATTTTATAAATGCAAAAGCAAAGTATTGATAAGAGGATTCATTCTACAGTCACAGCTGAATACCCATGCAGTCATGGTGCCAAGAGCCAGGGACAGATTGAAGAGTAAGACTAATGCAGGAGGTGAGCATGGATTCACCCACTCATTCATCCCTTCATTTCCCCAATCAACTTTAACTGAAAGGCTGCCAAGTGCCAGGCAGCATTCCAAGCCCTGGGATCCAGTGATAAGCAAGACAGACAAGATCGCTGCCCCCTCTGAGAGCTCTACTTTAGGGTGTGCGGTGCCAGGCGCAGGCAGGAGAGAGCAAATCCACAGAAGCAAATTAATGATGCCAGCCTGTGAGAAGTGCTAACAAAGAAAGCCCAAGGGTTGTGAAGTAGTAACTAGGGTTGCCTCTGGCAAGTTAAGGTACATGGATGTTACAGGAGACATGTGTAGAGAGTCTGATATTACTGGAGAAATGGGGCAAGAAATGCCTGCTAAATATAAGTGCCATTTTCTGAACACCTGTTATGTGGCAGAAGCTGCATCAGGTGGAGGACATACAACAACAACAATGAGGTAAGCATCATTGTCCTACCGTGTATATGAGGAGAACTGCGGTTCAGAAATGTGGAGTGACTTGTCCAAGGTCACACAGCAAAATGAGGTAAAGTGAGGGTAGACTCCCGACCAGCCTGTCCTAAAGGACACAGGCTGTCCAGCCTCACTGTCTCTGTAGAAGCAGTGAGACCAGAGTGGAGCCTTGAAGCATAAGTAGGTGTTTACCTGGAGAGGCAGGCAGCCGAGGGCTGGCCGGGTGAGCCAAGATCCAGGGTGTGAGGCTGCCTGGTGTGGTGTAGCAGGGAAGGGGGATCAGGCTATCCAGGGAGGGAACTGGGATTCAGCAATGGAGCCATGGAGGGTACAAAGCAAGGGAGGGCCACTGAGAGGTCCCTTCCAATCTCGGCCAACTCTGCCCATTTTCCCATGGGCCTCCAGTTCCCCAGTTGTCAGAAGGAGGCTGTAGGATGTGGTTTGCAGCACAGGCTCTGCAGTCAGGCAACGCAGCCTGGGCTCCCACCCCAGCTTCACTGGCCCCTCATTGTGAGGCCTTGGGGGAGGGACTTACCCACTCTGTGCCTTGACTGCTTCCCTCATGAAGTGGAGGTCCTGGGGGCCCAGTGAGTATTTCTTTCAAATAGACTAATTTTTAGAGCAGTTTTACATTCACAGCAAAATCAAGCAGAAAGTAGAGATTTCCCACATACCCCGTGTCCCCCCACCATGCGAGCCACCCCCACGCTCACCATCCCCACCAGAGTGGTCCATTTATTACAACCGATGGACCTACACTGACACGGCCTTATTTCCCAAACCCCATAGTGTGCATCAGGCTTCACTCTTGGTGCTGTCCATTCTGGGTCCAAATGCCACACAGAGCAGTTGCACTGCCCCGGAAGTCCACTGTGCCCCGCCGAGCCTCCCGCCTGCCCCGCGGCCCTGGCCACCTGCTATCTTTCGCTGTCTCCATAGTTCTGCCTTTCCCCCAAACCGTCACGCAGCTGGAATCCTACAGTGTCGTCTTTTCAGTCTGACTTCTTTCACTTAGTAATTTGATTTTCAGTTTCCCTTCTGTGCCTTTTTTTGGCTTTGTAGTTCATTTCTTTCCTTTTTTTTTGCACTAAATAATATTCCATTGTTCGGATGTACCACAGTTTACAGAGTTTTCAACGAGGTGATTCACAGAAAGCATTGAGAACTGTTCCTGTGCATAGGGCCACTCACTGTCCTCCGGGGCAACTGACAAGCACCCTGCGGGCCAGGATCGTTCTGAGGCAAGTGCCAGCCTCTTCAAAGGCGGGACCTCCGCTGAAGGCAGGGTCCTGAGGTTTCTAGCCGTCTCAGAGTCCCTGTTCAGCAGGGACGGGAGCTTTCGCCTCAGCTCCTGCAAAGGTGTGAGGCTGCTGGGATCACAGGATTCCTGGACTTGGTCCCCCAGAGAGGAATGACTTGAAGGGCTTGCTCACTGACCACATTCCTTGCACGCAGCTCATTTCACCAAAGAGAAAGTATTTCCACATCTCCTATGCTAATTAGCCAAACGCTCTGGAGCTGATTT
Source organism: Manis pentadactyla (assembly GCF_030020395.1). Classification (NCBI taxonomy): domain Eukaryota; kingdom Metazoa; phylum Chordata; class Mammalia; order Pholidota; family Manidae; genus Manis; species Manis pentadactyla. Next base: position 9,413,672 of record NC_080029.1, read on the forward strand.
AGCAAAAGCCTCATTTGCTCCCTGTGGAGCTCGGTTCCCCACGTTACTTCAAACACCCACCCCCGGGGTTTAGGTTAAAGGTAACCAGGGCGCCCACACTCATCAGGCAGTTTATACTGACTGGGCAGCTGTACAGATGGTCACAGATGTCAGACAGGGCTTATTATGGGATGGTCTCCCTGTGGTCTGCCGGCTCTCTCTGCCACGCCCCTCTCTTCTGGGCCTGGGAACAGCCTCGTCTCATTCCCCTGGGCTGGCCGCAAGCCCCACAGGAAGCTGACTGTGGAGGTGAGAAGGAGGGGCTAGGACTGCAGTAGGGAAGGACAGGGCGTGACAGAAAGGACACTGGCCTCAACTGGGAGTCCCAGGCTGCTCTGATTTGCTGTGTGACCTTGGATGTCCCTTCCACTCTTGAGAATCGGGCTGAGCTCTTCTCTGAACAAGGAGGCTGCGCCTGCTCGGACACCCTCCGGGGAGATGCAGTGGCTCACTGCCAGCAGGAGCATCGCCCTGGCAGGTGCAGGCCTCCGCCGGGCCCCTTCATTCCAGGGAAGCCCGTTCCGAGAAGGCAGGTCCCTCCTCTGTCCCTTTGGCTGCTCCCCAGTTCCTGCCTCTATGAGGACAAAGTGCTAGAGCCCCAACAACCAGCTCCAGGGCCTCTATCAACTCCCGCTACCCCCCCCAAAGAATCCATTCCCACCAAGACAGAGAGAAGAGAGCCCCTTCCTTCAGGGCACAGGGTTTCACTGCAGGCATCATAGTTGGGGACTTTTGAACTGGTCTGACCTACACTGAGTCCCAGTGTCACCTCTTCCTGGTGGGTGACCATGGATGTAGAGCACCCCTGAGCCCCAGGTTTTCATCCATTTAATGGAGATATCGGCACACCGATCCTAGATTTCTCATGGGTCTGGTGGGCATTCAGTTGAGATTGTGGGGGGACATGAGCTCACAACACTGTAGGCAGTGAATGTCAGGGACCGCCTGAGCCCAGCAGATATTCAGGAGACGGGATGGAGGGGAAGGTTGCTTGGGGTGGGCTGGGGCATCTTGAGCTGCCCACTACAGGACCCACGGGCTGAGCAAGCAGAAGAACGGAGAAGGATGGGCAGCCAGGTGGGAGGAGCAGGGCGAGCCAGGATGCCAGGGGGAAATGAGAATAGTGAGTTTGGAGGGCTATGCAGGGTACCTGCCTCCCAGTCTGTCCGCTGCCAAAGAAGCACCTCCATTGTTCCAGGGCTTCTCTCCTCCCTCCCTCCCTCCCTTTTCCCTTCTTTTCTTTCTACTTCCTTCACCAGATATGTATTAGTACCACCATGTCCCGGCACAGTGAACATCCACCAGCCCCTGCCTGCCCAGACTCACAAGGAAGTGGGAGAGGAAGCTACGGCATAATTCACTATGCACATACTCAGTTAGTGGGGGGAGTGTCTTGGATGGAAAGTTCCAGATGGGTAGCTGTTCTCTGTGATGGATAGGGGCACAGCAGGGGAGTTAGATGGTTTAGAAGATATGGCCATAATAATTCCTCTCATCCAGACGTGGAGTTTATTTCTTCACCTCTTGCATCTGAAGATGGCCCCATGATTTGCTTTTGTCAATGTGACACAATTAGCGAATGTGACAGAGCAGAGGCTCAAAAGGCACTCGTGCGTGGAGGCTGGCCACCTTTGGTAGCCCTTGGAATCCTGAGACCATGAGGCAGCAAGCCAAAGCTAGCCTGCTGGGGAGGCCACATGAAGGAGGGCTAAATGCCCCACCAACAGTGTGCCAACTGCCCCACACTCAAGGCCATCCTAGAACAGCTGGCCCAGCCAAGGTGCCAGCTAACTGCAGACACATGAGTGAGCCCAGGTGAGCGCACTGCAAGACACCCCAAATCGGCAACCACAGAGTCCTGAGCTAATTAACAGTGTTGTCAGTCACTACATTTTCAGGTGGTTACATAGCCAAGTGACTGATGCAACAGGAAAAGGGCTCCCAAATGAAGGAAGGTCTGAGCTAGGTCTGAGTAACCCAAAGGAATTAACCAGGGAAAGACTGAGAGAGGTTGGAGAATTCCAGGTGGGGCAGTGGGTACGTGCAGAACCCATTTCTTAGGAGGCAGAGCAGTGCTTTAATTTTTTTTAAACACTTTATTGGACAAATTGGTGAACTATCATGGAGTGAATGAACACACTTGTGTTACCAGACACATGTAGGAAACAAATGCGACCAGCTCCAGAGGTCCCTCTTATGCCCCTTCCTATCCGCCGTCCCCCTCAAGGCTGACCACCACCTGACGTCTGTCACCATATGGAAGTGCGCTTTTGAACTTCTTAGTTTTGAACTTCATAGATTGTTTTTGATCTTTGTAACATAGGAACCTGCTCCACATGCACTCTTTTGTGTCTGGCTTCTGTCTACATCATGGTTTTGAGACTCATCTGTGTTGTTCTTTTATTCTCATCGGTGAATCCCACTATGTATCCACTTTGTGCCTGATGGACATTTGGGTTATTTTGGCTACTAAGAATAAGGCTCCTCTGAATACTTTTGAACACATATTTTGAGAACTATGTGTACATTTCTGTTCAGTGTAGACTAGCAATGGAAACCCTGGGTCATGGGGTTTGCACATAAGGCAGTTCTTCCAAGGAACTGAAAGGAACTGGTGGCTTGAATGGGGGGCAGGGGGGAGCTTTAGGGGAGGAGTAGAACCTCATGGAGTGCTGTGGACACGGGAAGGAGGCTGGCTGTCATGATGAATGCAATGGACAGCCAGGGAGTGACACGCTCTAATGACATGCTAAGATCACTGTGGGGGCTGTGTGTGGAATAGGTGGGATGGGAGGTTGGAGACCATCAAGGGGGGTAAGGACACACGCAGACATGGGGGAGGAAACCTATGGGACAGATGGCAGCAGCCTGGACCAGGATGCCAGTGGAAATGGAAACAAGGAGATGATGTCTGGTCACCCAGTGCTACGTAACGCAGCTTAGTGGCTTAAAACAGCAATGCATTTTCTCCCACAATTTGGGGGGTAAATTGGGCTCCACTGGGAGGTTCCCACTGGGGTCTCTTGTGTGGTTACAGTCAGATGGCAGCTGGGGCTGGAGTCATCCAGCAGCTCAGAGAGTCCGAAGACGAGCTCTTATTCAGGATGGCTTTTCTGTTAATGCACCTGGTGCCTGGGCTGGGCTGGCTGGAGCAGCTGGGGACTGGTGGGACCTCTTTCCTTCTCTCTTCCTCTCTCCATGTGGCTAGCTTACGTTCCTTACAACAGTTTCACACTAAATGACAGCGGGCTTTCCCCCAGAGCAAATATTCTAGGAAGCCAGGACAGGAGCCTCAGTGTTTCTTATGACCCAGGCTCAGAGGTCCCACCCAGAACATCTTTCCTACCACATTCTCTCACCAAGCAGTCATTACATCTAGCTTAAGTTCAAAGGAAGGGAAATTAGACTCTACCTCTCTGTACATGTATGCCAGGAGGGAAGTGTTGATGGGCACTAGCTACCAAGGATGGTTTTGGGGAATCAGGTTAAATTTACGGGACTTGCTGCTGTCTTGGACAAATCCTTTGCCCTTTCTCCTTTGGAATCTGCATGTTAAAATCCATTTGAAAAGCATGAAACATGCATACTTTTCCAGCAGAGCCACACTAAGGGTTCTTCACAAAGATATGTTGCCTTTTGAGATGCTCAGGGGTCAGAAGGGGAAATGCCTCCCAGCATTTCACACACACAGAAGAAACCTCCTTGCAGAGGACTATGGAGAGAGTATTTTTGTTCCTGACCTAGTAGGGAAAACTTGCCTCTAGAGGTCCTGTTTCCTAGCTAAGGCCAACAATTGGCTGGACTTATTTCCCAGTATATCCCTAATGGGAATGATTCCACCTAGCATCCTGGACCAGTTGCTAAAGGTCAAAGGCTGCTGACATAGAACAGAAATCAGACTCAGTTTCTGCACAATGTATGACTTGTGTGACCTTGGGAACTTCTTTTCATCCCTAGTTTCCTCATCAATAAAGTCAGGATGATGCTAGCAAAGCGCGGTTGGCAGGATTAAATGAGATAATACAAAGTACTTGACATAATCGTTGGCAACCAGTGAGTTCTTGGTAAATGTCAGCTGCCCGGCAGACAAAAGATGCCCAGTATATGTGTAGAAATTCTCTTGTCTGTGCTGGGAATGTCAGTCAGCTGGTGGGGTGAGCCCAGGAATTGTATGTGCATCAAGCTTTGGCTTTTAAATCACCATTGTTGGAATAACCATCCCTAAAGTTTGCTTTTGATTTCAGAAATGTCTTTTTAAAGAATCATGTTTATTTCTGTGATGTGGCAGTGCCTCATCTGGGGTGTTTTCCCTCCCTCCACAATGCCCTGTCTCTTCCCACATTTTCACATTACCAGCATCTCATCATACTTTGCAGGGGAAAACATTTTTATCATCTGCTTTACTGGAAAATATACACTCCTTAAATAGTGTTCTAATGCCTGCAAGAAAAAAAAATTAGCAGAGTTGTCTCCTGGGAAGCAGCCTTTGACTATTCAAACCTGAAGAAATGAAGGGTTTTATTTGTGGAAATTGGGACATCCGGTGCAGTCTACGGAGAGAAGCAGAATTAAAAAAAAAAAAAAAAACCATCAACACCTCCACACACCAAAAAAAATATTAATAAAATCTCAGAGAATATTTTAATATTTTACACTTTAGGTAATTTCCAAGTTCAGGGCAGCTTTTCTTCTGAATGGGGTTCATTTTATTGCATAAAGGTGGTCTGAATTTTGCTGAAGACTTACTGAAGCATCTCTTCTCTATTTGCGAATCTTTGATCTCACAGCAACCCTGCCAGGTAGGGATTCTGGGTCCTATTTTACAGATGAAAGCACAAAGGCTCAGAAAGATAAGAACTTGCCTGAGGTCACACAGCTGAATCTCCACCGTCTGCCACATCCACTCACCACACTTCTTCCACTCTCTTTGCTGAGCTGGATTCCTTCTATTTCTCAGCAGTTCTCTCTGGCACCAGCCTTTGCTTCATGTCCTGCAGGATTCCTGGAAGCAGGTAGCAATCAATGGGGAGTATTAAGCCAGAAAAACTCAGAGAACAGGCAGACATGTGATATTCCTAAGGCATGGAGGAGACCTTGACTCTCTTGAGGAGCCCCGGTCTCAAAGAGTTGCTGGTTGGTGAAGTTTAAATACAATTAATTTATTCACATGTGCAGCTAACATTTATTGAGCATGCCCTAGGTACCCAGCATGGCAGTGGGCTCTGGCAATACAAAGATGAATTAGAGAGCCCTGGTTATAAATGCATTCTTTTTTTTTAAATGTTTATAACTATTTTGTTCTATTTTATTTTATTTTGATATTGTTAATGTACAATTACTTGAACAACATTATGTTTTTTAGACTCCCCCTATTATCAAGTCCCCCCCACACACCCCATTACAGTCACTGTCCATCAGCGTAGTAAGATGCTATAGAATCATTACTTGTCTTCTCTGTGCTATACTGCCTTCCCCATGTCCCCCACCCCCACCCCTACATTATGTGTGCTAATTGTAATGCTCTGTTTTCCCCCTTATCCCTCCCTTCCCACCCATCCTCCCCAGTCCCTTTCCCTTTGGTAACTGTTAGTCCATTCTTGGGTTCTGTGAGTCTGCTGCTGTTTTGTTCCTTCTGTTTTTTTCTTTGTTATCATACTCCACAGATGAGTGAAATCATTTGATACTTGTCTTTCTCTGCCTGGCTTATTTCACTGAGCATAATACCCTCTAGCTCCATCCATGTTGTTGCAAATGGTAGGATTTGTTTTCTTCCTATGGCTGAATAATATTCCATTGTGTATATGTACCACATCTTCTTTATCCATTCATCTACTGATGGACACTTAGGTTGTTTCCATTTCTTAGCTATTGTAAGTAGTGCTGCAATAAACATAGGGGTGTATATGTCTTTTTCAAACTGGGCTGCTGCATTCTTAGGGTAAATTTGTAGAAGTGGAATTCCTGGGTCAAATGGTGTTTCTATTTTTAGTTTTTTGAGGAACCTCGAAACTGCTTTCTACAATGGTTGAACTAGTTTACATTCCCACCAGCAGTGTAGGAGGGTTCCCCTTTCTCCACATCCTTGCCAACATTTGTTGTTGTTTGTCTTTTGGATGGTGGCCATCCTAACTGGCGTGAGGTGATATCTCACTGTGGTTTTAATTTGCATTTCCCTGATGATTAGCGAAGTGGGGCATCTTTTCATGTGCCTGTTGGCCATCTGAACTTCTTCTTTTGAGAAGTGTCTGTTCAGATCCTCTGCCCATTTTTTAATTGGATTATTTGCTTTTTGTTTGTTGAGGTGTGTGAGCTCTTTATATATTTTGGATGTCAACCCTTTATCAGACCTGTCATTTATGAATATATTCTCCCATACTGTAGGATGCCTTTTTGTTCTACTGATTGTATCCTTTGATGTACAGAAGCTTTTTAGTTTGATATGGTCCCACTTGTTCATTTTTGCTTTTGTTTCCCTTGCCCAGGGAGATATGTTCATGAAGAAGTTGCTCATGTTTATGTCCAAGAGATTTTTGCCTAGATTTTTTTCTAAGAGTTTTATGGTTTCATGACTTACATCAGGTCTTTGATCCATTTTGAGTTTACTTTTGTGTTCGGAGTTAGATAATAATCCAGTTTCATTCTCTTACATGTAGCTGTCCAGTTTTGCCAACACTAGTTGTTGAAGAGGCTGCCATTTCCCCATTGTATATCCATGGCTCCTTTATCATATATTAATTGACCATATATGCTTGAGTTTATATCTGGACTCTCTAGTCTGTTCCACTGGTCTATGGGTCTGTTTTTGTGCCAGTACCAAATTGTCTTGATTACTATGGCTTTGTAGTAGAGCTTGAAGTCAGGGAGCATAATTCCCCCTGCTTTATTCTTCCTTCTCAGGATTGCTTTGGCTATTTGGGGTCTTTTGTAGTTCCATATGAATTTTAGAACTATTTGCTCTAGTTCATTGAAGAATGCTATTGGTATTTTGATAGGGATTGCATTGAATCTGTAGATTGCTTTAGGAAGGATGGCCATTTTGACAGTATTAATTTTTCCTAGCTAAGAGCATGGGATGAGTTTCCATTTGTTAGTGTCCTCTTTAATTTCTCTTAAGAGTGTCTTGTAGTTTTCAGGGTATAGGTTTTTCACTTCCTTGCTTAGGCTTATTCCTAGGTATTTTATTCTTTTTGATGCAATTGTAAATGGAATTGTTTTCCTCATTTCTCTTTCTGTTAGTTCATCATTAGTGTATAGGAATGCAACAGATTTTTGTGTATTAATTTTGTATCCTGCAACTTTGCTGAATTCAGATATTAGATCTAGTAGTTTTGGAGTGGATTCTTTAGGGTTTTTTATGTACAATATCATGCCATCTGCAAACAGGGACAGTTTGAGTTCTTCCTTGCCAATCTGGATGCCTTTTATTTCTTTGTGTTGTCTGATTGCCGTGGCTAGGCCCTCCAGAACTATGTTGAATAAAAGTGGGGAGAGTGGGCATCCTTGTCTTGTTCCCGATCTTAAAGGAAAAGCTTTCAGCTTCTTGCTGTTAAGTATAATGTTGGCTGTGGGTTTGTCATATATGGCCTTTATTATGTTGAGGTACTTGCCCTCTATACCCATTTTGTTGAGGGTTTTTAATCATGAATGGATGTTGAATTTTGTCTAATGCTTTTTCAGCATCTATGGAGATGATCATGTGGTTTTTGTCCTTCTTTTTGTTGATGTAGTGGATGATGTTATGGATTTTCGAATGTTTTACCATCCATGCATCCCTGGGATGAATCCCACTTGATCATGATGGATGATCTTTTTGATATATTTTTGAATTCGGTTTGCTAATATTTTGTTGAGTATTTTTGCATCTATGTTCATCAGGGATATTGGTGTGTAATTTTCTTTTTTTGTGGTATCTTTGCCTGGTTTTGGTATTAGAGTGATGTTGGCCTCATAGAATGAGTTTGGGAGTATTCCCTCCTCTTCTACTTTTTGGAAAACTTCAAGGATGATGGGTATTAGGTCTTCACTAAATGTTTGATAAAATTCAGCAGTGAAACCATCTGGGTCCAGGGATTTTGTTCTTAGGTAGTTTTTTGATTACTGATTCAATTTCTTTGCTGGTAATTGTTCTATTCAGATTTTCTGTTTCTTCCTGGGTCAGCTTTGGAAGATTGTATTTTTCTACAAAGTTGTCCATTTCTTCTAGGTTATTCAGTTTGTTAGCATATAGTTTTTCATAGTATTCTCTCATAATTCTTTGTATTTCTGTGATGTCTGTGGTGATTTTTCCTTTCTCATTTCTGATTCTGTTTATGTGTGTAGACTCTCTTCTTTTCTTGATTAGTCTGGCTAGGGGTTTATCTATTTTGTTTATTTTCTTGAAGAACCAGCTCCTGCTTTCATTGATTCTTTCTATTGTTTTATTCTTCTCAATTTCATTTATTTTTGCTTTAATCTTTATTATGTCCCTCCTTCTACTGATTTTGGGCCTCATTTATTCTTCCTTTTCTAGTTTCATTAATTGTGGGTTTAGACTGTTCATTTGGGATTGTTCTTCTTTCCTGAGGTATGCCTATATTGCAAAATATTTCCGTTTTAGCACGGCCTTCGCTGAATCCCACAAATTTTGTGTTGTTCAATTATTGTTTTCATTTGTCTCCATATATTGCTTGATCTCTGTTTTTATTTGGCCATTGATCCATTGATTATTTAGGAGCATGTTATTAAGCCTCCATGTATTTGTGGGCTTTTTTGTTTTCTTTGTATAATTTATTTCTAGTTTCATACCTTTGTGATCTGAGAAGCTGGTTGGTATAATTTCAATCTTTCTGAATTTACTGAGGCTCTTTTTGTGGCCTAGTATATGATCTATTCTTGAAAATGTTCCATGTGCACTTGAGAAGAATGTGTATCCTGTTGCTTTTGGATGGAGTATTCTGTAGATGTTCATTAGGTCCATCTGTTCTAATACTTTGTTCAGTGTCTGTCTCTTTACTTATTTTCTGTCTGGTTGATCTGTCCTTTGGAGTGAGTGGTGTCTTGAAATCTCCTAAAATAAATGCATTGCATTCTATTTCCCCCTTTAATTCTGTTAGTATTTGTTTCACCTATGTAGGTGATCCTGTGTTGGGTGCATAATATTTAGAATGGTTATATCCTCTTTTTGGACTGACCCCTTTATCATTATGTAATGTCCTTCTTTGTCACTTGTGACTTTCTTTGAAGTCTATTTTGTCTGATACAAGTACTGCAACTCCTGCTCTTTTCTCCAGGTTAGCATGAAATATCTTTTTCCATCCCTTTACTTTCAGTCTGTGAATGTCTTTGGGTTTGAAGTGAGTTTCTTGTAGGCAACATATAGATGGGTCTTGCTTTTTAATCCATTCAGTGACTCTATGTCTTTTGATTGGTGCATTCAGACCATTTACATTACATTTAGGGTGGTTATCAACAGATATGTACTTATTGCCATTGCAGGCTTTAGATTCGTGGCTACCAAAGGTTCAAGGGTAATCCCCTTATTATCTAACAGTCTAGTTTAACTCACTTCATGTGCTATTACAAACACAACCCAAAGGTTCTTCTTTTTTGTCCCCTCCTTTTTCTTCCTTCTCCATTCTTTGTATGTTATGAATCATATTCTGTGCTCTTTGTCTATTCCTTGGGTGACATCTATTTAGCCTTAGGAATACTTCCATCTATAGGAATCCCTCCAAAATGCATCGTAGAGGTGGTTTCTGGGAGGTAAATTCTCTCAACTTTTTCTTATCTGAAAATTTTTAATCCCTCCTTCAAATTTAAATGATAACCTTGCCAGGTATAGTATTCTTGGTTCAAGGCCCTTCTGCTTCATTGCAGTAAATATATCATACAATTCCCTTCTGGCCTGTAAGGTTTCTGTTGAGAAATCTGATGATAGCCTGATGGGTTTTCCTTTGTATGTGATCTTTTTTCTCTCTCTAGCTGCTTTTTAAAGTCTGTCTTTGTCCTTGATCTCTGCCATTTTAATTATTATATATCTTGATAATGACTTCCTTGGGTCCCTTGTGTTGGGAGATCTGTGCACCTCCATGGCCTGAGAGACTATCTCCTTCCGCAGATTGGGGAAGTTTTCAGTAAATACCTCCTCAATGACACTTTCTATCCATTTTTCTCTCTCTTCTTCTTCTGGTACCCCTATAATATGAATATTGTTCCATTTGGATTGGTCACACAGTTCTCTCAATATTCTTTCATTCTTAGAGATTCTTTTTTCTCTCTGTGCCTCAGCTTCTTTGTATTCCTCTTCTCTAATTTCTATTCCATTTACTGTCTCTTCTTCTACATCTAATCTGCTTTTAAATCCCTCCATTGTATGTTTCATTTCAGACTTAAATTCGTTCCTGAGTTCTTGAATATTGTCTGTACCTCCATAAGCATGTTTATGATTTTCATTTTGAACTCTCTTTCAGGCAGACTGGTGAGTTCAGTTTCATTAGGCCCTTTTTCTGGGGTTTGTGAGATTTTGGTCTGAACCATGTTCTTTGATGTTTCATAATTCTGTGTGGTGCCCATTAGTGCCCAGAAGCTCCAGTCTCTGGAGCTGCTCAGCCCCTAGAGTGAGGCTGGGGGTCGTAGGAGAGTGGAGCTGGTGCCTTGGGGGAGGAAAGTTCTGTTTCCTGATTCCTGTCTGCGGTGCCTGTCTCCAGTGTCAGAGCCAGTGTAAGCCTCTGTCCTTTGCATCTATAACTGTTGTAGGCTGAGCCTCCTTCTGGCTGGCCTGATGCCAGTGCAGTGATTGCTGGTTTGAGAACTGGTGCCGGCAGGCTAGGAGGAAGGTGCAGCAGGCTGCGTTTCAGTGGGGGGTGGGGGGGGCCACGGAGCTGAGTAGGCAGCCACAGGGATGGGGCACCTGAAGCTCCTCAAAGTTCCCAACCAGCTGGGCAGAGCGTGCCCAGACAACCTTGTCCAACTCTCCCCTCTCTTGCACAGCAAGCTCCATGCAAACCCTGCTCCTTCAGCAGCCTTCTCGCTGCTAGGAAGCCTCTCAAGCCGCCTGCCTTTCCTTTGTCCCAGAGCAGCTGGGTGTGGATCCCCTCCTCCACAAATGTCTGCAATCTGTCCCCCAAGCAGTCCACCTGTCTGAGCTCCCCAACGTTCAGAGCACCACACAGTGTAGGTTTCTGCTCCCAAAGCAGGCCTCCAGGGATCGGTGTTCAGCAGTTCTAGGCTTCCACCCCCTCCCCTGCTCCATTTCTCTTCCTCCCGCTGGTGATCTGGGGTGGGGGAAGGGCTTGGGTCCTGCCTGATAAAGGCTTTCATATGTTACCCTGTGTTGGTGAGGTCTACTCTGTTCATGAGGTCTGCATGCAGTCTGGTTCAACCTTCTTTCTTGTTGCTGTTTCAGGGTTAGTTATAGCAATTAACTATATTTTCATACTATTTGTGGTTTTGGGAGGAATTCTCTGTCTCACCTCTCATGCCACCATCTTGAATCCTCTACAATGCATTCTTAAGTAGTTTGTAGTGAAGTGGGTGTGACAGAGATGCACAGTACTGGAAGCAGAAATATATGGACAGGTGCTGCGAAGTTCCTTAGACAGCCACCAGGTACCATCAATTCCAGCATCCCAACCGCTGGAGGATCCATTTCTACCACCTTGCAGCTTTGTCACTGAGACCAACTGTGTCTCCTGAGCTCCTGCTGTGTTTCTGGCCCCTTCTCCACACCACAACTAAAGCCACAATCTGACCCATTTTCGTCCTCCAAAGGTTCCTCTCTGCCCTGACAACAAAGTCCAAAGTCCTGGGCAGAGACCCCTCCACACAGGCAGATTTGGGGTCTTGTCCTCTGTCAGATCCCAGTGCAGAGCCAGGCCATGGGTGGGCATTCAACCAATGTTTGTGCAGCCAAACATTTACTATGCTATAATTCAGCCTTGTGACATTATAATGCGGAGCCCCTGCCCGCAGACATTCTGAGTCTTTTTGAAAACTAGTCGTTGGTTAATCAAGCCAGGATCCACTATAACCCCTTAACTGGACTGAATTTGAAATTCCTAACAGTTTTCATATGCTGATGAGCTAAGAATTTTAAACAAGGTTTTTAGAGACATGACAATACATATGTGCATGTGACTAATATCAAACTCCTAAGTGTTCATCGGGTTCATAGTGCAAATCCAGCCATATTTGGGATTGATGTGGACAGGCAAGAGGACAGGAGAGTCTGGGCTTACCAGTGACCCTGGGCAGTTATCTAAGCAGCTTCATGCCCCATCTACAAATGATCCCCTCCATTTCTGGCCTTAGGAGGTCACTGTGAAGAGCAGATGAGCACCGGCTAAAGCACGGGCTGTCCAGACCCGAAAGGGCTGTGCACACGTAAGGGGTCATGGTGGTGATCAGAGAAGGCGGCTTCCCACTGCCTGAGGTCCCCAGCACATTCCTCCCCTGGAAGTGGCTGGGGGTACACGGGAGCTATCTTTGTTGTTCCTATTCTTACCCAAAGGGGGTCTAGGATGTGGAGATAAATAATCCACCCAGATTATCTGCCTGAAGTCATCCTCCCCATAAGCAGAGGCAGGAAGAGCACCAGGCCAGATAGTTTTAGAAATCCTTCCGTGGGAGGGATGTTGGATTCCATGGTCTCTGAGGTCCAGTCCAGGGATTCTTTGTGATTCTCTGACTCCATGTCCTTTCCCTTGGCAGAAGTCAGTGTTAAACAATGATAAAGATTCTAGCAGAATTGGGCAATTTCTAGAAAATCCATTTCTGGAAACTCCCGGGAAGCCAAGCCTTTAGGCAGAGGACTTTTCCTTCCCCAAAAATGAAAGGGCAAAATAAAAGTAGTACTGTTATTTCATACAAGAGGGCAAATAACCTAAAACCCCCAAGAGGTCACATGACTGTTTCAGCCAGAACTCCAGACCCAGGAGGCTGCGTACACCTGAGGAAGGGATGTATCACAGTGTGGTCCTTGCCTGGTGCCCAGCATCATGAACTTCACCCATTGCCAAATGCAAACATTTTGTGATCGCCTTTCCAGAAGTTGTCTTGGGCCCAGGACCATGCAAGCCAACTGTTCGTCATTTGGTCCTTGCCTTCTGAGTTCAGCCCTGTGAGAGTCACTGACTCACTCACTCACTCACTCAGCAATGAGACTTCTCTCTGAGCCTGTGCTAGATGATCAGATAGGGAAATTAATGGGGTACAGCCCTGTTCTCAAGTACTTCACAATTAATGGCAGTGAGGTGGGGGGACCATCAAGTAAGCATAATTATAATGTAAGGTGAAAACAGGAGGGCTGGTTCACAGGATATTATGAGATTGTAATAATATTACAGGAGTTGTATAAGAGTCACTCAGCTGGGCTTAGGGGTTTTGGAGAAGGTTCCTTTGGGGAAGACATGACTGAGCCGGAGAATACTAGGTAAAGAGGAAGTGCAGGCAGCAGGGGAGGTGAAGGGCATTTCAAAGGGAACAGAATGAGCAAAGGCCTGGAGGTACTGGGGTGTGGCCAGGACCTGCAGCAGTTCAAAAAGTGTAAAACCAGGACTAATAGGCAAGGAGGTGGCACAAGGACCAATCAGGGAGGACCAGAGGCACTGAAGGGAAAAGGCATGATAATGATGCATTAGTTCAGTGAATATTCAAGTACATGTTAGGGGCCAGCCTCACTCTGACTGCTGGATCAGGCTCCCATTCCATCTTGAAAAACCACCTAAAATTCTCTTTCCACCTTGATGCAAAGAAAAGAAGTTCTTAAGGCTTGGGGCCAACACCTGGTATACAGTTGATGCTCAGTCCATGTTGGTCGTGGCTCCTCCCTGCCAGGGAGTTGTTACTGCCTGTACAATGTTCCCCAAATGACACAGCACTCCATTCACAGGAACTGTTATCTTTGTATGGTGAAAAATGGCCCATCCTGCAGCCCACACCTCATTGTTTAAAGCCTTCTGTTCCCTGAGATGGGCCTTTTGATAGAAAGGAAGGCCAATTCTCTGGCTCTTGGCTTTGGAAAGAAAATGACTTTCAGCCCAACTTCGTCCCATAGCAATTACAGAAAATAAATTGAAATGTAAAGACAGGAGATGGCTAGCAGATGAGGCAAAATTAGGTGCTGCTCGGCTACCAGCACCATGCTCTGTAGGGCAGAGGAGCAGACCCTGCTCCCTGGAATGTGAAATGACCCCGCGCTTTGGAATCAAAATCGGGGGAAGGCAGCTGCTGCCTGGAGCCCAGGGGCATGCATGCAGGCACCCATGAGCCCCCACTGCCTCCACGGGGCCTTCATCAGGCGCCCAGACCTGCAGATGAGGAGAGCTGGGGCAGGCTGGGGACTCCTGGAAAAGACCTTTGAGAGGTTTAAAAAGAACTTGTTGGTTTTCTGCCTGACTGTAAAAAATATGTGCTCATGCTGGGAAACCTGGCAAACAGACAGCAAGGAGAAAGAAAAAGCAATCTAGCGCTCCGCGCCTGGATATTATATTCCTGGTCATCTTCTGTATAAACTTCCCCACTGAAGTGTCAGTGCACGCAGGCAGCCAGCTCCTGTCCCTGGCTGCCCCGTACAGAAGAGGGCAGGGCCCAGGAAGCCACACAGGCCATGTCCCCACTGACCCTAGGCTCCCAGGTCAGTCCTCAGAGAATTCCCCTGACCCCTATCCCCAACCCAGGTACTTACCCCATGTGGATTTCTCTTTTCTGGAACTCTCTTCCATCTGTATTTTGTTTCCTTGTTGGTTGGCTGTTCCCCCACCTCTACCAGGAATCTACCCAAGGCTGGAGTCACCTTAAGGCCCTGCCTCAAGGGCATGGGATCTGTTCACCTGTGGGGGCTCCACAGTGATTGGTTATTTAGGGAGTGGCCCATCCTTGGGGGTTTCTAGTATTTCAGTAGTATGAACATAGCAAGGATAAATACAGCCCATGTTTAAACGCTGGGAGCCCTGCCCCTTTTTTTTTTTCTCTTAAAATATTCTGTACATAAAGGACTTTGTGTGTGTTCTGAAAGGGTCAGAATACTGAGCTGGAGGTCTCCTTCCCTCATTCACTTGGTAGCCTGGGGAAAATTCCAAGAGTCTGGGATCTCACTTTTTCTGTGTTTGTAAAACCAGTAACTCTGCCTGACGTTTGAATTATGAGCCCCAAACAAGATCCCGGAACTTAAGAGAGTCAGACGCCTATACTCCACAGGGTACCGGGCAGGCAGACTGCTCCTCCCTCCTTCCGGAACCTGGGGTCATCCATCTCTGGATGGGATTCCCTGGAAAAGGTTTCCAACATCCAAACCCAGGAAAGGGGGTCCTTCTCGCCACGGCCCCGAGTTTAGACAGAGAACTCCCCCTAACACCATACCCACACTCACCGCTCCCCTACCCAGGCCCTCGCAGCCGCGCTCCCGGGAGGTGCCTGCAGGGCGGGTGGGCACGGCCCGGACCCCTTGCCCTGAGCCAGGCTGCCTCTCAGAAATGCGGGGACAGGGGACCTGCGGTGGAGGGGTGAAGGTCGGGGTCGTACTCGGGACTGGGGGCGGGGGGAGGCGAGCCCTCCCGGACCAGGCACTGGCACCCGCGGGCTCACCCCCTGTTTGCGTCACTCGGCCCGCCTCCCCCTGAGACATCACAATCTGGGGGCCGGGACCCCGCGGCCTCATCATCGCCGGTTTGCTACCAAACAATCCAACCAACAAACACCCCGGAAAAAAAAAAAAAAGAAACGGGCCTGAGCTCCCTCCTCCGCCCCGCCCCTCGCCCCCCGGACCCCCGCCCCGCACAGGGGAGTGAGCGCCAGCCGGGCGCCCCGCACCCGCGCCCGCCAGCTGCCCGCCCGCGGCGGGGGCGGCACGACCGCGCGCCCGCCCCGCCCGCGCCCCGCCCGCGCCCGCGCCGCTCCGGCTCCGCGGCGCCCTCGCCGGGTGCGTGCCGCTCGCACGCCCGCCCGCCAGGCTCTCCGGCCCGCCGCCCGCGCCCGGCCCCGGCGCCCCGGCCCAACCGCCCGCGCTTCATGGCTGCGCACGAATGGGACTGGTTCCAACGCGAGGAGCTCATCGGACAGATCAGCGACATCCGAGTCCAGAACCTGCAAGGTAGGGCGCCCCAGCCTCCCCAGAAAGGAGCGCCAGCTCGGGCTGACCCCGGGCGCCCGGGAGCCGCCCCCACCCCGGCAGCTCCGGCCCGCGCCGCCCCCTGCCGGGTCCCGACCCAGCCCCCCCAAACCCCAGCGCTTCCGGCGGGGCCGGTTCACAGTTGTCCAGGAGGTGGGACGGCACACGTGTGTATCGGTGGTCCTGTTTTCTTTGGGGGAATGTCACGACGCTCCCTCCAGCCGCAGCTGCGAGTTTGGAGAAGTTTGTAGTGTGGGCTCAGGGGGGCAGTGGTCCAGGTCAGGGAGAGGAAGAGAAAGTGCGGTTACGTGCGTGTGAGTTCGCACACTTCCTAAGTACTCTGAGGCTAGGGGGATTGAATGGGGAGCGGCGCCTCTGGGTGGCTGGGGAGAAGGGGGCCAGGGGCGCGGATCCGTGGGGTCAGGCAGGCAGCAGCCAAGACCGGCCCTTTCCCCCGGAATGCCGGGGTCACTGGGGAGGGGGCGAGGGGCCCCTGGGCAGCGGACGCCTGGACCAGAGTCTGTCTTCTTGAGAGGAGGTGAAAGAAACTCTATGGCTAGCGCGTCGGACAAGGGCTCGGGAGTGGCCCTCGCCACCGATGAAGTCCATTTATCTTTCAAGAGCGTCTTCAGTGTGAACATTTAGAGAACACAAAAATATTTAAAGGGAAAAAGCCACCCACAATCACCTCCTAACCCACCCACCCAAAGAAGGCTGCTTTTCCTGGAGGTGTGTTTCCAGTCTGTTTCTTTACATCCGTGGCTTTGCCCAACTGGACAGAGTTCCACTTCCGGCCTCTCTTCACACGCAGAGACCTGGGCAGGGAGGGTTCTTCAGGCTCTTCCCCTGCAGGTTTGGGTCTCTTGGCGATTCCTAGGTTGGGGCGGCTCAGAGAGAAAGAGAGGGCTGGACAGATTGTGACGGGGCTGTGGGTGCCTCCACCCGCAGCAGGTGCTGTGCCCTCCCCGCTGGAGGGCTGGGTGCCCCAGGTACGGGGTGCAGTCTGGGGGTGGCTGAGTGCTCAGGTTTAAACATTACACCTGCGAGAGTGTTTCCTGGAGCCCACATGGCCCTGCTCCACCCCTTGGCTGAGCAAGGACAGTGGAGGCAGAGGTGACCTGAAGTGGTGGGGTTGCCCCGTGCAGTGGACACCAGAAACTGAGTTTTCTGTGGGCTCCCTGATCAGGCTGTGATTTATGTAAGAGGAGGAGTGGGCTGGCGATGTTAAAAACGATCCCTTTTGATAATAAGCCTTGTGCCTGGATCCTGTGGCCCAAGAGTGGACATCCTATTTTCCTGTTTGGGGGTGGGCATTAGTATCTTCTGCTGAAATGGCATCTGCTTTGTGCTGTCAGGGCATATGTGTGTATGCGTCTGTGTCTTAGGCAATCAGTGGGTGTTTAATATGTACTGATCAATTCTTTGTGCAAAAATTTCCTGTATTCCTTCAGGATCAGCTCCCAATGCAAGGAGATCAACTTTGTGAAGGGATGCTCAACAATATGAGGAGTTACTTATACCTAGAACTGTGAGAGAAGGCTTCACTACATGGGGACAATTTGAGATGGGTCATGAGGGTTGGGTCGGAGTTCACTGAGTGGGTTTCTCACTCTCAGCTCACAGTGAACTTTCCTTACTTTTAGGCAATGCCAATTAAAAGTTGAGATCAATGGGCTTTGCTGTTTAAAAAAACTTTTAAGTTTATATGTTATTATGTATATCTCTTATGTGTGATCATATATGTATATAAAAGTGCATAAATCTGAAATATAAGCCCCCAAAACTTTTAGGTATGATATACCCATGTAACCACCACCCAGATCAAGATGTAGAAGATTTCCAGAGGGGTCATCTCCCTTCCCAGTCAGTAATTTTTCCCCACCCCCCACCCACACAAGGCAACTACTCTTCTGGTCTTTATTACTGTAGTTTTGCCTCTAGAATTTCATGTAAAAATGAATCATACAGTACACAATCCTTTAAAATGGGCTTTTTTCTCCACATTATGTTGGTGCAGTTCAGCCCTGTCCTTGCTTATCAGTAGTTCCTATTTTATTTTATTTTTTTAGTTTTATGAAACTATGCTATTATAATTTGCATATCATAAAATTCACCTGTTTTAAGTTTATAATCTAATAATTTTTAGTACATCTAGAGAGTTGTGGAAACATCAAGTTTTGCGACACTTTCATTATTTAGAAAAGATGGCTAGTGCACAACATGTGCATCAATATCAGCTCCCAGACGCAGACCCAGGCAACACGTAGTTCCTTGTTACTGCTGAGGACTGTCCCGTCATATGAATTCCAAGGTGTCACTGGTGAGGGACAGTTAGGTTGTTTGCAGTTCAGGGCTATGCAAATGAAAGAAGCTGTTAGTCCTTGGGGGACCTTAATGCTGAGGAGTTGCTGGTTCCTGGCTTTGCTGCTCTGCCGAGAACCACTGAGAAGAGGTGGGAGAGGAGGTGGGGGTGAGGTAAGAATCAATCTTCTTTCTCCATTTTTTCCTGTGGCTTCCCAGTCTCTTGACCGAATGCTTACAAGACATTTTTTCTCCTTGTCTTTGTGCTACTCAGGAAGTCTCAACCGAAGAGCCAAGTCCAGAAGGCTCTCCTCGCCATGCTTAGGGCATCTGCCCAAACTGGCTGGTGGGTTTCAGCCAGCCCTGGATGTGTCAGGAGGACCAGCTGGTGGGCCACAGGCGGGGGCTCATTCATCTGAACTTAGTGCGGGTGGTAGGCAAGGGAGGCAGGAGCCGTGCAGACAGAAGGGTTGTTTTTAAGCCATTTGCTTAAAGCACAGGTAGTCACAGTTGTCGTGGTGATGGGAGGCTGGGTACAGTGGGATTTCATGAATCTGTAATCCTAGGGACTAAGGAAGATTCTGTGCTTCCATCTGCAGGCGGCAGCTACTGCCTTGGTCAGGCGGCCCTGATTCTTTTCTGAAAGCTTTGACTCTGGTGGCCGGGGGCTTCTGGGGTCATTCATCGGGATATTGCATTTCAGGGGGGAATGGTTTGGTAACATCCCTATATCCTTACATCTTTGTATACATTTAAGGTGACTTGGAGGTATGTTGGCTTCTAAAGGTATCTTGCTCATCTGAAGCCTTTGGCTATGGCCCTAGACTGTGGAATTTTGGAATCCACATAGATATGATTGTAATGTCGCCAGGTCATCCCCACAGAACTTTGGAATGAAGACTTCCTGGCCTGTCTGTGGCCGTTGGGGTGAGCTGGGCAGAGAGCAGGGCCCCTCCCAGGAGGTCTATCTGTCACTCAACCTGCTGTCCTGACATGTGGGCCGAGGAAGTCCATATTCACTTTGAAGGCTCCTAAAAGTGTTTGTAAGTGAAGGACTCTCTGGCAGAGAGCATGGGTGCCCCTCGGACAAAGGCTGCCTGTGCCACCGTCACAGGGTCCCTTGGAGGGAAATGGGGGGTGGCCCAAGCTGTTAACCTTTCTGGAGAGGAGAAAATGGAATTGCAGGATGTTGGTGGCCTCCACCTGGTGGTCCTGCTTCTTTGAAGCCATGTGGGGTAGAATTGAGGTTAGAGGCAGCCTGGTTAACAGTCTGTGCCTTACTCAGCCAGGCTGTGGGCAGCCAGGGCTCAGACGCTTTGCCGATGACAAGGCTGCTTTGGCAGCCCCCTCTCCCTCCTTGACTTGTCCTCAGGGTCCAGCTGAACGCACCACCAGTTCTGGGGGCAGCTGACGCTTGGTCAAAGGGGTGTCTGGCCAGAATTTGGAAGACACTCCAGTTCTTGTAGGAAGCCTCCAGAACCCCCTAAAATTCACAGCACTTTTCTGTTCAGTTTAGCAAACCTGTGCCAAGCACATAACATCACACAGACAGCCAGGAAGGCAAAGTTGGTTCTTGTCCCTGCCTTAAGGAGTGTGAAGCCAACACGGGCACCCAGCCAGACTGAAGCTTGGATTTTCTGGCAGCACAGACATCAGCTCAGTTTGGGGCTGTCTCCTGTTGCTCTGGTACCTGTTGGGTCCAATGCTATGGAGCTCGACCTCATTGTTTCAGAGCAGCGTGGCTGAGACCTGGCATCCAGAGTTGGGAGGAGACGAAGTTAGGTGAGGCTGGGCAGACACAGGCTGTTCTCAGTGCCACCATGGGGGAGCCAGGTGGGGCATCCATTGCTGCCACCTGGGCCCTGCAGGTGGGGTTCCCTAAGCAGCATCCCGTCCCTACCTCAGTGCCCCCCTCAATCAGAATTTGTTGGGAGGCAGCACTGCCAAGGTCAGCAAACAGGAACAGCAATTTGGGACACTTGGAATTGACAGCCAAGCAGAGGCAGTAACAGATCAGCCCATGTGGCAGGCATGTGCCAGGCATGGCACTAGCTGCTGCTTTCGGTGTTTCCCAAACCCGTGGGGTAGGTGCTTCTCTCAGAAGTGGAGAGGTGAAATGACTTGCCCGAGGTCGTGGAGTTGCAGGTGGAGCTGAGATTTGAACCCAGGTCAGACTAAGCCCACACATCCCAGCAGGCTCGCTCTGTGAATCATGCGATAGCTCATAGGGAAGGGAGCTGGTAGCCTTGAGTCTGGGAGCTAAAAGGCCTCTCAGAGGAGGGCGTTGGAATGGGACCTTGAGGGTAGAGCGGCAACTTGACCATTGGAACCCTCCATTGCCAGCATAGAAGGAAGGAAAGTCACTGGGTCAGCCTGCACGCTGGCTGGGGGGCAGGACAGGGCCTGCAGGGCTAAAAAGGTCAGCCCTTGCTGTGATACCCACTTCCTCCTCTCATTCCACTGACTCCATGCCTGTAGTGATCTCATTATGGCTCTGGGCCTTATGTCACCTCCTCCAATCTGCCTACCACCCAACACATGTCCCTGCTAATCCCTTCATCAGGTCTCAACCTATGGGCTCAGGGTGGCTCCTTGGTCCTTGTGGTGAATAGCATCATTGTCCATGATTGCTGGGATGTGAAAAGGTTGGGCTGTGCAGGCTTACAGGGTCAAGTCCAAGCCCCTTAGCCTGGTGTGCAAGGCCCTCTGTGGTCCAGCTCACAATGCCACACCAGCTTCCCCTCCCCAACTACCCACCTGCTCCCAGCCCTGGGCACCCTCCCTTCCGGTTCTGTTCTCCATACCTCTAGACCTCCTGTGTGTACAGCGGTGAGGTCCTGTGTGTCACTGTGGTCAGAGTTACCCAGCACCCAGAGAAGAAAAGGAGCCAAGGAGGAATTTTTCCTGCTTCCGCCTCCCCTGGCTCTTGGCAGGCACAGCAAGTACGCTGGAGATTTCTCTAGAAGAACTGAAGAAAATCAAATGCAGAGGTTTCCTGTCATCCAGGAGCTTGCTGCCCATGAGGGCCCTGGCCCAGGGCTGTGTGCTTGGTTCTAAAGAATGAATCATAATGTAGAACACTTATTTTAGGCCCCCAGCTGGAGTCAGGCCACAGGCTTTGAGTTAACTCTGGATTTTGCAGGCAAAAGGCCACGTTCTAGTCCCGGCTCCATCCCTAACTCAGGGTGTGGATTCTTCTGGGGGGCTTTTCCAGGTGGAGCATTTTATGCAGCCAGGAAAGCCACAGCCAGGTCCCAGAGGCTGAGGCCTGGGTCTAGGTCCTGGTTTTGTTACAGACCCTGGGAAATCTCTTCCCCTGGCTGTGCCTCAGTTTCCTCATCTGAAGGATGAGAAGGCTGCACTATCGGGTACAAATGGGCCCCCGGGAAGGTGGTTTGAGGAGTGATGGGGCCTGGGGGGGGCATGCCCAGCGAAGCCATCTGTGTTCCAGTCCCTGGCACACTCAGTGGGCAGCTGTGGGACTCTGGGCACTGCTGTGCACAACTGCCTGCGTTCCTGGTTTCTTTTCACTGTCAGCTGCTGAGACTCACTCCCACTAAGGGTCCTGTGTAGAACAGGTTGCAATTCATAAGCTTTGTTGTAAAAGCACGCAGTAAATGCATATTCTTAGTTTATTCTTGGCTGATGAATTACAGTCTCTGTGAAAGGCTGGGAAAGGTCTGGGACACCTGCTTTGAACTAGCCGGGCCAGTTCAAGGTGCCCAGAGAGGTTTAGTGACCCGGTCACAGTTACAGCAAACACAGGGCTCCTGCGTTTACCCATGTCCATTTGCACCAAGGAACAGAAGTGGTCAGGGGCCGGGTAAAATGGAATCCCGTCACGTAAACAATTTGTCAGTAGTAGGGTGGCCTGCAGTCCAGTTGGCTGCAGACATAGGAAGAGTTTTTGCCACAGAATCACTTGCTAGTGGCCCTGTCTGGTGGTTGGCCTTGATGCCGTCAGAGCAGCCCAGGGGCCAGGCAGTCAGGGGCAGAAGGAACTTGTGACCAGATCTAGGGCTCTGGGGAAACAGCCCTTTGCTGAAGGCGCCCCGATTGCATTAACTGCCCTCCCTGACCAGTGGGACACTGTGGCATTTAATTTTTGACTGGAACAGCTGAACACTGGGCAGAGTCCTGCCCAGCCAGCCGACGCCTGCCCTGCTCAGAGAGGAAGAGAGAAAAATAAAGTAATTGTCTTTTTAGTGGTTGAACCATTAAAAGTGAACTCCCTGTTCCCATAGAAATCTTTTCTTATTTCCCCCACCCCCTCCCCGCACTTTTTTTTCTTTAACAGTGGTAGATGGCATCAGTCACCAAAGAAATTAAGCCAGCATCAAAAATCGACAAGTGTAACTTAACAAAAATCTCTTGATGTTTTTTTTCCCTCACTAGTCTGTCTCCTTTTCTTTCATTAGTTATTTTCTATCAGATCGGGGATTGGCAAAGTATGGTTTGCAGGCCAAACCCGGCTTGCTGCCTGTTTTTGTGAAAAAGGTTTTATTGGAACACTGCCATGCCCATTCATTTGCATATTGTCCGAGGCTGCCTTTGCACTACAGTGGCAACTGAGTAGTTGTGAGAGGGAAGTACCCACAAAACCCAAAAGATTTGCTCCCTGGCTCCTTCGGAATGTGGGAATCCAGAGAGCTTCCTGTAGGAGGGCAGGATCCTTATTTTCTAGACCCAGACCCAGGGCACACGACAAATAGGAGAGTCTGAGATGACAATGTCAGCGAATGCTTGTGCATGTATAATGGCCCAGCCTTACTTTCAGAGGACTGGCACGTGCCGGTGGTGGGTTCTGGACCTGCTTCAGAAATGCACTTGGCCCCCAGAAGCCTGGCCATTTGGTTCTGCCATATGCCAGGAGCTGGCATGGAGGGGGTTGGGACGCTCCAGGAGTCCCCAGTACATGGAGGACACAGGCATTGTGAGGCTGAGGGCAGCATGTTAGGACTGAAGGTGTTTAAGGTGGGGGTTGCAGGGGTCTGGGAGGGAGGGGAGGCTGTATCCAGCCTTGGGGTGGGTCTGGGGTGGGAAGGCAGGGGAAAATCTGCAACCAGCAAGGCAGGCAGTGTGAAACCAGGGACGCTGGGGGAGGCAGTAGGCTCTTCGGCAGGACTGTGGCCTGGGTTGGGGTCATGGGGGTGCAGGGGGATGGGTCCCAGAAGTAGCCTGTCAGTGGACATTCTCCTCTCTTCTTGCCCTTCTTGAGTGCCATAAATAGCTTCTGCTTGAAGGTCAGTCTGAAGCCCCTGAGAACCAGGAAAGGCAGGGAGGAGGTGGGGAATTTGCAAAAGTCCTGGAGTCATTTTGGTGTCAACCAGCAGGACCTTTGGCTCCTGCAGCACTGGGGATCTCACTGGAAGGACCACTGGGACTCCAGTAATGTTATGCCCCAGTCCTGCTTCCCTGTCCTGGGGTGGAGCTCTCTATGCAGGCAGGAGCCTTTGGGATATTTATATCCCTCTCCTCTTTTAAACTATTTTTAATCATCTATGGGATGACATACTTAAAAAGCAGCATTCTGAGGCCTTCTGGCTGGAACTGGGGCGGTGGGTGGGGAGGGGGCCCGGGGATGACCTGTCAGTTTGGTGGTGAAATACCTTGGCCCTCAAGTGGTATCCTCTGTTGGCCCCTCCTCACCTCCTTTGTCCATCAGTCCTGGCCCCGGTTTCTCTCTCATCTAGGCCTTTCCGTTCTCGCCTGCTTTTGAGACCACTGTTCTCCTGCCTTCAGGGCGTCCAATCCCACTGCAGCCGTGTAACCAGAGAGCTTTCTCTTCCGTGTCCCTCTTCTGCCCGGATTCCTCCCTGCCTCCCCTGCTGCCCGGCTGTGCTCCGGCCCCCACTGCTTCTGTCCTTCCTGGAATGAACCAGACCCAGGTGCACCCAGGCGTCACCATGCCCTTTCTTGCCCCTGTACCTTTGTCTGCTCTGCTCCTCCTGCAGAGACTGATCATGACGGTGCCTTAGCAACCTCCCTGACCCCCACCTCACTGGCCTGGGTGGAATTCCCAGCCTCCTGCTCTGGACTGCCTGGGGCCCACCCCTGACAAGGGTGCGTACAGCTCCGTCCTGTGCACCTTTCTTCCCCTAACGTGGAGTATGTCTTCTGCCCTGTTTGCCAAATCGTGGTAGGCTGTATAATGGCCTTCCAGACATGTCCATACCCTAATCCCTAGAACCTGGGAATATGATGCCTTACTTGGTAAAAAAAGGACTTTGCAGATGTGCTTAAGTGGAGGATCTTGAGATGGGAGACGAGCCTGGGTGACCCAGGTGGGTCCAGTTAATCACAAGCATCTTTAAAGAGGGAGGCAGGAGGGAGTGGGGTGTAGAGAGGAGGTATCGTGGTGATGCCATTGCTGGAAGTGGCCATGAGCCAAGGCCCGCAGGCAGCCGCTGGGACTGGGAAAGAGAAGGAATGGGTTTTCCCCCGGAGTTTCCAGAATGAACGTGTTTCCTGCTGATGACTTTGGTTTATAGCCTGTCAATCCCATTTCAGACTTCTCACCTCCAGAATTGGAAGATGTTAATTTTGTGTTGTCTTAAGCCTCTAAATATGTGGTAATTTGTCCCAGAAGCAACAGGGAACTCTTGCACAAATGAAGTACCAGTGGCTGGCTGGGAGAGACGCATCTGGGAGGCATTTGCACATCTGGAATACCCTTTAGGTTTCCATGGGAGTTTGATGGACACTGGGGTGGTGGGTTCAAGTCGGAACTTGGAGTGCAGAGACCTGGGTTCTGGTCACCGGGCTGCTACCACTTGGCTGTGGAACCTGGGGAGGCTGCCTGACAAAAGGCAGAACAGGACTTGAGGGGACAGGAGGGGACCTGCCTAAGCCTCCAGAGACTTCACCCAGGAGTCCAGATGCAGTGCTGGTGTGATCTGAGAAGAACCAGGGGACAGGGTCACGGGGCCCAGGCTGTGCTCTTTGGCTCTGACAGTGTGGACAGCTGCGGCATGAGGAGGGTGATACGCTGGTCTGTGGACCCTGGCATTTCACATGCTCTGGAAGCGGTAACATCTCCATTCTAATCCTTGTGTTCTTTTAGAATTGAGATATGGTAGCTCTGGAAATGCCATTACCCTGGAGCAAGTCAAGTCCTGGATTTTCGGATAAACAATCTTCTATTTCATGTAAAATATTAGTCTATTAGAATTGAGCTATCATTATGATAATGGCTTATAGTCAGTTCCTGACTTTTGGTAACATTACGTCAAGGGCTAAAGGTCCAAGGCTAGACGTCCAAATTATGAGGAACTTGAATTCCTGGAGAATGGGAGAAAAAGCCTAATCATACCTCACTTTGGGCAGAGTGCAAAGACACCATGCTTTACTACTTTCATTTCATTCACTTCCCGAACCTCCCCTCCCTTCTTAGCTGAAGGTCAACCCATAACCTTCATTGCTCTGGTTCCACTGTCTCCATGGTATTAGGTTTATGAAACTCTTAGTAATCACTGATAATGACAGATTTTTTCCCATTTCTACTTATTTTCATGAAATAAGCATGAAATGCAATCACATGTTCCAGTCATTTCCCAAATAAGATGGCAGTGTAGTTAGTTAAAGGGCTTCCCTGTGCTGTACCCTTCTCTTTCAGGCTGACTCGAGTTAGAGAAGATAATTTGGGGTATTGTTGTAAAATGTGTAATATAGAGTGCAGGTTGTGTAGAAATCAGTTAGGTCAGGGCCTTTCATAATTGGCTATAGAACACTGATGTCATGATTAGGGGGACTGTCGGGGAATGGGAAATGACCGCTTACTGGGCACTGTACCATGTCTTTCCAATAACCCCTGTGGTGGGCATTACTATCTAACCCTGAAAACTTAAGGTTGAGCAAGTGCGTCATGAATGTCAAGCTACTGAGCTAAAAAGTGGTAAAACCAAGAATCAGAACTAAGCCTGGGAAGAGGGAGTAAGATGGGGACGGGGATATGAAGACGGGGGCTGATGGGACTTGAACTTGGCAGGTGGGGCTTGGTGAGCACTAGGTCAGGTCCCAGACAACTGTGGAAAGAGCAGTTGGCCTAGAAGTGGCCAGGCTAAAGGCTGTTGGGCAACAAGTCACCCAGCCTTGGGTAATGAGCCTTATCAGAGCAGTCAGTGACAGCTCTTTATAGTCACATACATACCAGGGTCCTTGCAGTGTTACAAAATAAAGTCTAAATTACTTGTGATTTCAAACTAGTGACTCCCAGGGGCAGGTCTGAGAAGAGTGGGGGCAAGGATCCGTTTTGAGAAACTGACATGGTAAAATCCCTGTGACCTTGAACAGTGGCAGAAGTGAATGCAGGCAACCTTGGGAAACCATCCTGTCATCCTCCTACTGGGTCGTATCCTAACAATGGCAGATTATAAAGCCCTGTCATCTCCATTATGTCACCTAATTCTTCCATAACCCTCTGAGGTTGGTGGTGTATCCCCACTCTACGGATGAAGACCCTAAGGTTCAGAGGAGTTCAGGAACTTTGCCCTGTCTCACAGCTCGTAAGCACCATATTCCAGGTTTCATTTCACACCCTGGTATCTGACACTTCCTCTGGCCCTCCATACCCACCGGCACTTGCTGGAGGCTGGTCTGCACTAAGTATTCACTTTCCCTTCATATACACTTGGGACTGTGTGGAGTTGTCCCTCTGAGAGACGGTCTGGCCTTTGAGCTTGACTCTGGTCTAAAAACAAAATGTGATACCTTCCCAATCAAAGCTGAGAGCCTCAGGCCTAGTGGCTGGGTGTGGGCAGGCCTGGGTGATGATCTATTGCGTTCCCAGAAGTGCTGTGGGTGAAATGGTATGTGATGGTTTCCCTGTGGGAGGATGAGGGGGACAAGGTGCCATGGGACTAGTGGTGGGCTAACAGAGGAAGAGGCCTGGAATCAGACAAGCGTACCCCTTGGTAGGTTATGACACCCCGGGGTTGTCCGCTATGCTTGGGCCTGTTGTTAGTGATAGCTCGTTTACAGTTGGTTTGCCCTGGTAGACCAGAAGCCTCATTACGCTGGGCCCTGGGCCCTGGCCTGTCCGCTGCTCTGTCCCCTGGCCTAGCCCCCTATCCTAGGCTCAGTGTGTGCTCAGCTCATATTTGTTAAATATATGAAGGCAGACTCAAAGGGAAGGTGTAGGTTCTGAGGTCTGGCAGACTGGATTTTTAGTTTTAGCTTCTTTTCAGTATTGACTAGCTGTAGATACCCCATGTCCCCATCCATGTCTGTTTCCCCTTCCCTTGCCTTTTCCAAGTCAAACATGTCAGTAGTTCTCCAAGGTTTGTGTGAAAAATAGTGGTTGCCCCTATTGCCCCTTTTCCCAGAGGTATTTTCCAAATAACATGCATGTATTACTTCATCTCAGTTTTTTGGTTCTAGGCTCCAATTTCTTACTATGGAAGGTAAGGACATAAGTTTCTTTTTTACTTTTAAACACAGTTTTTCCTGTCCTTCCGACTTCCTGATATACTTTCCTCAGAACTTTGGGAAGGTCAGTAACTGGGGTTTGCACTGTCACTACTAGGTCAGTGCTATTCGGATAGCCATGCAGGAGATTATGACTTTTCCTTTCTTGCTGTACTTTCTGGCTTTCTTGGAGTTAAAAATGGTCTGTTTCTGTTGGTGTATATGCTTATTGATTCATCCCCAAACTGTCAGTGTTCTAGGTACCCCTCGAGTTGTTTGCATGCACCAGGTAAATTATCTCCGTTTCCTCTTCTTGAGAACATCAGGTCCACCTGCTCGGATGTGGACTCCTAGCCCTCCACATCTGAGGCCTGGCTGTCACCTGGGCCCTCTGTCACCATCACCTCTGGTTCTCCTCACTGCTCTTCTGGGTCACATCTCCCACTTCCTGTTTCTGTCTTATGGCCTAGTCCCTCGAATACAGGAACACATCTTTCCTGAGAGAGTGCCTGGGCATTCAGTTATCTGAGAACGTGTACCTGAGAAAATGAATTCTTGATTGCTAGATTAGCTGGGCATCAAATTCAAGATTGCAAATCATATTCCTTCAGGGTATTGAAAGCTTGGCTCCACTGTCTTCTAGCTTCCAGAGTTGCAGCTGAGAAGTATGAAGCCATTTCTGGTCCTCTGTGTGACCTACTTTGTTGCCTCTGCAAGCTTATGGGATCTTCTTTTTGTCCTCAGTACCCCAAGACTTGAGAGTGACATGGCTTGGTGCCAGTCTTTTCATCCATTATACTGAGCACTTAGTAGACCCTTTCCATCCGCAACTGTGTCCTTCAGTTCTGGGAGATTTTCTCGGATTAGTCCATTGTGATTCCTGTTCATTGGTCTTCTCTAATTTTCGAGAACTCCTTTCTATTAGTCCAGGGTATCGTCCTGGAGAATCCTCTAATTTTCCTATCTTTTCTATTTTATATCCCTTTTGCATCAATTTTACATTCCGCTTTTTAATCTACCACATTTTTAACTTGGAAGAGCTCTTTCATATTCTTTAGAGAAGCCCTGTCTTGTTTGGGGCTGCAGACCTTCTCTTCACATCGGGAATGATGGCTGGGTCATGCTTTGAAAGGCTGGGGTTGAGGCATGGAGACAAATGGCCGGGTTGGATCCTGGATCTGCCACTCACTTGCTTTGTGACTTCAGGCAAGTTATTCGACCTCATAATTCTTCAAACACTAAAAATGAAAATAATAATATCGATATCTGCCTCAAGAGCTGTGATGATCACATGGCTACTGGAAGCAAAGCGCTTAGAGCTGCACTTGTGCACATTGGATATGCCGTGTGTGTGTGTGTGTGCATGTGCATGTGTGCATGTGTGTGTGCCTTCCACCTCTCTCTTTGCTTGCTTGTTTTCGTTTGGTCTGGAGCTTTCATATTAGAGGCTTCTTTCTAGCAGGCTCACAGCCTTTGATTGTCTTCTCATATTTAAGCGTTGGGGCCTGAAGAGTATCCTGTAAGCTCTGAGCACGGGCTGGGGCTTCTGGGCCGGGAGCCGCACTGAGGGCTGCCCAGCTGGGCTGTGTCACTGGGAACCCTTGGTCGGTATCTTCAGGTCTCTCCTCCTGGCTGGCCGGACTCCTCATGGAAGGATCTTACAGTCCCCTGTCTGGAGGGTCAAGCCCAGGCTGCTGGGGTGAGGAGTGTGGAACTGGGAGCCAGAAGAAGGGAGAAGCTTGGGGCAGGGTGGTCCTCTGTATCCAATATGCATGAAGTCACTCACTGTGCCCGTTCAATTCAGTTTGTACTGAGACCTTCTGTTTTATCCTCTTCAGAGAATAAACTTCCAGTCTTGTGCCTGATGGAGGAGGGCTATCACCCAGCTAGAAGACGGGGGGCGGGGGGCATCCAGGGATCCAGGTGGGTTTTGCATCTACTTTTCTTACTGCGTTCCTCCACCCAACCCCATTTTACAGACACCTTTCACCAACAATTCCTGCACCACTTGAACTTCTGAGTAGACTGGACTGTTTTTGTCCTCCCTCACTGCCATTTAGGACACAGATTTCTTGAATTTGCTAAGGCAGGTACTGCAGGTTCGTCTTTGTTCACCGTGCAGAATTCTGATGCTGTCCCGCCCCCTCCTGTTCTTTCCATCCTTAAGGGCTTATGTTCTAAGTACACAATACACACACACACAATCACTCCAGGTTGGGGTGGAGCTTTGAGATGGACTGACACTAGAAGCGTCTGTTGAGTCTCTTCTCTGAGAAGTCACTCCCCTGCCTCTCCAAGTGTCTCGAAGAGCCAGGCAGGAAGCAGACAAGCAGGTGCCGTGTGTTTCCCAGCCTGGAAGATGCGAAATGTGAGGATACTTGCTTGGCTACGGGCCCTTCCACTTTGACTATTTTTCAGAGATTGCTGCTGAATACTGGTGGCCAGGAGAATTCTGGGAAATTGCTGAGGGGTTTTGGTCACATCTAATGGCTGTCTCCCTAGCCGCACACTGTGGTTACCTGGGGCTGGAGTCCCTAGGCCTGGGGGTGAGGGGTCCAGGTGGGAGGCGGCTTAGAGGTGGAGTGATTTCCTCTGATGAACTTGCCGCCAAGGTCCAGTCTCCAATCCCCAGTCAGTGGGCTAAAAGCTTCTCTCAGCTCTGCAGGTGGGACCCCTGGCACCAAGCATCACACACTTCTGGTTGTCGTTTTAAAGCTGCGGCCTGTGCTGCGCCCCCTGGAGAGAAACACCAAACCGCTGAAGGAACGGCTTGTTAGGTTTCGCCGTTGTTTGATGTTAGAGTCCTGCCTGCGTTCATAAAACCTCCGGAGCCCAAAGCTACAGGCCACCTGGGGGAGAATTGGCTGGTGCCAAGCTCTGAAAGTTAAGCTGCTCTTCATGGCGAGATTAAAGATGATCCTGCCTGAGTCTCCAGCAAACACTACCAGGCTGACTTCCCTTGATTGCCTAGATTTTTGAGTAGGTTGGATGACCTGGGAGGAAGAGACACACCTTTTGGAGATTCCAGTAAAGACAGAATCCATGTGTGACCCTCCAGGACCCTTGAAATGATGCCTTTTTATCCTGCAGGCCTTATCGAGTAAACATAGTTGATCAATAAGAACAAAGCCAGAGGAAGGAGAGCCTGTCTGGTCTACAGGAAAGAGAAGGTTGTGGGAGCCAGGTGTGGACTTGAATTTTAGCCCCTTCACTGTGGAACTGTAGCCGAGAAATACACCCCACCGTGGAGCTTTGATCTCTTGTATCTGTCACATGACTTTAATAATAGTAACCCCCTGCCCCTCAAGGGTTGTTTGGAGTTTGACATCAGTGATGTCACAGATGCTGAGTGCCCAGTACTAATCAGGACCTTTTGAATAGATGGGTTTCTTTTATACTTAAAGTAAAAGAAGAGTTTGTTTTGGTACCATGGTCAATATTTTGGTAGGGATTCCACTGAACTGAACACCAGTCAATATTTGAGGTCAAATTTGGTGTCTGTACTCGAGGATCAAGTTGCAGACACCACAGGGCAGTAAGTGACTTGTTGAAGATTCATCAAACACTAAGTGACTTGTCTAGTTGGGGGCCTGGACTCCCCTGGGGATGGGATAGATGACTGGGATTGAGCCACCCAGCAAGGTACATGCTCACCGTGTTGGGTGGAGGTTCAGGATGGTGAGTTGGAGATGGGCAGGGTTGGCGCTCCCAGGTGAGTGAGGAAGATGGAATGAGCCAAGGAGCAGAGGCAGGAATGTGTTGGAATGTTCAGAAGGTACCTGGTCCAAGCTGGGTGGGAAGGGGACAGTGTTAGGTTAGGGGGGTCTTTATTACTAATGAAGTGATCTTTTGGACTCATTTTCCCTGACCACCATTTCCCCTGGGGACATGACCCGGCTAGCTTGTGGCCAGCATCCCTCAGTGTGTGACTACTGGGGAAACACTCTGGTTTTGGAACAGGATGGTCTTCCCTGGATGGGATGTTCCACATGTGGCAAGAGGCGTAGCATCCTTGACAAGCCCATGGATGCTAATCATCTGGCCATGAGCACCTCCCTCAACACTGGAGGTGGTAGCACCCACTTGAGAACTAACAGGGGAGCATGCAAACGAAAGGGCGAAGCTGTGCTTCTCCAAAGAGCTGTCTCCATTCCCACACAGACGGGCTGTGGTAACTACATGTGCCCCTCACTCAAAAGCCTCTTTGATATGAAGCTCCAGCTTTGTGGCTCTTGGAGAGTCAGTAGTTGATGTAATAGTCATTCTGTGAATTGTGTCCATTATAAGCAAGCACTGCTCTCCAGTTGTTGGACCAGCAAAGTTGATGCAATAATGCCTGACCCTTTGGGATTTTTCCACAGAAAATTACTTAATGCATCAGGTGCCAACACTGCAACTTTTGTTTCTGTTTTCAAAGATCATGCTTGTTTTCTCTCCACATCAAACCGGCCAGAGCCCTTTTGGTTCTTTAGTTAACGTCATGTAACAGCAACTTCCAGCAGGTGTTTATTGAGTATCTGCTTGGTGCCAGGCACCCTCCCAAGCACCAGGGAGATACAGACCCAGTCTCTGCTCCACGGCAGGCAGGCATTGCCATGGTCTTGTCAGGATATAATGATGTCTGTGATTGATGGCAGACTGTTGGGAGTGTCTAATGAGGGAACCCTGCATCAGGTGCCGTGACAGACTTTGAGACAAGGTGACAGTTTAAGTTGAAATGAGAAGAGTAGGAATTAGCCAGGTGGAAGAGAGAGAGGAACATTCCATGCAGAGGGGACAACTCACCCAGAGGCTTAGGTGGGCAGGAGTGTGGCTCCTGGACACGGCTGTACAGACTGGCGCAGAGAGGTTGTGGTAGGGGCCGCATTAGACCTGGAGCGCCTGGTGCACAGAGCCCCGGAGCACCACACTGGGTGAAGAAGGGCATGTCTTTGGAGTTGAGGTGGAGCTTCTAGATTTTTCCCATTCAGCCAAGCAAGAGACTAGGGCTCTGGGCCATTGTCAGTGGGATCAAAAGGTCTACGATTCTCTTCCTTTCAAACGAGGTCAGCTCTGAAGGGACAGTCCTGTCACTGATAGGACACAGGTTGACTGTGGCACTGGCTCATGGAGTTGGGGTGGCTTTTTGGCTTTGGGGTGCAGCAGGCACTGTGGCCCCAGTGTCCTGTGGGTGTGTGCTCTCATTTCCTCTTCTTGCCCCTATCCCAGTCCAGGCAGATCTGTCCCCCAGACGGGAGGGGCTTCTCCCTTCAAGCATCGTTTTTCTGGGCTGGGGATGAATGAAATGTAGATGAGGAAGGCAGTATATTCACCACTTATGTCACCATAATGTCCCCATATTGAATACCTACTGTGTGCCAAGAACTCTGTTGGCTATTTTATATTTAATTTTCACAACAGCTGCATGAGTAGGGGAATTATCCCAGTTTTCATATGGGGAATCGAGGCTTGGAGGGTCAAGTACAAGGCTCAGAGTCACACAGTTCATGGCAGACTCAGAAATTGGCTTTGGCTATTTCTCACCCTAAAGCCTGTGCTCTTGCGACTAAGCCACCCCTGTCCCCGCCGAAATGGGTTGGGTACTGTGACTGACACGCATGTGGCTCCAGCCTCACAGAGTCCCCTCTCTTGACCTCAGTGTCCACAGTGTAAACTGAGGGGTTAGATATGTGCTGTCCACTGTGGTGGCCACCAGTCACCTGTGGCTATCGAGGATTTCGAATCAGATTGAGATGTACTGGGAATGCAAAGTACACACAAAATTTGAAGACCTACTATGACAAAGAGGATGTCAAACACCTCATGAATAGTTTAAAAATATTGCTTACATGTTGAAATAAAAATACTTCAGATATTGTACGTTAAATAAGATACATCATTAACATGAATTTCGCCTGTTTCACTCGACTTTCTGTAATATGGCTGCAAGAAGACATAACAGTTCACGTGTGGCTTGCGTTAGATTTCCACGCAGTGGGACTTGGTTAGATTGTGATTTCCAAGGACACTTTAGAGGTTAGATTCACAGACTCTGGCACTCGTGTTTCTCTGCTTCCCGTGTGGTGTCTTTGAGCCCCAGGCCCACTTCTCAATTACTTGCCCTGTGTTTGTCCCTGAGACTCTCAGGAAACTCCTGCCCTCAACTCCGGCCTGACCTCTGAGTCCATCGCAGAAAAGAAACTCACCTGTTCCAGCTTGACCTGCCACCCCCTCATCTATAAAACAGAGACGAATCTTGCCCCCCTCACGGGCTGGTTCAGAATACAGGATATCTGTAAAGCCCCAGCACCTAGCAGAATGTCTGCGTGCATTCAGCCCCTTGGCAGCATTCTGTAGCTGATGTCAGTCACCCTCATGTCAGACACCAGTTGTTGGCATTGTCCCTGCTGTTACTGACACTGATTTCTTTAGCAGAGTTCAGGGGTGACAGAGTCCTGCAGTCCGTGAGCCAGCTGGTCCCTAGCAGGTGGGGTGGGCTGGCCTGGCCTGCGCCCTGGAAGCCAGGTGTGTGGGGTTGGAGGCCTGGATCTGACTTTGTGTACCTGGTGCAGGGAAATCAGAGGCCTCTGAGCAGGTGGGTCCAGTCCACACCCTGAATCCTCCCTCCAGTGGCCATAGATCCCCTACTTTTTCATCTATTTGGGCCTCAAGTGGGCTCCGATCTAGAAATTCTGGGGTCAAAGCATTGAAATGGTGGTTGGGCGTGCCGGTGGGACAGCTCCACTGGTGTGTGGTGATGAGGGGGCAGACGGAGAACAGAGGGCAAGGAGGAGGGAGCAGAGGGTCAGCCTGCCCTTAGAGAGTGCCCTATCTGGGAACAGAGCCCCTGCATGCCACAGAGCCGTGGGGTGGGGGCGAGCCCCCTGCCTCCCTGTGCCGTTTCCCCATCTGTACTTGGACAGAACAAGCACCACCTTGTTAGTGCCTGAGAAGCACTTGGCATGGTGTAGTGGTGTGGTCTGTAAGGGCATCCACTGGGCTAATCATTTGTGGCAATGACTATTTTTGCTTTAAACGGTTATAAAAGTCATACAAGCACATTTTGGGCCGCCACCCTAACACAACCTTCCAGTGTGACATTTGGGTTCATTGTGCGTTTGGGTCCTGCTTTTCACGTTTCCATGTCCTGTCTCATCCAGTGCCACCTTCTGGGCTGGTGGGCAGCCCCCTGGCACCCGGAGCTGGGTGTGGCCCCCCTCTGCCCTTGGCTTCATGTCTCAGCTGGGATCACCTTGTTGATCACCTTGGGATCACTGCCATGACTTGTCCACTCCTCCATCACACATGGGCCCTTTGCAGCCTCCGTGGGCCTGGCCCAGAATGGGTCCCGCAGTGCCCGGAGAATGGACACAGAGGGCCCCACTGTGTGCCTGGGCTGTCGTTTTCTTACCCAGCTCCCTCCTGAGAGGTGTGAGGATATTTTCCAAAGAGAACTGCCTTCCTGAGCATCTAACTCTGTACAGTCATCTTGACGTCGGGGTGGTATTTTCTCAGGAAGAGTTCCCTGAAAAATGATAACTGGGTCAAATATTTTATAGCTCTTGGTCAACATTTGTGGTGTATTTTATACTTAGGACTGCTTTTGGGGCTTGAGGTCTTGGGTCCCCCAAACTCCCTTCACTTGACACTTATGCAGAAACATAAACTTGAAGACACTTCTAATGGGGGATAGTGGAGGTGTAGAATACAGATGAAACAGAACAGTCCAGCCAAAGCTTGGGCTTCTCTCCACCCCTTCCCAGCTGGCACTAGTCGGGAGGGGGCATGATACATGGCTTCCTAGGGAGAGCCAGGCCTGAAAGCAAAGGAGTTCGCCAGGGGCGCCGGGTGGATGGAGCCACATGCATCAGCTTCTGAGGAAGGGGACTGTACGGGGAGGTGCAGCTGTGGCAAGGAGCTCAAAGGGAGGGAGACGGCCAGCACGGGTCAGGGGCTGGGGTGGGCTGGGAGGAAGGTCACACATCTCAGAGCCCAACAGCTTGGGCTGGATCCTGCAGGCCCTGCCTCTTAGGGGGCAGGTGGCTTCACACCTTGCAAGCCCAGTTTCCTGGTTACTGAAATGGTGCTGCTGTAAGGGGGCAGGCGTGCATCTAGCTGGTAAGTCCGCTAGTGCAAGCTGCTATTACTAAAAGCAGTTCCCCACTAAGCTCCCTGAGGGAGCGGCCTGCTTCATGCTCTGTAGAACTCTGGTCAGTGGTTCTTAACTCCACAGTTTGTCCCCGGGGATATTTCACAATGTCTGCAGACATTTCCAGTGGTCACAACTGTGAGGACAGTCTTGGCCTCTTGTGGGTGGATTTCAGGGATGCAGCACTTACCACAGACAAGGAGCCAGCATAGAATGTCAATGTCCACACTGCTGGGAGTGGAGGCCCTTCCTGTGAGGCCACCGCAGCTGTCTGGGCCCCACCCCCACTAAGTCAGGGGCAGGGCCGAGAATTTGCTTGCCCAGCAGGTGCCCAGGTGCTGCTGGTCCCTTGAGGAGATTGACCAATGAACCAAGCTCGCATTGACAGCCTCTACTGTAGCTAACGCCCTTTTGTGCTCTTACAATGAATGCACTGCAGTTTGTGACCGTCGCCTGAGAGAGCTACTTTTATCGACTGCCCCATTTGCCAGATGAGAAACTGAGCTCAAAGAATATGATTCACACTAAGTACCCGGATGCATGATTCTGAGAGGGGTGAGCTCTCCCTCTGGCAGGGCTTGCCCAGCCCAGCTGTGGCCTACTGGTCAGCTGCTGCCAGATGAGGTTAGTATGCCCCTCCTCCTCCTGGTCCAGTTCACATACTGCCAGTCAGCTTCACAGAGGGCGGGAGGGAAGCGTCCGTGGGCTTTGGTCCCGACCCTGGAGAAGAATGGTCAAGGGGGCGAGGAGGGTGCAAGAGGAAGCTGCCCAGGGGACCGGCTCCGGGGACCCCTGGTCTCCCATCCAGAAGTGGCTGAGCAGGTCCTAGGGACTCGGGTGGGAGCACTGAGTGCTGGGCATTCAGTGCCTTAAGGCCCCTTTACTCCCCTTGGTGCTTGGGAGGCTTGGTGTGGGGAGCTGAGGCCTGGCAGCCTGCAGAAGGCAGGAGACACCATGTGTGCGATGGCCCAGCTGGGTGCTGGGCAGCAGCACTCAGGAAGCAGGGTCTTGAACCTGAGCTCCTCCTGCGACTTTGCACAGGGCTTTGTCCTGGGGAATGGGGGAGATTCTCGTACCTCCCTC
Organism: Manis pentadactyla; assembly: GCF_030020395.1. Lineage (NCBI taxonomy): Eukaryota > Metazoa > Chordata > Mammalia > Pholidota > Manidae > Manis > Manis pentadactyla. The sequence continues at coordinate 9,450,712 of NC_080029.1, forward strand.
AGAACCTGATGCGCCGTGTGTGACCCAGATGCAGAGCACAGCAGCCCTGCAGAAGCAGCAGCCACTGGTTCGAGGCTGCCGGGGAGCCACAGCGCCCACTCCGGCGTCCTGGCCCCAGTCCCCTCACCTGGGAAGGAGGTTGGAAGTGGCTGCACGGCTTCCTCACAAGGTGGTAGCGAGGGTCCCAGGCAGCCGGGGTGGACACGCTCCTCCCTCCATTCCCCACCTGCCCACCTTTGCCACTCCTCACCTCCAGGCAGCCTTCCTTGGTTCCTAAGCCCACTGCACCCCGCTTCCACCCTGCACCCTGCTTCCAGTGCTCCAGCACTTAGCACTCTGCCCCCGAGCAGCTGTTTGCAGCTCCTGCCCCCAGGTTATGAGTCCTCAAGGTCAGGGGCTCTGCTGTGGCCCTCCTGTGTTCCCAGTGCCTGGCGTGGAATGGGTGCTCAGCAAGCACTGGGGTGAGCGTGTGGAATGGCTGTGTGAGGGACCCACACTCAGACCGCACTCACCCCCTACTTTCAGAGCATCTCCCCCTCTGATGGGGATCCCAGTAAAGGCTGGACACCGACCAGCCCAGAATGTTCTCTATGGGCTCTGGGTTGCCCTGGCTGCTCTCTTCTGACTTGGATGAGGGCCTGGGGGAGCCACAGAGAGAAGCCAGTGCAGCCCAAGTCTCCCCAGCCCACCTGCCGGCTCAGTAGGCTGGAAGTGCTCTGAGGGCAGGATTTTGTCTGGTTTGTTCTCTGAGGCATCCCAAATGTCCCGTGCAGGGTCTGGCACATAGAGGGCACTCAACAAACATTTGCATGCATGAGGGAATGAATTCTGGAAAGTGCTGGAAGTGACTTTCTGTGGGGCATCAAAATATCTAGCGGTAACATAGGGGCTTTTAAAATAAGTTTCCTTTCAAAGATACTCAGACGAGACTCACGTAATGGCTGTGTGACCTGAGCGGGTCATCATGCATTCTGAGCCGCCTTTCCCCTTCTGTAAAGTGCGGATGATAATACCCGACTCACCATGGGGTTAGGTTAAATACGCTCACTTACGTACAACCAACTCCATTTTAGTTTGCTTCTCGCACCTCTGCGGCCCCCTCCTCTGTGGGCATAGATGCATTTTTTGAGCAAGAGGGATTTGCTCACTTGTTATGCGTTCTCCTGGATAACCCTTGGACCAGTGTTTAGACCAAGATTTCCTTTACCTGATGGAAGTTTATTTCTTCCTTTTACAGAGAGTGTGTTTGTGGGGGAAGTGGTGCCGGCAAGTGGGGGAGTCACATTCCTGTCCCTGAGTTTACAACTCTTTGCATGACTGACACCCTCCTTTCTGGGGTCCCTGGGCCGGCAGCTATATGGCCCCCTGGAAAACTGTTTCCGTGCCCCAGCTTGCCTCCAGGGTGGCAGAAAAGATGAGAGAAAGAAGTGGTAACTACAGGAGAGCCCCCCTGCTGTGGTGGTGGCTGCCTGGGACAGGCTGAGCAGAATCCCGCGTGACTTGACAGTAGCCCTCTGCAAGTGCTGCAGAGGCCGTGGGGCCGCTGGAACGCTCACGCCTTGCTGGTAGGAGCGCAAAATGGTGCAGCCGCTTTGGGAAAGTTTGATGGTTTCTTAAAAAATGGAACATACACAGACAGTCCCCAACTTACGATGGTTCAGCTTAGGACTTTGGGCTTTATGACGGTGCAGAGGCCACACAGGGTCAGAAGAAACGGCACTTGAATTTTGAGCTTTGATCTTTTCCTGGGCTCTTGACATGTGGTACATCCTCTCTCGTGATGCTGGGCAGGGCAGTGAGCCACAACTGCCAGTCAGCCGTGCGGTCACCGGAGTACACAGCCACTACGCTGATGAGCCTTCTGTGCCTGTCCACCCATTCTGTTTTTCACTTCTGGTATAGGATTCCATAAATTGCATGAGATAATCAACGCTTTATCATAAAATAGGCTTTGTGTTAGATGACTTTGCCCAACTGTAGGCTAATGTAAGTGTGATGAGCACATTTAAGGTAATGTAGGCTAAGCTATAATGTATGGTGTAGTAAATACATTTTCAACTTATGATACATTCACCTTGTGGTGGGTTTGTGGAGATGGAACCCCATCATAAGTCAAGGAAGATCTGTACTGCCAGTCAGCCCAACAATTCCCCTCTTGGGTATTTACCAAGAGAAATGGAAACATGTTTGCACACACAACTACATGAGAATAGTAGGAGCTTTATTCACAATAGCCAAAAACTGGATATTTGGACAACCTAAATGTGCCCCAGCTGGTGAACGGATGCAGATTGTGGTAACTTCATGCAGTGGAATACTGCTTAGCCATAAGAAAGAACCACTCGCACACCCGCTGCAGATGGATCTCAGAAGCAAGCTCAGTGAGGGAAGCTGGAGTCTAAAGTCTCTACCTTACGATTCTGTTTATTTGACATGCTGGAAAAGACAAAATTATAGAACTAAAAAATGGATCTGTGGCTGTCAGACCATGGAGTAGGGGAAGAGGACTGACTGTTAGTGGGGCACAAAGGAACTTTTGGGGATGATAGAATATTCTGCATCTTGAATGCGGTGGTTATATGACTTTATTTATCAAACCTGTACACGAGATGGTGAATTTTACTATATGCAAGTTATACCTCAATAAGCCAGACTTTAATAGGAGAGCAAGGGAGAGAAAGAGACCACTAAGAGCTGAGAATCTCCTTGTTGCAGTTGTTTTCATGATGCTGGTCTATCCATTTACACAGGGATGCACAAAAATGGCCTTGTTTGGCTCTGTGACCGCTGATGTAAGTAAGCACTTTCTAAGCTGATCTTTGAAATTTCTTCCTCATAAAAGCCACAGGAACCCCTGAGCCCCTGAGCCCCAGGCATAGATTTACCTTGTAAATGAGACTTTACAAACTTCTTTCAAGCCTAGTAAAGTGAGACCTTCAGGGAACAGCCACAGGTAGGTAGGAGTCTGACATCACCCTCTCACTCTGGCCCCCAGCAGGCACCAAGCCCAGAGCGCTCCCTCACAGTACACTAACTGGCCTGCCTTTGCTTTCTCCACCTCTGAGAGAGACAGACCCCGGAGGTGACTGTGGATCCGTCTGGATTAGGTTTGTCTGAGAGTTACAGAAAGCCCCAAATCAGTGCTGTAAACAGATAAGCGTTTCTGTATGGGCAGTCCAAAGCTGGTGTGGCCACTGTGCATCACAAAATTCGAAGGACCCAGGCTCCCTCTAGCTTGTGGCACTGCCATCTCCTGTGGTAGCTCTTGACCTCATGGTCCAATAGGGCTGCTAGAGCTCCAGCCATTACATCAGTGTTCAGGGCAGCAGGATGAAGGAAGGGACAATAAAGACAGGTCAGGAGGTGAGTACTATCTGTCTGTTAATGGAAGTTTCAAGAAGCTGCCTCTTGGCAGTTCTGCTTACATCTCATGGGCCAGCACTTGGTCACATGGCTGCAATTAACTGTGAGAGAGGCTGGGGAATAGTCTGTGGTGCCCACCTAAGAATGGGGGGTTTAGTTCTATGAAGGAAAGAAAGGAAGGGCAGTTGGCATAGGGAGACAACCAATCGTCTCTGCTACAACTCCAAGTTTTGCCGTGTTTTTGTTGTGGGGGTGTTGGACCAGGACCCTTAGGGCTTAGTTTTTCCATCCATAAGTTGAGCACATAACTGCTCCTCTCCTGCTTGCTGTGGAAATTAAATGAGGTCATGTATATTCAGTCCCTGGGGCCCCCGGTTTCCCCATGATAACCATTTTTTTTACTCCCACCGTGTTTCCTATAATCAGTCTCTGGTTATTAACGTCCTGGCTGAGCGGGCACTGAGGAGAACACCGGAAAGACTTGACACACTTTGAAGATACCCACTATCTGGGCATCCAACATCTGCACTCTGCAGTTAACTCTGAGGCCCGCGGATCAAGTTGGTTGTCCCCTGGTGTCACCGCCAGCTTCACTCTGCAGCAGGCACCCAGCTCAGTGCCTTTCTGTGTGCTGGACAGTGCTGTTGTCACCCCTCTTTAGCAGAGGGGGAAGCTGAAGCACGGAGAGGAGTAGGGACTTGCCCAAGGTCACATGGCCAGTGAGAGGCAGGCTGGGTTAGAGCAGCTTGGGGCAGGGCCTGGGCTCTCTCAGTGTGTGTCATCAATACCCATGACTTTGTGCAGAGACACGCTGTCTGCACAGCCGGGCAGGACTGTGGGCACAGTGGGCAGACGTGTTACATGGGGCCATGGGACCCCCCAGGACTGAGGGCCCTTTGAAAGCAAAGCAGCCAGTAGAGGGTGGGGCTGGCAGAGGGCATGCCAGGCAGAGAGAAAAGGTGGCGATGATGGGGGCAGTGTGGTGCACCCATGGGGAATGGTCCAGATGAGGTCCTGGTGACTTATTCCATTTTCTGTTGAACTGTTGGTGTTCAGAATAATGACTGCTTGTGGGGGAAAGTCACTGACAATGAGCTTACAGGGTGATGTGAGTCCCAGCCCTGCCACCTGGCAGCTGTGTGAACTTCTGTGAGCTTCAGTTGTGTTTGTCCCCCGTGTTGCGGGCCTAATGCCAGGCCTGGCTGAGAGGACATATCCTTCAGGAAAGGCCTGGTGCCCGTTGGCCGCAGCCTCTCCTCCCCTTGACCTATCCTGCTGTGGCCCTCACAGGCTCTGGGGCTTCCTCTGCACCCAGGCTGGCACAAGCCCCCTTAGATGTCAGGACCCCAGTGTCCTGCCTTGGGTCCTCAGCAAGACTCTTGTCCTGCCTCTGAGCAGGGCCACTGTGCTCAGGTGGTCAGTCAGGAGCTCAGGGTGGCAGGAGGGGAGGAGGGGCCGAAGTCCCCTCGTTGTCACATCTGATTGCCGTCAGCACCTTTTCTTTGCACTTCTGACCCCCTTAGGCGGGAGCGGAGCAGCTTGCTGCACTTGAAAGCCCCTGGCTGGCCCCCCAGGTTGCTGACAGTGGCTCTCCCCACGTGGTAGATCAGTGGGCGTCTGATATTTTCCTCTTTTCACTAATATGTTTTTCCGAATTTTTCTACAAACAATATGTTGAGTTTTACTAATAAAAACAAAGTTTTTAAAGAATGAGCTCCCAGCGTCTGCCTGGTGCGTAGGTGACAGCATTCCTTTGCATCCTGCCCGCCGTCCTACTTTCCCCATAGGCACCCCCTCAACTAGAGTTTTCTATGTTGCCATTTTAACCTACTAGATGAAAATGGAACTTATTAAAACTTATGAATAATTCACATTACAAAAGAGGGTTGGCTTTATGGCAATCTGCTTATCATGTGACAAAGTCTCCCCGGGAAACCGAGAGAGTCAGCCCGCTGGAGGGTGGGGCCACCCACTCCGTGGTGTCCTCTGCAGGTGGGTCTCTCCCCGGCCTGTTTCCTCACCCATAAAGTGGAGGATTGGGCTTTGCTGCCTATTCTCACTGACTGGTCATGCTGCCTAGGTAAGGGATGGGGCCCAGCCTGGGCTCAGTGGGATGGCGTTCTGGGTTTGATTAGCAATGTCTGCCATGGTGGTGGATTAGATGTAGTTCATTCATAGGAAGGATTTACTGTACCAGGACTAGATTATCCCAGAAATCTCTTTGGCAGTCTGTGGGTCTATGCACGGTATCCAGGGCCAGCCATATACTTACTGGAGTATGAAATGAAATGAAATTAGGGTCCTGGCTGGGAGCAAGGAAACTCAGCCTTTCTTTCCCAGGAGCTCTGTGCGTCGTCCACCCCAGGTCCCTGCCCCAGACTTGTGATGTCCCCCAGCCCAATTCTCCCCCCACTGTTGGGCCCAGCACCATCCTGCCCTTGGCACCCACCCCCTACACCCACCTGGGTCCAGCTGTCCTCGTTTCCCCATTTGGCTCCTCAACCGCCAGCCCTCGGCCTGGCTGGCTGCTCCCTCTCTCTAGTGGCTCCCGATTGCCCTCTGCCCAGGGGGTTAACTGTTCTAAGACACCAGTTCTGGCAGCTCCAGAAGGAGGTTGGGTTCAATAACTGAGGCAAGAGTCAGGCAAGGTTCAGGCTTTTTCAAAACTGCTCTCCCCAGGGAGGGACAGGGTGAATGCCTGCCAGGGCTTGACTGTCAGGTGGGCCTCACTTGCCTGCCCTCCCTCCCTTCCAGTGCCAATTAACTGAGCATCCACTGTGTTCCAGACATTGTTCTAGGTTCTGTGAACTCAAGGTGGGCAAGACAGATAACATCCCACTGCCCTGGAGCTTCAAGCCTACTGGGGGAGATTAGCCATAAACTAGTGCACAAATAATCAAAATCCAGATGTTAGAGGTGCTTGGAGGAAAATAAAGAGGCGGAAAGGGAGGGAGAGTGGGGTGAGGGAGAGGGGAGTGTGGTGGTCAGAACACTGACCCTCCAAGGGGTCCGTGCTCTCATCCCTGGAACCTGTAAGTGTGTGACTCTACATGGCAAAAAGGCCTTTGCAAATGTAATTAAGTTGAGGTTCTTGAGATTGGAGATTGTCCTGGATTATCCATTGGGCCCAGTGAAGTCACAACGGTCCTTCTAAATAAAAGAGGGAGGCAAGAGGGTCAGCGTCAGCGTGTTGTAGCTTGAGTAAGACTCGACCAGCTCTTGCTGGCTTTACAGATGGAAGGAGACCACAAGGCACTTTGTTACAGCCGCCATAGGAAACTCATACAGGAAGTATTTGTGGTCAGGGGACACCTCTGAGGAGAACGAAAAGTAGTAACAACGCAAAGATTTGAGTGAAAAGTATTTTGGGCAGAGGAAATAGCATGTGCAAAGGTCCTGAGGCAGGATTTGTTTGTAGGTCACTCCTCTGTTATGGTCAGCTGTCACTTTAAGTGACCTGGCCCTTTGGTCAACATGAAGAACACTGACCTTTGCTCCCCCCTCCCCCATGACCCCTGGTCTCTCCTCTCTTTGTCTTTGCTCATGTTTTCCCTTCTGCCCTGAGTGTTCAATGAACTACACATCCAAAGAGAGCCAGCTCAATGTCACTTCTGAGAAACCTCTCCAGACACCACCCCTGTGCAAACTAGCAGCTTCCCCACCTTGCAGTTCTCGGCTCTTATATTCTCCCATTGTGCACCAGTCCCTTATTGGTACATCTCTCTCTTCTGCTAGGCTATTTTTCAGGAATAAAGTGTCTTTTATTCACCTCTCTATCTTTAGCACCTAGCATAATGCCTGGCATGCAGGAGGTAAAATGTTTGTTGAGTGAATGATAGCTCTGACCTCAGAACTGATTGCTCTGAAGCCTCCTGCTTACCCTTTCCGGCTACCAACCTCTTTGACTGAACTAACCAGCTTGTGAGCTTGTGAGCTGTGTTGCTGCCTGATCACGTTTTCCCCAGGGGCAATGTCCTCCTCCCTGGGATCCTGACCAAACAGGATTGAGCTTATCTCAGGGCCTTATCAGTCAGGAGCCCAGCAGGAAACTCACAGGGGTAAGAGCAGGATTTGATGGAGGGCTGTTTACAGAGGCGGGGCAGATGTGCAGCAGCCCGGAGCTGTTAGGGGCAAGGAGAGGGGGTGGAGTTGTAGCAACCCCAGAAAGCCACAGCCTGGTGAGAGGTCGCCCAGCAGGAGCTGTGGGCCAAGGTGGAGGAATGTAGCCCTGAGTGAAACCTCAGATGGGAGGTAAGGGGGAGAGCAGGAGAGTCAATCAATCAATCCCACCCATCTCTGCCCGTCTGTCCTGCCAGTGTTTGCCATTGGCTGAACCCATGGGGGCCAGAGGACAAGGGTGCTCAGTGCTGCAGCCTGGGGAGGAATCAGCCTCCCAGTTGGGGGATGAATTGGCGGGAGGGGGTGCTAATGACTACTGAGCAGTCCTGGGCCTTACGTCCTCATCCTCACCACAGCCCTTTGAAATGACTGTCCTTTTCTGCATGTTATTATAGACCACGAAGTAACCTGCCCAAGATGACACTGCTAGGAGGGACGGTGAGGGAGGGGAGTGGAGTGTGCATGCAGGTCTGTCTCCAACATCTTTTCTTACACGTGATCCTCCATCCAGATGCCTGTGGGCTTGTGTCAACCTGCCACAGGTCCTGCCATAGGTCCCTGAGCACCAGCTGTGTGCAAGGTCAACCCCCTGCCTGCCAGACCAGCATCCTAGGCCCTCTCCTTCCACAGGGGTCCTGGGTATGTCCTAGAGCCTAGCATTCCTCCCTTTCATTGCAGCAATCACAGTTGTTAGTTCTATGGTTGCGTTTTCTTGATTAGCACCTGCTTCCACATAGCAAGCAGGGGCCATGCATCTTGCTCATCATTATAGCCTAGTCCAGAGCCCAGCACATAGTAGATGCTTAGCAAATACCTCTAAACATACAGATGAACCCTATCATTCATTTTAGGTTCCGTAGCAGGCAGGTTCTGGAGCTGTTTGGGATGGGGGGCTGGGGGACTGTCTGGACAGTTGGGGCAGCCCTTCAGGGCCAGACTTCTTGCCTCCCCACTTCCTCCTGCATCCCACTGGTCTGTTCCGGGTGAGGGTGGGGACAGCACCTCCTTCCTGTCGTAGGATTGGTCCCTCCCTGCTGACCTTCAGCAAGCTTCAGCTGGAGCTACGTGAGAGATGGAGCAGGCAGTGGGGAGGGATTCTTTCCTCTTCTTTTCTTTATGCTGCCTCCTCCTCCACCTTCACCAACGCCAGGCCTGGCGTCTAGAGACCACAGGTCTGGCCAGTGGTCCCGAGGAGGGGCGAGGAGTGTGGCACCCATTCTCAGCTTCACGGGACAGCGCATCCTGGGGACCACTGCTCCTGTGGAGTCATTTCCTCATTATACAAGCCAGGCAGGGCCATGTCAGGGGCAGCACAGCAGCGTGGCTGGGCCCCCCTGCGCCTGGGCTGGGGTCTGTGTGGCTTGCTCCTGCCCGTGGGGTCAGGCGCTCCGAGTCTGTTGGCACTGCTCCCGGCCTGGCGTCCAGGGAGGGCAGCGAAGGCCAGAGCCTGGCAGACTTCCCAGGAGGGCTTCAAAAATATATATGTTTATTTGATTTGATTTCAAAACCAAGTAGAGAAAGCTTGGGAAATGGTGGGGGCAGGAGAAAAGTATCTTCAAGCCCATTCTCTCTGTCATTGTTAATGTCTTTGCTTTCCATCTTCTCCCAAAGGCAATGCTTTCTGCTCTGTGACACCTACCATGTCTTTCTCCTGCTGCTTGGTTGCCTCGCTGTGGTCACGTACGATGGCTGGGTGGGTATGCTGGGATTGAATTAGCCATGACCTTGGAGATGCACAGACCCAGGGCCTCCTGTCCCCTCGCCTCCACAGGCATTCTGTGCTCTCACAGGCTGCCCCTTCCCAGCCTTATCTTGCCCTCCCGAGCTTGTGTTCAGCCTTGAGGATTTCTCTCCAGCTCTCAGCAAACCCTGGCTCCTGGGAAAGCTGGTGTTTGTAATTGGGGGCACAAGTGTGGAGATCCCTACCCACCCTCCCATCCACTTGGGGATCCAGAGAGCAGGTGCAGAGGGGGGTCCCTCTGCTCTCTCAGTGTGTGGAAGGGGGTGGGGCGAGCTATTCTCAGGCTTTGGCCCGAAGCTATTTAAAGTCAAGGCCATGGTCTACTAGGAAGGAAAGAAAATCAGTGTTTTTTAAGATGTAAGAGGCTTTTGCTCTAGGATTGGGGCCGGGGTTGCTGGGGTCCTGGAGGTCTGGAGGCAGAGCTCCTTGAATTACTAGGCTTTGTTTGTGTTGTTATTTAAACCATGCTCAGGGAGGTTATGAAATCTCTGGAGGCTTTTAAAAATAGCATAGTTTCTAGTTTTAAAAGTAGTCCATGTCCACTGTATAAAATATGGGAAAAAAACAAAATATAAAGAAGAAAATAAAAAATCATCCCAGTGGCACCACCCAGAAATGACTGTTCTGAGACATTTGTTTTTCAGGCTTTGTTCCTAAATACGTTGATGGTTTTAACATAAATGGTTTAACATGCAGCAATTTAGAGCTGCCTTCTAGTCCCCCTGTCACTGCTTCCAGCCTTAGTGATCTTGAGTGAACACCTTATTCTCTCCATGCCTCAACCCTTCATCTGTGCAATGGGCTGAGAGCTGGAGTGCCCTCACAGGCTGCAGCAAGTCTAAGTGAAGCCATGTGCATACATGCACGCCAGGCTTGGCATGGTGCTAGGCACCTGGTAAGCTCCCAATAGATGCCTGTCATGGCCATTAGCGATTTCTGCCAATCTTACAATCGTGGACATTATTTGTTTTCATTTTGTATCACAATCTCAGAGTCTCCCTATGTCTTACATACTGGGTCAACATCATTTTGTAGTTGCCTGAGAATTCTGATGATTTATTTAGGCACTGTTTTCCATTCAGCTCTTCCCCTGTTCTTAACTATTTTCAATACATCCTGCTGTGATGAACTTGCACGTCCATTCTCACCACCATTTCTGATGATCTTTTAGGACATATACCAAGATGTCAACATATGGGGTCACAGGCAACAGGAATTTATTTCCCAGGCTCTGGATAATAAGAGACAAGATTGCTTTTCAGGAGGGTGACGCAGCTTTGCATCCCCTGCCTGATTTGCTAGGACCATTCTGGTCGCGTTAGTGTTTATTTGCAAAAGTGATCACCCCTGGTCATGCCTGTAACCAGGAGCCCCTGGGGATGGGAGGTGGCTACTCTGGCCAATGGCATTTCCAGGGAGGATGCGGGTGGCTGGTGTTTTGTTCTGGACACAGGCAGCCTACGGCCTCAGTTATGAGTCAGCCCAAGGAAGGGCAGGAGCTGAGGGAGCCGGGGAAAGCAGACTCACGGGGGTGGGAGGAGGAATCTGTTTACAGAGCCTTCATTAGGCTGCTTGGCTCGCATTGAACACAGGCCTGCAACAGGTGGTTTCCTGGACAGTGAGCCAAGCCCCAGACATTCAGGAAGTGCCATGCCTCCTGCTCAGGCTGTGAATGTTGTCGTCAGTAACCAGGGACACCGTTGCAGCCCCAGTTCTGCCTCAGCCAGCAAACCCTGTTTCCAAGGCGGTTTCTGTTGTCATTGTTCTTGTTCTCTTGGGCAGGAAGAAATTAAGAATTCAACACAAGAGCTTGGCCAGGTCAGAGCCTAGCAGGCAGCTGAGAGGGTATTAATCACAGTGATAACTAGAGTACCGATAGCCAATAGTTCAGAGAGCTACGCTCTTTCCAAGCACGTTTCCATGTGGTCTCTACTGCAGCCCGGTGCGTGGCACACCCTTAGTGGTCCTAATTTCTAGGTTCACTGCATCATTTTTCCTGGGCTCCTAAGCCTAGTGGGCCTGTGGTGCACACCCTACTCCATGAGCTCTTGGAATCCAAGCAGTACAGATAAAACAAAATAAATGCTGATAACAAAACACCTGCTTTGCAGATGAGGACACCAAGCCTCAGAGAGGTTCAGCTTTTCCATGGTCACCTAGCTGCGAAGTGACAGAACCAGAATCTGACCCAGGTCCGCCTGTCTGTCTCCAGGACCTGTGCTTCTGATCCCCACTGTGCACCCCTCTCACCCAGCCCACGTCTGCAGAGCACCCACGGCACACCGCACTGCCCACGTGGGGCGGGGACTTGCGAGCCGAGCAAAGCTGGGCCAGTTTTCAGTACTCAGAGCGTCATAAGGAGGTGTGTTCATTTCCTGCAGCCGCTCTAACAAGTAGCCGCACACTTTGTGGTCTCAAACAACAAAAATCTATGATCTTACAGTTCTGGTGGCCAGAAGTCTGATGCAGTGTCCCTGCCCAGGCAACAGCCAGGCTGCACGTCTTCTAGAGGCTTCAGGAGACAAACCCATTTCCTTGCTTTTTCTAGCTCCTAGAAGCCGCCCGTGTGCCTTGGCTCATGGCCCCTTGCTCCAGTCTCAAAGCTGGAGCATCTCATCTTCGTTCTCTCTCTCCGCTTCCATCTTCTTCCTCTTTCCTTTTGTGTTCCGGGCCAAGCCTCCCTCTGCTGCCCTCTTAGGAAGACCGTTGTGACTACATCCAGCCACCCAAAGAATTCTGAAAATCTCCCCGTCTCAAGATCTTTGATTTAATACATCTGCAAAAGCCTTTTTGCCACATAGAGGTAACATGCACAGGTTCTGGGGACTCATATCCGGACATCTGTGGGTGCTGCCCAGTGTGACAGGGTCACAAAGTGTAGTTGACCGGGAGATCCCAGCCAGCTGGGCTGACCCACTGTCCCTGTGCGCGCTGAGCGCTCTAATCTATCATCCATGAAACTCTTGGCAAAACGTAGAAGGCGGTAACCAATGTTAGGGAGGCTCTCTCTATGTTAAAGCTGTTTCTTTCCTGACAGAATATTGTGATGTGCTAGAATGCCAAAAGTGGCAGTGGGGAGTGGTCTCCGAGGACCTGGACTGTTTCGAGGACAGCCCCAGGGGGCCGGCACCAGCTCATGTGCCAGGAACCCTTGGCCATCTAGCAAATTCTGCTTAGTGGAGTTTTTACAACTGCAAGAGCCAAGAACAGCCTTGGATTTGAGGCCACTTCTCTTTTAATGAGAGGATTAACTAGCTTTTCTTTTCTGAAGGTTCCACTGTTTTGAAGATATAATCCCTAAAAGATACCCCCAAAGAACGGAAGCTTTGCCTTGAAATTTTACACGGCTCAGCTGCTGGGTGTCATCTCTCCCGGCCATAAGCATTTATTCTGTGAGGGCTGCATACGAGGATGCTGAGCACACACAGGCCCGGCCCCTGCAGAATGTCATGCCTTCTGTTTTCATTCTGTGTTGCCTCCTATTTAATTTCCCCTCTTCGGGTGGTTGACAAGCTGGCTATGGCCTGAGGGGGTCTTAACAGGGATGGCTGGCTTCTCAGAGGAATGGGTGCCAAAGGGACAGGCAGGTGGCAGCGCTGAGGTCTAGGCCGGCAGAGGAAGCGGGCGACCCGGGAGTGAGGGTGGCGACTTGGTGTGAGGGAGCAGGCGGCTCCTTCAGACTTGCTTCACTGCTGCCCTCCTCTGGCTTGAACCCTGAATGGCTCCCCATTGCCTTCACTACAAACCCCAAACCTCCTACATTTAACATTTAAAAAATTGAGATGTGATATGCATATGTATGTACACTGGTCATAAATATATGGCTTGATTGGTTTTTGTTGTGTGTGATATGCATACAGTCAAGTGTGCCAAAAACCCCAACCCTAAGCCCACAGATAGGTGAATTTTAATGTGTGTACATACCTGTGTAACCCTCATCCAGATCCAGGCATAGGGCCCTCCTAGAACCCCAGCACCCCCATGCGCCATCCACAGTAACCACCGTTCTCATTCCTATTGCCGTATGAACACTGCTTGCTGTTGAACGTCACACGAACGGAATCATAGCGAATGTATTCTCTGTGTGCATGTGCCCGGATTCTGCTGGACACGCTCTGGGAGATGATTCAGGTGGTGCGGAGCAGGAGTTCATTCTTTTGCATTGCTGGGTGTTAGTTCTCTGTGTGAACGTACCACGGGTTATCTGTTTCCCTGTTCCCAGCATGAGGCTCTTACAGATAACGGGTACGCTTTTCAGTATGTTCTTGTTGACCTTAGCACTTGTTTTTTCCAGGTTGTACTCAGAGATGGACTTGCTAAATCAAAAGGGTTGACATGTTTCACCTTTGTATATGCATCCTAACAGTTTTCCAAGGCAGTACCAGTTTACACTCCTGCCAGCAACGGGGAGATGAGCTCTAACTTCTTCATAACTTCTTCATGTCCCTTGTCACACCCATAAGCTCTGAATGTGCCAGTCCCTTCAGTCTCGTCCTTTGTAGCCTAGCAGAACCCTGTGCTCCAGCTGCTCTAGTTACAGCCCAAGGCTGCCTGCTTTCTCTTGCCTCTCAGCCTTTGCATGTGCTGTTCCCTCTGCCTGGAACACTGTTCTCCCTCTAACATTGCTGTCTCCCTCTGGCTAACTCCTTCTGTTTCAAACTTCCCCTTAGTCTTATCTCTTTCAAGAAGCCTCCTCTGATTCCAAAACTTCCTCAGTGCCCTCTTTGGGCTCCTTTGCCCCTTGGACCAGCTGGATCGTAGGTGTTGCCCCTCTGGGGTGCAACTACCTATGCAAGCCCTGTTAAGAGTGGGGCCTTGTAGAAGTAAGGACCCTTCTTCTGTGAAGAAGTTTCTATGAGGGATGCTGCTGTGTTGGTGTTGAAGTCATACAGCAGTTAGAGGCAGAGGCCAGGCCCTCCGCCAGGCCCCACTGTTCTTTAGTGGTGAGATCTTAGACAAGTCACTACCCTTCCCAAGTCTTTTCCTTGTGTAGCTGGTGGTGATACGCAGTATCAGTGTGCACTGAGAATCTTTATATGCAGTAATTGATTGTGGTTGATTGAGGAGGTAAAATTCAGAGAGCTGGCTCAGAGCCCCTCTGTCCACCAGAAACACAGGAGCATGTGGACAGAGTCTGGTGACTTTGGACCTGAGTTGTGAGCTGCAGGATCCCATGAAAGACACAGAATCCCAGGATTTCTCTAGGTGCTCAACTGTTGGCTGTATGTTAGAAATCTTACAATGCTAAACTACTGAAGCAGTGGTTCTCAGAGGGTGGTTCCCAGGTCAGCAGCCTCATCATCCCCTGGGAACTCGGAAATGCAGGTTATCAGGCCCTTCCCCAGACTATGCATTGGGCACTCCAGGCATGGGGCCCAGTAATCAAGTGTCCACAAGCCCCCTGCCTCCAGGAAGGTCCTCCTTCCTCCTCCTCCAGGGGGTCCTCACAGATCCTCCTCTTGCCCTCTGTGAGTCAGTGACAACTGTGGATCGGCTGCTGCCCTTTAGTGTGTCCAGCACCCTAGTGATGCCTAGGCTGCGGATCTGTGCTGAGGAGGGTGGGCAGGTTGAGGCAGGCCCAGCACACCTGGCCCTCTGGTTTGTGAGATGCACACAGCTTCAGTGGGGGCTGACCACAACACTGCGCTAGGAGGTTCTGGAGATACTGCCCATCAGACAGAGGGTTTGTGGGCGGAGACGCCTGGCATGGGCAGACAGGTTTTTATGTGTATAGATGCATACCTGGGCGCTCAGATCCGTAGCGTTTTCCTGGTTTGCAAAGCCAGCCCATCAGAATCACCTCTCCCCACTGCTGCAGATTCACAGGGAGGAGTGTGAGGGGCAGACGCGAGCAGCTGGCTTCCAGGAGGGCTGGATTCCGGGAAGGTGCTGGAAGCCGAATGTCGTGGCTTCCGGGGACCGAGACCTAGGGAGCAGCTTGAGCATGGCCACTGGCCTTTTTTTGTTAGTGGCTTACTCTTCCTCCCAAATCATAGATGTGCCTTTTATGGTAGGTGTCTGTCATCTGCAGAATGTGTGCAAACTTCCTCTGAGTCATGGGGCAAGGGCATAGACTGGCACATGGCCGGTGAGGAGTTAGACCCTAATGATCCCCAGGCGGTCTGCCGTGAGATCTGGGCCTCCGAGACATTCCCCCTGCCTGGAGGACAGGAGGCCTCGCTGTCCCTATCTTCACCTAACACCTGTCTATTTTATTTTATTATAACTTTTTATTTGGAAAAGCAGCCTTTTTATTATGGAGAACAGCTTTATTTTTTATTTTGAATGCATAAAATTACTTTAAAGTGTACAATTCAGTGGCATCTAACATTTCAGCACTATCCAACCACCATCTCTGTCTTGTCGCAAAACATTTCCACCTCCCTGAAAGGAAACTCCGCACCCTTCAGCTGTTACTCCCCGTGCCTCCGTCCCCGGCAGCCACTAATCTGCTTTCAGCCACTATGGATTTACCTATATTGGATATTTCATATCAATGGAATCACACAATATGTGACCTTTGGTGTCTGGCTTCTTTCATTTTGCATAATGCCTAGGCCCATCTGTGTTGTAGCATGTATCAGCTCACTTTATTCCTTTCTTTGTGGACAAATAATATTCTGTGGTATGGATGTGACATCTCCTCTCTCCATTCTCCCACTTCATTGTCTGGCACTTACTATTTTAAAATAAATTCCAGACATTGTGCTATTCCATCCATCAATATTTTAGTATGTTTCTTTAAAAGATAAAGACTCTTTGAAAAGCTTGACCACAATACCACAATACCATGGTCACATCTAAAACAATCAACAAGAATTCCCTAATGTTGTCAAACAGCCAAAGGAAGAAGTTTTTCAGCCCAGCCTTTGACACCCAAGCCTGGCTCATCCCCTTTCCTGTGGTCCCACATGGATCAGTTGTTAGTGGTTGCTTTGAGTGCTAGTGCAAAAGGATTCTGAGGTCAAGGCTGGGGTTTGTAGGAAAGAGGGCTGTGATTGGTTAACAATGCCTGCTGTGGGCATGGATAGAGACTGTGGCGGCACATATCCCAACTACCTTCTGTGCCTTTGTTTCAGGAATCCAGTCCTCTGTACACTCTTCCTGCCATTCCACCCACCCACCCAGGATCTCACCCTGTTAATACCCAGCTCAAATATCTGTTCTTCTAAAAGACCTGTTCAGCTCCTCCAGTATAATTAATTTTTCTACTCTTGCATTTTGTGGGTCCTGTCATATGTCTCCAGAGGAGGAAGTCATCTACTACTGTTCGCTCAGTGTTTACCAAGCCCTGTGTGCACAGCACAGAAGAAGCTATGCTATTTCCCCAGATGCCCCAGCATTCAGACATGGGCCCTGCCCTCCTGGGCTCTGATTCATATTCTCTCTCTTTTTCTCTGTCTCACACCCACACTTTCATGCTCTTGTTCCCTGGAGAGAATTTGCTGACCTAAAGCAGTGATCTTAACAGGTATAATTTGGGCACCAGTTAAAGACAGATGGTTCAGGGTTTAATTTTTCATCCTATTCATAATCAAACTCTGAAAACCGTGGCATCATGCAACAGAAACCAGCCCTGGAGCTGAAGCCCTAAGAATGCTTCAGCCCAGCCTCTGCTCTGTGACCTAGGGTGGGTCCTCGGCCTCCCCTGGTCCTTGACATCCTCCTGTGCACAACGAAGGGATGGACTCCATGATCTGTGATCCCTGGGCCAGCCCTGTACCTGACGGCTCTGCCCTTCTCCTCCCACAAGGACTGGCTGTCCTGCTGAAGGGCAGGCTTTAGACAAAGAGGAAGCAGAGAGTTTGTTAGAAATCACCACTGTCTTCCCTTTCAGGATCCTGTTACGGCCTTCTGTATGGCTGGCTGCCACTGAGCAGGAGGAATGTAAAAACTTCTAGGGCAGAGGCAGGAAATGCCTTGGAAATCAGGTCCCTTGACTCTGGCCTGTGGGATCCTGCCCGGCCCCTGACTCTGCGGCACTGCAGCCTGACCACCTCACTGCCCACTGCCTCAACTCCAAACAGTTCTCAGGTCCCTCCTCAGATCTGACCCTTCCCACCCCACATCCCCCAGCTCTGGCTCTTGTCCATCACGCATTCCTGGATTACAGCTTCCTCCCCGGCTTCTTGACCTGTACGTTCTTCCGACTGCAGTCTCCTCTCCATACGCTGCCAGAACGATGTTCTTAAGAATTAACTCTGATGTAGCCAGTCCTCATGGTTCTCTAGAAGTCCAAATCTTAGTGTACGAAAAACCATTCAAGATCTGGTATTTACCTTCTGCCCATCCTCTGCTCCTACAAAACCAAATTGCTCTTCCTTTTTGCACATGCTGTTCCCTGCACATTCTCTTTTCCCACAACTGTGTTTAGCGAACTCCTATATATCCTTCAGAACCCAATTCACATATTCTTACCTCCTCATACAGCTGATGGCCTGAGGAAGATTACTGAGAACAGAGACACATAGCCAAGTCCAGAAGGTGTGGCCCACAGGAGGGGATGATGGGGCAGTTCTCTGGTGAATTGGGGGAGGTGGAATGCATGCCTACCTGCCCCTCGCCCTCCCTTCATCTGCCAGTGTTGGAGTAGCCCGACTCTGCGCAAGAAAACAGCATATTGTCACAAAGGATCATCAGGGGTTGAATGTCAGAATTTCTAAAACTTGCTTCCAAATTTCCATATGTGGACAGATGTCACCTAAGAACGGGATTGAATGGGACCATCTCAGTTTCAAGACAAGAAATGCTGTCAGAGCAGGTTACAGAAATGTCAGAAACATTTCCCAGTGGTAGGTTTATTTCCTGTGGGTCCTGATGGAGCATCTCTGAGCAGAGATCGCTTCGCCTTTGCAAGGCTGAGGGATTCCTGTGTACACAGGTCTGCTACTGATGCCTGGGGCTTCCGACTGATGCAGAGCACGGCCTGGGAAAGCACGTATGTATCCCATAAAGCTTAGCTCTGCCAGGCACCACCTCCTCAGGGGGCCTTCCTTGATTCTCTCCAATCAAGGGGGTTAGGAGCTTACTGCCACAGAGATTGTAGGTCTGGCTTATTCACCTTCAGACCATGAGCTCCCGGAGGCAGGCATGATGCATTTTCATCCTGTCATTGCCTGTGTATGACACAGTGCTGGCCCAGGGTGACTGCTCAGAGTTTGTTGAATGAATAAAATCACCACTTGTCGATCGGCCACTCTGGATTTGGGAGAGACCTGCCTGACTGTCCCCCAACCTGAGTCTCTATGCTTTCCCTCATCTCCCCATTTCATTTGCTCACTTCCTCTTTCTCTTCCCCTCTCAACCAGCCTGTTCGCCTCTAAGCACTGCCCTGAACTGCTAATAATACCCAAATGTCTGCCGCTCAGAAGGAAGTAAGAGGGTTACAAAGATTTCCATCAAACGAATTTGGATCATCAAGAGATAAGCTGTAGTTCTTCAGAAACTTTATGAGTTGGAGCGTTTCTGTCCCCATGACCCGCCTAGGTGGAGTGCTGTTCTTTGAAGTGCTTCAAAGGGTCACAGGTGGACATGAACTTGCACCAAAGTCTTTGACTCCTGACATGGTCACATCTCCAGAATGTAAATTCATCACAAGTCTGACATCTGAGCTTGATTCTTTCCTTCAGCCTGGCCTAGGTCCCTGTCTGTACGATACTCACAGTAGCATGGGCCTCAGGGAAGTTTCCAGACACCTGGCAAAGGCCTCTTGGCACCATTTAATTCTACGAGCACCTTGACATGGCCTGTCTAAAAGGCCAGCCTCTGGTAAGACCTTGCTCAGGGGGGAAGATCACGAAGGGCTGAGCAGCAGGGGCCCCAGCACTGTGACAAGCCCCTCCCCACTTAGGTCCCCTTATTCATGGCACTAGGAAGTACCAGTTCAGGTCCCCAGGATAGATTCCCTCACCCACTTCCACCTGCCAGGAAGTGATAATAAAATTGGTCCCCCAAAACTTTTTCTTAGATCTATTGTATATTTGATCCCTGTTAAGTTAAAAAATACAGTTATGGAATATTTCCAGCATTCAGCAGAGTACAGAGAGTAGGACAGTGATGTCCCTATGCCCTTGGCAGCTTCAATAATAATTAAGCTGACCCCTCTACATCATCTGTGCCCCCTGCCTGTCACCCCCACGTGGCCTGATTGTTCTGAAGCAAATCCTAGATGTCAAATTATTCTATCCACAGTTATTTTAGTATAGAACTCTAAAAGAGAAACACTTTAAACATAACTTCAGTAGCATGATCACACCTCAAAAAACAAACAAAAATCCTTTAATATCATCAAATACCAGGGTTCAAATTTCCCCAAGTGCCTAATGAATGGTTTTTGGTTTTCCATTTTGTCAGGTGTTCAAGTTGGGTTCCAGACAGGGGCTGCTCACGGCACCTGGCTGCTCCTGCTGTCCCCCAGGTCTCTTGTAATTGGAGGTGCTTTCAGGGGAGGCACAGAAAGTCTAGGAGGGTTTAGAGGGGTGGGGTACCTGTGCCTGCCCCGCCGGCCCACTGCCCCGTGCAGGCTCCCGGGGCCCTGCCACACCGCCTCTCTCTGCCTCTGTCTGTCCCTCCAGCTCACACAACAGGCACTTCCTAATTGCATTACTTATGTAACTGTCACCAGACTTCTTGCATTTGTGTCCTTGTGTTCTAAATGCCCCCCTGGTGTGCGTGGTGCTGAGCTAGACACAGGGATACAGAGATGAAGAGTCACTGGAAAGATACATCTGGAGTGCCTGTCAGTCTGTGCTTGTATGTGTGTGATCCATGTAACTCTGCCACGCCTGGTTAACCTCAGCTCTTTACTCAAGTGTCACCTTCTCAGTAAGGCGTTTGCCAGCCGCTGTATTTACATCGGGGTTCCTTGACCTCAGCACTCTGTCGGGCCTGATGATTCTGTGTCGTGTAAGGCTGTCCTGTGTAGGCTGTTTAGCAGCCTCCCTGGTTACTGCCCACTAGATGCCAGGAGCACCCTCCCCTCAATTGTGACCATCAAAACATGTCTAGGAATTGCCAAATGTCCCCTGGGGGCAAAATCATCCCATCTAGAAAAATACTGATTTAAATTTAGATTGGAGAAAATTAAAATCACCACTTCCCACCCCTCCCCCATCTCCATTCCCCATCTCTTTTTATTTTTTATTTTTCTCTTTAGCCCTTATCCCCAGCTAACAGACTAGGTCTTTCACATAATTATCAAATTGATTGTTGGCTTCTCTAAACCTGACTGCAAGTGCCATGTGTCTGGGACTTGAGTCTACATCATCTATAAGGTTCTCACCTTTGCTCTCCTGCCCCGGGCCTAGGAGGGGGTCTGTAGGAGGGGTCAGTAAGTGTTTGTTGCATGAACAAGTGAGGGTTCAATAATGCAGCAAGGCACCCTCAGGAGGAGGAAGGCATTCAGGGCCTCCCTTCAAGGAGCCACATGAGGTTGGAGATGCCCTTCTGAGATAGCGCACTGGGAGTGAACAGCTCCTTGGGGTGCAGGCCATGCTTCCCTCTCGACCAGTGGCAAAGGCCATGTGCCCAGGCCAGGAACCTACCAGGAAGTACCTGGTAACCACTGCTGGGCAGAGGGGCAGGCAGCTCCCCAGGGAGTGTGTTTGCTACTGACCGCGTGAGGACATGATGGCACTAATCACAAATCCATGACTGCCAAGCTTGGGCAGGGCCGGCAATTAAAATACCGGCTGGTTTCATGGTCCTGGATGCCACGTAGTCCTGGGAAGTTGTAAGGTGTGGTTAGTGCCACATGGGGTCTGAGGGGAAAAGAAAGAAAGCAGACATTTCCAAGAGCAGCAATGGAAAGAAAGACCGAGGAGCGAGTTGGCAGGGGTGCGGTGTGTGAGTGTGCAGGTCCGATGGCCACGCATTTCCGGGAGGAAGCAAGTTGGGGCAGAAGAGCAACGGGCAGGGACTGGATGGCAAACGTGGGGAGAAAGACGAGAATGGTCAGGAAACACATGAATCGCAGTAAGGGAGGGTCAGAACCAAGTGGTAAGCCAGAGCCCGACTAACGAAAGTGAGGAGACAGAAGGGAAAGCCTCTTCCTTGTCTTTTCTTGCCACAAGTGCACACAGAGAAGAGGAAATCCTGCCCCAACCAGGTGGATAAGCCACGTGCTCTCTAATAGCAGGCGGGTGAAAGGTTCAAAACTGGACAGCTGGGTTCATCGTGACCCAGCCGATGGGAGATGCTGCCCGCAGGCTAGACTGGATGGGAGATGGGCCTGGCAGCAGGGCTTAGAGGACGGTTCCTGAGGACCACATGCAGTCATTTTACTGTAGGATGGTCTTGGCACAGGGTGAGGGCTTGGGAGATGGTAGCATTTTTATTATTATCAGTTATTTTTGACTCAAGGTGTGCAGTCAGAACAGAGAACAGGTAGGTGAGGGCAGAGGCAGTATTTACAGAGCCACAGATCAAATACACACCCACATCTACCCACCCTCCCAGCACCCCTCCCTTGGTGGCAGGCTGAGACAGTCAAGGGCATTCAGTTCCCAAGAAGCAAGCGGGGAGAACAGAATAAGGATTGTTGTTGATCCGTCACAGACACCCCTGAGCCTTTTGGGGCCTTTCCTGAACGTGGCTCATTGCGTTTGGTGTACTGTTTAGAGGTGAGCCGACTTCAGATGGGGGCGTCAGGCCCTATCAGATGACAGAGCTGGCCTCCTAGTTATAGGTGTACCTACCTAGGTCCTCATAGACGCTGCCCCCTCCTCCCTGCTGCTCAGCACATGGCCCAATGCCAGATGAGGAATCCTCCAAGCAGGGATGAGCAATGGATGAGCCCGCGCAGGTGTGCGACCTCCGGGGGAAGTGGGGACAGTCCATGAGCTCACCCGGGAATCTGCTCAGAGCAGTCCCAGGGACAGAGGTCCACAGGGTCCCTGCCGCCGAGCCTGCTGAATCTCTCTGAGGCGTCTTCCTGGGGCATTCTCCTCGCTGCACTCTGCAGGCTGTCTCTGCCTCACCCTCAGGGGCCCATCCTTCTGAGTATGCTAAATTGGGGGGCAGGGAGGGGGGCCATGTGTATATATGCATTGGAACGTCTAAAATAATTCTGGAAGAAATCACACAAACCATGACTACATTGTTTGCTTTAGGGGAGGGATGTAACCCAGCCAGAGAGAGGGATGGGCGGGAGAGCTGAAGTTTATTATTTTATTGTAATTTTTTTATTATTCACTTTTATTATACTTTCTGTAGTTGAGCCATGTCAATATTTATTCAAACTTATGTGAAAATAAATAAGGGAAATTTTCAATACTTGGCCCCAGTGTTTTCCATCCAGAGCCCTTATGAACAATTCGTACTTATTTTATTGATTGAGTTTGGCTTTTCATCTCTCCCTTTGGACTACAAACTCCACATAGGCAGGGCCCATGTTGGCCTGGTTCTTTCATATCTGGTACAGGGCTGGGCACACAGCCTGGCTTAACTCTCCTAAATTAAGAAAGAATGAAATAACTCAGGACATACGACAGGTGTATTGTTGTACTGAACTTGAATCTATATCCTGCAAACTGCAGGCTTTGAACACTGCCCCAGATGTCAAGGAACTCACAGGCATCCAATGAGTTTACTGCTAAAATTCCCTACATTCCTGTCATGCCAGCACAGGGCCTGGCACATAGTAGGTGGGGAGGAGAGATCTGTCAAGTATGTGGATGGATGTCTGATTTTATCTCCAGGCATTCTAGAACTTCCCCCACCCATAATGTTCCCGGGCCCTACTGCGGCTCAGGGGTTATCTGTTACAGCAGCTAACATAACTCTAATACCTTCCCTCACCTTCTTTACAGAGACACATTCCTTTACACCAGCCGATTGGCATGGCTCTGGTGTCACTGTGTCAATGGCAGCTTCTCCCGGGGCCTGCGTGTGAGATGAGTTTCACCAGGAGACGGCTGCTGTTGGCTTGCAGCTGCCAAGAGGATTGTGTGGTGGGGCTGTTGCTATAGAGAAAATCTGATTACATTCAAACTCAAATTTATTACATCAGCATGTTCTTTTTCCTCAAGGCTGGAGAATGTCACAGGGAGGCCCTTCCTCCTTCTGCCTGCATCAGGCTACTGGAAGGTAAATATTCCAGTGCTGTGTCTGAGCATGAAAAGAATGCCTTGTTCCTTCTGATCCCAGCCAGCTGCTCGAAATATGATTCACTGGGAAGCAAAAATGAGAAACTGATATGGCTGGAGCAACTGCAAATTATCACAAATGGGGGCCGGACACAGGCAGTGCCTTTCTCCTCCTTTTTCCTGCACTCACACGCGCCGCAGGCCACACCTGTGTGTATTAGTCAGGGCTTTCCAGGAAACAGAACCAGCAGGGCATGTATGTTCAGAGAGAGATTCATTTTAAGGAATTTGCCCACTTGATTATGGAGACTGGTGAGCCTAAAATCTGCTAGGTAGTCTGGCAGACTAGAGACCCAGGGAAGAGTTGCGGTTCAAAGCCAGAGGATGTTTGCTGGAAGAATCCTTCTTGCTTGGGCTGTTGAGGCCTTCAGCTGATTGGGTGAGGCCCACCCACATGCTGGAGGGCAGTCTGCTTTACTCAAAGTCTAACAATTTAAATGTTAATCTCCTTCAAAGACCACCTTCACAGAAACATCCAGAATAATGTTTGACCAAATATGTAGGTGTGTGGCCTAATCCAGGCAGCACGTAAAATTAACCAGTGCACTGTGTTTATTCCAAACATGCTCAAGGAAGCAGTGCATGGACTCTTGGGAAGCCAGGTGTGAATATTTCCTCTTAAATTTTTTGTAGGAATATAACTTTAATCTCTCTGAGCTTCTGTGGCCTTGTGAAAATACTGGCTGTTTATGGAGCCCCATCACTGGTCAAGGATGCGGATTCGTGATTCTGCCCAAGTGTAAAGAGGGCATTTTAAGGGACTGTCCCAGGTTGTACTGATGCTGCGTGGAAGTGTGCGGCCCAGAATCCAGGTGTGGCCTGAAGTCATGGTCTTTCTCCTGCTGTGCACCAGGCTGGGGTGAGGATTAATTACGGTGAGGTACAGGTGCCTCAGATACTAAGTGTGAGGCTGGCATCAGCCTGGCTGATGGTCAGTCTAACATGTTTCATTTTCAAATGGATGTGGAGTCTAAGGTCGTAATGACGATGGGATGATGACAGGAACAACCAATATTTTTGACATTTTCTGTGCCAGCCATTTGTATAAGCTCTTCCCAGGCACTAACCCCTTCAGTCCTCATGGCAAACACACACAAGGGTGGGTGTGGTAATTATCTTCATTTTCTGGGAAATTGAGGCTCAGCTTCTGTGACTCATCCAAGGTCTTCTTCCTGCTTCTGGAACCCCCTGTACCCCCAATGCTTGTGGCTACTCCAGACTCTGCAAAGCCTGTCTGGGCAGGTCAGGCTGCTATAATAGAGTGTCACAGACTGAGCAGCTTATAAGCAACAGACATTTGTTTCTCATAGTCTGGAGGCTGGAAGTCTAAGATCAAGGCTCTGGCAGATTCCGTGTCTGGTGAGGGCCTGCTTCTGGTTCATAGACTGCCATCCCCTTACTGTGTCCTCACATGGTGGAAGGGGCCAGGGAGTTTTCCGGGGTCCCTTTTTTAAGGTCACTAATACCACTCGTGAGGGCTCCACCCTTGTGACCTAATCACCTCCCAAAGGCCCCACCTCCTTATACCATCACATTGGGGGTTAGGTCTCATCATGTAAATACTGGGGGACACATTCAGTCTATAATATTATCCCCTCCCTTTCAACTCAAAATCCAATTATTCTGAATGTTCAATTCCATGTAAATGCTATGGCTTCATTGCTGGAATTCTGCATTTGGGGTAAACTGAGCAGATCCTCCCATTGCCTCCTGGGCCACCCATCCTCTGCATGGCTGTGGCCGCTCCATTCCCTCATGAGAATGCAGGCCATTCAAGCCTGCTGGGTGCCCAGCCCTGCTGAGCCACATGGCCACATGTCACTTGGTTCGGCCGTCGCAGGCCAGCCCAGGATGGCACTCATTACACAGTGGTTAAGAGCTGGACTCAGAGACTCAGCCCTGGCTTTACATCTGCCCCTCAGAAGGACAAGCTGTGTGATCTTAAGGCCTGACTTCCTTATTGGGAAAATGGGGAAAAAAGTAGCCCCTACCTCAAACATATCAGGATTAGATAAAGCAACTCTAAAGCACACAACAAGTGCTCAAGAAATGAGAAATGGTATCTATTTTTATTAACCATCTAATACGTGCCAAGGAGTTATTTCTTGGCTGACTCTGTGCTTGTTCTAGATTATTTTTCATGTCATAGCTTGCCGAGCTGTCCTGTGGTCACTGGCATGTGTATGTGTTTTGTGGAGGGAGCTGGGGCAGAGCTGCTGGTGAGCAGAACCGCTGGGGAAAAGCTAAACGCTCAGTAGCGAGGCCAAGAACTGGGTTAAGCACAGGGCAGATGAAGGGCCCAGAGAAAAAGTCAACTTCAAGAGAGTCCCCCAGAGCCCAGCTCTAAGAATAGCTTTAGTGCTTCTGAACAGGTGATGATAGTTGATAGCTGACGCCCCATGCAATGTGGGGAGACACATGGGGAGTTCAGACTGATTTCCCGGGGTCTTTGGGAACACAGACATGGACACCGGCCCAGCCCCAGCACCTGTCACCCAGACTTCTGATGCCGGCTCTTCTGAGCCCTGAGCTGAGCTGCTGCTCAAAGGAGAATTCTCAGGAGAGGCATCTGGATGGGGGAGCTGCTTGCAGATTGTCAGGATTCATTCCTTCTTGAAATGAAGTTGATGGATGCTTTCAGAGGGGCCAGGGCAGGGGAAGTGTGGTGACGGCTTCCAGGTTCTTGCTGCAGGCGGGAGATGGGCTGCAGGGATCCCTGTGTTATCTGGGGCACATGTGTCTTCATGGGGGTGTGAGGGGGTGCGGCCAACCACACACTTGCAGGCAGCCTGGGGTGGCCAGAGTTGGAAGAGCCCCCTGCACACCTTAGTGATGGGCTTTGCTGGGCCCTACAGCATAGACAGGCCTCTCCGGCCTTGGTGACACTCACGCTTTTGAGAGTGAAAAGGGGGACGCTATGAATTCCAGTTGATACTCATTAGTCACCGATTCCATATTTGCACTTCGCCTACTCGCTAAAATTATTTGTAACCCCAGACTTAATATTTGCAATGCTTTCACTTCACGGTCAACTGCAGACATGAGCAGAGCGGCAAAAAATCGGGGCCATCTAACGCACATGTTCCCAGCTGAAGTGGAACAAAGAACAAAGTAGCATTCTGTCTTCTTGTTTCAGCTCTCAGCCTGTAAGCAAGGTCCTTTTCAAGGTCTAGTATGCACCTTATTTTTACCATTTTTGTGCTTTTTTTGGTGATTTCACTATTTGAAGTGCCTCTCCCCACACAAAAGTGCTAGAAGTCTGTGATGTACCTTGCAGAGAAAATACATGCATTAGGTAAGCTGTGTGCAGGTATGAGCTATAGTGCTACTGGCCATGAGTCCAATGTTAGTGAGTCAACAATACATACCAAATGAGATGTCTTTAGACAAAAACACATCAAATGAGGTATGTATCAATTAGTTGACAAAAATGTTGTGACCAGAAGTTCACAGGAAGCTGATGCCGCTTTCCCCTAGGAGCAATAGTTCAGTATTTATTAATTCAGGGTTCATAGTGACTTTCTAGAACAACCTGTTTGAATAAAGAGAAAAATCAACTATTATTTCCTTTGGTTAACAGGATTAAACTGGGTCATGTAGTCACTTAGGACCTGACAGCTTCCTCCTCTAGGAAGTTTTCCATGGTCTCTCTAGCCTCCAAAGATCTTCCCATGACCCCATCTTGCCCCACAATATGTTTTATGTTTGCCCTTGGTTTGACACATGACACAGACTGCAGCATATTAGTAATTCTCTCATTTGTTTGCCTTTTTATATGACAGCAGCATGAGCTCCTTGAAGTCTGTTTTAATTCTTTGGACCCTACAAAGTACAGTGTTTGATTCTTTCTGCAAATGTTTAATTTGTTAATTTGATTTGTGTTGGATGCATTTTTTTAATGAACAAATAAATGCAAGACTGAAAGATGGAAGGAAGGAATGGTGTGCTCACTGAATGCCAGGCACCCACGGGAGGCAGAGTCTGTGATGAAGAGGAAGTCATTGTACACAGAATCTGGGTGCTGCACTAGTGGAGAACAGAGAGGCAGCACCTCCCCCATTTTAGTGGGGTCAGGGCAGCCAGCTAGGGGAACTGGACAAGTAGGTGAAGAAGTGCAGGACTGGTGTTCCAGGCAGCATGAACAGCATATGCAAAGGCCCAGAGGTACAGTGAGCAGGCATACTTGGGAGACACAAGGATGTTCAGTGGCAAAGACGATAGATGAAGTGGGGAGAGGAAAGCGCAGTGCAGCTGGACAAGCAGCTGGGCCAGGCCCCTGGGGCCACGTGTTTGCACAAGAGTCCTGAATTATGAAGAGCCTTTGGGGGGCTTAAGCACTCAAGCTTGCAGTTGAACATGGCACTTTGGTCCTTAATTAGCTCGACAGCACATGCACATGATTTGGAACAGGTATTGCCCTGTGCTGACCCGTGGGGGTCCCTAAGGAATAGGTGTGCTGTGGTGCTCAGGGAGCTCACGCCCTGGAGGGGGTCAGCCCCACCGGCCAGGCATAAAAACAGGATCCCCACATAGATCAAGATCTTGTTTATCTGGCCTGCTCCCAGCTGCTCTGTGGGAACTGCAGCCTTCTTGTTTCCTCTCAAATGTTTCTTGAAACC
The DNA here is from genome assembly GCF_030020395.1 of Manis pentadactyla. Classification (NCBI taxonomy): domain Eukaryota; kingdom Metazoa; phylum Chordata; class Mammalia; order Pholidota; family Manidae; genus Manis; species Manis pentadactyla. Next base: position 9,478,698 of record NC_080029.1, read on the forward strand.
CCAAGAGGCTGGAGCTGAGGTGGGGATGGGTGTGTCCTCCCATGTCCTTGTGAAGTACACGTCCTGGCACCCGCCAGGCTTCTCCACACTGTTTCATTGCTGCTCTTGTGCCAGAGGTCAGGCTTGGTGTCGGGGAGCCGGTGAACAGCCAGGGTCCAGCCAGCACCTGGATCTCTATCTGTGTTCCCCATCAGAACCAGACGCCCTGCACCACCTCGCTCCATCCCTGCCCACAGGAGGCACCACCTGGCTGCTCCCTCTCCTCTCCCAGCCCTGAGTAGCCTGTGCCCTTTGCTCAAGCCTCCAGGTCCAGCAGCCACTAAATACACACTCCCCACCCCCTACACACACCCTGCAGACACACACACACATACACACCACACAATATATACACATAAACATCCACACACATTACATACCACGTGTACATTACACACACACACGCACGCACACACGCGCGTGCAACATGCACTCTGATACCTGGGCCTGCAGTGCTGGCCCCCACATTCTCCCTACTTCCTCCAGGATATTTCCTGCTGGCACTTTCTTTCTCAGTCTTTCTCTCTTTATTACAGGCCCCTGGCCTAAGGATTCTGGCCAGCACCTGTTCATGTCAGCCCCCTGCACACCCCACTGTGCTTGGGGTCACCCCTTCCTCCTGACACTGGGCTCTTTGGGGCATCCAGTGAGACATATGTTACTCTCTTCTCTTGGGATGAGCCAATACCTGGAAGCTTCTTTTCCCTGGTGCATGGAGACCCTCTTAGCTTTTCCCACCAGCCCTTAGATTAGAGGATCTGTTCAGGAAGATGGAGACATGTCAGCTCCTTGTAGAACATCGCTGCCAAGGATACAGTGGGCGTTCCTGAAAGACTAATGGAGAAGCTTGTGCAGCATAGTTACTAAACCATACGGAATAGCTACTGCGGGAGGCATGCCAATGGCGCTGCTGCCTTGTATGTCTAATTTTTAATTCTTACCATGACACCTCCCCATAGCCCAGGGCCACAGTAATACCTTAGTAATTGCACGGACGGGAAGAATGAATCTCAGAGTCTACTGGTTTGCTAGGGCTGCAGTAACAAAGTACCACGGGCCAGTGCTTTAACAGAATGTGTTTTCTCACAGCTCTGGAGGCCAGAAGGCCGGTGTCAGGGTGCTGTCAGGCTTGGTGCCTTCTGAGGGCCATGAGGAGGATCTATCTCAGGCCTCTCTTATCTGGCAGGTGCCATCTTCTCCCTGTGTCCTCGCGTGGTCTCCCCTCTGTGTGTTTAAGGACACCAGTTGTATTGGTTCAGGGCCCATCCTAATGACCTCATTTTCACTTAATCACAGTTGTGCTCTGCTGGGGCCCAGGACTTCAGCGTACGGAGTTTTGAAGGGACACAGTCTAGCCCATCACAGAGAACTCAGGCAGCTGGGTAGTGGAGCTCAGAAGGGAACCACATCTGCCGGGCTCAGAAGCCGTGCAGGGCCAAAGCAACACCCAAAAGCAGCTCTCTGGAGAGGGCTGTCTCCTTGCCTTGCTCTTTGGGGGTGGTTCAGGGTGGGAGATGTGGTGGGAAAGGCTGGAGGGAGCAGAACCTTCCCACAGCTGCCTTTATATTCTTACTCTAGGGATACCCTGTGTTCCAACTGGAAGGACTCATAGTGTCAGTCTTGAAAACTGTTCTTTCTACTGTACGTACCCAAAGGCGTGTTGGAAGTAGAGCTGTGGGCCCAAATTCTAGTTCTCATGCTTTCTAGCACTGTGGCTCTGAGCAAGCACCCTGAGCCTCGTTTCTTCACTGAGATGTGAGGGGCTGATAGTGACGCCTGCCTGTGAGCAATCTTGGTGGCAGGGGACAGAAGTCTAACTGGAACTAATCCAAGCACAAAAGGGAGTAAATCTGTTTACAGACTTCCACGCAGACACTGAAGAGGCTGCTGCCAGGCAGGGCAGGCAGGCTGCCGACCCCCAGGGGCAAAGGAAGCCAGGCCCCAGGCATTGCCAGTGGCGCGGCTCCTCTGTGTGTTTTGTCTGCCTTGCCCAGCAATTCTCTTATCCTGTAGACCAATTTTCTGCACTGAGTGGGGAATGGGCCGCCGCCATTAGCCCCCAAGTTCAAGTCACCACTTCAATCATGGGAGAGACGCCCCTATTGGTCTCTGTGGCCCCAAGTCCAAAGCTCCCAGGGAAGTAGCCCATTGGTTCAGCTGCGGTCCCAGGCCCTCTAAGCCAGTCTGACTGGGACTGGGAGGGGCAGGGTTCTGAGATGTGGTGGGGTCATGGCAGATGTGAGGCCATGTTAGAACATGGGGGCTCCGTACCCCCGGCCACGTGGCCGGTAGGGGAGCAAGGAGGCCGTCTCTCAAACAGGGAGTGTGCGCACCCTGTTATTGCAAACATTAAACAAGGTGGTGCTCCTGAGGGCTCCCAGCTAACTGCCTGCCTCCGGACACAGTAGCCCCCTTCTCCCCTAGTCAGTTGCTTATGTAATGCAAGTTAATTGAAAGAGATTGATTTGAATTAATGAGGTTCAGTTAAATTATTTTTAACACATAAGCACATAGTTATCCTATCAACAAAGTATTTTACATGACTGCTGCGGGGTCTCTGTCAATACATAGACACCTTCATTTACAGGTGGCATCCTTCACACCCAAGAGAATGACTTAAAATCCATTATTTGTAGAGGATAGGGAGGAAAAATGAATAAAAACAGTAACAAACAGTTTCTTGTCTAGATTCAACTGGCAGCAGGTGCCTGACAATTGTTTAATTGGATGAACAAAGTGTAAGTCATGCATTTTCCTCTTGCCTTTGCCTTTGGGTTTACTTCTCAAAGTCTCACTAGTATAAGCTCCAACCCAGGACGCAAGATCACACATTGTCACTTTAGGGATCCCAATGACTAATGGCCTCATTGTATATTTGGTCCAAAAAGAAGTCCTTGGGTGGCACTCAAGGCTCTCATCAGTTCCCTGCCTCCCCTCTCTGTTTATGCTCCAACTCTCCCTGCCAAGAAGCTGGGCTTCACGAGTCTCACAACCCAGCATTCATTGTTACATGGATCACCCTGCAGCTTCCCTGTGTGCGTGGAATGCCCTCTTCTTTCCCGTCCCCACCTGCTGACGTCACGCTGGACCTTCACGATCCTGCTGCAGGTCCACGCCCAGCCCAGGCCGTCCCTGAGGCTGGTGGCTGGTCCACCCAGAGAGCCCTTCTCCTGCCACCCACAGCTTTCCTGTACCTGCGTGCCCAGCGGGGTGTAGACTGGGACTCCTGTATTTGTATTTTCTCCCATATGGGTCCAGTGCATTGTTCAGTTCCATTTTTAAGTGAATAAATTAAAGGACATTTGGCCAGGAGCCACCTGGTCTTCTCCCTGGTCATCAAAGTGTCGTAAGTGAGTATATAAGAGATGGTTGAGAAGAGGGGTGTTGGGGCTTCATCTAGTGCTCAGTAAGCACAGGGCAGGTGCCCTCTGCTGGGCACAGCAGGTGGGATGTGCTCTAGGAGGCTGGCCTCTCAGGGAGCCAAACTGTGCATAAAGAGAGCCTTTTCTAAATGTTAAGCATGTAATTGTCTGTTGAATCACAAAGCCACTGGTTGCAGTTTCTTCAGGCAAAGATTCATTGTTGCTGACAATACAAGGAGAGTTCTTTCCCACTAAACATTCATGAACTTGATCAGATGGTGCTCTTTTGTGAATAGTATGGGTTTAAAATGACCTGCTGACTGCTGTGAAGTCCTTCCTAACTGAATGCAAAGGAGTGGGAAGGGGAACTTGGTGGAGGGTGTGCCCAGGAGGAGGAAAGCGTGGGAGCATTGTTCCCTTGTGTCCCCCATATACCCACCACATGTCCCTGTATGGAGAACCTGGGCTCTGGGACTCAGCTGACCCACCACCTGGACTCAAATTACAGCTCTGCCTACTGCTAGCTGGTTGACTGTAGGCAAGTGACTTAACCTCTCTGTGCCTCAGTTTTGTTCTTTGTAACATGGGGATAACAATAGTACCTGCTTCATAGGGTTAAAAGAATTAAGATTAAAATAATTAATTTGGGTGAAATGCTTAGATTAGTACATTAGGAAAAATGAATAAAAACAGTAACAAACGGTTTCTTGTCTAGATTCAACTGGCAGCAGGTGCGTGACAATTGTTTAATTGGATGAACAAAGTACAAGTCATGCATGTTCCTCTTGCCTTTGCTGTTCTGCTGTAAATGACATACGTGCTCCTGAAAATCACCACACTAATGAAAAAAATGGCAATAAGGAAAAATAGGGCTAGAGGCATGTCTTATATGTCTAGGCTGCTAGAACAGAACACCACAGAGTGAGTGACTTATGAACAACTGAAATTTATTTCTCACAGTTCTGGAGGCTGGACATCCAAGATCAAGGTGTCCACAGATTCCATGTCTGGTGGGCCTGCTTCCTGATTCATAGTTGTACCTTCACATGGGAAAAGGCAAGGTTGCTCTCTGGGGTCCTTTTCATAAGGGCACTGATCCCGTTCCCTGTGGTTCCACCACCAAGACCTCCTCACCCCCCAGACAGCCCACCTCTCAGTACTGTCTCACTGGACCTAGGTTCCAACATGTGGATTTTGGGGAGACACATTCGGTCTATAGCAACATGACAATGGTCAAAAACTTGTCAGTGGCCCATTAAAGAAAGAGATGGGAACCTTATAAAAACAATAGCAGTTTTATACCTGTTCTGTGGTTAAGAAATACATACAGACTGCCATACCTATGGCTGCCTGCCTTGACAAGGGCCTGCAGCTTGCTTCTGGAACTGAACACAGGAAGCGGGCAGCTTGTGAGCTACTGGGAAGTGGTGGAAGGAGGGTGACCTGAGACTAGATGGCAAATGGTTTGCTTGGGCTGCCATAGCAAAGCCTCAGACTGCGTGGTTTAAAAACGGACATTCATTTCCTCACAGCCCTGGAGGCTGGCTGTCCGAGATCAAGGTGCAGGCAGGGTTGGTTTCTCCTGAGGACTCTCTCCTGCACCTGCAGACGGCCGCCTCCTTGCTGTGTCAACGTTGTCTTCTATTTTGTGCATGCATTCCCCTGGCGTCTGCATGTCCAAATGTCCTCTTTTTATAAGGACTCTGGTCAGATTGGAAAAGAGCCTACCCTAATGGACTTATTTCAATCTAATCACTTCTTTTAAGGTCCTACTTCCAAATGCGGTCACATGCTGAGATCCTGGGGGTTAGGACTTCCACTTATGAATTTAGGAAGGACACAGGTCAGCCCATAGGAACTTGTAACATTAGCTGTGGATGAACTCATAACACAGGTTGTGGATGAGGTAGCCAATGTATGTGTGTGTGTGTGTGTGTGTGTGTGTGTGTGTGCTATGTATTCCTGTTTAGCTCTGATCAGCTGGGTGCAGCTTTCCATATACATCTAGTGTTTCTTGAAAACAAATTGTGCACCAACAAATGCACATTTCATTTTATGCTTAAGCCATCCCTAATATATCGATTGCATCAGCACCAATTTGTGTTTTGAACAAGCACTGTAGGAGAGCTGGCTGTACATGCTGCATGGTGAGTGCTGTATGCTGCTCCTCTGTGGGGACGACTGGCTTCTGGGTCATGGTGCAGGCCTGTCCCAAGCACGTCATCCTACAGCCATACCATGCATGAGGAAGAACAGCCATATCGTTGCCTCTATTTGTGCAGATGAGGAAACGAAGCCTCAGGACCCAAGACTTGCCCAGCAGCACAGTGGCTGGGGCAGGAAACTCAAGCCCTTTTGATCTTGATCTTAGCAGCAGTCTTCACATCTGTCTCCCTGTGAGAGACTCAGCCTGCGTGGGATGTTAAACATGCAGATTTCTGGCTCCTCCACTGGCATTTGGATCCTGGAGGGCCTAGGAAGCTGTGTTAGTGAGCATCCCAGGTGATTTTATGACCAGATGACGTAGGTGACACTGTCTGGCATCACCCAGCATGCAAACATTTGATCCTTACTTGTAACTGTGATGATTAAAAGGTATAAAATGGCATTTTGCATGTGAGCAAGACCTCCTTCTGGAGGTGGGCCTGTCTCACCCACAAGCTGACCTCGGCCCCCCATGAGGAGTGTGGCTAAGTGCAAAATGGTTAGGGCATGGAGTCGAATCCCATGCTCTTGCTCCCTGGCTGTGAAACTGGGCAGTGCGCAACCTGGAGAGGCAAGCACAGTTTGTCCCATTTTAAAGATGTGTAAACTGAGGCACACATGCGATCACTTCTGGAAAGCACTCTGCTTAGTGTACACACAAGCTCCTTTTCTTTGTCCCCTTATCCTTTCCAGTGGGTGGTTGAGGGGGGTCACAGTGCACGTGAAACTCAGGAGGTTTTGTGTCAGAGAAGTTGCCTGAAGTTTGCAAAGCTGTGAAGGTTGAGGAAACAGTCCCCACACAAGCCTACCCTCATTTCTGACACCAACTGCAAGTCTGACGGGTTCCAAAAACCACCCTCAGGTTTGATAATTCAGTACAAAGACACAGTACCCACTGAAAGCTGTTACATCCTCTCGTTGCCCTCTTGGCACTGATACGTGGCAGTACACACAGAGACTTCACTGGCCACTATGGAAGCTCACATGAGCCTCAGTACCCAGAGTTTTACTGGGGCTTCATTACATGATTGATGGTTTGATTGATTGCCCATGTGGTTGGACTAAGTTTCCAGTATGAGTGGTACTGTGTGACCACAGCCCCCAACCTGATCACGTGGTGGGTCTTTCTGGCATGGCCTGCCCCACTCAGTTGGAGTATGGGGGGTCCTGGCCCTAAACAAAAACACTCCTATCAGCTATTTTATAAATCACCTCCTAGAAGCCAAAGGCAAAGGCCAGAGCTCTCTTTGGGCAAGGCTAGATTCTGTCCTATTCAAAAGATGACGGGAACCAGCTTTGACTGGTCTGATGAATATAAATGTGCTCACGCAGACACAGGGCTGGGGCTGTCCGTCCGCAGTGACTTCCGTGTGTCAGGTTCCGAACACTTTGTAAACACCAGCTCTCATGTCCTCCTCGTGCCAACCCCATGGTGCTGTGGATGACCCCCACCTCTCACCGTTACAGACGGGGCGGTGAGGGGAAGCACCTTGCCCACCGTCACACAGCTGGGAAGTGGTGGTGCCAGAATGCCTGGAGCCACTACAGTTGGCTGCATTCGTTTTTCAACTTTTTAAAAACAGTAGTGAGTTGGTGCCCTGCTTCGGATAGCCTGCTCAACAGCCCCCTGGTGTTCCTTTGGTAATTTCTGGCCCCTTGGAGAAGGAAGGACCACCCAGAGTCCTCCAGTCTTGGGGCCAGACTCGTCAAGAGCTGGAAGGAAGAGGCGCAAAGCCATAAAGCAGCCTGGAGGGAAGTTAATTTTCAATCAAGTTGGGCTTTGCCTCTATAATCCTTCCCCTCTGCAGGGGCTGGAGGCAGAAAACTCTTCTCTGCATGAGGAGACGCAAAGCCTGGCTCCAGCCCTTGGACCAAGCTTAGAACCTGGGCCTGCAGCTTTGAGAGTAGGCCAATGTAAAGGAATGTGTCTCAGACAATCAGCAGGCCTGGAAGGTTCCAACTGATCTCTGTGAAAGAAGCAATTTAAAGGTTGGCAGAGGGGCCATTCACAAAAAGGCCCCACACCCAACGATTCTCCCCCACTGCTCATTCCAGGAAGCAGAGCGAGTTTGCCTAAGACACTTGGAATTCCTCCCCCACAGCCATCTGCGGTCCTAAGCCCCAAATTCCCTCACCGCTCTTAGCCTCAGTTTTCTCATCTATATAATGGAGATATTAATATATTAATACCACCTCACAAGTGCCCTGCACAGAACTTAGCAATTTTCAAAATTGAGGCTAATACACGACCTTTGTGATTTTGACACCAGATTCTCCTTATTTTATAATAGATGAGTTCTATTTATAAAACTGAGAGCAAATGTGTTTAAAAGCGTGCGAAGACCACTTGACTGGGAGATAAGTCTCTGTTACTACATCTGTGATTTTTAGGTGCAATGAGTCTACGAGATGCATTTTGCAATCAGAGTGATTGGACCCCATCTGTGAAAGTAACATCAAGTGCAGAGGCACAAACTGTTTCAGTGCACGGGGGCAGGTGGTGTTTTAGCATCATCACCCAAGAACAATGAAGATGTACATTGTCTTCCACCCTTCAACCCTCCCCTGCCCCCTCCTCACACACACATGGGAACCCTGTGCAGACGCCAAACATGTGTGCCTCATGGGAAATAAAAAGCACACTCAGGAAACCTAGAGGTTAGAGGGGGTTGTTTGTTTCCAGGTGGTCGCCTGAGCAGACTTCCTGTATTGTTGTTAAGAGCCAGCCCTCTCCTAATGGCTTTTCAAGATCTCACAATCTTTTCCACCTTCTTGAATACCTGTCCTTCTCAATCTGCCCCTGTGCCACCAGCCCACGCACCCAGCACACAGGCATTTGGCTCATCATCTCTGAGGCTGTTGTCCAGTCCCCCTGCATTGTTCCAAGACCCCAAGCAATACACAGTATTTACAGGTCCTTGCTTATGCCTTAGTCTCTTGCATTCATTCATTCTTGGCACCCCATGATTAGGGACGGCCTTCCTGGCTTCACAGGGTGGCCACATGGGGGTTAACCTATGGGGTTTCTAGCTCTTCACAATTTGCAATTGTTTCTCATTTCTCACTTGGACTCAGCAGCACTATTTACTGAAGTTGGCTTTTTGAGCAGAAACTAGAAGTTGGGGGAAACATAAAGGAGAGAAAAGACATCATGGAGAGACTGGTGCCTATAATTTGGCCGCTGAGCCACCCTGTCTTGAATCATTTTGCTCTGGCTGCATGAGAGAATGGAGACTAGTTCTGCAGATTGTAAATTGCCGTGGAAATGAAAGGACCCGCAGGTGCTTAGGTCCAATGTGCCTATTACTAAAGTACTTATAGTTACCAGGAAACTTGGAACTAGCATAACTATTCAATAATAGGGCTATGATTGAGTAGGCGTTGATGGGTTTATAAAAACAAGGGGACGTATATCAGTTAGGACTGTGTTTAGCTGCAAGTAACAAAACCCTAACTTACAATAACTTCATCAAAAAAGATCTATTTATCTCAATCAATAGGAATCCCAGACATAGGCAACTTAGGGCAGTTCTGGGGCCCAGCAAGGCCACTGAGGAACAGTACTTCTATTGCTGCCCTGTCATTCTTAGTGGTGGCTGTTGTGTCTTAAGGCTTCTCGGCTCCATGACAGGAAGGCAGAGGGTTCAAGGAAGAGGAGCCCACCCCCACGTTCTCTGCTCCTCGAAACCTCACTTCCTGACTTCCATTTCATTGGCCAGACTTTGTCACATCATGACCCCCTCAAGGGAGGCTGGAAAATTATCATTTTTAAATTATACCAACTGCCGGCCCAAAATTAGGATTCAGTTAAGAAGAAGGAAATAATGTGTATTGGGGAGGTAACTAGCAGTGTCTGCTGCAGTCCATCCCATTAGCTACCCAGCATCCTACCCAGCATCCAAACATGCCTTCCTTCTTTCCATATCAGAACTCATTTACCTTCTTCCCAAGGAGAAGGCCACAGAGTTTCATTCTGTCATTGCAGCCAGGGCTCAAAGTCCAGGATCATGAAGGGCTGTGCCAATTTCCCCATCAGTTTTGAATGCATCTGGTTCCCTGTCCCTATAAACTAAAAGACAAGTTATCTGCCCTCCTTGCCTAACACTCCAACACAAAGTGGTGGTGAAAAAGAGCAAAATAAATAATAATAATAGTAACAACTATTGCCACTCAGGAAAGGTGAGAAGAGGTACCAGGGAGACAGCCAGCAGTGCCCACAATACAGAATACCAGTGACCACATTGCATGCTTAATATGGTCAAAATTATGTTAAAACAAGCAAGCAAAATAAAACACATGAAGGAATAATGGAAGGAAATAAGCTGTTGGAATAATTTAGTCACTTTTTTATTTCTATTGTATTCTCCAGTTTTTTTGTTACAGGTCTCTACTACTGTGATAAACAGAAAATTATTTGTGCGATACTGTGTTTGTAAACATTTTCCCTAATGGTTTCGAGGACCAAAAAAAATCAGAAATATCGTCCCAGGCACAGGGTTAAAGACATAGCAACTTTTTAAAAGTAAGATATGAGTTCTATCAATTGTATGCCTATAGTTAAAATAAAAATACAGCCAAACTTATCATAAAAGCAATAGTCTCCCCCAGCTGTCCCTACCTTCCGGCCTGCTCCCACAGGGAATCCCTTTTATAGCTTTTAGACTTTGAAGCCAGGGTTCGTCCTTGGCAGTCATTGTGGTTTTGTGTGGGAGAACTGACCAAAATATGTGAAATTGCTAAGACTGCACCTCCTAGAGTCTGCGTCCTTCTGCAGAGGGACCTGCCACGGTGGCAGGAGGCAGTGACCTAAATTGGAAGGACTTAGAATAGTTCTGCTAATGAGTTCCGTCCTGGTTTACTAGGAAGTCTGTGCCTCGACTGTGGCGGCTGATGTCCCGGTTGGGGATGAGGCTGGCAGGCAGTACGTGGAACGGTAGGACACATGCTTGGGGGCCGGGTGTGAACCCTGGCTCTATTCCTTACTTGCTGGGTGACGTAACTTGTCCCTGCCTCGGTTAGTGCAGCTGTAAGATGGGAATCGGGAATGTTCAAGGTAAGGACTGTTGTTTTTTTTTAACATCTACTGATTTATTTAAATTCCCTATTTCTCCTGGCCCTCATTGTGGCATTTTATATTTTTCTAAGAATTTATTTTAGTTATGTTTTTGAACTTTCAGAATGCAATTATTTTATTTTGGTTTTGAAACTGTTTGAATAGAAACCCAAATAAGGGCCTGCAATTGCAATAGGTTGGTGTCTATAGGTTTCCCTTTGTCTCTCTTTTTTCATTTACAGTTTGCTTGTTGAGGAAATTAGTGAGGATGCTTCTAATTGTAAGCCCACAGAAACTCACAGGAGCATGACGAAACTGACGAGTTGCATTTACGTTAAGTGCAGAGGTCCCACCGAATCCTAAGGCCAGGATGCAGCAGGACTGCAGGAATGGGCCAGAGCACAGCTCTCCCTTGCACGCTTTCCCCCTCCCCATCTACCTTCCCCCATCTCTCATCTCTTTCTTATTTTCTGATCAGTCTTTTTGCTCTCCAGTATGCGTGGCAGCCTGCAGTCTCCAAATCGCCCTTTCCCTTCAAGAGACCAGGCAGAGGGAGCTGGAATCAGCCCCATTCTCAATTTCCAGTGTGGCACTCAGGCCCGGCCCTGAGCAAGTGGTCATGCTGTTGGCTTCCCAGGTCCTACTATACTTACCAGCTGGATCACAGCTAGGGAGTGGCATCCCCGTACAATGGGGTGCCCTGCAGAGCACTCAGGGGGTGCACACCCAATGATAGTACCTGTACCATAGGTTGGAAGCAGGCAGAGCACCGGGCACATAGTGAGCCCAAAATACATGGCAGCTCTAGCAAACTCTTAAAAGAAATCAAGATTCCCTCAAACAAAATGGTGCCATGGAGCATTGCACCCCATTTCTTTTTTTTTTTTTCACTCAATAAACATTTATTGACTGCTCAAGATTTTGGAAACACAGGAGAGAATAAAACAAGGTCCCTGCTGCCCTCATGGGACTGACATTCCAGAGGACAAGGTAATAATCAACAAACACACAAATATATAAATGTTATAACATCAGGAAGTGGTGGCTCTGTGGGGATGCTGGGTGACCCTGGTCAAGCCATTTAACCTCCTTGGACTCCCTTTTCTCAGGCTTAAAATGGGGAGTCAGAGAAGAAGTCTCCACTCTGAATAGACCATGAGGCCTGATTTTAAGATGCCCCCTTAGAGGACTGTGACATAGCTGGAGGGACTGTGGTTTCCCAGGAGTGTTTGTCCCTGGAAGTCGCCAAGGCCCAGGTCAGGGCTGTGGATCTATGTTCATCGTCTAGGTCAAAGCCTCAGAGCTTTCCTAAGTGGGCCGAAAGACGCTTATGTCCATCTGAAAAATGGGACAATTGAGGCTCTCAGAAAGAGAAAGTAGCTTTCTTGCTACCAAGAGGGCTAGAAGCAGATGCTTCTTCTTGTTGGACTTCCTTGCACCCCATTTCTTATTGAGGGGCAGGCACAGCACTTTAATTGGCCATTCACTTAAGCCAAGTTCCACAATGCCTAGCCTGGGTCAGGTGTGGCCCTTGGCCACTGTGTGCATGTGGTGGTGGTGATGTGGTCAGGCTTGTCTTCTTGGTACCTGAACCTGGGCTTAGAAAATGCTGGCCTGGGAGAAACCCCTTCATGGCAGCTCGGTGCCCTAAGCAGCCCCACGGGGGGTGGGGTTGGCTTCAAGGCCACACTTCCACTGATAGAGCCATAATGATCTGTCCCCCCGGGGATGGATGTCCACAAAGCCCTGGGGCCGGCATACGGCAGAGCTGGTCCCCATGCTGATTCCTGGGTATATTCTTCTGGGCTTTCTTGGTTCAGTCCTATAGGTTCTGCCTAAGGCTATGGCTCATATTGATGACCAGAGCCACACTGTGAGCAGGAAATGGAAGTTTCAGGGGACAGGTACAAAAGGGAGAGGTCCTAGCTTTTGTTCCTAGAGCCATGCTGGTGAGGTTAGGCTGCCAGACTGGAGAGTCAAGGCCACAGCTGGGACGTGAGTAATCCAGACTGTATGAGAACGGGCTTGCTGGTTTTGGAGGCCATCTGCAATGAATGGATGGGTAGCTGGGTTTTCCATTCATTTATTCATTCATTCACTCAACAAACATCTACACTTAAACACAAGGCAGCGTGTGGGGTGGTGACAATGATGTACAAGAAACGCTACTTACTGATTTACTCACTCACACCTTCATTCATTCATTCATCATACCCTACCTTCTTGAACAAAAACATTTAAGGTAGCTTACTTGACCCATAAAGTTTAAAAGTACATAAACAATAGAATCTGTATCGATATTTTTGTAAAAACTGAGGTCCGGGGGAAAGTTAGTATCCAGATTATTTGTAAAACTTGGGCTTTCAGATTTTTCCTGACAGCAAAACAAAAAAGGAAATTCCCTTGTTTTTGAGGTTCCTGTTGCCCCAGAAGAGGAAAATCTGAATATTTGCAGTAGCCCCTGCCTTTTTGTTTAAGAACCTGTTCAAGAATCTGTGATAGGCTAGGTCCCTTCTTTTAGTGGACTGGTGTGTTTTTATCGCCTGCCTAAGGGCACAGATTCATTTTCAAGTAAAAATTCACCCCTATAACCCTGTGACTAGAAACAGCTCTCATAGCTTGTCTGGATGGAGGAATTACAGTCATTTTCAGGAGAAGTAACACTTCCTTCCGGCTCACCAGATTTTTCATCAGCCTGATAAACACGTACCAGGGCTTCCTAGTCAGAATCAGCTGCTGTGGAGTATCCATGTGGTTTTAGTTTTTCTCTAAAATGTTAAGATTTGAAGAACTGGAACTGTCTGGCCTCTCCGGGTAGCCCATTCCTCTGTTGGTCAGATCTGAAGGCCTAATTCCCAGACACCAAACCAAAGCCTGTTGTCCTCTATCTCCTAACCGTTGGTCCCACTGGACCTTCCGCCTTTCCACGAGACACGCTCTCAGATAACGGAGCCTGGCTTTGGAGAGGTACTGAGCTCTTTGTCTTGGGAGGCATCCAGGAAGACTCTGGGTGACTGCCTTTGTGGTAGTGTTGGATGGGAAGCTACCCTCAGTAACCTTAATTTCTGGGTTTTTGGGGTGCTAAGAAAATGGGGGCGATTACTTTCCTTGAACAAAATTTAATCTGAGAAATTTTACCTGTGAGTTGTGCCATTTGATTTTTGTTTGTTTGTTTGTTTCCATTTCAACTTTACAAAAGAAGAGAAAAACATCAGTGAAGATTGTCTGGGGTCAGTTTTCTTTTTCATCCTCCCTTGGATTCTTCAGAAAAAAAGGGACATTTAGTCAAGGCTGAGGAGTAGGGGATGTGTCTTAACTTGATTTGAAAAAAGGCCAGTTGCTGAGGAAGGAAAACAAAGGCAAGAATGATGCAAAAGTCTGGTTGCCCAAATGTTACTTTTCTTACTGGCTTCGTTGATAGAAGGAGAAAATCCAAGGAGAATTTTGACTTGCCAGCATTCAGCACTGAGTAGTTCTGCTCTTTCATTTCCCACATACCTTATGCCTCTCCACCCTGCCACGGCTCTTTGATTTTCTTATAACAGAAACAGAAAGCGAATAAACCCCTGCTCCTAAAGCCCAAAACTGAATTTTTAAGCTGGACTTTGAGAAGTACGCCACCAGTAAGGTCTAGAGTGGCTGCTTAAATCAGGCGGTGGGGCTTATGGAGTCTGGGGCAGGCCTTGGCTAAGTGCGGCCCACTGCCTGTTCATGTGAATAAAGTTTTATTGTAACAGACCGTGCCCAATTAATTACAGTCTTGGCTGCTATCCCACCACAGCCAACTGGTCTCTGGAGTCCAAGTGGCCTGCAAAGTCTAAAACATTTACTATCTAGCCCTTGACAGGAAAAATTTGCTAACCGCTGGCCTAGAGCAGTGGTTCTCAGCCCTGGCTCAGAGTCAGAATCAGAGGGGAGCTCTAAAAATGCAGATGCCTGGGCCCTTGGCTCCAGGGATGCAGATTCAATTAGTCTAGAGCATAGTCCAGGCCTTTTACTTTTTGAAGTTTCCCCAGATGACTGTCATGTGCAGCCACATAAAGAATCATGGGTCTAGTCTCAGTGGGTTTTTGATTACAGCACTGGAATTTGCCATTCTACAGAGTTTCTGCCCGGTGACAATGATCCAACCTTGACCTCAGTGTCAGAGTGCTGCCCTTTCGTTGTGAAGCACCATGACTGTGGCAGAAGGGAGGCCTTATAATGATAAAATCCCTCCAGTGACCCTGGAGATGACATGTCTCTGAAGAGGGTTGAAGGGAAAGGCAGAGTGTGTGTGTGTGTTTGTGGTATATATACATGCACGCTGGCATGCACACCTGGGCATGCACAAGTGTGCATGTTTTCAAGGTTTTTGTAAGTAGTAACTTTTGTCTATTTTCATACAAATATGCTTCAAAAAGGAGCCAGTGGAGTGTGAAGCATTCAAATTTGTCAGGTTGGCACAGGTCAGCCCCCAGCCTCCAGCTTAGGCAGCCTCTCCTCTCCTTCTTGCTAATTAACATGACATGCTGGTGGCACTTGCAGCTCCAGAAGAATTTGGCACTTCTTGCCTTTCCCCATCACAAGCTCCCGTCATTACCCCTCCTGCTCTGGGTAGGAATTTCAGTTCACACAGTGTCACTATTTGTTGGCAGGTACAAGTTGTGAAGTGGATTTTCATAGTTTAAAGCAAGTGGGAACCACCTTGCCTGCCACTGACGTTGTCCCTCAGGCGGATCCCAGTGCTTTCTGCCCCTCCCAGCAGCTGTCCCCTTGGGGCTACCACTGGAATGTCCACCCTCTACCACTTCATCCCAGTTTGCCTGCGACTTCCCTAGTTTTAGCACTGAATGTCCCATGTCCTGGGATGCCTCTCAGTTCTGGGCAAACCGGGACAACTAGTCACCCTGCACTAGAGATTCTCACAGCTGACTGGCCTTCGCATGTACGCGAAAACATAGGTATTTGAAGGGTGAGTACGAGGTCGTATTAAAGACAAATGTGCTTAAAAATGCAAATCGAGGTCATTTGTATGAAGTTGAGTGTTTTTAATCTCCTTTTTAAGAAATAGCTGAACCCAAGAGGTCAAGCTGATTCTTGTTAGGCCTGTTCACCTATGTTTGGGGACAAAACACCTTGTCAGCCTTTGTTCTGCAGTTGAGCCAACCTGGGCATGAAACAGATCCTTCCTGAAGGTTCTTCCACAAGGCATTGGCTTGGAAGGGGTCCAGCCGGCCCAGCCTGGTGCTGTGGGGAGGGCCTCAGCTCGCAGAGATGAGGCTGCATTCTTCTCTCAGCTGTACCACCAGTCACTTCCTCGCCCTCAGACTCAGTATCCCCATTCACACAGGACACACCGCCGCTCCCTGTTGCTGTGAGGATTAAGTGGATTTAAGTGATTCTGACCGTGCCAGCAAAGGCTTCATAGATATTGACTCCCTCCTTCCCTTCCTTCCTGAGGAGCCCGGCCCTCACTCGAGACATCCGTCAGCCAGAGTGGGCAGCTGCTTTAACAGCCACCCCCACAGGGCCGTGTTAACTCACTGAAGATGTAGTTCTTACTGACTCAGCATCCAGCAATGGCGTTGCCCCTGGACGGCACTACCGGGTGGCCCTTTTCCACCGGGAGACTCAGGAATCCAGACTCTAAGCTTCTGTGGCTCTGCCCCCCTCTCCTCTTAGTATTGCCTCCGTGTAGTGGTCACAAGGCACAGAGGACATCCAGGCCTTGTCTGAAAGTGCCATACGCTGCACTTACTCACATTCTATCGGAGAACTCAGTCATGAAGCCTCCACCACCTGCAAGGCAGGCTGGGAAATGCAGTTTGGCTGTGTGCCCAAGAGGGAAAAGAAACTGTTTGGCAAAACCATGTGGCTGCCTAAGTCACTGGCCGTAAGCACCCAACAGAGACATCCCCGATTAATGGCTATCTGTCTGTATCTCCAAAGCAGGATTCTGCAAGAAGTCGTGATCAGTTTTATACAGAAAAAGGGTCTGGCTTAAATGAGCTTGGTTCAGACCAAGTTAAATACATTTCCTGATGGCAGGACTTATCAGAGCCTCTAATGCACTGATCATAAATAACCCTGAGAGGGAACAGAGAACACACTACTTCCCAGAGATACTGGGCTCTTCCTTTGAGAGTCCTTTTAGAGTTAGTGCTCTGCAGAATGTGGTTTGGAGAACAGTGCTTTAGGAGTTACTCAAGTTAGTATTTGGAAGCCTGAATACTTTCACAAAATCCCTGGTATAAAGAAAATCACCAGAATTTGTGGTCCACAGTGGAGAGTACAGTCCCCCAGAGATCGTGTCATCAGGGGTCCATGAGTGAGTCTTGATGGTGTATGGAGAAAATACTTTTCCATCTTCTTTCCTTCCTTCCACCTCCTCCTCTCCCTTTCTCCTTCCTTCCTTGTGGAACCTGGTGAAGGGGGCCCCTGGGGACAGGGTCCACATCTTCCTGTCCGTGGTGGAGGTGGCGTGGCCTTCAGCCTCGGATACCTGGCTGGGTGTGTGAGGAATCGGTACAAACCACTTAAACCTCCGCCTCAGGTTCAGCTGGATGCGGCATGGCAGTCTGCCTGGACTGGTCATGTCACCCTCGTCTGCCCATCTGGGTGGACGGCAAAGTCCTTTTTCCTAAGCATGAGTTTTTATGGCTGGCTGGCGTCATCTGTCATAATAAAAGCAGACTGAGGTTTAGCCCTGAGGTTAGACAGAATCACTCACAGAAAAAAAACTAGAGTGGGTTTATTTTTATTTTAGTTACAGGCACCAGCCCTATATATCTATTATATATATAGCTTAAAACTTAATTTGGTGTGTAATTGGGACTAGCTCTTTGGAGCCCTGGGTTATGTGTTTTGGAGCAGCTGAGAAGTAGGGGCATGGCGGGGCAGGACATGGTATGTTAATTGGTGGCCTCTGGGACCTGTGAGAGAATTGGATTGAAGTCCCCAGTTAGAATGAGCTTGGCAGTTTTATTTGAGTCTCTCCGGGCACATATTGGGGAGGCCACTGGTTTGCACCAGCTCGAGCAGCCTGCTCGCTCTCCATCCTGATGCCCTTATCCCTGGCCTGCACAAGGGGCAAAGGAGAGAGGGCAGCAGAGGAGACCGAGAGGTGAGGGGCTCTGCCAGCTCTGGCCTGCCCCTTCTCTGCACGCTTCTGTGTAGTTGCATGGTGCTCGGCCTGTGGTCCCAAGGAGGGTTTTGCATTTTATTACCAAAGTCTTGATAAAAGGGACTCGGGTCAGAGCAAACATTCAGGGAGGAAAAACAAAGGAAATTAAATGCAAAATCATGGCTGGTGCAAACCACATGGAGGCCTTGGCTTTAATACCGCCAGAGCCAAGGGGGGAAGTGGCCCCCAGGAGTCGGAACCAAAGGATGTTGGCCTGGTATTCCTGAAGCCTGGCTCCTCTCCTGTTTAAACCGAAATTGCCATTTAATTTGTTTCTGAGTTTTATTTCTCAAGTGAACCAGCATGGGACCATGTAATGAGGTTGGCGTTTCTGGGAGGTGTTGAAAGACGGAAAAGGAGCGAACCATTGAGTGGGACCAGGCCACATGCAGACAGAGGGGCCCGGGTCTCCCAGTGGCCAGCTGCACCGAGGGCTGGAGGGGCTGGCAGGGCCTGCTCCTCTGTGCCCTGTCCGTGGGGCAGACCTGTGGTCTGGTGGCAGTCCAGCTGGCAACCCGAGAGAGAGAGAGGTGTGTCTGCGCCCTGGTTGAAAGACCCCTGGGGGCCCGCCTGAGCTGATGGCGTGAGGTTCCATGGCTGGAGTGAGCCAAGGAGGACCCGTAGAATGAGAGGTTGTCTGAGCCATGGAGAAAAAGAACATTTGGGAGGGAGGAGTGGGTTTCCCAGACAGCGGAGGAAATCAGCTGAGACCCAGAATGAGAACACACGTGTGAACGTCTCAGGAGGTCGCTAATATGAGGTGGGGAAGGGGCTTCAGGACCAGGCTGCTGTCAGAGGAGCCCCTGGAGACTGTCACCGGAGGCTGTGGCTGTCCCTGGAGCTGAGAGGGAGGATGGGAATGGAGGCCTGCCAGGATCTTGTCCCCCGCAAGCAATAGGAGTAAAGGTTGGAAAGAGCGCGGTCTCCGGCCACCCTCCTGGACAGAGAGGGTGGTGGGGCCTTCACCCTCAGGGACCCTCATACTGGGGGCAGGGAGAGCCCTCCAGCTGCAGCCAGGGTAGCCAGGCCCATCTCCCAGATGACCTGCTCTCCCAGTCCTGGGTGTGTGACATCCACACCCATCTGGGGTCCAGGTGGGATCCCCCCTTCCCTGCTGCCACTGCCACCCCCTCCCAAGCCTGTCTTGGCTGCCCAGAGCCAGGCAGCTCCTCCTGGTCTCAGGGCTGTCAGGTCCACTTGGAAGAAGGACTTTGGCTCCATGCGGACTTGCTAGGAAAGCCGCCTGCAGGGCCCAAATATGTGTCCCCGAGGTGCCAGGAACTGTTGAGGATGAATGAGTCTGTTTACTGAGCTTATGCACGCGGCATGCACAGGCATCTTCCCATTTGGCAGAGGAAGGCATTGTCCTTATTTTACAGAAAAGAAATTCAACCTCAGAAAAGTTTAGTAGTTTGTCCAACGTTAGCATCGTATCAACAGCTGTGTTTATTAAGCACTTACGACGTGTCCAGGCCTGTGCTGAGGTCTTTGATGCTTTGTCCCTTGGAAACCTCATGACTGTCCCTTTGCCCCTTTCTTTGTCACCTGCCTGCACACTTTCCCAGCTACCTAATGGCCTGAAGAGTGACCGCAGCTCACCTCCGTCCCCACACCATGGCAACGCCCTCCCGTGATGTGGGGAGGACAGCTCCAGTGCACTGATCCCCACCGCACAGGTGGGTATGCTGAGGCCCCCAGAGCAGAACCCGCCTTGTTCAAGGTCACTCAGGGATACTGTCAGAGCCTCTCATTAGCTGAAGCCTTTCTCTGCTCGTGGGAGGGAGGGCTGAGGTGGGAGCCTTGGCCACAGCCTGATGGGCAAGCTCCCTAATGTGTCTCCTCCTCTACACCAGCCTCGGCGGGGGAGGGAAAGCGAGCTTTTGGTTTCCAAATGGTGCCGTAGCTCTCCGGGCACCCTGCCCTGGTGGAAGGTTCAGGTGTCCTGGGGCTTCACTAGCCCTGCCGGCGCCCCTCAGCCTCCTGCACCTGTGGCTTGGAGGAACGAGTGCATAGAGATGAGCCACGTCTCACCCCGCCTGCCTCCCTCCTTTTGCCCGGGCAGTGCCTCTGAAGCTGAAAACGAGTGCTTCCGACTGACCCCTCTGGGTGGATGTCACAGAATAAGTCTCTCCTGCAGAAATCCTGGTCTGCAGTCCAGCTAGGTGAATTCCAGTTCATCTCTCTGGAGAACCAGGACCTCCCAACTGTATGAATGCAGTGACTGAAGCCAGTCTCAGGAGGAGCCTTTTGGGCAAAGAAGGAAAGGGAATGACCTTTTTCCTTGCCCAGTGCCAGTAAGCGATTGCACGTCATTGTTGCAGCAGGCCCAGGAGCTACAGCCACGTCCCCACCTTACGGTCTACTGCGGAGCCCATGTGCCCGGCCGCAGTCCGCCGGTCTTTCTCCTGCACCAGGTAACATGCCCATTCCATTCTCTATTCTGTCCAAGATGACCAAGGAACCATGCCAACTGTCCCTTCCCAGCAAGACCTGGGTTCTCAAACTATATATGTCATCCCCTGCTGAGCTGGTTAAATTCAGATTCCCAGGGCTTAGCCCCAGAGAGTGTCAGTAGGTCTTGGATGGGGTCCAGGAATTAGCATTTTTACTGTCACCCCAGAAGCTCTTGATGCTAGTGATCCAGGGGCTCTGCTTTGAGAAATGCTGCCTCACTGAAATTATGTACATGTATATCTATAGGCATTAGCTCTGCGTGTGTGTGCCTGTGTGCATGTGTATGGTTCTGGAAAGATGGTCAATAAAATGCCGGCAGCAGTGATCTCCAGGTATAATGAGATTTCAAGAGATTTTATATATAGTTCTCTTCACTTTCCTATATTCCTTCATTTTTTATAATGAGCATATAATTTTATAAACGGATAAAGCAATCAAGCCCCTTCTAATGGGCAGGGAAGAGCAGAAATATGATACAGGGAATATTATGGAGGAAGTAGGTTTGTGGATAATGTGGACATAGGGACAAAGGCCACAAGGGTAAATGAGTCTGTTTTAACTCTCAGAGCCAGTGCCCCCCTCTCTGTGGTTCCCACCTCCAGAGCTGGCCACCGGTGGCCTGGAGAAGGGCAGAATGTCAGTTTCAAATTGTCTGTTCTTTGCAAAGCAGGGGCCAGAGTCACGTCTGGGGATTTGGGATGGTGGAGTTGAGCCAGAAGGCTGGGCCTCCCTTCTGTCTCCCTTCCCAGGGTCCCGGGCCTGGTTAGCCCCTATTCCACACCACGCCCACCCTTGGGCACCCTGGCCCGCCAGGCAGAACCAGCGATGGCAATTTTACAGCACCGTTATTACTCTTTTGCTGCCCAGCAGACCCACACCGGGCCTCACAAACACTCCATGAGAAGGCCAGACCCTTCCAGAGAAACGGTTTCCTACACCTTTACAATGTGAGAGCCGCGGAGGAAAAAAGGGGCCATTGGATTTATGGAAACTATATAAAGTTTATGGAGTCTTGGCAGGCCAGAAGTAGAAAAGACCTGCAGGCGGGGGTGGGTATTTTGAGATGGAGAAGGCCATGAAAGGGGGTCAGACCTTGGTGTTGAGACACCAGACAAAATGCCCCAAGTCCAGGGCGTGCTGTGTGGCTGTGGGGGCCAGAGAAGGTGACCCTTATGGGACAGCTTATCGGGGCTGCCTGTGGGGGTCATCCCATTGACTCTTCACGGCATGCCTGTGAGGGAGGCACAATTGTCCTCATTCTACAGACGGGACACTGAGGCAAAGGTATCTTGAAAGTTATGAGCCCATCCAAGGTCGCCTGGCTCATGGTGTGTGGCTCTCAAGAGGACGTTCTGGGGCAGGCTAAGTTCTGGCAGTCTGTCTCTCCTGTGTATTGAGTGATGTGTCCCAGTTTCAAGTCCAGAAAACATGGTTTCCAGACCCTGTTTCAGCTGGGGACGTGCCTGTCACGTGCAGTTTAGTCCCATGGTCCCGTTGGCTCCTTGGTCATCACCTTGCCCTCCCGTGGGTCAGCTCTGCTGTCAAAACTGAATTGTACCCAGACTCACCCGCTGGCCATGGCTGGAAGGGAAGCCTCCCAGAAGCTGGCTCTGGGTCAGGGAAGGGCTGGGTTGCTGTCCATGCCTTCAGGAGGCCTTGTGTCCCGTTCTGCTGTGGGACCCTCTGGAGTAGTACCCCTTAGGGTCTGAAGCCCCCTCCTCACCCACCAGCCCCAGACATTTCCAATTCATTTCTCCTTGTCTGTGTGCCTTGTGGGGTCCATGTTTTGTCTCCTGCTTGGCTGTGAGTTCTGGTAGTACAGAGGCCACAAATGCTTAATTCTTTATTTCTGATTTTGCCCACAGCGTTTGGCATAGTTCCTGGCGTATACTCATCACTGAATAAGTGTCAGCTGGGAGGATGGATGGGTGGATGGAAGGATGTATGGATACTTAGTTGACTGGAAGGATGGATAGATGGACGGATGAGTGGGTGAGTGGATGGATGAGGCATATACAGACTAACAGACAGCCGCCTGCTCATTGACACCCTTCCTCACGGGAGGACCCACAGCCCAGCACAGGTTCCCCCAGGCTTTCCCTGAACGCACTTCTGTTTCAGGAGATATACTTTGCTCTCTTGGCCACCGTATGGAGAAACAAGCCTGAGTGTTTGAATGTGTGTGTAAATACTTTACAATCCCATAAACTTGTTTAAAGACAGGTGGGGGTGAAGGTATAAACTGGGGCAGCCTTTTGGGAGGGCAATTTGGAAGTAGCTATTAAAATTTTAACTGTGCCTACCACTAAGACCCAGCGGTTCCACTTTTACTTGTCAAGCGTGAGAAATGTATTCATAGGTTTTGTGCACAAAGAAGCACATGCCAGGGTGCTTGGACCAGGATGCTCATGGCTACTCTGCTCCTAACCGTGAAAAACTGGAGATAGCTAAGTGCCGTCAACAGAGAATGGTAACTAAACTAGGGAACAACATACCATGGAAAAAGCTATAGAGGCAGAAATATCTCAAAGGGGCTTGAGGTGGGATTTTCTCCAATATTCTGCAAAGTTCTGAGACTCAATAACTTATGGCCCCAGCAAATGCCCCTCTCCCTACTCATTTCTATCAGCTTCTTTTCCTTTCTCCCTCCCCTCACTCCCCTCCCTCCCCACGAAACACAGTTTACTGGAATTAGATCTTTAATTCTTACGCCTACATGCCAGTGACCTTCCCTTCCAGAAAAAGGGGGAATATGAGAAAAAAAAGCAGTTATGTGCATAATTACTGTCTGCTGGCTCCTCAATTAAAAAGATTGAAAGGCACAATATTAAAATTTGATTTATGGACCCTACTATCTACCTAATAATGAGGCTGAGAGGAAAAAAGAACCATAGTCATTATGGAAAGCCATAGCCTTTTTTCTCCCCAGAGATAAATTGCCTCTCATTTTCTTATTGCTAAAGAATTGTGAAATGGTTTTAAGCATATGTGTTATGTTGAAATCCAGAATGTAGTGATTCAGGAGTCATCTGGCTCAGACATTTCCAGGAAGCTTCCTGAGAGGCATAGCGGTTGAGCTGTAAGGGGGGCTGCTGGCACAGGCCCCCCGGCCCCAGGCCCAGGCCCCAGTGCCTCCAACAGCACCAAGCCAGCTAATGCCACGTGGCCCAGAATGCAGCTCCAAGCCGCAGCTTTGCCGCTTATTAGCTCTTTCACCCTCAGTTTCTTCATCTGTAACATAGAAACGATAACCTTTTGTGACCCTGGGTGAGCACCTCTGTTTTCCTACCTGCAGGTTATAAATAGTTCTGTCCCTGAGGGCTGTAGTAAGGATTCAGTCAGTGAATGTGTATGAAGTGCCACAGAGCGAGGGCTCGCGACATCATATTCATTTGGTCATTGTTACTATTGCGGATGCCTTTGCCATAATTGGAAGAGCTAGAATTCAGATCTTCCATTTCCAGGGTGCTGACAGGGGCAGGCAGACCCGGGGGGTGATGCGCAGCTCTGCATTTCTCCAGCTGGTGCCCTGGGAAAGTCATGGTACCTCTCTGAGCCCCATTTGGTTCATCTGCAAAATGACAGTTTCTACTTTGCAGGCGGTGTTGTCAGTTTTAAAGATTAATGGAAACGAAGTGTCTGGGAGGCAACTAGTGCCGAGTAGATGGCAGTAACCCTTGAAAAGGAAGGCTCTTCCCTAAGAAACCTGTTTGGGAAACACTCTCCCTGGGAGAAGGGATCTCCGTGTGGTTCGTGCCCTCCCTGCTCACGGTGGTGTCCCCTGCAGAGCCCCAGTGAGCAGGGAGCCCCCCTTCCCAGAGGGCACAGTGTATTCCCCGGCTTGAAAAATAAGAAGGACAAAGAAAAGATATGAGCTGTTGTGCCGGGCACTGTGCTGACCTTGACTTGCAGGATGGCAGGTTTCTTTCCAGCTGGCAGTGAACTTCTTGTTTTCATGGGTCAGCTCAGACCTGGGGACAGGCAGCTGGCCCACGGACACAAAGCTAGGAGGTGACAGGGCTAACAGTCCGATGTGGGAATGCCAACTTCGTTCCCCCGCACTGTGGCACATTCTAGAGCCCCATCCTAGTCCCTAATCACCCTCTCCTCTGTGCCAGCTCCTGAGGTCATTACTCCTGCCCGGCAGGTGTGTGGCACTGTCACTTGGTAGTTTTAATTTGTATTTTCCCATAAGCACATCTTCAGCTGGAGAGCCAACTGTCCAAATGCTCACACTGGGTTGTGTAGAACATTTTGTTTTGTGTGTCTGAATTCATAGGGATTTAATCTATTTAAGATGCTCTGGGGGTTGGGCTGGGGGATGTGGATTCTAGGTGCCACCCCTTCCCAGCCCCCTTTTGGGAAGGGCTCCATTCATACATGGGACCCTCCGGCTCTGTCTGCTGTCCACCTAGAAACCCTCTTGTGAAGAGGAGGGAGGGATTTAGCACGTATTTCTTTTCACCCAGCTAATGATGCTACTCTGTTTCAGTTGAGAGGGAAAATGTGCAAAAGAGGACCTTTACTCGATGGATGAATCTACACCTAGAGAAGGTAAGAGGGCATGTGTGTTTTCATCAAGTGGAAACTGATCCATACCTGCGGGTGCGGTTCAGTAGTGTAGCAAGGGGAATGGTGGCTCTGTGTTTTCAATTGTTACTATTTTTTTGTTCATTCATTTAAACATTTATTGGGTGCATGCTCACTGACAAGTATCAAGCTCGGTGCTGGGCACATGAGGGTAAGTGAGGCATGATTCTGTGCTCATGGGGTCATTGGTCTAGCTGGGGAAGGAGAGGGTCTATATTTCAATAGGAATAGATGAGCAAATATTAGAAGACATTCATTGTTGAACAACCCAGACACTTACGTGGTGGGACTTGGGGCAGGGGAATCTTGGGAGGCTCTCCTTAAGAGCCATTTGTGGGTATTTGGATGGATTTATGCCAGAACTCTTGACACCTTTTGTTTTTTTATTGAAGTTTCATTGATATACCATCTTATATTGGTTTCAAATGTATATAGCACAGTAGTTCAACAGTTACCCAAATTATTAAATCCTCACCCCCTCTAGTGGGGTTGCTATCTATCAACACATAAGGATGTTATAGAATCATTGACTATATTCTCCATGCTGTCCTACTGTCCCTGTGACCAACTTATATTGTGGTTGCAAATTATTGTGCCCCTTTATCCCCCAACTCTTGACACCTTTTAGCAAGTCCAGATTCCCTTGGTCATCACATAATGTTGCTATTGATCAGTAATATTACCTGCCATTTGGTGCATCAGGCGTCCTCCTCAGTGTGTCTTATATGTCCTTTAATCCCCATGACAGCCCTCATTACCCCATGCTGAGGAACAGAGGCTTGAGAATTCAGTGGTTTTCCTGCAATTCCACACCCAAGAAGGAAGGTCTTCTTGTGGCTTCTCTTGCACATTCAACTTAATGGCCCTTCGCCCCTATTTCTTTCTCTCGAACATTCTCTGGCCAGGCAATTCTGAATTGCATTTTGTCTGCAAGCTCCTTGTGCACGCACACCATGAAACAAAAGCAGCCGACCCAGGTCCTCCGAGGGGCAGGTGAAGGATGAGCAGCAGACGGGGGGCAGGGCTGCGAGGTGGACGGTTGGCTGACTCGGAGCAGAAATCTGAGCCCTCCTTACATAGGAGGTTAGCCTAAATTGCCCTGGGGCTGAGAGAGGAGAGATTATTTTCCTCTTTATAAGTGTCAGATCTATCCCGATTCATTTTACTCACTTCACTTCTTTCTTCTTGATTCCATTATCTGCTTGTCCAAACAGATCCATTCAGTCATCTCATTTCTTTTTGAAACTGGTCATATTCTAGTACCCCGCTTTAGTGAGGTTAGGTATGTGTATTTTCTTTTCTCCTCTCCTCTTGAAAACCACAAGGGTAACTATTGACTCTCCTTAGCATTAACCCAGAAGAAAGGTTCTTAGAGGAAATCATTGAAATGGTTAGAAAGCAGAGAAAATAAATGTGGTTTTTAGGAAATGGAGTTCTTGACTGAAATTCTAATTCACATAATTTACCTTTAGGCCTATAATCTTTGCCAGGCAGCATTTGACCACCCACACCTCTTTTCCCCTCCTGGAGAATGGGTTACACTTGACCCTGGAGGTTCCTGAACTCTCCAGGTGAAAGACTTTGTATCACTGATGAAGCATGCTAAATCATTTGCTGGTTGCTTTGACTATTGGTGCATTTTCGGCAGTTCTCATAAAGCCAAGTGTTATTTTTGGAAAAAAGGAAAACCATTCCCTAAACCGAAGTTGATTGAACTCCTAAATTAATGCCTGATATGTGTCAGGGTAGCTGGAAAATTCCTCCTGGTGGATAGAATATCACGATGGCATATTTCTTTCTTTCTTTTAAAAAAAATTAAAAAAAATAAATACAGAAAAGTCACGAGGGTAATGTAGCAAATACCCAGGCGCTCACTCACCACCCCGGATGGGCCTGTTGGCATTTGTCATGTCACGGACTTTCCCCTCGGCCATGCTCCTGTCCCTTTTTTGGGGCAGGTGGGCAGCACCCACACTGAAGATAAATCAGATAGCACCTGAACGTGATGCCTAATAAACAGGGCAAAATTAACAGCCATGTTTCCAACCTTGAGACTTTCAAGAACAACCTTTCATGTAAAGGAAACCGGGGACTCCTTGGGGAGTTGAGCTTAACTGCAATTTGAAGGCTGTCAGAAATATTTACTGAGTCTCTGGCTTCTGGAAAAATTCCTTAATTTACTGAAGGAGTTAGAACATGAAGAAAGCCCTGGGGGTGCTGTTTACTTGGCCATACCAATCTCATGAAGCCCACGGAACGTTTGGGGCCGAGGAGTGTTTTCACTGGAACGGTTTCATTTTCTCCTCCTGCCCTCATGCGGGATGGACCCCAGCCAAGGCTCCGTTTGCTGCTGCTGAGGCTCTCACAGACACTGTCAATGGAAATTATTCTTCAGGTTCGACTCAAAAGCAAGGCTTGGCCACGGTCAGGGTTGGTAACTGAAAATTTTGTTAGTCCATCCATCAGGGGCTGTTTTATTCGGGTCTCACATTTTCTGCCTCGCATTAACAGGAATAACATTTCCGTAAGACTCTGAGTAACCTGATGCCGTCATGCACGGTGTGGAATGCCCAAGGAGCTGCGGGAGTTGGCTAAGAAAATAATTTGCCTGTGGTTCAAAGTTTCTGCTGCCCTTGAAGCAAAGCCGTTTTCTGTGCACCTGTGGGAGGAATCACCCTGTATTTTGACTAAGTAGGGGGCCTGGGGGCTTATATAAGGAGTAAGGAAATGCCACCTTCCTTAATAAAGAAAGAAAACATGGCCCTCCAAGCTATCGTGGAAAGGAGGCCTTCCCAGAGAAAAGAGTCCCTGGACCACAACTCCATGTTGCCAGGACTTTCCTTACCCTGAAGTCCCTGGTGGTCACAGCTGCCACCCCCAGCCCCCAAATATGAACACCCCCTTTCATTGTACCTGGGAGCAGAGAGACAGTCTATTCTAAGGAGAGACAGTGCCCACCTAACTATTCTAATGTGGCCAAAGGCCCCGATACCAAAGGTAAACTGAATTCATGCTGGGTGGGAGCTGATTAAAAAGGCATGTTTCTGGGCCTTGTTCCCAGAGACTCTTGCAGTGAGTCCTAACCATACTGCATGAAAGGAGCTATCAGGCTCTTCTAGTCAACAGAAACCTTCTTTTAGCAAAGTCTTACCTGGAACCCTAAAGAAAGGCCAGTAGACCTCACTGATGTAGTGGACACAGTGCATCAGCGTCCTTTTCCACATACCTCAGCCCCATAGGACACGCCAAAGCTGCTCTGCTGAAGCGTAGGGTTCCAGGAAACGCAGTTTGCAAATCCATGTGCTGGAGCATCTAACCATGTTCCAACCAGCCCTGGAACTCCAGGCCACATCCAGCCAGACTCCTGGCAGACACAGCACAGTGTCTGTTCACTTAGACAGTGGGCTTCTCCAGGTCTAGGCCCAGAGAGGAAACCAGGGGGCGTCTGGTTTTTCCCACCCAGGTCCCGTCCACACTCCAGACTGGACAATAGCCTTTCCCCCCAGAGACAGGAATGGTTCCGGGTGACCCGAGATTGAGGTTGCCATTTACTGGCCCAGGGAACCCAGAAAGAGAAGCAGGTGGGGTGGAGAAAGGATGACTCCTGGAGGAGGGGTACCAGCTAAGCATGTGTCCCTCTCATCACTTATGGGTGTGAGGCATTCCCCCCTGAATGAATGCCTTACTAAAGGAGGCAGGAGGGAAGCCCCTTGATGGTGAGCTGGTGTTCCTGATGGTATTAATCTGGGAAGACGGGTAGTGCCACGTGCTTTACCTGCACGATCTCATTTCATCAGCCTCCCTCCTCTGAGATCTTGCAGGTAAGGACACCCAGGGAGGTTAAGGAAAATGCCCATGGCTAAGTCCCTGTTGGGGGCTGAGCCTAGGGTTGAACTCAGGTGTGTCTAACACCCTTGCTTCCATAGTGAAACAGGTGAAATGTCACCTTCACATAACGTTGGTTTATCTCAAGAAGCCTGGATTTCACGGAGGAATAGAGGGAGTGGCATTCAGCTGATTAACTTTTTTATGCAGTTTTAATTAGTTTGATTTGTTATAATGAGCATCTGTTACTTTTGTAGCTAAACATATAAATATTCATGAACATATACATACAAGTCAGCCTCTCAACTTTTGAATTCCTTACAAACCTACAAACACAGGGTAGAAGAAAAGATTCTCTTCCTCTCACCAAACCTACCAGCTGTTCAGCAGGCTGGCTGTGTGTCCGTCCGCCCTCCAGTCCCTCTCACCCGAGGTTCACACACCAGCCGCCTTCCTGGCTTCCTCTGCCAAGGATCCCAGCACCTCTAGAGTCAAACTAAATATTGATGAAGTGACAACTAGCCCCATGGGAAGGAGCACGTGTGGAAACTGAGCAGTACTGGACAGGCCCTGCCGACACTGGGCCTGAGGCCCAGAGGGCCACTGGCCAGGGCCATGCCGCCGAGGTGTGGGTCTGGGCTGCATCCGTGGTCAGCCAGTATGTCCTAATGAAGAAACAGGACTGTGCCAAGGAGCTGGCTTAACTAAGCACGGCACATCTCCCAGCCTCTGTGAGCCTCAGTTTCCCCAAATCTGAAGGGAAGGGCTTGTACTAGGTAAGCTCATGTGAGCCCTACTAGAATTATTTAATTCAGTGGAAGGCTATAGGGAGGACATGCCATTGCTTATTGCCCTTAAGGAGAAATGTGAGTATAATGTACTTCGGAGGTCTGAGATCTCAAGTTAGAAGGGCCAAGGGTTCCTGGGTCAGGGCCCAGACACTGCATCTCCCCAGCTCTCCAGCACACCTACTGCCTGGATGTCACCTCCTCGGACCAGCCTTGCTTCCTGTGTGGAGCTGGGTTACCGGAAGTCTCTTGAGTGAAAGCGGCAGCTCTGAGAGGGTTGTAGATCACACGGGCCACTAACCGGCTGCTTTCTTTCCCCCCCTAGTGCGACCCACCTCTAGAAGTCAAAGATTTGTTCATTGATATACAAGATGGCAAAATCCTAATGGCTTTGTTAGAAGTCCTGTCTGGGCGAAATCTGGTACGTATGTCACAGCAGGGTCAGGAAGAAATTAAACACAAAGGAAAATGCTGCCAGAGGTTTCTTTTCAGGACAGACCTATATGTTTGTACACATACCTGGCCATGTGTAAATTCTACGACAAGAGACTTGGAAAGGTGACATTCCTTTCTCAGCGACTGAGAGTGATATAATCATATGTAACTAAGCAGTATCTCTTCTTTTTGGCAAACCTACTTTAGTAAATAAATAAACAAATGCCCAGTATTTTCCGTGAGTCTGTTCAAGGTAAACAGAGTTCTAAATGAGATTTAGAGCTAGATGGTTAAACTTTACTTAGCCAACCATTG
Organism: Manis pentadactyla; assembly: GCF_030020395.1. NCBI lineage: Eukaryota > Metazoa > Chordata > Mammalia > Pholidota > Manidae > Manis > Manis pentadactyla. The sequence continues at coordinate 9,508,929 of NC_080029.1, forward strand.
TATTAACTAGAATAATGGCTGAGAATCAGGAAGATTGAGGAGAAGGGCATCTTACCAACCAACTTTTATTATCCACACGGCTAACTAGAACTGCTTCTAGAACCTTCCTGTAAGTCCCCCCTTATCTGTGGAGGATATGCTGCAGGACCCCCACAGGATGCCTGAAACTGTAAATAGATAGTACCAAACCCTATATATCCTATGTTTTTTCCTATACACACATACTATGATAAAGCTTAATTTATAAATTAGGTACAGTAAGAGGTTAACAATAATTAAGAATAAAATAGAACAGTTGTAACAATGTACTGTAATAAAAATTAAATGGTTGTGGTCTCTCTTGCATTGTCCTCACCCTTCTTGTGGAGATGTGAGACGATGAATTGCTCGCTGTGTGCTGCGAGCGAGAGGGAATGGCGTAGGCTTTATGACGCGGCATTAGGCCACTGCAGACCTTCTGACCATATGTCAAAAGGAGGATCATCTGCTCCAGACCACAGTTGACCACGGGTAGCTGAAGGCTGTGCAAAGCCAAAGCATGGATAAGGGGGAGCTGCCGAGTGAGGAAATTGAATTGAACTAGCTGCTCTTGAGGTTCTTTCCACTTGGATCGTCGCCAAACCTCTGTGCGTGGCATACATCTCTGCACAGGTCAGCCCTCCCCCTCTGTCATGGAGCAGGGTTCCTCAGCCTCAACACTCCTGATATTTGGGGTTGGATAGCTCTTTGTCTTGGAGAGCCATCCTGGGTGTTGCAAGGTATGTAAAGCATCCTTGGTCTCTACCCAAGGATGCCAGGAGCACTCCTGGGTGTGACAACCAAAAATGTCCCCGACCCTGCTGAATGTCCCCTGAGGGGCACAGTGAACCAGCCAAAATGCCAGTAGTGCTGATATTGAGAAACCCGGCTCTAGGTCAAGTGTTTGAATCGGCCTCAGTGACCCACTGTGCTAATCAAAGTACATCAATGGACAGAGCTACCAGCCCACAGCTCAGTCCATGCCGACCTCCCCAGATCTGTTTTTTATCGTAGATTTAAAGTCAAGAGCCCCTTCTTGTATTCTCAGATCTAATGTAGCTAGAATCTTACCACATTCCTTAACCCTTCCCACCTTTGCTCCCCCAATAGCAACATGGAAGCTGCCCGTAAACCACACTCCCAGGGGGCTGCCTGGTTACACAGTGAAGTCTAATGAAGGATCAACCCACAGCAGTGAAAATAGTATTTGGTTTCCTACAAGGTTTTCTAAGACCAGCCAAGAGTGGAGCGTCCACTTGCCCATGAGCTGGGCCTGGTAGTTCCCACCTGGTGTGACACCTACTGGTTTGCCTTGTAATGTAAACCACCCACCTTGAGGGGCATCCCCGAGCTTCAATTCAGGATGAGTTTCCTCCATGGCCCTTCCAGATGTATAACTAACACTGTTGGAGTGTTAGCTTCTGCAAGCACCCCCCTCCCTCCCTCTCTGTGTGTGTGTCTCTCTCTCCATCTCTGTCTTTCTGTCTGTATTTCCTTCTCTGTCTCTCCTCTCTTCTCTGTCTCTGCCTGTTGTCTCTCTGCCTCCCTCCCTCTCTCTTCCCCCATTCCTGTCCCCCCACCGCCCCCTCTATCTATCTGACCTGGGCTCACTGTCCGCAAAGCTCTTGCCCAGAAAACAGAAACATCTGCTGCCGCCAGGGAGGGACTTGCAGGATGATTTAGCAGCTGTGTGGTGACGCTCCCCTCCAGTGCTCCCTGCCCTGACAAAAACCATCAGCTCAGCGAGCAGAGCAAGTCATGAAGGTCTCAGGAGGAGGGAGAAGCATCAAAAGCCCAGATCAGGGTCAGAGAGAAAAATTTGACAAATCTGTCCCTTGTTTAACCCTTCTGGAGTCCCCCCCGTTCACCAGCTTGAGTGAGTTAAGTCCCAGGAACCATAAATAAGGGATGAGTTTTAGCTGTGAGCCCCTAACTTTCTCCTAAGATTAATACAAAAAAGGTAAAGAAAAAGCAAAGCATGCCCACGAGCACCACCGGGCACTGAGCGCCTGCCGGTTGAACTCCATGTCCTGTTCTGTTTTGTGTTACAGCTGCATGAATACAAATCTTCATCCCATCGTATTTTTCGGTTGAACAACATAGCCAAAGCACTTAAGTTTTTGGAAGATAGCAATGTAAGTATCTGAAATGCATCTCGTTAACATGAGCCCTTCCTGGGACCAAAAGAATGTGATTGGGAGTTCAGTGCCGATCACAAGAGAAGCAGGAAAAGGGGACTCTGCTAAAATGGTCAAACTAAGTTTAAATTTAACAGAACTCACTCAGCTAATCCATCCGTTGGAGAGCTAGCCCCTGACGCCCTGCCTACCCCGCTGGACCCATCAGGTTGAAAACTCAAGATGGTCATCCAGTCGTAGGAAGGGAGGGGCAGCAGGCTGGCTCCCAGGGCGGTAGAATTCAGTTGACATTTTCTTTTTCATTCCTGTGAATAAAATTACAGCGAACACGTCAGAGTGGAACACTTCCTCTGAGAACCCAGAATACAGGAGAATATTTCTCCCAGAGGATGGGAGGAAAGGGGAATTAAATGAGCCAGGGAAAAATTACAAAATCCTCCCATTGAATGTAACTTTCTGGACTTAAATTAGCTTTTTCAGTGTTTTGAACTCTGCTTCATGCCCGTCAAAGATGGGAAGGGACAGCCCTAGAGGGCTGACATTTCCAAGACTCCCCCTTCGTGATGTTTCATCAGTGCATCTGGGTAAAGACCCCTCAGGCTGCATGTACAGTAAAATTTCATCATTGAGTACGATTCACTATGGGTTCTTAATGGTGAGCAATAGAAGACGGTGGATGATTTAAACAGAAAAGGAATTTGTTGAGAGGATGCCGGGTAGCACACAGAATGGCTTGAAAGACTGGGGAAGCAGGGATGGTCCCCAGGGATGTCGGGAACCAGGACCGCTGCAGAGACGCCACCCCCCCATCCGAGGACCCGTGTGGGTGTGGCCATCATGGCACAGGCCCCGCCTCTGGGGGAAGGACGGCGCTGCCTCCGCCACAGCCCCTGGAATGAGCTCTCAGTGTCACACGTTCCCATTCAAAAGCCTGAGCTGCCAAGCCTGGTTCTCCCGTCCACATCCCAGCCGCCAAGGCTCCTCTCTCAGACTTCCTGGTCCCATAGCTCTAGGGGAGATGGGCATTTCTCACAAATTCCTACTGTGTGTTGCTGCTGGTCCAAGGAACCACTCTGAGAACCAGTGCCTTAGAGATTCACCAAGAGCGTCATCCTGTGGTCAGAACATAGTTAAATAAATAGGGAATCTCCCAAAGGTTTCTACAATAGGCACATTTTAACCAATCTGTAGGATATTTTGTAATGATACAGAAACTCTGGTTTTAAGCCTTATCCCAACACCCTATTTCTAGTTAGCATTGGATAATTAGCTTTCCTATTCATGGTCCATGATTGCTAACGTCAGTGGTCTGTGTCCAAAGGTGCATTAAATCTGGTGGTCGGGTGGTGGTCGTGCAGCATGCAGACAGGCATAGTGAGCACTTATCATCTCCCCTTGCAAAGAATGACTGACACCTTACTAGCTGTATGTCCTGGTCATGTTACACTGACCTCTTTGAAATTTCCCCACCTACAATGTAGGGATATTGTAAGTACCAGCATTGTGGGGTTGTTTGTGAGGACAAACTGAGTTAATACTTACATAGAGCTTAGAATAGTGTCTGCACATGGTAAGTACCACATATGTGTTTATTAAACACATTTCCATACACTTTTGCACTCGGGGTTGGGGTGGGGGGTCCTTGGGCTGTGCTGAATGGTACAGGTGAGAAAAAACACGCTCATGAATGCATCAGAAAAATAACAGGTTTCAGCCTTCTTGGACACCCTGTGTTAAGCTCATAAATTGCTTCTCTTCAGGTAAAACTTGTTAGCATCGATGCAGCCGAAATCGCAGATGGCAACCCCTCCCTGGTTCTGGGGCTGATATGGAACATAATCCTCTTCTTCCAGGTAAAATAATTTCCTTTCCATTATACTTGGAAATCCTTGTGTCTGCTTAGTGCCAACAAAACAGAGTGGGGCCAGGTCAAGAGACACAGGGAGATTTAGCTTCTGACAGATTTTGACATTTCTGTTTCCTGAAAAAGAACCAGAGGAATCTGGTTGCTCAAGATTTTGAGTCCCTGTGATTTTAAAAGTGGTGTGAGTTCTTCTCCAGAAGGGTATATCTGTTCTCTTGGGACGAGTTAACTGCTTTCTTCGAGAACTGATTTTTTTTCTAAAGTGTCACAAGAACTGGGGAAATATTTGTGACCAAAAATTGAACTTGGTAGAGTTCAGTGAACAAAATGACTCCTGTTCAGCAGAGACAGTTAAAGAGCCTGTCTGGAAAACTCTCGGAAGAGGCATGTGTGGCAGGCGAGGCCTTGTTTTTCCATCCTTAACAAATCCAGCCTCTAGTTGCAAAGGCAGATTTTTATAAAGGAAGGACAGGATCTGTGGCTGGGATACGAAGGCAGCATTTAAAACTGTACTCAAGCCCTTTCCCATGGAGAGGGAGCAGAAAGCTGACCTTTCAACTTCTAAAATTCCCCTCTTTTGAAATAGAAAATCAGGGCTCATTGTTTAATTGCCCTCCTGAGGGTAAAAATGATCTGCACAGAGGTGATTTGCTGGGGCTTTCTGCTCAATGCTGGTGTTTCAGAGAAGAACGAGCACAGACAAGGTTTGGAGATAATAGCTCCAGTTCTATGTGAGCTTTGAATTGAAACCAGAGGCTCTGTCTCTCTGAGTCTCAGTTTGCACTTCTGCAAAATGGGAGCAGTGGTCACACTATGTGGTGAACTCCAAGAGATGCTATGTGGGAAAGCCTTTTGTCAGTGGTACAGGGTTATATGCAGGCTTCAGTTACTGAGCTCATTATTAAACTCTCTGATAGATGCTGGAAACATCCTAAAGATATGTTAAAAGGTCAAAGTCTTACATCCAGCACAGATCTTCACGCATCCATTCAGTAAATGTCTCTTGAGTTTCTCCTCTGTGTCCTGCTCTGGACATACAAAGTCCTGCCCTAGCGACTCTCTGGGATCACAGACAAGCCAGTCCCATGTTATAGAACTCTGTGGTGAGAGTCATGGTCAAGGTATGAGCAGAGTGTTTTAAGAGCGCCAAACAGGAACAGCCGCCTCAGAGTGGTAAAGGAATGAGGAAACCTTCCTAAAGGAAGTGACACCAGAACAGGGTTTTGAAGGATGAGTAGGAGTGCACTAGACCAGTGCTTCTCAAACTTCACTGTGCATCTGAGTCTCCTGGGGGTAGTGCTGAAACTCAGATTTTGATTCCTGAGGTTCTGCATTTCTCACAAGTGCCATATGGTAGGAGCCACATTTTGAGAAACCAGAAATTCAGTGATGGAGGGAAGGGACGTCCAGGCAGCATAACCAGGATGAGCATAGGCAGTGGGGCTTAAAGTAGCATGATGCATTCTGGGAGTGGTTGGCCGTGAGAGGAAACGTGTAGAGCAGGGTTGTGTGCAGGTTCTGGCCAGAGCTAGAGATTCCAGGAAGGGGTGATCTTCCCTGTGAAGTGCCTCTGCACACACTACAAGCCACAGGAAATGGCCAGGCCAGTGTGGGTACTGCCCTGTCCCCTGACACACACCGTCAGGAAGGGGTTTCTCCTGTCTGCAGTGCTGGTTCTGCTTGAGCTGCCCCTTCAACCCGGGTCCGTGTGGCCTCGGGTCAGACGAGGGTCCACACTGGGTCTGTCTCTGGAGGTCCGACATGATGTTTTCCTTTCAGATTAAGGAGCTCACCGGCAACCTCAGCAGAGACTCTCCACCTTCCAGCCTGTCACCTGGCTCGGCGGGCACAGACCCAGACACTTCCTTCCCACCCACACTCACCGCAGAGAGGAGCGTGGCCATATCAGTGAAAGACCAAAGGAAGGCCATCAGGACCCTGTTGGCGTGGGTGCAGAGGAAGACGAGGAAGTAAGGCACAGCGCCCTGTCCCCCACCACCCCACACTGCCGTCCGGCCGAGGGACCTTCCCTGGGGTGGGCAGAGGGAAGGGCCATTTGCATTTATGAAGTTATATGCCTGTTGCTTTATGTAGACTTTCAGAACAGGGAATGCGGTACGTTTTTCGGTTTCTGCACATACCAAATTGCATCATAGAATGTTTGGTTTGCCAAAAACTGACAGGAGGCTTTGAGTATAAATCAAAGGGGCTTTCACTGTATTAAATCCCAAAGTGGAGATGTCTCTTAGATCCTAATAACATACACATATTTATTTTAAGCTTCAGGGTGTCTGTCAGAGTCTGTACCTACTTGAAGACTAATGGCAATAAAAGCTATACATATTCAGAGTTGGGTCTGGCCTTTCCAAAACCAAGACAGGTGAACTGGAACAAAGTTTCCAGCCTCCTGTTTGGCCCTGTGCCTGCAGATGAGGGCTTTCAGTGGGTTTGTATCAGGCCTTCACTGGTCACTGGCTGACCGCCACTGGGCCTATGGGCCGTGGGCAGGGATGGTAGAAAGCTAGGTCATGTGTGCAGAAAGGCCCACCAACTCAGGGCTACCCCAGCGGTGCCGAACACACACTGGGGAGGTCCTGGTGAGTCACCTCCCCAAGCCCCAGCTACAGGATAGTGACTTACCGTCTGCCTTACAGGATACTTAGGGTTAAATGGAATCACTCCAGGGGAGTGGCTTGCAGGATGCCAGCACTTAACAAGCACTCAACAGACATCAGATCCCTCCTCCCCATGTGTGGAAGAAAAAATAAAATAGAAGAGAGGTTAGATCTTTGGAGTTCCAAGTAGGGGGTCAAATATGATTGTGTTGATAAATGTGACCAATCATTAAATGTCATTTAAAAATGAATCAACCGAAAGAGGACCCATTGCCTGAGGCAGGGTGACTGTCAGGGCGGGGTACTGTCTTCAGGGTGGTGGTGCTGTTATGTCTCCATTGTGTGTGTGGTGATAGGAATCTGCACCATGCTAGCATCTCATGGTGCTATACTCTGCACCCCTGAGAATGAAATGGGAAATCAAATATGGTCTGTAGCTAATTAACCGTCACGTACCAATGTCGGCATCCTGGTTTTGTTAATATGCTGTGGTAACATAAGGTGCCATCTTTGAGGGAAGCTGGGTGCACAGCATACAGGGGCTCTTTGCCCTGCTTTTGCAGCTTCTTAGGAATCTTAAATGATTTCTAAATAAAAAGGTGCTTTTTTAAGAGAGTTCAGTGGCCACAGTTGGGAAATCAGTGGGGGTGGATTCTAAAAGAAGGCTTCTAAAGGAAATTAGTGCCTGGCAGGATTATCTATCTTTGTCCCTCACTTTAAAATTTAAAATTTTATTTATATTAGTAATAATACTAGCTGCCACTGAGCCTGTGGCTTCTGTGAGCTCCCTACATTGCAAAGGGTGACCATATTCCATGGCTGCTTTTGTGGGTTTAAACTGATACTTCCCCACAACAGCTGCCAAAACGTCACAGTGAGATGATCCCCATTTTATAACCTAGGAGTTTGAGGCTCAGAGAGAATATGTGATTTTGTCCAAGGCCGTCGCACTAGAAGCACAGAATGGGTGAACCTGGGTCTTTCGGGGTTCATTTTTATTGCATGACACATCCTTGCTTGCTATGTTTTGAATATCACTGGTGAAACGAGCAGTATATGGAATCATTCCTCATCTGTGGACTTGGAAACTCAAGGTCATCTTTTGCCTCTGTGTGTGACATACACCTTTCTATTCTGTTTGGAAATGGAAATGTGAATGGTTCGGGGCAGCTGTGCCAGGGTTCAGCGTGTCTGCCTTGCAAGGTCAGCATTCCTGACCCCACTCAGAGGCCAGTGAGGCTGCTCCACTGACCTCCTTATCACTGTGTCTGTAACTAACCTGCACTGTGGCCACCACTGTGGCATGGTCTCTCCAGGTATGGCGTGGCTGTGCAGGACTTTGCGGGCAGCTGGAGAAGTGGGATGGCTTTCCTGGCTGTGATCAAGGCCATTGACCCCAGCCTGGTCGACATGAAGCAGGCCCTGGAAGACTCCATGCAGGAAAATCTAGAAAAGGCTTTCAGAATTGCACACGATGCCCTTCACATTCCCAGGCTCCTGGAGCCAGAAGGTAGCAGTGGATCTCTCTCTTTCTCTTTCTCTCTTTTTAATAATTTGTATTGCATATGTAACACATGCTGTCCATGTGGAAAATCTGGAAAACACAGAAAAATCTAATGAAGACATTTTTATATCTCCCGGTATTTTTCTACATATCTAATATTTTTACAGAATTGGGATCATTCAGTATATGTATAGTTTTGTGCCATACTTTTTCTTCCTTAACATTATAATTATGCCATAAGTATTTGCATGTTTCTATAATGTCCTTGTCCTATACCTTTATTGGCTGCATAATGGTCCATTGCTGGGCATACAACAATTACCTTAGCTTTTCTACCAGTGGTGGATATTGAGGTTGTTTCAGAAATAATCACATTTATATATGTAATGCTACAGTAAATATCTTACTGAATAGATCTCTGTGTGCATCCCAAATTATTTCCTTTGGGACCAGATCTCATCAGCAGAATGACAGAGTTGGAAAGTACTTTAAAAGGTGCTAAGCTCTGTCTGTCAAATCGCTTTCCTCAAGGGCTAGGCTAATTTGGGACTGTCTCCAGCAGTGAGTAAGGGTCTGAGTTCACCAGACTTGCTGATGGAGCCGGCCCTGAGTTGGCTGCTCAGAGCAGAGGGCCTGAGAGAGCCCGGGATAACAGACGCCCTTGGGAACAAGGCTGGGGCACATATCCCAGCGCCTCTGTTCATCAGCCAGCTGTGAGGATTTAGTCCAGTCATTCACTTTCTCTGGTCCTCAGTTCCCTCAAGGGTAAAATAAGGAGTAAAACCCTCATTGGTCTGTGGGATTCTTTGCCACCAAGCATCCTGTGAACCTATTTAAAAATCTTGCGTCCCTGTGTCCTAACTCCTGTGTCTCTCCTAACAGACATCATGGTTGACACCCCGGACGAGCAGTCCATTGTGACTTACGTGGCACAGTTTCTAGAACATTTCCCGGAGTTGGAAGCCGTATGTTTGTTTTTCTTACCTTCGGTTCAAATACTCTACATTTCCATCCGCTGGCCATCAGACAAAACTGGGGTTCGGGCGATGTTCCCTGTGATAAGCAATGATAATCAAGACTTGATCTCAAGTCCCTCAAGAGTTGTCTTGCCACATTTTAATTTCAAAATCATATATAACATGTAGTATGTTTACAAGCAGGACAGAGAGACAGCTACACCTCTCACAAACCTCTTCCCATGCCACACTTTATTAAGATTATAAAACATGCTCATTTATAATATGGATCAGCTTCTACTTGGTTTTTTTAGATGTCAGCTGGAACAGTTTAGCTGTCTCATCAGGTTTACCAGAGTCTGAAAAACTATAAAGGACAAAGACTGTTCAAATGCATGCTTTTTTATTTCCAGAACCCCAGACTGTACTCCCAGATTTTTTGGAGCCGGATCAGACCTTTGAGAAGTTGTCATGGCCCCGTTGAACCTCACCCCAACCCATGCACAGCCCTGAGATAGTAGCAGTAAAGGCAACGAGCATAAGAACAGCCCTTTATTGAATTTGTTGGAAATGTGCTGAACACCTACTGCTGGTTCAGGGGCATTCAGCAATGATGGAGATTGGTCCTGACTCTGTGGAGCTTTGTTCTAATACAGAAAACAGTGAACATGCCGGCAAACACATCATAAGTTTCAGGTAGCTATAAGTACTAGACAGGAAAAAGTAAGCATAAACGGCCAATGCTCACAAGCTAATAGGGCTGTTCTCTTAGCTGGAGGTGGGTCAGGTAACTGTCCTGCGTTTCTCTGGGCTGATTGCCTTTCCTACAGTCCAGTGTGGCTCAGTATCATTATTCTCATATCATGGAGGAGAATACAAGTGCACAAAGTCCTCTCCAGTGTCACACAGCTCCCAAGTACAGAGCTGGGGGTTGACCCCAGATCTCTGTAGTTTGACCCCAAGTCTCTATGGTTCCACAGTCCAGTCTCTTAGATCCCTCATGACCTATGGCTAATACTGAGACCCCATTTTGTAGATCTCAGAAGAGCCAGACTGGGTGGCTGTGCTGTGGATTTTATTCCAGTCCCTTCCTGTGTGTGTTTCCCATCTGTCCCTGTACAGATCAATTCCCAGGGTGCTTTAGAAACAGGAATCACATGGGTTGGAATGTTGTGCCACTTGAAGCTGTGTGACCTCTAGCTGCTCACTTAATCTCTCTGATATATGTCTGTATAAGATGTCTGTATACATGTCTGTGAAATGGAAATATTACCCCCATTTCAGAGTTGTGTGAAGAATAGATGGATCTGTAATGTACCTAGTCCTTTGTCTGAATGCTCAGCAAATGGTAGTGATTGTTATTATTTTGTTATTCCATTTACTAGCCCATTGTTAAATTCTGAAACACAGAGCACCAGGGCTTTTCCTAGCCCTGAATTCTTACTCTGTAGGCAGAGTTTGACTTCAATTAAAACTTAAAGTATTTGTGTGATTCGAGGATACAGCCAGGATTCAGCAAATATATCACTTGGATCTCCTCAGTACTGGGGCCAGATAGGGGCTGGGGAGGGGTAGGATACCTGGACTTGAACAAGGTAGGATACCTGGAGAAAATGATCCTGATTGACAGAACACAGTGCATCACTGAGGGAACCGCCACTTTCATGTCTGGAGGAATACAGATGGGAAGTCCCCAGCTAGTCGGGACACCCTCTGAACTGTTCCTTAACAAGTCAGCTGAGTTTAGTTCATTTCAGTAAACATTGTTTAAGCCCTGGCCAGCCACGTACCAAACTCTGTGCCTAGCTTTATGGCCCAACATGGTTCATTTGGGTAATTGTACCATTTGCACTTGAAATGAAGTGTCTTATGTGGGGAAAGAAGTGACAGTATTTAAATGTTAATTAGGTCGAGTTAGTTAATATGCTTCTCTAATTATTCTATAGACATACAGTTTCTTTTTCCTGCTTTTCCTATCAATGAATGTGAAAGAGAAGTGTTAAAAAATCTCCAACTTCTGATTGTGGATTTCTCTCCTTAGTATTGTCAGTTTTTGCTTTATGTATGTGGAAGCTGTGCTTTAAATGCATACACATTACGGATTGTCACGTCTTCCTGGTGACTTGCTCATTTTATTTTCATGCAGTCTCTCTCTTTGTCTTGAAGTGTACTTTCGTGGGAATATAGCCATATCAGCTTTCTTAATAATTAGTGTTTGTGTGACATAGCTTTTTCCTTTTGGCATATTATGCTTACATTTAAAATGCATCTCTGGTAAACAGTATACTGCTGGGTCTTGTTTTTTAATCCATTCTGACAAGAATTAGTGTATCATTAATGTATTTTCAACCACTTACATAGATTAAATCTACCAACTTGATTATTATTTTCCATTGGTCCTATCTGTTCTGTATGCCATAATCCTTCCTAACTTTTTTATTCAGTTGTTTTTGAGGTTTCCACTTCATCTCTTTTATTGGCTTTTTAGCCACATCTCCTTATTTTGACTTTTTAGTAGTTTTTCTAGGGATTATAATACTAATTTTGAACAAACTTCACTCTACCTTGAGTTACTACTGTATCATTTCAAGTAAAATGCATATTTTATATATTTTTATATATGTAACAATCTAACTCCACTCACCTCTTCTCCATTCCTTTGTGCTCTTATTTTTTTTTACTTTACTTCTACATATGTTTTAATCCCCAATGCTTTGTTATTATTTTTGCTTTAAACAACCAGGAAAGTTTCTAAGAAAACTTTTTTAAAAAGTATTTTATATTGACCATATATTTACCATTGCAGATACTTTGCAGCCCCTCCTTCAGATTCAGGACTTTATCTGTGATCATTTCTCATCAGCTCAAAGAACTACCTTAGCATTCCTTGTAGTACAGATTAATAGTTATTTTAGAATCTTTATTTGCTAGTTCTCACCCTGGGGCATACATATTTGGGCCTACTTCTAATGACTGTTGTTTCTCTTTATTATGGGTCTCATTCTCCTGCTTCTATATGCCTTAAATTTTTTTAATTAATGCCAGAACTGGTGTATAAAGGAACAGTAGAGATTGAGGTAGATGACATCCCCTCCCCAGCAGACAATGTAACTCTTTAACAAACAAGGACCTGCAATGACAAGCTAATCATTTCAACCTTCTCAGGACTTGATAAAGGCTATGTTGCAGTTTCATTTAACGTCAGCTTTAATGCCTTTCATAAGCCAAAATGGTATAAAGGTATGGGTTTCTCCTACTTTCCAAAAGTTCATGTTATGCCACTTCACTTTTATGGAAGATCTACATTAGTACCTGTTTTCTCTAACCAAAAGAAAAAAAGAGGATTTTTTGCTTTTTTTAAAAAAAAACATTACCTACTAATGTAGGTCTTTTGTTAAAGGAATGTGGTCTAATGCAAACCTTTGGAAAGCAAGGGACACATAAACCTCCAAGATTATGCTCCACTTTGAAGCTCCACTCTCAGCTGCCTCTGACTTAGAAAAAGTCCCTGTGTGGGAGAATTAGCATATGAGGAGACTTGGTTTTGCATTTGGGACCCTTCTGGATTCAATCTGTCACACCAGCCTACACAATCCATAAAGATTTCACTGATATGTACCTATCTCAGGTGGGCTAGCTCTCCTGTCCATACCCAGAGTAGGTAGTTGCCCAAAGGTATGAAGTAGCTGACATCTCTCCCAGTTCAGAAGGGCCTGTCCTTCTCCAGAATTCCATTCATTGAGATTTTGTTGCATCCATAGCTTTAAAAAATACGGTTTTGGTTTATCTGGTGTTTTCACATTTCAGCAGGAACAATAGTCCTTTGCAACCACCTACATCTGAATCAGAACACTTTGCATTAGTTCTGTAGTGACTATTCTGCTTTGGTTTTTGTTTATTGAGAGGGGAATATACATTGGACTTGAATGTTCCTCTGATTTCATGTTTCCCTGTGTTTCTCTGCAGGAGGATCTTATGAATTCAGATAAAGAAACTCCTATCGAATCCACCTTTGTCCGCATCAAAGAAACTCCTTCTGAACAGGAGAGCACAGTCTTCCTTCTAACGGAAAACGGAGAGCGTGCCTACACCTTTAACCATGACGCCAGCCACCCACCACCCTCCAAAGTCTTTGTCTGTGACAAGCCTGAGAGCATGAAGGCATGCTGCCTGGAAGGCGTTTGCATCCATGCGCTGTCAGACAGCTCCACGGAGATCAGGTATCAGATCACAGACCAGGTCCTCCAAGGGGTCCCAGGGAATATCAGCAGCATCAGTGAGGCATCTCCAGAATCCTCCATTTTATTATCCAGAAAGGACAACCGGAGGTCCGACTTTTTACCAATCAAGAAAACTGTGCATTTTGAGACTGATACCTATAAGGATGCTTCCTGTAGTAAGGACCCTCTCTACAGTCAAGACCTGTGCTTTGCAGGGAGCCCAGGAGGGACTAAGGAATTGTTGGAGCAGGATGGTCAAGTCTTGACAGTTGAGGTTGCCGACGAAAAGGCAAACCAGGAAGCCCCAGAGATCCCAGAAGCGGCCTCTGATGAGACCCTAGGTGACATTTCTACGGCAGATGCTGAGACTGACCATTTGCAGGCTCCCCAGAGTCCTACGTCCTGGAACAGGGTGCTGAAGAGTTCCACCCATCTGGGGGAAGAAAGTCATCCCCTTCCATCTCTTGGAGACAATACTGTTATGGCCGATTCCTTAGAGATCAAGGTTAAGCTGCTGACTGCAGATGCTGTGGATGAGGGAGACTATTTTGAAGGCATACCGCTAAAAGCCTCTAAATTTAGCATCAACCTGGTAGATTTTGCCTCAACCAGCCAGGCTTTCAGTGAGGTTCCTTCACCTCATGAGAAAAAACCTGCCGAGCATGAGGCTTTGGAAGACCACATAGAGAAACTTGGTAAACAGAGAGGCAAATCTGCCCACAAAAAGGCAGATTCAGAGGAGGCCCCTCCAGCGAAGCCTGACAAGCAGGAGCCTCATGGGGAGCCTGGGCAGAAAGACCGAGAGGCTGTGCTGGGAGGTGCGGAGCCCAAAGTAGGTGTGAAGGCAAAGCGTAAGTCCCCCCGGGACCATCGCCAAGAGGAAGAGGTGGACGCGGAGGGTCCACAGGGGTTCCCCGGAGAATTGCCTTCCAACCCGCCAAGCCGCAGTGTCAGCTTGGAGACCCTCTGGCGTCACAGCGAGGAAGGCCTGGACTTGAAGCCCTCTCCGCCCCTCTCTAGGATTTCCGTCATCCCCCACGACCTTTTCTACTACCCGCATTACGAGGTTCCCCTGGCTGCCGTTTTGGAGGCTTATGCAGAAGGTGCGGAGGATTTAAAAAACGAAGACAGAGATCTGGAAGAGGCAGAAGGCTGTCTGCAGGATCTGGGATCCTGGGAGGAGGAGGCCGAGGAGGCCAAGGCCTCCCAGAGCAGCTGTAGCAACTCAGAGCTGGGCGACAACCTTGCCCAGGCCTACAGCCAGGCACCTTGTCCCGACCTGGGAGCACAGGAGGCCAGACCGGCCTTGGAGCCCACTCCCCCAGCCCCGCGAGGGGACCACCAGCAAAGGGAAGCTGAAGACAGCGCCCCCGTGGAGAACCATCAGGTGCCCGATTGTGCGTTCAGGGACCCTGGGCCCTGCACGGGGGGTTCTGCTCTTCTCTGAAGCTCAGCTTCTTCCTCCATAAACTAGGGAGATGGGAGCCTCCCTCACAGGCCCCGGGCCCACGACTCACGGAGGCACGGGCAAGGCCAGGGCTGGCACTGAGAGGAGCACTCCTCGAATTTTGCACCCTGGTCTCTTCACTGGCCTCCCCCTAGTCCCGGCCCTGCCCACAGCCTGCCAAGAGGCTCAGACAAGGGCACATTTGAGGGCCCAGCATAGCAGCAGTAACGATTGTAAGTAGTCATCGTAGCCATGCCTAGCGTGCACTGAGTGAAGTGAGCCCCTGCCTCCGTAGCAACCTAGGAAAACCAAGCAAAAGCTCCCATTTGGCTCTGGCCTCGATTTTTCTAGGCCTTTTGGCTGCTGGGCACCGTTTGTTGCTCCTATAGATAGAAGTAGGTTGTATAAACAAGGCAAGGGGGGCACACACTTCTCAGCTCAAGCAGCTGGCACACTTACCTAGCCAGCGTTCCCGTTTTATCTGACCTAGTAGCAGCTCAAGGGCGGCCACGAGGGTGAGCAGGGAGGGCCTGCTGGGGCGAGACCTGATCTGCTAGCCCCCTCGGTCTCCCGCCTCCCTCCAGCCAAGCCACCCTCCTCCAGCCTCCTCCCTGGCTCCTTAAAGACATTTAAGATTTAGGTAGGCCAGAGGGGGTCTACCTAAATGATGGGAATGGATGCTGGGAGCACAGGAAGACGGGAATTCTCAGGCTGAGGGCCTAGAAGGCACTCGTAGCAGGACCAATTGGCCCTGTGGGGTGGGGGCGCCACACTATGTCTGTCTTTAAATGGAGACAGAGGAGTGGCTCCACAGGGGCTGGGACCCACCCACCACCTTCCCCTTCTGCCCCCTGCCACCTCCCACCTTCCTCCTGTTGACTCTTCAGAAAGCAGCCCCTTCCTGCCGGAGACCCCAAGGTCAGGGGGCTTAGTTATGTCTCAGGAAATCAAGTCTTGGGGTCCCCAGGTTGGGGGACCATGATGGCAATGGGGTGATTATCTGGACTGTCCTGGGCCAAAAAGCTCTTTTAGGACAAAACAAGAGGGGCCGAGTGGGTGGCAGGAGGAAAGCCTAGCTGCGTCTGCCCCTCTGTGTTACTTAAAGTGGCCAGTGAGCGTCTCTGTTCCTCCCCCCGCCCCAAGGCGCGTGGCCTGTGGAAGAGCAGCTATGGCCTTCATCCTCTTCTGCTTTTCTTCTGGTCATTGCCGAAAGCAGATTGTGCCCCTGCCTGTGCCCAGCACGTGGACAGGGGATCGGCGGTGTGGTCAGAAGAGCCCTGGGCTGGGAATGGAATCGGGAGATCTAGATTTGAATCCGTCTTTGAATCTGACGGAGGGCGTGAGCCTGGCGAGAGCTTGCCCTCCCGGGTGCGGTGTGCGAGCTCTCGCCGGTCTGTTGAGCGGGTGCCCATTGCTCCTAAGCACACCTGGTAACTGGCCCCCTGGTATAGCTGTGACCTTGATCTGTGTAGGTGAGCAGAGGAAGGGGTGCATTCTGGGATGCCAGGTAATGTCTGTGGTCTTATTCCTGGCAGACAAGATGATGCCAGAGGGAGTATTTCTCCAATACCTGGCCCTCCTTTAAAAAGAAAAAATATCTAGTTCAATAGGCCTAGAAAATGGCTAGTTCTTCTAGTCCTTAAAAAAAAAAAGTCCTCTTCTCAGTAACTGTAATGGGGTATGTCAGAGGGACTTGATAACAGGGGGGAATGTAGTAACCACAATGTTGCTCATGTGAAACCTTCATAAAATTGTATTTCAATGATACTGTAATAATTTTTTTAAAAACCAGCAACAAGAAAGAGAAAAAAAAAAATCCTCTCCTCATTTCACCTTTCAAAAAGGTAACATTTGCCCATGACAATCTAAGAGGGACTGGTGTTTCAGACAGCTGAGAGCATTTTTCATTTCTGCAGAGAGCTTTGTTCTCTGGGGGGTGCACAGGACTGGCTACCCGAATCCTTTTATTCCAATACCGGGTGAGCCGGTTCTCCCAGCCCCTGAAGGAGATCTTGACCAGCGGCTCCAGCAATTCCCACGCTTCTTGATTTCATTCAGGAGCATTGCCCGCGGGTTTCAGAATCCCCAGTGGGGAAAGCAGTCAAAGAATCCTCCTTATCAAAAAATGCTAGAGATGTTGCACTATGCCCCACGTTCAGCCACAAGCCTGGTGAAGATGTCGTCCACAAACTGTATGACCGTATGTTTGCCTGTGTGTGTGCAGCTCTCCAAACTCAGGGGTCACCTTTGTACCCAGGACCTACTGGGCTTCCAGGATACTTGTTCCTCTGTTGAAGTGGGTGATGGTTGTGTGCAGGGTCCACCCATTGCCCACTGTAAGGGACATCCTTTATAGGAAACACTGTGGTAGTGGGAAGAGGTAATTATTATACCCATTTAACAGAGAGGAAAACTGAGAGCCAGAAAGGTAAAGACAGTTGCTCAAGGTCAGAATGTTAACCCCTAGCCAGGATTTGAAACTAGATCTTAATGACTCTTAAACCCATGTGCTTTTCACATCAGACGGTAGCATTTGGACATTGCACAGGGAGCAGGAGGCAGGCTGCTCTTCCCCGGCAGGCTGTGCTAGAAGGAGTCCACAGGTGAGGCAGAACTGGAAGGGATGCCCCGGGCCCTGGAGCCGAGGTAGAGCAGAGCATCGATGGGTGGTGTCCCTCACTCGACATCGACGGGCATCTGGGCATGAAATGCTGACTTGTATTTGGTTGTCTTGTCCTTACATCCCAGGAATCTGCAAACTTGGAACACTCTGCAAACCCTTTAGAAGAAACAGTAATGGAAGAATCAATCAGCAGTAAAAGAAAGGAAAAAAGGAAACATGTGGAGTATGTAGAAAGTTCGACATCTGTAGCGCCCAGAACCGTCTGCTCCTCAGAGGAGCTGGGAGATGACCCCTGCGATCACACAGCCCTTTGCAGGTACTTTATCACCACCTCCTCACCCTGGGGGTGGGGCGTGAACCAAAGTGGCCCAGCATCAATTCCCTGGGAATAAACTCAGCTCCCATGCCTTTTCCTGGACCCCAGGATGCCACCTAGTAGGTTTGCCTTGAGGAAACAGAGCTGACTGTCTACACCAGAGCAAATCAGCACCCAGCACCAGTTCTGCTGAGCAGCAAGGCAGAGCCACTTTGGCCTATAGCATGCTGTTGTCCCCACCAGCTGGACAGTGGGAACAGTGGGACAGTGATCCACTTTGTGGATGAGGAAAACCGATCAGACGTGAATAGTTAACTAAGGTTACCAGTTAATCAGCCAACAGCCAGGATATAGCCCAGGCCTCTGGCTGAGCATCTTTTGCCTCAGTGCTGGACAAACCAGATTTTTCTAGAAGATCACAGATACATTCTATATCAGCCTTGGAGATACGGTCAGAAAATTAGCTTCCTCTTGTATGAAAGGAAAAAGCGGTGGTACAACTGAGCGCCTTACAGCTGGAGAGCAGCATTATGCACAGAAGAGGGCACAGGAAAGGGAGTCTGAATACCAGTCTCTGCCCAGGTCTGAATTTAGCTTATAAAGGACCTCCAGTGAGTACCAAGACCTCAGGATGCTTAGAAAAAGAGATCACTTCCTGTCTCCCAATCCTATGATTTTGAAGAACACATGGTCTACTTAAAATTCTTTCTCACTTGTCTTTCTCCTAGACAAGGTTACAATGTGTCTCTTTAATATCCATCCTACTGTTTGTAAGCACACTCCAACCCAAGTGGGCATATCGGATAAAATGTCTCATTTCCATCTGATGTCATAGCTTGCCCAAATCCCCATGTGGAAGAGTTGGGATGGGGGTCACTGTACAACTGAGACATGAGAAGTTCTTGATGGTACCAATTCAAAACGTGTGTTTGTTTTTCAGGACTAGTCACAGTGACTCCAGCATTTACATTCGACGACATACTAATAGGTCTTTGGAATCGGTTAGTATGTGAATTTCTTGTTCTTCAGTACAACCCCTGCTGATCAGTTCCTTTCCATGCCTCCTCCTCCTCCTCCCCAGCCCAGAGCTTTGACATTACTGACCTCCAACATGTATACTTTTGGATAGAAGACAAGCAAATTCAAACCTTGTCGTTAAGCACAATGCAATCTCATGTCCCATTTGGGCAATAGGGGATGTATGTAAATAAAGTGATGATTTTGAAGCCCAAAGGCATTGTTGTTATCAATATTGCATCGAAAATCCCCACCCCCACCCCTACGCACACACACCCAGAAAGATCAAAGACTGAAGTTAAATATAAGTGCAGGGTTCACTTTATTTAAAACTACTTGGCCCCGGATGTGCTGGGACCCGAAGCAATCAGTGGTCTGCAGCCCTGATTCTGGTTGTGGGTGGTGGGGACTCACTCATTCACCAGTGGAGAGTTGGGGGAGAGGGTAGAACAATGTAGAATAGCATTTAGCAGTTTGACTTTGAAACTAGATGTTTGCAGTAGTGAGGAAAGCATGGCATGCTCGGCTTTGTATGTTAAAAATCATCTTATTTTCTGTTTCAGAGATTTCATCTTTACTAATTGGGTTGCGGGGCTTTTGTTTATAAATTTCACTGTAGGATCATATTAGCTTTGTTCAACTGAGGAACGCAGCAGATCTGGATGACACAAGAAACCGCACGTTAACCAGGTTGGTGGCTTTCCTGCAGGTTTCATGAGGCTGGAAATGTTTTTTTTTCTTTCTTTTTTTTTTTTTTCTTTAATTATGCAGCCGGCGTTTTTGTTTTTGTCTTTAATGATGCAGCCGGCGTTACGGGGGTGGCTGTTCTCCAACTAGGCTTTGTTGATACCAGTATTAATAGTCTGAGATAATACGATGATTGGTCCAGAGAAGATGAATGTAAATTGAATATGAGTAGGAGGGGAAAGTGGATATTAATGAACATGGATGGGCAGGGCATGGTTCAGGAAATGACTCAGTTTAAAGACAAGCCTGTGTCACGAGCCTGCAGCTGCACTTACCTAATGCAGTGACAAAAGCTGGCTTTCTGAGGTGGCCCCAGGCAGAAGTAGAGATCTGACAGTGTGGGTGTTCTGAATACTAGAGTGCCTGACAACCGTGTTCGTTCTGTGTCGCCACTATAGGTACAATACTCAGAAGCTCACTGAGCTGATTTTACAGTTTCACGGCATCAGAGCAGACATGAAGAGAGAATGCAAACATGCCAGGATGTCCATGAAAGTATTTCTTGCTGTTGGAGAACTAGATGCCCTTGTCTAATATTGATCAATTGCTATAAAACTGCTATAATGTTCAGTCCCATTTAGGACATAGGAAACCAGAGAACTCTCTGTAAAACTCTGACAATTCTGAGATGCCCCATCTCTGTAAAAGTTATTGAATCACTTCATTTTATTGATTTTTTTTTTTATGTTTGCCACAGATTTGAATTGGTTTGAAAGGGCGTAGATTATTGGAATGGAAAGCCTCTAAATATTGCCCAACACCCTAATCCTTAGAACTCCGCCTCTCTGGTTCCGAAAAAAGAGGCAAGACACGGTTCCCTCTCCTGCCATTAAATGGAAATATTAATTCATGTTTTCCTCCAGGTTTGACATGCTTAGAGGAAAATAGTACTTTTAGCTTTTTTGAAATTGAGACTGAAAATTGAACCCACAAGATTGAGAAACGTACCTGTGTTTTTGAACATTTATTAACTCTGTAATAAAAATATAGTTTAAATTTTTTCCTAAAAAGAAGTTTAAGGAAAAGAAATCTCATCATTGTCCAATGCATGCGAGTCAGTTTCTAGACCAAGGCACCTGTTTAATCCATTCTTGGCCTCGCCTCTCACTGCGTCTGGAGGTAGTTCAGGGATGGGGTGGCTCTGCTCCTCATAATCTCCATCACACTCCGCAGATGACCCTGGAAGCTTGCGTGTTCTAACAATGCTCTAGAACTGAGTTTAACAATGCAGCTTCGGGCAGAGGCGCCCCAACCTTCCAATCAGATTGTGCCCCTGACTCTTTCCTCTTTGGGAATTTGGATCTGTGGTGGGTCGCCACATGGCACCCTTCTGGGCTTTAGCCACCAGGGAAAAGTAAACTGTCCCATTAACTGCAAAGTTAAAGGAGAAAGATAATGCTGACCATAATCAAATCTAGTCATTACTTTAAAGGTTCTATTCCATATTCAAACACAACACCTTGGGGTAGTGGGATGTGTCTTTGTTTCTGATGGCCGTTTTTAAATTATCTGTGTCTCTATTCTTTTAGATGACTTACGAAGTCCCCTCTGTTACTAACCAATGACACAGTGCTGTCAGCATCTACCTCTGCTATAAGGACACTGTGCTGTAAAGGGCGGTGTCCTGGACTGGGAGTTCATCCTGGACCAGTCCTAGCTCTGTCATAAACTGTGTGGCCTTGAGCAAGCCACGCCCCCCACCCCCACCCCCGGGAGTCTCAGTATGCCCACGTGCAGAACGGGGCTAGCGGCTCCTCCCGCTGAGTGTGTGGGGGATGAACTGAGCATGTGTGAAAACTCTAGTGCCATCTGGACCACGGCCCTCTGCCCGGGGTCTGCACACATAGTTTGAAGTCTCTTCAACACCTCACTGGGAAGCCTTCAGCATTGCATTTGGGCAATGAGGTTGCAGTATGGGGAAGGCGTGGGACCATTGCACTGGGGACCCCCTGGTAACTGCCTTGTCTGTGTCTTCCCTTCTGCAGGAAGGCCAGCAACTCTGGAGAAGCCGTGCTGCGGAAGAGCCAGAGCCCACAGAGCGACTCACTGACACAGTTCGTCCAGCAGCCGGATATGATGTATTTTATGCTCTTCCTCTGGCTCCTGGTTTACTGCCTGCTGCTGTTCCCACAGCTGGACGTCAACAGACTCTGATGCGTGTGTCTGCATAATAAAAAGACCGGACCCTGACGGGGGCGTGGGAGTTCTCTTTCATTTTATTTCAGGTTCTGGATGGGGGGCTTCTGCAGACAGTTGAGCATCTCTGAGGAAACAGACTCCCTCTCCCTGCTTTTTATCTATGTATCCTTTTTCTCCTGTAAGTCCTAGGCATGCTTTTCTCTTTGGCTGTGTACTCAAAACTCAGGTGTTTGCTGGATCCTTAGGTGGAGTTTGTTCTCGTGTGCCTTGCTTTGTCATATATTAAGCACCATTACTAACAGTTCACTATAACCTGGGTCATAGCTTGTCCTACATGCAGGTTTTTAAGGTTCTAGATGGACTTGAGTTACGTACCTCTGAGATGAGGGTCCTCCTGGTGAGAAAGAGAGTGCATGCCCCCAGCAGAGTCTCCCTGGGGACAAAACCCCGTTTCCCTCCCAGAGGTGGGGTTTGAGCAGGTGCTGATGTCCGTGCATCTGCTGTGGTCTGGCGGTTGGCAGTGGTCATCAGCGATATCTAAGCAGCATAAAGCTGGCGGCTCCAGTATGGCACATGCGGGATGGCAAACCCCAGGAGGAAGGTGAAGGCTGGGTCATGAGCTGCAGTGCACTTGGTTTTGGGGAGCATAGGGAGAGCGGGATGCATTTCAAATTCCCTTTTGCATTGACTGAATTGAGGTAAAGCTGTGATTTTCAGCTCATTTCCACCAAGAGAATCCTTTCAAATGAATTCTTGGGGGAGGAGGGATGAGGTCAGATGGTATATTAAAAGCAGAGCTCAGGCTGACCCAGAAGAGCCAGGCCTCCCTCCCTGTTTGCCTCGCCAGCCCCCTGGCTTCCATTGATGGCTCCTGAGGCATCTGTGCTGAGCCCCCAAGGCCTCCCCAGAGCACTGCAAAAAGCCCCTTAAAAGCTCCCGGGAGGAGCGCAGA
Organism: Manis pentadactyla; assembly: GCF_030020395.1. NCBI lineage: Eukaryota > Metazoa > Chordata > Mammalia > Pholidota > Manidae > Manis > Manis pentadactyla. The sequence continues at coordinate 9,531,485 of NC_080029.1, forward strand.
AGTGTCTGGGCTGAGAATAAGCTCGGGCTGATGTCAGAGCTGGAAGTGGTCCAGCGGCTTCCTGCCCAAGGAAGCTTGTGCACACCTGCCTCAGGACACAGCCTCTGCGCTGGCATCCTTTGCAATTGGTCATAATGGGCTTCTTGAAAGGGAAGCACTCCAAGTAGAAGACCAGAAGAGGTCGTGTGTGAGAGGAGAGAAGCACCTACCCACCCATCCATCTTTCCTCTGCCCTGGGCTCCCCACTCCCTGTTTCCTGCCAAGATGCAGATGGTGATGATTCCCCCTCAAAAAGCATGTATCAGGCAACACTTATAAAATCACCAACTATTAGGTCAGAAGAGACCCGCAGACAGCAGCTTGTCTGCTGAACCCAGAGAGGCACAGTGGCTCGTACCGAGGACACAGTAACTGGGAACAGACTGGCAAGCATACCGAGGCCGCCTAATGCCCAGTCCTGAGCTGCCCCCTCTTTTAGGAAACTTTCACTGAGTTCCATGAATGTCCTGAACAAAGGATAAAATAAGATGAAAAGGTCCTCATTTAAAGAAAACCAAAATTTCTGGCCAACTATCAACCTTTGCTTTGTTCTTTTCCCATGAGGAAGCTGTCTTCACTTTCAAGTCCATCCCCTATTACTTCTGGAGGACCCTAGACAGCTCTGACAGCTTCTCAGTGGACGTAACAGAATCGCTCTTACTCCAGGAACCACGTTTCTCTCTTAGCAAGCCAAGGACTTGCTTCTTTCAAGCAGTAGGTTTCAAGTTTACAGAATTCCAACTTGGCCAAAAGAATTTACAAAGCACATTTGAGTGGATGGCAGCCCAAATCTGGCCTCTAACCCGTTCTGATTACAGCCTGCCTTCTCGCTGTGAACAAATCTACGCCTTCCAAGTGGAATGCTGTTGGAAGCTTGGAGTGATTCCATCGTGAAGGCCACTTGTCCCATGGAACACAAGCTAATTAATGAACTCCCCGATATCACGGAAAGCTCAAAGGTACGGATAATCAGATAATAAAGATCATGCAACCCTGGACACCTCAACCAAATTAGATGTTGGAAGAGGCAGAGAAGAGCTGACCCAAAGGTTCCTCGTATCATTTTATGGGTCTAGAGCTTGTTCACAAAAATTAGGCTGCTTCTGTCATTTATTACAGTGTGTTTGTTTAAAATCATCTACTGGCAAGATGCCTACAAGTAATGTGGTTCGTGTTGGCAGTGAACTGATTTTTTTTTAAGGGGAAAAGCATTTTCATTTGAGTAAAGGCTTACTATAGAAGAAGCTGGAAATGAAAGGTGGATATCAAAGCCTGCAGGATAAACCGCCCCATGGCTTATAATTTTTTTAAGAATTTGTTTTTAATTCTTATCCAAGTAATACATGTGCATAGTTTAAATAAACAAATTCTATGAGGGTTTTAATGAAAACTTAGTCTCCTAAGTCTTGCTCTATATAGTCTTACTTCCAGCTCTTACAACTGTTTCTTCTGGTATTTAGCTTTGCATTTCAACATGCTTACAACTCTTTTTAACAGAAACATCTGCTGATTTGCTCTTATGGGAGGTGTGGCTCCTGCTCTGACCCACACTCCATTTTATTTTTGTAGTATAGTTAGATCACAGTGTTCAGTACCTCTGTATTCAGTGTGGGTACATAAGGACTCTTCACTCCTGAGCCAAGCAGTGCACTGTGCTTACATGTTAGGTTTTCCTGCTTGATTTATTTTATTTATGTATTTTTGAGGGTGTGGAACATTCTTCAATAACTTTCTAAGAAAAGGAACATGGAAAGTATATATTATTGTAAGTAATTTGAGATTTTGCTAAACTTAAAATATCTATCTTCTGCACTTACTCAAGTGTAACTGGGTAATAGGACTGAAGGTGAAAAGTAATTCTCTCTTACCACCTCCTAAAGTTGTTGAGATTTCTGAGACCATTCTGATTCCCAAGTCTTTAGATGTGATTTGGATTTCTACCCACTCCTGGGAAACATTAAGATCCTTTTATTCGTAATGGTCTCAACTGTCCTAGTGATGGTACACCCTCCATTGGTATTCCTCATGCTGGGTTCTCATGAGAAATTTCTGAAGTTTTCTTGTAATGGTTCACATTCTTTCTTTGTTGACCACCTATTGTTCCAATGTTGGACCTCCCAGGCTAATCCTCTAATATTTTTTATCTTTTCAATTTCTAGTCTCTTCATTTTTTGGATCTGCTTTCAGGGAGAGTTATTCAGCTTTATCTTCTCAATAGACTTCATGAATGTTTTAATTTTTAATTTCCAAAATATCTTGTTACTCTCTTGTTTCTGTTTGATAGTGTCCTGTTCTTACCTCGTGGATGCAGGTCTATGGGTGCAGGTCACGGATTACCTCGTTAAGGGTGTTCATGGCAGGTGTTTCTGGGAAGGTCCTTTCTGCTCCCTGTTTTGCCTTTGTTTCCCCCAAGTTCTTTCTCTCTTGGTTAGTGTCGGTCTCTTTCATGTCACAAGCTTTCTTCAGATATCTGGTGATCCTGTGGAGCTGTTCTTTTTAAGAGCATTAAAATAGATTGAAAGCTTTGTGTATCAATTGGTGGGCTTTTCTGTAGGGTCACAGGTGGGCACTTGGACTCTTCATGGAAGGACCCCACGTATCAATATTTGCCAGTCTTTTCTCTGGGGCTTATTTCATTCCTTTAGAGATACTTCCAATCTTCTCCTTCCTGGGAAAGAGAGACATATTCAGGGCTACTTGCCTAGGCAGTGCCCTTGTACAGTTTCAAAATAGGCATTCCCTCTGGGTAGATGACTTAGAAAGAGGTGCCCCCACTAGACAGAAGCCATCCATGGGCACTTGGCATCGCTAGCAGAAGGCATCATTTGCCCCTTTCTCCAGGAAGATGCAGCCTTGAGCCAGTACAAGGCTTGGGGAACAAAGCAAGGGCTAGATTTTAACTCCCAGTAGTCCCCTTAGCCATGCATCTTTGTGCAGTACACAGACCATACGGCTGTACACAGAGATCCTGGCAACACCTGAGTGCCTGTGTGCTGACCTCTGAGCAGGTGGTCTCATCACAGTCAGTATTTAGACTCATTGAATTGCCCCCACCTCATTATGCTTGTCCCTGGGTGGGAGCCTCTCTCCTTTCCCCATGGAGCAAGACTGCTACTTCTGCCTGCTCGGTGGCCTGCCTCTGCGGATGCATGGTATCAGGATTCCTCTGCCATGCTCTCTTCCCCAGTAGCTCTGCCCCTGTCAGAAACGGGTCCACATCTCTTGCCTACTGCCATCTCTTCTCTGCTTATCTTCTTGATTGCATAACTTCCATTCCTTTGCTCTCATTTCCATGCAGTTTCATGAGGGAAGAAATGAGCCCATATATTCAATACCCCATCTTGAACCGCAAGTCCCAGTTGAGCCTTCTCACCATTGTGTTTGGTTCACTGCCCTGTTGCCTTGTTTGTGAACTTGCCCTGCGTCCAGCTGGGGCAATGTCCATCCTGCCAGGCTGCGGCCTGTTGAGTGCCTTCGTAAATGCTGTGCCAGGTGAAGGGAGAGGGTTAAATGGCATGCAGCTCTGCTTGAATGCCTCAATTAAAAAACAGATTCTCTGTCCCACCCCCCTTAGCACCCCCTGTCCCCCGAAACTGAAATCTCCTGCCTCCCTACAGGCTTCAGTCTCTAGAGTCATACAGTTTCTGGGTTTCCTTTGCTGCTCTCACTTTGTTCTGGAAGCAAGCAGTCCACCCTGGGATTTTCCAGCAAACAAACAGGGTGCTCTGTTGGTTGGCTGTTGGGAACTTAGCAAGCATTTCCTTCTGGCCAAACCTGGCCTGGGGAGATGGGCTCCCACCAAACTTGGAACTAGGGAGGACACCTAGTTGCACACTGCCCAGGACAGCCAAGACACGTGCTGCTCCCTTACTGAAGGACAACGTAATTCCCCAGCCCTCTTCCCCATGCAGTGCTCACCCGGTTCTGATAAGGGTAGAACATCTTAGAAGGCAGAGAAGCATTTGGAAGCTGCCTGTGCAGTCAATTTTCCTAAGTCGTAGATTATCCGATAGCCTTAGGCATCTTGTAAGGGCCTTGTCTGAGAAATGAGAGCAGCGAAGATCAGGAAGGCGAAGTGGCGAGTCACACTGCTAGTTAGTGACCTCAGCATGGACAATTTGATTCCCAGTTACGCGTGCTACAAAACTAGTCTCCAGCCACTGAGGCTGAGCTGCACCTCCCTTCTTGCCAAGGACTCAGAACATCATGGAGCTAATGTCTCAACCACGAGTCAGAGTAAACAAGTAAAGAATGGAGCTCACCGCGCACCAGGATTCATCGCAGCCTCTTTGGCAAGAACTGTTCTCTTCCCACGGCTTTGTCACTGCAGGGCAGTCGTGGGACATGAACTCTTTCACACAAGCTCAGTTTTTCTCCAGTCTTCGGAAGGACTCCAGAAGGCCCGCTGGAGTTTTGAGACCCGGTCTCCCCCTCCTTCCTTGGAGGCCTCCCTCAGAGACCTCTGCCGAGTAGCCCGCCTGGGCTCAGCTCCACGTCCAGCAGTCCCCGAGGTGGGCTGAGTCGGAGTGTCCAGCCAGCGTGGCTCCCCAACCTTTTAGTGATGCTCTTGCCGGGAAACGAATGCATAAAGCTCTTCAGGCCCAGATGGGTCCTTTCTCTTCGCCCAGCACTGCGTAATCTCCATGGAAATTACCTTTGGGGAAGATTTAATGTCTTGGGACTGCAGCTGCCATCTGGGGCTCCCGCTGAGGAGAAGGCTGTTCCACTGGCCCGTCCTCGTGGTGAGTGGGGCTGCTCTAATGACAAGCTCCTGGACCTGGGGTGAGTGGCTGAAGTCTGAGGGCCAGCCTGAGTGTGAGAGCATGCTTGTTTGCTGACAGTTACTGTGGCATTTACCTTAATAGTTAGCCAGTGTGAGGGAGCCAGGAATGGGATGTCACTTCTTTGCTGGACGTTGAGCTGCACTGATCTTTCCAACTCTGCCTCTCATCAGGCGTTTCCTTGAGGAAAGGCAGCACTCAGGAGCCTGGTGCACGACATGCCGCAGACCGTTCACTCCCGTGGCGTGCAGACACTTGTCTTCAGGTTCCACGTGAGCATTCAGCTTTCCTTGCTCTGGTTTTTAAGAGTGACACAGTGACCTTCAGGCCCTGTCACCTCAGTGCTGTGCGTGGGACCAGGCTTGGGATGAGTTTGGTGGAGTTACTGGGCAAAGGCCTAGAGGCACCGAACTCCTGCTTCTCCAAGAGTTGGCAGAGGTCATCAGAGTCCAGAGCTGCTCTGACCATCCCAGAATTGCCAGACCCTGCAGAATGGGGAAGACCAACTTCTTTGTGTTTATAATTTGCTCTGAGAACCTTGATGAAAACACATGCGGCAAGCAGTTCTTCCCAGCCCAGGGCCATAGGGTCAACAAGCCAGAAAACACTCCTCTTTAGGGGAAAAAGACAACCAGTATTTTGTGCTATGTGATGACATTTTTAAATACACATGCAACTCAGTATGTGGCCCTGATCCCACCGCTAACTCTTAAAATCCCTGACAGTCAGATGTCAAGTCTAGTTTTCATCTAGCAGGCATCTCTAACTGAAATCATTTGTTTTTAAATCCCTCCCTCCTTCCTTCTCTGGGAGGTAATATGGAATAGAGAGGAGGACAGGTGTAGGAACCAGCCAGATCTAGATTTGAGCCCTAGCTCTGCCACCACATATCTGGGTGATCTTGGGCAAATCAGTGTCTCTGAGTGTCTTCTGTGCACACTAGATACTCAACACAGATTTGTTGAATGAATAATTCTTCCTTGCAAGTTTGTTATGAAGTTGCAAAATGCTCAGTAGCTCCTCGTGCTGCGGTTGCTTCCTCTCCAAGCTTTAAATCTATCTCCATTAACCACAGCATCTTCCAACCTCTCTTCATTCCACCTTCATCTTGGCAGCTGCTCCATCCCCGATCTAATTCAGGCCTTTTACAAGAGGAAGTGGAAGCCATTGTGTACCCATTACTCATTGGAGTTCTACAACAATCATAAGAGGTGGTTATTTCAGAGAGGAAATTAAACCTAGGCAGGAAAACTAGCAAGGTTGTAGAACTAGTAAGTGGCAGAACTGGGAACAAAGGACTATTGTCAAAGCTGACTTCCATCCTAGACTTCACTACTCAGAAAGGAGGGCTGTGCTAGTGGGAGTCTGATTCTTGGTCGCCGTGGCACATTTAGCAAGTTGGCAAGGGTGGAACTTCTGAGTTGGAAGCTGATGAGGTTTATTGGTCATACTGCAACCCCCCCCCCCACTTTGTTCTCCTTCCCACGATTCTGCATACTTTGACTCCCAATCCCCCATCAAAACTGCTTAAATAGCCTCATACTTGCATAAAAATGACTGAGCTTGCCCCCAAATGATGTTTTAGCCTATGACTGCAAATTTACAACCAAACGACTGCCTCTAAAGGGCCTTCCGCAGTAAAATCGCAGTGTCTAACTTTGACGACTTCTGTGACTTCAATTAATTCTAAATCCTGCCCCCAGCTAGTCACCTCTCCACCTCCAACACATGGTTTTCAGAGTAGAAAATTAGGTTTTCTCCTTCAGAAAACAAATCCATTTCATTGTGTTGGGCAGAGCATAATTAAAATGGGGAGTGAGAACATGGATTACTTGGATGATGTCATAATTGGTTGGTCTAAAATAGGCATTATTTTTTCTGTGTTTTAAGTGTAAACGTGATTTTCTTCATTGTTGCCAAAAACAAACAGGGAAAAAGAATCTTTTGATAGGTTTATCCCCTTTGCAACATTTTACCACTTCTTTTAGCCCCACCAAAAGTCAATAGAGCATATTCTCTGCAAGTCTGTGCTATGAAAAAGGACAGTCACAAAAATGCCTGTATTCCTACATGTCACGCAGGATTTTAACTCTTTTTTTAAGGGAAACTCTGGAAGTGTTCTAACCTAAAGAGCTGATGTTATTTCAAAGGACAGCACTGGCCTGGGCATCGGGAACCCTCATCCTCGCTCTGGGTCACCTACTGTGACATTCAATAATTCATTTACCTGTCTGGGTGGGAATTTGGAAGACCTTTTTAAAAAAAAATCTTTCCTTGGTTTAAAAATCCAAAGGATAGAAAGTTAGATTTTTTTTTTTAATCTCAATAAGTGGCCTGTTTGCTTAACATAAATGCAGCTTTGTATTTATAAGTGGAATCCAAAGCTTAAAGCATTGCTTCTGGCTTTAGTATCTGAGAAAGGCGCCTTTGGAAAGGGTCTGGAACAACAAAAGGGACTGTGTGAAAGGGGTGGGGGTGAACATCTGAACTAGCACCTGGGAGATCTGCTTCGCAGGGCTGGAAGAACTAAATTGGACCCCTTAAATTAAGTCAGCCTCTGAGGCAGTATCCCAGGGAAATTTCTTTCAAATTCAAAGGCTCAGCTGCAGGAATAAATAGCTCTCAACTGGACCTTTCTGTCCATCTCACCTTTTTTCCCTTCCCCCAGCAGACTCCAAATAAATCAGTACAGAAATCCCTGTGGGAATGAGGGCATGCTTGCATTCTAACATTGGATTCCTTAAGCCAAAGGCTGGTACATATGTATAAAAAGCCCCTGGGTGGGCCTGGTACCTGAGGGAGGTACTGTGAAGAAGAGGCCTGCCCTTTGCCCTTGAACTTGCACCATAAGATAACTCCTGCATCACTTGCATCGGTGCTGTAAGATCAGCCAAAGACAAATAGTCAAAGTGGAAAAACGGTTGCTCCCTTCCATACATCATCAGGACAAATTACTAAACTGGAGTTTGTTCAGAGCATATTGTATTGGATGGCGATAGGTGTTTATTTTTCCAAGGTCTGTAATATTTAACAGATTTAATGCTACAATTTCTCAATGTCATGGCAGGATTCAGTGGACAATGTCTGAAAATTTTTACTGGGAGCTCCTAAGAGAACTATTAAAAAAAGAAAAGGTGAAATGTTATTTTGTAGTACAAGGATAATTTTGTCTATTTAGTATATTCATAGCGGTAGCTTTGTAAAAAGGGATCTTTGTAAAAACAAATGGTGTGAATGTGCACTCTTATTTATTGATTATTGTAAATGAAGATATAAATGACTTTACATAATTTATACCTGTGGGAAATTAACTAGAATATTTGTTATTTGACTGTTTTCTATTAAGGAATATTAGGCTTGGTGCTATGATGAGTGGTCTTGTAAAATTACATGTATTCTTCAGAACATTTTTGATGATAAATTTCATGAACTGACCATCTCGTTGATAATTCTTATTTCCATGTGTTAAACAGAAATTATATTGCCTCTCCTTTGTCCCAAAAAAGAGTCCTGTTGCCAGGGTAAAAGTGAAGCCAACTAGCTTTAGAATTGTAGAGACTGTAGGGAATGTACCCTTTTTAAAGCTGTTAACTTGTCTTTGCACATGAAGCTCCAAGATGAAGCAATAGTAGTCGTAGGAGCTACAGAGCTGTAGACTTAGACCGCCTGCCTGGGCTTGAATCCTGTCCTACAAGCTGTGTGACCTACAGCAAGTTACTATGGCAGCCTGGGTTCCCCAGAAAACAGCCTGAGTCAAAGCTGAGGTGCCGCTGCATCCCTGGTGGCTGAGCGTGATCCCGGGGCAGCAGGAATGAGGCAGGGCATGAGGGAAAGCAAATTAAAAGGTGATGTGGCAAATATTTTTTCAACATCTGCTAAGTATTAAGCACTGTTCTGGTTGCTGAGAACAGAGTAATAAACAAAATCAAAGTCCTTGTGCTCATAGAGCTTACATTTTAGTCTGGGAGGAGAGACATAAAATAAGTTCAATATATCGAATGGCAGATACATATCGATAAGTGTTCTTAGAAAGATCAAGAACGAGGATCAGATTGGGGTGGATGGGGAGGTGATGGAATGTTGATGGGGTAGCCAGGAGGGACCTCTGTAGGGAGAGACATTTGACTACAGATCTGAAAGAGATGCAGGGATGGATCACTGAGTATCTAGGGGAAGGGCTTCCAAGCAGCAGCTAGTGCAAAGGCACTGAGGTGGAATCATGGTTGGTGTTTTTAAGGGACAACAAAGAGCCCAGTGTGACTGAAGCCCAGTGAGAGAGATGCAGGAGAGGAATTTACCTGGGGATTTGGTGAAGACTCTGGCCTCTACCCAGGTGAGCTGGGATCCACTGGAGGGTTTGGAGCACATGTGGCTTAGCAGGCTAATCCTGGCTGCTGTGATGAGAACAGACTCTGGGAACAAGGGTAGAGCCTGGAGGCCAGGCAGGACCCATTGCTAAAGAAGGCTATGGTAAGACCAAGGTGGGAGCTGTGGAGCGGTAAGCAGTGCTTGCACCTGGACATGTTTTGAAAGCAGCCCTTGTGGATTTGCTGTGGGATTGGGTATGGGCTGTGAGAGAAAAAGGTCAGAAGGCTCCAAGATTTGGCCTGAGCAGCTGGAAGGATAGAGGTAGGCTGAGATGGGGAAGCCATGGACAGGGCAGACGTGGAGTTTGAAGATTCACGTGTGCAGCTGAGATGTCCATTAGATGTCTCCTTCCCCTCCCGTTGTCCAAGGGTGCTCGCCCCCTGGCTGGGGAATGCCCAGAGTACTGACTGATCATCTTTCTTTCCACCCTGGGTAGGCGCAGACCCCAAGGTCCCTTAGGTGCTCAGCTGCTGGGTCACATTTGTGCCTTGGGAATCTGGTGGGTTTGGAATCTCAGGTCCCCAATGCACCTTGAAGCCATTCCCACCTGCATCCTGTGGAGCCCCCAGACTGGTCTCTCTCCACCTTCACCTCTGTCTCACTCCCCAGGCTGGCCTCCCCTCCCTCCCCCTCCTGTCTTTGCATTTTTAATCTTTTGAACACAGATGTCAGGTCCTTCCTAAACCTCCCTCAACATTGTGCAGAGCATGTTCCCAGCTTGAATGGAGAAAAGGAGAAAATATAGGGTGAAAATACATTGAACTACCTGACCACGTTAAAAAGCGGGGCAGGGGGCAGATAACACGATAGGATGATAAGTCTTGCACGTGGGTCTCCAAAGCCTGTAACCAACGGTACATGATCATGCTTCAACTTGGGGCTTGAGTCTTACTTTGGACAGGGTGGCTGTGATATAAAAAGCTCAAATGTGAAGATGGGATGATATTTTTCTTTTCATTAATTGCCAGAACATTTAGAATCGCTTCATCTGCCTCTGACTGAAAACTCACAAGAGCAATGGCTTAAACATGATAGAAGTTTTACTTTTGTGTCAAGAGAGGCCACCGACCCAGGATTGGTTTGGCAGACTCAAGCCCCAAGTTGGAGCGTGATCGTGTGCAGTTGGTTACAGGCTTTGGAGACCCACGTGCAAGATCCCTGTCCTTCCCTCTGCTCCCAGAGTTCTTGCAGCTTCATTGGCCCTAGGCTCCATCCTTGACCTCACAGTCCAAAACAGTGTCTGTCCATCCAAACCACACATTTGTGTTGTGTGCTGTAGAATGGAGGGGGCAGAAACGAGCCGGCCCTGCCTCTGAGGCTTCCTAGAACCACACAACGCCTCAGCTTTCATCTCATTGCCGAGCTAGTCACTGACCACAGCTCCCGAGTAGTCAGGAAAGGTGTGCTTTGGCTGAACACACTGCTGAATGAACTATTAACTGGAGGAGGATGTGGTTGGGACAGGCAACTAGGCACCCTCGGTGACCCCTGCCCACAACCATGCTGTCGGTTTGGGCCAGAGATGGCAGCTTGTTCCATAAACACTCCCGGGCAGGAGGCCTGCTGGTGCACGGGGCGAGGTGCTGGTGATAAAAGTCAGATAAAAGTAAGATGCAGTGCTTCCGTCTGACGCTCACCAAGGAGCACATTTACCCAAATAAGTTGTTGAAAACTTCTGTCTACACAAAAGCCTGCACAAGGGTTTTCATAGCGGCTGTGTTCATAATCGCCAAACTTGGAAGCAACCAACATGTCCTTCAATAGGTGAGTGGGCAAACAAGCTGGGGTACATTCATCCAATGAAACATCATTCAGCAATACAGGGAAATGAGCTACCAAGTCATGAAAACAGGAGGAAACCGAAATGCATGTTGTTGAATGAAAGAAGCCAGAGTGAAAAGGCTACACACTGGGTGAACCCAGCTATAAGAAGTTCAGGAAACAGCAAGACTATGGTCTTCCCAATGGGTTTCAGCCCCAAACAAGTTCACTATGGATTCAATGTGACCAAAGAAATGCAGTAGAATGTTCTTGGGGTGAAAGGGTTATAGCCAATTTTATTCCCACGGTGGCAGGTCAATCACTAGAATCCTGTCCACTCAGAGCAAGTCTGCATGTAGCAAGCCGGGCCCTGCCTCTGGGCCTCTCTGCCAGCAGAGCCATCTCAGTCTCTGTCTTCGGCGCTACCACCACTCCAGCCTCTGCCCTGCTCTCCTGCAGCCTTGCAGCTGTGCCACTGTGTTGCCCAGGGCACTGGGCAGAGCTCTTTATATAGAGTCACTAACAACATATTGCCCACATGTGTGTGGTGAGCGAGCCAACCAGGCCAGGTGAGAATCCTGGCCACAGGACCCTTCACTTTATCCACATATGGAAACAGTAAAAAGATCAGTGTTGCCAAGGTTCATGGGGAAGGGTGACAGGGATGAATAGGTGGAGCACAGGGATGTGGAGGGCAGGGAAGTTGTTCTGCACAGTACTGTAATAGTGGATACATGACATTACGCATTTGTCAAAACCCATGGAATTACAACACCGAGTGTGGATCCTAACATACAGTGTAGACTTTGGGTGATGACTATGTATCCATGTAGGTTCATAGCTTGTGACAAAGGTACCATACTAATGCAAGATGTTATTAATAGGGGAAATTGTTACTAGCGGGTGGGAGTAGGATTTACTGTACTTGCTGCTCAGTTTTTCCTTAACCCTAAAACTGCTCTACAAGATGAAATCTGATTATTATTTTCTCTCGCCAATACCCAAAGGTCACAACTGGGCAGAGATCACTTTATTTGTAAAGTTGGTTGTGGAGCAAATGTTCTTACGTCTATGGGATCTGTGTACGTCTTTGTTAGTTGTGACCATAATCTTATTCCACCCGAGAATTGTTTTTACAATGACTGCGGCATTTCTCACTGCGGGATGTTATCACAGCAGTTACTATAGAATTGACTAGAGGGCTTAGAGGCGCACCATCTGCCTAGGGAGAGGCTCTGAACACTCAAGTCACATAAGAGAAAGCATGTATCATAAAATACCTGCGTGAAAATGGCAACTCACAAAATAGAAGTTAAAAGTATGACTTCACACCTTTTAAATTAGCAAAATGTAAATAGAGGCACTACTTTACACATGCTAAACTAGCATACAATTTCAAATGCCACCCTACCGCTGTGAGGAATGAGGTGGGATAACACCCAGCTGGTGACAGTCTACTTGACAAACACTTCCACTTGTCCATAGGGTGAGCAAGAAGCACAGGGAGGATCACGTCCTTTGAATTTTAGAAATTCATGTTAGAAATTTATTCTAAAGACTATTTCCTGAGGACCTAATTCAACAGACATTAAAAACCTATTGTGGAATTCAGGAAAAACGCCCTGGTTTCTCTAATAAATTGGTGACATTTAAAAAAGCAGGTGTGGGAATAGAGGTCACAGGATAAAGGAGACTTATAAGATGTGAGAACCAAATGAAATGTGTGGACTTTGGCTGGACTCTGATTTGAATAAACTACTACAAAAAAGACTTTTAAACATATGGGGAAATTTTAATGTGGACTAGAAATGATATGAACAAGTTATTGTTATGTATAAAAATAGCAAACAATTATGTTTTAAAAAGTCATTATCAGAGATGCATGTTAAAGTGTTTTTGGGTAAAATGACATGCCAAAAATAATCCAAATTTTATGTTACATATATCTCACCACAATAAATATAATCCAGAAAAAAAATGTAGGGGGTAAAGAAGTGTGGTGCGGGGACAGGCAGCAATGAAACAAAATTGGTGAATGTTGACAGTGGTTGAAGATTTCTGATGGACACACTGAAAGTCATTATACTTTTTTTATATCCTATTATGGCAAACTGCTGGTTGCACCTTCCTATCTGTTCGAAGCATGTAGCCGGGCACCTAGCCACCTAGTAAAGACTCTATTTCCCAGCTTTGCTTGCAGCTTTAGTGTGGCCATGTGACTACATTCTGACCAATAAGATGTAAGTGAAAGTGACATGTGCTACTCAAGGGTCTTGCCCTTAAAATAAAAATCCTTTGGGTGTTTGTTGTTTTCCGCAACTATCCTGCTGGAATCGGAAATACTGGAAAAGGAACCAAGGAATCCTGACCCCTTTATTGCCCCCCTAATCTTAGAAGTTTATTCTTCAGTACAGAAAGATGAGACTGAAAGATACTTCTGTCTCTGTGGTTGTCCTTATTTTAGGACCACATCCCTCTCTGTGAACCTATTCTATGACTACATCCAGTGGGCATTCAAAAGTCACTCACTGAACAATGCACAGACTCTCATCAGCTTAGCTTAGGTCTGGTAAATCAGGAGGCAATCTATCAACCTCAGAACTACAAGCTCACTGCTTTGGGTAACAGCTTGCTTAGGAATTTTCTTAACTACTTGGTCAGTTAATATCAAATAAGGAAAATTCATATCCAGCATCTACTATATATATGCCAAGCACTGTGCTGAGCCTAAAGAAAATAGATTAATATGGTATTATGTCTCCCTCTTATAAAGATCTTGTAGTCTGGTGACTTAATTTTATACAAGATTAAGGACAGAAATCTGTGCACTATTGATGGAAGATAGCAGTCCTTTCCAAGACCAAGCACAATAATATTATTTCTGATTAGATATAAAATTATGAATCAAAACAAATTTCTACATGCTTTGATACAGCAATAAAAGGTTAGAGTAACCGAAAAATTTTAACTGCAAAAACACTGTAACAACAAAAAATACTTTAAAGGAGAAAATTCCACTGGTAGTCCCTTCACACATACACTATTTTAATTTTCCCATTTACTTCAGTTGATGTTTTATGTACAATCTTAACAAGGCCCAACTAAAGCACAGATAGAAGATTATTTTCTGAAATGTTTGGTCCAACCCTCTCCTTACTCAAGCATTTTTCATATCTCCATATGGACTGCATACATATTTTAATGGCTGCAGAGTATTCCATCATGCTAACATTATATTTTGCTTAGTCTCTTCATAGTGGCTATTTAGGTTGTTGCCAATGTTTTACTATGATTAAAATGCTATAATAAGGAGCTTCATGAATTTAGCTTCTTCCTTTCTTAACAAAAGTACCCAGGATTATAATCATTAGCTCAGAAGTGATTGTTTTTATGTTTCCTGCCAAATTGATTCCCAAAAGAGTTGCACCAATAATTATTATTAGGACTATAACAGTTTTAACAGAATTTCACCAGATTTGGGCATTACTGCTTACAGTTTTGGTTACTTTAGAAAATACATTTTTCTTTTTTCTTTTTTAAGATTAAAAGTGGGGTTGACTTCTTTATTTGTGAATTGACTGCCCTTATGTGAAATATAAATGTCCTTTGCACATTTTATCTATTGGAGCCTTAAAGATGTTGTTGTATTTCTGGCTATATCTTTTTTTAAGGCTTTAATTTTTTAGGGCAGTTTTAGGGTCGCAGCAAAATTGAGAGGAAAGTATAGAGATTTCCCATGTACCCCTTTCCCCACACATGCAGAGCCTCCCCTGTTATCAATATCCATCACTAGAGTGGGACATATGTTACAACTGATGAACCTACATTGACATCACTTTTACCCAACGCCCATAGTTTAATTAGGGTTTACCTCTGGCTTTTAATAATATCTATTACTTGTGCCAATTGCTTTTAATCACAGTATAATTTTTAGAGAAATTAATAACATTTTCTAACAATTTATAGCTAACAGGGATAAACAGGACAAGTGAGTCTCATGGCTTTTAATATATTTAAGCAAAAAGCATGAAGTGATAACTGAAACATTAATTTCACATGATATATGAAATACAGGGTAGATCACAGTGAAATATATAGCTCCATCTACTGTAAATACTTTGAATTGGATATCTCTGGGTTTTTACTTTATGGGTCTTAGTTTACTTTCAAAATGAAATGAATTTAGCAGTTTTGTAAACAATGTCATGCTCAGAGCATTTTATCGATTGCACGTTTAACAGAAGGATGTGGCCCTCGGGCTCTCCTAGTTGAACAGTTGTAAGGCAGCTCCTAGCCCAGCTGACTGAAATTTGGTGATCTGGTAATCCTGTGCTGCCTCAGAAGGGCTGAGGTATTATGGTATAAAAGGAGTCACTTTGATAAAGCCAGTCTTTGGAGTGGGATAAAATTGAAAACAAGAGGAGAAAGGGCTTGTGGAAAGTGCTGGTGAGGTGAGTAAAGAAACTGAAAGCCAGGAGCAAAGGTAAGGCGAGGCCAATGGTGTTCTCATTTATCCCCAGCTGACCAGCATTCCAATGAAAGGACATGGTCAGAGGTGATGGTTCCTTGACGGAGCAGCTCATTTATTTACAGCAGTTACTCCTAGCAGAGACCACATAGCATGTTCTGAGCTGGGAGAACCTCCAGCAACTACTGTCTAGTAGATGGAAAAACACTCAGGTGAAAACCACGCCCTGTGGTTAAGTGCTAGAATAAAGTATATGCGAGGTGCCTTGAAAGTAGAGAGAAGGAAAACAATCACTGTGCTTAGGCAGTGAGAGCTGGAGCAGCAGGGCATCCGGTCTCAGAATGGGTGACCTCACGCAGGAGGAGAAGTGAGGATAAACCCTAAAGCACGAAGAATGGTATGATTTCTAAGGGCACAGAAAGAGAGGAAGGGCATTTTGGGCAAGAGGAACAGCAGGCATAACTACCTAGAAGTGTGAAATACTGTCATGTGTTTAGGAAACAGGGTAGCCTGGTGTGGCTAACAGTAAGATGGCAGGGCAAGGAGGTACATAAGCAGGGAGCAGCTTCTGCAGAACCGTGAACTCCAGGTTGAAAAGTCTGCAGGCAACAGAGAGCGTCAAGAACTTTCAGCAAGGCTGAGACCAGAGAAAAATCACCTGGAAACAAAGCAGAGGGTAGGTTGTGGCAGGTTAACACTGGAGGTTAGAGAGACTGGTTAGGAGGCTACTGTAATAGTTCAGAGGAGAAGCAGAGTATCAGAAGCAGGGCAGTGACATTATAAACAGGAGGAAACAGAATCACAAGAGGGAGATCAAATTCACCTTTGGAATGGACAGCACTGGGCCACTAACTGGACTTGAGTGACATCTTTAACCAAGACAGGACATTCAGAGAATTTCGCTATTGCTGAGGTCTAGACAATAAATTATATAGTCACCTTAACTAAGTTGGATGGGTCTGGAGCAGTGTTTTTATTTGGGGAAGGGAAAGCTGGAGGAAGGAGTGGATTTACTAGGAATAGTATTAAGTACTGCGGAAGAGGGTTGTCAGAAAGGAGGAAAAGCCATAGAGAGTGTTGCCGACAAGTTTTGCCGACCTTAGAATTTGCCTTAACCAATCTCCCAGTGTCTATTAGGCCTCCCATGTCAGTGAGCCCAGAAATGGTATGGGGTGGCTTTCGGGGAGCTTAGCCTAAGTGATAAAAAGCTATCAGGCCTGAAAGTGACTCAGGCCTGAAAGTGAGACAGTCTTTGGGATTTAAATCCCAAACCCACTACGAATTGTTATGTGACTTTGTCTCTTATCCATGGAGGTTTTTATCACTATTCTGTGCCCCTTGTCTGTTGAGTCTTAATTTCTTTATGTGCAAAATTGGGATAACTATAAACCCACTCTTAAAGCAGCACTTGAAATTAATACATGTAAGGTATTTAGCATAATGCTTGGAGCTTAGCAATTACTCACATTCATCAATTCGGTTCATATCAGTACTGGGTATCTTTAGGATTGTTTGTCCAACTGTCCTCTGAAAACTTCCTACGGTCTGTGGTATACTGAATAAAGATAGACTGCAAAGATATCTCTGTCTTTATCCCTGGCCCGGTGAAAGTTACCTTATCTGGCAAAAGAGACTTTGCAGATAAGATTAAAGTATGGATCCTGAAGTAGAAAGGTTATGCTGGATCATCCAGGTAAACACTAAAGCTCAAGTGTCCTTATAAGAGGGAGGCAGAGAGGTCTGACTACAGAGGAGTGGAAGTGCTGTTACATTGGAAGCAGAATGAGTTACTCTGAAGGTGGAAGGAAGGGGCCACAAGCCAGGGAATACAGGCAGTCAGGAGAAGTGGAAAGATTCGGGGCAATGACTTCTCCCCTCAGAGCTTCCAGAAGGAACCAGCCCTGCCAACACCTTGGCTTTAAACCCAGTGAAGTTGATGTCAGACTTCTGACATCCAGAACTGTAAAAAAATACATTTCTGTTGTTTGAAGCCACTAAGTTTGTGTTTAATTTGTTACAGCAGAAAGAGGAAACAGACACCTGCCCACAGTGGGAGACTCAACAGCCATGTTTTTTTTTTTCTTTCTTGTTTTTAAAAAAAATATAATTAACTGTTGAGAATTAGGCTTGGGGTTGATTAATGATTGTGCATTGAGTCCCCTATACAGAATTTTATTGTTGTTAACAACCATCTGATCAATAAATATGAGAGATGCCCTCTCAAAAAAAAAAAAAAAAAAAAAGAATGCCCAGGTCCCATTCCAAAAAAAAATAATTAACATAAAACGGATCAGTTTCAGGTGTACAACATAGTAATTTGACATTTGTACATATTTTGAAATGCTCACTGGCAATAAGTCTGGTTCACTTCCATCACCATACATGGTTACAAAAGTTTTTTTCTTGTGATAAGAACTTTGAAGATCTATTCTCTTAGCAACTTTTAAATATGGAGTCTAGTATTATTAACTATAGTCACGTGCTATACATTACATCCCCGTGAGTTTTTCAACATCCATACTTCTTTCACTTGAGCTGAGAGTAGCCACATGACCTAAGCTGGGCCCATCAGATGCTTCCATCCAGGCATTGTGAATATTGAGCTGCAACTTATGGGTGTTGAGTCGCATAGATGGCAGAATGCCAGAGAGATGGTGCATCAACTTCCGCTGCTGAGTCTCCAACACTGTCCTGCTTCCTGTCCTCCTCCTGGATTATTCAGCTCTCCCTCACATATAACAGGATATATTGTGGAATTTTACAGTATCCTTTCAACAAAATCCCTTTGTAAGTTAAGGTAGCTAGCTTTGGTTTTGGTTAATTGCCATCCCAAGGAATTGATCAATACAGACAAGCTGTAATGAACAATCAACTAAGAAAACAGCTTGTCTGCAATGAGCCACTGGACTGCAACCTTTCTGGCAGCACCATTCAGGCTTTGGTGGCTTTAAGGCAGACGGCAGTGGTCCCTGGGAAGATGCTCTGCAGCACAATTGAACAGTGAGCAGAGGAAATGCCCTTCTCTAAGCAAAACTAATAGTTCTGAGTGGTTGAGAAAACATGGCTCACCTGACCTGGCACAAAGGTGGGGAAGCCCAAGGAAATGTCGTTCTAAGGAGAGCTGCACATTCTCAACCTGACTGGATTTTTGGGAGGAGACTGTGGGTGGGAAATTGAAACATTCACAGAGCCACATAGTTCCATGGGGCAAGCAGTCAAGCTCTGCACAGTGGGTATACTTTAAAAGAGAAGAAGACTGCAGCCGAAGCCCGGGGCCTCCCCTGGAAAGAGTTGCTACACTTTGGAAGAAGCCCCATGGGAGTGAATCTATTTCTGGAGCCAGCCTACTTTCTATCCTTTGGTATCTGAGAACCAATTCAGTGACAGCCACTTTGGAAGAATAGAGCCCAAGAATATGGCACATTCTCTGCTCCCAAGGGGCTGAGCATAGCATAGGGAGGTGTCCAGGGAAAAGGTCTGCTTTATATCATTGACTAATGCTAAGATAGTGGTAAATACTAAGTGCCACCATAGCACTAATCCTACCTGGAGACTTAAGAACAGGTGCCTACAGGTGACATCTCAGCTGGGTATGAGGTAGTATGGGAGTAAAGTTGTTAATCATAAGCAGGGTCACAGACAGAGGCACAGTGGAAACGCTTTCCAGCAGGTACTTGGAGTATAACTACACGACTGACTCTGGTCAACACATAGGGACCCACACATTGTACCTCTGGAGGAGCAGAGGTCAGTGTTACCAGAAAATAGACAGCAAGGATTACAGGTAGGACATGAGGCTGGAAACCCAGGTGTAAGCTGGGGTACAAGGGACTTCGAATGCCATACTAAAAAGTCTGGAGTGGGGGCTGTCATTGAAGATTTTAAGCGGAAGAATGAGTCAATCGGATTGGTGTATTAGAAGTCAGGCTAGAAGCAATGTGGTACATGAAATGGAAAGAGGTGCCCCTAGATCTGGAAGGAGAGGAGGCTGAAGGTTAAGGAGATCTCAGGGGACTCTCACCTGATAGCCTCTGTTTTTCCTCTAAATTATTAGGTAAGAGGGAAGGTCATAATCAGGGACTGAACAGAAAGGGAGGTGGCTCCCACCAGTGTTCAGACTGGGATGGCATTCTGGGGGTCAGTTATGTGTCTCCTAAGCCCCCCCATGGTGGCAGAAACAGGGTATGGTTTTAAGGGCTGGGTTGTGGTCCCACAAAATTCCTATGTCGAAGCCCTAATCCCTAACCTCAGAATGTGACTGTATTTGAAGACAGCATCTTTAAAGAGGTGATTAAGGTCAAATGAGGTCATATGGGTGGGCCCTCATCCAATACATCCTTATAAAAAGTGGAAATCTGGATACACAAAAAGAGACTACAGGCATGTGGGCACATGGAGGAAAGACCATGTGACATATATGAAGAAGGCGGCCATTTGCAAGTCCAGGAAAGGGGCCTCAGGGGAAACCAGCACGGCTGACACCTTGATCATAGACTTGCAGCCTCCAGAACTATAAGATAGTTCATTCCATTGTGTAAGCCACGCACGGTGCAGTATTTGTACAGCAGCCCTAGCCCGCTAACACATACAGCGTGTCAGAGTGTCCCCAGGGGCTGGATGCCCACAGGGACTGTCTCAGTCTGTCCAGACTGCTGTAATGAAGTACCACAGACTGGTGTTACTACCAGTCCAAAGTGAGGGCGTCAGCTCAGTTGGCTTCTGGTGGATGCCCTCTCCCGCTGCAGACTGCTGACTCCTCGCTGTGTCACATGGTAGAAGGGGCGAGCTTTCAGGGGGCCACTGTACAAGGGCACCAATCCCATCACAAGGGCTTCACCCTGTGACCTAATCACCTCTTCAAAGCCCCACCTCCTCCTACCATCGTCTTGGTGGCTAGGGTTTCAACAGAGGAATTTTTAGGGGCCCAAACATTCAGACCATGGTTGGGAGCCACCCTGGTAGTTGCCTTGTTCTGAGCTGCTTGCCTCCTGTCACACACGGAAGGTGTCAGAGAATGGCAAGGAAGAAACTCTGGAGTGTGAGAACTAGGAGGAAAAACCGCAATAAGTTTATCTAGGAAAATGGGTTGGTGAGTGGTAGGGAAGTGAAAAGGAATGAATGATAAAGTCACTCAAATCTATTTTAAACTCCAATAGTTTAGACCGTAACTGATTTAAAAAAATCTGGGTAAACCTGACTTTGTAACTCCAAACAGCTTTAGAAATTGGTTCAGCAGAAGTATTACTGCTGCAAGGATGTTGTTTACTAAGTAACAATTCAATATAAATGAAGCGTGTACTATTTTTTTTTTTTTTCAAATGAAAAAGAGCTGATGCTAAGGTATGGGAAAATTGGTATCGCCCAATTAGGGGAAAAGTCAATCAAATGCTGTGTCCTGCCGTGACACTCCATGGCTGTAACCTTCCTGTTGTTTTATTTTCCCCAGTATGGGTGAAAAGATACTGAAATTGTAGGAGAGCAGTTCAGGGTGCTGGGAACAGCTGTATTTTTCCCTGGTAGAACACTGCAAAGTCCGAAGGTCAGGATTCTTTCATTCTAAATGAATCAAGCCTCAGGAATTCAGCGCTGATGTGAGGGGCAAAAGACATGAAAGAAACAAGTCACCTAGAATGAGGAGATGCCAAGAAACATTGATTTTACTCAAGCCTAAAGAGAAGATGATATAATTTATGAACTGGGGACAGTGAAAAAGGTGTTGAATGTGCCTGACTGGTGTATTTTTCTCTCTGTTTTATTCCCACTGAAAATGCTATTAGAATAGACTAAGGCTCATGTTCAGTTGTTTTAATTATTTTGTTAAAATAAAAGCAACAACAGTAAACTCTGCTGTTAATCATAATCACAGTTAACAAGACCCTTTGATCTGATCTCAGAGTCTAATGCCTGGCAATGTTCTATCCTAAAATTGTACCTTCTGCTTTCTAGAAAATGGTGTTGGTGACCTCAAAACCACAACTACAAAAGAAAGAGAGTGAACTATTCATATTTTAACCTTCCAAATATCTAGAATTCAGCTACGTCTTTCTCCATGAAGGCTCTCCTGGCCATGAAGCCCCACACCTTTAAACTCTTACAAATGAACCCTTCTGTTCGGGTCTTCTCTCTTTTCTACACTGGCCGGAGTGAACTTTTAAAAATGTGTATCTGCTCACATCGCCTTTGGCTAAAAAACCTTCCTATGGCTTTTCATCGCTGGGATGAAACAGTAAATCCTTAGCATGATACACAAGTTCCTTTGTGTTCTGGTGCTGTTTGCCTGTCTTTCCTCATCTCTTGCTCCCTGGGTCAAAACTGGGCTTGCCTCAGTTCCTTGAATGAGCCACAACTCTGGCTCTGGGCTTTGGGCATCTGTTCCTTCTCTCTGAGGAAAGCTCCCTACCCTTTAACGGCTATCAGTACTTCAGGTCTCAGCCTGCAAGTAAGTTCCTTACTTAAGAACTTGCTTGACCCCCATGGACTAAGTTAGGTTCCCCTATTGTGAGGCCCCATATCCATTCGTGTGCATCTGTCATAGCAATCACCAAACTTTGCTGATGTTCTTTTAACATTCTCTCCTGCTGGACTGTAAGTTCCAGGAGAACAGAGACCATGTCTACCTTTTTGAACTCTATAGCTCTAGCACCTGAAAGAGTGTCTCATACAAAAGTGCTCAATGAATATTTAGTGTTTTTATAATGAGTGAGAGGAGATATTTGTAACAGCTAACACTCAGCATTTCTCCTAGGAAAGGGACCCTCTTGGGGGAACTACTCTGATTAAGCTAATCAGACTGGGTGACCCCTTGAGGGTTACGGATGTCAGCAAGCACTAAGACCTGTCTGAGGAAGAGGCCAGGACTCAGTATCCGAGTTAAAGAGGTAAATTTATTGTTGCTTAAGAGACGGAAGAGCTGTGCGTGCAAGGCACAGTCTTCATGATCAAAGCAAATGGCTGATTTAAAACAGGCACTGGGAAGTGTGGAGCCCAGGGATTGGTGGACTTGCAGAAATAGGAGTGTCCAGGGATTGATTATTATCTATGGAAATATGGCTACTGGACTGAAGTTTGTTAATCGTCTGACTTTCAGAAAGTAGAGGCTGTCATTAAATAGCAAGTTTTCAGGAGTATTCATGTGTATTCACGTGGAACTGATCAATTTGGACTGTTTCTGGGGGTTACATGTTGTTACAGTGAAAGAACAATCAGTTATTCTGGGAGGGTGGAGGATGAAAATTTTATTCTCAGTCCCCAAGAGATGAAAAAACAATAGCAACAAAAAACATCACCAAAGAGGAGAGAGGGAGGGAGTGAAGCAAGCTGAAGGCACAAAGGAGCCCTACAGTGATGGGATGTCATTTGGAGGACAATGCCTTTATTCAATGCAAGTTATTTTCCCTGACATGAGGCAAATTCTCTCCTTTCTCCCCATCCTACCTCCCTCCCTTCCTAACACAATCATGCATTTGGGGTAATGGTTGTTATGCTTAGGGAGAGTAAATAAGCTTGTGGAGATGGAGGGAGGCTGGGTTTCATGTCTGAGTCACTGTGGTGTGAGGCAAAGATGGTTTGTGCATTGGTTGTCTAGAGCCTAGGGTGACCATTAAAACCTAAGTGAGCTCCATTGAGGAGTCATAGATTTTGATTTGAAGGCAGGTTTATGGAGGTCTAGTTTAAATTCAGTAAAATTCAGTGTATAGTTCAATTTGTTCTGACAAGTGTATAACTACTGCCACAATCAGGATATAGGTCATTTCCATCACACCAGAAAGTTCCTTAATCCCTTCCTTCACATTTAGCACCTAACAACCACTGGTCTGATTTCTTTCCCTAAACTGTACTTTTGCCTTTTCCAGAATGTTATATAAATGGAATCCTACAGGATGTAACCTTTTGTGTCTGGCTTCTTTCACTTGACATAATACCTTTAAGATTCAACAGTGTTGGTGTATATAACAATAGTCCATTCCTTTTTGATAGCTGCATAGTATTCCATTGTGTGGTTGTACTACAGTTTGTTTTTCTAAGAGATGACATTTGGATTGTTTCCAGTTTTTGACCTTTGTGAATAACATTATTATAAACATTCACATACAAGTCTTTGTTTTCATTTCTTTAAAGTTAACATGTAGGATTGAGATTGCTAGGTTATATGGAAAGTATATATTTAACTTTATAAGAAACTGCCAAACTGTATGAGAGTTCTAAATGCTCTGTATCCAGGTCAGCATTAGATAAGGTTGATCTTTTTAGCCATTTTAGTAGATACGCATTGTAGTTTTAATTTGCACTTTTGTAGCAACTAATGATGTTGAGGAATTTTTTTACATGTTCATTTGCTGTATATCTTTACTGGTCCTTTAAGGCATCTGTAGAAATATTTTGCTCATATTTTAAAATTGGGTTATGTCTTTATTATTGAGTTGTAAGAGTTCTTTATATATCATGGATACAAATAATTTATCAGATACATATTTCAAAATTACCTTCTCCCAGTCTGTGCCAGTCTTCTCATTTTCCTAGCAGTGTCTTTTTCAAAAAGACATTTTGAATTTTGAGAAGTCCAATTTATCAATTAAAAAAATATTCTGGCTCATACTTTTTGTTTCTATTAAAGAAACCAGTGCCTAACCCAAATTACAAAGATTTTCTCCTACGGTTCATCTAGAAGTCTTACATTTTTAGTTTTATATTTAGGCCTATTACCCATTTTGAGTTAATAGTTGTATATATACTGGGTGTGATTTAAGATTCTCTTCCTCCTTCTTCTCTATCCCCCTACTCTTCTTCTTTCTTCTTTTTTTGCATATAGATATCTAATTGCTCCTGCACCACTTATTGAAAAGACTATTTGTTCTCTCCATTGAGTTGCTCTCCCATCTTTGGCAAAAATTGAGTGACCATATATGTGTGATTATTTTTCTTTTCTTTTTTCTTTTGACATCCTATTATTTTCCATTGATCCATATTTTGGTCCTTACATCAACACCACAACATCTTGCTTATTATTGCTTTACGGTAAATCTTGAAATCAGGAAGTTGCATCCCAACTTGCCAACTTGTAAATTTTATTTAAAAAAAAAAGCCTACTGGGGTGTTGATGGGAAATGCGTAGAATCTACAGATCAATTTGGGGAGAACTGTCATTTATGATACAGTACCTTTGTTTCATGAATATGCGTGGATGTGTTTCTGTGGGGTGTGTCTGTGACCCTTTGCATGACAGTTAACTCTGAATATGAATAAGGTTGTATCTGCTAGATTCTCTTTTGTAAATTTTTAATTTTAAATAAGTGTTTTATGGAGACATGCTTTGAGCCTGTGTAAACATCTTATCCTTGTCTAACTTTTACCCACTAGATTTAGCAAAAATTAGTATTTCTTGTCTGATGACTGCCAAATGGTAATTTTTCTCATTTCATTATTCCTTCCCTACTTATTAATTACATTCTACTCTAAGGAAGATATGTTTTTTTCTCCTTATTTTTTTGAAAATAGCAGTGTGGACTCATGGATGCTATTTTATTCCATGTGATATGATCTCTTGGTATCATTATTTGTTCTGATGCTCAAATTGTCTCAGATTTGGCCAGTGGGAGCCCCTTTAAACTGACTGCTTTGTCTTTTTGAAGTGTTTCCATCATTCTTTCAACGTTTTCATATTTTCTGGCATAAGAAGTTATTTATACTTCCTCTGCCCTAACATTAAAATTCAAGGAGCCCAGGTTCCTTTTAGTGGAAAAAGGTGTTTAATTTGGGTGTAGGTAGTCTCCTGGTTATTGTGGTGCTGTTCAAGGTCCTTCTCAACAGGCCCAGCTAGGGAGTATGTATGTATATATGTATGTATGCATGTATGTGTATATGTATCTGTCTGTAGCTATTGAAAACCTTGAATCCTTGAATTCACCTCAGTACCTCCGGTTCCAATCCAATCACTCAAACTTTCTTGCTTTTTGCCTTTCTGTATTTGTAACCCTTTTCTCACAGAGTGAGAAATTTGACTCCCATTATCCTTAATATAATCTTTTCTTTGCGTAGTCCCCCTGTATATATCAGTTACCTGACTTTGTAGGACTGTTGCTCCACCTTCCTTACTTGGGCTCTGGCCTTCACCCTGGCTTATTTCCTAGCTGAATATGCGGGTGGCTATATTCTATGCAGATGGAAAAGTAGAGCAAACCAGTCAGTTGAGAAAGATACATAAATGAAGCAGATACACAGAAAAAAAATCATGAAGGATACAGAGTATCTTTTGAATTCCTTGAAGCTTTTCAACTCCTGGCTTTAGATCTTTGCTAAGATGTAGCTGTATGTATTCCTGCTCCTGGCTTTTGTGAGAAGCTTCTATTTCTTCCCTTTTGGTTGGTAAATTCTTCCCATTTTGTTAAGCTACTTCAGGTTGGTTTCTATTACTTACAAACAGAGAGTCTTAAACAAAGGTATATTTATATCCTGGATTGTTCTACAAAAAAATAAAACAAATTGAGGAAATAATCAGGGCAACAGGAAAATAAAAATTGGCCCACAGAAAATCCATACCACATGGTACTGTACGTGTTCAGCTTAACACGGGCTGAAATATTAGCTCTATGATTTCTAGTGATCCAAAGTATGAAATACTATCCCTTATAAGAGTCTATGTCTCCAGATTTAAAACAAGTCAGCAACTAGAGCATGGATACACCATCAGAACAAAATAGAGTTTAGAAGTGAACTTTTCAACAAATGGCCATTTAATAAATGGCAAATTGCGTAGCCATCTGGAAAAAAATGAATTTACATCTATACTTCACCCCATATACAGAATCAGTTCCAAATGGATCAATGTTTAATTGCAAAAGACTGGAAGTCTGAATGTCTATCAGTAGAGAATTGGTTAAACAAATTATAGCACATTGCTACAAAATGTTATGGGGATCGAAAAATATAGCAGAGAGCTCTGCATGTTCTCACCATACACATATCTTCTTGATACAGCAAGTAAAAAAAGCGAGGTATAGTAAACGTGTATGGCATGCTACTATTTTTGTATATGAGGAATGTCTTGGCTTATACATACATAAAAAAAAATTCTCCAGAGGAATGAGCAATGAACTGTTTGGGACATGGGGCAGATTCTTTGTACTGTTACATCTTTTTATGCTTTCTGATGAACCATATGTATGTACTACTTAGTTAAAATTTTTTTAATTGATGATCAGACAAGTCTGCTGATGGAAAAGCCCAACTAGTCTTGACAGATTGAGAAGACAGCAGGAAGGGCTGGAAGTGTTACTTGACCACAAATTCTCACTGCTAGGGGATCCCAGTCCCTATTTGAGATGCCATTCTTCTCAGAGATGATTATCTCCAAAAGCCTTTAGGTGTGTTACTGGGGGAGGCCTACTGCCCACAGTGCTTGACACAGAAGAAATGTTTTTTCTACAGAGGCCTGCCCAGAGCATTCTACTTCCTAATTTTGCCCATGAACATTCTATGTTTCCATGAAACTTAAGGCCAATTTACAGTAAATATATGATCAAAACTTGAGCACAGTGACTGAGCACACAAGTCCTGAAGCCAGACTATCTGGGTTCAAGTCTCAGTTGTTTACTTATTAGCTGCTTACTTCCTGGAGGTTTTTCAGTTTCTTTATTGGTTAAATTGGGGGCCAGTTACAGCACCCATTTCTCAGGGTCCACATAAAGATCACATGCATTTGAGTCATAGAACAACCTGTCCAATGTCACTGTAATTTGAGCCACTTAAGCCATTAAAATTCTTCTATTACGCACGTTCACATAAAAAGATGTAAATGGCCACATTTATCCCAATATATAAAAATATTAATCATTTCAACATGTAATCAATATAGTAAGCTATTAGTGAAATATTTTACATTTTTTGGTAAGGAATACATACATCTGAGTTCCAACGAGCACGTCTCAATTGGGACCAGCCATATTTTAAGTGCTCAGTAGTCACACATGGCTGGTGGCCGCAGTATGGATCAGCACGGTCCTGGGAAGTGTCTGGCACCCAGTAGGTGAGCAGTGCTCTTATCAGCAGGGGTGTGGTTTCTGGCCCCATACCTTGTCTGGACTAAATCGGTGTA
Source organism: Manis pentadactyla (assembly GCF_030020395.1). Taxonomy (NCBI): domain Eukaryota; kingdom Metazoa; phylum Chordata; class Mammalia; order Pholidota; family Manidae; genus Manis; species Manis pentadactyla. The sequence continues at coordinate 9,558,993 of NC_080029.1, forward strand.
CCAGGCGAGTCCACTGCAAAAGATGCCTACATTTTGTGATAAACGGATAGGATTTTCTTTAAGCTTTTCACTTACTTGATCTCCACCCCTATTTTAATTCTACCGGGTACAGCTACCGGGTACGGGTAGAGGGCTAACTGCGAACTATGCAAACGAACAATTTACATAAGTGGGGCCACTGTCTCCAATTCTTTATCTGGTTATCCCAGTTCCCGGCAGGGGTGGGGGGTGGAGTGGATTCTGTCTCCTCAAATGAGGAGGGCCCTGCACCCACGAACGCAGGCAAAAGCAGGCGAGTAGGAAGGTCCTTTAAAAGGGGAGGAGGTGGCTTGAGCCCTCCTGAGAACAATTGGAACCGTGGCACGGGGAAAGTGGGTGCCACAGGGGCAACAATGGAGGCTGACCAACGCCAAGAGCCCGGAGGTCTCGGCAAGCTAGGCAAGCATCCACAACCCCGACGCGCTAACCGCACAGGGCAGCACAGGCGCCCAGCCGCAGGCAACTGAACGCCCCGGGCCAGTCCCAGCGCTGGGCCGCAAACACCAAAACGGCTTCCGCCGCCCGCGTCCGCTGTCTCCCGGCTCCTGAGTGGCTGGGGGGCCGGGATTAACCTTTCACCGCCGCGCTCTGTCCAATCACAGGCTCTCTCTCATGCGGGCGCGGAGCGAGCGGGGTGAGCGGAGCGTGGGGGCGCGGCGGGGGCGGTGCGGACGCCCGCGGGATTCTCCAAGCGGCTGTGCGCCGTTGCCGCGGGCCGTGCGCGGGCTGCGGGCGAGCTGGGCGCTGCGTAGTCTCCGCAGGCGCCGGCGGGAGGGGTCGAGTTGGAGGCGCGGCGCAGGCTGCTCCAGGCCCAGGTGAATGGAGTAACCTGACAGCGGGGACAAGGCGACGGCGAGCGGGAGGAAATGGCGGCGGCGGCGGCGCCGGGCGGCACCGGGAGGCCTGGGCTGTGAAGCGCGCGCCGGAGCGGGCTCCGATGGTTCTCGAAGGCCCGCGGCGCCCCGTGCTGCAGGTGAGGCGGGCTCCCGTGGAGCCGCTTTGTGTCCTGGGCGGGGAGCAGCTCCGCCCGGCCCCGCACCCGCCTCCGCGGCGACGCCCGCGTGGGCGCCCGCGTCCTGGCCCCGCGCTCCGGGCCTGGCCCGCAGTGGGGACACCGGTGCAGGCAGATGGCGCGTCCTCGCCTGGTCCCAGGCGGCGCGGCCTGCAGGGCGGGCGTCCACCCGCTGGGCTCCGTGCCCCTCCTGAGCCTGCGCTTCGGAGGGACTTTGTGCGGCCGCTCGGGCCCTGGATGGGGACGCGGGCGCCTAGGGATGCGGAGTGGAGCAGATCCTTACCGCCCGCCCCCGGCCCGTGGAGAAGGGCAGGGGTTTTGACAGGTCCGCTTAGGCACCTGGCAGGGGAGCGGAATCGACAGCAGAGTCTCGGGAGCATCCTCGGGACCTGCGGTGGTGGGGGTCCCCGCGCGGGGCCTCCTCAGTGGACACCTTGGCAAGGGCCGGGAGAGAAGGGAGCCGGGGCTCTCGGTGCTGGCAGGAAAGCGCGAGCCTTCGAGTCCCGCCCGGGGACGATTGTTCGTGTTTGTTGGCAGGTGACCAGATCTGGGTCCCACGGGGCGAGTGGCCGAAGCCATCTTTTCGCCCCTCCCCTCCGATGTTTTTGTGCCACAACACCTGGACCCTGCAAAGGAGTCTTCAGGGTTTTTGATCTTTGGGAAATCAGTGTTATGTTTTAAGTTAGCACAACAGATTTGTGTAGGTTGTGTAGAAAAGCTGAGCTGCCTCGATGACTTTGCTCGAAGCACAGAGCTAACAAACCACTTCATGTATCTTTAATAACGTGAAGACTGGCAAAAGCAGATGAGTTGGGTAGTCTTGCCCTGTAGTGCTCAGTCTGCTTTTGTAAAGAAAGTCGTGCTAAAAGGCGCACGTTACTGAAAAGTCTAAGCCTTCTTAGGACTATTATGGTTTAAAAAAAGTCATCTTATCAAGAGTATTGGAAGTCTGTGCTGCTTTGAATTTTCTGAGTTTTAACGATCATGATATTCAGTTACGTTGCTTGTTTTTCGAGTGCAGCACACTGAATGGAAAAGGGTAGAAGTTAGGAGTTAAGGAACTTGGAAATCTTTTTAAAAATGTACTTTGTAAAAGGTTACCTATTGGTATGAACATTACATTTTTCTAAATAAAAATACTAACCAAGAGTGTAATTTATTAGAGGAAGGATGATGGTGAACAGTAATTTTAGTGTTAATAATATTTTGGGGAATATTAATATTTAGGTTCGGAAATAATTTATCTTACAAATTACTGTCTTTAAAGCTAGCTAGCTACCTATGGCACATGTATATTACATGTAGTATGTGGTAATATGCACTCATAAATATTTCAAAACTTCATTTTAGGCCATGTGTTATAAAACTCTGGATGTAGAATAGAAACATTGTAGAATATTTCTTTTAATATCAGTATCAACGTTTAAATGGTAATGGGAGTTAATGGGTTTATTCTTGGCATCAAAATGCTGTTTTAAGGAAAGATTAGTCAAATTTAATTTGGAGGAAAAAGATCTGCAATTATTTTTCTAAGGGCTTGCTTTGCTTGTTAATCCTGCCATCTTATTAAGGACCAAGTTTTGTCTATTGTATTATGCCTGTGGCTGGCTCTGTGTGTGAGTTGTATAGTGAGGTGGTTTTGCTATTTGCTGAGTTGAACTGTTTTGGTTTTAGAAGACATTTTATTTTGCTGTGGCTCATGATTCTCATTTGACCCTGATTTTGTGGTGTTAGATAGTGGCTGTTGCTGTCAGCGTAGTGCTGCCTTCTAGGAAGGATGACTTTTAAGGCATTGAGAGATTCATTCCCTGCCACTGTGTGACATGTGAGATGCTTGTTTGATTTGAGAAAGTAGGTATTTCATAGACTGTTCTGTGACTTCTGACCTTACCATCCTGTGGTCATTACTTGTGACCAAAGAGAGAAGGGAAACATTAATAAGGAGTGACCTGTATCGTGTGCCAAGGTTTCAGTTGCTTTTGATATACATTCTCATTTAATCCTCACTGTGACCCCAGGACACATCACTCAGTATGTCCTTATTTTACACTCAAGGAAACTAAGACACAAATTATTGCCCCAAGTTATGTATCTAGAAGGGGCAGAGGCAGGCTTGAATCGTGGTATGATTTCAGAGTCTTTGCATGTGGTCTCTCTTCATTGCATTGCTGTTCCAAGTGGATTTTAGGGGGAAAACCTGCATAACCCATGGATAAGTCTTTAGTTAATGTGTGTGTTGAATGAATGAAACTGTCTAACCTTAAATATTCTGGTGATCTCTGGTTATCTGAATAAATCAGATTTTTTTCCTTTTTTTGTAGTAAAATAAGGACCATTTTAACCATTTTAAGTGTACAGTTTTGTGGCATTAAGTATATTAGCATTGTTTTGCTACCCTCACTACCACATCTCCAGAACGTTTTCATCTTCCTTGACTGAAACTCTGTATCCGTTAAACACTACCCATTCCACACCTCTGCCAGCACTAGGCAGTTACCATTCTGCTATCCGTATGACTCTGTCTACTCCTAGGAACCTTATAGAAGTGGTGTCATACAATAATTGTCATTTTGCGCTTTATATCACTTAGCATCATGACTTTTATGTTATAGTCTGTGTCAGAATTTCCTTCCCTTTTAAGGCCGAATAATATTTCATTGCATATACACCCTGCCCTGCACCCCCCCACATTTTGTTTGCCCATTCATCTGTTGATGTGACACTTGAGTTGCTTTTACCTTTTGGCTTTCTGAATAATGCTGCTGTGAATGTAGATGTACAAATATTTGCTTGAGTCCCTGTTCTCACTTCTTTTGGGCATAGACCCAGAAGTGGTCTAATTGTTCTTGATCATCAAAACACTAGACTCAGAATTTATTGCAGTGTGCGTTTTCTCAGGGCTGCTCCAGACGCTTGTACTATACTGTACTACAAATATTTCCTCTGTGTCAATAAAAGACTTTAATCTCCTTGAGGTGCATGATTTACTCAGTTTTATGATCTTTATTCCATCGAGTGTTTGGCAAATATTCAAATACCTGACTTCATTTGGTTGATCAGTCATGGAGCTATTGTTGTGTTTTGTTGAATACCAGAGGAAGATACTGGGAAGGCCTCTGTTTAACTTAGGTAATATTAAGTTGCAGCAAAGTGATGTGTGTTTTTGCCATTGCTCTGCTTTTGGATATTTAAGAGTTTGGCTCACTCTAAAAGCCCAGTGGATGCATGTGTATTATACTAGCTCATTTTCACTGGTCTCTTTGCAATATTTGTTTTGTTACGTACTTATGTTACAGAATAGACTATAATCTTCTGAGGCAGCATTATGTCCTTGATACTCTACCTGCTTTGCCCCTGAAGTTGGATCTTCTATGCCTTGTTTTCTGATTCATTGATTACCAAATCCGTGTTTTAGGCTGATTTTTAGTTCTAACTAATTTGTGAAGAGATTCTGATTTGTACATTCTATGCAGAGACAGCAGTTTTTTATTTGTCCACTTTGAGAACAGATTTGAGGTGGTCTTCTAATAATGGATGGGTGTTTGAGAAGACTGAAAATAATGGTAATGGTTGAGGGGTGGGTAGAGTGTAGAGGCTGCTGGAGGGAAGTGATGAGAACCTAAGGGAAAGGATAGCTGAGCATCTGCATGTAACTAAAGGTGTTTTTAAAAAATGTTTTATTAGTCAAAGCTGAAGAGGAAACAGGACTAATTATAGTTGGCATTGATTAATGAAAGGAGGCATACCAATTAATTAGGAGAAGCAGACTTTTCTATGAAGAGTAATTAATTGTTTGGATTCTTACATAAAATGACACTAACAATAGGTGGAGAAAATGTTTTAACATTTACAAGTGATAGAAAAATGTTTTTCACATGCCATTTTAGAGAAACTGGATAAAACCCTTGGGCATGATGGAAAACTTTATGTAGGTGTCCATCATTCTGGTGATCTGGCTCATCAGAGTTTAGGGAATGCCTTTTCAGATGGTGTCCTTCAGATATCATTTGTTTCAGCAGGCTTTTGACGGATGCCGAATAACAGACGAACTCTTTTCTGGACAGAACAGGCAGTTAGGCTTTTCCAAATTCTCTCTCCCAGTCTTCAGAAATGTGTATTGGTCTGAAAAGTAGGACTACTTGTAGGGTGGTGTACACAGAGAAATGTATCATTGTCCACGTCTAGAAATGAACACAGAGAAAAGTATCATTGTCAAGGTCTAGCTGAAGAAATTTTCAGTCATATAAGAAGGCCTTTGTTAAAATAAATTCTGAGTGCAAAATATCTTATCTGTTTATACAAAATTGTCAGTGAAGTGTTGGTACTACTTTAATGTGCAATGTTGCTATGTATTTTAAATAAGTGACTAAGAATATGCCACAAGAAAATATTGTCTGAGGATGTTAGTGAGACTTAATAGAAATAAACCTAGAACACTTAAATTTTCACCACATTGTTTTGAGTTTTAAGGCTCACAATGTTATTAAGTGTCTTGGCTGTGTTAAGTTTTATGGGGTAGAATAGTAATGTTGCCTGGCATTATAGAAGATACTCAAGATTTGTTGAGTGCAAATTATATTATTTTTTGAAGTACTTGGAAGTTAAGACAGTTTTATGGAAAATGGTACTGCTCTTCATATTAAGTCTTTTTAAAAAGATCACTGCTATTCTAATTTTGGACAAAACGTCCTTTCTGGTTCTCCATTTGTGAAATACATATGTAAGATTAGGTGAACAGAAATATTGTGGAGGAGGAGAAGTGTTAAAAATTTCATAGAAGAATATTGCTGTACAAATGGGGAGTTGTCCTGGTACTGTAGACTTGTCATCGTGTGGCAGGCTAACCCTGCTGGTTGTTGTGGGGGTTCTTTAGGTGAGAGCTCAGTGTACACAATAAAATAGGGATTTAAAAAACTCAGTTGGAAATTCTTTTGGGGATTAGAACATGTCAGCAAACCAATGAGGATTTTAAAAATAATATACTTGAACTCAAATAATGAGAGTGGATTTCAGTTTAAAAACTGATTTTTTGTAATGATGTAGAAAGGTTCTTGGACTAAGGAATCAGACCCGTAACTCATCTGAAGGGGAAAAGAAGTCAGTAGATTTATCTACTAGTTTGAGGTATGTAGAGATTCCAGGGTCTGTTGTCCTGCTGTTGGTAACAGCCTGGTAGGGCAAGGAGAACATGACAAACCCAAAGACGTGAACGGCCTCTCCTCCTCTTACACATCCTGCTACACAGCCACCACCGTGGGCTCTGATAGTGGTATTTGAAGCTATTTATTTTGCAAAGTTAAATAATAATGTTTTGTTGTGGCATTATAGGGATGTTTAAAGGCCTGTATTTGGTGTAGAAAGATCAAGATTCAGGTTCTGATTCCTTGAGTTTGTAACTGAGGAACACAGGGCATATGGCAACCTGAGCCTTCCTCATCTGTAAACTGGTCATAATAATTGTCTCTACTTCTTGAGGTGAGAAGATGAATTTCTTAAACTCTTGGCTGTTTCTGGCATATAGCTGCCATTTGATAAAATTTAGCTAATATTTTTCCTTTAAATATGTACATTAGAGAAAATTTTGTTATATTCTTAATGTGATTAGATTGTGTTGTGATTTTTTCACCCCCAAAATGATTAATATTGAGATGTATGTCTAATACATTTATAATGGAAGATGAACAAAAGGGCTTAGACAAATATTTCACAGAGTTTTCAATATTGAGGATTATCTATTAGATCAGATGGTTCAACTATCTTGGCTGGGTATCTATAAAAGTGATACCAAGTGTAATAATGCCTTAAATATAGCTAACTTTGTCTAAATAACCATTATTTTATTTTGCCTGAATAAATTTATCATCTTTGAATTTATTGTTTTGAACCAACATAAACTTATTATGTATGTATCATATGTACTTCATATAGGTCAATTGTTCTTACTCTTTGAAGACCCCTGATTTGATGAGAGAGATGAATCTTGTCTCCATAAAAGTATATATGCCCATAATTTAATTTAAAGTTTTAGGAGATACAGAAACCCCTCCTGAATCCTATCCATAGAGACTTACTTTAGGCTATGTCTACATATACAAAGACAAGTAATAGGCTAACTAATCGACAACACAGCTCTGGATAATTGAGGCATGAGGTCCACAAGATGGTGGACCTGAATGAACAGTATAAAATAATGAGAGGTTAAGGAACCTGGGTTCTAGTTTGGACTTACTTCTAAATAACTAACTGTTTGTTAAGGGCAGGTTACCTTGGCCTTTCTAGGCTTGGCTTTAGTTTTCCCCCTGATAAAATGAGAACATTCACAAGTCTCCCAGATATCTATGGTCAGTACTCTTAGTAGTGCCCTGATAATTCAGGAACCTCTCTATTTCAGGTTGAGAATCAAACTAAATGTGAAACATGGAAAAGAGAGTTTGCATTTGTTGAGCATTAAGGTTGGAATATGGTGACCATGAGAAAGGAGATGGTGGAGTTGTGAGATGTTCTGAGCAGGAAATGTAAAATGAAGACCCTGGGAAATGGTTTTGAAAAGTGAAGTCAGATTTTGCCTTGAATGGATGACAGAATCTTTCAGAGACAGTTGAGTCTTGTCATCTTCTGTTGGGGCATCTAGTACAACTTAGTAAGTGTTTGGTAATGGATGAATCTGACAGCAGTGTTTGAAGATCTCTATCTGATCAGTATGGTGAAGAGCAGGTAACCCAGTGAGAAGCCTCTGGTACTATTAATGAGGAGAAAAGTGTCTAGCAGGCATCCTGTATTTTGACTTTGAAACCTTTGATTTTGTATAAAGCACTACTGAGATTATGTACATAGTAATCTCAGTCTTGTATACCTAAATGTTAAAAAGAAAAAAAAACCCAATTTCTAAATTTTTGTATGTACCTGTTATATATATAATAACTTAGGTAATTTATTAATCTTAGATTAAAAATTGTGAGTGTTTAAGGAAAATGCAGAATTTTGTTGATACAAATAAATGGACAAATAATACCAGAACATAAATTAGGCCTTTAAATGCAGTCTTTAAATGGAATTGGACTTAAGGCCGGCTGTACTTTCTAAATGTTATTAGTATCTTATAAGAGTAATTCTTTATTACTTATATAATTTGCGGCCTGTAGTTTCCAATGGTTCTTCAAAAAAGTATGTGAAGGAGTTGCCAAATGGTGCTTTCCTTTTGGGATACTTTTGTAAAAAGTTTCTGTTGACATAGGACAGAATTGTGAAGGAGACTGTTTTTACACTCAGTCTTTGTAAACCTCAAGCTTTTCTGTTGCTGAACATTAGCAGAATTCTGGGAAGTTTTTTTACGTGAGAGTTGGGTCCATACTTTGGCAAAGAGTAGGGAAATAATTTTCTTAGTCTGTTTAGCGCACACACACACACACACACACACACACACAAAATACACATTTATGCATATGTACATACATAAGAAAGCTGTCTTGCCTCAGCAGCAAATGCTGTTAGCAAAATGCTTACCTGTGTTGTCTGTACTGAGTGATGAAAAAGTTACACAGTACATTGTAGTTTCTGTAATATTAATTTATCTTGTTTTTCACTATGTCTGAACCTCTTTATGTGGCTACTTTATCTTGAGGTAGCACTTTTCATTTCACTACAGAAAGAAGTTTCTATATAGTGTTTGTGTTAAGCAGTAAATCATGTTTAGTTTTTAGCAGAATGGAATAAAGATACGGGCAGACCTTGGAGATACTGGGGGATACTGGGGATTCAGTTCCAGACCACCATAATAAAGTGAATGTTTCGAAGTAGAGGGAGTCATATGAATTTTGGGGTTTCCCAGTGCATATAAAAGTTATGTTTACACTATGTGTATTAAATGTGCAGTGCCTAATGCCTAAAAAACTTTTAATTGAAAAAATTTAAAAGCTTTAAATAAAAAGTACTTTATTGCTAAAAAATGCTAATCATCTTTTTGAGCTTTCAGCCATATAGTCTCTTTGCTGGCGGAGGGTCTTGGCCTTGATGTGATGGCTGCTGACTGATCGGGGTGGTAGCTGCTGAAGGTTGGGGTGACTGTGGCAGTTTCTTAGAATCCGGCAGCCGTATTTGCCGCATCCATTGACTCTTCCTTTCGTGAGCCAGTTCCCTGTAGCGCGGTGCTGCTTGTTAGCGTTGGAGCCAGTCCTCTCGAGCACGCCCCTGCTTTATCAGTTGAGTTTATGTTAAGAGTCTAGATCGTTTGCTGTCATTCAGCGGTATTCACAGCATCTTCACCAAACATAAATTCTATCTCAGAAACCACCTTCTTGCTCATCCATAGAGAAGCAACTCCTCATCCATTGAGGTTTTATCATGAGATTGAAGCAATTCAGTCGTTTTCAGGCTCCACTTCTAATTCTCTTGCCATTTCAACCACATCTGCTGTTATTTCCTCCCCTGAAGACTTGAACCCTTCAGTCATCCATGAGGGTTGGAGTCACTTCTTCCACACTTTATCTCCTCAGTAAGGTGTAAGCAGATTTGGAAAATTCTAAAATACATATTGTGTGTCCTAGTGGCTTTGCTCATGTTCAGGTAATAGAGGATGTCAAAAACACACAAGCCTGCAGGATACTACAAGAGCCAGTTTTGTACTTCAGTCCAGTATGGGTTCTTCCCTGTGTGTGATGGTAGCTGCTGAAGGTTGGGAAGGGCTCTTTTAAACGGCTACAGAAGCTCTGAAAGGTGAGAGTCTGCAGTGGCAGTTTCGGTTCTTGCTCCTCTTACTGTGTGGTCCCGAGCTGTGGTAACCATGTAGCATACTCCTAACTGACCTGCAGGTGGAGATGCTCGGAGAGTTCTTTAGCTTTAGTAGGGCTTCTGCAGTGTCTCACCTCCTCCCTCTACCTGCAGTTCTTTTTTCTGCACCAAGCATCTTACCTGTTTTTTTTAGTTATTTGCATATTTGACTTAGCTCTTGAATTAAATGTATATGTTGTAGGACTAAGAAGGGGAGCCTAGGGGCTGATGTCTTTTGTAGGTCCCATTATAGAAATGAGGCTGAGACTGAGACGTGAGCTCCTTTGCACGAGGTCTGTCCTACAGCCAACAGATGGATTCAGTCACCACTCTGACATTGGAGCCTGCTTCTTTCCCCTTCATCTGGATTCTTTCTGTAATATATGTATATGGGGTTTAATTGTAACATAATTCAGTGAAAAAATTAGGGGACTGCATTTATTATAAGGCAGCTTCTCTTTGAATCATCTCTGAAATTCCTGTAGTGGATATATTTTTATTTTTTTAATTTTTAAAATTGTGTTTTAGCAGTCACAAATCTTCATCTTTCTTTTTAATTTAATTTTTGGAACATCCAAAATTCCCTTGATAGTTAAGTCTGGATCTCCAGGTGGAATTGTGCAAAAGGCAGTCAAGGACAGAGAGTTGTGCCTAGAGACAGAGTGACCAACCATCCTGCTTCCTCCACAGCTGGGGTGAGTGGGTGGGTGGTTCCTGGGACAAGGGGCTTTCATTGTGCAAACAGGAAAGTTTCAGGCAAAGCAGTATGAGTAGAGAGAAGCAATGATTGTAACCAAGAAAAAGAATGTCTACTCTGAAGGAAAGAGTAAAGTTCAGAAATCTCTTACTTGGTTGTGTTTAGATGTTCTTTTCTGTGGCCCTTGGAGAGAGAGAGTCGTTCCTGGGCTGAGATGAACTAGGGAGAACCCACAGTGTATACTGAGAACGAGAAAGCAGAGGCCCAAATTGCTTGAAGCTGACAGGACAAGATTCAGATCCCCATGGACCTGTGTTTTTAGACCCTTTATGATCTAGCTCCTGCTTATCCTGTTGGTTTCATTGTTTTGCCATTCTTCTGTGGGAAAGCGCTCCAGCACATTGCTTACAGTCTTCTCAGCTGGACCTGCCTGGTGTCTGTGTAAATGCTTCTGCAGGTGCCGTCTTCTCACGCTCATGGTGCCCTGTGCCAGGCGCTCCCTGACTAGTGCTATTCCTGCTCATCCATCAGAACTGAACTCCAGTCTGCTTTGTACTTTCTCTGGACTATGAGTTTGGCTAGGGAGGTTTTGCTCAACAAGTATTTGCTGATGACTGAATGAATGATTTAAGCTGCAGGAGGTAAAACAAAAGTTTTTTCAGTGGGGAAAACCACCTAAGTATTACTTTGTATACTGTACCTGAAGTAATATTGGGTAAGTTCCATTCGTCTGTGTTCTACTGATAGCCAAACATATATATATTTTAGTAGAGTTTTGTTTTTAACTCTGTTTCAAAATACTTTCAAACTTATGAGTTGTAGGAATAGTATGAAGAATTCCTATATTATTGCCTACATTTACTAATAGTTAACATTTTGCCATATTTGCATTCTTTCTCTGCATATGATTATACTTTCTCTGAACCTTTTGAGAATAAGTAGCAGGCATTATGCTCTTCACTACTAGCAGAGGTGTATTTTCCAAGAACAACAACATTTTCATACATAACCACACTATAGTAGTCAAATTCAGGGAATTTAACATTGATTATGATATTTAAATTTCACCAGTGCCTCTGTAGGGAAAGGGAAAAAGACTTTTCCTCTGTGCTCTTAGGTTCAAGGATGGAGTCTGTGAATTAAACTGATAAAGGACAGATTAACAAAGGGTTTATTTTGCAAGTGTGCAGGAGATTCACAGGTAAGTGAAAACCCAAGAGAAGTAGTTAGGTTTGAGAGTTTATATTTTAATTTTAATAAAGGGTGATAAATGAAAAGACAAAGTAAAAGAAAGGCCTTTGGGCTTCTAGGGATGGTAAATTGTGGGAAGACAAATATATGAGGGACACCGACAGAAGATTAGGGTTATGTAGTAAGGTTTATGCAGAGTCAAGTCCGGGCTCCAGTGAGTAGTCATCTGTCTGTGGTACTGGAGTAGAGATGATCACACCCTTACAAAAGGAAATGTATGCCCTGCTTTTAGGCAGAATGGTGGGGGAGGGCAGGAGATAGTCCTGTGTCTGCTGTTGCTCTGTTTCCTTTAGCTTAAAATAATCCTTATGCCAGAGTGGCATATTTTGAGGTTGCATATTCTGATCCGCCTTCAACCCAGTAATGTCCTTTATGGTGGTTTTCCTTCCCTAAGGCCAGATTCAGTCCAGGAATGGGCCTTGGGTTTGGTTGTCAGGCCTCTGTGCTGTTTTTTTTTTTTCTAGATAATTATTTTTTATTGAAGGGTAGTTGACGCACACTATTACTTACATTAGTTTCAAGTGTACAACACAGTGATAAAACATTTATATACATAATTTCTAGGTTCCAGCTATCACCCTACCAAGCTGTTACAATATCTTGACTATATTCCTTATGCTATACATTACATCCCGGTTACTTATTTATTTTACCATTGGAAGTCTGTCCTTTTTTTTTTTTTTGTGAGGGCATCTCTCATATTTATTGATCAAATGGTTGTTAACGACAATAAAATTCTGTATAGGGGAGTCAGTGCTCAATGCACAATCATTAATCCACCCCAAGCCTAATTTTCATCAGCCTCCAATCTTCTGAGGCATAACAAACAAGTTCTTACATGGAGAACAAATTCTTACATAATGAATAAGTTACATAGTGAACAGTACAAGGGCAGTCATCACAGAAACTTTTGGTTTTGCTCATGCATTATGAACTATAAACAGTCAGTTCAAATATGAATACTCATTTGGTTTTTATACTTGATTTATATGTGGATACCACATTTCTCTCTTTATTATTATTATTTTTCATAAAATGCTGAAGTGGTAGGTAGATACAAGATAAAGGTAGAAAACATAGTTTAGTGTTGTAAGAGAGCAAATGTAGATGATCAGGTGTGTGTCTGTAGACTATGTGTTAATCCAAGCTAGACAAGGGCAATAAAACATCCACATATGCAGAAGATTTCTCTCAGAACGGGGGGGTGAGGTTCTAAGCCTCACCTCTGTTGATCCCCAATTTCTCACCTGATGACCCCCCTGCGACTGTGCCTGTCTTAGGTTGTTCCTCCCATGAGGAATCTTACCCGTCTCTGGCTAACCAGTCATCTTCCGGGGCCATACAGGGAAATGTAAAGTTGGTAAGTGAGAGAGAAGCCTTATTGTTTGAAATGGTTAGCTTTTTATTTCTTTGCATATTTATGCCCTGTAGCTTCTATGGCCAGCATTTGTCTTGAGGTATCTTTACCACTTGGAAGAATTATGATACTCGGTAAATTTGATATGAGGCACGAATTCTATTTAAGGGTTGTAATTAGGAAGGAAGAAGAAAAGCTATAGAAGTAGCAGGCGGAAGAAAACATGGGAAGATTGATTATTTCTTTGACATATCTTCTTGTAGAGTAACTTCAGCATGTATAGGTTTTAAGCTACTACTTAAATTGTGCACACACATTAACATAATAGGAGTATAGTTACATAACCAAAGCATATCTGTAATTACCAGCCATCTCCAGTGAAACCAAGAGAACCAGTTAGGCACCTTAGGCATTTGTGAAAACTTATCTATGATATGGTGGGTATTGTCCAACTGAACTTGAACAGTCTGAGAGAAATCAGACAAATTAAAACAACCCATTCCTGGGGAATGTTCACATCCCTTATGTTCTTTTAACAGTAAATAGTCTGTAGTTGTAAGATTTTGGAGCGCTACAATTTGCACTTCTCCTAATTCTTGGTTGAGTTCCAACAGTATAGATCCAGTCAAATTTGTTGTTTTACTGTATGCACAGGCCAGCTTAGATATCTCCTTCATTCCCATGGCAAGTCCAGGAGCTGGTGGGATGAGTGCATCTACAGCTGTAGCAGTGCGTGGGTCTTTGTTGGGGTTTGTTGATGATCATCTTCTGGCATGAGTCTTCCAGAGAGTGCTGATGTTGGAAGTTCTCTTTCATATCGTATCATAGTTCATTTTCGGGGTAGCCCAATTAGGCTTTGATCTTCTGTATAAACGCAAACAGACCCTTTGCCTACACTTTTATATGCCCTTTATACCCTTGTGTAGAACTCATTGGAGGTTACCACACAGGAACTGCCCTTTTTTATTTTTATTTTTTTTGTTTTGTTTTTGGTATCACTAATCTACACTTACATGACGAATATTATGTTTACTAGGCTCTCCCCTATACCAGGTCTCCCCCATAAACCCCTTTACAGTCACTGTCCATCAGCATAGCAAAATGTTGTAGAATCACTACTTGCCTTCTCTGTGTTGTACAGCCCTCCCTTTTCTCCTACCCCCCCATGCATGTTAATCTTAATACCCCCCCACTTCTCCCCACCTTATCCCTCCCCACCCACCCATCCTCCCCAGTCCCTTTCCCTTTGGTACCTGTTAGTCCATTCTTGAGATCTGTGATTCTGCTGCTGTTTTGTTCCTTCAGTTTTTCCTTTGTTCTTATACTCCACAGGTAAGTGAAATCATTTGGTATTTCTCTTTCTCCACTTTACTTGTTTCACTGAGCATAATACCCTCCAGCTCCATCCATGTTGCTGCAAATGATTGGATTTGCCCTTTTCTTATGGCTGAGTAGTATTCCATTGTGTATATGTACCACATCTTCTTTATCCATTCATCTGTTGATGGACATTTAGGTTGCTTCCAATTCTTGGCTATTGTAAATAGTGCTGCGATAAACATAGGGGTGCACTGATCTTTCTCATACTTGATTGCTGCATTCTTAGGGTAAATTCCTAGGAGTGCAATTCCTGGGTCAAATGGTATGTCTGTTTTGAGCATTTTGATGTACCTCCATACTGCTTTCCACAATGGTTGAACAAGTTTACATTCCCACCAGCAGTGTAGGAGGGTTCCCCTTTCTCCACAGCCTCGCCAACATTTGTTGTTGTTTGTCTTTTGGATGGCGGCCATCCTTACTGGTGTGAGGTGATACCTCATTGTAGTTTTAATTTGCATTTCTCTGATAATTAGCGATGTGGAGCATCTTTTCATGTGTCTGTTGGCCATCTGTATTTCTTTTTTGGAGAACTGTCTATTCAGTTCCTCTGCCCATTTTTTAATTGGGTTATTTGTTTTTTGTTTGTTGAGGCGTGTGAGCTCTTTATATATTCTGGACGTCAAGCCTTTATCGGATGTGTCATTTTCAAATATATTCTCCCATACTGTAGGGATCCTTATTGTTCTATTGATGGTGTCTTTTGCTGTACAGAAGCTTTTCAGCTTAATATAGTCCCACTTACTCATTTTTGCTGTTGTTTTCCTTGCCCGGGGAGATATGTTCAAGAAGAGGTCACTCATGTTTATGTCTAAGAGGTTTTTGCCTATGTTTTCTTCCAAGAGTTTAATGGTTTCGTGACTTACATTCAGGTCTTTGAGCCATTTTGAGTTTACTTTTGTATATGGGGTTAGACAATGGTCCAGTTTCATTCTCCTACATGTAGCTGTCCAGTTTTGCCAGCACCACCTGTTGAAGAGACTGTCATTTCGCCATTGTATGTCCATGGCTCCTTTATCAAATATTAATTGACCATATATGTCTGGGTTAATGTCTGGATTCTCTAGTCTGTTCCATTGGTCTGTGGCTCTGTTCTTGTGCCAGTACCAAATTGTCTTGATTACTATAACTTTTTAGTAGAGCTTGAAGTTGGGGAGTGAGATCGCCCCTACTTTATTCTTCTTTCTCAGGATTGCTTTGGCTATTCGGGGTCTTTGGTGTTTCCATATGAATTTTTGAATTATTTGTTCCAGTTCATTGAAGAATGTTGCTGGTAGTTTCATGGGGATTGCATCAAATCTGTATATTGCTTTGGGCAGGATGGCCATTTTGACGATATTAATTCTTCCTAGCCACGAGCATGGGATGAGTTTCCATCTGTTAGTGTCCCCTTTAATTTCTCTTAAGAGTGACTTGTAGTTTTCAGAGTATAAGTCTTTCACTTCTTTGGTTAGGTTTATTCCTAGGTATTTTATTTTTTTTGATGCAATTGTGAATGGAGTTGTTTTCCTGATTTCTCTTTCTGTTGGTTCATTGTTGGTATATAGGAAAGCCACAGATTTCTGTGTGTTGATTTTGTATCCTGCAACTTTGCTGTATTCCGATATCAGTTCTAGTAGTTCTGGGGTGGAGTCTTTAGGGTTTTTTATGTACAGTATCATGTCATCTGCAAATAGTGACAGTTTAACTTCTTCTTTACCAATCTGGATTCCTTGTATTTCTTTGTTTTGTCTGATTGCCGTGGCTAGGACCTCCAGTACTATGTTAAATAACAGTGGAGAGAGTGGGCATCCCTGCCTAGTTCCCGATCTCAGAGGAAATGCTTTCAACTTCTCGCTGTTCAGTATGATGTTGGCTGTGGGTTTATCATAGATGGCCTTTATTATGTTGAGGTACTTGCCCTCTATTCCCATTTTGCTGAGAGTTTTTATCATGAATGGATGTTGAACTTTGTCAAATGCTTTTTCAGCATCTATGGAGATGATCATGTGGTTTTTGTCCTTCTTTTTGTTGATGTGGTGGATGTTGTTGATGGACTTTCGAATGTTGTACCATCCTTGCATCCCTGGGATGAATCCCACTTGGTCATGGTGTATGATCCTTTTGATGCATTTTTGAATTCGGTTTGCTAAAATTTTGTTGAGTATTTTTGCGTCTACGTTCATCAGGGATATTGGTATGTAGTTTTCTTTTTTGGTGGTGTCTTTGCCTGGTTTTGGTATTAGGGTGATGTTGGCTTCATAGATTGAGTTTGGGAGTATCCCCTCCTCCTCTATTTTTTGGAAAACTTTAAGGAGAATGGGTATTATGTCTTCCCTGTATGTCTGATAAAATTCCGAGGTAAATCCATCTGGCCCGGGGGTTTTGTTCTTTGGTAGTTTTTTGATTACCGCTTCAATTTCGTTGCTGGTAATTGGTCTGTTTAGATTTTCTGTTTCTTTTTGGGTCAGTCTTGGAAGGTTGTATTTTTCTAGGAAGTTGTCCATTTCTCCTAGGTTTCCCAGCTTGTTAGCACATAGGTTTTCATAGTAGTCTCTAATAATTCTTTGTATTTCTGCGGGGTCCGTCGTGATTTTTCCTTTCTCGTTTCTGATACTGTTGATTTGTGTTGACTCTCTTTTCCTCTTAATAAGTCTGGCTAGAGGTTTATCTATTTTGTTTATTTTCTCGAAGAACCAGCTCTTGGTTTCATTGATTTTTGCTATTGTTTTATTCTTCTCAATTTTATTTATTTCTTCTCTGATCTTTATTATGTCCCTCCTTCTGCTGACCTTAGGCCTCATCTGTTCTTCTTTTTCCAATTTCGATAATTGTGACATTAGACTGTTCATTTTGGATTGCTCTTCCTTTTTTAAATATTCTTGGATTGCTATATACTTTCCTCTTAAGACTGCTTTTGCTGTGTTCCACAGAAGTTGGGGCTTAGTGTTGTTGTTGTCATTTGTTTCCATATATTGCTGGATCTCCATTTTGATTTTGTCATTGATCCATTGATTATTAAGGAGCGTGTTGTTAAGCCTCCATGTGTTTGTGAGCCTCTTTGCTTTCTTTGTACAGTTTATTTCTAGTTTTATGCCTTTGTGGTCTGAAAAGTTGGTTGGTAGGATTTCAATGTTTTTGAATTTTCTGAGGCTCTTTTTGTGGCCTAGTATGTGGTCTATTCTGGAGAATGTTCCATGTGCACTTGAGAAGAATGTATATCTTGTTGCTTTTGGATGTAGAGTTCTATAGATGTCTTTTAGGTCCATCTGCTCTACTGTGTTGTTCAGTGCTTCCGTGTCCTTACTTATTTTCTGCCCAGTGGATCTATCCTTTGGGGTGAGTGGTGTGTTGAAGTCTCCTAGAATGAATGCATTGCAGTCTATATCCCCCTTTAGTTCTGTTAGTATTTGTTTCACATATGCTGGTGTTCCTGTGTTGGGTGCATATATATTTAGAATGGTTATATCCTCTTGTTTGACTGAGCCCTTTATCATTATGTAGTGTCCTTCTTTATCTCTTGTTACTTTCTTTGTTTTGAAGTCTATTTTGTCTGATATTAGTACTGCAACCCCTGCTTTCTTCTCATTGTTGTTTGCTTGAAATATGTTTTTCCATCCCTTGACTTTTAGTCTGTACATGTCTTTGGGTTTGAGGTGAGTTTCTTGTAAGCAGCATATAGATGGGTCTTGCTTTTTTATCCATTCTATTACTCTGTGTCTTTTGATTGGTGCATTCAGCCCATTAACATTTAGGGTGACTATTGAAAGATATGTACTTATTGCCATTGCAGGCTTTAAATTCGTGGTTACCAAAGGTTTAAGGTTAGCCTCTTTAGTATCTTACTGCCTAACTTAGCTCGCTTATTGAGCTGTTATATACACTGTCTGGAGATTCTTTTCTTCTCTCCCTTCTTGTTCCTCCTCCTCGATTCTTCATATGTTGGGTGTTTTGTGCTGTGCTCTTTCTAGGAGTGCTCCCATCTAGAGCAGTCCCTGTAAGATGTTCTGTAGAGGTGGTTTGTGGAAAGCAAATTCCCTCAGCTTTTGTCTGTCTGGAAATTGTTTAATCCCACCGTCATATTTGAATGATAGTCGTGCTGGATACAGTATCCTTGGTTCAAGGCCCTTCTGTTTCATTGTATTAAATATATCATGCCATTCTCTTCTGGCCTGTAGGGTTTCTGTTGAGAAATCTGATGTTAGCCTGATGGGTTTCCCTTTATAGGTGACCTTTTTCTCTCTAGCTGCCTTTAACACTCTTTCCTTGTCCTTGATCTTTGCCATTTTAATTATTATGTGTCTTGGTGTTGCCCTTCTTGGATCCTTTCTGTTGGGGGTTCTGTGTATTTCCGTGGTCTGTTTGATTATTTCCTCCCCCAGTTTGGGGAAGTTTTCAGCAATTAATTCTCCTAAGATACTTTCCATCTCTTTTCCTCTCTCTTCTTCTTCTGGGACCCCTATAATACGGATATTGTTCCTTTTTGATTGGTCACACAGTTCTCTTAATATTGTTTCATTCCTGGAGATCCTTTTGTCTCTCTCTATGTCAGCTTCTGTGCGCTCCTGTTCTCTGATTTCTATTCCATCAATGGCCTCTTGCATCCTATCCATTCTGCTTATAAACCCTTCCAGAGTTTGTTTCATTTCTGCGATCTCCTTTCTGGCATCTGTGGTCTCCCTCCGGACTTCATCCCATTTTTCTTGCGTGTTTCTCTGCATCTCTGTCAGCATGTTTATGATTCTTATTTTGAATTCTTTGTCAGGAAGACTGGTTAGGTCTGTCTCCTTCTCTGGTGTTGTCTCTGTGATCTTTGTCTGCCTGTAGCTTTGCCTTTTCATGGTGATAGGAATAGTTTGCAGAGCTGGGACGAGTGACGGCTGGAAGGACTTCCTTTCTTGTTGGTTTGTGGCCCTCCTCTCCTGGGAGAACAGCGGCCTCTAGTGGCTTGTGCTGCGCAGCTGCGCGCAGACAGGGTTTCTGCTTCCTGCCCGGCTGCTATGGAGTTAATCTCCGCTGTTGCTGTGGGCGTGGCCTGGCTCGGGCAGCTACTCCAAAGTGGTGGAGTCGCGTTGGAGCAGGAGCTGCTGCGAGGCTATTTATCTCCGCAAGGGGCCTCCCTGCTCCCTGCAGCCCAGGGGTTAGGGTGCCCAGAGATCCCAGATTCCCTACCTCTGGATTAACTGTCCCGCCCTGCCCCTTTAAGACTTCCAAAAAGCACCCGCCAAAACAAAACAACGACCACCAAAAGAAAAAGAAAAAAAATTTTGAATTAAAAAAAAAAAAAGGTGGTTGTTCGTTTTTCTTTATTCTCCGGTGCCAGCCTCAGGCCTCTGCTCACCGGTCTTTCTGCCCTGTTTCCCTAGTATTTGGGTCCCTATCCCTTTAAGACTTCCAAAAAGCGCTCGCCAAAACAAAACAGCAAAAAAAAAAAAAGTAAAATGGTCGCGCGCTTTTCTTATGTCCTCTGTCGCCCAGCCTCCAGTGCCTGCTCACTGTTCTTGCTGCCCTGTTTTCCTAGTATCGAGCACCCTGCACTCTGGCCCGGATGGCTGGGGCTGGGTGCTCGGCAGTCCTGGGCTCCGTCTCCCTCCCGCTCTGCCTGCTCTTCTCCCGCCGGGAGCTGGGGGGAGGGGCGCTCGGCTCCCGCGGGGCCGGGGCTTGTATCTTACCCCCTTCGCGAGGCGCTGGGTTCTCTCAGGTGCGGATGTGGTCTGGATATTGTCCTGTGTCCTCTGGTCTTTATTCTAGGAAGGGTTGTCTTTGTTATATTTTCATAGATATATGTGGTTTTGGGAGGAGATTTCCGCTGCTCTACTCACGCCGCCATCTTCCGCCCCTCCCTCTGTGCTGTTTTAATCTGGAAAAGTTTATCAGCTTTTATCCTTTATAATACTGACATTTTTGAAGAGCACAGGCTAGTTGTTTTGTAAAATGAATCTTAGATTTGGTTTTCATGTTTCCTCATGATTAGATTCAGATTTTGCAGTTTTGGCAGGAAAACTACATAAGTGATAGTTCTCAGTTCCCCACATTAGGAGGTGTATGTCAGTTTGTCCCAGTATTGGTGGTGGTAATTTTGTCACTTGGGTTAAATGGTTTCTTTGGGGGTTTTCCAGTGTAAAAATATGAATTTTTATTTGAAGGAGTAGGTAGTCTGTGCAGAGATAGTTTGAGAGGATGTAAATATTTTGTTGTAAACTTCACTTATTACTTTTGCATCATTATGTTGCTAGCCTCAGTTACCAATGTGATGGTTAAAAATGGTGACTTTCTGTCATTCCTTCTACATTTATTGGCTAACATTGAATAGAGTCTTATCTGGATTTTAAGCATAATAAAGTGCAGTTCTAAAATGAAAAATTAATGAGAAATGTTATTTGAGTCTTTGAATTTTCCCGGTTGTACTTGTAACTTGAGAGCTTTAAATTGTTGCTGAAACATCTTCAAGGTTAGTATCAGATCAGACTGCATTAATATGGAAGACAGTTTTAGTGGTTGGAAGTTAACCGAGGACTAGAATGGGGAATGGTATAATTGGATGAGGTCAAAATTATCATTGTACAAATTGATGCCTCCCTAGCTCTGATAGTTTTAGGCCAGCCTTGAGCTATTCTTTGTGTGGAGGGAGCAAGGGTGGGGGCATTAAACTTGTTAAAATGACATGCGTTGTTTAATATGGGTCTTTTAAAAGTAGGAAGCATTATATTGAAATTTTCATTTGACCTACAAAAAGGTACATGTTAATTGAAGGTTAGATCGATAAGGCTTATTGTTAACATGGAATTAATTAATGAAAATTATTTATGGATAATTCCAGTTTTGCTGCAATTCTGTGTAAGCCAAGTATGGTATATTATCTTTCAAAGATCTTAAAATTTTGGGGAACAAATAGCAGTAGCAATAACACCTAATACAGGGCAGATATAATTAGACCCTGGTTTGCTGGGTATAGATAGCCCATGTGTGCTGGAGATCAGAGAGTAGAATGATAGAGGTTTTTAGGGAGGCCTGGGGGTGGTTGAGTGGGGATGGGGCCCAGAAGCAGGAGCTGGTCTTTGAAGGTTGGGCTGGCAGTGTGGTGCTCCGAGGAAAGCAGATGCCACGAGTGGTTGCACGTGTCACACGTGGCTATGATGTGCCTAACCTCTTGCCTACAACTTTTAATAAGTTTGCTTTCCTGACTCAAACACTCATGAACCAGCCATCATGCTCAACCCACTCTTAGGCTCATTTGGTCTCAGGACTGACCTCTCTTTAGTATTAAAATATTCAGTTACATTGTGTTAAAATGTAAGCTTGACATAGAAAATTGTGGCCCTTTTCTTCTCATGGATGTTCTTCCATAGTGTAAAAAATAGGCAGAAATTAGTCATGAATTGGGTAAAATTTTAGCATTTGTTAAACAATGTTTTTATTGAGTAAAGTACAGAAACTTGGAATTGAACATTAATCTTAAAACTCACCTTGAAAGCTAGTGGTGTATTAAGTATTTCCCTCTCTTGAAGCAGAACTGTTACAGGTAACTTGAAGGGGAGGGGTGGGTATCTGTGCCATTTTGATGTGTTGGAATATTATCTTTCTGAGAAATATTCTAAGTTAAGTGGGCTATTGGCTGGTAGCCTAAGATACTTTTTATATGGAGATTTTGATGGATGGAATTTGTTAAAATGCTATTTGACCTGTGTTCAACTTTAAGTTTGGACAAATCTAATTTTAGGCATAATTACATTGAAATGTAAACATAATAATATGTTTATGTTACAGATTTAGAGAAACCTTGAAATTTGTTTGGTTCATAGGGTAGTGCAAGAAAAGGCAGCTAGTAAATTCTCGGCTCAAGTTACAGAAACAGGAATTTTACCACATTTAATGACTTAACAAGGGAGACTTTTTAAAAAACCTAAAACAAATAATATCTCTCTAAACTGTTGTCTTACAAATCATCCTTGGCTCAAAAGTTTGTTTTCCAATTCTAAAAGTAATAAAGTGTTAAAATTGTGGGGAATTTTAAAATACAGAAAAGTTTTAAGGAGAAGGAAATCACTTGTAGTAATCCCATCTTCAGTTTTGGTGTGAATTTTCTCTCTCCATTCCTCTCTCTCTCCCTTTTTTTTTTTAGTTTATAATTTGAAGACCTAATCTTGATCTTACTGTAAATGAAAATGTTTTGCTTTTTCATTGAAAGCTGTAACATAAACTTTGTTCATTATAACCTGTCATCATTTTTAATGGCTCAATTGAATTGTGTCATGTAAAATAAACCATGGTTTACCAAGCCATTCCCTCATTCTGTTCTAGACATTTAGGTTTAGGGGGGGTCACAGGAGAGGCATTTTTTGCTATTGTAAATGATGATGCTGAAGGGAGCTTGTCTGTCTGAATTTTGTGATAATGTTGCAGGCTAGATAAAAATGCCAGAGTTTCTAATTAATGACAGGATAATGGCATTAAAAAGTAAAAATAAAACTATTGCTCTTGTATATTTCACTATCTAAAGAAACCATTGTTTAAAATCTTGAAATTATTATCCCTTTTCTCTCTTGTTTCTCAAGCTTTGGGTTAGCCTTAGACTTTTCATAATTTAGATGCACCCAATAGTAGTTGGTAAGTTCTTGAAATACTTACTTCATATACCATGGATGTTTTCTGTCTTTTTGTTTTTTCTTATATTTTATATTGTCAAAACTTGTCCATTTGATGGTGATGATCTGCAGAGCATTTCATTGCTTCAGAAACAGTCAAGTGAAATAATATTCTCAGTCTGTGGAGCAAACACAAGTAGCGCATAGTACTTTTTGGTGTTTGATTTTAAAGAGAACAGTGGACACAAAGCTGTTAATTTTATTCCACATTATATATCATATTTTGTGATTTAAATTTGTTTGATTTTCATCCTGCTATAAATTCATAATGACTAGATAATTCGTAATTTGTGGTTTTTCAGGTTCATGTGGCTTAAAAAAACTATAAAATCTTGTATTCTTGATAGGAGATCATGTTTTCTGTATTGCATCTTAAAATTAATAAGACATTTTAGTTTTCTTTAAGGACTTAAAGTCTTAAGAACTGTTTGAGAGCAGTGGTTCTAGATAGAGATAGTAGTGTGGGTTTCTTTTTGAAACCATTTATTGAGCATTTCCTGTGTTGCAAGCAAGCTTTCTCTACTAAGCTTAATATACATAATCTTCTTTAATCCTCATAATGGTCAGGTTTTCCTGTTTTACAGGCAAGGCAACAATCTTAGAGAGAGGAAGTGGAGCCTGATGACCCTTGGTATTCCTGACACTGGACCCCTTGCTGGCATTCAAATGATTTTAAATGAAAGATACTTAAAAAAGACTTAGCTTTCTCCATCCCAGTGGCCTTACTCAGTGCCTCTCCTACGTGGAGGGCCTCCGTGAGGAGAGAGTGACTGGGCATGAGAAAGTATGAAGAGGTGAGAGCGTCAACTTGAAGTGTGAAGTTAGCTTGAAACACTGAGACTCTTTTTCCTCTAACTTTAATTTAGAAAAGGGAGCTTGCTGGGAGTTGTTTTTAAACAACTTGGATCTTTTCTGTGTGCAGATTCCTTTTTAATATAGCTAAGTATTTGCCAACTGAGCTCCATCTTCATTTTTAAAGCTCCTTTTCCTACTATAGTTGGGCAACATATTTTAGGATTTCTTTAGTATTTAAGTTTCAAGAAATGGAAGTTTGTTATTTGGCATGAATACTATTTGAGAATTGGAATATGTTTTTTATTGAATAAGCATTAAATTGGAATGTGGTGTGTGCATCACAGGCTATCCACTAAAGAGATTCCAGAGACAGAAAGAAATCTTACCCGTTTATATAGCTATGTGGTTACCACCTCCCATCCATGTTTTCAAGATAAAATTGATAATTTTCTCAAATCTTTATGCCTGGAGGTAGATTTTGCAGTTTGGAATCAGATAACAAGTTAGGCCCATTTCCTCCTGGGAAACTGAGAGATTTGGGCTTTATCTTTCTTGATTACATTTCAGTGATGGCTCTTGGGTCCTTAAAACAGTCCTGAGATGTGAGACTGGCTAGAGGCTTGGTTAGCTTATATTTTTAAAAAAAGGCACATATATTTGAAAAGGACTAAGAAAGAAATTCTGAAAAAAAGCCTCTTAAAAGTAATTAGCCCTTATAACTAGTAACCACAAAGATGCCCTTAGAGGTTTAGGCTTGGTTGGTGTTAAAATAATGCCTTGGATCCCATAGTATATTTGTCACTAGGAACTAAAAGCTCTTCACACATTGTTTAGTTTTATCTGTCAGCTCACAGCAGTACTTTTGCTTGTCACAATGCTCCTGTGGTTTCTTTTTCTTTTCTTCATTGTGGGACTTTATGGTAGTTGTGCATTTTGAATTTCATGATAGTTGGAATGAAATCTGGGCAGTGATACTATAAAGTTAATAGTATTGGAATCCATGACACACTATAGTAAAATAAATTGGAAGTTTTCTGTTACCAGGAAGCTCTAGAAGGCTTTAGACTTCAGACCAGAAGGGTTAGCTCTGTTGTTACAATCTTGTCTGAAAGTGTGCAGCCATTTTCTGGATTTAGGTGCTAATGTGAGTTAAGGTTGTTGGTTTTTACTAAAATTTGACTGAAGTCTGGTATGTGGCCTTTTTCAGACTATCTTAAAGATGCCTACCAAACAGAAATTTGTATTTTTGTAACTTAAGTTGTGGTTGTCAATTAAAATTAGAAAACTTGACCTATTGCCTCTGTATTATGAACATATAATAAGTTGTCATTGTACTTAGCATGTTAGCTTTCTAATGTATCTGCATGTAAAATTGTCTAGGGAAATAATTTGGACAACTCAGTGGTAATTTAATGTGGAGTTGCATTGAATTTTAAAGGTTTATCAGCTGATTATTTTGGTTATGGTGTTTCTGGAAAAGAGGTGAAAAGAAGAATTAGAAAAGATGTAAGTCGAGTGTGACACATTAGGCCATGTAAGTGTATTGAATTTGCATTTTACTAGGTCTCAGTGTAGAATGGAATTAAAGGTCAAAAGGAGGAGGGAGCTTTAGAAAACAACCTGACACTCAGAGGTAGGGACATACCCACATGTAAAGCATGAGGCTGACATAGGGTTTAATTTTAAAGCCAGATTTTATTGGAGAAAAAATGTGATTTACTGCCAAGAATTCTCCCTTGTATCTAATTGGATTGCATTAACAATTTCTAAAATTTTTAAATCATATTAGAATATAATAAATATTAGTTTTAAAAGGCAGCCCTTTCAGTACTAACTCCCAGTAGATAAGTTATTATACCAGAGATCTTATTCTGACAAATTAAATGTGAAAATTTTGTCAGTAGGAAATTTCTTTAAGTTGGTTTTTAAAAATGAGTTGCATGTTCTAAAATATTCTCTCTGATTGCTTTTAGGTTACCTAGGGTATGAATTAATACAGACTTGGAACTGAAAGAACTTAGAATCAGCATTTTGAGGTAAATATGTACGTCCTAAAATAGTGTTAAGGTGTCCCCATTGTCCTCTGTTAACTTACTAGCAAAACAAATTTGTGTGTGAAATGAGAAAGTTTAACTGCCACGTAAATGTCCTCTCACCAGTGGGACTAGTTGTCGATGAGGGAAGGGGCCACTGCCGAGCTTCAAGGAGGAGCTGCCTGGACCAAATCTGGTGTCAAACCCAACAGAATCAACATTTATTGATTAAAGGAGGCTTTTCATCTCAATACTTGGTGCTTCCTTAGCTTTTGATTTATCATCTCTTTTATCTTTTAGTAGAACCACCCCTAAATTTAAATTTCTTCACAACATTAACATTGTTGAACTGTGTTCCTGAATTCTTTTATTCATAAATGAATTCTGTAGAGAGCTTATAGTGTGGATTGAACTGTTCTTTGAGTTTGTGTTTTTTAAGTTCATTTTGAGAAATTGAAATTACTGACCGCTTTCATGCATGTAGTACTAGGTGATTTGCATTTCTCAGTCAAGTACCTCCTCTGGTGACCTTCTCTTTATTTTGTATATGTGAATATAGGAAATAACACAAACTTACCTTTTTATTTGTGTGTTCATTTTCCTTGTCACCCTCTTTAGAATTTATTCACTTGGATTTCCTTGTATTCATTTTGACATCTTTTCTTGAACTTTTCTCTTAACTTTTTCTTTCCCCATATCTCTGGGAATTAGGCATGCTATTGTTTCAGTTCATTCCCTTGTTCTTTGTTTTAGGATAAGACTTAGAATCCTAAAATAACCCACATATCTTTTGTTTCAAAGTTAATACAAAATAGTAGCCTTTTATTCAGAGCTTTTTATCAGTAGGGCTTTCTTGTAGATGTGTTTATATTCAGTTTAAGTACAGCAATCTTAAACTTGGCTATTTTTGCATTTATTTTTAGAGCAGAAACTTGGGCATGCTGTGATTTTCCAATAAACTGCTATCACTATGTCAAAATGCAGTTCAGACACCACCACGACAGAGGTCTCAAACATTAAAACGGTAAATCTGTGATTTATCATTTGTGGAAAGAGGAACAGAGTTTGTATTTTACCCAGTTATTTCTAAGTGAGTAGTATACAGAGGCTATGAAACAACCTCACTAATCACATGAGTATAAATTGTTTGGCCAGAAATTTAAAGTTTGTGACTGAACAGCAGTCACGTGGAGTTACTCTTTCGGCTCTGCTGAAGCAGTTAACCACAGCCAGTTCGTCTGTGAAACTGTAGAACTTGTACTTAGCAGTAGAGACGCAGAGCTTTCATTAAGGCCAAGTTAAGGGAAAAAAAATCTACTTGAACAGTCAGAAGAAAGTAAAAATTGGCAGAATTACAGGTTTTTCTGTTTTCACATTATTGGATTACCTGTCGAATTTTCTAATCTTGGATTCATTTTTCCCTAAATACAAAGTGTACTATGAGGGCCTGCCACTATATACTAAATGAATGAAATTAATTTAAATATTATGACCTTACGTAAAATGTAACTGGGAGGATTTAATTGGCTGTCCTCTATTTCCTTAAATCCTTTTTCCTGCACCCATTTTTCAGGAAGAGTAGGTGTGGGGTGGGTGTAGATTTCCAAAACAAATAGAAGTATCTTCTGAATGGTGCATGATTCTGTACTGTACATTATTGTGCGTAGGTTCATGACTATCTGATTCAGTTCATCAAACATTTATTGAAATGTATTATAGTACATTATGCTAGGAAATTTAAGAGCTGCAAAGAATGAGACACACGTCTTGTTTTCATGGAGCATGTGTATAAACAAGTAAGGTGTGTACGTATGTGTCTCTGTGAATAGAGGCAATGTGATATAAATTATGACAGGAAATGGAAGCTGCTTGGAGGTCTTCCTGTCACTCAGGTGGACCCTGTTTTCATTCTGCACACCAGTACTATTGGTTTGCCTCATCCTGGTTGGGGTTAGGTACAGTGGGCGATGCAAATATGGGTGCAGCACATAGTGCCTGTGCTCGAGCATCCCAGTCTGATTGGTAGTATTTATACATTTTAAAAATTCTTTCTTGGAAATAATTTCAAACTCACAGAAAAGTTGCAAGAATAAAAGTTGGACAAAGAATACGTGCTTTACCCATTTTGCCCTATTTGCCTTACTAGTTGTACACATGTATATATACGTATACGTATATGTAGTCTTTTTTTTTTTTGTCCTGAACCACTTGAGAATAAGTTTTGTACATCGTGACCCTTACCCCTAAATACCTCAGTGTGTGTTTCCTAAGAATAAAGATATTCTCTTCTGTAACCGCAGGGCAGTATCCAGCCTCAGTGAATTTGACAGGTGCTGTCTACGGTTCCATTAGCGGGCTCTGTAAAGGACATTGTTCTGTGGTACAGGATCCCATCTGAGATCAGTTACTGCATTTAGTTGTCATGTCTTTACAATCTTCTCTAATCTGGAACATTTTCATAGTTTTTCTTTTTATGATAGTGATATTTTTAAAGAATATAGTCCCCTTTTTAAAAAATAGAACATTCTTCTCTTAGACTTTTTCTGGAGTTAATATCATTACTAGCATTATCTCTATGAGAAGAAATGGTGACATTGTAGGAGGAGAGTGTTCTCCTGGTTCCTGGCTGCATGTGGCTTTTGGAGGTGGAGGAAGATATGTTTGGAAACTGACCTTGGTGCGTTCTTTTCTCCTTTTTTTATTCCCATTTCCTATCAAGAGTTAGGCTCATTTCCTGGCACCTTCCACCATGTCTTTGATTAGCATTTCAGTTGGGTGAAAAGTGAAGGGTCAGGTTAGGATAAGTAGTCCTAGACAGTAACAGTCTGTAGTAATGAAGAAGTACAGAGGGGCCACAGGAATGGTAGCCAGCTGAGAAGTGCCTGCAGATCTCAGCCTTGGAATTTCAAAATGATCTGTTGAATCTCAGGAAATTAGGTAAAATGGACTTCTACTTCAGGTTCTTGGCAGCTGTGTTGAATAAAAAGCTTGAATGATAAACCTGAGGGCCTGAGGAATTGAGAGAAGTGAACGCCTTAGTGTGGGGTCAAAGGAATGACTGTTGGAGCTTTGGTTCAGTAGAGAATGAGCAGATTTTTCCTCATGAACACAGTTCTTGTTGATCCAGGGAAAATAATGACTTGATGGTTTTTCATAATGTGTTCCCGAATCCTTTGCTTGCCATCTTCCTCTGAGGATAATGGGAGTGGTTGTACTGTCTGGTCCACAGCGGCACCTGCCTTGCCGAGGTCCTTGGTTCCTGCAGCTGTAAACCCCTGTGCCACTTACTTGAGAACACACTTGTATTAGCTGGATGTTGGATTCCTGTCAACTGAATTAATCTCTGAAATCAAAATTTGATATTGTGCCTGTGTATAAAAGAGACTCTACACTTGACACTTTTTGGATTAGATACAACAACTTAAGCCACTGTGTTGTACCATGGTTATAAATTTAACACATCCGGAGATTCAGGAGTTTTTTGTTGTCAAGGAACAAAGAGTGGGATTCTTTCCTTCCTATTTCATACAGTAATAGCAGTGAACACTCCAGAGCAGTGCAAGGGAGAAAACTCCCTTCTACAGGGCAAGTGAATTCTGCTAACTGTCAGGAAAGCTGATGAGGCACTTTCACATGGAGACCTGAAACCCTAACTCTCTATCTGCAGGATAGGAATTTCAAAAAGACTCAAGTTTTATTTTGTCACTTTATATAATCAGATTTATCTTTGGGAAAGAATACATGAAATGCAGGAGAGAGCTTAGATACTGAGAAAAAACTTTCACTTCACAGAATGGTGTATTTTGTTTTAATTGACCTAGGTTATGTATAATTTTAAACATGTATTTTAATAGGTGATTAGCTGTGTAGTTGAGGTAGGTTGTTGAGAAAAAGACCCATGTTTATGGTCTTTTGATAAAATGACAATGTTGGCAGGCATTTGACTCTTTCCTATGTGCAGGCACAGTGCTAAGTGTCTTCCATACATTGTCTCATTATTTGATCAGTAATAATAGCATTATAGAATTTATAAAGCATGTTTGAAATATATTTATATATATGTTTATGTGCTTTAAATATACCTACATATTTAAAGGCATCATACTATACATATTTTCTGTGTCAATAAATATAGATATAGATGTAACTCTATAAATCAGTAAATACAGATAAATATATATTAATGGAGTTAAAATATTCCATTATAATTGCTATACCATAATTTGCTTAGCTAATTTTTTATTAGTACACTTTAAAGTTATTTCCTGTTCTTAAGTAATAATGCAGCAATAAATACTTGTATATTCACTGTACAGTTGCCTGATTATTCTATACATTCTACACAAGTTTCTAGGTGAAGAATAGAATGCTTGACTTTTAAAACGATCTTCTTAGATCAGGAAAAAGCTAAAATAAGTACAGGAAGAGTTTGAAAGGCCCGTAGGAGTGATACTTTGATGTTTCTCCTGTTTCTGTGCTTTCTTTTGTTTTTAACCCTGCATGGTTGTGTAATGGTATTCTTTTTCCCTTTTGTAGTAAGCTGCGCTAGAACAAAAATGCAATGAGAGAAACACTGGATGAGTGAAAAGCCCTGCTTTGCAACCCCTCAGCATGGCAGGCCTGCAGCTCATGACCCCCGCTTCCTCACCAATGGGTCCTTTCTTTGGACTACCATGGCAACAAGAAGCAATTCATGATAACATTTATACGCCAAGAAAATATCAGGTACTAATGAGAACACTAATACTGGAGCATTTTTACTAAAATGGAATAAGTTAGCATACAGTGGACAGAACTTGTATGAAACCCATTTACCTTTTCAAGCTTTCTTCTTCTGATTAATTTTCTCATTCCAAGTATGTTTGTTTTTAATAGTCTTTTTAACATCTGGGTAATTGATTTGGTAGTTTTATTTGTGAAGTTCCTTACTTTTTTCCTCTCTGAAAACCTTACTGTTTCTTTTTATCCATTTGGGTGTGCCTATCCTCATGAGCAGGGTAGGAATTGAGATTGGTTTGTACAACCATGAACTGGCAGAACCATGGTTACTATAAATTTAGTCATTCATGTTATTCTAGAGAAGTATTCTGTCTGTGCGAAAATAGTTCTTAAAGAAGTTGTAAATGCCATTTAAACATACATTTATACAGCACAGCTATGTGTAATAGGCATTTTACTGCCTCTGGTTATTATTATGTAGAGATGTAGAAAGTGTATTTTTTTGACAAATCTATTGGATGATGATTTTAGAAAACAATGAGATTCCCTGAATTAAAACAAAATCCAATTTTAAAAATTTTGTACTCAGGTAAGAAATGTATATAATCTTGTTTGCACTGTATTTCTAGGTTGAGCTGCTGGAAGCAGCTCTGGACCATAACACCATAGTCTGTTTAAACACTGGCTCAGGGAAGACGTTCATTGCCGTACTGCTCACTAAAGAGCTCTCCTATCAGATCAGGGGCGGCTTCAGCAAGCATGGAAAAAGGACGGTGTTCTTGGTCAACTCTGGTAATAACAAATTATTTTATCAAATTTTGTGGAGGAAGTTGGATGAGATTTTTTGGCTAAGCAGATTTTCTCTGGATATTAGTTAAATTACTGAAATTGTAGAGAGCTTGATGAGTAATGTCCTTGTCGAAGCTCTGATAGCAGAAATATCATTTTGTCTGATTTCATAGCTTTATAGGATTTCTTAAATGTTAGCAATTTTATTTCACAGGTGTTAAACATCACATTTCCCCTTCAGTGTAATTGCATTGTATTAAATGTCATTTAATTCTGATTCTGTGTTTCTTTTAAATGGATTACTTTTGGAACATAACCTAATTTTTGCTTAGATGCTTCTCAAAAGTTACATTTTCAGTAAGAGTCTATTCAAAATACTGGTTTTATGTGTTTGGAATTAAATATTAAAACAAAAGTATGGAATATGAGTCTAGGCTGCTAGGGTACTAATATAACCCTGCCATTCCTCTCCTTTGCTTATTAGATTGTCTCGGCATGTGATGTTCTCATGTGCTTTAAATACATATTAGACTCTTATTTCTTGGTGAAACAAATTGATTTTATTAAAGAAAACAGGAGGAGTGGATCTGGAGTGGTTGTCATTCCAGCATAGGAGTTAGATTCTTAGTTTGGGGAAAATTAACTGTAAAGAAAGAAGGTGGTATAAGGTCTTCTGAGGTGAACGACTGAAGGCATGGTGGGGAGTCTAATAAGTTTGTTTTAGAGAATAACCTTGGAAATACGATTTTAAATTGGCTATCTAAAACACTGGTGGTTAGGTATACTATATAATGAAAGGATTTCCTTAACTGTCTTAATCATTAGTAGTCCAGAGAGTTAAATAGGTAAGATTTCTCTTATTTACATGGAGTATTATATTTGTAATCAGCAAACCAGGTTGCTCAACAAGTGTCAGCTGTCAGAACTCATTCAGATCTCAAGGTTGGGGAATACTCAAACCTAGAAGTAAATGCATCTTGGACAAAAGAGAAATGGAACCAAGAGTTTACGAAGCACCAGGTAAGACTTGTAGAGAAATTTCATTTTATAAACCCCTACAAGTCCTTGACTTGGTTTACAAGATTGTCTGAGTTAGGTAGGAAAACTCTATTTTCCTGTACACTTTGTCAGCCTAGAAAGTAGCCACTACATACTCTTTCCCACTGTACATCTCATGTTAAAACCAAACAAATGACTAATTTATATTTGCTCTTACTTTATAGAAAAGAAACAACTTTCCAATGTGATTTACTTGCTTGAAAAACACAAATTCCTGTGGCCTGTTTCCAACTTGCAGATAACCTGCTTTCAGGAATTTACTTTTGAGTTTAATGTCTTGAAACTGGAGACATTTCTTGGTTGAGACCTTAGGCCTTTGACAGAGACTTCCTCTAGCTTACGTGTTTCCACGTAGCCAGCACGTGTGGATGGTCTTGTATTTGTTGATGTTGCGGTATCTGAAGTGGTTAAGAGGTGCTTCTTCCTAAGTAATTAACTTTAAGTGGTCCACAGTCCACTGGTATGTCTCACAGATTGGATTAAATTCTCATTTATAAAGCACTTAAGTGCCCACAGAATGATAAGGTATGAAAAGAACACTTAGTTTGTGTCTTCCAGAAAACCTTGTCAGTTCAGTGGGCAAAAAAGAAAAAAAGTCTAAAGTGTTTTGTGATTTGATTAAATTAACATGTCTTAGTCAAAATACGGTTGTAGGAACTGGAAAACCTGAAGTAGATGAGTAGATGTATCTTAAAAACATGGTCTGCATTATGGAAAATTTTTTCTCTTTGTCCATGTTTTTCTAATTCTGCTTCTTGTTTCTTAAGTATGAGCTTCCATATATGTAGAATTTTTGTTTTAATTTTAACTAGTGAATTTTATTAATGCTCACCCCCAATACTGTGGTTCCCTATCTGATTTCATGTAAGTGTACCCAGGCAGGTCAATGACACATTTGTATGCTGATGCCAATTTATTTTAGGTTCTCGTTATGACTTGCTATGTCGCCTTGAATGTTTTGAAAAATGGTTACTTATCACTGTCAGACATTAACCTTTTGGTGTTTGATGAGTGTCATCTTGCGATTCTAGACCACCCCTACCGAGAAATTATGAAGGTAAGTTTTAAGATTTTTTCACTCTTAACAATGCTGGTCAAATTACTGAATATAAATGGTATTTTTATACATGAAAAATAATAATATGAGTTCCTAATTTTGAGAACTTGTTTCCACTGTATGAATGAATGAATATTAACTTAAAACTCATTTAAATCTATAATAAACTATAATAGTCTGTAATAAGTCTAAATTGCTAATAAAATTTTAAACAATGTAGATGAATTACATAATCTGTCATAGCATATTTTAACGTGCCTTTTGATAAACATCTTTTAAACAAACTACACTAATTCCATAAGTAATATTTGTTAGTATTTATCAGTCTTTCTGGCATGTTTTAATATGGTAATTTCTCTCCTGTTATGGCCTTGCAAAATAAATTCCTTACTGTGGTATCTTTTACTATGTTAGCTCTGTGAAAATTGTCCATCATGTCCTCGTATTTTGGGACTAACTGCTTCCATTTTAAATGGAAAGTGTGATCCTGAGGAATTGGAAGAAAAGATTCAGAAACTGGAGAAAATTCTTAAGAGTAATGCTGAAACTGCAACTGACTTGGTGGTCTTAGACAGGTATGTGAGTGTGAGTGACTTGCTTTAAGGCGACTAGCTATCACCAATTTTAAGTCTTCAGGACTTTTCATAGTGCCTTGTGGCTAGTACCTGTTGAAGTGAACAAATGGCTCTTAAAAGGAGTGAGCAGGACTAAGAATTCTTTTTCAGGACAGTTAGTGAATGCAAGAATCTAACCTTGTTACTCCACAGAGTAGCAGGTGGTGGTGTTTCTGTCTAAAGAGACAATGTTGCTAAAGTGGGGTCCCTTACTGTTTTCTGATCTTGATAATGACTGGGAACTTGGGCAGTAAATTTGTGTCCTTTTCTGAGAAATGAGACTCCGGGGTAGTCATCTGTGCATTTTGTTGGTCTGACCTGAGGTCTCACGTGATGCTTTGAAAGAACATTTATTTATTTACAGAATTCAGTATTTTATGATATGCTTCAAAATAACTGGAAACACCCTGTAGTTTGAAAGTGGGTGTGAATTTCTGAGAAAGACATTCCTTATGATTTCCGGGTTTGTCTCAGGTGCTTAATGATTTCCAGGTTTGTCTCCTTTTGAGGAGGTTGCTATTTTGACTTTCGTTAAAACACCCACATACCTACACATGAAATTTTTGATTTAAGGTGGTGAAACTTATATATAGCTTTTATAAATTAGACTTTTAAGTAAATGGTACTAATTCAGGTCATATGAAATATCTGTATATCCTTATTAGATAGTCTTCAGCAAGGGAAGATTACCAAGTGGTGGTTCTTGGAACAGTTATAATAAATAGATAAGACTGATTTCTCAGGTTATTAAGGAGTGGGGGTTTTGAATACTGGCTCCACTTATAAGCTGTGTGACTTGAAGTGAGCAATTTACTCTTCCTGAACCTGTAAAATGACACTGATAGTGGCTTCATTGGTGATGACAGGATTCTTTGATGATCTATTACATGGAGACATGGAAAACAACTTGCAGTGTGCCTGTCATTCATAGGAATTTGGGGAAGTTCTTGTAAAATGAGAAGAAAAAGTAATGCTTCAGAATAATATGGTATCCAAATGCCATATGAAATAGAAATCTCATGACCTTAAGACATGCTGTTCTGATTTCCTCAGCCAAAACAATCTATGATGTAGAAAGTAAAAGCCTGTAATTTTGCTTTTATCTGACCTGTATTAGATCGGTAAGCCTGTACTCCTTGAAGTCTTCAGAAGTAGAGGTATTAGAGCACTTAAGTAATATATTGAATTTGGTATTACCTGGTTCTCTAAACATGATCATTTGGTTAAGCATAAAATGCTAGTTGAGAGTAATGCAAATTATATTACTTAACTATATCTTTCCTATATTTCTTTTCCTTAATTAATCACTGTGTGCTTTAGAGTATTTTGTATCATTCTGGTTGTCTTATTATGAAAGGCATAAAAGAGCCAAAGAATGATACTGTAATTGGTTTAAAGTTGAAGAAACTTTCCTTATAAGGATATGTTAAAAATACATTATAAGTAAACATGACATTTACAAAGGCTAAAAGTTTCAAATAGTATGAAATGGATAAGTTAAATGATAATGCCTCCTCCTATGATCTACTCTCTATACCCATTTTTGCTTCTGAGAAGTAATCATTATTGAGTTTCTTGAGCGTTTGGACCAACATTGTTCTTCATTCTGGCCGAAAACTAAGGGGGCAAAAGATGAATCTAAGCCTAAAATACAAAACAAAAAACATGGGATAATTATGAAATCACAAAATACACAAAAGTCTTTGTCAGCCTTATGAAGTCCTTCCTGGAGACCTGACAGGCAAGCATAGTACAGATACAAGGAGTTCGCTTGAGGAAGGTTGTTGTGAGTCAGCCTGCCAATCCCAGGTCGGTATAGACAGTGAAAACAGCAAGGTTCTTTTTGGTTTAGATACCTAATGGATCATAATGCTGTACTGAATTGATCGTGGTTTTGACAACCTTTTTTTCCGATGCTAGATATACTTCTCAGCCATGTGAGATTGTCGTCGACTGTGGACCATTTACTGACAGAAGTGGGCTTTATGAAAGCCTCCTCATGGAATTAGAGGAAGCACTTAATTTTATCAATGACTGTAATATACCTGTGCATCCAAAAGAAAGAGATTCTACTTTAATCTCTAAACAGGTAAGCAGAGGAAAGTATAGGGATTATACTAAAAGGCTTCTGTTTGTTCTTAATTTTGAAATGAAAATATGCTTCTAATGAGGATGCTTTCTGTACATTTTAGTTTAAGTCCTGACCTTCTTATCTCTTTGGACATAGCGTATTGGGTTGAGTTTACTGTTGCCTTACAGACATTTATATTATTAAGTATAGACCTTGATTTAAAGAGATGAGTGAGGCTTCCTGTCATGGTTAAGGATAAGGAACGAGTCTGTTCTCTTTTTCTTGGTCGGATGAGTTAGTTCCTACTTAAATCCTTGGTCTAAGGAATTCGGCTAGTACTCTATGGTACCCTATGTGCAACTGGGTAGGAGCCCATCATCCCTGAGTGGTACAGCTTTGAGAAAAGATTCCTTAGGACAGTGGTCTTCAGAGTGTGGATCCTAGGCCAGGGGCATCAGTATTGCCCAGGAGCTTGTTAGAAATGCAGATTATGGGCCCCACCCTTAACCTTCTGATCTGAGTGAATCTTGGTGGGTGGGATCCAGCTGTCTGAGATTTGACAAGCCCTCCAGTTACCCTGGTGCAGTAAAACTTTTGAAAACCATCATCCTATGACTATGCAGCCATTTGTGAATGTTAACACTGTATTGAATCTCCTGTTGATTTTTTTCTGGAGTAGCAATGTCCAGACTCTTCTCA
This sequence comes from Manis pentadactyla, assembly GCF_030020395.1. Lineage (NCBI taxonomy): Eukaryota > Metazoa > Chordata > Mammalia > Pholidota > Manidae > Manis > Manis pentadactyla. The sequence goes on from NC_080029.1 coordinate 9,595,952, forward strand.
GTCTTCAATTCTTAGTAAGTCCATGTTCAACCCAGTATGTTTTTTACTTGCCTGCGTAACTGGTGATTCTTCTGTTGTTGCTTCATTATGGTATTATATTCTGCTCTGAGCTAGGTTTGTTAAGGTGGTGTTCTGGGCATAGAGTGCAGGGAAAATTGTCATACTCTTATACCTAGAGTAAAATTACTCTGCTACATAATTCCTTGCATATTTACCTGGAAACAAACGACTCAGTTGTATTTCTTAACTAATCATAGATCTAAAATTATGTTTCATTAACCTTATACAGTTGCATCTTTTAATTTGTTTTTTTTCCTCTGGAAAACAAAATGTTGGTTGGTGTGTGTGTGTTTACACACATACATAGGAAAAGCAGAGCTTTTTTTTTTTCTCTGTGGAAAACAAAATGATGGTTTGGGGCTGGGTATATGTGTGTGTGTATGTATACGTGTATATATACACACACACACACACACACACACACACAGGAGTATATATATATGTATATAGAGTGGTCCCTCTCCCCAGCCTTGGGAAATTACTCTCAGTGTTTTATATTAGCCAGGTAAATTTATTTTGAAGGGGCAAAGTGAAGACAACTTAAATCCCAGGTAACTCCTATAAAAATGTTACATGATTGTTTAGCATTTGGCTCTACGTTTTTTTGTAGATACTATCAGACTGTCGTGCGGTATTGGTAGTTCTCGGACCCTGGTGTGCAGATAAAGTAGCTGGGATGATGGTAAGAGAACTGCAGAAATATATCAAACATGAACAAGAGGAGCTGCACAGGAAGTTTCTATTGTTTACAGACACTTTCCTAAGGAAAATACATGCACTATGTGAAGAGCACTTCTCACCTGCCTCGCTCGACCTGAGATTTGTAACTCCTAAAGTCATAAAACTGCTTGAAATCTTACGCAAATATAAACCATATGAGCGGCAGCAGTTTGAAAGCGTTGAGTGGTATAATAATAGGAATCAGGATAATTATGTGTCTTGGAGTGATTCTGAGGATGATGATGAGGATGAAGAAATTGAAGAAAAAGAGAAGCCAGAGACTAATTTTCCTTCTCCATTTACCAATATTTTATGCGGGATTATTTTTGTGGAAAGAAGATACACAGCAGTTGTCTTAAACAGGTAAACCTCTACGATTAATGTTTTTTTCCATAGAACAAGGCAGCTTTTTGTTTGGTGAAGTGATTTGCTGTAGTAGCTTTCAGGGCTGGCAGAATGACTGTGTAAGTGTCCTTTACTTGTTGGCACCATCATAAGTCATGTGTAGTGCGGTGCTGGGATGGACAGAGAGGATGTTTATATATGCAATAGCTTTCCCAAAATGGGAGATTTGACATGCCTGAGGTGTTTTTCTTAAAGGGTGCTAATCTTTCCTAATCCATCTAAAATAGAGAGCAAGTAGAGAAAAATTAGGTTACATTAAAGTAAAGCATTCCTTGTTTTGTATTCGATTGTTAGATTCAATTCAGATTATTTATTAATCTGTGGGTTAGGCATTGTATTAAGCATTTCATACCAAGGTCTCTCCTTCAGGTAATCTTAGGGTAAATTTTATCTGAGTACTGTGGTAGCTAATTTTTTTATGCCAGCTTTTTTCCCTTAACAAATACTCATTCAGGTTTGTAAGTTTGCATTGGCAGAAATTAAGAACAACTGGATTTGCAGTTTGAATTGGTTCATAGACTGTATATTAAAATTTTCTGAATCAGAGGAGAATAAAAATGTTAGGAAAAAATTTGGAGAACATTGGCAAAGCTGCCAGTGAAATCTATTTTAGGCTGTGGATTCCCATCCCTGCCCCCTTCAGTGTAAGTGTGTTTTTCCTGAATACAGACCCAGCCAAGGAGCTGTACATCAAATTTGTGTCAAATGGTCACTGAATATATAGTTCTTTTGCTTTTTGGATACTCTTGTTATTTATAAGGGCCAGAAAAGGGTCCTTATTTTGTACTTCAGGCAATTTACTTTGCTGTGAGACCATTAATTGGCCAGAGTTGATCCCTAAAAGCCTTTTCTGCAAGTAGTGATCTCGGAGGAGAAATTAAGCTTTGGTTCCTGAGGTAATTTGGGATTTTTTTCTAAACTGCTCCTGGCTGTTTTGGAGCTTTGAAAACTTTTCTTGAGTAACGAGAAATGAGACTCTGGGGTAGTCATCTGGCAGTTTTCAGTCTGGTAATTTTCATAGTCATTGGGCCTGATCCTTATGGTGACTACATAGTAAAATAACTTTAGGTAGTGAATTACATTGGAATCGGAAGTTTAAGCTTGGAAAGGGGCTTCACTGACTGTCTAATTGAGCCCACTTATTTCTATAAAAAAGAGAAAGGGCCTTGGGAGGAAAAGTGATTTGCCCTGAGTTAAATTGCTAGTCAGTGGCAGAGACCGTTCTAGAATCCTGATACCCCACCTCCTAGTTTTCGGTTCTCTTCTACAATCGTAATGCCCCTGGGCATCATGGAACACTGAAAACCATTGCTTTACAGAGGGAAGACTGCCAGGAGACATACCAGAGAGAGCATGATCATTGGGATGATTGCTTAGAATGGGGAAAGGCATTTCAGGGGTCAAAAAAGTTCAATATTGGCACAGTTCTGAGTCTCATTACAGACACGGTCCCTGCCCTATACAGGATGGCTTAAGAATTATGTAAATTTTCTGAGGCTTGGAGAGGAGAAATGGGGGTTTCTTCTTCCCCTCTTCTTAACATGTGTTTTTAAATGCAGAGATGTGCCAGTTTTTATTTCAGGAATACTAGCTTGAGAAGGTTTATCAAAATCAATCACTTACGTCCTTTTGACTTTGAGAATCAGACTTATTCTGGTCAACTTTCATAAAATGTGGCTGGAATTCTGTGTTGGATGATGATTCAAGAGTGGTTTGAGGGTTGACTTTATGGGTAGCTAATTAAATATACAATAGAGGTCTTGTTCCAGTAAGCTTTTTAATACACTGAGAAAAACTTCCTGAAATCCAGATTCTTTCCTCCCGTCAATTTAATGAGAGGAAAACCCCTCCTTCAGTGCAGTTTCATGGGAATATAAACTATTGTAATACAGGGGCAGTGTTCTACTCTCCTAATTAAAAAAATAAGTCACAGCTATTCTGTATATAATGTAGATATGTATATAGTTTAATGTTTATATGTGTGTGTGTGTGTATATATATGTATGTATGTGGTTTCATGATTTATAACTTAATCTTTATATATATACTTTAAAATTTAATAGTATTCAGTGAGGGAGGAAGGTGGGTATTTTTGCTATATTATAGATGAGGAAAATAAACTAAGACTTAATTTGCAACCCTCCCAAAATAACACAGATACCAAGTGGCAGAAAATGGCTTCCAGTTTCCTAGTCTGCTGTTCTCTTCCTGTGCAGTTCACTGGTGGTGTGTGACACTAGTGTTGAGCAAACCTGGGTGCACATCCTATCAGCCATCCCCTGCTTTATTTTCCTAACAACTTTTTGTTTACAAAAAAGTTGTTTACAAAAAAGTTGTGGAGATAGTGTCAAGTGCCCCTATACCTTTCCTCCTGTTTCCCCATCTCTTATATCACAGTTGACCCTTGAACAACATGGGAGTTAGGGTTACCAACCTTCCACACAGGTGAAAATCATGGATAACTTTTGACTCCCCAGAAACTTCTCACACACTGTTGATGGGAAGCCTTACAGATAACATAAATGATTGATTAACACAGATGTATGTTATATGTATTGTTTACATTTCTCTTGATTTCTCTGTGCTTGTGTGTATAAGTTTTTATAAATTTTAATTTTTTATAGTAGATTTGTATGTATTTTATGGTTGTAAATGATAAAGCAGACTAGAATCTACATATACTTTATGCATTCATGGCATACTTAACTTTCTCAATTTTTTTGATACCTCTATAGTCTCTATATGGTTCATCTGCAAGTTTTTTCAAATTGTTACAAATCGCCAAAAAGTTTTCCAGTGTATTTATTGAAAACAATTCGCATAAAAGTGGACTCAACCCATGTTGTTAAGAGTCAACTGATTAACATTTTACATTATCATGGTATATTTGTTGCAACCAAGAAGCTAACTCTAGTTGTTAGCTTACTAGATTTTTATTACTAGTTACTAAACTCTAGGCTTGAATTTCACGAATTTTCTCATTAATGTCCTCTTTTTAACCCAAGGTACCATATTACATTTAGTTGTTCCGTCTCCATAATCTCTGGTCTGTTGTAGGTTCTCAGACTTTCCTTGTTTTTGATGACCTTGCCAGTCTCGAAGAGTACTGGTCAGGAATTTTGTAGAATGCTTCTCAGGGTTAGGATTTGGAAGAGTAGCACAGAGATGAAGTGTTCTTCTCATCACATGCTATCAGAGGGACTCATGGTATCAACATGAAACATCATTGGTGATGTTAAACTTCATCACATGGTTTTGATAGTGTTTGCCAGGTTTCTCCACTGTCAAGTTATTCTTTTTGCCTTGTCTTACTGTGTTCTTTGGAAACAAGTCACCAAGTCTAACTTATCCTGGGAGGGAGGGATTAAGCTGCATTTCTGAAGAGGAGTATACCTACATATATTATTGCAATTCTGTAGGGAAAACTTAACCTCTTTATCCTATTTACCTATCTGATTATATTTATTGAAATGTGTTCTTTTATCAGTATGCATTTATGTTCATTTATTTTATGATTTGGGTTATAATATAATAACCAATGGTTATTTTGTTGCTCACATTGTTGCACTTTGGGTCACTGGGGGCTCTCTGAGGTTAGCTCCTACTTTGCTCTGACATGCTCTCATGCTTTGGTTTTTTGAGTATCTTCTTATTTTCTGGTATTCCAAGATGCTTCAGGCTCTTCATGTATTTTCCCTCCTCCATTATAGAATCAGTAATTTCTCCAAGGAGCCCTGGTTCCTTTGATTTCTACCTACTTTTTAGATGTGTATTTTATGAAAGTTATGTAGCTTTTTAAAACCAATGTCTTCATTTACAAAATAGTAAAACCTTCCTCTCTTATTGGGTCATTAGTAAAAGACACTGTATATAAAAATGGCTGTTTTATCACCTGACACACAGTAGGTGCTAATTACTTAGTTCTTCATGCACACATTTTGGGGATACAGTATCAGTATGCTGTTAATTATCAGTGATGCTTTTTTGGTAAGATCATAGAGGAATTACATTTGATTTCTCACATTTGCAGGAAAATATAAGGAGTAAAGATAATTAAAGGTAACATATTTCAGTTCTTGGCTGATGTTTCAAATGATGTTTGTATCTTTGAATTTTTTTTCCCTTATGGTTGTCTGCATAAATTAGCATGTTTAGTCAAATCATGATTTTCAGTAGTACATCTACTAGTTTTCTGAATCTAGTGTACATATTTCCTATTTTGGGCCATACTATTTCCAGTGCTAATTAAGGATGCAGTGTGTATACACACACATGATCTGTGGGCCAGGAACTGTACTGTTAGATACAGAGACTAGAAACCTTCAGTTTTGACAGTAAGTTATGTCTGCTGAATATAATACAATTTGCATTATAATTTTAATGCTTTTTAAGTTTCATTTTCTTAGTTAATTTTCATGGAATTTAAAAATATATTGGTCTCTGATGGATTTGAAATTAGAAAAAAACTCTGGTTCTTTGTTACATAGTTTCAGAAGCTCTGTGCACTAGAGAAGAGCATGCTAATTTGTCAAGCAACTTGATTGTGGAACAGTTCCCATAAACTCAGTGTAAAACTCAAAAGAAACAAATAAGACTTTGTATCAATTCTGTGGTACTGTGAAATGGATAAGCAGTTTGTGTTACTCATTTGGAAGCCCACAACAGTAATAAAGCTTGTTTTGTTTTCTCTGGAAGCCTATGGCTTTGTCTTGAGCACGAGATGAAGTATCCCTTTAACTCATCTGATGGATAAATAAATTTATTCTTTCTAAATGTTACCAGCATAGGGATATAGCATTTAATTATTGCTTTTAAGAGATTTTATTAATGTGCATGTTGTCTTTTCTGTTTTCTACAGTGTTGATGTGAATTTTGTTAAAGAGAAATAAACTTACTGAGTGCTTCCTTTTCTGTTTATTGAATCTGCCAGATTGATAATTTTGCAAAGTAAAATATATTCTTTGTCTAACTAGGAGTAACTTGAATTTTTTTTTACCTCGATTGCATTCATATTGATGCCTATTTACATAAACTAAAATCTGGAAGAACATATTTTTAAGATAATTAATTTCATACTTTAGATTTTGGGACATGCTTTTTGTGTGTAACACTGATTTTTGTTACTGACATCATAAGTTTAATGACTAAATATAAAGCTTGGAACATATTAAGGAAATTTCTGATTCTGAACATTTTAAGTACTTCAACTATAGAACAGAGTCTTAAACTAACCTAGACGTGCAAGTGTTTTGCTGATTTGGAGGCAGGAAGATATTCTAGATGGCCACTCAAGGTTTCTTCCAGCTCTTTGATATTAGTCTGTTTCATGTATTAAAGAAAAAAAAAAAAGAATGGTTTGACTTAAAATGTAGTTTTTTATTAGGAATTTATACTATGTCATATGGCTTCAGAAAAATCATATGGAATCACTTAAATCAGGTGTGGAACCATTTATCCTGTGTGCTGAGTTTTTGAATGTGGGTATTTCCAAAATAGCTGTAATGGCAACACTAACTGTTAACCTCCTGTACCCGTGTAATGTGATCCCATCCTGGAGCCCTTTTTGCTTTCTCAGCTAGAAGGCCAGCTTTAGGTAACCAGCACTCTGCAGTAGTACAGAGCAGTAGGCAGAGAGAGGGATGAGCTGGGAGCCTCCTCCTTCATGATAGGATGGGATGGGGTCTCTGGCTTTGCTGTGCCAAGTCCAGTATTCTCTTACGCAGAACTGTGGTCAGTGGCCTGGGTGGGAAACTGTTGGGAATGGAGATGCGTTTATCAGTAGGCAGAGGCATTTCTTTCCTTAGAAGCTCTTCTTCCAGGACCCCAGTGCTGGGCTGAGACTGAAGGAAATAATCGCACTTCTTTGCCTCAAAGCCAGGACTGTCTTACTGTGTGTAGAGGGGGAGTGAGGTCTCCTTGGCTGTAGAGATGCTCTCTTAGTGTCAGGGTGATGATACTGACTCTCTAAGCTTGTCTGTAGGGGCATGACAGTTGCTGCAAACTGTGCGTGCTTTTAGAGAATTGTGTTCAACTTTCAGAGAAATGCATGTGTGTTTTTCTTTATAGGGCCTGGCCTGAAGCCAGTATATGAGGAATCCATGTTTCTCTCTACCTAGCTCTGTCCCCTCCTGGGCCACTAGTAAGTTACCTAGTAGTCTAGTAAGTTATCACTGCCAAATTAGAAAGTTTGAGGTACTGTGGCCATTTCATTCATCAATAGGTTCACACACAGATCTATGCAGTGAAGAGTGGTAGTGATGGCTGTTAAGTTGATTGAAAAAAAAATACCAAGACCATTTTGTTAGGCATGTTGGCCAAAAATACATGTATTTCCATTTTAAGGGGACCCTTAAAAACAAAAGTTTAATTTTTTTTCTCTCAGCAATGCTTAACTTCCAAATGTATATAATATTCTTAGATTGATAAAGGAAGCTGGCAAACAAGATCCAGAGCTGGCTTATATCAGCAGCAATTTTATAACTGGACATGGCATTGGAAAGAATCAGCCTCGTAACAAACAGATGGAAGCAGAATTCAGAAAACAGGAAGAGGTAACTTAAGTTAAAATAATTGTGCAATAACAATTTTCAGGGCACAGACAAACTCCCTTTCTTCCTCAGCATGTTTTGGCAATGCAGAGTAGATGTATAGTGATCCATATGTTCAGAATTAGAGTAGTTATCTGGTAAATCAATTTTGTGTCTTAATTGCCATCAAGCATTTCATTTGCCTTGGTTGGACTGATGGCACACAGTACATTTCATAGAAAAACAAAGCACGTGTAACTGTAACTCCTGTTGACACCATATATGACTCTGAAGCAACAAACTGGAATTTTTTCCTAGAAAAAAGTGTCTCATTGTTTTCCACTTAAAGGCCTACCTTGGTTGAGTGCCTTAAAAGAAACAGTATATTTTAAAGAGTTTTTTTCATGCTCCTTAAGATTTTAGTATAGGAAACGGCATTGTAAAGATACTAAAACTTAATATAGTATTGTGGCTTGCAAACAAAAACTTTTTATTATAAGGTTTGTTATTTAACTTAAAAAGTAGCAGAATAATTCATGTTGAAGTCATTTTCTACGTCATAGCTTTTTGAGACTATTCTAAGTTTGGGGAGTCCAATGGCCAGAGTCTGACCGATCTGTTTAAAACCCAGATTTGACTTTATTACTTAACTTAATCCTAGATTGGGAAATGGTGTTATTTTAAATCTAGTATGAAAAAAGTTTCACTTTATTTTTTAATCAATTCTAATTCCTTAAAATTGTCCCAGAAAATAAGTAATGCATTGCTTGTAATTTTTACTTCCAAGTAATTGGGGGATTTTAGTGCAAAGAGTTTTGACATCTTTGGAGGGATATTGGCACAGACTCCCAGAGCTAATAAAATACCATTGTGGAGGCTCAAAATATCAACAAGACTCCAGAAGTGGATTTATTGGTCACTTTGTTGGTTAGATTCTTTAATGGTCATTATTGAAGAAGCCAACCTCTTCAACTTGAAGGTTTAATGTGATTTGTACAGGGGTATTTCTGTGAAGTAGAAAGACACTTTGGTTTTTCAAGTTATATTCAGTTGAAAATAGCCATTAAATCAGAGTTCCTTTTCCCATCTGTTCATTCATCTTGAATTTTGTGTGATGTTGTCGTCTTCTTTAGCCTGGCTTTAAAGATTTAGTTTGCCCAGTATGTGTTAGAAATGACTGTTGTCACTTATTTTTATTACATTGTTTTGCTTGGAAAATTTCTTAGGATTGCTTTTTTTGGTGGCTTTTTTTCAGGTACTTAGGAAATTTCGAGCACACGAGACCAATTTGCTTATTGCAACAAGTATTGTGGAAGAGGGTGTTGATATACCAAAATGCAATTTGGTGGTTCGTTTTGATTTGCCCACAGAGTATCGATCCTATGTTCAATCTAAGGGACGCGCAAGGGCACCAATCTCTAATTATATAATGTTAGCAGACACAGACAAAATAAAAAGTTTTGAAGAAGACCTTAAAACATACAAAGCTATTGAAAAGGTAGGCTCTGAAAATTAATATGGTATCTTTGTCTTCTGTGTGCATAGAAATAGATAAAAAGTTTTATCTACAGAGTAGTCTCAACAAGAGTGTGCAATGTGTACATTATAAGAAAGCTTAGAATAATTACAAAGAGCCAGCAGTTATTTTACGAAGTGTTTGAAAGCTCACAATAAAATAGCAGTGAAAATGGGCATATGGATTTTTGGGGAAGAATGCCTGGAAAGCATCCTGTTAGTATGGACAATATAGTATCTGTTGATTAACTTGTGGAGTGATCCGAGAGTGATGACATAGCCCCTGTACATGAAAAGCTGGCAGTCGTGTGCATGTGTGTGTGTGTGTGTGTGTGTGTGTGTGTGTGCACAGTACAGTGTAAACGTTGTGCGTGTATTCGCCTGACTGGAGCTGGGAGCAATGAACTGGGAAAGATTATCTGCAGCAGGTGACTCAGAAGTATTGAAGTATTTTTAGGAGAGATGTTTCATGTCACGAGCTTTTTTTGTAGGTCCAGAGGCAGACAACTGCCATATGGCAAAGAAGGCATTTGTTCTCATCATAAATCCTGGTTTTACTATATTCAGATATTGAGAAACAAATGTTCCAAGTCAGTTGATACTGGTGAGACTGACATTGAGCCTGTTGTGGATGACGATGATGTTTTCCCACCATACGTGTTGAGGCCTGATGATGGTGGGCCACGAGTCACAATCAACACAGCCATTGGACACATCAATAGGTATGGTATGAGATCATTGGCCTGGAGAACCTGTGAGTATTGTGAGATTTAAGTCTAAACCTGTAACTATTGTATTTACACAATCACCAGTCTGTCCATTTATAGCTTGTAATATTTTGATGAGAGAAGTTTTTTTCCACTCATTCTTCTTTTTGATCAAAAGGCAAAAACAGCATTGTGCGGTAATAAATGTTCTTATTGGCAAGGCTGACATAACAAAAGCATGCTTGCTTTAATTAGATTTAATTTAATTTTAGAGTGGTTACTAATTTTTTTCTGAATCCTGAATTTGTCGTTTTGTTCTGTGAATGTTGGAGGATGTTCGGTTTTCATCAGCAACAATGTAAGATTATAATAAATGAACTTGTATTTTTGAGTATGTTCTAATTTACTTTGTCCTGAGTTTGTAATAACATTTCTAAGAACTAAGAAAAGCAGATATATACCTAGGTTATGTATTAGGGTAAATTTCATGCAGAGGCTAAATAAAGGAGCAGCAAACAAAATTTTCTTTTTAACTTCACTTTTAAAACAATTTCAAACTTTAAAATGTTGCAGGAATAGAACTCCCATATACCCTTTACCCAGAGAGACCCCTTTGGGTTTCACAGTGCTGTTTGGAGTAAAGGTCTGGCCCAGGATCACGGGCTGTGCCTGGTTTGCTCATTCCTCTGGCCTCCTTCAGTCTGGAACCACTCTTCAGCCTCTCCTTGCAGTTAAGGACCATGAAACTTTTGAAAATTACACCCCAGTCGTTTTTTAGTCTGTCCCTCAATTTGGGTTTATTTACGTAATATTTTCTCATGATCAGAGTGAGGCCGTGCAGTTTTGGTCAGTGCGTCACACTTACCACAGAGGTGATGCTGTCTCCTCTCGCCTCATTTTACCAGGAGCACTTGATGTTTGTTGGAGCTCTTGCTGGTGGTGGTGCCTTGGATCACTGGTGGAAAGTCCGCCAGCTTTCCCTATTGTAAAGTCACCTTCTCCCCCTCACAGTTAGTGACTTCTCCATGGGGGGTACTTTGTGACTCTACAAAACTTATTCCTACCCCCAGTTTCACCTATGAGTTTGTGTCTCTTGAGACTGAATTGGTAATTCCTGTGACTGCTCGATACCGGGCTCTCCCAGTCCTACTACCCTTCTTGCACTTACTAACTGGTGTTCTGCTGTAAGCAAGAGCTGTCTTTTTTCTCTATTTATTTAGTTCTTTTCTTTTCTTGAATTTGTTACTGTCATTTATTATTTACTTTGATGTTAAAGTTATCTCAAACTTGGCCAGTAGGAACCCCCTCAGGCTGACTTCCATGTCTTTTTAACATTTCTGTTAATGTTAACTTCACAGCCTCGCTCTGATCATGAAAAAGTATTACGTAAATAAGCCCAAATTGAGGGACAGACTGAAAAACGACTGGGGTGTAATCTTCAAAAGTTTCATTGTCCTTAACTGCAAGGAGAGGCTGAAGAGTGGTTCCAGACTGAAGGAGGCCAGAGGAATGAGCAAACCAGGCACAGCCCGTGATCCTGGGTAAAGGGTATATGGGAGTTCTCTGGAGTATTCTTGCAACATTTTAAAGTTTGAAATTGTTTTAAAAGACATGGAATGGCACCATTATTATTTGAACAGTTCCTTATTTTATGCACCCTAAGATGTTCTATATTCAACTCACATTTTCTCTGTTCCAGCCTAGATTTTGGCTGTAGCTCTAGAAGGTCTGATTCCTTTTAGTGGAGAATGAGTGGTGGTTAGAAACTGAAGTCTGAACACTAGGTATATTCAGTGTTGCTGGGGTATTGCTGCTACCAGGCCCTTTAGTAGACAGAGCTAGAGAATATATTTATTTCAGTATATATTCTCATACACATTTACATCTGTGTCTCACTACCTGTCTGTTGTTACCTTGAGTTTTAGTGACACCAGAGGGTCACTCTAGCTTTCCTCTTCTCCATCTTTGTTCTTGGCTTCTTTAGTAGTGAGAAATATGCCTCCCATTGTCCTCTAAATAAATCTGTGCTCAGTCTCCCTTTGTGCACGCCTTCTCTTCTCTGCAGACTGCTGCCATGTCTGGGTGCCCTGACTGCACCAGTGTGGACCTTGCAGGACTGTTGCTCATTCCAGGAGCCTCCTTATGTGGGTCCCAGTCCCACTGTGTTGCCTTCCTGTCCCAGCACAGCTCTTTCCTCAGTCAGCATCAGCGCCAGCCCAGCCAGCATGGGCCTTGGGCTGTCACGGGCTGGTGTTCTGGTTCTGATGCCCTTCCTTGTGTCACCACTGGGCTGCTCTTCTGCTCTCTTCTCCTGCCTTTCTTTTGCTGGCTCCAGTGGTTTTTGGCACATGTAGGATCATTATTAAAGAACAAGCACTGGCAGTGTATTCTCTTAACAGACTCAGGGTATTTTCTGCACTGTCCAGTATGGTAGTACTAGACATATGTGGCTATTTAAATTCACATATTAGTTTTATTAAAATGAAGTAAAGTAAAAATTTTTGGTTTTCTAGTTGCCCTTACCACATTTTGCATGCTCACTGGCTGCCTTGTGGATAGTGCAGATGCAGAAAGAACATCATTGCAGACAGTTCTGTTAGAAAACAGTTTCCTCTTACTGGAAGTTTGAAGCAGTAAGACTCAAACTCCATGCGTAAATACCGAGGCAGTAGAGGGGAAGAGGGGCATAAAAAATCAGGCTTTAGGATGTGAAAAGCAATACAGGTTTTTTTTTTTTTTACCTATTTCTCAGTTGTAGATTCAGCATCAGAATTTCTTTTTCTTCACAGATACTGTGCTAGATTACCAAGTGATCCGTTCACTCATCTGGCTCCTAAATGTAGAACCCGAGAGTTGCCTGATGGTACATTTTATTCAACTCTTTATCTGCCAATTAACTCACCTCTTCGAGCTTCCATTGTTGTAAGTTCAGAAAAAGATATGATTGTACCTTTAAAGTATTTTATTAATGGATTTTTTTTTCTAGCTTCTCTAAGCCTGTGCAAGCTATAGGTATATTTATTTGGCTTTAAATCTATTTTAAAATGTAGATTTAGAATTCTTCTATAGTCAACCACATGTTCAACTCTTCAGTAGACTGTATAACTTAAGACAGTGTTAGAAATGGACTAGGTAACCTCTGAAGTTTCCTCTAAGATCTTAGTAATATAAGCATAGAATCATTCATGTGTGGCTTAGAAATTAGGGACGTAATTCATTAAATATAGTTGGGCTGCTCTAGTTATTTTGTTGTTGACTCAAAAAATCTGCCTTTGTGTAACTGCAGTCCTTGGTCCTAATCCTGATTTCCAGATATTCCAATGTGACTAATTTCTGTCGCACATGAGAAGTTGCTCAGGCCTATCAACATATATGTTATAGTCCGTCCTGATACACCTTTAGTTTTTTGTTACATGTTTGTAGATAAGTGAAAATAAGATACATTAAAAATCCTTTTGAAATGTAAATTCATCAGTATTGTCAAGTCTTAGTTATAACTTCTTTGGATTTCATTGGGCAGGATTTTAAAAGCTGGCTATTTTCAGATACGGAGGCTAGGATTTTTAAAAAATTAGCTGACATTTTTCAAAATAAAGAACTGTGCTCTAGTGAATTTCAACTCTAAAGCTATTGAGACAGGTTTCGCAGGTGTTTTGTGTATTAATGATAATATAGCTATGTCCATATGCAGTGGTAATGTTTTTTGTTACTTTCAGGGTCCACCAATGAACTGTATACGATTGGCTGAAAGAGTTGTAGCTCTCATTTGCTGTGAGAAACTGCACAAAATTGGTAAGAGTGTTTGAAAATCACGTGCAAATAAAATGAAGTTGAAAACATTGTGAGGCAAAAACATATCGAGGGCTTTATGTAAAGAGCTCTGGGAACTTTGTAGAGCTGTGGGCTCGCTGCTCTTGGTGTGTTTGTGCAGATCTTGTAATGATGCAGGAGGTGTGTGTTTTCCCCAGCTGAACTGCAAACAGCCGTAGTTTCTTTGCTCCCTTTACTGACCCTCTTTCAATATATAAAGGTCATCTCATAACTGTTCAGTCATGAACATTTGTGTTTTAATCTATCAGTCTCTCAAATCAGTCTATAATAGTTTTCAAGTCCATTTTTTAAAAATGGGAAGTCTTGTTTTCTGTGGCCTTTGTAAAGGGTGATACGTGCTGTTTTCCTGTTGAGATGTTTTTATTTTTGAATCTTAGAATGGAATTTGTAGTCCTCACATTGACTACATGAATGCCAGATAGACTTTGCCTTAGGTATCATGTCTGACTGCTTTTGTATTATTAAAAGCAAAATGTCTTCGTTTCATTAGTCTTCTAGTTGCTTCCTAACATGGTGCCATTCTCGATTATTTACTAATTAATTAGAGAGGCAGAAATCCCAATTGCTTATATTAATTCTCTTTAAATTTCTTAGGTGAACTGGATGACCACTTGATGCCAGTTGGAAAAGAGACTGTTAAATATGAAGAAGAGCTTGATTTACATGATGAAGAAGAGACCAGTGTTCCAGGAAGACCAGGTTCCACAAAACGAAGACAGTGCTACCCAAAAGCAGTTAGTATTGGTTAGAACTGAATAAGAGTCGTGCATTTCTGACTTTGTATTTCCTGCTACATCAAATTTAGATCCCTCTGCTTGGCTTCCCAAATCCTTCTGGCTTGGCCCACCCTGTGGATCTCAGCTCATTTCTCTATTCACAACTTCTCCAAAATCAGCCCCTCTGCTTTCATTCATATACTGTATGCCCTTCTGTCCCACTTCAGACTTTTTGTTTTTCTTCTCAAAAGGGTTCTTGGACTCATCTGTCAAATTCCATCCAGAATGAGTTTATTTCATTTTAAGAGGTAGTCTCTGTTTTATTCACTTTAGTGGGAAGATTTTTGCTTTACTTAAATGTTTACTAAGATAAAAGAAGATTGGTATGGTCAAATAGGCAAGTGGAGCGATGCCCATTCAGTATGAGGGGCACACCAACTGGCGTAAGCACAAGTATTTGTCAGGAGTTAGGCTATAACCTCCCAGGAGGTGAAATGAGTTATTTCAGTTTGTTGTGTCTGGCTGAATCTGTGCCATGCTAGCAGGATTGGTGCACTAAAAATCCCTGAGTCTGACTTCCAGTTAGAGCCATACTGGGCTGAAGTACTTATATTTGAAATATTTCTTCACTTTTTTACCTTATAAGAGCCCCAGACAGAAGCAAAATTTACCTATGTACTTTTACCTTAGCCTAAATTTGTGGTTCCTTTGTTTTTTCTTTGATCTTTTGAGTTTTTACTTTGAAAAAATATACACCCAGCTAACTGTTTTCAAGATTCAAAATCATGTCAATTTTTCAAAAATCATGAGTGTTACTACCCTTTTCCTGAAATGCTTGTTTCTCAATTTTACTACTCTAACATTCATCCCACAGATCACTGGACTAGTACCATATGACCAATGTTGTCACTAATAATGAGTGCTTTGGGAAACATAGGACTGCCTTGCATCCTGTTTGATAAGTAGATACATTCTGTATTATCTGATTATATATTAACTCAAACCCTCTCTTACCAGCATGTCTGTGTCTTTTAACTGCAGATGCAATCATGTTATTTAGCCTCAGAAATTACAAAGAGTCTTTTGGATGGGGTATGAATACTGAACGTTTAGAAATAATCTCAGATTAATTAAATTATGGCTTACTCGTATGATGAGATAGCCAATTAAAAACAGTATTGATTGGTATTAACCCTAAATGATGTTCTCATTGTAGTAACTGGAGGTAAAAAACTGACAGTTTTTGTTGTGTGATTCTGTTTGTCATGAAAACATGTATGTGTATGTTTATATACTTGTATACAGGAAAAAGTCTGGCAGATGGTAGAGTATATCAAAATGTTAATAAAGGCTATCTGATAGAATTATGTGGGATTTTAAAAATTTTGCTACCTTTACTTTCTGATATTCTACATAGAGTAAAGACTAAAAAACTCAAGAAAAGAGTTCTCTAGTCAAAAGAAGTAGATATTAAAAAAAATACCCTACCTACAGTGTTTGGTTATTTTTTATAATTTTGGTGTTAGCTGCATAGTCAACAGTGAACTTGGGCCATCTTGCAGCCCAGACCTCTGAGAAAAGGTGACTCTCCAGGGGGGTTAAGTAATTAGGAACTCTCCTGCCTTGGGTTTTTTCTTAGTCTTTTTTCTTAGTCGTCAGCTTTTAGTAAAGATAGATATAAATTTGTTTTCTTGCCAGCATCTGGAAAAAGAGATTATTTATTAAAAACACTTCAGCACGAGGCTTAATTTATCCTTCCAATTCTAGATTCTAGAATGCTTGAGAGATTATATTATTAAAAACACTTCAGCATGAGTCTTAATTTCTCCTTCCAATTCTAGATTCCAGAATGCTTGAGGGATAGCTATCCCAAACCGGATCAGCCCTGTTACCTGTACGTGATAGGAATGGTTTTAACGACACCCTTACCTGATGAGCTCAACTTCAGAAGGCGGAAGCTCTATCCCCCTGAGGATACCACCAGATGCTTTGGAATACTGACAGCCAAGCCCATACCTCAGGTGGACACTTCATAGTGCCTGTTGATGTTAAAAATATCTTTTTTCTTCTAAAAAAAGCAAAATTTAAGGCAACTATCTTTTGTTACCACAGAATGTTTAATACTGAAAAATTGAGCCCTCTCTCTTATTCCTCTGATAGAAAGCATCATTCTTCTGAAGTTAAATGTTTACAATGTAACCAAATACCTGTTCATTTTGGGATGCTTTATTTTTCTTTTTGCTAAGATCCCGCACTTCCCTGTGTACACACGCTCTGGAGAGGTTACCATATCTATTGAGTTGAAGAAGTCTGGTTTCACGTTGTCTCTACAAATGCTTGAGTTGATCACGAGACTTCACCAGTATATATTCTCACACATTCTTCGGCTTGAAAAACCTGCACTAGAATTTAAACCCACAGACGCTGATTCAGCATACTGTGTTCTACCTCTTAATGTTGGTAAGAAGAACCCAGACTCTAAAGTGCTCACTTATGTTAGCTAAAACATGAAAGTTTTGCGAAACAGCTTATTGAGTGTAGTACAGGAATCCTTTACTTTGATAACCCTAAATTAGACCACGTATATGAGTATATGGCCTAAGTAAGAATGTTATCTGTATTGATGATATTTCAAGAAGTTAAAGAGTCTTTTTCTTCCTCAAGTTAATGACTCCAGCACTTTGGACATTGACTTTAAATTCATGGAAGATATTGAGAAATCTGAAGCTCGCATAGGCATTCCCAGTACAAAGTACTCAAAAGAAACACCCTTTGTTTTTAAATTAGAAGATTACCAGGATGCAGTTATCATTCCAAGGTAAGTATTAAGTGGAAAGCAGGTGGTGGTGATACTTTAGTTTCAGAAGATTCACGTGTTCACCTGGGAATGTACTGTTTTTTATGACTTGGGCATTGTTGTTACTAATAAGGAATTTAGGTATCTCTTCATGGTGGACCTGTTCTCTCTAGTTTACTTCCTTGAAAACCAGAACCTAAAATGATTGGTAAAGGGATTTTACTTTGTGAAGGTCAGAAAATTCTAAATGATGTTGAAAAACTTAAAATCCTCCATCTTTTTTTTTAACCAGAATGGATGAAATGTTTATTTATTTTTTAAAGTATCATTGATATTCAATCTTAAGATGGTTTGACATACATGGCATGCACCCTTATTATCAAGACCTCATTCCTTCCATTGCAGTCACTGTCTATCAACACGGTAATATGTTATAGAGTCATTAATTGTATTCTCCATGGTATACAACCGTCCCAGTGATCTACCTATGTTGTGATGGCGAAGTATAATGCCCCTTAATTCCCTTCTCCCTCCCCAACCCTTCCCTTTTGGTAACCACTAGTTCCTTCTCAGTGTCTGTGAGTCTACTGCTATTTTGTTCCTTCTGTTTTGCTCTGTTGTTATACTCCACAAATGAGGGAAATCATTTGGTAATTTGTCTTTCTCCGCCTGACTTATTTCATTGAACATAATACCCTCGAGATCCATCCATGTTGTTGCAAATAATCCTCCATCTTTTTAATCACTCAAAGGCTTGAACAATTTGATTGTAAATAATAGTTTATCTTCTTAAAATTTTATAAGGAATAATGGTTATTAAGTACAATTAAATCAAAATATTTTTTTTCTTATGTTGTAAAAACTTAGGGTGATGGAGTTTGTGAGCAGTAAATATAAGCACTTTTCAAGGAATTAGAGTACTGGTTGGAATTCAGTCTTTGATTTTTTTTTTTTTGTCTTTTTGCACCTCAAACCATATATTAATGTTAGCTATCATTGAACTATCAGTATCATAAATGGTGCATTAATAATGCCTTTTATGTGCAAGTGTCTTTCATGTTTAGCATTAGTAATGTACAAAGTATTTACTCAGTTGGATATTGAACGTTTTCCATGCCTTCAATACTATGCTGTTTATAGTGATGAAATTAAGAGAGATTTAAAGGTGCCATTTAGCTTCACTGTTATCAAAGAACGTATTTAGAACAAGGATGTTAGTAAAGTGGGGGAGAATGGAGAGTCAGTTTTAACTTAATATAAGTACAGTAGTCTCGTCTTAAATCCACTTGAACTCTATTATTTGGAATTGAAGTTTTCATTAATGTTATTTATTTTTAACCTTTGAACTCTCACTTAAAATAATTTGCATTTCCATATTAAAAACAGCTGTTTTGTGAATAGTTGATTTAAACCAAAAAGTCACTGATTGTTTTTTGTTTTTAGATATCGCAATTTTGATCAGCCTCATCGATTTTATGTAGCTGATGTGTACACTGATCTTACCCCATTGAGTAAATTTCCTTCCCCTGAGTATGAAACTTTTGCAGAATACTATAAAACAAAGTATAACCTTGACCTGACCAATCTCAACCAGCCGCTGCTGGATGTGGACCACACATCTTCAAGGTAAGGAGTTTCCGAAGTGGCATTTCCATTTCATCTCAGGCATCATTTTCAGAGGTCTGTAGGCACATGTAGGGTACTGTCCACACTGCCCACCTGTGGACTGAAGTCAGGAGATCTTTGTACCCAGAACTGCCCAGCATGTGGCCCAGGGGTCTGCAGTTTAAATGGGCTCTTCAGGGGACTTGTGGGCACTCTGAAGTTGAGAACCACTGTGAGAGTGTACTTGTTTTTTTCTGTTTGATGAAATCATTTTGAAATTTTTGTAGACTTAATCTTCTGACACCTCGCCATTTGAATCAGAAGGGGAAAGCTCTTCCTCTAAGCAGTGCTGAAAAGAGGAAAGCCAAGTGGGAAAGTCTGCAAAATAAACAGGTAATGAATTGTTACTAGCAAAACTTAATATTTTTATAGATAAGTTTGAGTTTTGTATTACGAAGTTAACCGAGTGGTATGGCTATTTTGGAATTTGCGCAACCCTTAAGTTTTGTTATGTTTTAATTAATATTATATATTGACTTTTATTTGAATGTCTTTTTGGTAAGTATGAGAGGTTTGGCTTTTGTACTTGGTCCATTGATAACAATTATACCATGAAATAATCCTTATAAAGCCTAGGATAAAGCCTGTTCGGTGTTAAAGATTATTTTTAGGAATATTTTTAAAAATAAGATTTTGGTAGTATTTATGATTTTTGTCATCTGTTAGTGAAATTGGTCTTAAATTTAATTTTTATTCCTTTGTGTATTTGCTTTGTATTTCTCTATCCACATTTTTCCTTATTCAAAGATACTGGTTCCAGAACTCTGTGCTATACATCCAATTCCAGCATCACTGTGGAGAAAAGCAGTTTGTCTCCCCAGCATACTTTATCGCCTTCACTGCCTTTTGACTGCAGAGGAGCTACGAGCCCAGACAGCCAGTGACGCTGGTGTCGGGGTCAGATCACTTCCCGCAGATTTTAGGTATGCCTGCGCAGTCAGCCAGAAAGAAAACAGGTCATGAAATCCTATCTGCAGAAGAACTGAACTAAGTTCAAAACTTAATTTTATATAAAATAATTCTTAAAAGAGTAAAAAGAAAATAAGGTCTAATACGTAAAATAAATGTATCCTTTGCTGTGTTCTTGTAAAGTTATAGAAGGAGATGAGATCCAAAGGTCAAAACTCATCTCTTCCTTCAGTGGTGGCAGTTGAAGTGAAAACAAAATAGTTCTTTGTTACCGTGCTGACATTTTAAGAGTGCTTCCTCTTTTATAAAATCAAATCCACATTAATTGCCTCAATATGTTCTGTCTTCATTTTCTTACCCCATTATTTTCTTCCTACTGGTAAAGTCTATGCACTTAAGGAAATATTGGTTTAAACGCTCAAATTAATTTTGTGCATCTAGTTGGCAGGACCATGATTCAGGAACTTTAAGATATAATAGTACAAATCACAACTCCATTTATTGAATTCTCACTACAATGTCAGATGCTGGCTTACATTCTCTAGCCTCCATTAGGTCATTTAGTCATTATGGGGCATACAGCAGGGGATTAAAGTGGTACAGTGAACCATGTCCCACTGTAATTTACATTGCACAAGATTCTAGTAATGTTAATTTCTACCTTAGAAAGTTGTTTCTCTTCTAAAGTAGGAGCATATTTATAGGGACATTTTTAAATTTTTTATTCAAATTGCTCTTGCTTGAAGCCTAGCTCTTTTGAAGAATCTGATTAAAGTTATAAAAATGTCTTTGCAGATACCCTAACTTAGACTTCGGGTGGAAAAAATCTATTGACAGCAAATCTTTCATCTCAGTTGCTAACTCCTCTTCGGCTGAAAATGAAAATAACTGTAAGCACAGCACAATCATAGTCCCTGAAAATGCTGCACATCAAGGTGCTACTAGAACCTCCTCTCTAGAAAATCATGACCAAATGTCTGTGAACTGCAGAATGTTATTCAGTGAAACACCTGGCAAACTCCAAATTGAAGTTTCAACAGATCTTACAGTAATTAATGGTCTTTCTTACAATAAAAGTCTTGCCAATGGCAGTTACGATTTAGCTAACAGAGGCTTTAGCCAAGGAAATCAGCTGAGCTACTACAAGCAGGAAATACCTGTACAACCAGCTACCTCATACCCCATTCAGAATTTATACAATTGTGAGAACCAGCTGAAGCCCAGCAATGAATGTACTCTACTGAGTAATAAATACCTTGATGGAAATGCTAACAAATCTACCTCAGATGGAAGTCCCATGATGGCTGCAGCCCCTGGTACTATGGGAGCTGTTAAATCGCCCAAGGACAGGATGGATTCTGAGCAGAGCCCTTCTACTGGGTACTCCTTGAGGACTCTGGGCCCAAACCCTGGACTTATCCTTCAGGCTTTGACCCTTTCAAATGCTAGTGATGGATTTAACCTGGAGCGGCTTGAAATGCTTGGTGACTCCTTTTTAAAGCATGCCATCACCACGTATCTGTTTTGCACTTATCCTGATGCTCATGAGGGCCGCCTTTCATATATGAGAAGCAAAAAGGTAAGAAGTAATTCTTTTGTTTTGAGCAGTCAGAGTAATGATTCAGTGCCTAAAGTGGTGTAAAATACAGGATGGCAGAGATGAGGAAAGTGTTCCCCCCAGGGATTGTTACACCCGACACGTGCAACTAAACCCTGTGGCATACCCTCCCGGGAGCTGCTACGGTCTGGTTTTCACTGATGAAGCACTCGGGTTTTGGGGGTTAGCTGATGTGTATGTGCCTTCTTACTAATAGAAATTCAGTTCCCGTGGAACTATTTGTGAAAATGTGTGTGCCTGCTAGATCCTGAGGGGATATAAAGAAACACGTGACACAGTTACCCAGGAGCTCGTGCTTTGAGTTGAGTTAAACACTTATTTGGAAGGAGGCTATCTCAGCATACAAAGCACACAAACGTGGATAAATAAAACACAGGCTCTCTGTGGAGGAGCTCCTCTTCAGGGTTTTGGGGAGTTGGGAAGGGAAAGAGTAGCGCCTTCCCAGCTCGGTGGCTCTCCGGTGTCAAGAAGTGAGACTGGAGCCCCAGGTCAGCAGTGCCTGATGCCCAGAGGAAGGCGTGTTCCTAGCCATGGTGTTAAGACTTAAGGGGGGAAAGTAACGAAGGTAAATTGTTTAAATGATGAACGAGGTGTCACAAGGCAGCATGTCCCTGCTTGACAAATAACTTAACAAAGCTGCTAATTACCCTAAGCACTTGGAAGGAAGGAATACCACTTGTGATCAGGGAAGGCGTTAGAAGAGGTGCATCTGCAGTGCATGAGCAAAATGAACAAATGGCAGAGCGTGTCTGCACTCAGCGAGTAAACCTGGCAGCCGTTAGAAGTGTGGGCATACCTGAGAAAAGGCTTAAAAAGGCAGGTGGCTGCGGCTGTGCTGTGGAAGACGCTCAGTGCCGGCTAAGGAGTTTGCACTTATTTGACTGTGGAAGGCACTTTTTACATAAGGGACTATTAGTTTAATAAAGTGGTAGTTTTCAATGATCAGTCTGGTAGCAGAATGGAATGTGAGCTGAAAAGCAAAAACCAAGCTCAGTGGTCAGTAGGGCCTTTGAAGAAGTCTGAGCATAAGCAGAACATGGGATCGACCTGGAGCTCTGGCAGGGAGGAGAGGACTGAGGCAAGCGGTAGTTCAGCGGCCATAATTTTAGCTGACACAGAGTTCTTACTCCAGCCAGACACTGCTCTTGTCACCTTACTTACATGTATCAGTTACCTGAATTAATTCTGTATACTTGATTCATTATTTGTAATTGTGTATACTTCTATTGTCCTCATTTTATAGATGAGGATATTGAGGCAGGAGTAACTTGCCCAAGGTCCCATGGCAAGTACGTGGCAGAGCCCAGGCAGTCCAGCTTCAGACACCTTCCCCTGCCTCTGTCCATGATTCCTCTGGAACAGCAGGCACCACAGTGAACATTACAGGCCTCCTCTCATCTACTCTTCTCAGCCAGCCCTGAGAGGTTGATAACATGTACCCATTTGACAGATAAGAAAACTCCTGCCTAGGGAGTTTAGCGAGCTTGTGTGAAGTCATCTAGCTAATCTGATAGTCAGGTGAGTCTGAGGCTGAGCCCGTGCCCTTCACCACTCTGCTCTGCTATCTCAGCTCGCGATACAGTCAGGACAGCCACACACACTGGAAAGCGGGCCGACTGCAGAGCTGGCAGTGAGGTAGACACAAACATGGGAATCACAGGTGTAGGGCCTTTAGACCTCGTGGACTGTGAAGTGCAATGTGGTTCAGAAGCCTGAGAATTTAGGATTAAGATACAGGTTTGGGGACATAGTTTTCATAAGAGTGGTGACTGAAACTCTGAGAAAATGAGATTTCCGAGGGATGACTGCAGGAAGAAAATGTCAGAGGCTAAGGAGGAGTATAAAGTAATAGTATTCTAGGTAAGAAAGAAATTATTCGTATTTAGAAAGTTGACCCATTCATCTGCTCAGTAAGCTTTGGATCCTCATTGCCCACAGAAATCATTGTCACTCCCTCAGCTTGGTGTCAAAGGCTCTCCTGGTGCTCACACCCCAGACACGTCTTGCATCCCAGTCAGGCTTTAGCTTCATGCTGTTCTTCATCCGGGCTCCACGGGCACCCCCACTGCTGCTCTCCTGATGTCCTGCCCCCACCTCTCCTTGTTGAATTCTGCCTGTCCCACACTGTGCCTCATACAAGCACTTACTTCCTTTCCCATGCTGCCAACCATTTCTGTCCATTTTCAGTGTAATTTCCATCCCTTTCAAGTCCCTGATGCCCTCTGTACTGTTGACATGTGTGATGCTCTGTTCTCATGGTATAGAAAAGGGAACTAGCATTTATTTGAACTGTTCCATTTCAGGCAGCGGGGAAGAGCATGTTACTAGCACATAGCAAGTGTCCTGTGTAGATACCCATCCCAGCTGTGTAGTCTGCAGACCCCTGGGTCTTGCTGACTTTGTTCTCAGGGGTGCCTGACTAGTTACCTCTCCCATGGTGGGTACTTGTTCATTGTTATTGAATTCCATGGAAAAAGGGCTCATGAAGTACTTAAATAAAAAGGAATCCAGTTTTTAGAAAACAAAAATGAGATTGGCAGTTCTAGATCTTAGTTTCCAAGTTTTTAGTAGACATTTCTAGACAGAAATGCAAAAATTTGAGTAGGTTAGGCAGGACATGGAGGCTTAGGAAAAACAGACCCTAAGATAGACAATAAAGCTGTTTTATTGCTGGGAGTAAGCACGGGGTTTTCTTTATTACCTACCTCTTACTCTACTTTAAAAAGGTTAAACAAAGATATTTTAAAATGCCATCCAAAACAAAGGAACAATCTTTGAGAAAACACTACAATTGAAATCATATTTGTGGCTTAGATTCTAGGAGTATAAAACTTAGTTTGTTCAGTGCCAGTTTCCATATTATAACTAGAGTTTATGGCATTTCCCCCTTTATTTCATTGAGAATATTGTGACATTTTGGACTTTTTCTGTGGATTCTTTTCTCTTCTGTTCTCATAGTCCCAATTAGCAATTTGTATTTAATATCACCATGTTGTGCTTCTAAAAGTTTGAATTGTCTGAACTGTTTCTTCTGATTTCATTAGTAATTTGCATATTTATATACATCACTTTTTTTCTGGTCTGTGTTTTATATTCAGTATTACTCATCTAACTACACTAAAGGATAAAGAATACATGGGAATTAAATATTTCCTATTGTGAGTGAATAAGTAGAGAAAGCATGTGTTCCTTGTAATTGATGACCAGTTACTGTAATATGAGGAACATTCAGCTAAGAGGATGTTAATATGCCCTGTATGAATCCCAGCAGTGATCATTTATGGATAAGTGTCTTACAAGTTTTTTCTGCTGAAGGTCAGCAACTGTAACCTATATCGTCTTGGAAAAAAGAAGGGACTGCCCAGCCGCATGGTGGTGTCAATATTTGATCCGCCTGTGAATTGGCTTCCTCCTGGTTACGTAGTAAATCAAGACAAAAGTAACACAGATAAATGGGAGAAAGATGAAATGGTAAGTTTTTAATCACAGGAAGGATTTAGTTTTTGGTGAGCAGGAGAATTTGTTCTGTTTATTTTTTGTTTCTTTTCCCTGGTGCGTTTATAATAGGTATTTGATATATTGAATTAATTCATCTAAATAAACTGTCCTTTCATTGAATTTAGAAACAGTGTTGTAGTTTTGATGGAAGTCAATTTTTATTATCTTCCTTAACAGAGGCAAAAGTGTATCTGATGTTGGAACTCAAAAAAGAAAAAAAAAAAAAAGAAAAACCCCATAACACTGCACAGCACTACTACATACTACAATTTATCAGAGATCTTTTAGCTCTGTTGAATGAAATGACTTTTCAGTGACCAATGATTTCTGGTCTGTCTGTGAAAAAATTTAAATAAAATCTTGCTTTGGTAGCTCAGGATGTTCTCAGTTAAGATTATTTCTCCTCTGGTGACCTTAAAAAAAAAAAAATTCACCATACACAAAGGTTGTAGTTTTCTGGAAATAGTTAAAACCTTGCCAATGACTTAAGACTCCAGATATTAGCTAACAGCGGCTTCATTTTGTCTTGTCTTGAAGGCCACCAGAGGGCACCTCGGAGGGCCTCCAAGCTGTGAAATCAGCCAGCCAGCCCAGTGGTGGTTGCCTGGGAAAAGCTCTGGGGCCTCTGCCAAAGTTAAGGGCGCTTTCTCAGGCAGTTTCATTTCTCGGACTTTTATTTTGCGTTGTTACTTCATTTTCGTTTCAGGCCAACAGAATACTGTTTCTAAATATTACGTATTCTTCCTATTTTCTTCCTGACGCATATGTCCTAGTTATCTGTCTCAAGTATTTCCAGGTTGTATGTCCTGTGACTCTATTTTGATTTTTACCTCTTTACTGAGTATATTTTAACTTATGCAATATCCGACTCATTACAGAAATTATCTGGAAAAGCATTGAAAGAATATTTTAATGCAAGTTTGATTAGAAAAATTATATTTTTTGTTTAGAAATGGGTAGAACTTTAGAAGAAAATGTGTAAATTTTGAGAACTTTAGAGAAGATACTGAATTTCTATGGAAAACATTCCATTGATAATTATCTGTCTCATAAATTCTGTTTCATAAGTGCTCTTTTAGGAAAAAGAAGTATCAAAGCGACATGTCTTTTTGATTAAAAAAAAATTTTTTTTTAAAGATGTAACAGAAAGCTCCTATTTTCCTTAGCATTTCAGATGACCTGGCATTTTGGTTCTTTGAATTCACTAAAAAATACTGTTCATATTTTCACTTAAGAGTTTATACTTACTGAACTCGGCCCTCCCATGACACTGCAAGGCATATGCTTGCTCCATCCCTGTTCTACCCACATCCCTCCTCAGCAAACAGGTTTAAGGGAAACCTTTGCTTACTGATGAAGTGGTAATAATTCAGGGAGAAAGTTGGCTTGAACTGCCAGAGAAAAGAGCTACATGCTGGTGTGTGTGGGTTTGTTTCTTTTTTTTAAGAGCTTGAAGTGCTCTTGGAAATCATTTAAGAGGTAGAATCCCACTATTTTGTAGATAAAGAAACTGAAACCCAGAGTCATTAAAGAACTTTGCCCAAGATCACATACCTTATGAAACCCAGTCCTTTGGTTTGTTTTCTTCCAGTCTATGGCTGCATCTTTCTAAAGATATGTAAGGATTTTTTTTTTTTAGTTAAAAAAATATTCACTCTGATTTTTTTTTTAACTGCAATTTGGCCTTTTTGTCCTTAAAGACCAAACAATAGTAAAAAACATTTCATATTACCTTGGAAAAGTATGAAGTTTTTGACAGGAAATAGTTCCTAGAGGTCTGCCTCTGTGTTTCTTTGGGGTTCTCCCTTAGTGTTCAAAAGTTTTATAGATTTTTTAAATAAAAAAACGTTTAAAGGCATATAGTTGGAGATGCATGGGTTGGCTCACTGCTCCTAATTCTTTTCCAACAAATACGTTGTATCTCTTTTGAGTTAGGCTTAAAATGAATATTTGCAGTATTTAAAACTATTTGACAAAGTTTGAAAACCTTTTTGTCAGAATACTCTGGGAAGATGTTACTGTCAGAACTGAAGCACCCTCCTACCTTTCCTGTCAAAGTAGTCTTTTTTTTTATTGTACAACATAAATTTGGCATCTTTCTGGCATTGCAAAAAAAGTTTCATCAATACTGAATCCTAGCTCATTTTTATTAAGGCTGTCATTCACAAATAGTCTTTTGCCAAAGAAATTGGAATTAGCAAAGATCTTCTGACAGAAATTGGATTGTTATGTTTCATGTTAGTCTAAATTTTCTTCTATTTTTGTCAGTTATGCTATAATCTGCTACCCTGATTACTGCAGCGCAGTGGAGGGGAAAAGCATAATTTCCTAAATTTATAGCTTAGTTCAGTGATCACTTTTATTTTCCAGCAAAGCAATTTAGTCTTCTGTTGTAGCAAATGCACTTCGATTTGAAATGGGGACAAAGTCTTTATCAGGATACCCTATTGTACATTTTTAATATTCTAGAGATTTTACAAATAATTTTATCTGTTTTCATATTACATTGTAAAGATAATGCTTTTTCTACATCTGGAATCTAATTTTATGAATTTGGAGATCTTTTTAAAACATTTAAAAACTGTCAGCCAAATTGAATGCCTCTCTGGCTAGCATTTGGGGGCTTTCATTGTGTGTTCTGCCAGAGGTAGAATTCTTAGCTGAAGTTCTGCCTAGTGGACATTAATTTTAACTTTATAACCATGTACAAAACCCTTAACTTAAAGCTTCATACTGGATAAGATCATTTTATAACGTAGAAAACTAACATTCAAAGAACATGTTTTACTTTGTTTATATGATTAAATAACTTATTTTATGTTAATTGAAAACAAATGGCCATGATTTTAAAGTTGCCTTTTAGTATTTGTGGTTGTCATTTGAAATTATCCATAACCCTTGCTTTTATTGAGTTTCAAACCCTTTTAAAAACAGCAGCTATGTCTCCCCTCCTTCCCCATTCCCCCTCATTTCAGACAAAAGACTGCATGTTGGCTAATGGCAAACTGGATGAGGACTTTGAGGAGGAGGAAGAGGAGGAGGAGGGCCTGCTGTGGAGGGCTCCAAAGGAGGATGGCGACTATGAGGATGACTTCCTGGAGTATGACCAGGAACATATCAAATTTATAGATAACATGTTAATGGGATCCGGAGCTTTTGTAAAGAAAATTTCTCTTTCTGCTTTTTCAACCACTGATTCTGCATATGAATGGAAAATGCCCAAAAAATCCTCCTTAGGTAGTATGCCATTTTCATCTGATTTTGAGGATTTTGATTACAGCTCTTGGGATGCAATGTGCTATCTGGATCCTAGCAAAGCTGTTGAAGAGGATGACTTTGTGGTGGGATTCTGGAATCCGTCAGAAGAAAACTGTGGTGTTGACACAGGGAAACAGTCTATCTCTTACGACCTGCACACTGAGCAGTGTATTGCTGACAAAAGCATAGCTGACTGTGTGGAAGCCCTGCTGGGCTGCTATTTAACCAGCTGCGGTGAGAGGGCTGCTCAGCTTTTCCTCTGTTCGCTGGGGCTGAAGGTGCTCCCGGTAATTAAAAGGACTGATTGGGAAAAGGCCGTGTGCCCTGCCAGGGAGAGTTTCAGCAGCCAGCAGAAGAACCTCTTAGGGCGCTGCACTCCCACCTCTGGAGCCGGCTCACGCATCTCTGTATTTAAGGACTTGGAATATGGGTGTTTGAAAATTCCACCAAGATGTATGTTTGATCATCCAGACGCAGATAAAACCCTGAATCACCTAATATCGGGTTTTGAAAATTTTGAAAAGAAAATCAACTACAGATTCAAGAATAAGGCTTACCTTCTCCAGGCTTTCACACATGCCTCCTACCACTACAATACTATTACTGGTAAGGTGTCCCCGACCAGCTTCATTTCCCTGAAAGTGGGACCGTGTGTTAATTGCATTATTCTGGCCTTCTTAAAAAACATGAACTATGCATGTGTAGACTTAGTGCTTATTAATGTGCGTAGTGTGGGGTCGGGGCCTTGGGGGGAACAAAAGAAGCCTTTATTTTCCTCATCTTTTTGGGAGCACACACTTAACTCTGATAGCTGGAGTATTGCTGTCCTACAGACTTGTCCATATGTCCTTGTACATGCTGCATGCTGGAGAGGTTTGAGCCTTCGTGTTTTGTGGTATTTTTTCCATGTTTATCCTAACCCAGTGTCTTTCTCATGCCCATTCAGCATTGCTTTGATTCTTGATTTGTTTGTATTCTGATATATTTCCATATCCTTTTATTGTTCTTCCTGAACAAAAAGGCCCCTCTCTCAAGGTCTTTTGAAATCTAAAGATGAATAGGTTAAAAGAAACTACTTCACTGGAAGGTGTCACTGCCCTTGCGTGGACCCTGCTGCATCTTCTGCTTCACGTCGTGTCCCATGTTTTTTCTCTCCCGTTAGATTGGAAGGGAGAATAGGTGCCTAACACTGGAATCAGCTTCAGCTCATAAAACACAGCTAGAGTCTTTGTTTTTCTGTATGGGAGTAATAAGTGCTCAAACACAGAATACCAAAGCAATGTATAGTTTGTATAAGAAAAACAGTGTAGGTTAAGATAATTAGAAAAATGTGAAAACCAAAAAGTGAAAAAGTATCTGACTGAACTAGAAAGACTGGTGAAACGGACACCTATTTTTCTTTGTGGAGAGGAAATGAGGCATGGTTTTCTACTGTGCTCTAGGAAATGGGACCTGGGTTCTATCCTGTCTCAGCCCTGGCCCCTTTAACGCATTGGGCATGTGGGGACAGGTCACGTCATCTGTCCCTGCCTCAGTTTCCTCAGCTGAATGGACTCATTTTCATCACTGTGAGAAAATGGAGGTGCAGGTCAACCTCAGTAATTCTGTATGTCTTGTCAATTGACTGTTTTTACCTGAGGTCTTTTGCTTATGTCCTCTAATTCAGGTTGGGAAAAGAGGGTCTCCTTGTACTAACTGTAATCTTGTGTAATGATTACAGCCCAGGAGTGGGGAGGCACTGCATTGCTTACACACATTCCAGAGCGTGAGTGAACCATGTGAGGGATGGTGTCTGAGTACAGCCTGTGTAGAAGGAAGGTGCACGTGCAGGTCCAGCCTCCCTGTGCTGGCGCCTTGAGGCTGGTGCCAGGCCCTGCCTGGCCAGCCCACTGCAGAGGCACGGGGCTCTGTGATGCCTGGGAAATGCCGTAACAAACATTACTCTTTTGGCCCCTTAAAGAGTTTATGACGCCATTTACATATAAAAAAGATGCTTAATTTGCCATTAAAATTTAATTTCCACAGGCTTCAGTAAGTAGGTTATGTCACATAATTTTGTCACTGAAGGATATATATGAAAAACCAAATAAAAGTCTCATCAGTGGGTTTGGGGCTCAGACCTTTGTATCAGCTATTTTGTAGTGTAAATGATTTTGCCCACACTCATGGCTCCACTTTGGATCCTTCTTCAGATTGTTACCAGCGCTTAGAGTTCCTGGGAGATGCGATTTTGGACTACCTCATCACCAAGCACCTTTATGAAGACCCCCGGCAGCACTCCCCAGGGGTCCTGACCGACCTGCGCTCTGCCCTGGTCAACAACACCATCTTTGCGTCGTTGGCTGTGAAGTACGACTACCACAAGTACTTCAAAGCAGTTTCTCCTGAGCTCTTCCACGTCATTGATGATTTTGTGCAGTTCCAGCTTGAGAAGAACGAGATGCAAGGAATGGATTCTGAGGTTAGTGCTTTTCAAATATATGTTGAACTCGTTTTTAAACTAAGCCATCTGACTAGGGTTCTGGGTGCTTCGGAGTTCTGGCTGTCTTGGGGGCAGCCGCAGGCCGGGGCTGTGTACCCAGCGTGCCGCACATCCTCTGGAGACCTGAGTGAGCTGTGGCCCTCAGGTAGGCTTTTTACACTTGGCCATGTGCACCGTGGTGCATGTGGACCTTCTGGGGGAGAGAAGGAGCCAGGGTGGCTCAGTTGTTCCCTGTTCCCCGTCCTGGGTTTGGGCTTCCTGTGCTGAGGTGTCCCTCAGGGTAGGGTTTACCTTAGTGAGAGCGCATATGGTTCTTTTGGCCTATCTTTCTGTTTAAAATGGATCAGAAACGCTTGCTAAGTATCTCAGGTAAGCATCATAAATATATATTTTGCTTCTGCTGGAAATGGAAAAATCTCATTTAAATACCAACTTTCTAAATTTGTAACCATTGGAATTTGAGAGGCTTCTACTGTAAGTTCAGCCAAAGGTTCTTTGGTGATGGAGCTAATTCTAATGTGTTTGTGAACTGTTTCGAAGTTTTGTGGAGAAGGATCTTGCTCACATCCTTGCAGTCTCCCCTGCTCCCTCACCAACATCCATCTGCATACCTGTGTACCCAGGAGAGCACTCCCATTTCTCATTCTTCCCATTCTGATTCCTGATTTTCTTGTTTTTGTAGATTTCCTATAACTGTGATAGTCATTTTAATTGTTCTGTCTTTAAGTGGCATCTTTGCATTTTTTGTGCCAGCCACTGTTAGCGAGTAGTGTATTTCCTTGACTTTATGTGAGAGAAGAAGAAATCAAGTCTAGATCTGCGGTAAAGCCACAGGCAAAGTGTCAGGCTCTGTAGCCTGTGCAGCACGCCTGCCGGAGGACGTGCAGGAGGCAGGGTTCTCCCTGTCCCCTCGCCGCTCTGTGCTCGCCGCCAAGCTGAGCCATCTGGGCTGCAGCCCAGCCAGCCCATAAGGAGACGAGGCTTAGAACCCTCTCGGGTATATTCCGTGTTTCTAGGCTCATTCTTTAGAAATATTTATGCTTAGAGTTTGAGGAAGTAACTAACATTACATTTATTTTCTAATGACAGTGGGGCATGCTGGTTCTGTTAGTTTTTGTTCATCATTCTTCCCCTTGTTTAAATATACATATAGAAGTTACAGAAATTATTCAGAAATGTCATGGTCTGCCTTTTTCAACTGACTGCTTGATCTTAAGACAGTCTGTCCACTTCCCTAGGCCTCAGTTTCTCATCTTCAAAAGGAGAAAAATGGAATTTGATATAAGTTTTAAAATTCCTTTCTACCTCAAAACCATGAAATATGAACAATAAATATCTTGTTTTTCCAACAGTCAGCATTATAAATGTATTACATAGAACTTAGTGTCGCTAAACAATCTATTTAGAAATTGCTCAAAAAAGAAATAACTGTCTCCCTTTCTCTTTATTTCTCTTTCACAAGTAATTTGTGTTTATTTTAGAAAATACAAGTATATAAAAAGAAAATTAAGATTATGCAAATGTAACTACCTCATAGTAGCACTTTGTTATGTTTTATTGCTAATGTATATAGACACAAACATAAAATATAAAGTGAGATTATATTATGCATAGAATACCATAACCTTTCTTTTCATTTAATGTGTTGTTGTGGGTGACTTCCCATGTATTGATTGGTGTTACAGCTTTCAGTAGCTGTACATTAGTTCATATACGGCTATAATATAATGTTATAAATAGTCCTTTGTGGCTGGACATGTATGCTGTTTTTAGTTAGGGCTTTTGATAAACATGGATGTGTTAAACATGCTTGTATATCTAGTCCCCTCCCTGAGATAAATTCCTAGAGATGGCATTGCTGCATCAAAGATTAAGAACTTTTAAAAGGCATTTAATACATATGTTAGTTTTTATTCTATTAATTTGAATACCTCCTATGTGTCAGGTAGTGAACATTTGTTCAGTAATTTAATAAAAAGGGAGCTTGGAAGACAATATCTTCCCAATAGAATTTCCCTAGCAGAAAGTGGCAATTTGTCCTTCCCGAGCAGCACCGCCCCTGCCAGTGCTCTGCGGCTCGGCAGTCTGCCGCCTCCTTGCCAAGCCGCTGGGATAGGACTGTTTTAATATACAGTTCTTTGACTGTTTCCAAAGCAACTCTAAATTTATGTTAAGGGTTGTTTCTGTTTGGGTTTAGAAGTAATCTTTTTCCTTTGCTGAGTAGAGAATAGGAAGGGGATTTTTTTTTTTCTTCTTTCTTGAGAAACTTGAAAACACTTTTTTTCTTTCAGGTAAGCTGATGTTTGTAAAGAACCTGTTACAGTGTAGTGGGCCTGCTGTAAATGGTCAGCACGGTTACCCTTGTTAAAGATAGAGCTAAAGTCATATCCAGGGAAAGAAACGCGCCTCTGTGGGCTGCCTTTCCACCTGGCCCTTTTGCTTACAAGTCGCTTTTCTCTCTGTAATAGCTTCGGAGATCTGAGGAGGATGAAGAGAAAGAAGAGGATATTGAAGTTCCAAAGGCCATGGGGGATATTTTTGAGTCGCTTGCTGGTGCCATTTACATGGACAGTGGGATGTCACTGGAGACGGTTTGGCAGGTGTACTGTCCCATGATGCGGCCGCTCATAGGTACTGTCGGCTCCCCTGGGAGAGAAGCAGAGTCACAGCTCAGCAGCCTCGCGGGCGTTACTCACGTGACTCTTTCGTTTTGATTACAGAAAAGTTTTCTGCAAATGTGCCCCGTTCCCCTGTGCGAGAACTGCTTGAAATGGAACCAGAAACCGCCAAATTTAGGTAAGTAAAAATGTGCATGGAAAGCAATTAATTTAGAACCAAGGGGGAAAGTTCTCAAAGCTGCCATAAACTAGTGATTCTGAACAGCGTCTCCACTGGGGCCCGCGCTCATGCCGTTCCCATCTGCAGTCTGATTGGCTTCTCCTTTGGTTTTTATGAAGTAATGTGGTTAAAGAAGAGACGGCAGCGCTGTCTGTCGGTGGTTTGCAGTAAGTCGTAAAGCCCATTTCCTCTGCGTGGTGTCAGTCTGTACCTGGGATTCAGCCCGAGAGTGCACACTGAGTGCTGACCGCAAATGACAGCAAATACTGCTGACTTCTAATTCAAGCTTTTTGACTCTTTACAGCCCGGCCGAGAGAACTTACGATGGCAAGGTCAGAGTCACGGTGGAAGTAGTAGGAAAGGGGAAATTTAAAGGTGTTGGCCGAAGTTACAGGATTGCCAAATCTGCAGCAGCAAGAAGAGCCCTACGAAGCCTCAAAGCTAATCAACCTCAGGTTCCCAACAGCTGAAACCCCTTAAAAAAAAAAAAGCCAGAATTAAGGGGGAAAATATTTAAATTGAAAATGATGATTTAAAGTTGATACTGAGTGGAATGAATTGAAGGCAGAATTTAAAGTTTCTTTGATAACAAGATAGATTTCAGAATAAAACATTTAACATATGTATAAAAATTTTGGAACTAATTGTAGTTTTAGTTTCTTGCGCAAACACAATCTTGTCTTCTTTCCTCACTTCTGCTTTGTTTAAATCACGAGAGTGCTTTAATGATGACATTTAGTAAGTGTTCAGAATAATTATTGACAGGTTTTGTTTGTTTGTTTTTATTTTTAGTTAGATTTCTGTCAGCTTTGCTTAGTGGTCGGAGGCCAAGGAGATCGGAGGCTTAAACCTCCAGCCGTCCCTAGAATTCTGTAGAGGGCTCTCGACACCCCTCAGTTTGAGCAGTGGTGCCAGTCCTGCAACAGCTGAGAAGCCGAAGGGAAGGATGTGGTTTGCGAGCCGACTGTGCAGTGTGGTCCTTTCTTTCCATATTGTACTGTGTAAGATGATGTTTCTGGTCGCTGTTGCATTTACTAGTAAGGGACAGATATTTTAATTAACATGGACTGGCATGTTAGCAAGTCAAAGTTTAGTTTTCTCATGCCACGTAGTCTTGCATAAAAAAGGTTCTTGCCTTAAAAGTAAAACCCTCATAGATTCACTTTAATTTCTGATTTTTCTGGAACAAACCATTTTACATTCCCTTCATTTTATTATTCATTAGATGTTGAGACAGTGGAATATTTACAACTCACTAGTATAGTTGTAACTTAACTTATTACAGGATGATATTAGAATTTCTGTCATGTGTACTGAAGACCTTTTAAAAACCAGAGTATGTAGTCCATGTTTTTTTTTTTAACATAGTAATAAAAATGATCTTTGGCTAAATACCCAGTTTTACTAAAAACCTCCTGCTAGGTAGTTCCTGTGATGGAAACTGGCAAGTTTTGCCCTGTAGGCTGTTGCTCTAAGAAAATAAACTTTAGACATATCACACCTAAAATATGCTGCAGATTTTATAATTAATTGGTTACTTATTTAAAGAAGCAAAACAGAGCACCTTTACCTTTAGTCTTCTCACATAAATTTCTTACTGTATTTTCAACAGTGTTGCATGCATATTTCACCTACCAAAGCTGTGCTGTTAATGCCATGAAAGTTTAACGTGTGCGATAAACTGCCGTAATTTTGATATATCTGTGATTTAGGTCATTAATTTAGATAAATGAACTTATTATTTCCATCTTTGGAAAAGAAAAAAAAACATTTTGAGGCATTTGCCTAAGTTTCTTTAATTAGACTTGTAGGCACTCTTCACTTACATACCTCAGTTCTTTCCTTTGCATGCAATTTCCCCTGTTTGGTGCTATGTTTATGTATTATGCTTGAAATTTTAATTTTTTTTTTTTGCACTGTAACTATAATACCTCTTAATTCACCTTTTTAAAAGCCGTGGGTCAGTCTTGCACTCTCACCAACATACCAGTAGAGGTTTGCTGCAATTTGCCCCATTAATTATGCTTGAAGTTTAAGAAAGCTGAGCAGAGGTGACTAATATTTTCCAGCACATCATTCTGAACTCAATGCTTCATGTAATGTTGCATTTATGTTTTAAATTGCAGTCAAATACTGTACTTCTTGCTTTATCTGCACCCCTGCGCCCCCCCACCCCCCCCCCAGAGAAACACCTCTGCACCTGTGCACACGGAAAGCTGGCAGCTCTGCTTTCTAAGGAGACCTGCATGAAGGGGATGATGTTAAGCTTCTCCAACATCATTTGTTGTCTCCATTCTTAAACTTAAATTGATATCGAAATTATCTAAATGAGGTTTTGAGCAAGTCGGTTTGGGTAGACTCATTTTTTAAATATTCAATTCTGATTTGGAACCTTAGATTTTTATTTGGTTTTTTGAAAAACCTCAATGTAAGATCTCCTGGCAAGTTAAAACCAAGCAGTTCTTCATTTATATAACTGTAAACATGTACAATTAACAAGTAGGGCTGGGTGTGAATCTTACTCATGAGGGTGATTTGTGGTAACGTTTTATCACAAAGCTCGTGATAATTTATCAACGACCTGATGCCAGGAGCTTAGGGCTTCGCATTGTGTCTAATGCACTGATCCCGGTGTTAAGGGATTCTGCCTCCTGGCACCAAAATCAGATTGTTCCACACTTAACAGTTCCCACTGGGAGAAAAACGCCTCAATATATTTTGTAACCTTAAGAAGAGTATTTTTTGTTAATGCTAAAAAAGTTCAGACTTGGATATGATTAGGTCATACATTCTCAGGGGTTCAAATTTCCTGCTACCATTCAAAATGTTTTATCAACAGCAAACTTTAGATACTTCTTTTCTTCTCTTTTTCCTTCTCTTCCCTTTTCTTTCTTGTTATGGAGAAAAAAATAGATAATTTTAATTTTTGACTTACGTTGACGCATTCTATGATCCCTTGGTTACTAAGTTAAGAAACAAAAAGTATGAGTTAGACATATGAAATGGTTATGAACGCTTTGTGCTGCTGGTTTTTAATGCTGTAAAGATTTTCCCAGTTTAGCTTGGTGAAATGTTTTACATCCATTAGTTAAGGTGAAAGATCATTCTGTGTTGCCCCACTTTACAACCATGTATGTCATCCCTTTGTTCCTGTGATTGCAATGTGAGACCGAGTGTCATGTGGGAAACAGGGGGAGGTGTCCTTGTGCTGCACGCACATGTGTGAAGGATGTGGAAGCATGTCCTGAAAAAGCAACTCCAGGAATCCTTACGATGATGGTGTGAAGATTAGTTGGTAGGAACCTTCACTGTAAATGTTTTTAATTTCTCTTATAATATACTTTCAACAGTCCTAACTATGCTGCGTTTTGTAATAGCTTTCCCCTGTTCTGTTCATGTAGCACAGATGAGCACTGCACTTGGAACCATGCTTTACCTCATTTCAAGGAAAATATGCTTAACTGAGAGGGAAAAATGTGGCTTAGCCTCGCTGCTGTTTTGATTTACCGGATTTGAAAAAGATGATTATAATGCCTGCAATGTGTCATATACTTGCACAACTTAAATAGGTCATTTTTGTCTGTGGCATTTTTACTGTTTGTGAAAGTATGACAAAGATTTGTTAACTCTTAATTATGTTTTTAAAAATGTTTGTTACACTTTTTCCTTTTTCTCTTACGTTATGTGAAATGATTAAATTTAGAATGATTTCTAACACTCCTG
Source organism: Manis pentadactyla (assembly GCF_030020395.1). Taxonomy (NCBI): domain Eukaryota; kingdom Metazoa; phylum Chordata; class Mammalia; order Pholidota; family Manidae; genus Manis; species Manis pentadactyla. The sequence continues at coordinate 9,633,221 of NC_080029.1, forward strand.
TAATTATCTTTTAAAATACTAATATTTTTACTTTCTTAATAATAGCTTGCCCTCAGAAAGATTCAAATTACTCTGCCTAAATAGCAAGAGACTTGAGACTACTTTGGTTTTTTTGGTTCATTTCATAAATACAGTTATTCACCGAGCAGTCAGCCCTTTCGTCATGACCTGAGATCAGACGGTGACTGCAGAGTGCAGGGAATAATCCAGATCCACCCCCACAGTTCAGTCTTGAGGCCCAGGTGATTAAGGCATGTCTTGCTCTATTCGGGTATCTAATTCTTTTACACAAAATTTAAGACACCAAACTGAGACCTTGATACCTTTATTTAAACTGCATCTGAAATTGTTAGTCCTTAACCAGCTTGTGTTATCTGCAGAAGAGAAACTCATGTCATGTTTATTACCTATATGGTTATTTTAATTACATTTAAATAGTTATATTTTTTCAACCACTGATTACTTTTCAGGAATTTAATTATTTCCAAATAAATTTCTTTATTTTATATTGTACATGAGAAGTTTTTAAGATATGTTTAAAACCAAGAATATTAAAATGATTTTAAAAGTTGTTGGAGACGCCAGTAGCAATATCTAGGGAATTTGCATTGAGACTATTATATTTTCCACTAGCAGTGAAAATGATCTTTCAAAACTAACTTGTAAATATATTTTAATCATTGTTTTTTCCTAGTCCATTTTTATTTGGACATCAACCACAGACAATTTAAATTTTATAGATGCACTCAGAATTCACTGCAGCAGCAGGTTACATAGCAAAAATGCAAAGGTGAATGGGAAATAATAAAATTTCTGGCTTTTCTGCTGTAAATAGAGTGAAGGAAAATGACTAAAATCAAGTAAAACTAACATATAATTTGATTGACAACAAAGTATTTACCATCACATGCTGCAGCTCTTTTTAAGGAACATGATGTAACTCATTCATACAGTAATCATGCTGCAGAAAAATGCAGTCTGCACCTTATGGGTCATAATTACCTTTAGTCGTTTTTTTGTATAATTGTAGCTGAGTAAATCTCCAATAAAGTTACGGTCTGTTCACTTGGTGTCTTCTTATCTTTTTCTTTTCTCAGTTCGATTCAGTTCAAGAGGGTAATAATACTTAAAATAATTGTAGCAGAAATGATTAAAATGTTTTAATTACATCGTCATATGAAACTACATATATTAATATAATAAAATTTTGTTTGCCAGATTCTGCTTTACATCTATTTATAAAGTGAAATAGTAATAATTGTCTTCCTTTTCAAGATTTAAGTTATGCCAGTGTGTTTTCTTAAATTCTGCCACATTGACCAGTGTGCTGCAGGTTCTGGGTTATTTCTGATACATTTGACACATTCCATAAGTGAATTTGGTTATTCTGAAGTCACGTGGACAGAATGTTCAGCTTCCAGGTTTTTAGGACACACTTCCAGTAATGATTAAGAAAGAATGATGTTATTCCCAGCTTTGACCCAACCTTCCTGTAACTCAGTAAACTAAGTGCAAATAGGAATGACTTGGCTGTATGAACAAGATGGCAGGTTTAAGTTTCTCAGAAGGAGGAAAAATTTGTTTTCCTCTGAAACAATTTAAATTAATTCCTTCCTTTTCTCTCCCTCTGACTTCTCCAAAGAGGAAAAGAGTATATATATTTTAATCCCGAGGAATCTGTAAGAGCCCTACGAGCTTTGTGTGTGTTAGTTTAACAGCCCTGACTCACTGAGTAGCTCTGGCCAGCCTCGGTGCCACCGCTCCTGCCTGCTGGCATGACCCTACACCCCACGGCTGGCAGGAGGGAGTGCAGAGTCAGGCTAGTTTGCAGATCATGGTGGGCACAACAAAAATCCAGATGGAGTGGAAGTTTTCCTTTCTGCATATCCGTGAGCACGACACCTGTTTTAGAAGGAATGGTAGGTGCCGGTTCACAGCCAGCCTCAGCCTTGACCCGAGTTGCCATCCTGGCAGACAGTAGGGCCGAGGAGATGCGCCCATGGCCGATGTGCAGGTCAGGAGCCTGCTTTCTAACCCATCAACAAGGCACTGTGTGAGTGATGCTGACAGAATTTTTCTTTTTTGGTGAATTACATATAAAGCTAACCATTGAAGCCATTCGTAAGTATATGGTTCAGTAGCATTAAGTACATGCACACTGCTGTGCACCATCACCACCACACATTGCTAGGACTTTTTCTTCATCCCAAACTAAAACTCTACCCATCAACCACTAACTCCCCTGCCCCTCCTTCCCCTGGCCCCTGGTGTCCACCCTTCTACTTTCTGTCTCTGAATTTTGACTGTTCTAAGTACTTCACATAAGTGGAATCAGGCAATATTTGTCCTTTGGTGGTTGGCTTATTTCATTAATTTCACTTAGCGTAATGTCTTCAGTGTCCGTCTATGTTGTAGTGTGTGTCAAATGTCCTTTTTAAGGCTAAATAATATTCCATTGCATAGACATACCACATTTTGTTTATCCACTCCTCCACTGATAGATGCTCCCACCTTTTAGCATAACAATGCTGCCATGAGTGTACACGTACATACCTGTTTGAGTCTTTAGTGTATGTATCTGGAAGTGGAATTGCTAGATCATATGGTAATTTTACATTTAGTTTTTTGATCATCTGCCTTCTGTTTCCCACAGCACTGAGCCATTTTACATTTTTGCCAGCAGTGCACAAGGATTCCAGTTTCTCCACATCCTCACCAGCATTTGTTACGTTGTTTTTTGACAATAGCCATCCTAATGGGTGTGAGGTAGTATCTTATTGTACTTGTGATTTGCATTTCCATAATTGTTAATGATGTTGGTCATCTTTTCATGTGCCATTGGCCATCTGTTTATCTTCTTTGGAGAAGTGTTGATTCAAGTCCTTTGCCCATTTATGAGTCATGTTTTTTGTTGAGTTTTAGGACTCCTATATATTCTAGATACTAAAACCCTTATGAGATTGGTGTTTTGCAAATATGTTCTCCCATTCTGTGGGTTGCCTTTTACTCTGAAAATTTCTCTTGAGAAATTTCTAATGGCATAACACACTGGCCTCAAGACTCTCAGGAAAAGGCTTGTGGACCTAGTAGCTAAGATGTACTGAACATGCCTGATCTTTGCTGTCTTGCATATGCCATTTACTCCTCACCACAATTACAGGAATGACAACTTTTGGAGGGAAGTAAAGCATGGAGTTGCAAATGGAGAACTGGAGTCAGACTCCCTGGTTTCCAGGACTACATGACTTTGGGCAAGTAACCACTGAGCCTCACGTCCTTGCCTTTGCAGTGAGGGACAGAGTCATTCAGATTCAGGGATATTTTTGTGTGAAATACTGGGTGCTGTGCCCCACACGTCGGAAGCCCATAATAAGTGCTAATTGCTACTACACTCCCCATTTTACAGGTGGGGAAAAAGAGACCTTGAGAAGTAAAGTAACTTGCCTGGCATCACAGTAAGAGTCAGAGCTGGGCCTTGAACCCATGGCTACCTAAAAAATCAAAAGAAGTCTGTAACCATCATTCAATAATTCTCTAATGTATGTGGGTTTCTTGAGATAAAATTGGAATTAAAATATGTGAACATGTGTATATTATGCTATAGGTGTTTTGTGTTGAGAAGAAAACCAGATGGTGACTCACCCAACATGGACAGCAGTTACTGGATTTGTTGTATATGTAACCCTAGTAGCTCATTTCTTTCAAATGAGCAACAGATTCGTGTATGTCTTTGTTAGAGAACCAGGGTTAGAACCAACCATTAGTCTGTTATCCAACTCGCATTAGCCTGAAAAACTAGGAATCTGCCCAGTGGCTGTTTAAAGGCTGTGTGCACAAGCCCAGTCTTGGTCAGGAGGCACTGGTACCCCATTTGAAGTTAATGCTCTGGCCAGTCCAATAACAGGCAAGCATTTAACTTCGTAGCTTTCATTCCCTCCTGTTTTTGTATTCACTTTTATTTTTAAGAAAAAGGAAAGCCCTTGGTCTCAGCGAAGCCACCCTTGTTAGGTTGTAAGGTGTCATTACAACAGGGCTAAAAAAGTGAGTGAAGCTGGGGCTTACGCTCTAAAGCATGTGTTCTCTGCACACACACACCCAGCCTGGAAGCAGACGCCCGTCCTGATACCGGCATCTTGGCAGAGTGAAGGGAATGTTTTCTGATCTTGGTAACCTCCAGTTTACCTGCTTGGGGGACAGGATCATGATCGTTGGTTGTATATAACTGAGGATCTAATTAGGATGTTAGCAGATAACAGTAGTAGAGCTGCTAGAAGGCTATTTGTATCTTGAAATTTTTTTTCTAACTCTTAGTAAATAATTTTTGATGAGCTACTGTCTAACATCAAGTGTTCCTGTGTTTCTGTGCAGAATGTTGCCATTCATTGGTCACACTCCCTACCCATCCCCACCTCCCATGCCTGGATCTGCCTTTGAGATGGAGACTCAACTATTAGAATACAGGGATATTAATAAATGCTATATAGCAAAGAAAGGTTCCATGGTGAACTCAGTTTGGGCAGTTACAGGTTAAACAAAACTAAACAGCATTCCCTGCAGGACTTTGAAGGCCCTTTATCATGCTGAAGTATATAGGGACTCGGAGAGAGTTAGCATTAGACTACAGAAGCCTTCACCATAGATCCTGAGCAAAACAACTTGAAGACATGCCCTACCAAGTGTATCTGTTTATTTGGTGAACAACACGTCTGATGGTGCCTGGGAAGCCAGCCTGACCGTGGTCTGGCAGCCAGTGGGCCTGAGGTCACATGAGGGTGACCACCAGTTCTTGAGGGTGGTGGACTGCAAGGGAACCCCGAAGTCTTGAATCACTGGGTCACTGCAGCTCCCCATTCTTGCTGAGTGAGCCTAGATCCTGCAGTCCTGGTTAAACTTAGCTTGCAATGTGCAGTCATGCAGTAAAGCTCCCATGGAAATGTGACCTGTGTCAAAAGCTATGCATATCCAGGTGTTGGCCCCTGACAGCCCCAGAGCAGGATGCAATTCATGAAGTTCTCCTCCCACAGGTGCTGCCTCACCCATCTCAGGTTGATGGGCATTGTCTTCTTCCCAATAATCCCAAGTCCATAGGGTTGAGGGAGGCCTATGTGCTACTGATTCTGCCTGAAAGTGCCCTACTGTCTCCCCACCTCCTTCACTGGTGCAACACTCTCCTTCCTGCAGACGTGGCTGGGCGCCTAGCCCTGGGGTTGCCTCCTCCAGGACCCAGGGACACCCTCAGCCTGCACTGGCTCTGGGTCAGGCCCTTACCCTTCTCAGCTCGTCTCATCCTCTGGTCACCATCTCCAAGTGTCAGCTACTGGAACACAAAGGACTGTCCTAACTGCCAGTACGTGGGCCCCAAATGCACTGGACTACAGTAAGGCCACAGTTCATGCTGATACTTCAGGGCTGTGCAGTCTGCTATCTGCAGATGATAATGGCTTTTCAGGTGCAGGGTCAGGAGGCAAGTGTGGGGCGGATGGGGGTGCCAGCAGAGCAGACAGTGGAGAAAGTCCCTGTTTGTCACAATGTTGTCACCAAGGGGAATGGGGCCCAGATCCCTCCTGCATATTGTGTCATAGGCTTGGGTGAAGTGAGGGTCTCCTGGTCAGTCTGATACAGTTGATACACAGAGTTGAAGACCCAGTAGAGAAACGTCTCGAAGAGCCTGTGCTTTTGGTTGAATGGGCACGGTGAATCTTGTTCTGATCTTTCTCCTTTTTGCTTGGACTCCTAGGAAACTCAGAGCCAGATTCTAGCAGACCTCCAGTTCATCTATTTACTTAAATATGTGTCAAGCACCTTCTATGTGCAAGCACTAGGTGCTGGGGACAGATGAGTGAATAATACAAATTTCTTGCTTATTGCAGAAATTTTGGTGGGTCCTAGTGGGGAAGACAGGCCACAGCCAAATCAATTAGTGGTTCTTTTCTGGGAATACAACCCCGTGTTTGCATTAGTAATTTCTTGTTTCCCCCTTGCCCTGGTACTCCTGAACTTGCCATCCTGTCCTGTTACAGCATCTGCCCCATCATTGTCTTGTCACCATGTGTCCTTTGGAAATAGAGATGGACTGTAATAAACACATTGCTACTCCTCGGTCCAGAACGCATTTGTTGAGCAGCTGCTATTTGACATTAGCTGACCTAGCTGAGTGAGGTGGTCCTTGAGGAGGCAGAGAGATCTCAGTAGTCACAGCTTGGAACTTGACACAGCCCTCGTTTGTGAAGACAAGTGAGACCACATACCTGTGGCTCTCCACACAACAGGGGGCATTATGCTCCCGGTTTTCTCCCACTGAGAGCCCAGCTCAAATGTGGGCAGACACAGTGGGACAGAAGTTGCTTTTATGGGAAAGTGTGTTTGAGCTTTAAGTTCTTTTGAGAGCTGTAAGGCCACTTTGGGTTTTGTTTGGTGGTTAGTCAGTTTTACTTACATTAACCTATTTTGGAATAAAGGGCTGAATCAGTCTTCTTAACAGGCCGGAATTCCAACTTGAGGTTTTATTTATAAATAGAAAATCTAGGCTTTCCAGAACTAAAGCTCACTAAAACCAATTTTGTTGACAAAGAAGAGGTACTGTCAACTAGTGGTCTGAGCATTTCTAGGCATTTGGGATTCCTGAGTCCCAGATATGCCCCCAGGGCAATCCCATTTAACTCTCCTGTATCAAGGACGTGGGCAGGAGCTAGTCAGCTGGTGCCTGGGTTCTGCCGTGGCCCAGCCAACCATTTGCCTCCTGTGGCCTCCATCTCCTCTGTACAGTGAAGGGGTTGGCCCAGGAATCTATCAGGAGTTGATAATGCTCAGGGCCACAGACATTTCATGGTAAATGCAGAAGTAATAGAGATTTGAATCATGGCTGATTTAAGACCATGCATTCTAGAAGCTGAGGTCATGTTGTTCTTTTGCTCAACACATCATCTATGCATTCATCCATGAATGTCGATTGAGCATCTCTATGGTCAGGCCCCTTCTGGACACCATTGAGTCAATGAGAATCAGATAGACAAGTCTGTCATGTGCATGCGTGCTTACATTCCAGGAGGACAGGAGCAGGGAGGAGAGACAGATCTTAACCAGAGAAATCAGACAGTTTTGGAGAATAACACTTGCTCGGAAGAGAATAAGACAGGGTGATAACTGAGTGACAGGTGGAATGGTGTGGCCAAGTTTAAATAAAAATGGTAGATAACATTTACCGAGTGCTTAGTTTTCTCAGCTCTTCCCCTGTATTTCATATAAAAGAGTGGGTATGCCTGCTGCCCTCATTTTACAGATGAGTAAAGATATGTGGGGATGCGGGAGACATTTCTAAAAATGAATAAAACACAGACCCTGCATTCAGGGCTCAGTGGGGACAATAGTGTGTGGGGATGCCAAATAATTTCAGTCCAATTTCCCCTCTGATAAAGGACTGACCAGGACACAGTAGAAGAAGGCTGGAGGATCATTTACTGGAGGGTTGATACTTTAGCTGGGTTTTGAGGGATGAGTAGAAGTTCTTAAAAATGTCTCACATAGTACTTGCTGTTTCATGATGCTATGGACATTTGCGTTCTCTGCAATAGACTGAGTTAGTCTGTGGATGGTTGGTCTAGGAAAGCTTCTAAGATGTGGGTCATGTTATTTGCCCATATCATAAACCCCAGAATGTTTGGGGAATTATTTAAGGTAGGCAGTCACAATAAATCTTCAAAATTCAACTCACACATTTTAACCCAAATTTACAGTTTCAGTGTGGATAAAGACATTCCTGCAAATGTTCTGAGAGCAGGCTCTATTTTTCTGGGTTGTTGTTTTAAACTTGAACTTCCTTAAGCAAATCTCTCCTCCTAGCAGAGTCTCGGGTTTCTCAAATACAAGATGGGTTCAGCTGGACCAGTGAATCTGAATTGGAATCAGCGAAATCAGGATCTCAGGGATGAGACCCGGGCATCTTCATTTTTAAAAGTTGCCTAGATGATCCTAATGTGTAGCCAAAATGAGGAAGCATGGGAGTGGAAACAGGGTGGCCCTCTGTGTTCTGGTGGGGCCGGAATAGAGGGAGCTGTGAGGCCAGGGCCTCTTCTTCCTACCTCAGCCAGAGCTGTCCCAATTTTATCTGTTCTATTTATTTAGCTTTTTTATAACACTGTGTTGGAAGAAAGGGCTCTACTGCCCAAAACTGATGTTTGAAAACCACTGGGGCAGAAGCCTGCTAGGACCCTCTGACTCTGCTTCTGTGGTTCTCTGGGGACTTCCCCCATGGTCTGGATCTTGGTAGCATTTCTGTCCTCTACAGAGCAGCAGCAGCCTTCTATATGTGGCTCCCTTTCCTTGATAGGTGAGCGAATCCCCGGACGTGGCAGCCGCCGCATTACAGTGAGGGTTTGGATTACCAAGTTACGAATTCCGGTGGAGAGCCCTAGTGAAGGGTCAGAGGTATTTGAGATCCTTTGGGATCAAACGGGGGATACTACTAAAACAAGATGCCACTTAATAGATGATAAATCTTGATATTGTAAGTTCAATGTAGTTTGATGGTTGTAAATCCAGTGAATCTATGGCAAGAATTTGCTGTGTGTTGCATTTATGAAACATTTAGTTAGGTGTTTTTATAGGTATGACTTTTTTCATAAGGTATTAACTTTTATGGACTCAACAAGGAAATTTCATATTGGTGTTAAGTACACTGCTATTTGCGGGTCTTTGAAATGAAGAAAAGATATTGTCACTTTTTAAATGATAAAGCTATTAGATAATATTTATAGTAATAGACAAATCTAGAAGTATACCTTAGTATATTTAAGAATATGTTTTAGGATAAGAAAATGGTAAGATGCAAGCTACTCTGAAGTCAGCTTATATTCGATGTCTAGACTGTAAATTTGGGAAGAAGTATACACATATGGGGTTGAAATGTGGCTACGGTGTGAATGTTAGGGTGAGTCTCCCAGGTTGGTGGCCTTGAGTTCATTACTAGTCATGTGTATTTGCTTTCTATTTCTGAGAAACAAATTAACATAAATGTGATGTCTCAAAACAATAGGTACTCATTACCTCACAGTTTCTGTGGGCGAGGAGTCTAGGCAAAGCTCAGCTCGGTCCTCTGCTCAGAGACTCACAGGACATTGAGGTATCGGCGGGGCTGAGATCTCTTCTGGGCTTGGAATACTTCCAGTTCATGAGGTTGTTGGAAGAATTCGTTTTCTTGCACATGAAAAACTCCTGGAAGCTTGTTTCTTCAAGGCCAGAAGGACAGCTTCTCTCCCACTTCAGTCTTTCTTTTGAGGAAAGACGTGAACCCCCTTTTAAAGGGCTCACTTGATCAGGTCAGGCCCACCTAGGAAAAAATGTTCATTTTTATTAAAGTCAACTGATTAGGGACCTTAATTACACCTGTAAAATCCTTTCACCTTTGCCATGTAACGTAACCTGTCCATGACAGTAACATCCCGTAATATTCCCAGGTCCTGCCCACACTTAAGGGGAGGGTGTTGTACAGGGCATGTACACCAAGGGGTGGGAATTGGGGCCATCTTAGAATTCTGCCTGCCACGCCACGGATACCACACCATTTCTTAACCTATCTAAACTTTCCTTTTGGTGCTATCAAATGGTACCCAAGTGGGCACTGAAATTGCTTATAGTTCGTTTTTCATAACACTTTGCTTTTCCAAATCCCCACACTCTTAATAATGGTCACTGACATATTTTTTGGATTAGGAGGGATGCAGTGTCCAGTTTTTAACTTTAATCTCCTCCCAACCACTCATCAGGACCAGAAAGATAACAATGATCAGCACCTCCATGATTTACCATATGAGGTCCATTCCATGGCAAGTTTCCCTCTCCTTCCTACCTACCCTCTGACTTCCTGGAGCCCCCGCCCCCCAAATATTCCCTGTCAGTCATTTTCCATTTCACAACTAATGTAGAACCCAATTGGAGACACATAGAGAAGAACAAATTTTTACACAGTTGCCGTGGGTCACTGGTAGGTTATTGGTCAAATAATATTTGGAGCACAGATAACTGCTTTTGTCATTGTAACTGAAGGTGCACTCCACATAGCCGTAATTATAAATGCAGGGAAATGGAGGGAAAATCCATCTTATTTAAAAGTGTCTTAGTGTCAGCAAACACATTGCTATGCCATTAAGAAAGTTTTTGTTAAGGACACGTTCGACTTGAGGTTTTTAATTTGTTTGAAGTATTTTGCTAAAACAGAATTATGTTGGAGTTTACATAAAAGTAGAGAATGACATGAAAAGTTTTAACTTAAGCAGCAAAATATAAAGGCTAATCTTATTTAAAAGTAATATGTATGTCTTGATTGAGTGCCCAGATACGCTCAACTGGGACTTTTTAGTGGAATCGGGTCTAAGCTGTTACACTGAGTTATACGGAGAAGGTTTTCCTGAGCTTATATTGCCAGACCTGAAATACTCTTGTGGCTGCATTTAATAAAGAAACGAAAGTCTTGAGTAAGGGGATATGATTTTTTATGACAGAAGGAATGCAAATAACTTTTAGTCTCATTGCCTTGACCGGGTTTGGTTTGATTTGATGGAGTTTAATAATGACTTATAACCTGTGCTGACAATATGCAGGCCCGCACAACGTCATTTAACTCATTTATTCTGCTTGCTGTAAAAACAAAGAGATGGCAAATAAATATATGGAGCGTTCATTGTTTGTCAGAGGGCCCAAGCCAAGAGTTTTCAGTGACCTTTTAAAATATGGTCCCAGGCTAGTACTAAAATGTCTGTCACTCAACACACACACTTGCATGCTTTGACCTTTTAACCCATGCATCTTGTGTTTTTCTCTTTCAAATGGGTGTATGAATTTCCAATCAGCTGCAGCGATTTAGGCTTTTGCATCAGAGGATTACTGTAAATTGCAGCCTGACAATTACAATACGCAGGGCACTGGCGAGTTATTAATGGGGCTCGCCTACTGACGGCCTTTCAGCGCAGCCTCGGACCTGCTGAGCCTCAGCCTAATTAGATCCAGGGGTAGAGGCTCCTGCAGATGAGGCGAGCGGGGAGGGGGCTCCCCAAGACCCCGCCTCCAGCAGAGGAAGATATCAATTGATTATGGATGACTCCTGTCCGCCATGTCGGGTCTCTAATTCACCTCCTCCTTAATGACTTGTATTGGCTCAAGGAGCTCTGCGTGATTTGACAGCGTCAAGCTCAGCTGACAAAGACCAGCAGGTGATTTTAATTGAGGACTTCTATTGCAAGAGATTTTATGCAAGACAGAGCAACAGTTCAACAGACACAAAAGAGGCCTGTAAAAAAAAAAAAAAGTCTGCAGCAGTTCCAGAATGAGACTGGGACCAGGCCTGGACTTAGCTACTTTACTTGCGTTTAGTTTACACTTTTTTCACCCCTCCAGTGGTGGGATCAGGAAAGGAGACCCCCTTTTCTACCCCCCTACCCCTGGAAATTCTGCAGCCGTCTCTCCTCTCTTGGGTTTCAATATTTATCTTGAGGGATGAATTATGTCCAGGCATAAATTATGTTTGACACTTCTCGATGTGGGGGGAAAAAATTAAATTTTTCACTGCTCTGAAAAACATTCCCCAGAACATACCGCTCTCGGAGTGTGTCCTGAAAGGACCAAGCATGCTGTTTAGTTTTACAAAAGTAAATGGACTGCCTGTCTGAAGCGTTGGACTGGTGGGGGATAATGATCAGTGGGCGAGTGAATGAAAACAAAAGGACGGCTGATAGGATCGCAGACTTGGAGCCCCAGGAAAGGAGGGGAGAGGAGAGGAGCGAGGTGGAGCCAGAAAGCCCCTCCCTGGGAGAAGCCTTGTTGTTGGAGGCTTGGGCCGCATAAAGGTGCTGTGCTATCCAGGCGGCAGTATAGCCAGCACCCGCTGGTGGCCTCTGATGTGTGCCCCATTCTGAGGGCTGATGGGGACTGTATTTACCTCCTTGGACACTCTCTGGGGATAGTCCATTCTGATCCAGGCCCTAGGAACTCCACGTGCTCTTCACCCACCCTCCACCTCACCCAGCTTCTCACCATGATCCAAATATACCAAGTATTTTTGTGCCCTCCAGCCTTTGCCTGTACTGCTTAACCTACCTGAATTTCCCTGCTTCATCTTGCGAACTCCTGTTCACTCTTCCAGACACAGTTTAGTCACCTCCTCCAGGAAGGTTTCCAGTTCCTCGCTTGCACTCCTGTCCCTGGCATTCTGACTCCAGAGACTACACTCTAATTTACTGCCCTGTGTTGGCTCCCACAAAGTGGGAAGGAAACATTTGAATGTCTGACTTATTGAATATCCGAATAGCCAATAGCCAGAACACAGTTTGTGGGTACCGGAGGAAGGGAACCAATTTGCCCACCAAGGCGCTTACCGAAGGAGTGGCACAGTTAGAGGGAAGGAATGAGGTGCATGAGGTGGGTGGAGGCAGCATCAGGGCGCACCTTGGAAGGGAAGCAGACCCCAAGGCTGGGCAGGACACTGGGCAGTGGTGGGAGCAGGGTTTTCCAGGCACAGCTCGGACTTGGGCAGCAGACTGGGCGCCACTGCCAGATGGTTAAAGGGCTGGGAATGCTGCCCAGAAAGACTCCTGATTTGGAGTGACAATGCGATTAGGAAACTCCAGGATGTGATCCCCCTAATAGCCTAGTTTGGTCCATGCGTTATGAACAGGTTGGCAGATGCCACCACAACCCCCAAACAGTAAATCCGTGCACTCCAGCCACCCCACACACCCACTGCCCTGGCCTTAACTTCCCTGCCCCTGCCCTGCAGAAAGACCTTCTCTGTCCTCTGGCTGGGCCTGTCCACCTCTCAAGGCAGTGAGGGCCTCCCCTGGGAAGCCTTTCCAGATTCCTCATCTTGGTTAGAACTATTTCCTGGGTATGCCTACCATGCACATCTAGCACATGTTACCAGCCTGTTTCTCTGATTCCTGGAGTCCCACTGTGAGCCGTTTGGGGCTGGTGTCAGATTCATCCCGGTAACAACCCACAGCAGCAGCCACAGTCGGTCGTTGAATAAATAAGAAAGCAAAACAGAGATGCTGATCCCCAAGATCTGCCTTGATCCACAAATTTGGAAAGTTAAGCTGCTTGATTTGTTCTTTTAAAAGATAAAGCTTGGAACTATTCAGTGATTGTCGGTGGGGGGTGGGGAATCTTTCTAAAATAACCACTAAGCATAACAATCTAGGTTATCTTGTGTGGTTGCTGAGCCCTGATGGTGCAGTGGGCCCTGTGGAGCTTGGGGGCTCCTGCCATGGGGGTGATTCCCGTCTGGGTGCGAGGGGGTGCACAGGGGCAAACAGAGAGTAAGGCAGTGCAAAGGGGGACCCGCACCCACACCAGGGGCACCCAGGTGGATGGAGGTGGGGGGAGAATGGAAACAGAGACAGATGGGGGTGGCAGACATGGATGGGGGCAAAAGAAATGGGGGGCAGATCAGGGAGGGGTGTGGATCAAGGTGCGGGCATCCTGGGACTTGTCTCAGAGGACGAGAACGTGAGGACTCTCTGGGCTGTCATCCTGGTTCTGGGGACGGGGCCGGTCTGAGCAAATACGTTTAAGGACCATTACAGTCATCTTTGTCTCCCTCTGTCTGGTGCAGAGCCCAAAACAGGCGGTTTTCGATACGTACTTATTGAAGAAAGGAAGGGATGTTGAATGTGCAGAGTGGATCCTAAATCTACATCCCAGCCCCACTATAAGCCCTGGTCTGATTTCCCAGCTTTCCCCAAACCCAGCCTGTGCACACTTGACTTGTTTCCTCTACTTTTCTTTACTGTTTTGATGGCCTGCTTTTCTCCATTCCTAGAAATGTCCAGCCGCCTTCTCCTCCTCCCTTCCTCTCACCTCCCGCCTAGAAATGCCTCTTCTCACCATCCCCCTGACGCCTGGAGCCCCCGCCAGTGGGCTCTGCCCTTCCTTCTCCATGTCATCCCCCCCTACGTGTCCACCCCCTTCACGTGGCCCACACAGGGCTGGCCTCCATCCATCTGCTGGGTGACCCCGGACTTACCCTCTGACTCTTGGTTCTTGTGTCACTACGGTGAGTGGTTGGTTGGAGCGAATGGTCAGAGTCGGAGGTGTTGTGACATAACAGAGAAAAGCATAGCTTTTGAGTTCTGGGCCGGATTCAAACACAGATTATGCCATTTAGCAGCTGTATGACCTTCTCACACAAAGGTGACCATGACTTGTTCTAGTGTTTAGCACAAGGCCAGGCACCCAGCATGTGTGAATAAACATGCCTATTAGCTAAGTCACCTCTGGGTCCCCAAGATGATTATGCATCCCCAAGTAAGGGGAAAGGGCACTGCTCTTGGTTGCTCCCCCATTTATGTTTGGGGGACCTTGCACTCCCTTTCTGAGAGGGCCCAGCCCTTGGGAGCTGTGAACAGTGGGCCGCCAGGCAGGCTGGGGACTGATGGCTGGACTGAGGCAAGGTGAGGTCAGATGTTCCATGGCCGAGTTGGTCGTCTGGACGCGTCACTGCCTGGCCTCGCCTGTTGGCAGCCGTTCTCTGGAAGGGCCTCATTAGGCAGCCAGGGCGAGGCGGCCTATGGCCAGGTGGTCAGACTCACTCTGCGGGCATAACTCAGGCCTTGGCTGGGCCACTTGCCCTAGACTCGCAGGGGCCCCTGGGTGGCTGAGGCCATCTGTGTGCCTTCGCTCATCGCCCTGCGGAGGGGAGCGGAGCCAGCCTTCTTCCCCGCTGTAGGCCCCGAGAGAGGGCTTTGTGCATTTCATTCTCCTTCCAAAGAAGCGGCTGTGATGGATGGATGTTTTCTGGCCAGCCCCAGCCCAGTTGGACCGCACATTTCAAAGTGTCAGGCTGCAAAGAGCAAGGCCAGGGGGATGGAGGGTGGCAAGAGGACACGGCAGGGGTGGTGGGTGGGAAGAGACGAGGCTGGGGGTAAATGCACTCACTCAGGAGACCCACCAGGAGGGCACAGCCTGGAGGGGGCGCTGCCGGTGTGGCTGTCCCTGCAGAGATCACAGCACTGGTTCCTCTCATCGGGAGCCTGCCAGGACCTAGCCAGGGAGGCTCCAGTGAGAGGCATCCAGAAAAAGGAGTGGCCTGTCAGTGGAGTTGGCAGCTGAAACCCTTATCCCCTGGTGGGGTGTGGAGATGCGGCCCAGACTCTGGGGCCAAGCAGATTTTAGGGGCTGGGCTGCGCTGAGCATTTCCTCCACCCTCTTCAGGGAATGCAGGACTGGGGGCCTCTTCCCGGCTCCTGCCTCCGGCCCCGCAGGCTTTGAGGATCTGCAGTGTGAGAGCCGGCTGGGGAGGGCCTTCAGATCTTCCAGCACAAGCCTCCCCCCTGCCCTCAGACCATTTTCTGAAAGTGGGGACCGAGCACAGGGAGGGCAAGTGGCTCCTGGTCCCCACCTGCCTGGTTGCGGGGCTGAAGCAGAAGCCTGCCTGGGCTCTTCTCACCTTGCACTGCGGGCTGCTCTCTTCATTTCCCCCCCACTCACCTTCCATATTCCGTACGTCCCTCTCTCCTCTCGGATCCTTCTGAGTCAGTCATCCCTGAGGAAAAGGAGGAGGGGATTTGGAAAAGGAGTGTGTGCATGAGAAGTAAGTGGGAAGGGATGGGCGATTTGGAGGGAGGATCCTGCTGACAAAAGCCGTTTCCTAGTGTGGGAAAGGACGACCGGGAGGAGCAGATGGTGTGAGAGTGGGGGACCTGGAGAGAGCAGGGCAAGACAGGGAAGGGGGACCCCTGAGGAAGGAGCCTGAAGGGAGAAGCTCGTGGTGGCTGTGGTGCCCTGAATCCTTTTTGGAACAATGTTCAGTATAAACAAACAAATAAATGCTGATGGTGGTGATGATGGTGATGATGGTGATGATGGTGGTGGTGGTGATGGTGGTGGTGGTGGTGGTGGTGACGGTGATGGTGGTGGTGATGGTGATGACGGTGATGGTAATGGTGGTGGTGGTGATGGTGATGACGGTATGATGGAGATGATGGTGATGGTTATGGTGGTGATGAGATGGTGATGGTGGTGATGAGTGATGATGGTGATGATGGTAATACTGCCGCTGATTGTATTATCTCACGGTGTGATTTTAGATAAGTCCTTTATTCTTACTGGGCCTCTGTTTCTCCATTTATAAAATGAAGAGGTGGAAGTTTGGTTTCCTTCCTTCTCTGAGATTCTGTGATCCAAAGAAAGGATGTAGAAAAATCTTTAAGGAGAGAAAGAAGAAGAGTTGGAGGAAACAGTTGGGATCAAACAACAGAAACAAAGGGGAAACATTCGTCCCATCAAGAGACAAAAGAATGACGTCTCCTGAAAAGCCCCTGGTCCGTGGGCTGGGACGGCTGTCCCTGCACTGCTGCAATGGACGTGTGTGCTGACAGCACCTGACTCCCAGCCCGGCGAGCCCTCACCTGCTAATTACATCTACTAGGACTGCCTCCGCAGGGGATTTGGCCCCACAAAAATCACCGCCCCACCCCCAAAGGGTCTGGAGCAAATCATTAAAATATCAAGTTTCCAGCCCCTGGGGGGTGAGTAGGTGCTAAAAAGAGGCCAAGCTGGATTTGTCAAAGACCAATCAACTCTCACACACCAAACATCCCCACTTGGTGCAAGCCACCAGCCTGGGGTTCAGGGCTGGGAGAAGCAGTGGGGGTAGAGGGGACGCTGGGAAAGAGCTTAACCCCAGGGCACCAATTAGTTGCCCTCATGGCCAGACGGAGCTGTGGGGAGCCAGGAGAGAGAAATTACCCTGTGAAGGACCAACAGGTTCAGTTCTCCACCAACTATGGAAATTTTTGAAGCCTCAGGCTTTCAGCCTGTAGCTTGGGGTCAGTCTTCCCTTGCCTCTGATAAAGGTTAACTGGGTCCATAGCTGTGGTAGAACTTTGCAAACTGCAAAGCACGAAGGAAATGCAATCCATCCATGCCCTTCTTCAATTAAGAAAGTCTTAGCACAGCCCCTGTACCCCAGCCGCAGGTAGGCTCGGGAGCCCTCGGCTGCGGGTCCCCCTTCCTGTGCGTCCTCCCTCGGAACCACAGCTGCGTCTGCTGCTCTGGCGCATCCTCCGCCTGACCCTGGGTGCGTGGGCCCTGCAGACCCTGCCCCGAGCTCTGCTCTCCCCTCGCCCCTTGCGCCTCTCCTCATCTGAGTGATGTCTTTTACTCCCGTGGCCTTGATTGTTCTCGGTGCCTATGATTCCACAAGGCTGAATCCCCAGTGCGGACCAACCTCGCTCACTTCCCGACCCCGTATATCCATCCATCCCCTGGACTCTCCCTTTGAATGGCCCTCAACATTAATTCATGGAGAACTGACCATCTTCCCAGCCCCTCAAAGCCGCTCTTCTTCCCACGCATCCTGTCTGAGTAAAGAGCCTCACCTCCATCCCGTTGCCCAAACAGGAAACCTGGGACTTGGGCTGGTCACCGACTTCCTGCTCCCCTCACCCCCGTCCAGGGAGTCCCAGGTCCTTCCAGCTTTTCTGTTCGAGCTCTCGGTGTGGTCCTGTTTCTCAGCACAGCCAGGACACGTCTTGACAGCCTCCCCACCACTCTCCCGCCCTGAGTTCGGTCTCTCCTGGTCCCTTCTCGGCACAGTCACCGTAACGATCTTACTAAAATGCAAGCCCGACTCCACCACCCCTCCCTTCCGGGGGATGTCTTGTCCTACTGTGAGGCCGTGTCCCTGCCAAGGGCCCACAGGGGAGCCCCTCCAGAGCCTGTGCTCCCGGTGGTCTTGCTGCTGAAGGGCCACCTTCCAGTGGTTTTCACCAACTTACCAGGCTAGGTTCAAGCAAGGCATTTAAAACCCTGAGCCTCAGTTTCCTCGTCTGTGCAGTGGGGACACACGCCTACTACACAAGACTGTTGTGAGCTTCCTGTGAAGTAAGGGTCACAGATAACCTCCTAGTGTGGTGGGAGCCTGCCAGGGAGTTCTACGAATTGCAGGGTACACGCGAGGTATTTTTTATATCAGTTTTACCCAATTCTTGAGGCCAATATTGATTTATTTTGTCTACATTGTTATTTATTTTTCCAATATACTTTTATGTTCAAACAAGGACATAGTATGGTATCTCCTGCAAATTTTACATACCCCAAGAGCACACGTGGGCTCTAGCAGATGTTACTGGGGCCCTGCCTGTATCTCCTCTCCTGTAGCACTTGGGGTCTCACCGCTGGTCTCCCAACGCTGGCTCCAGCGTTTCTCTGGCTGCAGAAGCCCACTCCTCCCAGCCCCACGCAGGCCAGAGGGCCTGAGGGCTAACAAGCTCTGGGGGCGGCCCTCAAACAATGAGTGACTGAGTGGGCGTGTCAGTGCTGCAGCGCCCCTGCCCAGGGCGGGGGTGAGGGCGGGCCTGGGGGAGTGGGGTGGGCGGAGGGCACGGGGACTGTCTGAGCTAACTGCTTTGAGGTGTGTGGCCCTGAGGTGTGGCGCCCTGAGGTGTGTGTGGCCCTGAGGTGTGGGGCCCTGAGGTGTGTGGCCCTGAGGTGTGGGGCCCTGAGGTGTGTGGCCCTGAGGTGTGTGGCCCTGAGGTGTGTGGACCCTGAGATGTGGGGCCTGATGTGTGGGGCCCTGAGGTGTGGGGCCCTGAGGTGTGTGGCCTGAGGTGTGGGCCCTGAGGTGTGTGGCCTGAGGTGTGTGGCCCTGAGGTGTGTGTGTGGCCCTGAGGTGTGGGCCCTGAGGTGTGGGGCCCTGGGGTGTGTGTGGCCCTGAGGTGTGTGTGGCCCTGAGGTGTGTGGCCCTGATGTGTGTGGCCTGAGGTGTGTGTGGCCCTGAGGTGTGTGTGGCCCTGAGGTGTGGGGCCCTGAGGTGTGTGGCCCTGATGTGTGTGGCCTGAGGTGTGGGGCCTGATGTGTGGGGCCCTGAGGTGTGGGGCCCTGAGGTGTGGGGTCTTGAGGTGTGTGGCCCTGAGGTGTGTGTGGCCCTGAGGTGTGGGCCCTGAGGTGTGGGGCCCTGGGGTGTGTCGCCCTGAGGTGTGGGGGCCTGAGGTGTGTGCCCTGAGGTGTGGGGCCCTGCGGTGTGTGTCCTGAGGTGTGGGTCCTGAGGTGTGTGGCCCTGAGGTGTGGGGGCCCTGAGGTGTGTGGCCCTGAGGTGTGTGTGGCCCTGAGGTGTGTGTGGCCCTGAGGTGTGTGGCCCTGAGGTGTGTGGCCCTGAGGTGTGGGGGCCCTGAGGTGTGTGGCCCTGAGGTGTGTGTGGCCCTGAGGTGTGTGTGGCCCTGAGGTGTGTGGCCCTGAGGTGTGTGGCCCTGAGGTGTGGGGGCCCTGAGGTGTGTGGCCCTGAGGTGTGTGGCCCTGAGGTGTGTGTGGCCCTGAGGTGTGGCGCCCTGAGGTGTGTGTGGCCCTGAGGTGTGGGGCCCTGAGGTGTGGGGCCCTGGGGTGTGTCACCCTGAGGTGTGTGGCCCTGAGGTGTGGGGCCCTGGGGTGTGTGGCCCTGAGGTGTGGCGCCCTGAGGTGTGTGTGGCCCTGAGGTGTGGGGCCCTGAGGTGTGGGGCCCTGGGGTGTGGGGCCCTGAGGTGTGGGGCCCTGAGGTGTGGGGCCCTGGGGTGTGTCACCCTGAGGTGTGTGGCCCTGAGGTGTGGGGCCCTGGGGTGTGGGCCCTGAGGCGTGGGACCATTAGGTCTGTGGGCTGCCTCGGCTCCACAGCCCCCTGCAGAGTCCTGCAACCCCCATGCCCGTCCTCGGGGCCCTCCGGTTGGCCCTTTCCCTGCCCCACTACTGGTGTGTCCTGGGATCCTTCCTCTCCCGTAAACTACCTGCACTGCCTCCTGGCCAGTCTGCTTCCAGGAACAAAACTAAGGCTCAGGCTCCGACCAACAGCAGCAGCAAGAATACAGTCGTGACAGCGAGCGGGGCTGCCAGTCAGCGCGCTTCTCTCCTGCAAGGTCCTCCCTTACTCTGGGTTCCCGGAGTGGGAGCGTATTCCCAGGTGAGGGCGCCGAGGCTGAGGTCACTCGGCTGGCCCGGCCGGAGGCCCCTGAAGGCAGCCCTGGATTCCAGCTCCACATGGGTCCCGGGCCCTCGCTCCCGGCAAAGGGCCCCTTCGATGGTGTCCTTGGGTGGAACCTTCTGGAAGCATGATGCTGGGCAGCACTGGTATAACCCAGGAGGTCTCCATACGCGTTCTTGGCAGGCCAGGCAGCTGCCTCAGGGCTTCAGAAAATCGAGGCCATTCTGCAGGTCTCATGACCCTGAAAACTCCGCCTTTTTAATTGCTCTCCCACTTCCCTTGAGAAAGCTAGTGGACACAGGAACCACCTGACCATCTCCTCGACTTGCCAGAGGGGCACCGCAGCTCGAGGGTGAGTGCTTGCGGACTTCCAGAAGGCAATGCCGGCTCCACGCTGCCAGATGGGACTCTTCAAGGAAAGCTCGAAATTCAGATTTCTGAATGAAATCTCCCCACTTTAAAACATTGGCCACCATTTCAATACCTTTGAAATCCACCCTTTGGTTGCCCAACTCACCCCTTCTGGGAGCTGAACTTTGCCCACAGGCTGCCAGCTGGTGACTCTGGCCGGAAAGCAATACCAGCGGGTAGCAACAATAGACAAGCAGGTGTCTGTCTTTTCAGTGGGGGAACTGAGTCCCCTGCTTCCATTGCAGCCACCAGATTTCCATTATGGCAAAGGGGAGACACACACCTGGGCCCAGCACACCTGAGGGGATGACGCCCTTTCACTGAGGTGCCCCTCTGCCTGGGGCTGGACTGGATATCCCTGAACAACTTGGGGAAACTGAGGCTGGCAGGGGCAGGAGTGTGCCCAGTTTCCACCATCCAGCTACGTCTTAGCAGATAGGAAGCTGCCCCTGCCCAGCCCCCTCGGCTGTGCCCCTTGCTGGTGTGGCCCTGCTGGGGCCATGGGAGGCGCCCTGGCTTGGGCTGCCGCTGTGGGAGCCTCCTGGCTGGCCTCTCCTCACTGGGGGCTCAGCCCATTGCTTAGTTTTCAGGGTCTGGGCCGTGCAGTTTGCCGACAGCTGCCGAAGTCCCGGGTGAGTGGTGAGCCACCAGATCTCAGAAGGACTGGGGTGTTTGTTTAAAACCTTACAAACAGTGTACAGCAAATGGCTTTTAGTTTACAGGCAAGGACCTCACTGCTGTGCGGCCCTGAGGGCTGCAGGGAGGGTGCATCTCGCTGGTCCTCCGGGTAGGGGCCTATGGGGGAGGTGCTGCTAAGGGGGCCGCCTCCCTGGGCCACCCTGGCAGCCTCTTGCCTCCTGCCGGGCTTTACACACTCTCTTGGGCTCCCCCATTGTTGTGGGTTGAATTGTGTCCCGTAACCCCGGATAACCTGGGAATGTGAACTTACTTGGAAATAGTGTCTTCGCAGATGTAGTCACGGTAAGATGAGGTCAGTGGGATAGACTAACGTAATCTGGCTGGTGTCCTGATAAGGCCACCCGAAGACACAGAGCCGCAAGGAGAGGAGAAGCGCTGTGACGGCAGAGGTGGAGGCGGAGCTGTGCTGTCACAGGCCAAGGACTGCCACCAATTGCAGGAGCTGGAAGGGTCAAGGACATCTTCTTTCCTAGAACCATCA
The DNA here is from genome assembly GCF_030020395.1 of Manis pentadactyla. NCBI lineage: Eukaryota > Metazoa > Chordata > Mammalia > Pholidota > Manidae > Manis > Manis pentadactyla. Next base: position 9,654,748 of record NC_080029.1, read on the forward strand.
GAGGGAGAGTGACACTTCGATTTTACACTTCTGGCCTCCACAACTGTGACAATGAATTCCTGTTTAAAGCCACCCACTTTGTGGTTCTGCTAGGATTCTCTTAGGAAACTAACGCACTCTTCTACCTGCAGGACACCTGCTAGGATCCATTCATGGCACACTCCTGCCCAGGGCTCTCCGGGCTCCAGACCCTACAGAACCCAGTGCCAGTCGGTGTGCCCACCTGGATGCTCCTGGGGCCCCTCCAGTCAGCGCCATGCAGCAGGGCCAGGTTACAACTTCATGGTAGCCTAACAGGCCTCAGAGGCCTCTATGCTCCTAAACCATAGGGCTGTGGAGCAGCCGGGCATGGCGATGGCAGACACCAGCTGGTGGCCAAGGGCAGGTGATCCTGAGATGTAAATGACAACCAAGTCAAGGACCAGGACAGAGAAGTGGCGATCTTGCCTTTGAAGGTGGGGAGTGGGCAGGAAAGAGGTCCTCCTGGCCATGAGGCCAACCAGCTCTGACTGGGACCCAGGGCCGAGTTTACATAATCACTTGCTATTCGGTGCTGTCTCAGACCAACAGCACCGACCTGGTAGCAGGCTCTAGGGTGCACCCCAGACCTACAACAGGGGAACCTGCATTTTACCAAGATGCCTCTTGACTGGCATCCGTGTTGCATTGGAGAAGTGCTGTGCTACAGGTGGGAGGGTAGCAGGACGGCTGGACTTCCTTCCCCAACGCCTCCAGGCTCAGCTGGGCTCTCCACCGGGGCTGCTCCAAACTGGGTCCACAAGTGCTCATGCTCCGTGTTGCTAAGAGGACATTCTGGGCTTCAAGGCCCCTCCACTTGTCTTCCTCCATTGCTTCCACCCAGGGGCTCCAGGGGATATGCAGGTGTCCCTCAGAATCCTTCCCTCTCTCGACCTTCCCCCTCTGTCTGGTCGTCAAGCCCTGGGGATTAACTCCTAGGAAGGAAGGAGGTCTGTCCTCTCTCTGTCGCATGGCCAGCCTCTTCTGCCTCTTGCCTGGATGAGTCTTACAGGCCCTAAGGTTCTGTCCCCTCCAGACCTGCCTCCTGTAAGCCACTCCCCAGCTGGTGGCCCAAATCACAGTAAAAACTCTGATTCTCACCAAGTCAGGCTTCTGCTTAACTCCCAGAACCCCAAGCCCTGTCCCAGAAGGACTCAAGTCCTTGCTGAGGCCCGGAAGCCTGGCCTGCATTGGCCCTGCCTCCTCCCCGGCTGCCCGACACCTGCTGCCTGCTCGGCAGGCACTCGCCCCCACTCACGGCGCCCCTGCCCTTCACAGTGCCTTTGTCCATGCAGGTTCCTCTGTGGGGCACCTCCTTGCCATGCCTTCCTTTCCCTGGTCAATTCCTGCTCATCCTGGAAATGTCACCTTCTCCTGGAGGCCTCCGTGCACCCCCGACGAGGCCAGGCTTCCGTGCCATCTGCCTGCACCAGGTGCTTTTCCTTCTGGCACTTGTCACAGTGGCACTTATGGGTGCAGGGCTGTGTGTGCCTGCTCGAGGCTCACATGTGCCAGGAAGGCAGCAGCCAAGTGTGCAATTCTCCATGCACCATAGGCGCATCTGCTCAACTCAGCCGATGAGAAGGAAAAGCAGCAGAGGTGGCACTTCCTACAAAGGGGAACTCCCTGCCCGTTCTTTACTCTGGGCCGGACTTTTCCCCCAAATTATCTGTAGGTCCATCCAGATCTTCAAATGCTGAAGGCAAAGGAGAGGCCTTTGGTTGGGATAACGCATACACGGGTTTCTACTGGTGTCTCTGCCCTTAGCAGAGCCTGCTGGGCATCTCAGGTGGCCAAATATTGACCAGGGCAGCTTCCCATGGGACTCCTGGGGTGGGCTGGCTGCAGACATGCTCTGATTGTAGAGACTTATGAGAATCAGCCCAAAAGCTGGTTCTGTGCCTCCTTCCTCCCCGACCCCAGCATCCTCTCCTGCCCCCTCCAGCCACTCCCGTCTGTTGGCTCTACAATGATTTTGCTGAAATTCCAGCCTGATTGTGTCTTTCCCTGCACTGAATTCCTTTGCAGACCCAAGGTGTGTTGAGCAGCTGAAAGAATGACTGAGCGGTGGATGAACCACCCAGTTATCCAGGCTCTAAGTCACGGGAGCAAAACATGGGATTTCAAAATATTGATCATGACAATCAGGAAGAAGCACGTTCGCTTTCTCTCTCACATGTCAACACTTTGGTCTCCTCTGTGAAATGGGTACTTCTATCAACATTTTATGTGCTCATTCTTCAATTTCCACTGTCTTTCTGGACAAAGTAAGTTGATTGGGAAACAGTCATATAGGAAGGGGCAGAGGCTTCCCAGAGAGCAGAGAGGAGGAAGTTCAAGTCCCAGTGCCTGATGACCTGGGACTGGCAGGCAACCTCCCCAAACTGCACTTCCTCCTGCAGAAAGAGGGATGGGAGTGGTTTTCTTAAAGAGTTTGTGTGTGTTCAATAAGTAATATCAAATATCTAAACAAACAAATAAGCAAACATAGTCTTGCTGTGTGATCTTGGGCATGTCACCTTCCTGCTCTGGGCTTTGTCACCCCCTTAGAAAAATGAGGGGTGAGCAGGCACCCCAAGGCCCCTGCTGCCCTCCAGACTTTGAGGCTCTGTGCTCAGTGTCCCTCTGGGTCAACCAGCTCAGGGGACCTGGTCTGAGATTCTGCTGCTCTGTGGAGCCGAGTGTGGGTCAAGCTTGGGGCTGTGAGATCCACGGTGGTTTGACTTGTGTCCTTCCCCTGGTGTCCACAAATTCACTTTTGTTTATTTTCCTGAGAAGCTAAACAAGCCAGTGAGACTGAGCAGCTCCACTCCAGATGTGCGTTTTCACTGTAAAAATATTTTTGCATGCAGAAAGTTGCACCGAAGTGTTTCCACAGGTAAAACGCTGCTGTGTGCTACTCGGACCTGTGGCCAGCCTGCTACCAGGGATGAGCATCCCGGGAACACATTTCAAGAATAGTAAGAACAAACATGTGTGAAGCACTTAATAATATTGTCTATCAGTTTGCCAGAAAGTTCTTGCATGACGTTTTCATCCTCATCTCCCCTGTGTGGTCAGTGTGACTGTCATCAGTGCCTTTTTGCTGGTGAAGGAAATGAGGCCCAGAGAGGCTGTGTGACTTCTTCAAAGTCACACAGCCTGTGAGGAGCAGAGCCGGGACTAGAAGCTAGGTGTGTCTGACTTCAGAGTCCAGGTTGTTACCTGTTGTGGTGCACCTTTGGCGTCCAAATTCAAGTCTGGGACAAGCCCCTGGGTTTATGCATCAAACTTTTTGTGTCCGTACAGTTTCTGGTCATTTTCTAGGAGGATGTTATCTGTGAAAAGTTTCACAACTACAGCTTGTTGTTAATCTAGAGAGAGTCCAGAACATTCTATGTGTACAAGACTGTTAGAGCCAGAGAGGCCTTGAAGATCATCTTCTATACTGTGCTCCTTGAGCAGGTGTAGGAGTGACATGGGCACATGGTGGGTGGCCGTCCTGGGCTGAGATGTCCCATCTCCTGGCCTCCATGGCTGTCTTTGTTCCTTACTCTGTGAGGCTAAATATTTTCTATAAATGCAATTTATAGAACAGCAGTGCTGCACACCTGAAGCTTTTGGTGTGCACATTTATACATAAAGCCATCCCGGAATGCATCACTGAATGCATAGAGCTGCATTCTGAGTCATAGAACAAACACATCCCTCTGAACTGTGATTTTGGGACTCATGGTGGACCTGCACTATATGACCATCATTTTATATCCATATTCAGCAATATGCAGACCTTGAAAAAATGGGAGTAAACACCAATTTGGAGAATGCAGGTGATTCCAGCCCCTTCCCCCAGGCCCGCAGAGGACACCTGGGAACAAGTTGGGGATGGCCACCATCCCTGTGTCAGACCCAGCTCCCAAGAACTCACAGATGCATTGTTTTCCTCAAATTCAGCTCCAAACACCAGCCTACTTGATGGCCTGGTGCTCAGGTGGGAGGTGTGATCTGCTGGGAAGGAGGCAGGGAAAAGGCAGAGCGGGCTTGCTAGGAGGCGGCTGGATTCACAGGCCAGGCAGGGGCACCTGAGGGTGGGGGAGGGAAGTGGAGGGTGTGTTTGCAGTTGACCTTTGAACAATGCAGGGGTTACGGGGTGGGAGGGGTTGCAATCCTTCTCACAATTGAAAATCTGCATATAACTTCTAATTCCTCCAAAACTTAACAACCAAAATCCTATTACCGTTGACCAGAATCCTTAGCGATAACATAAACAGTCCATCAACATGTATTTTGTATGTTATATGTATTATATACTGTATTCTTACAATAAAGAAAGCTAGAGAAAAGAGAAATGTTTTTCTAAGTTGATGCAAATCTCCAAAAATTTTTCCAATAGATTTATTGGAAACAATTTGCGTATAAGTGGAGCCACATATTTCAAGCCTGTATTGTTCAAGGGTCACTTGTATTGGGGCTCTTTGCGACTTTTGCCATCTGCGCTGCTGTCGCTTCTGCCCTGGGGTCTGCAGAGTGAGTGTGTTCATCCTCCTCCTGGAGGACAGGACCCCAGGGAGCCTTCTCGGGCCCGGCACAGATTTGCTGTTAACGGGTGCTTGGGGATGGAGGGCCTGGAGTTAAGGGACCTGCTGCCCTCTGAGCAACGGGGCCCCTCTTCTGGTCCTGTGGGGAAACATTCCTGAGGGTCACAGACCATGTCTGCATCTGGGACCCTGGCAACAATGGGGCAGTGAAGGACAGCTGGTGGGTCCTCTCCACGGGGCAGCTCACTTCTGGGGCAATGACATCCTCAGGTAGATGCTTTCAAGGGGTCATTCAAGCCCCCGAAACAGTTGTGGAGCCTCAGTAATGGTGGGATGAGGGAAAGCGCTCAGCCGTCAGCCCCTTTCCTGTGTCAGGCATGCACCTGCCCCTCAGCTGCACAATCCCTGTAAGTGCCATCACGATGCCAGCAAGAATGTGTCACACGTTCTCGCTATTGTCTCTGTACACCTTGAGCCGGGCACAAAGGAGTCTCTGTAAGCAATTTTTGAACAAAATTGTATACTATTAAGAACCATTTGGGCCAGGATGATGTCCCTTTAAGAGGGCTGGAGACGGCTGGCTCTCATGTCAACATGGAGACAAAAGGGGATTTTACACACCATTCATTTTCTTTTATAAGTCAAGAGAACTGCTCAATCCTGGAATGTGTGCACGTGTGTGTGTATGTGTGTTGAATCCATGTGTGAGCATATGTGTGTTCATGCATGTATGTGTCTGTGCATACATGCAGGGTGGGGGAATGGAGATCAGCCCTAGGACGGTATCCAAAGGGCTGAATGGGCCAGTGGCCCGAGCATGCAGAAGTGAGCAGAGGGGGTAGGCAACAGCTGAGCGCTTCCCAAGGAAGAGGGCGGGGGATCAAGCAAAGCTGTGGCCAAGGTAGGGCATGTGATAGGTGCAGACAGGACCGGCAGCCCGGGATCAGGGGAGTGGAGGGTGGGGGTAGGCCCGCGGCTCGGCAGCCCGTGAAGTCATACTGCAGCCGCCAGGGAGAGTGCTTCCTGGATGTCCTGTGTGCTGGCCGCTCTGCTGAGCTCCTGCAGGCATGGTCCCCTTCGGTCCTCACCCCAGCCCCAAGGTGCGGGGCTGTCCTCCCGTCATCAGCAGAGGGCACGGAATCAGACACACAAGGTGCTTGTCCAAGACCTCAGAGCTCCCCACCGGCCAGGCTGCCGGCAGAGCTGAGCAGGAGCCACTGTGCTGGGTGAGGTTCCAAGCTGCGGCTGCTTGCGTGGATGTTTTCACTTCCCGGGACGGTTAATTTATGTCTCAGTTTGTGTCCAGAGACGTGGTCAGACATTATTTTGGATGTTTCTGTGAGGGTGTTTCTGGATGAGATTGACATTTAAATGGTCGGACTTTGAGTGAAGCAGATTGTGTGGGCCTCTCCCAACCAGCTGAAGGCCTGAATAGAGCAAAAGATCGACCTCCCCTCAGCAAGAGGGAATCTGCAGCCGATGGACTTGAGCTGAAGCTCTGGCCCTGCCCTGCTCTCCAGCCTGCTGCAGACCTAGACCTTGCCAGGTTCCATATATATGTACAATAAATATATATAATACACATAATACATGTGTAAACAGTATATAACATAAATATATATAGATTTATTTATATACATACACACACACATATATATAAACACACACACATCCTATTAGTTCTATTTCTCTGGAGAACCCTGACTCAGGGCTCAGGAATCGATGTCAGTAGGAATAAGAGCCTAGAACCAAGCACCCTGAAATTAACTCAGATGGAACTTTCTGGACACCCAGCGCAGCTAGAAGCTGTGAGGGATGAAATGCGTTCCAGGGCAGGTAGGAGAGAGTGGGAAAGCACATGGGTGGTGTTGGGGGACAGCATGCCCAAGACCAGGCCACCTCTGCCACGTTATTGCTCTGTGACCATAGTCAACCCATTTTCCTGCCATGTACCTCAGTTTCCCCCTCTGTGCAGGTGTCCCTTTGTGCAGATGGTGTTTGGGGTCCTCCCTGTCCGGGACAGCCCATGGCTTCTGGAAGAACAGAGCAGGAGTGAGTGCCCCATGCTGGCCACGCTGTCTTGCGGCAGCCCTTCTGCAGGCATCCCTTGGGGCCTGCTGCTCCTTGCAGTGAGGTGGTGAGACAGAGCGGGCAGGATGCCTGGCCTCAGGTCCAGCTCCAGAGCATGCCAGCTGTGTGGCTTTGGACAGGCCAGTTGCACTGACTCAGCGCCCATTTGCCCAATATGTAATGCTACCTTTCTGGCTTGTCCTGAGGGTTAAGCAGGTGAAAAGGTAGGCATGACTCTTAATACATGTTGTAGAAAACCCACCGGTGATTCTTGCTAAACTCTTGGAATGGGCAGACATGAAGTGTCTGACCTTGCCTTCGCCGTAAGGGGCTCACACGCTCCATTTCCGCAAGGCCCACCGTGGGAGGCTCCTTTTGGAATGGAATCCCCCTATCGTGAATGAGCAGAGCCCTGCTGTGGGCTGGAACCTGGCCGTCTTTTGTGACCACAGCCTGGTGCCCTAGGCTTTGTGCTGGACATTGAGAGCCTGTGGTGTCTTAGAAGAAATGCACCCAGGAGGAGGCAGCCCTGGGTGTGGTGGGCTCTACCAGAGGTATTAGCTGGGAGAACAGAGCAAAGGAGGGAAAGCAAAGCCTGTTGGTCTTCCCTTCTGCCTACAAACCTATAGAAAGTGTGAAGAAGACAGTTCTTGGAAAAACAGCAGTTTGTATCACGTGGAGAAATGGACTCCAGTGCAATTCAAGGAGGGGATTGTGCCAATCAGTCCTCTCCAGTGACACACACTGCCTTGGAGGGGATGAGCTCTGTGTCACTGATTTTCATCCACGCATCCGTGCGTCCATCCACCCATTCGTTATATCCTCTTGCCTGCCATCCATCTGACCATCTAGCCTTCCAGCCATTTATTCACCTGCCCTTCCACCCATCTATCTGTCTATCTTTCTTCCATCCCTCTATCTTCTCATCTATGCAACCATCCATATGTCTATCCCTTAAGCATATACTGAGAGCCTAACCCTTACAAAGCTCTTCATTGGAATCCTAGAATTCAAAAGATGAATATTGGGTCCTTGTCACTGAGGACCAGGACTAGGGCAGCCAGGGAAGATCAGCTCTTAGGGGCAGGTAGACCACATGTGGACACAGAGCTGAGGGGTTTCCTGTTCGGGCAAGGCAGGACAGGGCAATTCTGAGGGGCCTTCCAATGCAGACATTTTCTGGTTCAAGAAGTCCCCACTTTAGTGACTTACCTTAAGTTTCAACCTCAACTGCAGATTACTTCGAATACACACCTGTCTATTCAACCATGACTGTGTGTGCGTGCCCCGTGCCTACCAGTGCTGGGGATGCAGTGGACCACTTCCTGTTCCCATGGCACTTACGCCCCCGTGGTGAAGACAGCAAGCTGACAGACGTGCCTCAGACACTGGTAAATCCTATGCAGAGATGCCATAGGGAAGGGGATGGAGGGACTTGGGGGATGGAGCTGTTATTCAGGTCAGATGGTCAGGGAGTCAGCAGGCTCCCGCAGGCAGTGGTGGTCTCGGGGAAAATGTGGGGGCAAAGGTCCCAAGGGTGAACCTGCTCAGACCTAGAAGGCCAGTGTAAGGAGAGCAGACTAGGCAGGGTGTATGGCAGGAGAGGAGGCCAGAGGCAGCACGAAGGGCAGCTAAGGGGCTGTGTCAGGCCCTGGAGTGAGGCAAGTTGCCACCCACCCGGTGCGCAGTGACATGATCTATTTATATTGCAAGGATCGGACTGGGCTGCTAAGTGGAGGAGAGACTGTAAAGGGCAGAGTGCAAGCAGGCAGGGGGAAGAGCCATGAGGGCCTAAGAAAGAAGCAAGAGAGAGGGAGGCTGGAAAAGGCCCCGGCCCTGAAGGTGGGGGAAGGGGCCAGGAGCCAAGGGATGTTGGAAAAGATGGGACAAGCAGTTCTCCTGCAGGCCTCCAGAGGGAGCCAGCCTCACTGATGTCCCCCCTGTGAGACCCGCTCAGACTTTGGACCTCCGGAACCGCAAGAGAGGAAGCCAGTGCTGTTCCGGTTCCTAAGCTTGTCCTGATCTGTTACAGCGGCCGTGGGAAACACACAGGTCGGCTCTCCTGAGGCCTCTGTCCTCGGCCTGTAGACGGCTGTGTCCTTACACGGTCCCCCTCTGGGCGGGTCTGTGTCCTCGTTTTCTAAGTCACCACTCAGATTGGTTGTACCATAATCATCGCCACCTGGTTGTACCACAATCACCTCTCTCCACGCAGTGACATTCTGAGATTCTGGGGGTCAGGGCTTCAACAGAAGGATCTTGGAGGCACAATTCAGCCCATAACACCTCGTGAGGTTCAGGGCTTGTTCCCCACTTGCCAGTTAGGAAACCCAGTATCTGAGAGGCGAGTGAACGCACCCAGGGCCCGTCCCCGGCGTGTAGCTGGTCCACGTCCTGTCCCCTCCTGCTAAGGCTCTTGCCGCCACCAGCCCAGGCTGCCTGGAGAGTGGAACACCTCCCCCCGCTGCTGGGTCCCATCCCCGCACGCGCACCTCGTCAGCGACAGGGGCCTGGCCAGGGCGGGCCGCAGCCCTGCTCCCACCCTCACACTGCATCACGCGCCGTCCCCTTGGCCGTGGCCTCGGTGTAATCAAACACCCCCGAGTCCGATGTCGCAGAATTAACAATCCTCCACACGGTATAAACAGAGTCTAAATCAAATGCCAGCGAAAGGATATTGCCTTTTAAATAGGTCCTGACAGCTGTGGAAAATATTATGCCCAAATAGAATCCTTACATACGACAGACATTAATTCTTAAAGAAGCCCTAAACGGGTCCTCTGAATCGTTTGTAAGATTTTATTTTATTATGGATTGAATGTATTGAAGTAAGACTATAATCTTATTGTGCTCTGACCTCTGTTTTTATAGCTCTGTATAAACAGCAGTTACTGTATTAGATGGAGAGATGTTTACAGACGGAGAAATAAAAACACACCGATTTACTATGTTGTAGAAACCTGAAACCAGCCCGAGGCAGGGCCTGGGTTTTGTACGTCAGAGGCCCCGGTCTGATGGGAGCAGACAGCTTTGCTGGGCAGGAAGGCAGAGCAGGGCCTGGGTCCTCGGCTTCTCTCGGTGGGGAGCATGCAAGCTTGTGACTCCAGAGCGTCAGGCCCTTGCCCGCCACCTCCCTCCGAAGGCTCTGAGATCCGGGCCGTTGGGACCCTGGGTTGGACACAGATGAGAAGGCTCGCTCTCGGGGGTGTGGTGTCTGTCTTGTGCTTTTGTTGCCTCCTGGATGTGAGACTGTTCAGAGAGAGGACAGGCTTTGGGGCAGCACAGACATGAGCTGGACCTTGGTTCTGTGCTTAATGATGCTGTGGTGCTGAGCTTAAACCCTCCAATTTCAGTTTTCACCTCTGGGACGTGGGAATGAAAAAGCCTGTCTCCTAGGCTCTTGGGAGGAATGGAGAGGATAATAGACAGAAGGTGGTGGGCACTCAAGAAAGTTCCTTTCCTTTGCCCCACCCTTTCCTTTAAAAATCCTATTGTATTTCCATTATGGTGGCCCTGAGCATCCTCGGTGAGTGGCTTTCTTTTGGTGGCCGTAGTCACTTTATGGAGCCCATTTAGACTCTCCAAAGGAGCGTCCCATCCTCTGTCCCTTCCTTCCTAACTCAGTGCATGGGATGCCAGCTGGAGACGAGGGCAGGGAGAAGACAAGGTAGAGGAGAAGGATGGGCTCTTTCGAGGGGGACAGTACAGGTTCAGGAAGGGTGGCCAATGGAGATTTACCTGAGGAGTTCATCTTTGAGTAAAAGCTCCAAATAGTTTTCTAGCTAAAACAAAATGTGAGCATCTGGGAGAAGAGGATCCCAGGCCGGGGGAACGGCAGAGGCTAAGGCTGGGAGGCAGGTGCAGACAGGGTGTTGGACGCTGAAGTGAGGGGAGGATCATAGGGACGAGGTCAGGGACATGATGAGGTCAGACGGGGTCAGGTGTCCGGGTGGGTATAGGCTGGGGCACAGAAGTGGTGCTGTCATTCAACTACTGGTGGCAGCAGAGGGCTGGTACTAAGGTCCTAATGGTCCCCAAAGGGCAGACCACTTGAAGATTTAGGGGGTGCTATGGACTGAATGTTTGTGTCACCACAAGTTCATGTGTTGAAGCTCTAAACCCTAATGTGATGGTATTAGGAGGTAGGGCCTTTGAGAGGTAATTAGCTTTAAATGAGATCATGAGGGTGGGGCCCCCATGAAGGAATCAGTGTCCATAAAGGAGGGGAAGAGATACCAGAGCTCTCTCTGCTCATGCACAAAGAAGAGGGCATGTGAGGACGCAGTGAGGTGGCCCCGTGTAAACCAGGAAGAGAGGCCTCCTCAGGAGCCAAATCTTTCAGCATCACCCTCTTGGACTTTCAGCCTCCAGAACCGTGGGAGACACTGTGGTATTTCATTATGGCAGCCCGTGCTGACTAGGACGGGGGATTCCCCATGCCAAATCATGGCTCAGACAGGGACGTCAGTTAGTCAGTTATGGCCACATCAAAGGGTTACCCAACAACTCCTAAAAGCCAATCATCCACTGAGAAATTGTTAGAATGCTTTGTTGAGCAGTTTCTGCTATCATGAATACCATCTGGTTTGTATACACACATGCACATACACATCAGAATAATTTAAATATTTTTCAAAATTGTATTTATATGTGATTAATGTATTAATTGATATTACCATAATAGTTGATAAATAAACTGTCACATCCATGTACATGTGGCTCATGTCACCTCGAAGTTTGCTGCCAGCTCTAGCATTCACTCATTTTCTCCTGCCCCTGTGTGTCTCAAGCCTGAAGCACCGGAGTTCTAAATTCTGACTCTGTTTACCCACTCCTCACTGCACCAGCTGCCCGGCATCTTCTGGCCTCAGGCTGGGTCCCCCATTTCTGCTGTGCTGTCTTTCATCAGCCACTTCCTCCCATGAAGACACAGTGCTTCGTCATTCACAAAGCAAAAACATATTGTGCATTTATCTGGGGAAGCCCTGCCACGTTGCTGGGGAGACAGCCATGAGTGAGGCAGAGACCCCACCCCCCGGAGCTGGCACTAAAGGGGAGACCGGCTAAGAGTGAGATACGGGAACGCGATGTGCACTCCAAGCCGAGAGACTGTGGCACTAAGGAGGAAGGTGGGCAGGGAATGGGGCTGGGGCTCCTGAGGAGGCCCCCTAATAAGGATTTATTCCTGTGGACATAAGGGACTTCCTGGGCCACCCGTCTTGAGTAGTTTGTGACTATTTCCTATGCCAGTTCAGGGGATTTTCGGTGGAATGAAAAGTGTGGGGAGAGGCATGAATCGTGAAGGAATCACACCCATTTGTACAGTGTTTTGGGCTATTGTCATTCCTGGGGCCTCACGTTAGCCCAGGTGGAGGACAGGCGAGGACACTGTGTCCAGGGAGGCCGTCACTGACCCTCTATGGTTGGGCATTACATTCGCAGGATGGCTCCAAACAGTGATAAATACCACAGCTTCGTCCAAAGAGAATGTCTGAGTGAGGGGTGCTGTCCTGGAGGGAAGGACACCACTCTGGGGCTCTCAGCACAGGGCGTGGGGAGCAGAGCTGGGAGGCAGGCGTATGGGGTTTCCTCCCTCAGGCCAGTGTCTGGACTCCTCTCTCCCTTGATTTGAGGGTCATGTGTCTCAGGCACTGGTGTGCCTCCAGGGTGATCCTACCCACGCGGGGGCCTTCGGCAATGTCTGGAGACCTTCTGGGCTGTTATACTACCTGTGTGGGGCCGGGCATTCCTCCAGGCACACAGTGCGTAGGGGCCAGTGCCGAGTACAGCCCCCGCCACCAGGCATGAGCTCTAAGCGTTCCTAGTATTGTGGTTGAGAAAGCTTGATGTAGATAAACAGTTAGGTCTGAAAAGGACTCAGAAGTCAGGGTACTTTGAAAATAGGGAAACTGAGGCCTAGGGCTGAGAAGGAGCTTAGTGAGGGTCACATGGTGGTGGTGATCAGGGGCAGGGCCAAGACCAGGCCCCAGCGTCTCTTCATCCAGGTCAGTTACCCGGGTCACCCGGGGACCCCTGGTCTCTGCCAGCCCTTTGCCCATGTGGACAGTCAGTCAGGACTCAGGTCTGGCCAAGGGTTAAGACAACACTGTGCCCACCGCCTAGTTTCAGTGCAGACCCAGTCTCTGCTTGCTGTGTGGCCACAAACTGGGAACTTACTTTCCTTTTTTGCTTTCTCCCCCCAGAATCTGGACTGAGCTCAAACCAGCCCTGCCATCTCATCCCTGAGCCACAAACCCAGGCGGGCCCCTTGGGCATCTGTCTTACGGTCTAACACAGCAAGCACTGGCAAGATTCCCACACTTCACGATCACCAACGGCTCTCCTGCCTGCAGCCCGTAGCAGAATTGACAGCTGAAAGGTTCCGGCTCTTTGGGACAAAATGGTTGAATGAAAGATTCTTCATCCCTAGATTGTCAGGGTGGGTCCCCAAGGAGGGTTTCCAGTGTGGGATTTGCATGTGGCCCTCTCCCCAAATGCCTCTTTTGAGATGTAGAGGCAGGGGTCCTAGCAACAACTGATCAGAGTAGCATTTTCTCTGACATTATGTTGAAAATACAGGATTCTCCCTTGGAATCTGGTGCAAAAAGTGAGACACCAGGGGGGTGCCCGACTTATGTGTGTGCACTGCTTAGCCACGCCGGAGATGTGGGCCTGTGGATTCCAGTCCCTTCCACCGTCAGTGTGGGGGACCGGGCCTCGGCTCCAGGTTTTCTGGCTGCCCAGGACAGGTACCACCTGGTGTCCTGAGGATGGGGGGAGAGCGGGTGGGCATGGAGGGTCTGCGCCTGGGGTGGCACATGAAGTATATCTTCTAAAAATTTTTACTCTTTCTTTTGAAATAACTATAGATTCACAGATAATTGCAAAAACAGTACCAAGAGTTCCTGGGGAAGCTTCTCCCAATGGTGACATCATGTATGACGGTAGCACATTATCAAAACCAGGATGTCGTTCAGCACAGTAGAACAAACTGGATACAGGCTGGGCTTGGATTTCACCAGTTGTTACGTGAGTTCATGTGGTTTTACTTTTTCTGTGTCTTTACAAAGAGTCCTAGGACATTTTATACCATGGGTAGATCAGTGAAGCCATGGTCATGATCTTGAGTGTTTGCCCCCAGGAACTCTCTCCTCGTTCCCCCAGACAGTCAGTCTGCCCTCCCTGAGCTGTGCCCCTAGTTCCTCTGGCCTTTTCTGCATCTCTAAAGTTGGGTCACACCGAGAGTGGTACATAAACGGCGCTATACTGTATGTCACCTTTTGAGACTGGCTTTTCTCACTCGGCATAATGCCCTGAGGACCTTTTTATTGCTGAGGAGCAGTCCAGGGTGTGGCTGCACCACCATTTGCTTAACCTGAATTCCATCCAGATCGCCGTGCCTGCCCAGCTGGTGGCGGCTGCCCGAGACACGGTGACAAGGAAGGACTCAGCTTCGTCGCGGTCACGGGGCCGCCCACCCTGGTGATCGGCTGTGCTCTTCCTAGTCATTGATCTGCACCTTCACTCAACACATTGATTAGGCACAGACTCTGTGCAGGATGAGCAGTGCCATGGTGAACAAGCAAGAGCCCCTTCTAGATGTGTGCCCGCTTGTGGCTCTGTGGAGGGGACCAACAGTTAGTAGATGAGCACGAAAATATATAGTCAGAGCTTGCAGGATAATATTCCATTGTATAGATACGCCACATTTTGTTTATTCATTTGTAAGTCGGTTTGAAGGAAAAAAGTGGGGTTCTGGGAGAGAAGGTGACTTTGGGAGGGGAGGCTCCAGCAGCCTTATCCACTCAGGATGAAGAGGCATCGGTTCCTGGAGGGGAATGGCCTTCTGGGAACAGCATGTGCGGGGACTCTGAGCCTGGGAAGAGGCACACACACACGTAGGGAGAATGGGAGGTAGGCAGCAGCCCTAACGTATGGTCCAGAGGTCTGTGGGAAAGCCGGGCCAGATCACGTGGGTCCTCTAGGTGGAGTGTATTATCTCCAGGGCAAGAGGGAGCCATGAGAGCATTTTAAACAGGGGAGAGGTGCAGTATGGTTTGAGTTTTACAAAGATCGCCCTGGCTGCTATTCAGTCATAAGGGTGAGAACAGAAGCCAAGGGGCCTGGCTGGGAGGTCATCGTGGCCTCCTGTGACCACAACTGTGGTGGCCTGGTGTAAACCCTTGGCAGTGGGAGTTACGAGATGTGGACAGATGAGAGAGGCTGATAGAAGGCAGAGGTGCTGTGACCTGCAGGGGTTGGGCTGGCGGCACTGCAGGACACAAGGTTACCTGGGCCTTGCGGACACCACTCCGGGCTTTGAGTTCAGGGGCAAGGGTCACATGAGGTGGCAGAAAGAGCACCGATGGCCTCTGGGCAGAGTGGCTGAGTTCAGATTCTGGGCCCCCATTTATTGACTGCCTGTGCTCAGTGTGACTTGGCTTCAAGCAGCCTCTATGTCCTCATCGGTAGAATGGGTATAATTAAAGGGGCTGTTGCAGGACCAAATGGGATGGCGTGTGCATGGCCCTCAGTGAGTCATACTCATCTTTTGTCATCTCCTCGCCTGGGGCCAGGAGCAGGATCTTGTTTAGCCTCCTGCTACCTGCAGCCCGCAAGTGCCTGCCACGGGGCAGGTGCCCCATAAAGGCTCGTTAATCTCCTCTCTTTCCTTGAATTTCCTGGAGAGTCTTCTTGTCCAAGGCTGTGTGGACAGCGCCGGGGGTAGGGGTGGGGGCTGTGGAGCAGGGGGTGGTGGTGCAGGGGGCAGAGCAGACTATCTGGGGCCCTTTGAGGTGCTGGGCCTAGGGTGTGCTACGTTTCAATCTCAGAGTGTGTGATTCAAACCACACCTTGGCCATTGGAGCTTTAAGAAACATGCCTCCAGAGAGGAGGGTTGGGGATGAAGGCTTTGCGGGTCCGAAGGGGGCAGCCATCTACCGTATTTCCTTCACTTGAAATGCATGTTCTTTCTTTTTTCTCCTACTTTTCAGCTCTTTTGAAGTCAGGATACATGGTGCATCTCTGTGTATTCTTAGCATGGTGGGGTTTATGTTCCCCCTCCCCAAACAGTTGTTAAATCTTCCAGTTGATGGTATTTTATATCGAGGAAATCTGGCTGTGCTTGGCTTCCTGGCCCCACCGCTCCCTCCCTGTGATGTATTAAGTCACTGCGAATTAGGCCGGACGAGCCAGACAGATCCTGTCTGAAGGTTTTCTGAGTCCCCCGGCGGTCTCTCTTTACTGTCTAAAGCTTCTGAAAGTAGATGGAGATATTTTATTATTTGTTAGCCTGTAACTTCCTCAGCACGGCCTCCTGGGGTTATTACTGGTGAACTCAGAGACATTGCTATGCATCAGATTTTACCCTCTGACAACACAAATCACTGAATGAGAAGGAGTCCTGTCAGTGATGTGTATACTGTAGGAAGCGCATAAACGCAGGATGTCCACCATAAGGCCAGCAGGCGGAGGAAACAGAATTCCCTTCCACCTTGTGTTATTTAGTGAGTGGTGTGGGGTCAAACGATGGTGGAGAGGCTGGTGCTGACCAGACACGACTCGGTGACCAGCTCAGCAAGACACACGCGCTCCCGCGGGGCTTCAGGGTGTGTGGAGGGCAGAGGAGGCAGAGGGAGGCTGGGGGGAGACACTGAACACTAAGATCCCTGGGTTTCAGGTAGCTGGAGCCCCTGGCCCTCCCTGCAGCCTCCAGTCCCCTGTGCTGCTTCTGGCTAGCCGTCCTGGGCACCTGGGTGGCAAGGGACCCACCTGTCTGTGGGTGGGCCTGACTGTGGCCACCTGCACAGCATGTCCAGTCGGCAAGGCTGGTGCTCCCGCTCTCAGCTCTGTGGCCTGGGGACATACTGGATCAGCCTCTCCCTTTTCTTCGGACAGCCCTTCAGAGAGGTGGCAGTGCCAGTGACGGTCCTGGGCTGTCACTCCCTGTATCTTCCTCTGTGGTATGTGGATGACCACGGGGCCCATCTCATAGGCTGAAGAGGTGGGTGGCACTGTGGAGACCTCACAGGACAGAGAAGTAGCCCTAAAAGCTACTCTTTGTTGTCGGGTTGTTATGAGGACACTGGCAGCATGTCCTGTGGGGAGCCGAGGTGGACATTTTCTCTTGCCTCCATCCCGGGCAGAGCCTGGGCTGCCGCCTGCCCAAGGCTTGCTGTGCGTGCAGAGCGGGCCAGATGGGTGGCGCAGCGGCGCCTGACAGTGGAACCTGGAGCCTGCAGGCGGGGGTGGCTCAGCAGCGGTGGGGGTGCGGAGCGGAGGGGCCCAACTCCAGCTCCGAGTGCTCCCTCCGGCTCAGGGCAGCCCCAACGCCCTGTGCTCTGGGTCCTGCCTTCTGAGAAAGGCTGGCTCCCGAGGAGGGGCAGACCGAGCCCGCAGCCCCGCACGGCCGTGCTGTCCAGGACCGCAGCCTCCGCATTCCTGGCTGGCCTCACTTTGGGCCTCACCTGTTCCTCTGGCCCTATTTCCCTCTGGCTGGCTTCTTCATATCATTGTTATATTACATTTTATGTATCTTTTCATGCTGCCCCAATCCTTTTTGGTTTCTGAGCCAGGCAGGATGAATGGACTGAATGACAACTCAGTGTCTGCTCCATCCCCTCTGTGTCATTCTCACGTTTAGGGTCAGGGTCCAGGGCCACGGGAAGCAAGTCAGGGTAAGTGTTGGGCAGGGGGTGGTCCAGAGACCCCCGCCCCACACCCCCTGACATACACACATGTTACATGCAATACCCGCCCCGTGGGCACCAGAGCTCCCCTGCCCCCATGCCCGTTCCTTGCTCCTAAATTCTCTGGGAGGCCAAGGGCTTCCGGACCCCTGTCCCAGCCTGGGCCAAAGTCCTTTCCTGGAATGTTTGTTTGAGTTCTCTTCTGCCCTGTAAACACTCAAGGGGCCCAAGGGCATTGCAGATGCTGTTTAAAGAAGCAAAGGATGAGTCTCCAGCTCAAGGGTGGGCTTAGGCTGGAGCTGGGCTTCCCGGCAGAGGCTGAAACCCTCAGTGGAAAAAGTGAGGGTTTGTGCATAGGAAAGTGGTAGCACTTACTGACCGGGGGCCCGGAGCTGGGCCTGGGCCGGAGCCTGAGGTCGCACTTTGCACGACTCGCTTGAAGGGTCCCTGTTCTGGGGTGGAGGTGTGATGATCCCTGTCTCCTCCCCGGGTTGCTGTCCTGCAGCTGTGAGCACAGGGCCTGCTCCCTGGACAGGCCACAGCTCCATCCTTGTACCCCTAGACCAGCCGTGATGCAGGCCCCTTGCTGGATGTGGCCGTGGGCAGTGGGGCCCACCTTGCCTGCCTAAGGGGGTCACGTGGGTAGTTGGTGCCCACACTGGTTCCACTTGCCACTCCCCATCCCTCGGCCTCCTGGAGGCCTCAAGGCAAGGTGGGCATAGCGGCAGGCCCTCCTTGAGTGTCACTCTGGCTGGCCAGGGTGGCGCGTGTACCCCCCCTTGGCCCCACACTCTCCCCCACCCCATGCTCTCACACTCCCACTGCCACTGGGCCAGCGCACATTCATTTTCCTCTTGGCATCAGCAGCCTGAGTTTCTTTTGGGGACCCACTCCTCCCCAGTCTTAGCACACAGGGTTCAGCTGGGACTGACCCACCGTGGACCTCAGAAAGTGAGCCAGGCTGGGTAAAGCAGAGCCCAGCCTCCTCCTGGCCACAGCCACCATGCAAGGATGGGCACATGACTCAACTTGGCCAGTGGGAGCCCTCGGCTGGAACTTTTGGAAGAAGGCTGTGTCCTCCGCTGTACTGGGAGACTGAAAGTCCAGAGCTGTGTGGAGTGAAGCCACACAGGGGTGGAAACAGAGCCCAGACTGAGTGGTATTCCAAAACCCTGGCACTCCTGGGTCAGCCTGAGCCACCTTGGACCTGCCTTATAGGCACTGATCAATCCTCTTTTTGTCCAAGGTAGTATGGGTTGGGGTCTATCCCTTGCACCCAAAGCCACTCTGAGCCGTTCAATGGGGCATTGATGGTGGTGCCGGGCCTCAAGGCCTTTTGGTGCAGAGGAGTGGGGGCCACTGGGGTGGTGGGGTTTGGTGACAGGGAAGCTGGTCACATGGCTGGCTAAGCGGTAGGGTCAGCCTGGACATCAGCCAGGAACCTGGACATCAGGGCGCCAAGCCTTTCCTTGTCTTTGCGGGAGCTCCAGGCATGCTTCCCTGTTGAGATTTCCCTGAAAGTACAGGTTTCTCCCACTACCTGAAAGGAGAGCATCTCTATGGAGCGTATGGAAGCCGAAATGGGGTTAAGCAAAGAAGCCATCCCCATTCATTTATATGGAAAAATTTTTGAGCATTCCCAGACCCTAAAAATAGCCTCTCTTAGGCTTTTCTGATTCCTCAGGACACATCTTGCTAATGGATGCACAAAATAAGTCGAGACAAAGCACAGATGCACACAGACACAGTTCAAAGCCCTGGTGCCTGCTGCTGAGATGCTGAGTGTGGTTCCCAGCGAGGGGGCCTGGCTCGGGTGTGCACGGCTTCTGTAGCTGCGCACTGCACAGCAAATACTGAACGCTATTTTCGCTGTTCAGCTTTTTTTTGCAAAAATGAAAATCCTCTTAGAACTTCACTCTGTTAGTGGAAAAGGGTACTAATGTAGATCTTTTGTAAAAACAAAGTGGCCTAATACGAAATTTTGAAAAGCAGGGAGACCTGTGCCTGGGCTTAGAAATGTGGTAGCCTAAATCCCAGGTGTGGGGGAGGCTCGGCATCCCCAGCTCCTCTTCTCAGATGGCCTGTCGTCTTACTGTAGCCCAGGGCAGGAGGAGGCAGCGCCCTAAGGAGGGTCCACGCACAAGTCAGGGCCTGCCTGACCTAGCACCAGCTTTGTTATGCTTATAAATGTTTTATTATTGCTCTTCAAAAGACAGGGCTATTTTGCATATAAATAAGCATACGTACAAGCAATAACCCACCCAGAGGTCAGCTCTTCCTGGGATCTTTTCCTGCTCCCAGAGGTGGGGTTAGGATCTCCTTCCTTTCTCCCCCATGTTATTTCCCTGCCTACTTTTTAATACCTCGGGACTGGACAGGGGGTTTGCTTGCTTACATCCTGCATGACGTCCTTGGGGACACGGACTGTGTCTTAACATACCTGTGTCCCAGCATTTGGGCCACATCAGATACACTGTAGGTGGTGAGTAAATATTTGCTGAGGCTCATGTGCATTTCCTAGCTGGACAAACGTGGACAAGGTCTGGCCACTTCTCCAAGCCTCAGTGTCACCTACGGCAAATGGGGTTAAAAAAAAAAAGTATCCAAAAGTTGTTGCAGATTCTGTAGATGCCAGCCACATAGCTCCTTGGCTCATCTCTGAGCTCCCCTGATGCGGACTGCTTCCAGCAGAGGACAGCTCCCCTTTGCAAGGGGCCTGGGTCTTTCTGCTGCTCAGCCTGAGGGCATTCTCTCCAGTTTGTCTCCAGCTGCAGGGGAGTTAGGGCCCTGGGGGAATCTCTCTTCCGATGGGGATATGGATCAATGAATAAATGTACCAGTCTCCATATTCTCTGATAGGACAATTCTAAGGGCCATTTTCTAATTTCCCAGAGGGTCCCCATCCAGGTGGAACCCCAGTGCCTGCAGAGGTGACTCACTCATTAGCACACCCTTCCTACCCTGCTCTGCTCTTCAGTCCCTTACTTGATCTTCCTGGGACAACATCCAAATGAACAACCTCCCCCAAGTTCTAGTCTCAGGGTCTGCTTTTGGGGAGCACAAATGGAGACAGTTATTCTGAAAGAGACTGTTTCAAGACAGATACCTGGTGTATAGTAAGTGCTTAATGAACATAGGCCATTGTAGCTACACCTTTACCCAGGTTACATCATCAACATTGTCACTGTTGCCATCACTGTGATCATCAAAGTCATGTCTTCTCTTAAGGACAAGGCTGCCTATCCTAAGGGGGAAGATTTCACCCATATTCTCAGCCCGCTCCCCTCTCCCCATCCCAGAACCAGGCAGCAGAACTCAGAACATTCGTGTTTCAGATCAGCTGCTAATCAGATGCCCCGGGAACTTGTCCCCGGTCCTGGCACCAGCCAGGGGTCCTACTGCAGCTGCTCTTTCTGCTTTTCTGCCTTTGAATGGTGAGGTAGAGGCTTAGGTGTCCCCCTGGAGCACAGCCAGGGACTTCAGCCCTTCCCTGTGGGCCTGGCATCCCCTCCAGCCGGGTTCCAGCAGGAAGATGCGGGGATTGGCAGAAGGCAGTTATTTTCTGGGCCCAGATGGCTGCATTCCCCAGCCCCCTCCCCAAACAAGATGCATGTCCCTCCTGCTCCATGGTCCAGTGATTAAAGCAAACATATTCAAAGCAACGAGTTGTGCCAAATCAAAGGAAAGACAAAGAATGCATAAAACCCAGCAATTTAAGTTTCGTATTGGAATATCAAAGGAATATTGAAATATAGGAATATCAAATACCGATTCATTATTTTTTTAAATGTTTTGCATTTGCAGACTCAATTTCAATGGGATAAAGCCTGCTCTCTTTAAGAGGCTCCCATATAATATAAACTTCATTGGTTTTAAAGGAAACAGATTGGAAACCTGGGACACAGATAGATTTTCTTTTTCCCTTTCTTGCCCAGCTGTGAAGGGTCTAAATGCAAGGGACCCCCAGAAATATTCATTGATTTTTTTTTAGTCACATCATCTAGGCCTCATGGAGGAGCTCTCGTATCCCCAGTGTCACACTAGATGCTGGGGAGACATGGAGAAATGGAAAGACTGGTAGGTTATGCTTCCTGCCTTCAAGGAATCTCAGTTTTTCCCCTCAAGTAAGATTGACCCTTAATGTATTAGTCAGGGTTCTCCAGAGAAACAGAACCAATAGGATACATGTGTGTATATATGTATATATGTGTGTGTGTGTGTGTGTATCTCTATATCTCTTTATCTATCATCATTGATTTATCATCATCTATTGAGAGATTTAAGAAATTGGCTCATGAGAATTGTGGGCCCAGTAAGTCCAAAATCTGCAAGTCAGGCCAACAAGCTGGGAATTCCAGCAGGAGCTGATACTACAGTCTGGAGCCCAACGGCAGTCTAGAGGCAGAGTTTCTCCTCATCAGGAAACCTCAGTCCTTGCCCCTGAGGTCCTCACCTGATTGGATGGGGCCCACCTACCTTATGGAGGACAATCTGCTTTATAAGTCTACTCATTGAAAACTAATCTTTATTCAAAGTTTACTTACTTAATTATTAATCACATCTAAAAAAACACCTTCACAGAGACATCAAGACTGGTGTTTGACTAAGCAAGTAAGCACCACAACCTAGCCAAGTTGGCACAAAAAGTGAACAGTCACATTTATCAAACAATCTAAAAGAAGTGTAAAATCCAGGCCTGTATTTGCCTCGTTGTCGAGCTCTCCGGTGGGCTCAGCATCGTTCTGAGCACTGGAGAATATGTGGGAAATAGGACGGCAAGGCTGCAGACACTCTGCTGGTGGGAGCTTGATGACCAGAAAGGGAACAGACATGAACAAGGCGAGTGCAGGGCATGCGAGCAGAGCAGGGCGGTGGAGGGAAGTGACGTGTGGGCCCGAGTGGAGGGAGAGAAACGTGGATAGAATGGACGACTGACTCTTTGGTGAGGTGACGTCTCATCCAAGACCTGAATGACAAAAACTAGCCAGCGGGTGTGACAATCTGAGGAAAATGGGTTCCTGGCAGAGGGAACAGCAAGTGCAAGCCCTGAGGTGGGAAATGGTCCGGCATGTTGGAAGATCAGAAAGAAATCTCCTGTGGCCAGAATGGGTGGGGAGTGATGTGTCACGAGGGCAGGGGTGTGGGGAGTGGCTGGAGCATTCTGGAGTCAGTAGTTGGCCATTTATGTTTCTTCTAAAATTGGTAGGAAGCATTTGGAAAGTGATAAGCAAGAGAGTGATGTGATCTGATTGATGATTTTTGAGGGTCACTCTGGCTGCTGGGTGGAGGATGGGTATAGGGGAAGGAGGGTGCAAACAGGGAGCTCAGTTACAGAGCTGTTGCTAAGATCCAAAGGAGAAGAACAGCTTCTGGATTGGCAATGAGAGATGCTCTGCAAAGCCTCTGTCCACTGAAATAACCATAACCAGGGAAAAGTATAAATTCATTATAATTATAAAATTAGATTAAAATCTGTGGAAATTATTCTAAGAGCATACAACAAATGAAGAGCTATTTATTCAAAAAATCAATTAAATCTATGACAATGGAGGTACAACCCACTCCCAGTTCAGCATGACTGAAGCCTCCACTTTGGGGACGTGTAGCCTAGAACATAGGATCCTCTACCCTGCAGCTCCCCGTTTAGGCCACGCTGTCTGTTCAGGAAGGACAAGCGACCAGCACTTCTCATCCTCCCTGGCCCCAGGCTACAGAGGCTCTGCTTCAGGCAAGAGTGGCTGAAAGGTCTGGGACATCCTTCCACCAGTTAGTCCTCATAGAGTAGAAGCTTACCCCGGGTAAAGCAGGCCAAGATTACCGGGGCGCCAATCACCAGCTTACTCATGAGGTGAAAATTCCACTAGCAGAGGATCAACAATAACGTAAAAGGCTTGAACGATATAGACCAACTACTTTAACAAATAGCCACCCAACCACAGCAGAATACCCATTCTTCACAGTGCATATGGAGCAGTCTCTAGAATAGACCATATCCTAGGCCATAAAGCAAGCTTCAATAAATTTAGAAATGGTTGGAATAATACAAAATATGTTCTGTGACTACAATGGAATGAATGGAATTAGAAATCAGTAACAGGAGGAAATTAGGGAAATTCACTAATATGTGGAAATGAAACAATGTATTCCTAAGTAACCAATGGGACAAAGGACAAATTGTAAGGGAAATTAGAAAATGTTCTAATACTAAAGAAAATTAAGATCCAACATTCCAAAACATGGGATGCAGCTAAGGTAGTATTTAGGTGGAAATTGATAGGTGTAAGTGTTTGTATTAAAAAAAGAAAGAAGATCACAAATCAAAACCTAATCTTTCACCTTAAGACAGTGGAAAAAGAAGAGCAAACTAAACCTAAACCAAGCAGAAGGAAGATTATAATAAATATCAGAAAACAATAAATAACAGAAAAAAATCAAGGCAATGAAAAGCCTGTTCTTTGAAAAGATCAACAAAATCTGCAGATCTTTAACTAGACTGACTAAGGAAGAAGAGAAAAGACTCAAATTGTTAAAATTAGCAGTGTAAGAGGTGACATCACAATTGACTTTACAGAAAAAAAAAAAGGATTGCAAGTGAATACTATGCAGTACTAAGGATTGCAATAGAATATGCAGGAGAATATATGCCAACAAACTAGGTAACATAGGAGAAACAAATTCCTAGAAATATACAACCTACCAAAACTGAGTCAAGAAAAATAGATCTGTTTAATTGAATCAATAATTTATTGAACTAGTAATTTGAATTACTAATTTATTGAATTGAATTAATTAAAAAACTTAACACAAAGAAAAACTTAGGCTCGAATGGTGAGCTCTACTAAATACTTCAAGAATTGATACCAGTTCTTTTCAAATTCTTCCACAAAGGAGGAAACCCTTCTCAAATTATTCTTTAAGGCCACTATTACCCTGGTAACAAAACCAAACACAGGTATTACAAGAAAATTACAGGCTAATATCTCTTACGAATACAGATGCTAAATCCTCAACAAAATAATAGCTAACCAATCTAGTGATATATAAAAAGGATTGCACACACGACCATGTAAGATTTATCCCAGGAATGCAAAACGATTCAACAACCAAAATCAGTTACTATAACACATGCTATCAATGGGATAAAGGACAATGACCTATGTGATTACCTTAATACATGCAGAAAAAACATTTGATAAAATCCAGTACCCTTCCATGATAAAAACTTTCAACAAAGTAAGAAAAAAATGAATTTTCTCAACTCGATAAAGGACATCTACGAAAACTCACAGCTAACATTATACACAATGGTGAAAGACTGAATGATTTCCCCCTGAGGCCAGGAATAAGACAAGATCTCTGCTCTTACCAACTCTATTCAACCCTGTACTGGAGGTTCTGGCCAGGGCAATTAGGCAAGAAAACAAAGTCAACCATATTAGAATGGAAGAAATAAAATTATCTGTATTTGGAAACGACATGGTCTTGTATATAAAAATCCTAGCCAACCCTCTGAAAAGTTATTAAGACTAAACAGCAAGTCCAGCCACATTGAAAGGGTAAAATAACAATATACAAAAATTAATTATATTTCTATACATCAGCAATGAACCACCTGAGTGAATGAAACTAAGGAAATAATTCCATTTATTAGTATCAAAAAGGATAAATTATTTAGGGATGACTTAACCAAAGAAATGTGAAATTTATACTCTGAAAACTACAAAACATTATTGAAAAAATTAAAGAAGAAAGATCTCAATAAATGGAAGGGCCTCCCATATTCATGGATCAGAAAACTTAATATTGTTAAGATGGCAATACTGCACAAACTGATCCATGGATTCCATGCAACCCCTATCAAAATCCCAGCTGGTGATTTTGCAGGGATTGGCGTGATGATCCTAAAATTCATATGGAATTTCAAGGGGACCCAGAATGGCCAAAACAGTCATAAAAAGGAAGTACAAAATTGGAAGGCTCACACTTATCAATTTCAAACTTGCTGCAAAGCTACAATATCAATATAATGTGGCATTGGCATAAGACTAGATATATGGCTCAATGGAATAGAATTGAGAGTCTAGAAATAATCTCTTAATATACAGTCAGTTGATTTTCAACAAGGATGCCAAGACAATTCAGTGGGGGAAGGAATAATCTCTAACAAACTGTGCTGGGACAACTTTGTATTCACATACAGAAGAATGAAGTTGGACCCCTACCTCACTCAGTATACAAAAATTAACTTAAAACGGTTCAAAGACTTAAATGTAAGGGCTAAAACTATAAAATTCCTAGAAGAAAATATAGGAATAAATTGTTGTGAACTTGATTAGGCAAAGCCTCCTTAGATACCAAGTGACCTAAGAAAGAACAGATAAATAGACTTCATCAAAATAAAAAATTTTTATGCTTCAAGAGACATTATCAAGAAAATAAAGACAACCCACAGAATGGGAGACATTATTTCCAAATCATATGTTTGACAAAGGCTTCTATCTATAATATACAAAGATTTCTCATAACTCAATATTAAAAAAAAGACAACCCAAATAAAAAGTGGACCAAGAATTTAAATAGACATTTCTTCAAAGAAGATATACACATGGCCAATAAGCATATGAAAAGATACTTAATATCATTAATAATCAGGGAAATGCAAATCAAAACCACAATGCAGACATTCTTCTGCACCAACTATAATTTGCCCCTTATACCTTGCTAGAGAGATTATAAAATGATGCTGCTGCTTTGAAAAATAGTCTGGCATTTCCTCAAATAGTTCAACAGGGTTTCCATATAACCCAGCAACTCCACTTCTTGGTATATACCCAAGAGAAGTAAAAACATGTGTCCACAGAAAAACTTGTATGTGAATATTCACAGCAGCATTATTCCTAATAGTTAAAGAGTGGAAATAACCCAAATGTCCACAACTTAGAAATGAATAAAAAAGCTGGCATATCTATACAATGGAATATTATTCTGCAATAAAAAGGAATGAAGTGCTGATACATGCTACAATGTGGATGCACTTTGGAAACACTATGCTAAGTGAAAGAAGCCAGACACAAGACCTCATGTTGTAGGATTCCATTTATGTGAAATGTCAGAAAAAGCAAATCGATACAGACAGAAAGCCATTTGGGATGGGGTTTGCCTGGAGGTGGTACTGGCGGTGGATTGCGAGTGACTGCTAATGGGGAGGGGGTGTCTTTTTGGGGTGATAAAAATGTTCAAAAATTAGATTACAGTTTTTATACTCAGTGAATACACTAATAGCCACTAAACTGTATACTTTAAGCGGATGAAATGTATGTGAATTATATCTCAATAAAATTGTTGAAAAATTCCAAGTTAGAGATGAGGATGATTTGGACCACAGTGATGGGGAGAGGGAGAGATGTGGGAAGTAGGCAGTGTAGGCAGATATTTCCAAGGTTTCGCTGATGGGTTGGATGCAGATGATGAGGGAAACGGGGAAATAAAGGGTAAGTGCAAGGTGAAAAGACCACGGCTTGGGAAGACATGAGTTACCTGTTCACTTCTGTGGTGAGGGTGACTGGAGAGGTTCAGATTCAACCCCTTCTAAACCACTACGGAAGCAAGAAGAATCTGCTCTGGAATAAGAGGGAAGAGAAGCTAAGCAAGCAAAAACAGCACATGTCTACTGCCCCTGCAACAAAAGGGTTTTGTGGTCCTTAGTTTGAGAAATGCTACATACTAGCTTTCCCTCTTGGAAATTCACAAGGTACCTTGGCATAGTAAAGGCTCTGTGAAGTCCTGCAGAATAAAAACCCTTAAAAACTTTACCTGGTATTTAATAAGCACTTTCATTTTGTTTTGTGTTGAAGCCCACTAATGAAGACCCTATGAATCCCAAGTTTTGGAATAGAATTGGGAGCTGCTGGGCTACATGACACTGCCCCCAGGCCCCTAGTTCTCACATTTGTGAATCTTTCAGGGTTGTGGGTCAGGTATAAGGTAATAACCTGGGGTAAAGGGGGACACTGTGGACATGACAAGTCAGCTAATAGAACCCCATGTGGAATAGCTGTGGCATTAGGAAATGTGGTTTGGGAAAGGTGCCTGTCCCCAGCAGCGATGCCCACCACCCATGTGCGGCTGGAGTGGGGAACCCTCCAGCCATGATGCCTCACAGATGTTCCCATGAAATTGGCAGAATAATGAAACAGCTCCCCCTCAACCCCAGACAATCTAGATGCCCAATCTGGGTTAATAAATGGTTGGAAGTTTAGACAAGTCCTCTTTGAGTCACTGGGATTTGTACGTGTTCACAAGCTCAAGACAAAATGTATGTATGTGTATGTTTCAGATTTGTTTTGTGTAAATGGAAAAAAGCATTGCATTGGTTGAAACTTCATAAGGCTGGAAGATCAGCCTCCAGATCTGCATCTTGAGATAAAACAGGGCAATTACCCAGGCAGGCCATCTCCTGGAACGGCTTCAGGTGAAGCCCCAGCAGCTGAAACTGAGGACTCTGAAGGAACTGAGATGTTCCGAGAATGTTCCCAACCACCACGACTGCATCAGCGCTCTGTCAGGGAGCCTGGATGGAGGCTTTCCACCCCAGGGTGGCTGCTTCCCCCACAGATGGCGGGCTGGCTCTCCCAGAATTTAGCCTGCGGGCCCTAATTTGAGGAGTCTCTGTCCCACTTGATGGCTGTCAGCACAGTCCACCTTTGTCCCCGGGGAAGGGAGAGGCAGGGCTCCCAGGACAGCTCAGCCCCCAATGCCAGTGAGAGGAGAGAAGATGCCAGAAACAGAAACAGACGATGCAGAGCTGTAGGAACTCAGTTTCCCCTGAGGACTGGAAGGCCCCTTCACCCTCTGGACCCTCAGCTTTCTTCTCAAGGGCTTCCATGGTCCTAAGTCCTTCTTAGGGAGAAGAAGACTTCTTAAGACATGTTGAGAGACACACATCTTTCCCTCTTTACTGGAGGAAGTTTGTTGGGTAGGGAAGATGCTGCAAGAGCTGTCCGGAGGCCTCTTTTCTTAGACACTGAAGGAACATGTCTGATTGTGACGTCCATAGAATCACGAGGCCAGCTGGGATCCTATGCTCCCAAAGGCCCGCACACACTGTCTGAAGCTGCCCTTCGATGTTCTGTGTGAAGGCAGTGCCCCTTCAGGCTTTTGGGGGATATCGTGGGGCCTTAGGTCAGAGCTGCCACTTCTACCGTACTGACCCCAGTTTAGAGATTTTTCTCTTCTGCACATGCACCTGGGCTCCCTTGTGGACCTCATCCCCTTTTGTTGGTTTACACACACACACACACACACACACACACACACACATATACACAGAGTCCTGAAGCCTTTGAGTGCATGTCCAATTTTATTAAGTCTGGTGGTATGTTTATATATTACAATTAAATACTAGTTATTCTTGATTATAAGAACCCTCATCTTTCTCTCCTCTACTCCTCAGGGACAAGATCTCAAACCGTTTCTTTAAGCAGAGTCATTCCTTCTGCTTTTTCTTTTCAGACATGAGCTGAGGCTGCTTCTCCAGAAAACCAAAACACTTTCCACCCGGAAAAGAGAGTGCGTTTAAGGGGTTCTCCCAAAGCCACACAGCTACTGAGCACTGCGGGGGGAATGACGCCCAGGGTCCATGCCTTGCACACTCCCTGAACTAGACTTTAAGCGACAAAATGGAATATGGTAGAAATCATGGGATGTCACCTCCAAGATTAAGTTATAAAAAAGCCTGTGGCTTCCATCTTCCTCCTGTGCTCTCTTCCTCCTCTAGCGAGCTTGCTCTGGGGGAGACCAGCCACCATATTTTGAGGCAGCTCTGTGAAGAAGCCCCAGCGAGAGAAGCCGAGGGAGACCCCTGGCCCCCAGCCAGTGGGGAACAGAGGCCCGTGTTGCTGAGGTCTTTGGAAACAGGTCTTCCCCGCATTGAGCCTTCAGATAAGATGACAGCAGTGGTCATGTTTGGGTTCTTGACCCACAGAAACTGAGATAATAAATGTGTATTGTTTTAAGTTGCCAAGTTTAGGGAAGTATCCATATCATTCATGAACATAAATGCAAGTATCTTAAGATATTAGTGAACTGGGTCCAGAAATGTATGAAAAAGAAAATAAACCATGATTAAATTAGATGTAGTCTAAATATGGAAGGCTGAATCAACATTAGCAAAATATCAGGAAAATCCACCATATGAAAAGCTTCAAAGAGACAAACCATATGATCATCTCAGAATTTGCAGCAAAAGCATTTGATTAAATTCAGTTTGTGTTGGAAACTCTTGGTGGCTATGAAGAGAATTTCCTTAAGTTGATACAGAGTATTTGCCAGGAAGCTGTACCAAATATTCTGCTCAGTGGTGAACTGTTGAAATCTTTCCCTTTAAAATCAAGGCTAAGACAAAAATTTCTGTAATTGCTCCTGTTTGACTCTTTTCTGGATGTCTTAATAGAGATAATAAGACAAAGAAATGAGCGGTGTAAATATTGTAAAGGAAGAAACAGGAGTATCCTTATTCACAGATGATATTCTTGTCCATACGAAAAGCCTAAAAGAATCTGGGGACGGATTTATCAGAATTAATAAGGGAGTGCAGCAAGTTTGCTAGGCCTTGTGCACTGAACCGTGTCCCCTCCCACCGTTGATATGTTGAAGCCCTAACCCCCCAAGTGACTATATTTAAGGCCTTTAAGGAGGTAATTAAGGCTAAATGAGATCATAAAGGACGGGGTCCTAAGCTGTTATCCTTATAGGAAGAGGAGGACACCAGAGATCTCTCTTCATGTGTGCACAGAGGACAGGCAGTTTGAGGACATAGCTAGAAGGCGGCTGTTTGCAACCCAAGGAGAGAGGCTTCACCGGAAACCATCCATGGCAGCACCTGGATCTTGGACTTCAGTCTCCAGAACAGTGGGAAAGTACATCGAAGCCACTTAAGCTGTGTTATTTTCTTACGGCAGCCCTAGCAGACTAATTCTTACATGTAAAAGCAATATATGCATGAATTAGTTGCATTTCTATATATCAGCAATGAACAGTTAGAAAATGCAGTAAAAACTACTATTTGGAGCAGCAAAAAAATTGAAGTCTCTTAGGATGGACCAAGCAAAATAGATAAGCCTAAATAGGAAAACTGTAGCAATGTGTTGAAAAGCATTAAAAATATCTAAATACATGGAGGGACCTAACAGCTGTATGGATAAGAAGACTTAATATTTGATAGACCCCAGTTCTTTCTAAGTTGATTTTATTAATTAAGTGCCATTTCTATCAAATTTCCAGAGGTTTTCTTTTCCCTATTCATTTTGAAGAAATTTGACAGCAGACTTTAAAATTCATACAAAATATCCACAGACCTAGAATAGAAAAGACCCTCCCGAAGAAGAAATAGCAGTCTGGGAGAACTGCCCTGGCAGATATTAAGAATATAAAATAATTATGATTAAGACAATGTGGCATATGTATAAGGATAGACAAACAGAGCAAAGGAATGGATGAGATGTCCAGAAACAGGTGAGCACATTGTACAGACCTGGTGTGGGTGGGACAGGTTGGCAGACAGATTGACGGAAAGAAAGGACAGACTGGTTAGTAAATGGGGCTAGACCAACTGGACATTTATCAGGAAAAAGAAATGCATCCCTACTTGACACCATGAACAAAAGTAATCTCAGATCCATCATGGACTTGAATGTGACAGGCAAAAGTTCTGAAGTTTTAGAATAAAATTTAAAATATGACTTTGAAGAAGTCAAAAAATTATCAATCTTTCTAAGGCTTGTGATTTGGGGGATCATTTTTAAGAAATCTGTTCCTATCTAAAAGCCACAAAGATACAGAAGTTCTGATTATCAAATGATTCCTTGAAGAATGAAAAGAAAAGCTCCAGACTAGAAAAGATTTTTGTGAAACATGATTGACAAAAGATTAACAACAGCACAGTCCAATAGAAATACAGTGGAAGGTGCACGCACAGATTTCTAATTTTTGATGGCCATAACAAAAAAGTGAAAGAAACACATAAAATCAGTTTTATTTAATGTTAATACTATGTAATGTATATAATGAAGTGTCTAACAGAAAACATTTTATACTGCATCAGTCCTTAAATTTAATTAAAAAAAATTAAAAAGTCTTCTTCAGCAGCACTAGTCACGTTTTCCACATGGTGGTTGCTGAGCCTTCTCTGTCAATTGTCCAAACATCCAACTTTTGGAACAAAGATGGCATTTTAAAAATGATTCAGGCACGTACCCCCTCTCAGTTTCCTATGCGTAGAGAACAGAAACAGAATCATTTTATTCTGGAAGTTTAAAATTTGATTTTTAAAGCAATAAAACAACTTATAGAAAACTTTGAACAGAGAAAAAAATCACCCCAATACTCCTTGCTCATCTCCATGTAGCCCTTGTACAACCGCCCACACCACATGCATCACACATGGTGTGCGCACACACACACACACACACACACACAGTCCCATTGTTTCCACATTAGACTAGGTGAAGCTCAGTACTTTTCCCCACTTCCCAGTGCCCTGCACTTATCATCATCACCTAGCACATAGTATGTGCTCAATAAAGCTTTATTGACTAAGTGGTTTATGCAACTCCGTCAATGCTACTCTTTAGAATCTATTATTATAGCAAAACACATTTAGGCTAGTGGCCTTGCTTTCATCTGAAGAACGTTCTTTGCAGCACTGTGTGTGCTCTTCTAGGCCACTGGCATGCCATGAACTTTACAAGTGTTGCATTTATAGGCAACACTGTGAGGAACATCATCTGTGATACAACTTTACTTTCCACTGAATTATGCCTTCAGCATACTGTCTCCAGGCTGGTCATTCCAGACCAAACCCCGGGATCATATTTACAGCTCTCGAGATATGTTGCCAAATTGCCTTTCAGAAATGTCATGCCAATTCCCCTTGCCAACAAGCCCTAGGTTACAACATAGCCTTGCCAGTGGTTTGTGTTCTGTTAAAACAATTTCTTTTGCTAAAGAAAGTGTATTGGTTAAAGACTGCATTGGGTGTCCACCAGTAGATGAATGGGTAAAGAAGAGATGGTACATACACACAATGGAATACTGTTCAGCCATAAGAAAGAAACAAATCCTACCATTTGCAACAATATGGATGGAGCTGGAGGGTATTATGCTCAGTGAAATAAGTCAGGCAGAGAAAGGCAAATACCAAATGATTTCCCTCATTTGTGGAGTATAACAACGAAGCAAAACGGAAGGAACAAAATAACAGCAGACTCACAGACTCCAAGAAGGGACTAGTGTTATCAAAGGGGAGGGGTGGGGAAGGGTGGGTGGAGAGGGAGGGAGAAGGGGATTGCAGGGTATCATGATTGGTGCACATGGTGTGTGTGGGGTTATTGGGCAGACAGTGGGTTATTGGGCAGAGAAGACAAATAGGGACTCTGACATCTTACTGCACTGATGGACAGTGACTGCAGTGGGCTATGGGGGAGACTCGATAATAAGGGTGAATGTAATAACCACACTGTTTTTCTTGTGAAACCTTCATAAGAGTGTTTATCAATGATACCTTAATAAAAAATTTTTTTAAAAAAAGGAAAAAGACTGCATTGGGCTAAATGTTTATATTTTCTTTCATTAGACTTGCATGTCTTTTTCTTTGCAATTTTTCTCTTCGGCTTTAAAGCTAAGAAAATACTACTCCTTCAGGAGCTTGACAGACGTTTGATTATATTTTCTACTAGGCTTTTTGGTTAATTTAATTTTTTACCTATAGCATTTTTATTGGAAAAAATAATATAACATTGTAGAAAATTTTAAATAAAGGAAAAAGATTGTTGATGCATAACACTTCCACCTTGTCAGAGCTCCTGTCATTTTCTGTAGCCCTTTCCAGTGTTTTTCCACATGCATACGTATTTTACATAGTTGTAGTCAGGAGCAGAGGTGATGTTATATTCTGCTTTTTCACTTATCACCATAGCATAAGCATTTTTCCATGTTGCCTCTGAGTCTCTTCAAGAATATTTTAGTGGCTGCATAATATTTTATCTAGTGAGTTTAACTTATACCTTTGTTAATCAGTCTCTTGTTTTTGGATACTTAAGTTGCTTTCAATCTTTTACTATTAAAAATAATTCAGCAATAAACATTTTTATATGTAAAATCTTTTTGGATTATTTCTTTAGAACAGATTCCCAGAGCCACATTCTTGATAAAGGCTATCACCCCACAGCAGACACACCCAGCTGCCTGCTCAGTACCCTCTCCTCTTCCTCCTCATAAACAGAACCTCTGATTATGTCCAGGGTGGCCATGTCCCCAGTTTAAAATGACTTTCCCAGATTCCCTTGCAGCTGCAGTTTCCCTTTGGCTCAATGAGGAGCAAACAGCAGCTTATAACTTTAGGTTACTAGGAAAACTAGAGCTTTCTGGTTGAAAAAAAAGGATGCTTTTGAGACTGGGAGGATAGAAGCTGAGCTTTAAGCTGGTAGAGCAGTAGAGAAAAGGACCCTGGCCATTGAGGATATCATGGAGATGGTGCATGAGCCCTGGACCCTACCTCTGGGCTCCTGGAATATTTTTCATTAATCTGTCATTCTCAAAGATATTTTAGAATACCGTATCAGAATTCCTTGTATTTCCAGGGTGGATGGAGGATGGGGAAAGCTTAGGGGAGGGAAATAACATGTGCTAAACATCTTGTACATATACATCAGGTGCCTTACATACGGTATGTCCCTCACCCATCATGCGCTGCTAAGGAGGTCACTATTACTATGCCTATTTTACAGATCAGGAAGTAGGGGCCCAGAATGCTTAAACAATTTTTTCAGGTCTCCTGATTCTTAAGTGGCAGAGTCCAGGGTCCAAATCCAGATCTGTTTAACTAGAAACTTTATGATCTTTCTGCTTTGAAGAGGAATCTGGCTATATTATTAAAAGAAAGGTGAATCTCATTCTCTCAGAAAAAAAATGCCATGGGGTTCAGAAGGAAGCAGAGATGCACAGGAACTCATTTTGGAGCCAGAGTTTTCTTTTACACTTAGGTATTATTTACATACTTACATACAATTTTGTTCCCTGTGTCTGTCATACTGCCTGGCTACATATATTCAGTGAATGGATAAGAAAATGGATGATTTTGTATCCCAAATCTTAGAGTACCTGACACCTACTAGGCCATCAGTAAATCTTTGTTGAAAGAATACATAAGGAAACAAATAAATACTTTTTAATCTCAATTCCTAGCCTGGCACATGGTAGCTTCTCATTAACATTAAATGTCATTATTCCATAACATCTTATCAGAAAATGTTCTCCTTTCATTACAAATGCTTGTTGCAATTACTTTTTGTGGCTGCATAATATTCCACCCTTGCTTAACTTGTAAGCTAGACCCAGGCAATTGGAGGCTCCCCACTACCTCCCCAGTCCTTGGAGCATGTGTTCTGCTTGCCTTCTGTGCTCCCGGAAGCTGCCTCAAGGATACAGCCTTGCGATAGTTGAGACTGGATGGTATATGTGCCCGAGGCCAGGTAATCTTTTTTTTTTTTCCTGGATAATTATTTTTTATTGAAGGGTAGTTGACACACAGTATTACATTAGTTTCAGGTGTACAACACAGTGATTCAACATTTATATACATGATAATTCTAGGTACCAGCTATCACCATACCAAGCTGTTACAATATCTTGACTATATTCCTTATGCTATACATTACATCCCGGTTACTTATTTATTTTACAATTGGAAGTGTGTTTATATATATATATATATATATATATATATATATATATATACATATATTTTGTGTGTGTGTGAGGGCATCTCTCATATTTATTGATCAAATGGTTGTTAACGACAATAAAATTCTGTATAGGGGAGTCAGTGCTCAATGCACAATCATTAATCCACCCCAAGCCTAATTTTCATCAGTCTCCAATCTTCTGAAGCATAACGAACAAGTTCTTACATGGAGAACAAATTCTTACATAGTGAATAAGTTACATGGTGAACAGTACAAGGGCAGACATCACAGAAGCTTTCGGTTTTGTTCGTGCATTATGAACTATAAACAGTCAGTTCAAATATGAATATTCATTTGATTTTTATACTTGATTTATATGTGGATACCACGTTTCTCTCTTTATTATTATTTTTTTAAATAAAATGCTGAAGTGGTAGGTAGATACAAGACAAAGGTAGAAAACATAGTTTAGTGTTGTAAGAGAGCAAATGTAGATGATCAGGTGTGTGCCTGTAGACTATGTGTTAATCCAAGCTAGACAAGGGCCATAAAACATCCACGTATACAGAAGATTTCTCTCAGAACAGGGGGTGTGAGGTTCTAAGCCTCACCTCTGTTGATCCCCAATTTCTCACCTGATGGCCCCCCTGCGACTGTGCCTGTCTTAGGTTGTTCCTCCCTTGAGGAATCTTGGGCCAGGTAATCTTAAACATCTATTTAAATGTTTAAGATTTGGCTGATGGGTGCAGAGATCTATTTGTCTGGCAGCCACCTAAGACAAGCCCTCAGAAGTAAGTCAGCTCCCTGTTTATTAAAACTGCCACCTCTCAGTCTGGAGTGGTCTGCCTCATTTTTGGTTTCCTCCTATCCTCTGGTTTTAGATTACACCCAGGAAGTTTTGTGAGACAACAACCACTTTGTCTTTATTGGTCCCCTATAGTTGGATATTTAAAGAGTTAAAAATTTTTTTGCTATTATATAAAATGTTATGGTTAACATCTATGTTTATGTGCATAACTTCTTATATGTATTTTAAATACATTCCTCAGCATGGAATTATTAGGTCAAAGGTTTCCAATATATTAATATTGATATAACTCTACTCAAAAGTATTGTTTTGATCCATGTCCAAACGAGCAAGTCATGTGCATGTCTGTATTATTTTACACTCGACAGCCCTGAACACCATCAATGTTGATTTCATCATAATCACACATTGCTGACAGCTCAGCATTACAAAAAACTCCAGGATGAACAAAATAGGGAAAGCCCAAAATGATTGTTTTAACAGTGAGGTTAATTTAATCCTCCTAAGTACATGATGATATTTATATTTCAAGCAGCAGGGTTTGATGATGACCTGTCTCCTCCTCTGTACAATGAGAATCAGGAGAGAGAGAGTCTTTGCAGATTTTTCCAGTTCTGGTGGGCTGCAGTTCTGGATCTTTCTCAGACACATAGGAATGTAGATTTCTTTCCTGCTCTGTGCTTGTTCTTAGTGTCAAGCACGAATTCATTTGAGAGTTAATTACATGGTTTAATTGGGCTTAACACTCCTCTGGCTTAGCTCTGACAAGGGCCTAACCTTTGGATAACAATTAAAATAAATAATGTTTGTAGACTCCATTACAATTTTCAAATCAACTTCATATGCCTCTGTTCTTTGGACCTCAAAATATTCCTGAGAAGATAGGTGTTACTATTACACCTAATTTATGAGGGAAATGTGAAGTTCAGGGTGCTCACCTGACTTGCTTGAGATCACATGGTAACAAACTAGAGGAACCAGGACTTGAGCTCAGGTTTTCTGACTCCAGGTCCCAGGGTTTTTTTTTAATTCTCCTAAGGATGGACTAAGAACCAACTGGTCAGAATGAGCATTGCCTACACCTATATCTGGTTCTTTTTTCTTTCCTGGGCATTTGGAGATCACAGTTCCCAGTTCCCATCCAGTGAGGCAAGGTCATGGACTAGTCCTTGCCAATGACGTAGGAGTGGAAATGATGTATGTCATTTCCAGGCTGAGGCAAGGAAGGGTTCTTGTGTGATTTATTCTTTTGTCTTTCTCCCTCTTGACTGAGGTGATCATGGATGAGGACCAATGTTGAGATAGAGGAGCCACCCAAAAGAAGCATCCAGAATCCTGAGTCACCATGTGGAGGATAGTTGCCCTGGAGAATCACCCAGAGCTGCATTGTGTGAATAAGCAATCCAACATTGTGTTAAGCTACTGAGTTACTGGGGATTGTTTGTTACTGCAGCCTATCATATCCTACCCTGACTGATACAAGGAATTCACACTGATATGGGTATAGGGACCATCCTGTGGTGAGGAACCTGGCTTTTTAGGCTAATGTCTGTCCCTTTCCTGCTTTGTCACCTTGGTCAGGTTACTTTCACTTTCTGAATCTGTTTTCTTCTCTCCAATAACAAGTGATTGAATATAAGCAGAGAGCTCTTTATGTTGAATAATATATGCCTTATGTAATCAAATGACTAATCTGATAAACTTAAAGCTTTGCACCTTGGCTGCTCAGAGGATGTCAGTAGGCCTTCCTGAACCAGGCCTGCTTGGGTCTCCTGGGGTCCACCTGATGTGATGTTCTGGGGCTCCTCACAGCCCAGGTTGGAGAGTCCAGGACAAGAGGGGAGTCCAAGTTATTTTCTGGTACTTGCTTCGGAGACATGAGATATATATATTCCAGAATGTGGACCTTGCAAGTTTCTTTCCATCAAATCAAGGCTTCCCTTCAGAAAGCAGGTGCTTGCTTTCAGAAATCTATGCTCATTTCTGTGTTTGGCAAATGTTTCTTGAGTATCTACCATATGCTAGGCCTTGTTCCAGGCAATGGCGATCCAGAAATGACTAAGACACAGTTTCTGTTCTGAGCAGTTATCATACAGTGAGAAATAGGGAGAAGAATTGGAGGTAAAAAAATAGTATATTTTATTTGCTAGGATTGTACCTACCATTACTATTTTTTGCGCTCCATTATGTTCTGAGCACTTCAGATAAACTATTTTGACTCTGTATAGCCACCCAAGTACTAGACTCCTTGGTGTTCCCTAAAACTGCTTTTGGAGGATTGCCTTTCCTTTTAACAGTGAAAGGAGAAAGGTTTGAACCACTTCACCATGTGCCATAGGGCTCCACCATCAGCCTCCCCCAGGGTCTCTGGGGACTGTGGGTAGAGCGTGTGGGATTCTCCCCCCTCTCCACCCACTGTAAGCTCTGCTTCCGCTGAATTCTCCCTTGTCCGCCATCTGCCTCCTGTGTTCCGGCCCACTCTCCATGGCCATGGTTCATTCCTTGACCTGCATCTCCCCAAACACCCTAGGAAAGGCAGGCATGGGGGCTTGAGCACGTGGGGGTCGCAGCCCTGGTAGAGTGACACACACAGACACAGCTTAATGCAGAATATGGGACCGTCATGGTAAGATATGCCCTCTAGGGAGGACCGGCCTCCCTGTGTCTCTGCAGCTGCCCCCATGCTCCTCCCTGCTGCTCAACTCTCACCTGCCTTACCAAACTCTCTGAGCACCTCAGCAACCTTGAAATATCTTTGCTTCAACTTCATTCTTTCTAGGACTTCTCTCTCCACCTTTTGGACAAAGCCTCTGACCCATCAATGTATTTCGCTAAACAAAGTGCTAGAGGTTCTGCATCTTAACACCTGTCTTTCTTGGGACTCCATCAAACTCTTTGTCACGCCTGTGTCCCTCCTGTCCTTGCAGATGGATTTCCCTGATACAAATTACACTGTGTCATCTGTCATCTGTCATCTCCACTCCCTCCCCTGAAGCCCCAGCTTGGAAGGCAAAGTGGTGACCTTCAGTTTTGTGCGTGTGTTTTTTAAACATCCTTCTTTACATGCTTATAAAGTACAGTCGACTCCCATCCTTCCGTATTCACGAATTCACCTCCTTGCTAAAATGTACTGGTAACCCCCAAATCAGTATTTGTGGGCTTCCCCAGTCATTCACGACCATGTGCAGAGTGGGCACAGTTTTGGGTCCCCCTGTGTATTTGTTCCCACCTGAGGTGGATCGAGGTGATGCTCTGCCTCTCGTTCCCATTTGCCTGCCGTCAACAAGGGCCTTTGTTGCAGTCTATTTTTTTTTTTTTTTTTTTTGTAGATAATTATTTTTTATTGAAGGGTAGTTGACACACAGTATTACATTACATTAGTTTCAGGTGTACAACATAGTGATTCAACATTTATATACATGACAATTCTAGGTACCAGCTATCACCATACCAAGCTGTTACAATATCTTGACTATATTCATTACATCCCGGTTACTTATTTATTTTACCATTGGAAGTGTGTACTTTTTTTTTTTTTGTGAGGGCATCTCTCATATTTATTGATCAAATGGTTGTTAACAACAATAAAATTCTGTATAGGGGAGTCAATGCTCAATGCACAACCATTACTCCACCCCAAGCCTAATTTTCATCAGTCTCCAATCTTCTGAAGCATAACGAACAAGTTCTTACATGGAGAACAAATTCTTACATAGTGAATAAGTTCTTACAT
The DNA here is from genome assembly GCF_030020395.1 of Manis pentadactyla. Lineage (NCBI taxonomy): Eukaryota > Metazoa > Chordata > Mammalia > Pholidota > Manidae > Manis > Manis pentadactyla. The sequence continues at coordinate 9,694,323 of NC_080029.1, forward strand.
GGTGAACAGTACAAGGGCAGTCATCACAGAAGCTTTCGGTTTTGCTCATGCATTATGAACTATAAACAGTCAGTTCAAATATGAATACTCATTTGATTTTTATACTTGATTTATATGTGGATACCACATTTCTCTCTTTATTATTATTATTTTTAATAAAATGCTGAAGTGGTAGGTAGATACGAGACAAAGGTAGAAAACATAGTTTAGTGTTGTAAGAGAGCAAATGTAGATGATCAGGTGTGTGCCTATAGGCTAAGTGTTAATCCAAGCTAGACAAGGGCAATAAAACACCCACGTATGCAGAAGATTTCTCTCAGAACAGGGGGGGTGAGGTTCTAAGCCCCACATCTGTTGATCCCCAATTTCTCACCTGATGACCCCCCTGCGACTGTGCCTGTCTTAGGTTGTTCCTCCCTTGAGGAATCTTACCCGTCTCTGGCTAACCAGTCATCTTCCAGGGCCATACAGGGAGATGTAAAGTTGGTAAGTGAGAGAGAAGCCTTATTGTTTGAAATGGTTAGCTTTTTATTTCTTTGTTGCAGTCTGTTTTATGCCACATTTTTTTTGCATTTTTGCACTTTTTTTTGGTGTTTTCCCTGTCATAATGACCCCCAAGTGTACCCCCAAGCTGCCTAGTTCAAGGGGGCCGTGATGCGCTTTACTGAGCAACTACGTGCCATCTCTTGTGCATGAGTTACGGTGCACTTGGCCATGAGTTCAATGTTAATGAGTCAACCATATATGTTAAATAAGATATATTTAAACAGAAATGCACATAAAACAAGCTTATGTATTGATTGATGAAGATGTGGCCAGAGGCTCCTGAGGGCCTCACCCTGTGCTTCTCCGAGGAGTGATGGTTCAGCATTCACTAATCCAGGGTTCATGGTGACTTTATAGAACATAACAACCACACATAATGAGAATCCACTGTGCTTACTGATCCTCCTCATTTTGTACCCAAGGAATGTAAGCTCAGCAGCCTGCTGCCAAGTCTGTGCCCAGTTTCGCTGGCTCTAAGGCCTCTGCTCTTTCTAGAAACTTTGCTGTCCCCACATTCCTGCTCCCTCCTCTCCTGTCTAAAACCTTTGAAATATGAGGTTTATTTTCTATCCCTTAAGGGGTCATGGAAAAAGTGCCCATCCCTGCTTGTCCCTTGCATTTTAATTGTCCCAGAAGGGTCTGGGGGCTGGGAGTGGTAACTTGTCCCCCCCCACCCAAGCAAGTGGGCAGGGTACAAAGGTCCCCATTTCAAGTTCTCCCACCCCCAACTTTGAAGCCTAATAGCTTTAAAATCTTACAAGTTGTAAAAACAATTAAAGCAATAATCTTAAAAAGAAGCAGAATGCGGCCTTCAAAGGAATGTGAGCCATTCACACTTCGCGGTTAAATAAGGCCTGGAGCTGGTTCAGGCCTGAGAAAACGCAGAGGCGCCCTGAGAATTTGTTGATGCCAGTTTGGACAGACTGTTTATTTTCATGATTTCATGGAAGAATTTTAATTTAATGAGTGTTTTATACTCTAATGTAAAGCATCATTCGAGCCCTGTAATTACTGTGTCAAAATAAGCCTTCTTAAGCTGCACGGCTTGAACTCCAGGGCTGTGACTTGCATCCGAATCAGGCCAGTGGAAAGCAGGGTGGGGATGCTTGGAGCGGATCACAGATCGGCTTCTTAATGGAATTGGAGATTAACGCCAGGAAGGGGTGAAGGGGTGTCTCACTGAGCTAATTGCCCCCAACCTGTGGCTTCAGTGCTGGAGCTGATGGGCCTTGAGACAACTGTCTCCTTCTCCTTGGCCAATCTGAGCCTTCCCACTGAGAAATAATCTACTTTCCTAAAAGCCTGTTTATCGGGGCATGGTGGTAAGTAATTTCAGACACCCTATTTCATCATTTCCGATCCCCCCCTGTTTTAAAAAGGAGGATAGTTTGCTTTTTTAAAAGGAGGATATTTGGATTTTTGCATGACCCACAAACATTGTTATTTTTCCTCTCATTTGTTTATTTGAGAGCACGGAGGAGATTTCTTTACAGCCTAGAGGAGAGGGCAGCTGCTCCCAGCCCTTCAGATCAAAGGTGAAGGCCACGTGAAAATGAAAACCCCGGGTTTAGTGACCCCCCATCTCTGTCTGCTACTTGCTCTTTCCCCTCACCCACTCTCGCCAGGGCCAGCATTCTCGGGTGTCTCAGGCTTTTCCCTAATGGAGCACAAAATAGGCTTTCCAGATACAGACTGAGAACTCATCTTTCATCACACCCGCCTTACCCCTGGATGGGGGATCCCCAAACAAGCCACTGGAACGTCTTCTCTGGGGTATTTTTTCATGCTAAGCTGCCCAGATTTGTATTCATTCTTCCAAGTCCAAGAATCTGACTGCAATTCAATCACTTTCTGTTTCCATCCCTGCTAAGAAATGCATTTATAGTGGAGATGCTGCATACTTTTCTGAGCAAGGAGGGGAGTTCTCACTATGGTAACAGAACGGCCTCTTGCACGGAGCCTGTGACGGCACTCCCCAGTTAGGAAACAGCAGCAGCGAACATGAGAACACCTCACAGCCTCCAAAGTCCCGTTCCGATTCTGTCTCCTCCCCTCCCCTGAGAATCAGGGCTGGGATTATCATTTTGTGGTTGGGGACCCAAGGCTCTGCGAGGTGAAATGCATTACTAAGGTGCAACAGGACCTCACTTTAGGTCTTTTTGAATCCCCAGTTTTAGGTTTTTCTTATGAGGATTGCCCAATTAAGTAGAAAAAAAAAAAAAAAGACACCCAACTAAATTTAAATTCAGATGAACAGTGAACACTTAAAAAAAAATATGCCCATGTGATATCTAGGATATCTGTGTACTAAAAAGTTTTGTTTATCTGAAATTCAAATTTAATCAGGCATCTTGTATTTTATCTGGGGATTTCCAATTTACTAGCTGCCTTCCCTTAAACAAAAATATGAGCCCTCTAGGTGCAAGCTGTTGGCCCCTGGCTGAATCCACTGGCAGCTACAGTTGTTTTGGCTGATGTATCAATTGAATTCAGGGATTTTTAGATGGAGCAGGCGCTCGTCAGCCAGCACGATGCCCACCACTCCTCTGTGGCCCCCGCAGCCTCGCCTGGGAGTGTGCTGCCTGGTCCCCACAGCCTCTGAGTCAGGCACCGCTGTTCCAGCCTTTCCAGGCTCCTCTATGGTCTCTGATTGAAATACCCTAGTGGAGCTTCATGAACCCCTGTTGTGGGTAATCTTTTGAAGAAAGGAAAGAAAACGTATCAACTTGACTGTAACGTGCCAACACTGGTTGAAGAGCAGTGACCTCAGTCAGTTCTCTGGGATGTAAGCCTGGTGATCCCCGTGTTTGCCAATGAGGACCCAGGGGTTCAGAACAGGAAGTAGTTGGTCAGGTCACTCATCTGGCAGCAGGGAGGGGTGGAAGTCAAGTCCCCAGACTTTACTGTCCCATCTTTCTTCCATGGTCTGTCCATCTTAAAATCCATTGGTTGGTTCACTTCTGAGATCAACATTTGTCGATTGATAAGCAAGTGCCCGGTGCTGATGGGTCACCAGTCTCGCTGGCTACTTTTTCCTTCTTTCACTTGAGAAGGACCAAGCCTAAAATGGAGAGGCATCTGGAAAGGCTTTTGGCTATTCGAATCCTGCAACCCAGGGATGGGTCTGGATTTTTATTCTTTAAGAATACTGCGTCTTGGTGGAAAACGCTCTTCTCATTTTGCGCCTATGATGCCGCTAAATTGTCCCCTGGATTTATTTCAAAGCAAAAAGAAGCAGCAAAGATTGCAATTCTTATGCTGTAGTTGCTCTTTTTAACTCAATTATGTTTTGACAATTCGGAATGAAACTTGGGGGCATGTCTTTGTTTAAGCCGTTGGCCTTGCATCAGAATAGTCGGCTCAAGGTACATGGCTAGTGTCAGGACTAACAATCTTTGACAAGGGCATTTAGCGGTTGTAATTCAAATCTAATTCAGAACATCTTAGCACCGGACCTGTCAGGCCCTTAAAATGCACTGTAACTACAAAACCAAGGGCAATAGTCCCAAAGCCAGCTCTGTGCGGCCTCAAGTTGATATGTCAACAAGAGCAGTTACAATTAGGGGTTCTTTCAAGCATACTAAACTAATTTACAGTACTCTGGAAAAGTGGGAAAAGGACCTGAGGCTTAAAATCCCGGGTCTTCTAGATTTCAAATCCACAGCACATAAAAATACAATTAGAGTTCGGCACCAAATAGCACAGCCTTGGGTCTGCCTTTTGGTTGCATGTATACTATTTGCCCTTAAAAATAGATATGCTCCAAAATGCATGCATGTGTATAGTTAAAACAAAATAATAATAGTTGACTCTCAACCACTAAAAAAAAAAAAAATACCCTTGTCAGGTCTTATTAATATCATGTTGTGGGCTGGTTGAGCCCTAAATCGGCAAGTACCTATTTATTATTTGTGGATGCTGCTTGAAATCAAATCTGGCTTAATTGGGGAGTGTTTCTTCTTGATGGGGTTCCACGTTTGGCCACAAAGCACCAAAAGCCAGTGTGGCCTGGATGGTTCGAACTGGCATGAAAAGCCAGCCTGGACCAGGGAGATTTGGAGTACGGTTGGCTTGTTGGACACACATAGGATTAGGGGGACCAACATGTAATTTTACCATCAAAATAAAACCGGGCCTGGTTTGAAAGCACTTTGGTGATTCTAGGCAGCTGTGCACTTTTAATGCTGCCTTAATGCGAGGACAAAGGCTAATGGGAATGTTTGCAGATTTTGCATTTATGATTTATCTACTTTTAATGCACAACAATATAGACCCACCACTCCAGGGACTCATAAATGTGATTTTACTTCCCAAATTACAAAGCCAGTCAATTATTCGGGAATGAGTCATTCATTCAAAAGTGTCAGTAATGTGATGTGTTAACCATCAGGAAATTTTACACCAATTGGAATTATAAACACCAGACTTAAAAAAAGAAGAAAAAGAGAAAGAGAAAATCTTAGCCAGCAGCTAACTCTATGAATGGTGCCTCCTGTTAGGCACGACATTTGGGGGAAGGCAGAGCTGGAGAACATATGTGAGGATTTTTTCCCCTCCCTGCCTCTTCCTCCCTACCCCAAAGTTAACATTCTGTAAAACAGAGATGGATAGTGAGACACTTGCTGGTGACAGAAGGGATGCCAGCAGAGGTGGGACAGGAGTGACTGAGTTGGCACTGACATCTGGGCTTGGTGGCTGGGAAAGGGCTGGGAACCCCACAGTGCAGGGAGCAGTATGGGCTGAGCTGCTTTAGCTGAGCTGAGTCTTGTGAAAACCCTCCTCTGCCTACACTCACTCTCCACTTGAACTCCCTCTTTTGGAGTTTTCTCCCTCTGCCCAGAGCTGGCCACATAGTTGCTGACCCGGGTGGCTTTGGTTTGATTCCAACATCCATAAGCTCTTCCTTGCGGGCAGGCCTCTTGGCAAATTGCAGTTTGGCATTAGCAGGGGAGTGTAACTGGAAAGGTTTAGTTGCAGCGACTGATCGCCGTGGAAAGCTGAAGGGGAAACCGTGGTGGTCTTGTCCTGAAGTTGTTTCCCAGAACACCAGGATGAATCAGGGCTGGGGAACCGCAGTGTCAAAGCAGGGCGCAGCCCCAAGATGGTCTCATGCTCCTGCAGCAGAGGCCCACTGGGCCTGTGTGTGCCAAGGAAGCGTGATGGTCCTCTCTGATTGTTGGCCTGGCCTCCATCTCCTAAGTATTTGTCTCCATAGAGACTTGGCAAATAACTGGTTCTAGATCTGTTTCTGGTTGTGGAATTTCTGGATTTCTTCTGAAATGACCTTCACTATTTCTCCCAATGAACAGTGATGGTCAATTCCTGAAGTCATAGTCTCTCTCATGTTGCCCACAGATCTGGGGCAAAATCTGAGGCCCATGGACTTCCATCATTGACTCACTGGCCACATCTATCATGTCACATCAGGACAGGAGAGAAAATCCAAGTCTCCGAGGGTAAAGGGACTCACACAAGCTTGCCCAGTTAGTGAAGGACTGAATTAGGACTGTGATAATTTGTTAAATACATATGACCTCTCTTCTTCCCAAAGGGTTGAGGCAGCTTAGAGAAAGGGATTCTGCTTAATTTATTATTTCAATGGTTGCGGTGCTAGTTTCTGGAGTTACATGGAAGCAAAGACTTTTGGTCTTCCTAGTAAAGAGCACCAAGTGTGATTCTTTCCTCCTGGCCCTGACTGAAAGGGGCATGAGATGCAGAAACAAGGAAGACCTGCCCCGGCTGCATGCTAGGGGAGGGTGCCGGGCATGAGTCAGAAATGGATTCCAGGAGATGGAGGACAGATTCCAAAATCATTCTGAGGGCACATGTGCAGCTCACTTTTCACCAGAAAGTGGTATAATTTGTAAGAAGACAGCTGGGTCCTATGGAGAACCTTTATTTAGAGAGAAATATGCTCAAGTAAGTCAAGTTCTATTTCCTTTCAACTGCTGTATGTTGGTAGGATTTGAAGGCAGCTGTATGGTTATCACAACTGTACTTTATTCTTAATGAAATAATTACTTACATAATTATTAATGATTATTTGCTTAGGGTCTCTCCCTGTCTATCAGACCATTGTTGCTCAATTTCAATTCCTGGGGCCTGGCACCATACCTGGTATATAGTATGCATTCATTAAATATTTGTTGAATAAATAAATGAGAGGGTGTCTACCTCAAGGGTAAAGCTAGAAGTGACACTGAGGAAGCTAGAAGGCTTCTTGAAGCTGCAGGTATCACTGTCCAGAAGATTGTTAAATGGTTTGTATATCTTCCCAATCATTAAGGAAGAAAAAAAATCAGAGCAAAATAAAGAACAAAAAGTTACTTAAAAATATCTTATAAAACAAGGTAATCACAACACGAACAAAAGTGTCAGTTATGACAATAAATGTGAATGGGTTAAACTTATATTTGCTCCAAGATGAGATTTGTTGAAAAGTTCCAAATTTAGCTGTGTACTATCTTCATGAGACACATGTGAAAGAAAGTGGGTCAAATAGTTTGAAGAAAAAAGTGTTTTCAAAATCCTTTTCAAGCAATTGTAAGACAAAACAAACAAATAAAACAACAAAAACAAAATGCTACAATGAATACATTTCGGTTGGTAAATTGAAAAAAAAATCTATAAAGAAAACAGAACTATCACAGAGTTTTATGAGAGGAATTGCATAGTATTAAAATCTAGAAAACAAACACTGTTAATAATACAGAAATAAATGATCACAAACACGATAAGAGCAGGAGAATTTAGCACACCTCTCTTAGTCATTCAGCTCAAGTGGGCAAACATAGGAACATGGATAATGTGAACAATACATTATTTCCTCTTATAAGTTGCCTTACAACTCTTCAAATTTCCTGGAAAGTTAAAAAAGTGATTATAAATTTTTCTATGATAAAAATATGGATAAATTCAAAACAAGCACAAACTCAAGTTAGTGCCAAAAATCACGCTAATCAGCTGCTGCAGGAACACCCAACTAACAAAACCTGCTTAAAACGTATGGAACAGAGTTTTCCTCTAAATATTTCTTACATCAAAGTGTAATTTAAGAGCTGCAAATAGAAGCTGTCTGGGAAGTACTGACAATGACCACCCATCACATGGAAACCCGTGCAACTTGCCCACATCTGGATTAGAGGCTGTATTAGTTTCCTTTGGCTGCTGTAACAAACTACCATGAACTTGGCCGTGCTCCCTCCAAGGGCCGCAGGGGAACCTCTTCCAGTTGCCCAGCAGGCCTGGGCTTGAAGGGGCTTCACTCTGTTCTCTGCCTCGTCCTCACATCATCATTTCCTCTGCGTGTCCGTATTGAATCTCTCCTCTGTCCCTCTTTAAAGGGTGCATTTTAGGCACCCCCTCACCATAATCCAGGATAAGCGCCTCCTCTCAAGAGTCTTAACTTTATTATATCTTTTGCCATATATGGTAATAGTCATTGTCCCATAAGGTAATATTTACAGGTTCTGGGAAGTGGCAAGTGAATATATCTTTGGGGAGGTTATGTTTCTTCCTACCACAGAAGTAAATCCATAACGTAAAATATTTCTAATTGTTAAATAAAAGAGAGGAAAAATCAATGAAGCAAGTGTTTAAGTCAAGAAGTAAGAGAGCCCTCGGCAAAAAACTGAAGGAAATTAAGAGCAGCAGATTAATAGAAAATAGGGCAGGTATTCTGTTTGGATTTTTGGAAGTATAAAAGTGGACTGTTAAGGGGTAATTTCTAAATTTTAAAATATGAACAAATGAATGTAAATATGATATAAATAAAAATATGCAATGAACACATCTGGAATTTTATTTAGTTCCTTAGTGGGTGACAGACACACCAGTAAGAATTCAAAGGTGAATTCGAAGAGCAGAGACATATAAAGACTGTGAATAAAGTAGCTGGCACATGCCAAGGCAGAACCAGGTGCAGGGCCCAGCCTCCGGGTCTGCCCCAGGGGTCAGGGGCAGCCTGTGCCTGCGCCCAGGGCCAGTGTCTGCCCGGCACCCTGTCACGCCCCAGCCATCGGGCAAGCTTCACTGGGAAGGAGTCACCTTCCTGTATGCCCCTGCCTCCCGCTGCTGAGCAATCAAGCATACAGCACCCAGAGATTAGAAACAGCAGCCCCTTAGCCATGCGTGGGCTGTGGCCCCACCTCCTGTGCAGCTCTCATCTGTGTCCCCACCCTCCGGAGGCAAGACGTGTGGGGCCACTTCCTTGTGCCTGAGAAGGGGGTAGGGACAGCTGCTTGAGCCAACCGGGCTCTGGGGTCCATGGAAGCCTGGCCTTAGGGATGAGACACGCTGCATTCAGCAGGTTAATCTCCTTCACTTTATTCTGGTTTTTCTGCTGTTCTTCTCAGAGCCCTTAACATGTTCCATGGGGCACCCAGTGGCGAAACCTGGCTCGTGTCATTCCGAGGAAGAGCAAAGGATACAGGAGCATCTTGGCAAAGCCTCTTTATTTCAGACAATTGGTGCTTTGGGCCAGTGTGTGAGGGAGCGCCGATGCAAGGAGGGGCTGGTCTCAGACCTGCCCTGCCCTCCCTACTGCTGTGGCCTTGGACCCGGGCTCAGGAGCTGGGCCCTCACCTCTGAAAGGTGGCCCACACGCGTGCAGTGCTTTCACAGGGACCAGCCTGGGGAGGAAGCACAATGCCACCGTTGGGAGAAGGGACTCAGGCAGAATGGAGCCCACACGCTGACCTCAGCCCTCGAGTTGAGCTGTGTGGCTTCAGAGGTCATAGAACTTCTCTAAGCCTCAATGTTCCCACCTGTGACCTGGGAATTGTAAGACCTACCTTATTCGCTGCAGTTGGAATTCAAGGTGACAGTATCAGCAAAGCTCTTTAGCCCAGAGGGTGAGTGGGCGGCAGCTGTTAATCACTCTTGGGGAAGGCGGGTCAGCGCCCAGCCATTTCTGGCTGCCCACCTGGCATCTCATCCAGAAACACTGCCTGCCTGGTGGTGCTGGGGGCAGACACAGATCCTGAGACCTGCCAATTTTAAACTAATCCTTGAATTCCAGAATCTCCTTATTTGGAATCTAAAGGATTCCTTTTACAGAGGCCAACCCAATTCTTATCTTCACTGTAACAGAAGCAGATTCAAAAATAAGCCTGCTTCTGTATCCATATGAAATTCTTAGAGAGGAAAAGAGAACTTTATATCCATGGCAACAGTTATTATCAGAATTCTCCTCCAGTTTATCTCCTCCAGTAACACTTTTTCTGTATCTATGAGTTCATCTAATAAAGAAATTCAGAGAGGTTGAGTGAATTGTCCGAGTTCACACAGCCAGGACATGGTGGGGCTGAGAGACAAGCCTGGTTCTGTCTGAACAAATTTCCTTTCCACTGCAGGGCTCATGTTCATGAGGGAGAGTGCAGACTAAGCCTTACAGACCAAATGGGAATGTAAAATGAAGTAAAAGACATGTTTCAAAGTGAATACCATCTATCTGCCCCACCACCCACCACCCACCACCCACCTCCCACCTTCTTGAGGCAGGAAGAGTCGCTGGCCCTCTCTGTTGCCCTTCATCTCAGCAGATGGCTCATCCACCCACTTACAGTCTCAGTTACAAGCCTCGGAGTCCCCCTGATATCTCCCTCTCTCTCATATTCCTGTGAGTTCATCTCGGCACCTCTGAGCCTATCTCCACAGTTCCTGCTCCCCTGAGCCTACCTGCTGCCCAGATTCAGGACTGCATCATCTCCCCCTTGACTATGACACTGAGTCCTAGCCAGACCCTGAGCCTCAGTCTCCCCTGCCACTGTTGAGAGCTTTATCTTTCTTTCTTTAACATTTTTGATTCATTCATTTATGAAGAAGTGGCACATTCACAAGGTTCAAAGTTCAAAAAGCACAAAGGGTGAGTGAAAAGTTAGGCACCCTCCCACCCCGTCCCTCAACCCCACAGGTGTTCCCTTGGAGCCCCCCCCAGAGTTAGCAAGTTACCTCCAAAGAGGTGGTGCATATACTACAGAACCACAGCCTGGGCCTGTCCCTACATCACAGGCAGCACCGTGCGTGCTGCCTGCTGTTTGCTTTCTTGTGTTTAATACATCTTAGGCATCACTCCGTTTCAGAGCATTAGATCCATTCTTTAAGGCCTCTGTACTATGTCATTGCATATACCTATTCTATCTCATTTTAAAATGGATGTATTTATATTTAGTGAATATTGACATAATGGCCTTCTATGTGCTAGGATCTGTTTAAGAGTTTTCAGTCATTAATTCATTTAATATGAATGCAACCCTATGAGATATGTTGTACTGTTTTTTCCACTTTAAAGATGAGACTATAGAAGCTCAGAGAAGTTAAGAAACTAAGGCCACCCAGCAAGGCAGTGGCAGGGCACAGATGCTGACCCCGTGGCCCAGCTCCGGAGTGTATCCTGGGGCTGCCACAACAAACTACCACAGACTGGGTGGCCTGAACAATAGAAACGGATTCTCTCACAGGTCTGGAGGCTGGAAGTCCAAGACCAAGGTGTCAGCAGGGCCACATTTCCTCTGAGACTCTGGATGGAAGCCGTTCCGTGCCTGTCCCCTACCTGCTGGTGGCCGGCCATGCTTGGCGTTCCTCGGCTTACGGCTGTGTCAGCCTGACGTCTGCCTGGCTGTCACACGGCCATCTCCCCCTGGTGCATCTCTGTCCACCCTGGTATTCTCTCTGTGTTCTGCTGCTTGTTAGATTATGGGCCCATCCTACTCCGCCTCACCTTAGCTAGTCACATCGACAGTGACCCTCTTTCCAAATAAGGTCACATTCTGAGTTTCTGGGGGTTAGATCTTCAACGTATCTTTTGGGGGGCACATAATAGTGTTCTTAACCACCCTTACTTGTTAGTGGGCTTTTTCATTCCCAGTCTTTTCCTGTCTCAATAGGAATCTGTGAACATCACTGTGGGACAAGTTCCTAGAAGTGGGTGGCTGTCTCGAGGGTCCGCATTTAACTCTGAATTAATCCTGACAAATTGCTCTCCACGAAGGAGGAGATTATTGCTCCCCTCCCAGCATATACAAAAGTATGATTTTTTTAATATATTCAATTCAATGGATAAAATCAAATCTTGTCCTTTTATTTGCATTTCCTTTATTAAGAGTAAGTTTGAGCATCTTTTTGTATGTTTAAAACCCATTTTAAATTTCTTTTCCTGTGAACTCTTTGTTCATCTGTGAAGAACTTGGTCTTTTACTTATGGATTTGTAAGAACTCTGCAGATATTATGGAACCAACCCATTCTCTGTGATATGGCTTGCAAATATTTTTTCCACTTTGCAGTTTTATTTTGACTTTATGCATATTTTTCTCCAGGTGGAAGGTTTTTTTTTGCACAAATTTTCTTTTTACATAATCAAATGTATCAATTTTTACTGCTTCTACATCACGGGTCACATAATCTTCCTACAGCTTCTATCTGATTATGTCAGTGGGCTGCCCAGGTCTTGAATGGCTCCGCCTTGTCCTGAGGATGAGGTCCGAGCGTGCTGGCCCGGCTTCCAGGCTGTGCTGTTACCTTTCCCGCCTGACTTCCTACTCCCGAAACCTGGCTGAAGCCATCCCAGCTGAGGGAGCTCACCTTGCTTGTCTACCCTCAGAAGTTTTGACTCGGGTGTTCTTTTCTGCTTACAGGTAAGTCCCTGCTCATGGGACAAGGTAGCAGGTCCCAGGGTGGCCACGCCGATCTCCCTTCCCTGGAGACCAGTCGTGAGGAAGGGGCTCCAGCTGCGGTGCCATGAGGATCCACCGCACAGGTGAGCTGTGGGCTCTGCCCAGCCCAGGAGTGTCCTGGTCATTTCTGCCCAACACGGGGCGGTGTTAAATTTTGGAGCCTGTGATTTAAGCATGTACAGAAATAGCATTAAATAGTCACTAATTTACCTGGCTGCATGCCAGATTTTGTGGGGCATCCGTTGGCTATTTTAAAAAAAGGGATAACCAAGTGGGGTGTGAAAGACCTGTTTCCCATGGCCTCTTTCACAGAAAGAGCCAACCAAATCGACTGAACGCTGCCAGGGGGATGCCCACGGAAAGCCATCTCTCCTTTTGCTTCAGTGATCTTACAGAATCTCCTGAGATGTTTCTGTTGAATGCTTTGACAGTTTTTATATTCAGACTTTCAGCAGAGTCCAATTTCCTGACTCCCTGCTCTCCTGCAGCCCCACCTCCCCCATCCTCCCCCGTATCCAGGACTCTGGGGTCACAGGGGAGGGGTCTGGTGGGGGGAGGCTGCAAAGCTGGCAGTGGATGGAGGGGCTGTGGCAGTGGAGGCAGAGGGACAAGGGGCCAAAAGCGTCATTCCCCAGCTTTAGAGGACACGGTCTCCTTCATGTTAATCAGCCACCGGGCTCTTCCCAATTTAATTCTGGGCAGGAACTCCGTGTTCCTCCTTGTCTAGTCTCCCTCCTGACCCCTCCCATCCCCAGCTTTCATCTTTCCTGTCTCTTTATTCCCTCTCTGCTCCTAAAACAAGGACTTTATGGATTGTTAGATCTGCAATGGGGAAGTTCTGTCATATCTGGCAGTGAGTAAGAAACCAAGAGGGAAATATGGACCTGGGGGCTGTTGCCGGTTGAAGGGCGGCCCCCAAAATACACACCTATGTCTTAAGATCTGGACCATGCGAAGGTGACCTTATTTAACAAGTGCCTTTCCAGATGGGATGAAGTAGAGGGTCTTGAGATGAGATCATCCTGTATTTCCTTGGTGGGGGACAGTCCAGTGATAACTGTCCCCATAATGGACAGAAGAGGAGACACAGGTGCCCTGTGACCACGAAGGCAGAGATCAGAGTGATGCAGCCTCGAGCCCAGGAAAACCAGGAGCCCCCAGAAGCTGCAGGAGGCCGGGAAGGGTTCTTCCCTAGCACGCTCAGAGGGAGCACAGCCCTGCGGGCACCTTGGTTCTGAGCTTCTGGGCTCCAGAACTGGGGAAGAAGAAATGTCTGCTGTGTTGAGATGCCAAGTTTGCGGTGACATGGGTGGCAGCCCAAGGAGACTAATAGCATGCAACAAAATCCTAGCTCGGCCCTCGCTGCCCCCAATCGGCTCGTGACATTGAGAAGGTGGCCCCTGGCATGCCACTGCCTCATTGCCAGATGCGGCCTTGGGCCCCTTGCCTGTCAAATGCGAGGGGCTGGGATGGTCAGACCCCAGCTCTAGCAAAGCCTGCAGCCCTGGGGTGTCCTGGGTTTTCCACACCCCACGTCCTGCCGTTGACCTGGACAAATCTATCATCTGATTACCAGGAAGCATTGGTATAATTCCAATAAAATCAATACTTCCTTACATTCTAGGGATCATGGAAAAAACCAACCACCAACTCCAAAATGCTGTAGAGTATGATCATTTGGAGAATCTGAGTAAGGAAAAGGGTTTTGGACTGAATACCTTTGGATGATGAAATCCCAGGAGGCATACATTGGTTACCTTTAACACAGCAGTTCTCAACCCTTAGCAGCACATTACAATCACCTGGAGAGATCTTCGTTTAATGCTGATTTTAAAGATCAGAATCTTTGGAGCTGGGGTCCAGGAATGGATTTTTTTTTTTTTTTAGAGGCCACGATTTTAATGTGCAGGCAATGACCACTGGTTTAAAGGGATTTTCCCACGGCACTGGATTTTAATAATGGCACTAACTAAATGTTAACTTCAGGGAAAGTTGGGTGAGGGGTATACAAACACTCTCTGTACTGTTTTTGCAACTTTCCTGTAAGTCTAAAATTAATACAAAATAAAAAGTGAAGAAAAAATTGCCACACCTGAATTCAGTGCTGTTTTCCTTCCTGACTCCCCTCTCCTTACCTCTTCTCCTCATGTCATTTAGTTTCGCAAGCAACTCTTTGATCTTTGTTAGTGAGGGGAACAGTGTTGTGGAGAAAGGGGAGAGATGTGGATAATCTTCAATTTACTTCTATTTGACTTTGGAAGGAATTTTAAGGTGTCCTAACCTTTCATTCAATTTTGTCCAAGTTCACCATGCATTTTGCTTAAAATTTGCACTCTTAAAACTAAAACAGATTTTCATGTTTATGTGGGGACGTCTTCACCCTTAATGTAGTTGTGGGAACATGGTAATAGCTCACTAAATGCTTAGTAATGAATTTTATGAGCATATATTGGCTTAATTCAACAAACATATATTGAATGCCCTGTCTTATGTCAACAACAGTGCTTGGTGTTACTGGTGATCTGACGTTGTATAAGACACAGACCTAGTGCTTGGGTGCTTGGGTGTCAGAACAGACAGACACTCGAACACCTGATGTGTCTTCTAATAGGGACATGCCCAGAAAGCAGTGGAAATAAGAAAGAAAGATTGGTTAATTGTGCCTGGGGCGTCAGTGATGGCTTTGCAGAAGAAGTGATATTTGAAAGATGAATGGGGCTCAGAAGGGTGAATAGGAGTGAAGAGGTAGAGAAGGAACAGCAGGAGAAAGGGTGTTGTTTACACAATGAGTGCATCTCCCGGCCTTCCCTCCATCTGGAGTATGCCAAATGGAATACTCTGGAATATTCTGGAAGTGGAATGTGAGTACACATGACATTTTCCACTCTAGGGCTGACATTATTAAGAAAGGGGTATATCATGCCTTTGCACCCTTCCCCTGTCTGAGGACTAGTTGTAGAGGATCCTGAGTTCCTAGGGATGGCAGAGCCGCAAGGTGGAAAGGACCTGGATAGATGGTCACAGGGAGGAAGACTATTCACCAAACTGAAACATTCACATTGAGCGGTTAAAGGAACAGTAAAGCTCTACTGTGTTGTGCCCTTGAGCTGTGGGGATTTATTTGTCACAGCAACTCATTCCTCCATAACTTACACAAGCACACTTGTAGGTCCCGTGTGCCTGCGTCAGGGGAATTGGTGGGCAGCTGGCCCAGAAAGGCTGGTGAGATGTAATCAAGTGGAGCCTTGAACTATACTCTGTGGAGTTTGAATCCTTACCTTGGGATGTTTTATTTGGAAAGTTCGCAGATCAAGCAGTGGTGGCCGTGGAGAGGGTGGGAGTGGAGCTTGAACTTTTGCTCTCAGAGATAACGGGAAGTTGGTTGTAATCATAGCTTGATGAGCAATGCCCTCAGCCTCTCTTTGGCTATGCAGTTGTTAAAAGGAGGCAGGCTCAAGCTCACCTGCAGATTACAAATACTTTAGTGACCAAGGAAGTCTCTCTCCCTTCAAATTGACTTCTTTCAAGGTCAATTTTTTATTGCAATTTCATCTCTCAAGGAATTGTTTCCTGTGGGAATCCTCTGCACATTAGATTATAAATTATCTCTACAGAATGGTCTTTGCAAATTTCTCTTGTCCTGGATTAGCTTCTGTGTTAATGTGTTAGATCAGGGTTCAAATGCTCTTCTTATGAGGAACTAAAAGTTTAACTTGGGCTACCAAATTCTAGAAGGTGGATTTTTTTTTTTCCAATTCAGCACAATAATGCAAGGCCTTTGAGCTCCTCAATTAACTGCGACTCTTGCAGGATTATTACTTTAATGCCTTCCGTGCAGATTTGCTTCTCCCCTTGCTGAAAAGTAGTATTGCTCACTTCCCATCGCGTCAGCATGTATAAATATGGGCTTAATTTACAAAGACGTAATGAATGTTGGGTGGAAATTACTGCCCCCATTTTAAAGCCATTTATATATTTCTTTTGGAAACACATAGGAATTTCTGACTTTTGCAAGCAGATTGAAAAATTACTTTAGAAAAACGTGAATGGTGTGACATGATACAGAGCACGGCACTCAATCCCTCGGCTAAGAGGCAGGGATCGGAGCTCAAGCCCTGTCTCTGTCCTGAGATCGCTCTTTGACTTCTGGCAAAGTTCTGTTTTGCCGTCTTTGATATGCGAGGGCTTGCTCTCCGACAGTACTTTCCAAAGTTAGGTTGATGCGCCACTGACGGTGTGTGAGATATTTTTAGCACATGGACAAATATTTTTTGAATTATAATAATTATGTATTTTTAAAAATGTTTAATAAAACAACACAGCTGGTACATCAAGTCCAGGATTTTGTGGGTATTATGCATCGTTATGATTTCCTTTTAAATTAAATTCAGGAAAAAAAATGAAAGGAAGGTAATTTAAAGAAAAACTAGGTAAATAATATAAGTGAATGTTGCAAAAATTATAAAGGCAAGTTGGGTATAGATGATGGAGCAAACATTTTTTTTCTAGGTTGGATGATCTATGACTGGTTGGGCCTCTAATCTTAAAGGCCTCAATCCTTTAAGAGAATGAACGCAGACTGAACCATTTCCGTCATTTCTGTCATTATGGTGCAATGCAGTATTTTTAAATAGTCACATTCAGATTATTCTCCTCTTTGGTTCTTGGGTGCTAACTCTTGTTTACTGTTAAGGTGATTCATTTCTTCAGGTGGCTTGTAATTTTTTTTGCAATTTCATCTCTCAAGGAATTGTTTCCTGTGGGAATCCTCTGCACATTAGATTATAAATTATCTCTACAGAATGGTCTTTGCAAGTTTCTCTTGTCCTGGATTAGCTTCTGTGTTAATGTGTTAGATAAGGGTTCAAATGCTCTTCTTATGAGGAACTGAAAGTTTAACTTGGGCTACCAAATTCTAGAAGGTGGATTTTTTTTCCCAGTGCAGAGTTGTGGATATGTGGCAACCTCCCTTGCTATTTTTCTGCTAATGGCTTATACAAGAGTCTGTATTTTCCTACCTCCTTTCACAGACCTATAAGAGGTAATTCTCCTACCTCCTTACACACACCCAGACTTCTGCTCTAGGGAGGATGGAGAGAGAGAGATGGGGAGTCACTGGACTACAGTTGTCATGATAAGTCCACTGAGACCCACAGATTGGTCATTCATTCATCACAGACATTTATTGAGTGTCTGCAATATGCTGGCTCTCTACTGGGTACTGAGGAAAATATTTCCCAGAGCTTATTTCCTAATAGGATCAGAATTAAAATTTCAGCTTTAGTGTTTACTAGCCTTTAACTTTGGGCAAACTACCTACCTTTTTTGAACCTTTGATCAAGCACAAAGTGAAGAAATGGCTTAGATCAGAGTATAGGTGTTCATCTTTTTAATAGAAGGAAAAGCAGAGTAGATGACTATAAGAAGACTGGCTGATTTCATTTAAAAAGTTCTCTTCTGATTGCTTGAAGTTTTTTAGTGAAATAAATGCATGGTCACCAGCTGAAAAGCAGAAAAGAGGCTGTTGGCAGTTTGAGGAGGGTCATAGAATGATTTTCTAGGAGAGGAATGATTAGTCAATGATGAGTATAAATCAAAATGAATTTCTGGGAAGCTCTCAACGGCCCCTGAGGGTTGGGTTATGAGTTTAAGGACAGTCACTTTGTGTGTCTTTCCCCAGCCATATTCAGATGCATGGATGCCAGTATGGAGTAGGCAGTTATACTTAATGAGATTTTAATATGCATTATCTTATCAGCTATCATAACAGACCTTAGAAGCTATTTGTTACCCATTTCACAGATGAGTAAACTGACCCTTAAAGAAATGAAATGACTTACCTAAGATCACATTTAGGAGGGTTACAGCAGAATTCAAACCAGGATTGGCTCCAAAGCTCAGACTTTTAATCCTTACAGTATGCTCATGTAACTGCTGTACATTCCTTTTAAGGGGGCACGAAGTGATTCTGATTAATTGGCTGGAGACTGTTATGCGGAATCCAAAGTGGACTGTGGGATTGTATATTTGATTCTGCTACAAATTCAGCAGAACTCTGGCCATATCAGTTCCCGTCTGTGGGCCTTGATTTTCCTTTCTGAAACGAGGAGATTAATCTGAGGCCACCTCTTTCCTTTCCTGCTGCTTAATTATAAGAATTTCTCTCTCTTCTCTTAGATATGTGGTGGGATAAAACAAACTCTTGTAATCTTGCAGAAGTTCAACCCTGCATGGTGCTGAGATCCTTCTTGTTTGATGGAAGTACACTGGGACATTCTGTCTTTTCCACTGCAGTCCCCAAAATCTGGAGCCTATTGAAAGTGAAGAGCGTTCGGAGTGGAAATCAAGCCACACTGGACAGGACAGCAGGGTCAGAGAACTGCTGCCTGTGTCACCACGGGGTTTACAAGCCCCGTCAGATGGGGGCACTTGCTTTGTCACTGTGCTGCCCCCATAATTGCGACAGGCTTCTTTGTTACTAAACAGACCCAGCCCAAACAAAAGGGATATTGTTTCTTTTATGAGTAATGTGCTAACTCACCCCTGGAAAAAAAAAGTTCAAGTCCAGCATAGGGACTGAGACAGCATAAGATTTATTACAAAGGTTACAGAAATTATTCCTCTTTCACAGCACTTAAATTGTCTAATTATTCACAGCTGTTTCTAATTTGTCTCAGGTTGTTAATTAGGGGTGTGGGTCTTCCCCTCCTTCTAGGGCAGCCACCTGAAGCCTCACGACGCACCACACAGAGGAGCTGGGGCAAAGGAGGGTCCGTGGACATGGAGAAGAATCCTCTGCACAGTGGCCAGTCTGCGTTTGTCCTTTAGCCTTTTGCTGAGATCAAAGTTAAGCTTAGGAGACCCTAATTTCCTTCCTACAAAAGAGGGATACTGACTTAAGGGATTACCTACAGAGGGTGATGCCTGATCTCCTCTGGGAATCCAGGGAACCTCTCATCACCTTGGGTACTCGTGGGAGCAATGAGAAGAGCATCTGAGTCAAGACAGAGGGAATGAGTGGGTCTTTCCAATCCTGGCTTACCCCAACATGCAGAAATGATCAAGTCGGACCTTCCACCCGCTTCGCCATATCCCATCCACATACCCTTTCCCTCTGCAGCCTTTATTCCCTTATGGATCCCTCCTCTGCTCCCCCATACACACCCCTTGTATCTCTGTGTCTCAGATATCCTTTTCTGCTTTGACCCTGAGCTAAGTGATTGCCATTAACATTTATTCAACAAACATTGAATGGGTACCTGTCGTGTTATGAGCAGAGCACTGGAGTTTCAGAAAGGAATAAGAAGTGTCTGATTCCCTTACAGATTGTAAACTGTAAGCTACAGCATCTTAATCACCTTTAACTTCTCCCTGGTGCCCAGCAGGGGAGCTGCTATACAGCAGGTGCTCAATAAACGCACGTTGAATAAATCAACGAGTCACAAAATATTCCAACTAGAAATGAATTTGGTGGTAATTCAGTCTATTACTTGATTTTAAAAATATTTTTAAATGTTTTTCACTGAAACCAACATAAGAGATATTCATTTTAGAAAAATGAGCAAGTAGAGAAGGAACTAAAAATCACCTATAATCCTACCTGTAAAACATAACAATTATTAACAGGTTTCACATGTATCTTTACAGTCTTCTTTCAAAGGATGCCATACATATTTTTAAGTAAGACCAGGACCTAATTATTATATTTAACTTGGATTTGTTTTATCATTATAGTTTTATTGTGTTAACAATACATTAAGAATATTTCCCATGTCATTAGCTTCAATCAAATCATTCTTAACAAACATACTTTATTTGGTTATCTAGTTTTACTGTAATTTTTTTTTTTACCAGTTGTTAGACTGCTTAAAGCTTTCATTTCTTTTTCTTTTGCTATTGCAAATAATGCTTAGTTGAACATCCAACACTCTACAGAAGAGAAAACAGACTCGGAAAAGGGAAGCGATTCATCCCAGGTTACCATGCCAGCTTCTGACTTACTGTCTCTCAGCTCCACACCCATCCTTCTATATTCTTCTGTGTGATGTCAGTCTGTGACTCTGCAAACCATATTTCTGCTTTTCCATCATAGAAAGATTAAAGGGACATCTGAGAAAATAATGTGACAAGTCACTGAAATGGCTGGAAAAATAATTTTGAATGGGCCCTTTTGATGGCTAAGAACTAAATGAGCCTAGAAATATCTATTCATGACTTTGAAATGGAAAGAGGGGCTTCAGTTCTCTGCATTGCCAATTATGAGTGGCACGTTTTGTGGTAAAATGGAACACAACATGAAGGATAGCTAGGTAAGGACAGGCATTAGTGAAAGAGTAAAAGCAGGCAGATTCTGTATAGATGCTTGGAATGGTGTGGGGTGAATTTCTTGTTTATAACCAACCACCTTTAGCCTGGAGGCAGACCACAGTCAACACCACATGATGCAGCTAAAATGCCAAGAGAAAGTCTGCAATCTTTCTGATCTGAAGACCAGAGCACAGGGTTTGCAGCAATTACAGTCCCTGGAAAGTGAGGCAGGTGGGAATCTCAGAATGAAGAAAACCCGAGAGGAGGAGCCACAATCTGTGTACAGACTCCAGTGTCTGGTGGACAACCAAACACGGATGAGCAGAGAAGACCGTGAGTAGTTCAGCTAAGGATAAAAGGACTGAAATGAGATTTGAGCTGCTGCCCAAGAGATAGAGTTTGCAGTATGAGTCCAGCTATGTTAAAACTGCCTGCTAAAGCCGCAGAAAGTTAGCATCCTTGGGAGGAAAACAAAATTCAGAATCAACAACATGACGGTTACAACGTCTAGGATACAATCCAAAATTACTTGACACATAAAGAAATAGGAAAATATGGCCCTTTCTTGAGAGAAAAAACAACTGACAGACTGACTCCAATATGGTAGTTATTGGAATTAGCAGGCGAAGCATTTAAGGCAGCTATTATAATTATGCTTAAGGAAAGTAAGGAAAATATGCTCTTAATGAAATAAAGGAAATACCAGAAAAGAAATGGAAACTCCTTCCTCCAAAAAACAAACAAAACAAACCAAAGAAAAACCAACTAAAAAATATATAATATCAGAAATAGTATAGATGATGCCATTGCATGAATGGCATTACCTTAGATAAGGGAGAACAGGACTAAGGCTCTTCTCAACTCTCATAATATATTTTATAACTTTTCTCAGCTTCCTATGGCTTTTCTTTATGGAAATGGTAGTATCTGCATACTTTTCTTACTTGATAACTAAAATATCCTTTGAGATGAGTTGATGTTTTCTATTTTACAAATGAGAATACTGGGGTTTCTGTAGGGGAAAAATAATAGCTCTCATTTCCTGAGAATATGCTCCATGCCAAATGCTGAACTTAATTTACCTTCTTGCTCATCTTGGCAGTAACTTTACAAAGTAAGTGTGCTTATCGCTCCATCTTACAGCTGGAGAAACTGAGGCCTGGAGAGCTCAAGCAATTCGCACAAGATCACTGTGCCTAGGGAAGGCTGTAGCCAAGGATGGAACTTAAATGCACACTGAGCAGTGATAAAATGCTCTACGGTTCAGGATTTCAATCTGAATTCACCACTAGCTGGCTGTGTTGTGTGTATTCCTCCAGAAGAGGCAGGACGTGTGAGGGCAGGGGCTATACAGTTGGCCTCGGTTTAGATCTAGCTACATGAACTTGGGCCTCAATTTTCTCAATATAAAATTGGAATAGCATAGATCTGTTGTGAGGGGAAACATGTTAAATAAGAGAAAACATGTCAAATAGTTTACGATAGTGCCTGGAAGATAGTAAGTGCTTATTAAATGTTAGCTCCTCTTGACGAGGGCAATGACAGAACGGAAGCAGCTGTGGTCACTGCTCCGCCATTATTCCCATGTCCTTATAGTGCACACCTGCCTGACTCCCAGCTGTCAGCGCCCACATCTCTTTGCCCCAGAACATTCCCTTTGTGCCTGGAAATCAGCTCTGCAGGCACATGAGGTAGCTGGAAGGGCTGATGAATGGATGCCTTTTGGGAGCAGCCTTTAACCAATGACTAATGGAGGCTGGTAGAGCAACAACCCAGCTCCCTCAGCCCTTGGAGGGGATAACTCAGGCATGCATTCTGCACCACTGCCTAGATCTCTCCCCTGGAAATGAGCTCTGGTTGTGTGTGATAATCCACCCTTCACTGTCTCACTTCCCCACTCCCAGCTGGTGTTTCTTGGAATCACCTCCTTGCAAAATTACTTGCACTTGAATTCTTGTCTCACGGTCTGCTTCTGCAGAGACACCAATGAAGACAAGTAGCCATCACTTTTAAGCTCCTTCTCTGTGTGTAAGGAAAAGTTCCTATGGGCAGGATGCTTTCCTGACCCTGACCTACTCTCCCACTTGACACAAGCTATGCTGTCCCATGACTCCTCACAGTGCGCATACATCATGAGCTCCTGCCTGTCTACGGAGCATGCGCAGGCTTAGGTAATAACTTGTCAGGAGTCACTACTGTCTGTGCTGCTATATAAAGACGTCCTTGAGGATTGTGGATTGCAGACTTGCTGCATGCAGATCCACAGATGTGGATGGGACTCCAGCGCTCGACCTACCACTGTGAGAATAAAACCTGGCGTGAACCCTTTTTCCCAATGCTCTGTTGTCATTTTTAGGTCTCACCTAGTCCAGTGTGAACCTGCCAGGGGCAGAGCTCCTGTGTTCCAGGGTGCCATAAATTGTGCTTGGCATTTGAAACACAATCTTCCATTTTCTTAAAAAAAAAAAAAAAAAAAAGGTAGTGGAGGTCATTATTACCCTCATCATATTCAGATCAAAAACTGAGACTCAGAGGGGTTATTCCAGAGATTCTCAGAGTAGATTATCTCCCAGACACCCCAGGTCTCGCTATATCCAAAGCCCATGTTTCCCCCACCATGGAACACTGGAAGTTTCTTAGGAAGGGTTTGCTGTGAGAGTGAACAGGTTTTAGGACAGGGGTCATCGGGAAGAAGTTGTCCACAAGGTCTTTTGGAACACGGGCAGAGTGTCCTGCCTGAGGGGTTTTATGGGGCCACTAAGGGCATGGCAAGTGTGGCCAGGACAAGGTAGCCGCAGTCCTCTCCCGCCGCCTGCTCTTCTAGCGGACCCCTCTGTTCTGTTCATCTCTGCCTTTCTTGACCTTTTCCCAGCTGTGGTCTATTGAGAAGGGGAATCCAGCCCCTGAGGAGGAGAGACACCCCAGAACCTGTCTGGCCAAGAAGACAGGATTATGTAAGGGCCGGACGGTGGGCTGGGAGTCTGGGGACCCAGGTTACAGTCCAAACTTGGGCTCCTGTTAAGGTATAAGACCTTGAGTAGGTCCCATCTCATCTCTGAGTGTCTGTTTTCTCAAAGGTTTGGTCAGGTTACATACACACATGATGTTAAGGCTGGTAAGGTAAATGGGTGAAGTAGACCAAGTATGTGATAAAAAAGGAAGGTGGAGGATTGTGGCAGAGTGGCCCAGAGGCACTAAAAACAGCTGAATGTGCCACACAAGGCATATTTTTCACTAGAGATGGCCCTTGGACCTCTTTGAGACATTTAGTCCTCTGTCTCCTGATTTTTTAAGTTCTTCATTAAATGTTGTAGATGGCAGTATTTAGACGAAATCATGCCTTCATGAATAATGCACTTCCTTTAAATAAAAAGTCAACATTTTGAGCAACTACATGAGGAATGGCTTCTAGAAACAGCGTCCTGAGAATCCTCTGCTGTATTGCTCTGCTTAAAATCCTTTGTCTATTCCACAATTTTTTGAGGACCTACTGTGTGCAGGCACTGTGCTGGGTGCTGGGGACCTATTGGTGACCAAACCCACATGGCCAGCTACATGGGGCCACCTGCTGGTAGGGGAGAGAGATGAGACAAAACTCACCTTGTAATATAATGTCGTGTAGTGATGAGTGCTCTGGAAAGGAAAGGAGCTGGGTGAGGCGTGGAGTGTGGGTGGGCTTTCAGGTAGAAAGGGCTTACTGAGGTGGTGTGCCTGGAGCAGAGACTCCAGTGAGGGGAGGGGTAAGCCCAGAGAGGCTTCGTGGGAGGAGTGAGTTGCCCTGATAATGTGGCAATGGCTGGCGTTGCATTTCAGATGAAGCCCGAGTTCCTGAATGTGGTGTTCCATGCCTTCCCCTATTTGCTCCTCATCCATGTTTCCACCCTCAGTTCCTGACAGTTTCCAAGCGCACAGCAAGCACAGCCATGCCAGACCACGTGAAGTCCATCCCCAGATATGTTGTTCTTTCCCCTTCTGCTCTGGCTCATGCTTGGGGAGCTGGGGGGTGAGCCCATCAAAGGCTCTGTGCCGCCAGCACCGGAAGAGACCAGGCAGGGCTGAGCTGACCATGGAGACGATTGCCCACAGCAGTTCAGGGCAGCCCGGCTGGGCAAAATGCCCATGTGGTGATCAAGAGGACGCAAAAATGAAAAAGACTGTGAGCGTCCACTTCCCGGAATCTGGCGTGTCACTCTGTGAAATATGTGTTGGCTTGTTGGCGTGTCGTTGCCACGTTCACTTTGTATCACCAGCTCAAGGTTCCTCTAAAAGGGATGTGTGGTCAAATTACTTTGAGAAAAGCTGCCTCTCAGATGCCCTACTGGGGATTCCCTGAGACCCTGAGCATGGTAAGGGCTCTGAGAAGCCCTGGAGTGAAGAACTGTGCTGCTGTTTACTGTGAACTAGCACTTCCCAAACCTGTTCGGCAGTAGAAATGTCCCCCGTAGGTCATCTGTTTAAAGTCCCTCAGAACCCTTCTATGCAGTGCACACAGGTCTACATACAGGGCTACCCCAGAGCTAGAGCCAATGGTGTCATTAACAGTTAAAGTTTAGTGGGGGATGATGGTTTGAACACATGTATTTGGATTCTTTTAAATTTTTACCTGTGTGAGATGGTCACCAAGGACACCCCGGTACATACCAGCTGTCAACTATTTATGCTTATTTTAATGAAGACATATCACTGTATATGGAAGGAAAATGTAGATTGAATTGGGGGTTGTGTTCCCCTTTGAAGTCTTTCTTTCCTTCTGTCCTTGTTGCTGGTAAAAGCCTAGCTACCTGTCCCACTCAGTGACAGTGAGATTCCATAACGTACCTGGTGGCAGGCCTCTGAAATCTAGGTCCAAGGTCCAGGAGGTGATGGAGCTCCCTATAGGAGCAGCTTGGGTGGAAGAAAGGGCATGGATTAAAGGAAATGTCCCCAGAATCCTCCCCAGCCCACAGTAATTGTCACTACTCAGGACCCACCTCAGGGGCAGGCCCTGTGTTAACTCATCTGTGAGTTATGTATGTCTCTATGTCACACAGGGTCTGACACATAGTAGGTGTGCAACAGAGCATTGCTGAATAAATGATTCCTTCTCTGGCTTTCTTTTCCATTATTACTTTCTTAACATTTCAGTGTTAATTCATTGGCTTGTTATGATATATTTCCAATGTCCCTACTGTGTGCCAGGCTCAGTGCTGAGATGACCAATATGTAACCCCTTCCCTAAAGAGTTCGCAGTTTAGCTCTTTCCTTTTTTCATATCAAGGGTCCCCTCTAGCTCTGGATTCTTCAACTCTAAGATTCTATAATTCTATCATTCTAAAACTCTGTTATTCTAAGATTCCATGATTCCATGACTCTGCCCATGAGCCCTGGACATCTGCCTTTATTTTGGATACTCTATTGGACTAGTTATCTAAATAGGAATCTTCTCAGTTCATTTATTTGTGAATGTGTATCAAGCGTCGATGAAGAGGTCACCTCTAAGAAATTTGTAGATTCAGTTCAAGGTCAATTGAAGCTAACTGTATTAAAGCAAGATCTTATCTCTCCCCATGAAATATTAGCCGTTCTTTTTGTAAAAAAAAGAATTAGGCCAAAATAGTTCACGTAAAGAAAAAAAAGACTTCGGTGCGGCATATATTTACGCATATGCTCATTTGGTGGTTTCGTCCCTTAATTATGAACAGGAGGCAAAGATCTAGGGTCATGCAGAGGGTATGTTGCACATGGACATGGCCATAGGCGAAGTTCACAGAAGGCAGCACCTGAGAACTGGAAGGAAGGCGGGAGGCCACTGAGGCAGTTGTTCACCCACCCAGGGTCCCTCTGGAGGTTGAGGGCAGACCATGATGCAGGCCATTTTCTGCCTCCTGGTCCAGCTCTCTCGTCCTTGCTCCTGGGGCTGGCCAGGCAGGTGGATGAGGCACAGAGATGGAATTAGGCACAGGTCTCCATCTCCATGGGCACTGTCTAATGCTGAGAAGATAGCTTGGGGGATGCCCGTGTGACATTGTAGGAAGACACTGGGCTGCAACTCTGTTGGGTTAAGTACAAACTTCCCAGTCTGTGCAGGCTTGGGCTGGTCACTTCCCTTCTTTGGCTCTTGGTTTCTTCAGCTATAAGTCAAAGATATGGGGATTAGTGATCTGAAAATTAAATTGCTATGCATGCCCATTAATGTTCATAGTGGTTATTTTTTAATATGTAATTATTTGATATACTATAGTATAAAATACAATATATAATGTATAATGTATTTTAATATATTATATAAAGTACATTATACACTACATGATATATCATGATATATCTAGAAACGTGAATACATTATAGACAAGGCTGAAGTCCATTTGGCCCCCTCCTCCAATCAATCCTGGTGCTTGATCCACTTCCCAGGAGGATCCATACCATCATCAGCTTGGTTTGTATCCACACGTGTATATACCACATGGACACGTGTATATACCATGTAGTCTTGTCTTCTATGTATGCATGTGCTTGTATGGTTTTTGTTGTTTGTTTCTTTGTTTTCATTTACATTTCTGCACTTAGCTTTTCACTCAATAATTTGTCTTAGAGTGCCTTTCATGTCATTATTTTTGACTAGTTGACTAATAATTTAATTATTCTCAATATGTTAAATTATTTCTTTGTGGTCAACTGTATGAGTTTATCTCAGCTTATTTGGCCATTCCCCTGTTGATGTTATTGATGTTGTTTATTCTCCATTTCCCTAGGTAATAATGCAACGAACAGTCTTGTTCTTGTCCCCTACAGCAAATGAGGACTTAACCCCTTTGGCGGGAGTGGTGACTGAGAAGAGGTGATGCTGGATTTTTACTCTAACACTATCCTGAGCAGTATGGCCCACACATGATCTCGTCCTGGTCGCTCTGCGTCTCTTTCCTTTTCCTTCTGCCTCTCTGTCCAGCACTCCTCCTCCTGGACCAAGAGCTAAATCCACTGGGACTGTTACTGGCAAGTGTCAAAGCCCAATTCATGCTGGCTTTGCAGACAGGGAATTTACAGCCTCTGTGGCTGGATCCCAGAACTGAAGGCTGGGTTGCCACATCTAGAGGGCTTCCAGGACCTTGTCTCTCTATTTTCCTTTCACCTTCTCTGCGCACCTTTAAAGATCTTCTAGCTCTTGGATTCCAGAAGCAAGGCGACTTCACCAGCTCAAGACTCAGAAATTCCAGCAGAGGCCTGATTGGTTCTGTTTGAGTCACATGTCCTTCCTTGATCCAACCCTTGGTGGAGAGGCAGGAGCTGCTGTGACTGGCTAGGCCTAGGTCACATGCTCACCCTATAGTGCAGGAGGTCGGGAGGGGGAAGGTTTTCTGGGCGGACCAAAAGGCTTTCAGAATAGTAGAGGGCTTGAAAAGTGTAACTCTTTGTTTCTACTGACCAAATCTTACCATAAAAGCAAAGGTCTGAAAAAGAAGGAGAGGGTAATAGTAAGGTTTTCTGAGGGGCTATGCTGGCCTGACATTGGGCTAGGTATTTTGCTGTACCCTAATTCTCTCAAATAATGTGTGAGACAGACATTATTAAGCCCAATTTATAGGTTAGGAAATGGCACTGTCTTAAAGTAAAGGTCTGAGATCTTGTTATGGAAGTTGCTTATCTAAGGTGCAGTGGTGGACTTCTTTATGTTAATGGCTTTATTTATAGGAGTGAGGAAAGTTAAGGGGCTGGAGGAGCTCACTTCATATTTGCCTTTTATATGCTATTCAGCATTCAAGTAGCATTTTCTGGATGTAAAACAATCTATACTCACTTTAGAACATATTTGAAATGCAGAAAAATATAAATAAGTACATAGATTGAAAGATAGAGATCGCTTCTAATCCTACCATTCTGGTGCAAGTAGTATTAGCTCTACTAGTAGTAGTTTGCCGTATTTTCCCTCCAGTCTTTTTCCTAAAGACTGAACATCCATGCCCAAGCACACACATTCATTTTACACAATTAAAATCATTGTCGATGCATAGTTTTGTGTTTCTTTTTCTTCACATTACATCATAAGTGCTTTTCCTATTTCACCGAAAATGCTTTACTCATGTCGATTTTAATAGCTGCCTTCTATTCTACCCCTTGGATTACCATATTTTACTTAACCAGTCCTCCAACATACAGGATGCTTCCAATGTCTTGCTACTATGAACTCCGTAATGAAAGTCCTCATGTATAAATGCTTGCAACTCTGCCTTGAAGGGTCCCTAGACGTGGAAGTACAAGGCCAGATGTAAAATGGCATTTTTAAGGGAAGTGACGAAACTGACCTAATTGATGATTCTAATTATGATCAGAAAGAAGCTGATAGAAACTGAGATTCCCAGGAGAACTTCTCCTCTGGCATCTGCCCTTCCCATGTTGAAGCTATTTATTTTGAATTCCCAAATCTTCCTCAGCAGCATGTTGTCAAGGGTTCATGCTTTTCCTGGCTTCTATTGATCCCTTCCTATGCACCTGGAATGTGAGCATATTTCTATTGGCCCGTGAGAAGTAGCAGGTGAGTCTTAATTGCATTAATTCGGTGTAGATCAGTGGGCATCATCTGCTGCTCTAGGGCTTGGATTCCTTATCAGTAGAATGGTGGGCTTTGACCAGCTAACTTTCTGCCCGGCCCTAGTTTTGAGCACCTACTCTGTGCTGGGCCCTGAGCTAAGAGCTTTACGTGCCTCATGACTTCTAAACCATACTACTATTAACTCGCCTTATAGATGAGGAAACTGAGGCCAAGAGAGTGTAAACTGTACCCACAGCTCCTTAGAGGCTTGTCCAAGCTGTAAATTTTGAACATTATATCAGAGTGACATAAAAGTTCATGAGATTCAGCTTCAACTCATACCTACTCCTATTTGCCAAGGTCTTCCTGCGTGTTTTGACAATGTCAAATGCTTTCCTCATACTTATTTTATAAACCTCACAACAATTCCCTGAAACACTATTATTATTCCCAGATGAGAAAGCTAACATTCAGTGAGGTAAAGTGACTTGTCCACGGCCACACAGCCGGGAAGGAGCAGAGAGAATTCAATTAAGTTCTGCCACTTTTAAACACAAGATTTCCTCCCAGTGCTCAAGCCCCATTAGGGGCAGTGGACAGGAGAGTGTCATGACCTCTTGTCACCACAGTGTGGAGGGTGAAGAGGAAGCCCATTCATTAGGCTGATCTCTGCAGAGTGTCTGAGCCACTTGTGGATTTCAGACATGGTACCTGCCACTCTGCCTCTCTGCATTCCCACTGACCCCATCTTACCATTTGGTGCCTACATACCTCCATTTCCGTACTTACTGAAGCTTCTTCCTGTTATTAAAAACGACTTCTTTCTCTTGCTCTTTCTCTCCCATTTCCTTTTCCCTCCTCTTGCAAAATACAAAAGCAGAAATGAACTGAGCACAGAAGTCTGTAAACACGCTGGCTTGGCTCCTTCTGAGGCTCTGGGTTCCTGGACACAATCTTGAATCCTAATTAAGCCGTTAGAGAAAAGCTTGTTGCTGGCAACAGGGTTGGGAAGAAATAGTTTCCATCATGCAGGATCTGCAATTGGAATTGGCCAGAAGGACCTTGCTTGCTGCTTTCAATACCTAATAGGCAGAATCTCAAATGTTATTAATATAAGTGAACCGTGCGAGACAAAGGGAGGGAGCAGTGAATAGCGTTATTTGATTTTAAGAAAGAAAACCAGGCAAAGAACGTTTTGTATTTGCAGGGTCCTGGATCCCTGCAGTAGGTTGTTATATTAGAAATATGTCTGTGGTATGTAGCACAGGATTTAATGAAACTACAAGATAAATTGGGGAGCTCAGGCCAAGGTGAAAATAAAATTCCTGATACACTTCACTTGGGGCCCCTGTGTCCCCAGGGACCAGTGAAATCAGCACAAATGCATTCTGGATGGCAGAAATGGAGAGTGTTTGATGCAATTACCATCAGCGCTGGGGCTGCTCATGTGCTCAAGCCCACTCCAGGCCCCACAGCCAGCATGGCCCTGAGCCAGGAGGGCAGCCATCTTGCTGAAAAGGAGAAACAGTGGTGACTGTGCAGGGCCCCTGGTGCCCTGTGAGGCTGCCCTTTGGCTCCCTGGGTGCAGCTGACTCTCCATCTCTAAGTACCACTCCTTGCCACTCTCAGCAGACTTCTCTGTGTTTTCCTAACCTCCACTCTCTTCTAAAGTATGGCAGACAAAGTTGGCTAGCCACCTGCCAGCCCTGTCCCCTTCTGCCTTGCTGTTAGAACCCTGGTTTTGGTTGGGTGGCAATGCATCCAACCTTGCGGGTGGATCACAATCGATCTAAGCCAGTCACGGCAACCTCACTCCCTGTGACAGTGACTATTGGTCTACCTATGGGCATGTGGCCTAATCCTGGTCAATGAGACATAAGAGGAAGTCTGATGGGAATGGGGTGATTTTGAGAGAGCTTCTCTTTACTGACAACTGACAAGACTGGAACAAGGAGAAGATTCATTTGCCCTCTTCTCATTTCCTGCATCAGAGGATTTAAGGGTAAGATGTGATGTCTGGAGCTATGGCAATCGTCTTGTGATTGTGAGGTAACACAATTAACAGATTTCATTTTTATATAGCTTAATTGCTTTACAAATATTAACTAATTTAATAATAATTCACTTAATATCCAATATTGGGATAATGGTAAAACAAAGGATAGAACGAATCTGGGTCTTGATGTCAGTGTTGAGTCAGCAATGCCATCTTGGGACATACCCCTCCAAACTTCTCATCAAGGAAGTATTAAAGTCTGGGTGTCAGGTATTCTGTTTCTTTCAGCCAAAAGCCACTATAGCAGGGACTGCCAGAAGTCTATCCAATATCTAGTCCCATCTTCTTTAACATTTCTGCTATGCTGCAGGGAAAATTATTACACTGAACAAAAAGTACATTACTGAACCTTTTTTGCAGCTAGATTGTCTATAAGATTAAACTCTGGCCAGTAAGATATAAATGAAAGTTGTATGTGGGAAGGTTTTTTAAAAGAAGCCAACCCTGCTAAGAGTGTGTCTCTTTTGTCTTTTATTCATTTGCCCCGCTGTCAGGATGGCTGTGTAAAGTCTGGAGCTCCAACAGCAGTTTTGGACCATGAGGGGATGTTGGGGATGGGAGCCTCATACAGAGGTGAGTGGAATAGGAAGGACCCTAGGTCCCTGGGGCCTCTGCAGATCTGCTGTGCAAGCCCTGGACCCACTGCTTCTGGACTTCTATTCTAGAAGAGAATAAATTCTGTATGTTTAACCCTCTGTTATTTTTGAGTCTTCTGTAAACCAGAAATTAACCTAATCTGAATACTGAGACACGAGCTACCTAAGAGTACTTTGCTTGACATCTTCATGGGCTTCAAACAGGAGCAAGTCCTGGCTTTCAAGGCCTGTACAATTGGCCTTACCATCTTTCTAACTTCATCTGCAGCCAAAATATTCCAACTCATCCTTGGAGACTCAGGTCAAAGGTTAACAGAGCCCCTGAGAAGCCTCCCTGATCTCTTCCAGCAGGGCCCCCCAGCTCCGGGATCCCTAGCATCTTGCCCATATGCCTGCACTGTCAAGTATTGCATTTCTATGGACCTTTCAGGCTGATGATCCCTGATCTCTTCAACACCGCGAGGCCAACAGCGTGAGCCCCACCTCTCCATCCTCTGCACAGGGAGCCATGGTCTAGAGAAGGGCCAGCTGGTCACAATCCTACAGCAGGGGGACAGAGCCAGCTCTCTGCTCTGAAAGCCCCTTTCCTACTCTGTCTCTCAGGTCATTGGACTGAAGGGAGGCAGGGGGCAGGGGGCGGGGAGGGGTTTGTCAATTCCGTCTGGCAGCTCCATTTGGCATCAGATTTGAAGAGGAGAGGAGAGGGTTGGAAGCTATCAAGTTGAGTTTCTTGGGATCTCAGTGGAATTCTCTTTCTCTTGGAGAATCCAGCATGGGCGACCCCAGGAGTTACCCTCAGGTTCAATTGCTGGGGCCTCTACAGCATTGCTGGGTGGGTCTTAGGTGACCTGATCCCCTGCCAGGTGCTGCCTAGGGGCAGGGTCTGAGACAGGTATGGGAAGGACTGCTGTAGAGATCAAGTGGAAGTCAGAGTAGGGCAGTTGGGGGAGCTGGCTCAGGCGATCCCCTCTAAGAACACAGATGGCTTCGGGCCATCTTCTCACTCACTCAGTGCAGCCTGGTGCTGGTGGGAGCAGACAAGCAGAGGGGTCAGTGTGCGGGCTCTGAAGTCAGGCTCTCAGCTTCAGACCTCCACTCCATCACCTTCTGATCATGTGACAGTAAACAAATGCATAGATAATACGTCAGGTACAGAGAACTACAATACAGCTAAAGCAGGTGGCGGTAATTTTTTGTTGAATGGCATTGGCTGGCCAAGCACTGATGACATAGGTTATATTTGCCTGCCCCCTGCCCCCCATTATTCCCAGGAGGTGAGCAGCCCAGAACAGGGGCCAGGTGTGATGTATCTTTGGATCCAGGTCAAGGATGCTCTAGGGCAGATTTCCAAAGTGTTTCTCATAGAACTGTTACTAGGTAATGAGTGCAAAAAGGGATGAAGTCCAAGTTTTGGGGGTGCCAAGGTACATAAAAAGAAAAAAACCAGTTCTTTTTGTTTATTTTTGTTATTGCTGCAAGGCTGCTCAGAGACTTTATAGGCTAGGGTTCTCCATGACTTTCTATGGGGGACTGGAGCAGGGGGTGGCTGCCTGCACCAGAGAGCAGGTCCCAAACTAAGTTGACTAGGGAACCATTTGGGGACACCTGCTTTGGGAAATGCTGCTTTAGAGGGTGTCACCCCCCTGGGCCCTGTCCAGGGTAAAGTTTCACAGTGGTATATGGGGAATTAGAGGAGATGGCTCCCTAAGAGTAGCTGACATCCTCTTCCATAGCCTAAGGGCTGCCTCCTTGAGATACCACTCCAGGGTCAGGCTGCTCTCACTGCTAAGGGACAGGTTGTCCTTGGACTGGCCACAGGGAGGTCACACCGTCCTCAGACTGGTGGATATCTCCTGAGAAAGGAGTGGCAGCAGCTGCAACGTCCCAGCTTCACAGGGCAGCTCACGGAGAAGGGACAAAGCGGGTTCTCAGGGTCCTCCCACTTCCCATGTGCCTGTGGGACTCCAGGCCCCTGCAAGAGAGTTTGCAGCCTTCACACTCCCGCCATGGGGTGGTGACGGGCCTCTGGGGCCTTGGGCTCCAGCCTGAGGCCTTCTGGGTCTTGCTGGCTCTGAGGCTACTCCTGAAGGCCAGGCCTCAGTGGGCTCAGACCCAGGCTCTGCCGAGTGTTGGATGTCTCCGTCTCCAGGAGCTAGGCTTCTGAGGCCTCTGGGGCTGCTCTGAACTGAGCTCCAAGGGTCAAGGAGAGGCCTCTGTGTGGAGGGGATGATTCTGGAACTCAGGGACACCGTGATAGAGTCCCTGGCCGGACAGGGGCAGGAATGGGGCCAGGGATCTGAGCCACATGGCAGGACAGGCTCCCTGCAGCTCCTTTGGGCTGGAAATAGGCTCCTGAGAGGCCCCAGTCTGGGGCTTATCCAGCTTCAGGCCAATGTCTGAGTGTCACCTGGGCCCCAGCAGAGCCCCTGGCCTCAGCTTGGGGACACAGCAGGAGATGCCCCATTTGAATGTCCAGGGTTCTGGGGCTTGGCCTGTCCTTGGGACTCTGAGGGCTGAGGAAGGTCTGCCAAAGGAGGCTGCAAAGACTGGAGACAGGGCCCCTGAGGGCAGGTGCGTGGGCCCCCAGGGCTCAGCACTGGCTTTCCTCTGGGCTCTGCAAGGCTGTATTCCCAGACTCCCTTGCGTTAAGGTTGGTTGGCGACTGACATGAACGGAGCAAGTTGGAAGTAGTGTGCTGCTTCTAGGCTTCTAGGCCTTGCCCTGAAGACTATCTTGCCTGGCCCCCAGCCCTCCTGTCCCCTTCTACTATAACCTTGGAGCCGTGTGCTGAGCCCCCTCTTTGAGAAAAGCCACCTGGGAGGGCCACCCCACCCACATCAGACCGTGATGTGAGCAAGAAGGAAAGCTTTAGTGCCTTAAGCCACTGAGATGGGACTGATCCCCACCATGCTGTAGCCTGTCCTGTCCTCACTATTCAGGGGGTGTCAGGGTGAGGGAGGGTCTGGAACACACACCGGCCCCATGAAGAGGAAGGGAATGTCCACAGCTTCTCCCTCCCTGTTGGCTGCGGAAGGAAACCTCTGTCTCCTGAGAACCCAGTGTATTCTGGCTTCAGATCCTGACTAAATCTGCAAATGGAGCTGGAAAATGCAATCAGAGTGGTTCTGAGCTCTTCACTTGGTGCAGGAATCATGCAGCAGGATGGGTGGGCTGTGAGCCCCTCTGGACCAGGCCTTTGTCTGCTTCCCTGTCACATTCCCAGCCCCTATTACAGTGTGTGGCACAAATCAGGAGCTCAAAGAATGTCAGGCTAATGAGTGAATGAACGAATCTTTTTTCTTTGTTGTAACAACCCACAGAATAGCTATAAATACCTTAATTTTCTAGTTGAAGAAACTGAGGCTCAGTGAAGTGACTTGCTCAAATTTACACAGCAAGATTATGGGAGAACTGGGATTTGAACCCTGGCCTGACTCTAGAGTTTGTGTTTTTTCATGATTCCATGTGTTATAGAGGATTCAGAGAAGCAAGAAGCATTTTCTGCTTCAGGGAACTTCAGATTCCCATGGATACCCAACTTGTTCATGGAACGTGATGTTCTCTTACTTCCTGGTACTATTATAACAGCAGCTAACATCCGTGGAACACCTACTTCGTGCCCACTGAAGGGCCCCCACCCATAAGATGGCGAACCTCCTGCTTCTCTTCCGAGTCCTCGGTTCCCACCGGCGCCACCTGAAGCCCAATCACCCCTCGCCCCCCTAATCCCGGCACCTAGCCAATAGCCACCAGCCCCGTAGAGGTGACACCACAATCACCCCATGCCCCTTCCTATATAACCCAGCACCTTTCCCTAATAAAGCGGAATTCTCCGGTGAATTGCTGCTGTGTGTCGCTCCTTTCCTTTCACCCACCATGGTACTTACCTCATTTAATCCTCACACAGCCTTATGGGGCTGGGCCTATCAGTGTCCCTCACTCCTTTATTAGATAAGAAAACTGAAGCTCCGGAGGTCTAATGACTGGCCAATGGCCAGTCAGCTGATGTCAGGACGTGAATCCAGGTCGCACTGCTCCAGGTGCCTGCACTTCACCCAAAGTCCATGTAGGAAGTGCGACAGGGTGATGATGGGGGCCAGGTCAGGGTCACCTGGCCAGGGGAGGGTCCTCGGAGGAGGTGGCTTACTGGCAGAGCCCTGAAGGCTGGATTGTGGGGCTGGAGGATGACCAGAGGCAGGAGTGGACTTTGAGGCCTTATGGACTCACGGGTTGGAAGGAGAGCCTGAGATGAAACCCCCAAGCTCACTTTCCTCTGGGAACAAGAAGTGGCAGCTGCCACTATCCTACTTCTTTCTGTTACAAGGAAAAAAAAGTTTGCCAAGGAAGGTGTTGACTTCTTCATCTCAGATGGTCTAAGAATCTCCACGTTCAGAGGCAGCTCTCATGTGGTAGGTCAGCCACGTAGCAGATCCTGCCCCTAATTCCCAGCCCCCAAAAGCTATATGGCCTTGGGACACAGACCCCTCTTCTCTAAGCCATTGACCCCTTGCTTGCAAATGGGAATTGGACATGCTGATCTCCCAGGATTACTGGGTTGGTTAAATGAGGGCAAACTGACAAGAACACCCCCTTCCTAAAACAGCACAAAGACAGTGAAGGGGCATTGTAAGTACTGATGTCAGGTTGTTTGGGTCTCACTAGCTCTCCAAACTTGGGCTCCTTCCAAACCCTCCCTTGGTCTCCCCATCTGTAAAATGGGGGCAACAGGAAACTGTCCATCATGGTTGTGGTGAAGATCAAACCAGGTCATGTCCATGGAGTGGTCAGCACAGTGCCAGACGCACAGAGAGCAAGTGACCAATGTGTGTCAGTCCCATTCTCGATATAGTGTTACTATTACTAGAAGTAGTAGTTGTAATGAATTATTTCACAACATGAAATGCCAGATTCTGTTAAAACAGTTTTAGAACAAGATGTGTCTGTCATCAACCAGTGTCTTCCCTAAGACCTTAGCATCTAGATGGCAGGGCTAGTGCTGAGAACCCTGGGCCCAGAACCTGTCTCAGGGTGCACATTCAACAACTTGTGAAATAAGCTTATACAACGTGCTGTGCCCTCTGTCATCAAATCTCCCCAGCAAGCTGTCATTTTCCTAGTCCATAAAGTGCAGGAGATAAAAATGCATTCTAACTTTTTTTTTGAAAAAGAAATGGAAATGAATCAAAAAGCATTTGCATCACAATGATTGGAAAACACATTCTTTTGTTCATGCAGAAAATGGAAGATGGAAGAGACAGTGAAGAGGTGTGACCTGCTAATTCATTTTTTGATGGCTACAGGGCTTGGAATATTTTGGGGTTCATTGCTTTCTGGGGAAAAATGGATCTTATGTGCTGGACAGTTCATTCTATGAAATGGTCTCATAGGTAAGGCAGCTGGGGTATGGTGAGGTTAAGGGACTTGCACGTCCTGGGGAGTGCGGAGAGCGGGGGCTGTCTGCCTGGGTCCACCCAGAACCGCTCAGCCTTGTGTGTTCTGAACGAGGTTGAATCAGTCTGTGCAGGCAGCCAGGGCTGGGAGGGGGGCTGCACCATGACATGGAGTGGCATGTCTCCATGGGGACGTAGGTCTTACTCTCTTTAGAACCACTGATGCAGGCCAGATGTTTCCAGCAAGGTTCAGGTACACGCTGTGGAACCTTTCTCGAAGGCTTCTGAAGTCACCAGAGCTCAGTGTTTCCAGGAGGGTGTGATAAGGGGCAGGGGGCAGGGGCGATGTTGTTCAGCTTTAGGAATGATTAAACGCAGTGGGAGTCTTTCTGGGGGGATGCCGAGGTTCCCCGTGGGCCCTGGGAGCTCCCCGAGGATGTCCCTACTCCTGCTGGGCTGGGCGGTGACTGGTGGCCCCAACCTGTGCTGGCCGCCAGCGGAGGGAGGGTGTGGCTCCCCTGGGCCCCCACGCTACCCCACCCCCGCTCCTGCAGGCCTCTCAGCATCACTTAGAGACACCTGCTGTGCATAAGCAGCCGTCCCCTACCCCGCTGAGCCTTCTGCCTGTCAGCACTGCCCTTCCCAGACACCCTGGGCCATCCGTCTGGGGGGAAGCGTCGCCTTCCACAGACAGCCCTGTTTCCTCGCGCTCAAGTCAGGATCCGATGCTAAATCTTGAGTCAATGTGCTGCTGTTTATAATACTTCGCAGTTCCTCCCAGGGTTACCTGGCGCTCACAAACCCACCTCTCACCTTTCATTGCAACTCTGAAATACGCACTGGAGTGGGAGGGGACGGATCCTGACGCAGCCCTTGGAGCTCACAGCCAGCAGGGTTTGGGGTGGCAAAGGGGAGGGTGGGCTCTCTGCTTGGCTTCCAGCCGCCAACAGCCACCACCTTCCAGGCCAGAGCCGACATGGGGGAGGCAGGACAGCAGGGCTGCGGAAGAGCCCAGGGGTGCGGTGATCAGGCGGGCAGGCGGTGCTGGAGAAGCGCACAGCCCGGAGGGGAAGGCGAGCAGCCTGCTGAAGGGCAAAGCGTCCGGGGCAGGGAAAGGAGAGGCCCGAAGCAGGAAAGGGACTGTAGCATGATTCATTCATCTATACGTATGTTATTCATGCATGCATGCGTTTGTTCAGAACACATTTAGTGACCACCTACTATGCAAGGCTGTGCATATCCAGCCTTGTCTGCAGGCACCCTTGAGTTAGCAGCTCCCACGCACTGGGGCTTCTCTGTGCCAGGCACTGGGCTAAAGGCTTGCTGCACATTGGCTCATTTCATCCTCATGTTAAATGACAGATAGGAAGCATTTTTCTCATTTTATAGATGATAAAATAGAGGCCCAAAGTGGGTAATGACTCACCCCAGGCCACACAGCAGCGGCAGATCCTGGAATAGCAGCCGGGTCTGTCAGATGCCCCTCGGCCCGTGTGCTCTCAGCTGTGTGTCAAGAGAGGTTCCAGCTCGCCCAGGACGCAGGCGGAGTGCAGAGGGTGCAGGAGCAAGGTAGGCAGAGGGGACTGGCATTGCCTCCCTGGGTCTCAGAGAAGGAGGTTCCTAGTCAACTCAGAGGGCTGGGCACTGCCACGGCGTAGGGTCTGCGGCTGTGTCCACTCCTGCCGGACTTGGACCGGGTGCTGCTGAATCGGAACTTTTGGCTGTTGTTTTTGGCACCAGAGATTCTATTTGATTTGACTTCTTATTGGTAGTTTTGGCATATCTTGTGAGGTTTTCTTTTTAATGAAGAGATTAGCAGTCGCAGCAATATCTCTTTTAAGGTGAATTCCGTGCCCATTGGCAGGACCCTTACCAAGGTCCAGAACAATGCTGAGGGGTCCATTTGCATTTTCTCATTTAAACCTTTAAGGATGCATTTTTGTCACAGTTTTATAGGAACTCAGAGGAGCAAAGATTGTCCCAGGTCACTCACCTAATAAATAATATTATTATGCCTGCCTCTGAGGCATCTATGATGTGGGAACATGGCACCAGGTGCTTTCTGTCCATTTTCTCTAATCTCATGGCTCCTCTAAGGTGGGACGGAGCACAGTAATTTTACAAAGGAGGAAACTGAGGTTCAGAGAGGTCAGTCAGAGTCAGGGTATAAACTGGGATTTGGGCCCCAGGGACAAAATTTCCCTTCGGGACTGCAACTGCCTCCATTTCCTTCGCGGCCTTCTTTGTATCGTTTTGTTTTTCAACTTCAGGTATTTTGTTAATACATTTTGGGGTGCTTATATCCTTATCTCTGCTTTCTCCTTTATTGCCTCAATAGTTGGGCTGGTATGTGTTAAGTGAACACCATGTGCCAGGCCCTGTGCTGGGCCCTGGGGAGAAAAGTGGAGGAAGACACAGACCCCACCTCTCACAAAGCTCCCAGAAATGGGAAGACAGACAAATGAATCAGCCTTAAACTGCATTGCTGTGGGGGGTGTAATAGAAGTGTAACAAGAGCAAACTTGAGGGATCCTCCTCGGCAAAATGAGAATCCCAGCAGGGCTTACCTCTGGCAGTGGGCGGGATGGACAAGGTGGGCAAGGGTGTAAAGCAACCAAGCCTGATGTCTGGCCTGTGGGGATATTGCCCTACATGGTGGAGATGATGTGATGATGTCACCCTTCCCAGGGAAATGGTGGGATTTTTTTGTCCCCTAAGAATTTTTATATATTGAATTGTTTGCATATTAAATATTTATACACCCTAGATAAGATTATAACAGACAGAACTAAAAGAGCTTGAGAAGAAATCAAAGATCATCTGGTCAACCTTCCTGCTATACTGCATGCACAGACATGAAGATTTTTAGCACAGCCAGCTCGATACAAATGCCTGGGTTGAAATTGTGTGTGTGTCAGCAAGGGAGCTTTCTATAATTTCTTTGATTGCATTTTCATTTAATCTGTTTTATATTAGTTTTAGTAACCACTTACACGCTATTGGTGGCAGTACAAAACCCATTTCAAAGCGATTCAGCCAAATGAATTGAGCTTTAAACATTTTCATGAGAAAATAAATACATAAAAATGCACAAAAATTGTTCATTTCAGTGTTATACATAATAGCAAACCACCAGACTTATGTGAGCTATGGCCTATCTATTTGGTATGGAACATTATGCGGACATTAATGGAAAAATTAAATGACTAAAAAAGATACAAAATACACACAGCTCGACTGCCATTTTATTAGGTTAATCAGTCTTAGCTACATTCCAGTGGACACTTACAAGTGTTAAAAGAATACCTCACTGAGGAATATTCAGTGCAGAGGCTGTCAGTTAGCATTTGGAGTAACTCACCGAAGGATTATCTCCTTCCAGAAGAATTCTCAATGGCCAAAGATGGGACAATTTGAGAACAGAATTAAGAATATACTATTGGATTATAGCCTAAAGTGTAAAATAAATATCTAGGAATCCATGCTGATATAAATAAATGATTGACTAAATAGGGAAGAGGAGCTAAATCTCCCTTACAGAAGAATTCTCCACTGATAGGAAGGCGATAAATCTAGGAGGTAGGGCTTAACCCCTTCTCCTTTAAAGGTAGACTGCACTTAATTGTCTTGCTCTTAAAGTACAGAATATGGAAAGGGGAAAGAAAGCAACTAACAGTAGAGAAACCAGAGCAAGACCTCAGCCAGGGAATGAAGGCCAATGTCATGAGGGATAGGTCATGCTAACAGCATGAACCATTGACATGTGTGATGAGGAGGGCACTCCACCTCTGTGCTAATCGCCCCCCAAGTGAATCACCCAAGGTAACCATGAGAAAATCATTGTCAAACCCAAATTGAGGGGCATTCTACAAACACCAATGAGTACTCCTCTAAACTGTCAAGGCTACAGAAAGCAAGGAAAGTCTGAGAAAGTGTCACAGCCGGGAGGGATCCAAGGAGACATGAGTATTAAATGTAACTTGATGTCCTGGATGGGCTCCTGGAAGACAACACAGTGCATTGGTGGAAAAACTAGGGAAATCTGAATAAAGTCTGGAGTTTGGCTAATAGTAATGTACCAGTGTTAGCTTCTTAGTTTTGACAAATGGATCCTGGTAATATGACATATTAGGGGAAACTGGGTGAAGGGCATATGGAGACTGTCTGTACTATCTTGCCAACTTCTCTATAAATCTAAAATTATTCCCAAAATAAAAAGTTTATTTTTAAAAACTCCACCCACTCTAGATGTTGCTGGAAGTACTTCAGCTCTCTTTATATCCAATGAAAATCAGGGACTTTGTTAGGTAGCATGATGCATGTTAGAAATGGTTTCCATGGGTGGAAAGGCACAGCTTGTCTGGGGTGCCGTGTAGGCCTTCTGGCCTGTGCAGAAATTGTCTTTAAGAATCTAGAGACCAGTGTCCTTTCACTTCTGTCCTGCTGCCTTAGACTTAGGCTTCCAAATCAGCCCTCTGTTTGGGCACTTACGGGAGGATTGGTGATATGACTCTGTTGAGAAGTGTGGCTGAATCCTGCATCTAGAATATAGGCATGTCTGCTACAGGAGCCTCTAAAACAGCAGAAGGTTAGACCTCCAAGGAGCCCCTCAACGTTTCCAGGAGAGCAATTGTCCCTGTCTGCTAGTAAATATTTACACATGGGCAAAAATCAACCCCAAATTTGCATTTATTTTCTCACATCACCTGTTAGTGAGGTTGTAGGAGGAGGCCATGGATGTCCCAAGGGGACCCAGAATAGTCCTTTCTACATGGCAGCCTTCAGAACAGATTTTATCTAAGCACTGTGTATGAATTGAGACTTTCCTTTGTAAATGATCAAACCCAACTCAAACTGGCTTGACTCACAAAAGGAGATGCATTGGCTTATGTTTCTGCAAAGCCCAAAGGGGTGGTCTCCTCTGGTAAGGATGCACCCAGAGGGTCAAATGATTTCGGGGGCACTTTTTCTCCCAACTTTCAGCTCTTTCTCAACAGTCTCTCTCTTCTTGTGGCAGAAAGATGGCCCATGGTAGTTCCAGGCCTATATTATTCTGACTGTTCCAAAGCTAGAGAAAATAACAGTCCCAGGGAAGGCTTTGATTGGCCCAGCCCTGGGCCCATCACAGTTGATCACTCTGATTGGTTAACTGTACTCTCCTGGGCCAGCCCTAC
This sequence comes from Manis pentadactyla, assembly GCF_030020395.1. Lineage (NCBI taxonomy): Eukaryota > Metazoa > Chordata > Mammalia > Pholidota > Manidae > Manis > Manis pentadactyla. Next base: position 9,736,571 of record NC_080029.1, read on the forward strand.
TGGAACCACATTGATTATTATAGAACACGGCAGTGATGATTCTCTGATGAATGAAAGCTGAGCATATCATTAAAATCTGTAGAGGACAGAGTCACAGGTTTTAACCCCAGCTCTCCTCTAAATTGCTTAGTGACCTCGGGCCAGTCACCTCCCCTTCTAGTTTTTCAGAGAGGCATTCAGTAAAATGAGGCCATAAACCAGGTGACCTCTATAGACCCCTTTAGCTAAAAAGCCAGCATGCTGAGTCTAAGGCCTCAAGAAGTGAAAAAAACTGGAGATGCTAAAAAAAAAAGAAGAAGAAGAAGAAAAATATTCATCAACAAACCCAAACTGAATCTAAGTCTTACCAGCATTTCCCTTGATCTACCTTACCTGGTTATTTAATGGCTTCCAATTCCCCTTTGAAAACCAGACAGAAAATGAGACACAAGTGCTAAGAAATTCCAGGCTTCACCAGGTTCCTGGGTTCAGTGTTAAGGAAAATCACTTTAAATATTGAGGCTCCTCTTTCACTCTCCTACTGATCTGAAAGTGGTTCTCTCTCCAGTTTTGTTTTTTATCCCCTGCCCTTGGTGTAGGTCCAAACACACACAGCACCGGCCCCTGCCCTTTGTTGCCATCCCATTGGCATTTCATCCGCGGCAAGCTCGGAGGTGTCTGGGGACTCTCCCGAGAGCTGGTGGGAGGCTGGAGGGGGAGCCCAGTAGGAAAAAGCTTTCTCATAGTGACCCAGTTCATGTCATCACAATTTGAAAGTGAAGCCACCAGCTTTCTACTTTGCCTTTTTGTGAATTCAACCATTCAGTCAAAGGGCGTTAAGTGCCACCTATATGCAAGGCACAAAGGGGACCAGGCAGATGAGCAGGTGTAAAGGGTGCCAACCCTGCCTTCTCGGAGTCCAGGTCCAGGACGCCCCCCAAGACTGGTCAGGGTGACAGCATGATGAGGCCAAGGGCATGATCTTTGTCTGTGGGTCAGGGCTCTGATCAGCTCTGCCACCCATGCCAGTGTGACCTCGGTCATGCCATTTGGTTTCTGGGAACCATACTTTCCTTATCTATAAAATAGGGAAAGTAAGAATCCCCTCATAAGGGCTGCTGAGGTGATTAAATTTAAACATTTAATTTTAATTGTTTAATTGAATTAATTTAACTCAAACTTGAAAACCTTGGCTGGACATTTTAGTACACAGGAGGCCTGCTCCAAATGTCACTTCCCTTCCCTTTACTCCATCCCGTTTCTGGGTGCAGAAAGGGACCCCCAACCCAGAAAGCTTTGGATAATCCACTCTGCAGGAAGGAAATGATGGGAGGCACAGGTCCTACATACTCCACTTCTCAGAAACAGAAGGCCAGGGGCACAGAAGTGCTGAGGCTGGGGTCTGGGACCGAGAGTCTCGGCGCTCTCACGTTGTGGGGACAAGAGCCAGCGTGAGAAGTGGGACACTCCCCCAACTCCACCCCACTGAAGGGACACAGCCACAGCACCTTTCTCCCCTGCTGCTGGGAAATGGCAGCGAGCCACCCTTTAAAGTGCTCAGCCGCTGCCTACATCCGCCATAAAGGCTTGCTAGGCTGCAAGCCTTCCACCTGCAGTTTGCGTTGGTGAACACCATGCACGCTCCCCTGGGCTACACAGCCTCCCCCGTTGGCTGTGCCAACTCACCACAGGCTGGCGGTGAGGGACGGACTGAAATGCCACTCCCACCCTCAGCCCAGCAGCCCCGGTTCTCCAGGCAGCACCAGCACAGAAGCCAGTCCCCAAGGTCGCGTTTGCAGGAGCTAATCGTCCCCCTCGATGTCTGGACTCTGCTCTCCACTGACAAGCAGCCGCTGCCTCTAGATAGCCCTAGATGGATAGGCCAAGGTCAGAGCTGAGAGCATGTCCTCTTTTTAATTTGAGAGGTCTTTTTTTTTTTTTTTGTCAGGAATTAATGATGTGGCACAAAACAAAGTGTCTTGGATTGAGAGTGGAGGTTGGGGGAGTGACACGTCACCCCCACCTGGGTCTCCATCAGGACTGGAGCCCCACCCGCAGTGTGAGGATGTCGATTCGCAACCACGTGGGCCCAGCGCCCGCTGCTAGATCACAGCAGAAGGGTGAACAGGAGGGCCGGCCGGCCTTAGAGTCACCTGTATTTAATAATGACAGCCTCCCTGCCCACCAGGCCATGGAAGTTTTTATAACACTCCCTGGTGGGTCCCTAGGACGGCCACACAGAGGCCGTGTGGAAGCTCTAGATGGTCCAAAGCTGCCTAGGGACTGCCAGGGGGATTGATTTATTGCTGGTTGGGACAGGGGTGCTCATACCTGCCTCCACCTGTCCCGGTTTTTGCTCACAGAGTGTGAGAAAAAGAGGAGAACGCTGGCCCTTCTCTCTCCTCCCAGGGCCTCATAAACTCCCAGAGCCCAGGGGACATGGACGATCCCTGCCCCGGGGTTGTCCAAGCTGCAAGGGGAACCGTGAAGGTCAGCCTCACAGGAGCCCCACCAGGGGGAAGCAGGTGGGATGGTGGGGGAGGCGGGGGCCAATCTGGGCAGAGGAGGACATGGATGGGTGTCAAAAGCAAACATCAGAGCCATAACATCTGTTGAATCCCATAGTGATTCTCAAAATGTGGCCCCCAGGCCCTGGGGCATGGTGGAGACTGTCTCCTGTGTGCTGGGTCAGAACTGCTCCCATAGAAAAACCAGGCTGTTATTTGCCTTCTGCACGGTGTGGACATTTACACTAAGGGTGCAGCGGTGACAGTGGGGAGGACTGCAGGCACCTCATCATGAATCAGGCGGGGCATCATCTGCTGTAGCAGTCGCTGTATTTTTACAGCCACCCTCTTGCAAAAGCACCAAGTATCACTTAAGAATATCCCTGATGAAGCTCCAAAAGCAATTAATTTTTTTCAGTCACTGGCCCTGAGTACACATCTCCTTAACATTCTGTGTGGCTAACTAGGAAGAATGCACAGAGAGCTTCTAATTACGCACAGAAGCACATTGGAGTTGTAAGTGGAGCTAGCAGTTTTTTTCATAGAACCCCATTTTTTACTTGAGGGAACAACTGGTAAGCAAATCATGGCTATTCAGACTTGGGAGCCGGGCGAGCATTTTCTAGCAGGTGAATGAAAGAGAACCTGTCACTCCACGAAAAACAATTGGCAACATTTGTTGCCAATAATACACTTCAAACTTGCCAGGGAAAATTTGTATCTATAATTATGTATGCGTCCATCCTTAAGGACTTTTGAAAATGAGATTGCAGGTGCTATTCCTGAATGTGATCGTTTCATAGTGTATAATGATGTGTCAATTTTGGGAAGATCTCCAAACGACCAAGGCCTGCTGTTCAAAGGCCTGTGTGAGCAAAACAATCCATCTAAAATGCAAGGCTCATACCAAAGCTTTTAATATGACAAAGTACAAAACTTTATTGATACAGTTTCAGGTTCTACATCAAAACTTTAAAAAATACACTAACATGATAAAGTTTTGGTGTAACATAAAAAAAAAATACCCACAACCATCTGAAATGAATAAATATTTATGAATAAAATAAACCATCCTCCTTGGGCCATTACACATCCGGGTGAAGCAGGGTATCCTTCATATACTGTAGCCGAGGTCACATATCCCAGCAGACTGAATGCAGAAACAGATATGAGAATTCTGCTTTATTAGGCCAGACATGAAAAAAGACTTGTAAAAGTGTGAAACAAAGCCATTCTTCTCTCAAGACTTTTTTTGTTTTAGAAAATAGTTCATTTTTTCATAAAAGTGTTATATTAACCTGTAATGGGTATATGTTCATTTTTAAATGAATGAATGTATTTTAAATGTATTGGTTTTCATTTTAAATATGGCAAATATTTATAGTTATGTTCTACATAAACAAAAGCTCACTGGAGTCCTCAATAATTTTTGAGTAAAGAGGGGTCCCGGGACTGACATGTGTGAGAGTCGTCATTGAATGGCAGTGTGGGCAGCGCTGCCCCAGCTGGGCAGCTCCTAGGCATTGTCCAAATGCTTCTTTGCCCTTTTGCTTATGGAGAGAAAAAGACCGAGCAGAGGGCATAGGTGGCTTCCTCTCAACCCATCCCCTTAAGGGGCTGTGGTCTTTGTTTCCTCCTGGTCCACCCAGAGGTGGGCACAGCCTCCCAGCCCCATGTAGCTGACAATTCAGCCCTGCAACCTGAGAGACTTTGACTGAGTACATTCATGTTCTGAGCCTCAGTTCCCCATTTTTGAGGGAGGAGCTTGGCCTGGTCATCCTAGAAGCCTGTAATAGCTGCACAATGGTCCCCATGATATCCAGGTCCTAGTCCTTAGCACCTGAATTTTATCTCATATGGAAAAAGGGACTGTGCCAGTGTGATTAAGTTAAGGCTCTTGAGATGGAGAGATGATCCTGGAGTACCTGCCTGGCAGCGGGGTTGTGGCGGGGTTGGGGGGTTATGGCTGGAGAAGAGGAGAATGATGCAAGCAGATTTGTTGCCATGTGCTTTGAAGATGGAGGATAAAGAAGCAGGCAGCCACTAGAGGCAGAAAAAAGCAAAGAACCATTCTCCTCTAGAGCCCCCAGAAGGAGCCAGCCCTACCAACACCTTGACTGCCCACAGAGACTGACTTTGAACTTCTGGTCTCCAGAACTTTCAGAGAACAAGTCTGTGCTGTTCGAAGACACAGATTTGTGGGGATTTATTACAGCCCCACAGGACACTAGCACAGAGCCCTTCCAGCCTGGGATTCGTTCTCCTCCACCCTAGCCTTACCTGGAGGTGGACACAGCTGCTTTCTGGGTCAAGTTTTACAGGGGGCACAGAGGCCCCTTCCCCAGGGTCCATGCCCACCCAGCAGTTGCATGCCTCAGATTCCACGCCTGGGACGCTTCGGCTTGAGGAAGGGCACAGACTCTTGGGCCAGAACATTGAGTTTGAGCTTTGACATCACCATCTCATGAATCCTGTGACCTTTGTCAGGACACAACCCCTCTGTACCTCAGCGACTTCATCTGGAAAACAGGGATGGTGGTGCTACCTATCTCAGGGTTGCTGAGGAAACAAATGGACTAATGTGTGCGTGTAATGCACGTGGACCAGTGCCTGGCATAGGAGGAAACTGAGTGTGTGTTTGCTTTTTTCATGTAAGGATAACCACACTGTATTCCCATGCTGGCCTCCTCCCACTGCACTGGGGACTGCTCATTGGCATGGGCTGTGTGCCAGACACCTTTATTTCCCCAGGGCCAAGGTTGGTGCCAGGTACCCAGGAGGTGCTGAGTGATTGCTTGAGTGAATGAATCTGCATGATGCCAGGGCCTTAGGGGAAGCTTTGGGCTTAGGTGAGAGCCTCCATGCTCATTCTGATGCCCTCATGTGCCAGCCATGCCACACTGGGCCAGCCTGGACCTCAGTCTTCTCACCTGTTAATTGGGGATATGATCAGTTTCTAGGGATGGCATGGGGCACACGCTCAGTGCATATCAGTGCCCTTTCTTCTCTTTGGGGAATCACAGGAAGGCAGATTGGGTGTTTGGAGAGAAGACCTGGGGAAGCTCAGCTGCACATGTGACTCTGGATATGACCCAGCCCCAACTCCAATCCTGTGTTGAAATCACTGTTTTAACCTTCCTGAAAGAGCTCTTCCAGGATCCATCTGCTTAAATACCTCCTATGACAGGGACCTCACTCCTTGTAGTGGCTGAGGCTGATGACTGTTGAGTGCCAGATGCTTCCAAGGGCTCTACCTGCATGTCTGGGTAGGCATGCATTCATTTTACAAACAAAACTGAGGTTCCTGCAATCAAGCAACTTGCCCGAGGACACTCTGCTCTGCTCACAGAATGTGGCATTCGTCCAACTCCCGAGATGTCTTCTGTCTTCTGTCCCACACACTTTCAGAAAAAGTGTGTCCCACATCTAGGCAACTCAGACAGAAAGGACTGGTTTTGTTAATTAACTGTACAGATTGCTTCCAAGTATCTATTCTATGCTGGGGCTCTAGGCTGGATTCTGAAATGGGCAAGTCCTGCCCTCACAGAGCTCATTTATAGCGAATGTAGCACTGTCCACCAGAAATACGATGTGAACCACTACTCTGTGCTGAATTATATCCCCAGACTTACATGGTGAAGTCCTAACCGAAGTACCTCGGCACATGACCTCTTGTGGGGGTAGGATCTTTACAGAGGTAACCACGGTAACAGGAGACCATGAGGGTGGGTCCTGAGCTTCAATCAATATGACTAGTGTCTTTATTAAAGGGGAAATTTGGGCAATGACACACACTCAGGGAGAAAGCCATGTAGAGATGAAGTTGGTAGGGGCCAAGAATCCCCAAAGCCGCCAGCAAACCCCCGAAGCTGGGAGAGAGCACGGAACAGCTTCTCCCTAGAGCCCCAGGCCCAGCCAACACCTGCATCTCAGACTTCCAGTTTCCGGAACGGTGAGTTGCATTTCTGCGGCTCAAACCACCCAGTGCATGGGACTCTGTGTGCCAAGGTAGCCTGGGCAAACTGATGTGGCCCTACGTATAAATGTCCACTTCTTGTAGGCACATTAAAAAGAGAAAGAAGAAACAGGTGAAACTAATCTTAATAAGCTATTTTACTTACCCTGTCATATGCAGATTATTACTGCTCCAGTACATAAACCATGTAAAAAACAATTAAGAGGTAGTTCACATTCTTTGTTCATGTTGGTCTTCCACACCCCATGGGTGTTTGCTCCACCCAGCATGTCTCTGGGTCATGGCACCATTTCAGATGCGCTGCCCAGGGTTCCAGAGGGCGGGGCTGCTGCACCAGCAGGTCCAGTGGGCACAACACCCTCCTGCATGGATTCTGCCCCACCGCCCAGGTCCACATCCAGGCCTGGGAGAATTGTCTTCTTCCATCCCAGTCCAGCTCTGAAGGCAGGAAAGTCCAATGTCAGCTACCCAACAGTGCTCCACTCAGGGCTAAAACCCTCCCCTCCGCCCCATCCCGTACCCTCCCACCCCGGTTCCTTTAACCATTGCTGCTTGGGTAGGCCTCACCTTCACCTTGCCTGTCTCTAGCAGGTTCTGTCAGAAGCCCTCTGGATGAGGGATTTATATTTGCAAGTGGTTTTTTTTTTTTACCTTGTGTCTAACTACACCCATATGCTTCCTTTTTATGGTGAAGATGCTACTGCTATTAATTTGACCACAGACAACCCTTTCACTGCTTGTCATCTTTCCCCTAAAGGAGTTGGTGGTGATGGATTAGCCTGAAAACCAGCCAGGAAACAGGCTTTTTCCTCTCTGCAAGTGCAGGAGGCTGGTAAAAACCATTTTGCCTTTATACTAAGGTGAGCAACCATTCTGGCTTGCCTGGGACTGCCCTGTCCCATTTAATACCAAAAGTCCCACATCCTGGAAAACCTCCCAGTCCTGGGCAGCGCAGGATGGTCGGTTGCTCTACTTTGTATGCTGCCTCAGGGCTGTCTGCCCCAGAAATGCTCCTGGCCCTGGGTCTCGATGGTGGGAGGAGGCTTGGAGGGCTCTGGCTCAGAGAATTGGAGAGAACAAAGTAAACGGGGGAAAATGAGGCCTATAGAGGGGACAGAGCTTGTTGGGGGCTATCAGGGCCACAGTTATATTGTTTTGAACACCCTGCCTGTCTTCCTTCCAGCAAACCACAGCCATCTGGTCAAAAATGGGGAGAGGGCAGTCAGAACAGGCAGACCGAAGAACAGGGCATCCTTGGGATGGAAAGAAGGCTGCTGATGGCATGAACAAAGGGTCCAGGACTGGGGGAGGGGAACACAGACCTGCCCCAAATTCCAGGGCTGCGGAGTGGAGGGAGCTCTGCCCCGGGGGGAGGCATCTGTGTGTTCAGAGAGCCTGTAATCCCCACACCGGCCAAGGGCGAGTGATAGGGTCGCTCAGGAGGGCTCTGAAAATCTGTACTGAGAAAGATGGGACTCACCCGGGTCTGCCCTCCACCCCATGCTTCTCATCGGCTCAGGCGGGACTTTGTGCTCTGCCCCGGGGCTGCAGCAGGGCCCTGGTTCTGGCTGGGGGAAGCTCAGGATCAACCCAGAAGCCAAGGATGTGCTGGCCCCACGGGGCTGCAGGCTGCAGTGTGCTGGTGGCTCCCAGGCCTGGGCTGCGTGTCTTGTCTTCTCCCCATACCTAATCCTAAAGAGTGGCAGCCAGGGGTCCTACCTTCCACCCTGCTCCCCCATCTTCTCCCTGGGACTGAGACCCTGGGGGTCTGTAGGTCCTGGATATGGCCTCACCTTGAAGACCACCAGCTGTATCTGCACGATGTCCAAGGGCATTCTGTGGCGATTTTTATCCTATATCTGTTTCCCCACTGGACTGGGAATCCCCTGGGGCTCAGATGATCACTACTTTGGGTCCCATCATCTCATTAAGATCTGTTATCCAGCAGTGTCGTAATGCTGCATGAACAAATATTTATCTGAACGATGCTACCCAACCCAAATCAGGCCAAGGTATATTTTGCACTGAAGAAGAGCATGTTGGCTTGCAGGAGGGGAGAAAGTCATGGACTGGGAGACTTCGGTCCATCCCAGCTGTGACTGCAGTCCAATTACAGGACTTCGTGCAAGTCACCTGGGCTCCCCAGATGCATGCAGAGTGGTTCATCTCTCCACTTCCTCTGAGACTTGACATCCTGTGTATTTCTGGACTTCCACATATCTGTACAGGAACACCCAGGAAAATTAAACCTGGCAGATGGATAGTTGATCTACTTCCATGGGAACCAGCTGAAGGACTGCCCATCTCCCTCTGATGCCTCAGTTTCTCCTTCCCCCTCGAGAAGTCCTGTCTGGTTCTTCTGTTGGAAGGCGGACCCTTAGGCTGAAATCTTACAATCACTTTTCCCCAAATAAGAGACATCCCCTTTCCTATGTAATATTTACAGTAGATAGGCATTGCTAAAGGGAACTCATTTTAACAAAAGCCAGACTGTAGCACTTAACAGAGTTAGGAATGGTGTATTATTTTCCAACTTGGACTGCTTAATGGTACTTTGTGAGTCGTGAACATGGAAAGAATTCCCATAAACCTGCATATAATCAGGTGGGTTGTAGACCAGAAGATAAAAATAATGTAGGAAGTTGCCTGGGGTCTTCAGGTGGCCTAACACTTAGGCCACCCCATGTACACCCTCACCTCTGGCTCTGGGCTCTGTGATGTGAACTACCTGTAGATGAAAAGTTCAATGGGAACCAAAGTTTACAACTCCTTGGAGAGAAAACAGTAACTCCCAGAGAGCTCATGTATATTCTTGGGAAAAGAATAAAAAGAAGCCAGGCCACTCCCATAGCTAATGCTAACAGAAAGGGGGCTTGAGCCGGGCCCGCTAACTCCTGTGTGACTCTTCAGAGCAGCAGTTGGAAATTGGCAGCCTGTAGGCCCCAAAACCACATAGCTGGGTTTTGTTCTGTCTACACAGAAAATGGGAAATGTTTACCAAAAAATGATTTGAGGCTGTTCGTGAGCAAATCTGGGTACACTGAGCCTTATTCCCACATGGCCATGATCCAGAGGAGCTGCTCCCTCTGTCCTGCCCTGCAGTATGCTGAGTTTTTCTGGCACTCGAAGCATTTCCACTAGCCGGACTAGAGCTGCCCCACCAGAGTGGCAGTGTCATGATTTGAACCTAGATCTTTGACTTTAAGACCATTTCCTTCCCGCCCCTTGCTTTGGCAAAAGGAATAGTAGGCAGTGTCTGGATGTAGTAATCCTGGAATCCTGGGCTAATGCTTTACTCTACGCTTCAATATCCCTACGAATGAAGTGGGTGGTGGGGCTGCAGGGGGAATTAAGAGACCCTCTTCTTGCATGCTTCCTCATCAGTAATGTGCCTGGAGCTGGTGAGCGGAGAGTGGCTGAGTCTCAGCAACCAGATGGGTGAGCTTCCGTCTAGAGATGGAGCCTCCACCTGAGTCGATCCAGGTTTCAGCTAATCCTAAAACCTGTGTGTGCTTAGGGTTGCACTATCATCTTTGATTTCAAAATCTAGAATGTTAGATAGCTGCTCTAAGCCAGAGAAGGAATCTGGGTTCTCTCCTGACAAGACTTAGAAGTAACCTCATCTTCCTCTTCCATAAAATGGTAGTGTAAAAACCCTTTCTTCCTCGGTTGCTTATGTGAATTAAATAACCACACTGAAACTCCAGGAAAGTATGCGGCCGTTAGGATAACAGAGCCCATGCCGGGTAGCTCAATAGAGAGTCAACTGGATCAAATATTTAAATGCAAAAAAATAATCATAGAAATATTAGGAGAAAGTATGAGAGAATTATTTTATGGTTCTGAAGTGGGCATGGCCTTTTAAGTATGATTCTTAACCTAGAAACCATAAAAGAAAAACATTGAAATTTAGATACATCAGATTCAAAAATTTCTTCCTGGGCAAAGCATTTAAAATTAGTCAAAAGACAAAATAACCTGGCAAAAAAAATTATTGTAAGTCATGCTACATATCAAAGGCTAGTTTCCCTAATATATAACTGTCCCCTATAAATTATGAAAAACAAGACCAATAGGCCATTGGAAAACCAGGCATGGATATGAACAGTTTACAGAAAAGAAAATAGAAATGGCTCTTATATATATGTAAAATGCTCAAATTCATTCACATTAAGAAAATCTCAAATTAAAATAAGATATAATTTTCCTCCTTTGGATGGCAAAAATAAGTTTGATAAAGCGCCAGTTTGTCAAGGAGTAGGGAAACAGACTACCCTGTAGCTTGAGTATTAATCTCCATGGCCAGAAACTTAAGAGGTATCTCTAGGCCCCATGAGCTAGAGTCTTAGAATTTGTCCTAAAGGTATGTTCATGTGATCAAGACAATGGGCATGCAGGCTATTTATCGCAGTTTGCATAGCTAAAGAATGAAAATAAACAAAATGCCATCAAGAAGAATAAATAATGGTACTTCCATTCAGTGAAATTTCATGTAGTTGGGAAAAGTCATTAGGAAGCTCTTTGTGGGTAAAATTGCAATATTTCCAGAATCTCTCAACCAGCCTCAGTGCATCTCCATATCAATAGGTGTTTCCAATGGGTAGAGGGAAATAGTCCATCTCCCTATGAGTAGGTGATTACAGGGGTTGGGGGTGTGAGGTATATCTGGACCAGAGAGGTTGGGTGGGATCTCTTTTTGCACCTGGGTCACGAGAGACATGGCAGAGCAGAAGTGGACGACTGCTTGTAAGCAATAAACGCGTTTCTCCCACTTTATTTCTTCCTTTGACTGATTTTGGCTTCAAAGGTAGTTTGCCCTGGGCTGGAGACTTACTTTCCCCTGGGAGTTACACTCTTTATGAATTGATCTGGAACTTTCTTCAAGAAATTTCTTTTGCTTAAATATCACCACCTTCTCAGGGGGAGCTTCCCTGACCAGCATGCCAGGAATTGCACTCCCCATCCCTCCCAGCACCCTGAAGACCCCATCTCTGCTTCATTCTCCTTATGGCACTTATCACTTTATAATATAACACTCACTATCATTTACAATATAACATACTCAATCACCCATAATACATTTATTTTGTCTACTTGTTTATTTTGTTTGGTTTGCCTGCTTCTGCCTGATTTACTCAGGGCTGTATCTCTGCTGCCTAGAATAGTACTTGGTACATAAAAATGGCTCAGTAAATATACATGGGGTGGATGAAAGTATGGAGCTTTTATTAAGTCTTGGAAGTGATATAAGTGGTCCACGTCCCCCCAGGCCCACCAGTCCTCTGAGGTGATATAAGAGTAAGTGCAGAAAGTTGACATGGTGCAGTCCCCTTCTGGAAAGTCAGGTTCCTCTCTGTCCCCACCCATGCCCCACTCCAGGTTGCAACCACATGGTGCCTGCACATAGTAGATGGACCGTTAGTATTTATTCATTAAAGGCAGGAGATGACCGTTCTTGTTTTCCAGATGAGGAAGTGGAGTTTCAGGGGAGGGAGTTACCCTGTCTTGTGTCCTAAAGTTGATTCCTATGGGAAGACTCAAGTCAGGCCAAGTAAGCACATCAGTCCTGAGCAATTCAGCTCAACCCCATGAGGCTGGGAGGAGGAGACAGAAGTGATGCACTTCAGGCCACTGGCCTCAGGGACTGAGGAAATAATGCATAGAAGACAGACTGCCATTGTCTGCAGGCATTCACAGCCGATGGCTTCTTTGGGATTGCAGGGACCAGGTTCCTTTTGAAGGTGGCCAAGAAGGTCATGAAGACAGAGCAGGTACGTGTGTGCGGGTGGAGGTGGGGCGACCCTGACCTATTCATGGCCAAATTTCAACAGAAATCATACATTTTCCCAAGGAGAATGGCACAGCCTACTCAAAACCTCAGGTTTACTTATCTTTGTCAGAAACTACACACAAGTATGAGACAGAGGTTGACCAGAAAGCTGGTTCATGTTCCGTTAACTTCTGCTTTCCTTGCAGGACTCTCCCCAACGATACGATTCTGCCCAAGGAGGAATTCAGTAAAGAAAATGCCTTCGTATCATTGCAGGTGAACGTCAGAGCAGCCATGCTCCTCCCAGCTGAAATGGCAGTTCTGCTGCAGGTAGGTTTCCTCCCCTTTTTAAGTGAACCAAATGACTGAGCTTTCTGGATAAGGAGCCCTCTTCTTTGCTGCACATACATACACAGGAAAGGGGGCCAAGGATGAAGCTCCTCTCTGGGGACCCAGGCCCAGCCCCTCAGCTGGGCACGTCCCCTCAGCTGAAAGCCCCCAGCAGAAGCAGCCTACTGTGAACCCAGGTGAACCCAGTAGGATGCAGCGACCCAGGGTTTTACGGAGCTGGTGAGGCCTGCCTGGCAGAATCCCAAAATGTCATCGTTCACTTGGATCCTTGGGGAGAACACAGGCCAAGTTCAGCAAAGCATTCTCCTCGGGGACCCTGAGAAACTTTGCCCTCTTCCCTGATGAGGTCCCAGGACTTCAGCTGAATGCTAAATAAACCACATTGCGAAACCAGATTAGATGGAATCTGGAAACCGCCACCATGCTCCGCTTCCTTGGAGCCCAGGGACCCCCAGGGGGTGCACTTAGGTCAGACTTTTCCCCTACACTTGAGTTGGTATTTTATGGGCGGGGTGTCATGGATCAGGGACTTATCTCCAGTCTGGAGGTTTCTGAAAGTAAGAGCAGCAGCCTGACAGAGTGGACAGAGCCCTGGCCCAGCTTGGGAGTTGGAAACCACTGAGGCTTGGGTGCCTGTGGGCGAGTCACCTCCCTGTTTTGCCACCTGTGAGATAAGGGGTTTGCACTCACAGGGATCATTGGGATCATTTTTTAAAAATTCATCTACTCTTTTCCCTTCTCCTTGTTCCTCCCCATTACACAATGGGCCGTTTGGACTGAGCCTTGGGCACTCATTTCCCCGGCAAACGAAGACACTGCAAAGAGCAAAGAAGGATGTTTCCTGGACTTTTGATTTTCATAGAAAGCTGGGTGCTTTCCTCTAAACGGATCCAAGAGAGCTGTGACTGGCTGTGTCCCGGAGGGTATGACCCTAAACTCTGCATCTCTACCAGCTCCTGGAGTTACACTGCATAAAACACCAGTCAAAATCTTAGTGGCAGCCACCCCCAGTGGTGTGGCCCTGGGTGACCTTGGGCATATCACTTAAGGTCTTTGCACCTCAGTGTCCTGAATTATGAGTGTGTCTGAACTGGTGGAATGGATGTGAGCAACAGATGAGTGAGGTCGTTGATTAATGGAGAAGCCAGCGGCCTGCTCCAAAGGATGCCAGATGGATACTTACTATTATTAACATTACTGTATTACTTAAGCCAGGGGTTTTTAAACTTCTATTTTTAATAGCAGAAATTTTTCTTCAAACAAAATTGGATACAGACATCTAGCACATACAGCAGGAATAAAGCCGAGCTACATGACCGAAGTGGGGAGGGGAGAGGCCATGCTTCACCTATTCAGAATAAAACCCTTCAATGTCCCCCATGATAGTCCCTGAGGGGGCTTCAAGGAAAACTGTTTAAACATTTCTTCAGCGGATACAAGTCAAGAAATGTCAGGAGGCTCTTAATAAATTCCTGTTCCCCTTGGGATAGTCCACTTCACTGATTCCGTACAGAGTGGGCTATGACCATGTCCGAGAGGGCACTGCTGCTGGGGGCTCCCGAGACAGAGATTAGATGGGGCATGTTTGGTGGGGGTGTCCTCAGGATCAACCCCTGTGTGACGGGTGGGAGAAGCAGGATCAGGCAAGGGAAAGTCAAACAGTGACGCGGTCTCAATACAGACCTCCGCCCTCCCCAGAGGGAGTTCTGCAGCTGCCAGGACCCCTATAGGCTGTCCCAGGTGGGGGGAGAGGTGGTTCAGTCCTTGGCTGCAGATTGTCCTGGACTGTGGGAGACCCGGGGCAAGGGAGTTCCCTTCAGTGAAGACAACCTTGGGAAAGGGCGGACAGCTGAACGCTATCTGCTGGGGGCATTCCCAGCCCCCGGAACAAATCCTTCGCTCCTGACAGGGCTCTGTGCAGCTCACCCAAGCAGCCTGGTGGAGCCCGGGGGATAGGGCCACAGGCCACACAGATGCAGTCCTCACTCTTGTGGAGCTTACTGTCAGGATGTGTGGTCAACACCAGCGCGTTCGGCTGAGACCTGAGACACTATTCTAATGTCCTGTAAGGCTTTGGGCGACCCCCACACAGAAGGAGACCAGGGCTGGGTGAGTGGTGGGATGGCAGGGGCCAAGAACCTGGCAGGCCATGGGCAGGAAGGGGATTATTCTATGCACATGAGAACAGGGCTGACTTCTCCCTTAATTGACATAGGCACTGTGCCCTATGCCTACCATACTTTGAAAGTCCACATGAAAATATTTGAATTGTAATTTGTTTAAATCAAAAGAAAACTATAAATACAGTAATGCACAATGACTCTGGCCCAGGCTATCTTTACACTTTACAGTAAATATAATTTTAAGATATTTTGAGGGATGAATGGGCCCATGAAAATCATCAGGTGGTGCAGAATAAGAAGCCAGTGGTGGGCACTGAGCAGGGTGGTAAATAATGCCCCACCTGTGGTAGATACTGGTGGCATCCTGCACCGAATCACCTCAGGACACACGGACACATATTACACACCAGCACAAACACCACAGACACATTCTCTCTCACACACACACACACACACACACACACACACACACCCTTACTTAGCCAACCCAAGAGACAAATAAAAATATAAGTTACCACAGTAAAGTTCTCTAACACACTCAGCAATTGCCTGGAACACTGTTCAGAGCCTCCGGACCTGAGGGGAATTGGTCCTTTCCAGAACATATTTTCTTTTAATGGCCAGATGACCCATTTTAAAAGGCAATATGTTTTAAAATTTTAGGGCCTATAATAAGTTTTCTTCTTCACTGTTTAAAAAGAGTCTCTTTCAAGCTACCTGGTATGAGCAATACCTCATTTATATTATTATAAAATTTTTACCTTGTGTGGAATTTGCAGGAGAGCCTGCTTGGTGGGTCCAGCCTCAGAAGGCCTGCCTGTGGACTTGGGAGCAGCCATGGCCTGGGAGACCAATTTCACCACTTGACTAAGAGGTCAGTGCTTCCAGA
The DNA here is from genome assembly GCF_030020395.1 of Manis pentadactyla. Lineage (NCBI taxonomy): Eukaryota > Metazoa > Chordata > Mammalia > Pholidota > Manidae > Manis > Manis pentadactyla. Next base: position 9,752,166 of record NC_080029.1, read on the forward strand.
CTTGAGCCACAGTCACGAGAGCTCGTGCAAGGGGAGACCCGCATTCAGGCAGCCTCAGGGTGTACGAGGGGAAGATCGGCTGAGCATCTGTGTTTGTGGTGGTGGGAGCACGGTGTTGTCCAGCCTGCTGGCCGAGGACAAAACCCCCGGAGGCCGTGGGTGACCTGAGCAGGCAGCCCAGGCCCGAGAGGGCCGGGCTGGTCCAGGCCTGCCTGCCCACCCCAAGGGGCCCGCAGGCCGCTGGCCAGAGCTGCAGGCCTGGGCCTGGCCTCCGCCCGCTCCTGGGCTCTGAGAGTAAATCAGAGCCGTCAGTGTGGTAGCAGCTTGATTAAAGTTCAGGGGCTTAATAGATCATTTAAAAAGCCCGGGTTGCTCCCACCCCCCCGGCCCAACCACCTGGCCCGCTGCCCCTGGTGCACGGCCGCTCTCGGCCGGCACCGGCGAGGCCGGGCCGGGCCGGGGTTCCTGCCTATTCCCGGAGGACGCCGCCGCTGAGCGAGCCCGACATTCTCAGCTGCATTTAATCTGCCCTGAGACAGGCTGGCGATGAGAAAATGCAAGGGGCAAGGCGCGCGAGGCGGGACATGGAAAAAGTCGGACAGTTGGCCGGCTTTGTTCGCTCGGTAACCTGGAGCGGGGCCAGCCGCAGAGGGGCTCCCTTGGCAGCAGGAGTCTGTTCCAATTAATCGTGTTTAACCATTCTAATCACACTTTAGCACATTAATCCTATTTTCAATCCAAAACACATCTGAAACAGCGGCATGTGGGCCTTTTTATGGGAACCGCAAATCAGATGTAACGGAGAGACACAGGACCCGCGTTTGCTCTGCACTTTCACTGAACTTAAACTTAATAAAATATGGGACTGGCTTGTGGTTGGATTTACTGCACAATGCTGATGCTTTCACATATAAATAGATCCCTTAAGTGACTTAAAAACCTGTCAGAGAGCACAGTGAAAATTTGATTATAAGGTAACCAGCCCCGCACCTTTCCCCCCTCCTCGCGGCAGTGACACGGTGGCTCTGACCGCTGGGTGCGTGGGGGCAGCCTGACTCCCCGAAACCTCGGGAGGCTCCTGCCAGAGGTGACGGCGGCACGAGGGAGGCTCCTGAGGCTGGTGCCGAGAGGCTTTGTAAAGGGGTTTATGGAGGTGTTATCTTGAAAACTTGATAAACCTCAAGCACCTCATCTCCAACGTTTCTGTCGAGTTTCTCCAGCGGTTCAACACGAAGGACTCCTTTGCAGACCTGCTACCGAAGCTATCTCTCCTGCAGGGGGATGAGAAGGTTCCCCAAGCTGCCATCAGCCAGCGACACCAGGCTAATGTACATGTTTTATCAGCAGGAGATGCTTCCCAAACTGGGGAAGGCACCTGTCTGAGGTCAGAACTGTGAGGTGCAGACAGTTCCTAGGCTAGGACCATGCCCCCTGCAGCCTGGGCTCCCTCCAGGCTGGCCAGAACCCTTCCTCTTACACTGAGTGGCCCCAGCAAAGCTGAGTTCATACAGCCTGAGACCCTATTCCTTGTTCCATGATGCCTGGCCTAGCCATTTCATTCTGCAATAATATCTACTTAGCTTTCATCCTAAATCCAGTGTGTACTAAGCAGCTGGATTGCTACAGTGATGGACAGCATTTACATTGGAATGAAAACATTGCTACATCAATATTCTTGCATTGCACCTTTGAATTATGTTGGGTGCACTGGTCAGGGAGGTAGGAGTCTGGGTTCAAATCGTACCTTTGCACTTAGATGTGTGCCCTTCAGTGAAATTCTTAACTGTCAAGTCTTAGTTTCTTAATCCACAAAATGGGATGCCAAGCGTAGTTGCCTCATGAATTTTTTTTTCTTTGAGAATTAAGTCAAATGATTAGCATAGTGTCTGGCACATAGTAACCAGTGTAAAAATGTTAGCTATCATGACCCCATGTCCCCCAAAAATCAAGGACAAAAATGTTTCAATTTTTTCATCTATTATAAACAGAGCACCAACTCCTGGCAACACAGGGTTGGTGAACAGATTAAATAAGGTGACATCTGAAAAAGTATGTGCTCAGTGAACGTTGGCTCAAACAGAAGGATGTTCTCTTTAGTGCTTTACGTTAAGAGAGGTATATAATAAAATTGTTTAAATAGAACTCTTAAATTTTTAAAAAGAAAGAGGGGAAGCAATTAGATCAAATATCCAAGCTAATATAGTTCATTGTACTTGAGCATAGTTTGGCATTGGGTTTTTGGAAAAAGGCAAAAAGGGAAATAAGACGAAGCGAGTCATCCTCATTATTCATTCATTCAGTTAATCAATTCAGCAAGCCCTTGCTTACAGCATACTGTGCTCCAGAAACTGCTTCTGGCAAGGATAGGAGGAAAGAATAGCGATTCCTCAGGTCCAGCTTTCTCCAAGAACTAAACTCTAACCTGAGTTTACCAGCTTGGCTCTTCTAAACGATCGGTGTTTTAGAATGACTCTACAGGGGGTGTAGCAGCATTCTTACAAATAGCTTCTTAAACGGACCCTAGATCATTCTGGAAACCTCGCCCAGGACTCAGTCAAGGCCTTCTCTCAAGGGTCTTGCTTGAACATCAGTTTCCAGAGTGCCACTTGGGTTTCCTTTCTGTATGAAACAGTACAGGTTTCAGCGGTGTGGTGGAAGGAAACATATGCGGAGAAGCAAATTCAATGTCCAAGTCTTAATTTGGAACTGGGTGGGAGTTATCAATTCATGCTAAATGAAATACGCAATGGTTCATAACGTGGTAGGAAAAGTGAAGAAAAAAAAAAAAGATGTTGCAAAGAACTTGGATAGGAACCAGGATTAGGGTCTGATGTTTGGCTTTCTAAGTAAACACGTCTAGCTTTTTATTTTACAAATAACAATCTGGAAAGATGCATTAGGGAATCAAAATGCAAAATAGAAATGAGTTTATCCAGGTAAGTAAGGTTTTATTAAACAATTTAATTCATTCCAGTTCCTTTGGAAGAACCTGTGGGTTATGGTTAATGTATTGAGCCAGACAGAAAGTGCATTCATGAAGCCACCTGCATTTAATATACAACTGTCAGAAAACTGCTCACCAGCCTTTTCTCAGAGAGGAACAAGGTGAAGTCGATTTTGTTTTGGTAAATGCAACAACAGAAATGGCCAATGACTACTCCAGGCAAGGAAAATCTCAAACCAGAATGTAAGCAGCTGAGAACATGCACAGAACTTTGGAGCACCGAGGACCTCTCACCATGCTAGCCACTTTTCAATGTGCTGTGCCGGAAAGAGATTTTTCAGATACGATATGGAGGAAAACAAAACAAGACAAAAAAGCCAACTGGAATTAAAACACAGGTCCCTGCAGAGACCGTTAAAAAAATAAATCAACTTATGAAATAAGTCTGTAACAGTCATGCTCAAACCAGGAAATTCTCAGAACAAGTATAATCATTTTATAAGCATGTAAAAAAATCCTCTGTTCCTATAATGTTCTTTATTGGGAAAACTAGACGGGTTTGCATGGACCTTTCTGCTCTCTGCTTGGTATCCCAGGTACTCATGCTTTCAGAATAGGTATTTCCCGAGTCCTTTGGCAAAAGAAAAAGCATTGCTTTTTATATGAAGGGGTTTACCAGGCATCTGGTAAGAAGTAATAAAATTATCCATGATTACAAGTATACTCAAAGGCTTAGTAATGCAGCAAGTTCTACATGTTGGCTCTGTGCTACACTGTTATTTCTTCAAAAGTCTCCTGATTGCTCCTTCTATATATGCTGGAAGTCCCCAGGTTGCTTCTCAACCTGGTCTTGCTTTTAACTCAGGTTATGCCGGCCACAGAGTAGGTGCTCGGTGCACAGGGGCTGAAAGGAGTTGGTCAGATATAACCCTGGAGAATGTACAGTGAAGCAGCCCCTGTAGAAAACAATCAAACTGTTCCATGATATGGAAATCCCACCTCTGGGTATATTCCCAAAGGAACGGAAAGAAGGGCCTTAAACAGATATTTGTACACCCATGTTCACAGCAGCATTTTTCACAATAGCTAAGAGGTGAAAACAACCAACTGTCCTCAATGGGATGAATGGAGAAACAACAGCGAGCCATTCAATGGAATATTATTCGGCCTTAAAAAGGAGAAGAATTCTGATATATGTTCCCACATGGATGAATCTTGAGGACATTATGCTAAGTGAAATTAACTAGTTACAAAACAGACGAAGATCCTCTGAGCCCACTTACATGAGCTCCCTAGTGAAGCCAAATTCATACAGACAGGAAGCAGAAAGGTGGTTACCAGGGTCTATGGGGCAGGGGGAGGAAAGTTCATGTTTAATGGGGACAGAGTTTCTGTTTCACAAGATGAAAAGAGTTCTGGGCATGAATGGGTGATGGTGCACAGCAGTGCAAATGTGCTCAGGGCCACTGAACCGCACACTTAACATCTGATTAAAATGGTAAATTTTTATGTTATGTAAATTTTACCACACACAAATCACCCTGGAAATACCAACTGTTTCTCAAAGTCTTTACAGAGGCCCCAATGGAGGAGCCAGGGGTCAGAACTCCGGTCTGTGCCATAGAGGAGGTGCACAGTGGTGAGGATGGACACCCGGGCCTCAGAGCCAGCTCCCCAGGTGCCATGTCAAGGTGGGTGCCCAGGACAGGGGGCTGCTCAGGAAGTGAAGCAGCAGATCTCCATTGGGCTGGAGGGAACGTCAATGACATTTATTTGGCCCTTGATCATTGACAAAGCAATTTCATTTCTAGTATGTCATTATTACCTTGGAATAATCCTGTGAGATCTGTCATAATGTTACCCTCATTATCCTGGGGAGAGAGCTGGTGGGGGCTCGTATGCAGAGACCGAGACCCTGAGAGGGAGAGAAGAATGGAACAGTGCTGGGAGATCTTATTTAGGGGATGTTCCTTCCTGCTTGATACATCAGTGTCTCCTGGACGCCCACTGAAGAACCCCCATCACCTCCTCCTCCTCCAGGAAGTCTGCCTGGAATACACACTGCCAAAATGGTGTGCATCCCTCAGGAAAGTGGGGTGAAGTCTGTCAGCAGTTCACAGGGCTTTCGTGGTCTACATGGAGGGGCAGAGCTTGTTTCCCAAGAGCATCTGCTTGGCCCTGCCTTCCCTAGCAGGTGGCAAGCTCTCAAGAGCATGAAGGAGGCCTCCCCCTTGGGTCATCTGCTGCACCTAGCACAGTGCAAGGGCTCAAAAGTGCTTGTAAGTCAGGGACAAAGTACTGGGGGTGCCTCTGGAGCAGATTGCAGTGGTGATTCCTCTAACCAAGCTTGCAGATGGAAGCTGTGACCCATTCCAGAGACTCTTGTCTGGAAGAGTGCAAAGTGGCAGTGCAGCCACTACCCTGCAGATGGGCTCAGGATAAAGACAAGGCTTGTGTTGTTTCAAATAAAAAAAGAAACCTCTGCACAGCCCTTTCACACATACCCCATGTAGTCCTCCCAACCGTGTACCATAGACCCTGTTTCCCGTTGTGTAGAGCAGCATGTGGAGGTCAAGGTCGAGGCCCAGCCAAGCGCAGCTGGGGCTGGAGGCTGGGCCTGCCTGCTTCATGGTTCTTCCTGCCAGACACCATGCCTGTGCTGCTAAAGAAAGTGTGGGGCACAAGGCCAGGGTGACAGCAGAGTCGGGGGGCCCGAGGGGCCCGCAGCAGCAGGCAGGAATGGCCGATGGAAACCTCCTCCTGGAATCCCCTCCCAGGGCCACATGCGGGTGGCTGGAAGGTCCTGCAGGGGCCTCGAGATACAACCAAAGGAGAACGGGGCAGAGGGTCAGAGGTGGGTTCAAACTTAGAGCGCCCCCAGTCAGGCAAGTGACTCTGGGATCCACGTCACCAAGCCTCTGTTGGCTCATTTGTAAAAATGGACTTAATAACAACTATCTCTTTCCCCCAGAAGAAGGAAAAGATGGAAATGAAAGAAAGGGCCCTGCATGTGGTTTAAGGCTCTACTGCTGTCATCTTGAAATTCTTAATTTTTTTGTTGTTGTTCACATATAATATTTATTATTTAATTTGTAGATAAACATAATATGATGCAAAAAGCAATCATAGACTTTTTTTTTCCTTGAGAGGGCATCTCTCATATTTATTAATCAAATGGTTGTTAACAACAATAAAATTCTGTATAGGGGACTCAATGCACAATCATTAATCAACCCCAAGCCTAACTCTCAACGGTCTCCAATCTTCTGAAGCATAACGAACAAGTTCTTACATGGTGAACAAGTTCTTACGTACTGAATAAGTTCTTACATGGTGAACAGTGCAAGGGCAGTCATATCACAGAAACTTTCGGTTTTGATCACGCATCATGAACTATGAACAATCAAGTCAGATATGATTATGAAATTCTTAATTTTTGAACAAGGGCCTGGCGTCTTCATTTTGCACTGAGTCCTGCAAAATCTAAAGCTCTGAGTAGAGCGGCCCCACACTGGGGCCTCCCATCTTCTCCTTCCACGTTCTTCTGGAGGGGCGCGTGTGTGCAGCCTACTCCCCACGCGGACACCCTCTGCTCTTCGGAGGGAGGGTCACGCCCAAGTTTTTTGTGTGCTCCTGAGGCAGGGCCTGGATTAGGGTGAGGTGACTGAGGCCCTCACCTCAGGCATAAACATTAAGAGACAACCCCAAAATTCAGTAATCAACATAATCAATCATATTTTAAGGTAGTATTTAAAATCAAACTTAATGCCCAAACTCCATGATGAGCAAAATATCAGACTTTCCTATTTAGAGGGTTAGTAACAGCTGTGCAGAGCCGTGCTGGAGCCCAAGGCAGAAGGAAAAATGTGCACCCAAGATACACGTTTTAACAGATTTTCCAATGATTAATTTTTTCTCAGAACATTAAATATAGTTGAAAAAATTATTGAAAAATTGAAAAGTAGGTGTATTAAATCTCACATGATTAAGTTTAAATATTTTATTTGATTACTATCCTAAAAAGAATTTACGATAATTTTACTTACCTGTCTTGAATGGAAGCAAACTCAAGAATCTTTTAAAAAATCTCCTTTGCTAATCTCATTTTCAATGGAGAGAATTGCCATGCTTGTCCATTTCTCTCGGCCAAATGAAAGCTTTAAAGAATTTTTAATTAAGTTGAGCTTCCTAATCTTGCCTTTATTTAAAATTTTGATATTTTGCTTATCATGGATTTTTTGCATTAATTTGATTTTTTTAAAGTGCATTGAAATACAATTTCTTGGGAGTTCCTTGTTTAATGGGTACAGCGTTACTATTTGGGATGATGAAGAGTCTGGAAATGGATCATAGTGATGGTTGCACAACATCGTGGATGCCCTCAATGTCACTGAGCTGTACGCTTAAAAATGGCTAAAGCGGCAAAGTTTATGTTCTGTATATTTGACCAGAGTTTCAAAGAATTATTTCTCTTGATTCTTGAGTTTTTTTGGATCCCATTACACTCTGTGCCTGAGGTGAGTGTCTTACTCACTCCCCACTCCGAGCCCTAACCACAATGTGGAGTCCCCAGGAGTAAAGCTGAGACCCAATAAGGATGTACTACTTACTTCAATGGAGATTTGTAATAAGAGATTTTGATTTCGTGCTGGAAGGTAGGTTACACTTTCAGAAAGATCAAGAGGACAGGGGCTAAATGTGATCAATGCCCAAGCTTCACATGAAAAATAGGAAATAAAGAAGTGTTAATAGGAGATGGGTCTATCTTCTCTTCTCACAGAAAAGACGCATAAATCTTGAGATGGGCATTATTTCCAACTTTCCAAAATAATATCGATTTAATAATAAGTGTTTATCGAGCAAATTACTAATTTATCAAGCAATTACTATCGAGGAATTGTGCTAATGCTTTACTTGCATTCTCTTGTTTAATTCTTACAACAATGCAATGGAGTGAGAGGCTCATTATCTAACTCCCAGACAGGTAAACAGAGGCACAAGGAGATTAAGGAAAATGCTAAGGTCACACCGAGGGGAGTGGTAAAGTAGGAGTTAGAAGCCAGGTCTCTGCCACTCCTGCTTTTAATCTCTTTCTCATTCTCATACCATTGGCCGGCCCACTTCCCAAAAGAGTTATTGTTCTTTTCATTCTTTCAATCATTAGTGCATTAATCCAATAAACACACGTTGGCACTAAGCCAGGCACTACAGGAAATATGAAGGTGATCTCCCCAGGTCTTGACCTCAGAGGGCTTGGAGCCCAATAGGAGATACAAGCCATCAGCACATTTAGCTATGGGGAAAGAAGACACATTATGTTAGGTAGGTGTGGAGAAAGCACAGCGCAAACCCAAATCAGGAAAGGCCAAATATTGCTGAGGCCATCAGGAAGGTCTTCCCAGAGGCGGTGGCCTGGCAGCTGTTCTGGAAGCCTGAGCAGGCTTCCCGTGCCCAAGCTCCCTGAGGACGGTTTGCCTGCAGGTGGAGAGGACAGTGTGGGATACTGGCGGAGGCAGCAGGTGAGGAGTTCCGGGTCACGGCTCTGGTCTCTTTTCTGCCTCTAACGTGCGATCTTAGGCAATGCACCCACCAGTCCTGTGGGGCCTTGGCTTTCTCATTTGAATAAGAAGAAGGGCAGGCTGGATTCCATTTACTGCCTTTCCTTCAGGAAGAGAAAGGAGAAAACACATCAAATGTCCAACAGATGTGTCAGAAAGTAAAATATTTTGGATCTGGAGATGAAAACAATAGCAATTAATTATAAAAGGCATTCAAAGTTGCCTGGTGAGAGTGAATGAGTATGTTTGAGCTGGTAAAGGCCGGCAGGCTGGTGGCTATGCTCTGTTACTCCCCCACAATTCAGTGTAGCTTAAATATTTGTTCAATATTTATTTTGAATAAATTCCTTTAACATATTAGTGGGTCCTTTTGATTATAAAAATAACAAACTAAGTAACTGCATAATCAAGACGGGTGCTTTAATACTTGGAGTGTCTCATCTTTCTCTCCTCCTGCTTTGACGAACTGTAGGGAGTGTGTGTGCGGGTGGAGGGAAGTTCATCGCAAACCTTCAGCACTTTTCTCAGCTGCAGCAAATGGGCTGCAGCCGCGCCTCCTGCTTGCCTGCCACGCATGCTGACTTTGACAAGGTGTCTGAGAAGAGTTTAGACGGTCTTGTTGCAGCAGACAAGGACAAGAGGTGGGTTATTGTAAGAGGAAGCAGGAAACGCTCAGGGCTGCCCCTCCGGCCACAGGGAGCTCTGGCCCAGCATTCCGGATAAAGCAGTAGCTCAGCGCTCAGGTGCATCGCCAGCCTTTTGGAAGTGGATGTCTGCTGGTCCGCCTCTAACCACCACTTTAGCAGTGCCCCAGCCGCTGCCTGCTCCTGGACCACTCACATCGGGGTGCTCTGAACAGCTGAGATGCAAACCCTCTAAGAGAGCTTATGTAGCTGGCCAATCACTAGCCAGCAGCTCCCTAGGTGCCCGCCCATGGTCCAATCAGCTCAGGCCAGGTGGAAACTTTGGTTAATGCTCTGCCTATGAGAGTGAGGCGCCCGCCCCTGGCCCAATCGGCTCAGGCCGGTGGGAAACACTGGGTGGTGCTACGAGGAGGACGAGGAGTGGCCCTTTCAGACAACTCCAAGAGGAGGTTGTTTCTGGTAGTTTCTCTTGCTGGAGATTTAGACTTAGTGCGAGGAAAGTCAGGAAAGACCGTGCTTTATTTCCTCCAAATAATGAGGAGGGGAGAGGAAAAGTTGCTAACGCTGTTATTGAACTTCTGATATATACCAGGTGCTGGGTCTTAAATGCTTTATCTTACTTGATTTACAATGCTCTGCTGATTCCTGCACTTGCCCCTCCAGGCCCTCTCTTTACCTCCTCCCTCTGTCACCTCATCTGCCGGAGAGGCTGACTGACCTGCAAGGGCCGCGTCTACGGGGCCCCATGCCTCTGGATTCCTGTGCGGTTCAGCCAATGGGAGGCATGAGAAGAGGCAGGAGAGACCAGGCTCCCTACTCCGCCAGCTCCAGCCTGCAGAGCTGGCCCAGGCCCGGCTGCCCTTCTCGCAAGGTGGCTGACTCTATAGCATAGACTTTCTTTTGGGTGCAAGTGACTGTCCCCAACCACTCCCTACTACCCCTGTTTCTTAGGGCCTAGGGTAGTTACAGCCAGCCACAACCTACCACTTGTAAATAGGCCCTTTATATCTAAGTTCTTGAATAATCCTACGATTATCTTACTTCTAAACTGTTGCCTGATTCCTGCTGGGACCTAATTGACGCCTCACTCCCCAAAGGTAGACATGCTCTCTCCCACTTTGCACAGATTAGGAAGCCAACCTTTAGATGCGTTAGGGAATTTGCCCAGTGTCACATTGCATAAATAACAGTGAGATTCCAACCCCTGGCCTGTCTGATGCCAAAGCAAGCTCTTTATCCCTAAATTTGGCCCACGCACTAATCCCAACAGGGGACCTCCCCTCATGAGATGGCTGGAAGTGACTAAGTGAAGCCTGAGTGGTACAAGCCAGCTTCCAGAGGGGGCACTGGCCCTGCTGAACCTAGACAGGTTGAAGAACATGGAAGGGAACTTCATGTAAATAACAGACGGAAGAACAAAGGAGGAGGGCAGGAAGCAAGCCAAGTTAAGCAGGAGAGGAAGGGGAAGCGGCGAAGAAATACCGCTTTGGCTGCAGACATTCAAGAATGTACCAGGAGACAGATGAAGGGGAAGCCGAAATCCTGCCGAAGGCCAGTGGGAGAAGTTAAGGCTGGACTTTGCCTGGATTATCTTGGAGAGAAAAGAAGAGGACAGAGGTTGTGGGGACGCTCTGGGGTTACCTCTAAGATGCTGCTCTTGACAGCGGGGAAATTGAGGATATGGGGACCCAGTGGAATTGTCCCAGGGCCGGGGGTAGCAAAGTGCCAAGTCAAAGGGCTGTAACTGGGGCTGACTTGAGTGAAGAGACTGTGAGGATGGCGGGAGTAGCTGTTTTCAGTCCCATCAGAGGGAAAAGCACTAACCGCTGTGCTCAGCTGTCCCTGAGCTATGGGGACAAGGGAGGCCAGAGAGCAAGCTGGGCAGTGCCCCACGTGGAACCAGGCTGCAGGCAGCGCTGGATGGCTCCCTGGAGGGGACCCTGGGGGCAGTGAGGTGGGCAGGGGGAAGGAGGGATGAAGCAGAAGCTTCAGGATTTGGGGGAAAGAGAGAATTCCAATTGCTCAGAGGCAGGAAAGAAAAGAAAGTAGGGAAAAGGAAAGAAATGAGAATAAAATGGGCATCTTTAAACTTTTACAATTTTTATGGGTTAGATTGTGTCCCCTATAAAAGATACAGTGAATCCTAATCCCAGTATTCTGAATGTGGCCCTATTTGGAGATAGGGTGTTTTTTAAATGGATGTATAATTGACATATAACGTTATGTTAACTTCATGTGTACAACATAATGATTTGATATATGTGTATATTGTGAAGTGATCACCATGGTAAGTTTAGTTAACTTCTGACATCACACATGATTACTGTGTTTTTCCTTGTGATGAGAAATTTCAAGATCCACTGTACAGTAAGATTTGTGCATTTTATTATATGTACCTTAATATAAAAATATTATACCTGTTCTTTTAGCGATTTTCAAATATGCAATACAGTGTTGTTAACTCTAGTCACTACATTCTACATTACATCCCCAGAACTTTTTTATAAATGGAAGTTTGTAGCTTTTGACTGTGTTTACCCTAGCCCCCCACCTCGTAATCATAAATCTGTTCTCTTTATCTATGAGTTCAGCTTTTTTTTTTAGATTCCACATATAAGTGAGATCATATCTAGTGCTTGACTTGCCTGATTTATTTCACTTAGCATAATGCCCTCAAGGTCCACCCATATTGTTGCAAATGGCAGGATTTCCTTCTTTTTTGTGGCTAAGTAATACTCCACTTTATCAACAGGCCACATTTTCTTTATCCATCATTCATTTGGTCAGTGAGCTCTTAGGTTCTTTCCATGTCTTTGTTGGTGTAATGGAGATAGAGTCTTTACAGAGGAAATCAAGTTAAGATAAGGTCACTAGGGTAGGCTTGAATCCAGTATGAATTATAAGTGTCCTTATAAAAGGGGATTTGGACACAGAGGTGTGCACAGGGGAAAATGGTATGAAAGCACACAGGGAGGAGGCCAAGAGAAGAGGAAGGACTGGGGAGATACATCTGCATGCCAAGAAGCACCAAAGATTGCCAGCAACTCCAAAGCTAGGGAGAAGAAAGGAAGGATTCCCCTCCAGGTTTCAGAGGGTGGTGATCCTGAACACACCTTGATTTCAGACTCATGGCCACTGGAATTGTAAGCAAATAAATATCTAGTTTTCAAGCAATCCATTTTGTGTCTTAGGAAGTTAATGCAGCAATTATGAATACAGCAGATGTCGATGGGAAGACATGGTAAATGTCCAGTATGGCCACATAGTGCAGGCCTTGGAATTGAGGTGGCCGTGAGGGTGAGTTGAGCCTTGGAAGAAAACAAGACATATTCAAACAGCATCACTCTCTGTCTGCTGTAGTTCCCCAAACTCACTCTGTTCCCTCTGCCAGAACATGCTCCCCCAACTTCACCAGGGGAAATATCCTCTCCGTCCATTAAAGAGAGTTCCATGGCTCTTCCCCCTCTGAGATGTTTCCTCCTTCCAGCTTCTCTGAGATTTAATCAGAAGGTTTGGATGTTACTCAGGTCTTGGGCTGTCCTCTCATTGCCCAGTGCTGGATGGACGCTGCTCTGGGAGAGTGCCCTCTCTGTCTGCCTCACCTGGCACTAGAAGCCCTTTGGCCTGCCGTCCTTACTGCTGCCCACCTGAGCTGGCTTTCATCTGCCTCTCTGCTCCCCACACCTGCCCCAGCACTGGGCACACAGAGGGGTCCTAATATGTGTTGGCAGGACTGAGTTTAATTCTTCATCTGCCACTCCCATAACATCAGGAGCACGAAGCCCAGACAATGATGTTTTTATACTTCTCAAAACTGCTTTAAGTGTCTCGTTAAGTAATCACATGCTTAATATTGCCGGGAAATTGGTCTGTAAATGCCAGAATGGGAGAAAGAATTTTTCAGAGTGCAGGAAATGATACGGTTTTCGCTCTGGTCTCCAGCTCACTTCTAAATGGAGAAACAGAATATTCCCAAATCCATTAAAAAAAAATTGATAGATAATACAGATGTTCATTGCTTCACAAAATAGAATGTCCTGGCAATATTGGGTGTAAATCAAATTTCTTAAAATTGAATTACATTGAAAATGCACCTTGGGATCCTGCTTTTAAAAGAAATCCTGCAATGAATTCTTTTGTAAATCAAAGAGACACTCATCCATTTGGTCGTTCAGCCATTTATTTATTCCAGAAGTTCTCAGCCCTGGCTAAACATCAGAATCACCTAGGGAACTTTTAAAAAATATACTATATTGAGGCCCCACCTCTAGAGACTCTCTTTTAATTGGTCTGGGGTGGGGCCCAGGCCTCAGTATTTTTAAAAACTCCCAGAAGATTCTGATGTGCAGCCAGGCTCAAGGACCACTGGTTTAGTCAACAAACATTTATTAAGAACCCTCCAAGTCAGACCCGGACTAAGAGCTGGGAATTGAGTGACTACTAATAAGACACAGCTTGTTTCCTCCCAGGAGCTTAGAGTCTAGAGGCCAGTACAGATACATTAGCAGACAATTTCCCCAGTAATGTGAAGTCTGGGACTAATAAATTGGCATTCATCTATTTTGTAAGTTTAGATTTTTCATACAGCTGACTGGGCTTTTTATATCAACTGAGACACAGTTAAATAACATCTTCAGGGCTGTTTTATCTGATATTTTGCAAAGATGGTGCAGATACATCATCTTTCTTAAACTGCCTTTATACTGCATTTCAAGCAATGTTGGCTTATATATCAGATGTCTTGTGGTTTGGTTAGTATTTCTTTCCCTGTGTGTCTTTCTCTGCATCTTTACTTTCAGTATTTCTGTGACATTACAGTTGAGACATATCTTTTGAACAAGATAGAATTAGGTTTTTAAAAATTCACTCTGAAAAATCTCAGTCTTTTAATAGATGAGTTTGATCCATTTACATTTGCTGCATATATTTGGGCCAACTTCTGCCGTCTAGCTCTGTGTTCTATTGACCGAGGCTTTCCATAGCTTTGCTCTTGTCTCTTGTTGGGTTTCATAACATTAAGTTCAAGTCTTCATTGGTTTTGTTGGCCCTTTTAATTATTTGGAAGCTGTTCTTTTGTAAATATTTTAGTGTTCAACCTTGCATTTTTCAACTTGAGTGTTTAACTTCTCTGTTAAAAATTATTTCTCCCATCCTCCAAGACAATACCAGGATTTTAGAATGCTTTAACTCTGATCTTCTACCTTCTAATTCTCATCTAATTTTTGCCAAGTATTTTCATTCCTTCTTGTGTTTAAAATTCCGCCAAACCATGAGGTTTTTTTTCATTTTATACAATGTTTATGTAGATTTAGCAACATATTTACTAATTTCACTTCTCACCATTCTTCTTGAATCTCACTCCTTTTTATTGTATTTAGTATTTTTCTTCTAGATATAGATCTTTATTAAGGTCTACAATCCCTTCAATGCATTTCTGAAATTCCAAAAGCTTTGAACACTTAAAAATTATTTAAAATTATTTAAAACATTTTCTATGGAAATGTTAATGTATTTGGTTAGGAGAGGCTGCCCCAGACTATGCTATCATGTCGTATATGATATGTTCCAAAAATGTGAAAAATTTTAGGCTGCTTTCCATGCCAGCTCACTCTGCTGTGTTGTAAAAGCATGATTTCATGCCTGCATGAACATAAATGGACCTCTTATCTGTGTCAGCTTTAGCGGGTGACACATTAATGGCCTGGCCTTCCAGATGCTTCTGTTCAGAACCAATCTTTCCTTCCTCCATGCATTTTACATCTACCTTTGTAACAGAACTTACACTTGTCAAGCGAGCCTTGTGATTATAACTCTTCACTAAGGCCTCTCTGCCATGTGCTTGTCCCTCTTGCTGGCAGCCTCTGAGGACAGATATACCATCTTTCTTAAACTGCCTTTATACTGCATTTCAAGCAATGTTGGCTTATATATCTTAGACCAAGGTCTGGCTGAATATTGAGAAGCCCTTAAAGAAGGGTAGGAAATCTCTTCATCCTTAGTTTCTTTGTATATTGTCCGTTGAAAAACAAACACAATGCCAAATGGGATGTGCAGTCGACTTCCAGATGTATGAAAAAGCATGTGTAGTGTGTGTGAGTGTGTGAGTTTGCGTGTAAGGAGACACAAGAAGTTGGTAATAGCATTTACTTCTGGAGTGGAAAGGAGACTTAATTCTAGCTATTACCCTTTTTTATATGGCTTACCCTTCTTCTATCACATGCATCCATTATTTTCAACTTAAAAACTCATTAATAGAAAACAAACAATAACATCAATAAACTACCTCTTGCTCTTTCTTATACTCTCCATTCTCCTCTGTCGTTTAAGAAAACAATTCTTAGCTACTTCTTGTGTGAAGGAGGCTGCAAACCATGCGGTCCGGGCTTTCTGAATTCCTTTTAAACAGAACTTCGTTCAAACACTCTTCGAAGAGATGATCCTTCTGGTGACCCAGCCTTTGGACAGTGACTTGTGTACACCAAGAAGCTGTGGCCCTGTCAGTCCTCTCAGGAGGCGACACCTTTGGGTCAATGATGCTGGTCCCACCCTAAAGTGTCAGTCGCTCTTCGGTGACGGGCCAGCAGAGAGGGGCAGAGTGGCCTTTCAGGGACACAGCAGACACTCGGTAACCCAGGGCATGAGACTGTGGGTGGGGACCAGGCACTGCCAATCTCCTGTAGTACCACAGCCCAGGGCGGGTTCCCTGGGGACTTGGGAGGGGGTACACCCCAGTACAGGCTGCCTCTTGCAGGGAGCGCTGAGTTACTGTTGGGCCCACTCTACAGAAAGAGCTGCCTGGGGGCAGTGTTCCGGAGGCAGCGTGGGGGCTGGGGAAATGGGAGCTCCGCACAGCGAGGTTAGCACTTAGCAGGGCTGCCGCAAAGAGTTAACCAGAACACGTGCGTCAAATATCGATGCCTATTACGTTACAGCCTTTGATCAAATTTCCTGTCTTCCTTATCTCCCTCTGTTTGCTGTAGCCCTTTTCCCTTCTCTTCAAACTATCTGATGGATTTCACCACCTTCTCATCCTCTTTTTAAAACGCCTTTCATTTCAGATATGTAACGGGGTGTGGGGTGAAGAGGCGTTAGAAAATCATGCCAGAGGCTTTTATGTGTGTGACGGAGGCATAGATCACCTCAGGGCACACACGCCCTCCTCTGCTTTTTTTTTTTTCATAAATTTCAGTTCTTTTCTAGTCCTTAGGAAAAACAATACGTGATATATTTTTAGTGTAAAAAGTTCAAAATTGCAAAATATTGCATAATATTTTAAATAATAAAATAAGATAGACCCAAAGTCCTTCTGACCCTCTCCATCCTATTCTCATCCTGGGAAGTAATCAAGCGAATTAGTTTCATGAGTCTAGTTTTCCTGACCTTTTTTTCTATAAATTATATACATAAATAAGAACCCATAGGAATGTTAAGCATTGTTTTGTATCATTGTTTTGTATGTAGTAGTTGGTTTATTTCTCAGAAATTGACTAAACTTTACAAATTGTTCTACAACTTTCCTTGTCATTCAGCATTACCTCTTGAGCATATTTCCGCATCGCCCCTTAGGGTCTCATTTTTTAAAGTGTTACTGGTTTGATTGCCTGCCCTCAGGCACACACCATTGTTGCCCATCCAGTATATGCTGGTGTCTTAGTCTGCTCGGGCTGCCATAACAAAACGCCACAGACTGGGTGACTCAAACAACAGAAATGTATTGTCTCACAGTTCTGAGGCTGGAAATCCAAGACTGAGCTGTTGGCAAATTCATTTTCTGATGGAGCTCTTGCTCTGGGTTAGAGATGTTTGCCATCTTCTCTCTCCCTCTCTCTGTATCCCCATGAGCTCCATTTATATGCCCGAGGCAGGAGGGAGAGAGTGGGGGAGAGGAGGAGGGAAGGAGAGAGGAAGAGGTAGAGAGAGAAATCTCTCTTCCTCTTCTTATAAGGCCACCAATCCTATAGGATTAAGGCCCCACTCTTGTGACCTCATTTAACCTTAATCACCTCCTAAAAGCCCTACCTCCAAATATGGTCACATTGGGGGACAGGACTTCAACATATGGATTTGGGGGTCCACAGTTCATTCCATAGCAGTTGGGGTGGCAAGGGATGCCTGTGGAAAGCGTTCACTTTGGCATCACATACCCCTGCCTATTACACTGCCTGGTCTACAACATGCATTCAGTAATGCTTGTGAGGTTTATTATATTTTATTTGGTGAAAGTTACCACTATGAGATGGGTGGCCCTGGGTAAGTGACCTATCAAATGTAGACAATACTAGTTTCCGCATATTGAGCACTCATTATGTATCAGATCCTGTTCTGGCACTTTCTATGCCTCATCTCACATATTCTTCCCAACCCTAGGAGGTAGATAGAATGTTTAGCCCATTCTCCAGGGCAGGAAACGTGTGCTCAAGGAGGTGAAGCAGATCACCCTAGGTCATGCAGCTCGAGAGCAGCAGAACTGGAACATGGACCCAGACACTGTGGTCCTGGGCCCCAGGCTCCTACCTGGGCTCCTTGCTGAATCAGGTGGTAAGGAGCACTGAAATGAAGAAGTCTTAGGGCATGCTGACTGCTCGGCCATGTAGCTGTTACTGCCTGCCCCTTGCCTCCCCTAGCTCATCGTGTCCTCCTTATCACAGACCCAGCAGTTTCAAACACGGGCAGTTCTTACAGGCAGGCAGCCCTATGCTTTGGTTTGAAGTTTCCACCCCTGCCATCTACTTGTGTGACTTTAGACCACTCTGTGTCATAGTTTCCTCTTCTTTCAAATAACAATAATAAAGCCTAATTCATAGGATGATAGAGAGGATGAAATAAAATAAAACACGTCTTGATTAAAATATGTTTCCCATTGCAAAACCATTGCTTTTCTCTAAACCAGGCAAGCCAAGTCTATGTTTTGGGTTAGATTCCTGATAATTTGGCTGCCTCAGGGGCAGGCTGGGGTTGAATCCTGGACGGCTGCACTCAAAGGCAGACCTGCCCGAAGTCCTCCGGACAGCACAGGGGCTTTGTGATGAGCAGACTTGGGATTCAGCCCAGTCTACACTTTGTATTTGTGGGTGACCTCAGGCAAGTTGCTTCTACTCCGTCAGCCTGGGTTCTTGATCTTGAAAATGGGGTGGTTGTTCAGACTCAAGGAGCTGGAGGCCCAGAGCTGAGTCTCTTCGTAAATGGCAGCTCCCCTTCCTTCTTTCATTTGCCCTTCTGTGTGTTTTCAGACCTTCTGAAACATATAGCAAATTTCGGTCTCCAGTGGCAAGAAATTAGAAGATGCTGACCTTCCATGGTGAAATTTTAATACCCATCTTTGATGGCAGCTGTCCATGTGCCAGGCCCTATGCTGGCGACTTCACACACACTCCTGAAAATGTTTATAACAGCCCTGCAGGGCTCCCTGCCCACAGGTCTTTTTCTAAAAGTGAGAAACCTGAAGCTTTGAGAACTTAAATGAATGGCTGTGTGTAGATCCCATGCAGGAAAGCAAAAGAGCTGAGCCTCAAATCCTGGCCCATCTGGTACCAAAGTTTCTGGTTTTATCTTGAAAATAAAATTCAACTTGGATCTGCTGTTTCCCCTCTGTTACCCATTCAAGGCCATCAGGGGAAGCAAGACTGTGAATCTTGCTCCTTTTCAAATCCATAGAAAGGAACCTCTGAGTCCCAGCTGCTGCCCATATGACTCTCTTTGGAGACCTCCACGTGGTGTTTGCATAGATGTGTACTGCCTGGGGATGGGGCTTAGGAAACACGGGATGTCTGAAAGCACAGGGAACATTCAGAGAAGCGGCGAGAGCGGCACGAGCATCCATCCCTCTGAAGGGGCTCTGAAGCTTTCCGTTGCTCCCGGGACTCCAGGTTTTGCAGCTTCGGGAACAGAAGGTGAAGCATCAGCAAGCCTGAGTGACAAGTTGCTCTCAGGAATGACAGGGCAATGTTGCCTATCCTTCGCTTTTCTCTAAACCACGCAAGCCAAATCTATGTTTTGGGTTAGATTCCTGATAATTTGGCTCCCTCAGGGCCAGGCTGGGGTTGAATCCTGGACGGCTGCACTCAAAGGCAGACCTGCCCTAAGTCCTCCGGACAGCACAGGGGCTTTGTGATGAGCAGACTTGGGATTCAGCCCAGTCTACACTTTGTATTTGTGGGTGACCTCAGGCAAGTTGCTTCTACTCCGTCAGCCTGGGTTCTTGATCTTGAAAATGGGGTGGTTGTTCAGAGTCAATGAGCTGGAGGCACAGAGCTGAGTCTCTTTGTAAGTGACAGCTCCCCTTCCTTCTTTCATTTGCCCTTCAGTGTGTTTTCAGACCTTCTGATGTCACATTCATGCCAGGAAAATAGTCATGATCCCCTGTCTCCTGATTGGGGCCTGGGAGGGCCCAGAAGGACCCTGGCCTTAGAATTGCAAGTAGCACCCTCAGGAGACATGGGCAAGAGGCTAGAGCCGAGGAATGGGAAGTAGGGGCTCAGCTCACTGTCCCTTTCATCCCCAGCTCCTGGCTCTTCAGCATGTAGACCAGATCGAATGGACGGGCAAGACTCCCATTCCCAGGCTCTCAGAAAACAGAAACTGGGTGACACAAGAAATAGCTATCTCCAAGCCAAAATGCTACTGAGGTTCTCTCTGTCCAGATATTCCAAGAAAATCTGATGTCAACAGAATCTCATATAGGTCAGTTTCATTCCTTCATTCTTTCAAAATGTTTCTAGAATCCAGCTCTGTCCTTGCACCTCCACTGCTATCACCTCGGCCTTTTGCCTGGAGGGCTGCGATGGCACCTAACGGGTTCCTCTGCCGTCGTGAATCAGATTAGGTCTTTCCTCTGCTCAAAACCTTCAGTGGCTCCCCATTTCTTGCTTAATACTTCAGACTGATCCCTCTTCCTGCACTAGCAGCCTAACTTATGCTGTCCTAATTGTCTTTTTCTCAAAGCTCTTAGAACTTCTGATATGCTACAATGCTTTCAATTTCCTGTTTACTCTTTGTCTCCTTTACTAAATATGCTCCCCAAAACGGTGGTCTTGGGGAGGATGGCATGTAAAAAGACAATGTCAAAGGAGTATGCTAAGAACACAGAGAGATGGGAGTACAGGGTGGTGGGAGCTTGGAGGAGGTAGGGGAGTCTGTCTTGAGGTAAAGGCGGCAGTGTTTTACATAGAGTAAACCTTGATACTCCAGTGATTTTAAACTTTCATAGTTGAAAAGTATAATGCCTTTAGGTTCAATATAATTATGTCACACACACAAAAAAATCAGTACTCAAAATTTACAATGTTAGGACTATGTAAATATTGTTCACTGTTAAGTTTTACAATATACTGTGATCTAACTTCCTTCCTTATATTAATTTCTGCTTATCAAGTAGCTAACTATCGCCTTTTTAAAAAATGTATTTTTTTAATGCATCCCAAATTGTTCTGCTGGAAGTGTGAACTTTCTCCTGATATAGTCAAACACGCTGGGTAACTGATCAGCTGCCTTATTGACTCCTGGAGACTTCCATCCTATGCTCTTGTTTGGGTTGCTGTTGATCTGTTGTCCAGCTGTCATTCTGGAACTTTCCTCAGTCCTGTGTTAAATTGCCTGATTCATGATTCCACATTGCTGTGAATTGAATCTCACCTCCCAGAATTCATGTGTTGGAGTCCTAATCCCCAGTGTGACTCTATTTGGAGATAGAGTTTTAGGAAGTAATTAAGGTTAAATGGTGTCATAAGGCTGAGGTCCTAATTTGATAAGACTGGTGGCCTTATAAGAAGAGAAGAGTGAGATCTCTCTTTATTCAACAAGCTGCTGTTCTTAAGCTACCCAGTCTATGGTATTTTGCTATGGCAACCAGAACAGATTAAGACACATATCTTCCTCTTTCATGGCTTACTCCCTTGTTTTGGTGGAGCACATCCTCTAGTAACTTCCTCAGATGTGGTTAATGGAAGTGAATTTTTTGACACACCATCCATATTTAAAATTGTCTTTAGTTACTCTCACATCCAACTGATACTTTGGGTGTATAATTTTTGGTTGAGAAACATTTCCCTTAAATGTTGAAGACAATGTCCAATCATCTTTTACCTTCCAATTATTGAGAAATTCAGAACCATTGTGACTCATGATTCTTTGTGTGTATCTTGCCCTTGCCTCAACCTTCCATAAAGATTTAAGATGCCTTTATCCCTCATTTTCTAAAAATTCTTGAGGATGTACTTAGTGAGCACCTTTTATTCCTACCCTGAGCTAGGTCTTCAGGGAGCCATTTCACTTGATTATATTCTGCCAAGATTAATTATATTACTTGATAATTTTTTCTTTCTCTTTCTTAATTCTTTCAATTTTTAGAATTCCAAATAATTTGATATTGGAGCTCCTGCATCAATCTTTTCATTTCTCTGGCTTTTCTATTTTCTAGATCTTTGTTTTTCTGTTATATATTCCAAAAGATTGCCCCAATTACATCTTCCAACCCTTTACTGAATTTCTATTTGAAGTAGGTTTTAGTTTCTAAGGGCTCTGTAAGTGACATCCTGTTCTTGGATGCAATATTTTCTCTTATCTCTCTGAGGATATCAATTAGTGTTTTTGAAGTCTCTGTTTCCTACATATTCCTTTGTTCTGTTCTCTGGTTTTAGTGCCTTCCTCAAAGGTCTGATTCTTGTCTGTGTGTTCATATTTAAGAACAAAGCACTGAAAAGCCAATTGGAAGCTTTGGATGCAGGGGTGGGCCTTGTGGACTGGTGGGCTTCTTTACAGACTTACGGCGATTTCATTGAGGGACCTCAAGTATTTGTAACTACAGTTCTTTTTTCCTCAAAGCAGTAAGTTTTCCCAGAGAGGTCTGCTCCAGGCTCATGCTGCCTGCATTTTATGAGCTTAGAGAAGGAAGAGACAGGGTCCCACCATATAGGTTGCCAACTCTTACTCAATCTCCTGTTTCCAATATCATGCCCACCTTACCCTCAGCTTTGCCTGGGGTCCTCAGGTTCTGACACTCCCTAGTTCAGTGTCTTAACCTTCACTTTCTGCTAGCATGTGGGGTGGGTGCCATATGATGGGGAAGGGAAGCGGGGGTTCTAACTGCTCTTCACAAGGTTTCTGAGCCATCTTCTTGTTTCAAGATACACCTTGCTCCCCACCCTTTGAGGTGCCTGCAACTTCCAACTCTGGAATCTTTTAGGGTCTAGGTTCTGAATCAGCTTTATTTTGAAGCTTTTCCCTCAGGCCCCAGCCCGCACCATGAGGGTACTGCTCTGCTAAGTCAGATGATTATTATCCGCCCAGTACTTTTTGGTCAATTCTTGTCTTTTGGGATTTACCTCTCCCTACTCAATTCTCAATCTCTCTCTCTCTCTCTCTCTCTCTCTCTCTCTCTCTTTTTTTTTTTGTGGGTCCAAATGCTAATTATTTCTTTACTGTCATTTTAGAAGGTGTTAGAGAGAGGAGATAAATGTGTGTGAACCCTCTGTGTTTATTAAAGGTCAGCTCATGGGTGTCGTTTTTTTCCTTAGCTCATGGGTATTCTTTTCTCTGGATCACACATAACCACACACACTTACAACACACATCCATAATTCAGCTTAAAGGAAGCTTTAAACTTGCCAACGGAGACCACGTGTCCATGCGAATTAGTGAAAATTGGAATCAGCAGCCATTAGCAACACCTGGCATCTGCCTCCTGCTCTAAAGCATTGTAATACATGCATTTAGGAAGCATGCTTTAATTAATAATAATAATAGTAAGTAATAATAGCTACCATTTACATAATAACTACCACGACAACATAAACGTGTTTGACTGTAAACAAAGCTCTTGTCTGAGGAATGGAAAGAGCTCCATTTGGCACCAGCAGGCTGGAGGCTGTCATCTCCACCACTTGGGAGCCTAGAGTCTTGACGGATTGCCCCAGCCCTGCTGAGACACACTATCCTGGGAGGTGGGGTCCACCAGCCTTCTGCGTTGGTCTGATGTTCAGATCCCCACTCCAGTTCCCTGGACAGAGCCACCCAGAACCCAGAAAAGAGTCATGTGAGCTGGGACCCCTGGTTCTTCCCTGGGTCCGGAAGCCTCTGTCCCTGCGGCTGGGCCCTCCTTCCCTCATGTCTACTCTCCCTCTGCACTTTCAGCTCCTTGACCTGGACACAAAGACCCAGCCACTTCTCCAGAAGTATTAACCCAGAAGCCTTTGCGAGGAAAAGGGCCAATGGGCTGGCGCTTTATGTGACTGAAGAGGAGATTGGGGGGGGGGGGGCTTGCCTCACTCCAGTGCAAGCTTCGCATAAACTGAGTAGAAGTTGTCAGCTCCAGAGAAGAGAAATAGAAGTGACATTTATGAAGCACAGCAGCCGCTTTACGCCTCCCCCCAGCACTAAGATACTCTTGCTGTTTCCATTCCACAGGTGGGCCTGGCGGAGGTGGGAGACTTACCCGGGTCTCCCCGACAGGGAGCGTGGATTCAAAACCAGGAGAGGAAAGCAGAGTGAGCACCTGGTGCACGGGGGTGGGGGTGGGGGTGGGGAGGCGCGGAAAGGCAGGAAGGAGAGGTGTGTGCTGGGCAATGAGCCCAGGTGTGTGCTCTGGGGGGGGCTGGAGGGGCTCCCGGCAGAGCTCACACCCGGCACTGGGGGTGCTGCCTTCCCCACCAAGCGGGAAGGAGCCAGGCGCGGAGCTCCAGGCTCTGCCCATTCCTCCGGGTGATAGGCCAGAGCCCAGTGCCTTCAGAGACTGCTGGAGGAGGATGGAGGGTGCTTGGTGCCCGGAACAGGCCGGCCTTGGCCGGGAATGAAGGAGGGTGGTACTGTTTGCAGAACAGAAAAGGCCGCGCAGGAGAGTAGAGCTCCTTTACATCTGGGCTGCTTTTCGGCTTAAGGATCGTGAACGGTCGAAGGCTGAACCCCTGTCACGGCTGACTTGCCTCCCCCTTAGAATATTTGATAGGGTTCGCGAATCGCTCTTGTTCTCCCTTGAATCGTGACAAAAGGAAAGTATTTATTACCAGGCAGACAGAGCCCCAGGGCAAGAGTCGGTCATCTCTGATTTGCCTGTTAGCCCAGGCTATGGAATTAAATGCAGTTTTGTTTTTATCTATTTGCATGGAAGCTTTCCAGAGAAAACAACAATTTTAGTGACCTGCGCACTTTGTATCATGTTAATTAGGTTTGAAAACTCATATATTGTTTTCATAAGGGCTATTACATTTTCTCTGATTAAATTAAGGGAAAAAATAAGGATGCACGGCAATAATATTTATTATTAATACCAGACTCCAGAGGCGCCCAGCAAGTTAAATCAGAGGTAAAACAAACCCTTGAAGACAGCCTGGACTTCAGGGCAACACGGCGTATTCCAGGCTTTCGGCAAGTCATTTTGCTGGATGTTTTGGGAAAGGAGAAAGTGAAAAATGGACCGATTTGGGGGAAAGCAGGCTTCTGGTCCCTGTTCACACTGAGTTTCTGGGATGTTTACTACTGTTTCATTTCAGTAGTTTTACCGAAATTGTAGCAGCTTTGTTCCAAGGAGAACATCTGACCTGTGGATTCAAAGGTTGTAGCCGGCTGTAATTTTCGTCCAGCCCAAAATGTATTTCCTTCACAAGGGGTCTTGGTTTGAGGAAGTCAAGTCAGAAAGGGCAGAGTGAAGAAAAATGGCCCCAGGAGAAGGAGGGTCACACTGGAGAGGGAAGGTGGTGGTGTGGGATTGTCCGCTGTGAACGCATGTGACCCATAGCACGCCCATCCCTTTGGGCAGGTCCCTTCTGGAAACTGGCCAGATTGCAGTGGGGAGAAGGGAGAGAAAGGGTAGGTGAGGTCGTCGCAACACGGCTCTAAACTGAGTTGCAGGACAACCAGCCCTGAGCTCAGGCTGGAGTGGGCGGTTGTCACTGGGGCCACCCACCTCACATCCATTTCCCCTTCCTAATGGCACCCTGACTTCCCTTGAAATGTGGCCTTGGTGGTACATGGGTGCTGGTGCCTGGCTCCCTCTGTGGAAGCAGATGACTTCCAGAGGCCCCTCTGTCCCATCCATATTCTCCCTGCCCACCCGTGCTGCTCTGGGCTCTCCTGGGCACTGGAGCCCTGGTGGGCTCAAAGGTGGAATACACTCCTTCTCGTGACCATACATTGTGCAACTGTTGTGTACTGCCTGCTGCCAGCAGCACCCTCAGAGACTGTCTGCTCCACTGACCCATCCATTTCAAGCTGGCCCCTTGGCTTCACACGGGGTCCTCGGAACCCACCCCTCCCACGTGCTTCCCATACACTACCTTTCTTCTTGGTTAGCCACAGTCTGTCTCTGTTGCTTGCAACCAGAGAGCTCCGACTGTTGCAATGGCTTTTACATTGGATGTGGAGCACACGCGTGTGCGGCAGAGTGCCAGCAGAGACCTGGGAGCCTCTCGGGGAGCACTTGCCTCTGTTGGTCTGGTTTAGGGAAGAGCACTGGATGAAGAGTCAGGGGTATTGCTTTGAGTCCTGTCTTTTCCACTATGCCCCTCTGGGAAACCTTGACCTGTTGGTTTTCCTTCTGAGCTTCATCTGTACGGTGAGGCATATGGAATATAACAAAAACAATAGTAATTATGGTTTATTGACTGCTTGGTAGGTGCCACACACACTGTGCTCAGTGCCACAATGCATCAGCTCATTGAATTCTCTCAACCACCTTGGAATAAGACTTCTAGCCTTTCTGTTTTAGAGATAAGGAAGCTGAAGTTTAGAAGGGCAAAGCACCTGCCCAAGGTCACATTGCCAAGAAGTGGATGTATCAGGGAATGTACCTGGGTCCAGGCTCACTAATAGTCCCCAAAGACTCCGTTGGCCATCCCTGTCTGCCCAGGACTCAGGGACAGCCCAAGGACACAGGATAAAACCAAGTCAGTCCCAGACAAACCAGCATGGTGGGTCTTTCTACCCAAGATCCACCCAGCCTAGTGCTCTGTGGTTCTGGAAGAGCATGGGATTTGGGGAATTGTACTGGGAGGGCACCAGAAACCAGTGAGCACATGCCAGCAGTTCCCAGACCTCAGAGTAAAAGCAAAACCCAAATGGGGTTTCAGATGCCACCTTCAGTTGCCACGAGCCCCTTCCCAGTCAGCCTGTATCCTCCAGAGGCCGAGGAAACCCAGCACTCTTGCAACAGACTCCTTGTTGGGTCAGCTGACCCCTCAATCATTGCACAAGTGGCCCTTCGTCTGACTTTCCTGTCCCCACGCCACACTGAAATCACCCGTCACTATTGCTTCCTCCTCTTGACACCAGTACGTCCAATTCTGGAACACTCAGCACCTGAAAATGTTCCATGTCATTCGAATTTTTAAGAAATTGAATTGTTTTCCAACTGGCTCGTACCGCGATAGTCTCTCGAGACCCAAGTGCCAGAGGTGTTAGACTCTAGTTCCTTCGTCTACCCTCGTTGTCTCACTTGTGCATTGACGGATTGATTCATCAGGCACCTATTAAACACCTACTGTGTGCCAGACTGAGCTACAGACTAGGAGACCAGGGAGAAGCGTGTTGACCACCGCTGTCAAGATGCCTCCACCCAACCAGTTCTGACTCAGAACAGCAGTGGTAAGGTCTATGCTATAGGAACACAGGACTTATATAAGACGAGTGGAGATTAACTAGGGACTTAGGAATTTGAAAGCAGTAGGTGATTATCTGCTCTGTTTCCTGCTCTCCGTGCCTGGCTCCTCTCATAGCTGGTTTCGTACCACATCGCCATCACTTTGCTGTTCCTGACTCTCTGTCCAGTGCTCGACACACAGCTGATGCAAAGTATGTGCTTTGGTCGACCAGTTCCTTATGCAGCAGAGTAGGCCTTCTAAACCAGGCAAAAGCTTTGCTGAAGCAGAGAATCCTTTTATAATGTGATAAGCTGTCCTCTCTCAACATTCAAGGATTCCATTTTCTGAATTCCAATTTCTTCATTTCTCTGTGTTGAGTCTTCTTGCAAGTCAGTTATTGCTGCTAGGTCAATCTGATAGAACTACAGGAATTCAGCCCCTTATCGGAGCTAGGAAATAATGACAGTAAGACTGTCAGAAATGTTGTTAGCACATGCTACAAAACTGTCAGCCATTCCACTGATCATTGGCCATTGTCTCAAAAAAATAAATAAGAGGAGGCCCTAAGGGATAATACGAAGACTCTTGGACTGGAGGTCGGGAGGCCTGGGTTCTGAGGGAAAAAATGGAAAGAACTGGAATTGGTGACTTTGGGTTTTCACAGCAATGTGAATCACAAAGATTAAGCCTGTTACGGTCTCAACCCTCCTGCAACTGAGTCCCATCGAGGTTGATGTGTTGAGTTCTCAGAGCCTATCTTCTGCATGAGGCCTCCTGCCCACCACCCACCACTCATCAATCAGCCAGGGCTAATCTTATCGTTTGGACTGGAAAGCCACAGTCTCGTCTCCTCAAAGATTTCCTTAACTTTAATTAAAAATCTTTGATGGATTCTCAAACACTAACACAGACGGGTCACCCAGCGTGTTTCCTATTTGTCTTCAGGTGGCCCCTGGTCTGCTTTGCTCCCAGCACCTTAGACGATGCTGTTGCAGGTATGAACAGGTACTCGCCCTAGACTTTGGGCACCTTCTCAGGTGGTACCCAGTCTGGGAGCCCCCAACAGCTGTTACAAAGTAGGCATTGTCCACCAGGGACAGAGTAAAAATGGCTAAGACGGCTGGAGTCTTCTAGATTAATTGCATTGGGGAAAGAGGTGCTGGGAATCATTTTGGCATTCAAAGCCAATGCCAAGCCTCCAGTGCTTGTGGCTAGTCAGTTCACACTATCATTTCTATGCCAGTTGTGTAGGGTGGCTGATGTCCATTCTGGTTGGTCAGTGTCCATGCCATTCTGGTTGGAAAATACATTGACCTTGACTTCGGCTATTGACCACCCTGACCTCACCCACCTCTCTGCACCTGCACCATCCTGTCTGCTCCAGAGACTGGCTGGCCAAGAATGCATGGAGAAGAATGTTCCTAGATGATGTGCCCGTCCCCTGGGGCAGATCACTCCCTACTCCTGCCCCAGCTCTGCAGCCACAGCAGTTGCTCTGACTCAACAGGATTGAGTCCACACTCATTTGCCAGTCTGATCTTGACCTCTAGCTCCAGCTTTCTTTCTTTGCTTCACTCCATCTGCCCTCTCTGTCTAACCACGTCTTGGGGGAACTTCACGTTCGCAGTCTCCCACCCCTTCCTCTGCATGCTGAGTGCCTCTTCCTGTGCTGCCCTGTGTCCTGGGAGCCCACTGAGGTCCTGCCTGCCCATCCCTCAGGGACCTGCTAAACCCAAAGCCTGCAAAATGCCAGCCCCAAGCATCCCAGAGAAATCCCTCCCTCCTCTTTCCTTCTTCCTTCTTACAAAACCCATGGGCACTTCCAAAGCTCTAATCAGCTTGTCTGATCCAAGTGCCCTGTGAGCTGCTTTAGAGCAGGGATGGGGACTGATGGCATGTGGAGAAGTGCAACGTATGGGAGATCTAATAAATGGTTGGACTGGTTTATTTTCATGTCGAGGGCTCTCCTAGCTCCAATACTCTAGAATTTAATGTTTGCTGAACCTCCAGTTCTCAGTCCAGAGTATGTGGAAGAGGGAAGAAGCAAGGCCCCAACAGTGATTTTCCTCTGGGGTGATTAGGTAGGGACTTTGATGCCACACACAGCTGATTTCAAGAGCAGCATGTGGGCCAGTCATGGATGTTGGAGTCAGACAGGCATAGGCTACAATCCCAGCTCTACCAACCTGTGAGGTCACTCAACCTTTCTGGGCCCTGCTTTCTTATTAGTAGCATGGAAATGATTATACCTGAGGATAATCATTTGTTATCCTGAGGATTTAATGGTATAATATCTGCAGAGTATTTACTCAGGGGAAGGCCTTGAAGATATGCAATAAATGTTGGCTGCAGAAAGCTAGAGCTCTAGGCCCAGTGTGACCCTTTGTATCCAAATGTGAGATTGATTAGAACTGTGGTTCCTAGACATTAACCCTGTATCAGAATCACCTGGAGGGCTTGTGAGAATGCAGATGTCTGGGCCCCACCCCTGAGTTTCTGATCCCCAAGGTCTGACGTGGAACCTGAGAATTTGCTTTTCTAATGAATTCCCATATGACGCTGATACTCCTGGCCCAGGGGCCACACTGAGAACCAGTGCCTTAGGGATTCACCAAGAGCACTGTTCAGTGTTCAGAACATAGTTAAATAAATAGGTAATTCCCTAAGGATTTCTACAGGAGGCATATTTTAACCAATCGGATATTTTGTAATGATGCAGAAATTCAGGGTATAATCTTAATCCTAACACCCTATTTCTAGTTAGCAATGCATAATTATCTTCCCCACTTGTGGTCCATGATTGCTGATGTCAGTGCTCTGTGTTTGTCCAAAGATGTGTTAAATCTAGAGGTTTAGTGATGTTCCGTGTAGCATGTGGACAGACATAATGCATACTTATCATTTGTCCTTGGAAAAGAATGACTGAGACCTTGCTAGCTATCTGTCCTGGGAAGGTTACATTTAATTTCTCTGAAATGCCATCACAGAAGGGGAGAAAATATTTGTCATACATATAATTGACGCAGGCTTCATAGCCAGAATATATAAAGAACTCTTACAAATCAATAAGAAAAATAATAGACAATCTAATAGGGAAATAGGCCAGTGATTTGAACAGTATTTCATGAAGGAAGACACCCAAATGGCCAATAAACAGATGAAAAGCTGTTTTACTGAATTAGTTATCAGGGAGATGCAAAATAAAGCCATAATGCAATTCTATTACATTCCTACCAGAAGGGTAAAATTTAAGATAGATAATACTAAATACTGACCAAGACACAGAGCTATAAGACCTCTCATACACTGCTGATAGGAGCAGAAACTGGTACCATTGCTTTGGAAAACTATGAAGCTGTATGAACTATAGTTCAATGAATGCAAGCTTTGTGCCCCAACATTGTGATGCCTAGTGTTCACTCAGCAGGAGGTATGTATGTCCACCAAAGACAGGTATAAAAGTGTTCATAGCAGTATTCTTCCTAATTGCCTACATTTGGAAACAACACCTACCCATTAACTGATGACTGGATGGATAAGATGTATATGTCCCTGCAGTTTGGATGCCCCGAGTTTTACAGGCCACCTTTGCTGTTCAGTGCATTTGCTCTGTTTCCTGCACCTGGGGTGGTTGTGAGTACAGCATGGGCTGCTATGACCCATGTTTCTTGGGCTCCCAGATAAGGGCCTGACAGCTTCTTTCACATCTGTCAGCTTCATGAATCATTGGAACATCTGTATGAGGTTAGTGGTGTTCTCTCCACTGCACAGATGAGAAAATAGAGGATTATAGAAGGTGGAATGACTTCTCAGAGTCACCAGGCTATTTACAGGTCTGCATTCCTAGTCAGAACATGAGGCTCTCATAGATTGTGTGTCACCATGTCTCCGTAGCCCCAGCACAGTGCCAGGCATTTTGCAGGCAGTTAATAAATATGAGGAGAATGAAACTGGTAAGAAATTCTTTTTCTGGGTTGTGAGAGGCACCCTGATTGTGTTGATAAGGTTGATAAAAGCACGTCATTACTATTAATTACAGCATCAAGGCTACTAGAAATGGCCGCCCTTTTCCATCCTCCCTATTTCAAAAGTCCCAGTGCTCCAAACAGCTCTGTGCAGTGTGTGTGCTGGGTGGAGGGTGGGGGTGTTGCACTCTTTAAAGTCCCCAGGCTCAGATGTCCACCTTCTTAAGGACGCACGCACCCAGATGACTGCCATCTGCACCATGCTTTGCAAAGCACGTCTATGCACGCTTACTCAGTCCTTGGAGACTCTGGCAGAAGCTCTTATTGTAAAGGAAGGTGTAAAGGCTCTGCAGGTCTGAGTGACTGGCCCCAGCCCTCCCAGCTACTGCAGGGCACAAACCCCTGGTGGAAGCCGGGGCATCCCTACGCTGCATGTGTACATGTGTGTTGCATGAGCCATGTAGAAAGTACCCTGGGGGTGGGGGTTAGAATAGACCCTGGGGGGATGGCCCTCTAGGGAGGAGTTTTAACTGTTTCTTCATTTAACTTGCAGGTTCCAGCTTCCCGCCCTTTTCCCGTGCTGTGTGTTCCTCCTGCCAGGTACGCTGCCTCCCTTCCCCCACCCACGCACACAGTTCTCCTCCGGGAGCTCCAGACGAGCAGCCTCAGAGGTCGTGCTTTTCTCTGGACTCTTTGCACCTGGGCTTGCTGCCTGACAGGGCGGACTGGCTTCCTCATACCCTGCGAGCCTTGTTTCTGCCTGGCTCACCTTTGTCTTCTCCACGAGGCCCAGCACAGTGTTGGCTTATGGCAGCCGCTCAACAGACAGCCCGTGTCCTGGTTTGGGTCCCCTAAAGGCTGACCCTGAGACAGGGTGTGAGTGTCACAGGTATCTGGGAGGTGTTCCCAGAAAACACAGTGCAGGCAATGGGGCTGCAAGAGGAGGGGAGTGAAGGAAGCCACTAGAAAGGCAGTAGTGGGCATATTTAATTTTAATTTTTTGTATTGTGATAAAATCTATAACACCAAATTTACCGTTTTAACCACCTTATGTGTTTTAACCAACACATTAAGTGTACAGTGAGTGCATTGCCATTGTTGTGCATTTGCCACCAAGACCCATTTCCAGACTGTTTCATCTTCCCAGACAGAAGCTCTGGACCCATTAAGCATTATTTCCCCTTTGCTCCTCCCTTCAGCCTCTGTTTTACTTTCTGCCTCTGTAAGTTTGACTATTGTATATACCACATATAATGGAACCATACAATATTTGTCCTTTTGTGTCTGGCTTGGGTATATTAAACTTGAAAATATACACATCCTTGGTGGAGAAATCACAATTCTGGGTATCTGCTTTAGAAGAAAACTGGTAATTATTAGAAAACATTTATTGCATATTAAATGACATATGTCTCAAAATTTTCATTGTAGCATTGTAAGTCAAGGCCAAAAAACTGGAAATCAGTTCCATCAAAAGAGAATAATGTTGAGTAAATAATTTTACACTCATATTCTGGGACATTACTTCAGCTATTAAACAGAATGAGTAGATTCATATGTAGCAAGCTGGGAGAATGGATAAGGTTTTTATGCAAAGTTTAAGCAAAAGAAAAGGAAAGGCAAGCTACAAGTGGTGTTATAGAATGATCTTGTTTGTTTAAAAAAGAAAATAAAATGCAGAGCATGGTATATGTGTGGTGCATGTGTACATGTAGGCAGCATGAGCATATGGAAAAGTATATCAGAATATACCCTAGGGGGATGGGTCTAGAGGAGGCAGGGATTAAATTTTCTTTAATTTTTTATAATACTGTCTATCACTGTTGAAATAAAAATAATAATAATCAAAGGAAGCATCTATATAGCATGACCCAGTAATTCTACTCTTGGTTATATACCCAAGTGAACTAACTGTTTACATCCATCAAAAGACAGGTATAAGAATACTCAAAGGAACATATACACATTAGCTAAAAAATGGAGACAAATGTCCATTACCAGTAGAATGGATAAAGTAGTGGTATAGCCATCCAATGGAGTACTACACAGCAAGGAAATAGAACAAACCACTGAAACTAATAAAAACCAGTGAAACTAATCTCTGGTGCTTAAGATCAGGACAATCCTTACCCTTTGCTGGGAGACTGAGTGGGGAGGGGACTGAGTGGCAATTCTATGGATGGATGTATATGTATAAACTCTTCACAAGTTGACAGATGTGTGCATGTTAACGAAACACATATCAGATTTCAGTAAATGAGAAAACATTTAATAAGAAAGTAAAAAATGCAGAGAGGAAGAAAGATGAAAGCAGAAGAGGGAAGAAGAGAGGGAGGGAAGGAACATATCAGACGGGAAAAAGTGACTGAGTAGTCTTTTCACATAGCTTTTTCTAGGAGAGGAATAAAATACAGAATCATGAAGGAAACTGGAAACATTAACCTGGGTTGACTGGGAGCAAAACATCCCTTTATTCCAATTTCTCTGCATTTTAACAAGGAATCTACTCAAATGGGGTGGCTCTGTGCAGGGAGGTGGGGTGCCCTGGGCTTTGGGGTTACTTAGAAGCTGGTTTCTGCAGTTCTCTAGCTGGTGCTCCCCAGAAAATCTCCCAGCCTCTCTGAGCCTGTGAGCCCATGGGCAGTCCACAGCCCTGGCAGACCCTCCATGAGGCTGGCAGGAGATGCCAGTGTTGGCATTTGTGTCTGGCTCACTGTGGGCACCCTACATGGTCTCCCTTCTCCTGTTTTGCAGAATGAAAGGGTAGAGTGATCTGTTCAGTTTATGGACAGAGGGTTTTAGACAGGTGAAAGCATTTGAGAAAGAAAACCCTTCTTGGAATAGAACGTGTGGTAGGGAATTTCTTTAAAACAAACCAAAACAAAAAAATCCAGCTTCCAACTCAAGCAAGACTTGGGTGAAATTTAAAAGTATTTCTCTGATTATGTATCTAATATTGACCAGAAAGCAGAAGGGATAGGAGTAGATACAAGACGTTTCTTACTGAAAACTAGCTTTCTCCTTGTTCCATATGCTGTGTTTATGATTACGGGTTTTAGAGCATTTTTCTTCTTGTATTTCATAAAATACCGCATCTATTCACATAATTCACTCCACCCCCGTTTCCCTGATATTTTGCTGCAGAGATGGGAAGGAAGGGATCATACGAGCCTCTGGGGGCTGGCTCACCATCTCCCTCACACATGTCTTCATGCTCTGAGATCTTTCTGAAACCCAGTGACTCATCAGGAGTTACCCAGAAATTAGCAGCCAATCTGAGCCAGTTCTTCCAGAATTCTCCTTTTTTTTTCTGAAATCTTACTCTGTCCTATGGAAGAAAAACAAACTGCTAAAAGAGGAGGCACATGTGTGTGTGTGTGTGTCTGTGTGGGTGGGGGTGTTGGGGGGTGAGGGAGTGGAAAAGCTGGGAGAATGCAGCCTGTTCTTCTGCTCTCTATGGGTACCCCTCACTGTATATACCTTCCTCCATTCAACCCTCCCATCCACCCAAGAAGTAGGTGCCATTGTCCCCAGCATACAGATGAGAAAACTGAGGCTCAGAGAGGCTAGAGGTCTGGCCCAAGGTCATACACAATGAGTGACAGGTGCAGCTGGATCTGACCTAGACCATCAGTCTACTAAGTGCTGCCTTCCTGCAAAGGCGGGTCTGAGCACTTCCCATGCAACTGACCACTTCATGCAGGACGATAAAGGGGCTGGCCTGCCAGTCATGGTTACATGACATGATGAGCTGCTGTGGGCTGCTCCTGGGAGCCCATCTCACCATAGTCGCTAACCTGGAAGCCAAGGCTGGAATCTGCTTTCTGGAGAAATTCCCATACTAGTATGTTCTTGCCTTGCATTCTTAGCAGAAAACCCATGAATGAAGCCCACGACAGGCCTATCTGACAGAGAACCCCACTGGAGACCTAGAGAATCATTCAACCAATTCAAGAATGCTCGCCCGGGGAGGACCACCCCAGGGGTACCCAGGACATTGTCTGGCCACCTGCAAGACAGATTCTTAGAATGGAACCCTCATCAGGAGATGAGAAGATAGAGGCCCAGAGAGGGTGACGTGGCTGAGATCAAAGGGTGGTTCAGCAGCAGGGCCAGATTTATGGCTCAGAACACCTGACCCTTGCTCTCCTTACTCGTGCAGCACCGGTGCTTGTCATACACTAGGGACTTCTGTTAAGTTACGCTGCTGTTGCTGAGGTCTCCCTGGTGGTTCACCTTGGGTGTGTGTGATCTCTACAGGTCCCAGGGAAGGTAGGTGGCATTAACCCGGGGATTTTCCCTGCACAGAGAAGAACAAGGTCAGAGCCTCCCTGAAGTCAAGGGCAATGGCCCTGAGGCAGACTCCCAGACTCACGTTTAGCTCCAGGAAGATTTAGTGTTAAAACATTGAAGGCTCCCTTGCTAAGACCCAGTATGCACAGGTAACAGTGTGCCTGGTCATTCTTCACAAGGTCCAAAAGTCGTTTGGAAGGTGGACTGTGTCTCCATCTGAGCAAGAAAATGGCCAGTCCTGCACCTTCACAGTTAGTGCCTTTCCAGAACATTTGTTAATACTGACTTACAGGGGAAGAAAGGAAGCTCCTGCATTGAGTCCCACCCTGTGCTGTGAACGCCCTGGGTACTGCATGCACTCAGCCCTATATAAGGCAGGTGATTCTCCTGCCTTACAGATGAGGGGACAGAGCCTGGAGACATCAAGTGGCCCATTTGTGTCACACTGAGCCCGGCCTGGGTAGAGACATCATTTTGGGCCCCAGCTTTTCTCAGCTCACTGTGTGGATTTTTAACAGACTAGTTCCTCAGTATCATGGCCAGAGAGAAGATTCCTTCAACCAAGCGTGCTGGAGACATTCTGTTTTGTTGCTAGAAAGGAAACAGCAGTATAAATAGTCTCCACATAGTCCCTTCTGAGCATGGAGCCTGGAAAGGGGAGGTCTCGGCATTCCTGGGGACAGAGCAGGCGGGTAACCTGAGGCCCAGGGCACACCTATCCACCCTTTCGTTGCTTTGGGTCAGGAGGCATCCTCATCATGCAGACGCTCAGGCGTGTGGAGCTGTGAGGGACTGAAGGGTCATGTGCAAATACCCACCTATATATGCACCCTCTTTCCCTGTCCTGGCCTTCAGGGCCTCTCCCCATGCAGCCACGCTGAGAAGGAAATCTCAGCACACCTAAGCAAAATGGGGTGGCTGGGTTGCAGCTGCAGAAATGTGGGTCTTCATATGTAATTAATTTTAAAACTCTTTATAAATTGTCCAGTCCACTGACTGGCACAGGGGAGATGATCAACAAATATGAATTTTGCTCGCCTCTGTTCTCAGCAGGACTTGGACCCAGGAATCAGGTCCCACTGGGCGTGATCTGAGAAGCTGGGACCCTGAAAGCCAGCTGTGCCCAGATGTTCGGGGTGTACCTTGGGTCTATTCTCTGCTAAATCCTTGTGCTGTAAAGAGGCATTGTGTGGAGAGAAGCCCCCAGCTGGAGTTGTTAATGAGTTGGGGGTGGGAGGGGTCCTCTCAGCTGGGGGAGGCCCTTGAGATAAAGCAGGGGACTGTGTTCAGAGCCCGCAGTCTGTTGGTGGTCTCAGCTGGGTCCCACCCCCTCTGCCTGCGGAGAACAGAGTAGCACCTTCTGCTAATTATCTACCTTTCAGGGGATTCTTCCCTCTGATTTGGGGATTTGGGGTGGAGAGGAAGATAGCCGGTGCTTCTAATTGGTGTCTTCCCAATAAGTCTCAGATTCAGTCCGGGAATTACACTAAGGAGATAAGGGTCTAATACCCAAAATAAACACCAGTGCCCTTCCAAAGTGCATTCTTGCCAGCAAGTTAAATAATCCAACCCCTGGAGCTTGTTCCTAAAAGATTTAAATACTAATTCAGGAGAGGGGGGTGGGTGGGAAGTGTAGTAGATTTCTACCGGTTCTGACTTCTTCTGACATCTTCTGAAGGCTTTGTTTCTGTGCTGTTTGATTCCGTTTGACGATTGTCAAGTTAGGTTTACTAAAAACTGGAGAAGACTTTGTTCCAGGGTGGGGTGCGGGGGAGGGAGGCCGCTGGATTAGAAACATGAGCTGGTCCCCAGCTTGTCCATCTGCCCTGGTATCATTTTATTCCTGTGTTTCTGAAAGGCTCCAAGTAATCAATTCCAGAGGACAGGCTGGGGGAACCTTGGCAAAGGGGCCTCCTCCTTGGCTATCGCTTAGAATATTTTATGCAGCTAATAGAGCTGTGATGGGCCCAAAATATGGGCACTCGGAAACCTATGGGGTCCCAATTGAATTTATGTTGTGATGTGTGTCACCCTCCACTGGGGAGTAGTTCTCTGGAGGTCCTCCAGCAAGTTGTTGATGCTCTGTTCTTTGAGCCAGGAGTTTTGCATGCTTCAAAGGAAGAAAAGTTCCTGAGACCTGGCTGATAATCATAGTCTACATTTATTGAGCATCTACTTTGTGCCTGGCAGTGGGCTAAGTGCTTGCTCTCACTCTCTCATTTAACCCTGATGACAGACAGCCTGGTGACGAAGGACCTGTCAGTGTCCCCATTTTGCAGATGAGATGGTTAAGGCTCTCAGGTGTCAAGGGCTTGCCCAAAGGCAGTAAGTGGCAGGTTGAAGAGTCGTCATCAGTCCTGCACTCCATCCTAGGTGGAAGACTGGTGAGAGGAATCTTCTCTGGGTGGGTGTGTCTCCTGAATGTGCTCTGTGCTGCACTGTGCCAGGATTGTTGGGGTCACTGAGCCTGCTCCAGAGTAGATGGGACTGTGGAGTTTCCTAAAGCACGGAGTCCTCGAAGACACATGGGCTGCATCCTTAAATACCTCCCTGCAAAGTGGTCGCTTTGTTTCTACTTGTTCTTGTCCAGTGACAAGCATCTCACCTCTCCCTAAGGCAGGCACAAGATCAGAGGACAGCTCTTGCTGATGGAACCTTTTTCTGAGCTGAAGTCTGAGTCTGGAAGGTTCTCCCAGCCCTGTAGGAAGTGAGTCTCTCACTCCCGACTCCCCAGACCCACAGAGATGCACGTCTGTCTCAGTCCTGCAGAAATAGATAATTCCCAAACCACCTCTTCTTATTTTTTACTTTTCCTTTAATTTGATAACAGCAGAAAGCTGAGGAGAAAACAGGCTTTTCTGTGTAATTCACTGGAAAAACATTTCAAAGTAGTCCTAAATCTTCTCCCTGCCCTACCTCAGTTGCTTGAAGGACGTAAGAGTGTGGACATGATTGGCCACTTTAGGATGCACTGCAATGAAGAGATGTGCCCTGAGCCCAGAGGCTGAAGTCCAGGCTCTTAGCTCCAGCCCTACCACTTGCTCTCCGTGCTCCTGAACTAGCTGCTTCCCCTCTCTGAAACTCTATGAAATGGCATTAATATCCCCTTCAAGGGGTCCTGGTGAAGGTTGAATGAAAGAAGTCATGAATGGCCAAGGGTTACACAGAGGTTGAAGAGTTGTCATCAGCTGGTGTACGTGGACACTTGGGATTCCCAAGACCATCAGGGTACCAGCATGTAGTGATGCTTAGCTTGCCCACATGTGTCCAGTGAATGAATACTTCCTTGCTAGAAAGCCAGGAAATGATTGCAGGTTAATTAAATAAGCTTGAATAACAGCGAAGTGACCTTAGTGAATATGTTGCTTTCCTAAGTCTTCAGTTTCCACATCTTTATAATGGGTAAGTATTGTCACCTTGAAGCATTATGAGAACATGGGAGCGAGCCAGTGCCTGGCACACGATAGGCGCCTGATGAATCATTGCTGGCCATTCTCTCCCCCACCCCTCTCTCACCTCTGTTTGAAGATGAAAGTATTGCAGCTGCTGGGACATAAAATTCAACTGATATTTTTTTATTAGCATTTAGCAAAGAGGTGAGAAGTAGCCTTGCAAAAATACCTTAATCAGAACAGTGTGGCTCTTGTACATTTGAGGCAACATCTGTGTCATTCTGCTCTTTGTGGAAATAATTGTTTTCCAAGTGGCTTGTTCGTCAGGTAACCTGATGTTGACTGCAATAATGCAATTTTCATATCGTAAGGTTGTTCTAGAGGGAGGGTGTCTATTTCACTGAGGCTCGTTGAAACCCAATCTACAGGAAAGGACATTATAACAGAATTGGAGGTTAAATTTCATTTGCTGATTTAATAAAAACTAACAGGATGGATTTGGGGATATTTCATTAATCTTTCTTTCCTTTCAGTGCAAAGGAAATTAAGTTCACTCTAGTTCAAACTTTGTTTCACTCTTATACAATAGGCTGCCAATGTCCACTTTCTCTCTGGCAAGTTAAAACCTAATTAGTCACAGAAAATTCTTCCCTGACCCTGTCACCGTGAGCAGGAATGCACAGAGCAGCAGGCATGGAGCTGCACATGCGTGTGCACACACACATATGCACACACTTATGCCATCACCCTCCATCACCCTCTGCTGAGTCTTGTTTTTATTGTCAGTGGCTTTTGAAACCTGGGTGTGATGACGTGCCTAAGAGCATATTGACAGGACATGAGTTTTGCAGATGCTCCCTGCCAGGGACTTGCCTAGATGTGTCTTGCTTCACTTGCAGAATAGGCTGGGGCCCTTTGGAACTGGAAAAGGAGTATCTTTTCAGATATAGGCACCCTATTCAGCATCAGGCTTTTAAATGTCAACACCACATTTTGGCTCTGCTTAGTAATTTGCAGGGGCAAATAAATAAGGCAGTGAAGGTAAGAGAAAGGGCCCCAGATGGCCCGCATTTGAGCCCCAGCTCTGTTGATTATTAGCTATGTGACTTTGGGTAAGAGACTGAACCTCTCCACGCCTGGGTTTTTTCTTCTAGGAAATGGGACTAAATACCATCTGGTCTACCTGCCTGAGAGAGGGATGTGAGGATGCAAGATGGTCCTTGGGTGCAGTGGCCACCCCTCAGAGTGGTCTGCTCCAGCCAGCCAGAACCCCTTTCTCTCTTCACCGCAGCTCCCCTTGTCTCCTTCACACACTTCTGACTGTACACTGTCGGCTGCCTCTCCCTGACCTCTGCCTCTGAGCTCCAGGAAGGTGGGAGCTCTAGGCCTCACTGTGCACCCAGCACCCAGCACCCAGTCCTGCGGCTGGGCCGTAGGAGCCCCCCAACAGGTGTTGGATGACTAGGTAAATGCGTGCACAGGAACACCCTATTTAAACTGCGACATGCTGGAGCGATGTCACGGTCCCCAGCCCAGTGAGACACAACTACAGGGATGGAGGTACTTAGGGCAAATGCGCGTCCAGTCCTGGAATCGGCAGGAGGGAGCGCCCTTGGAGCTCTATGGAGGTGATGAGTGCACAAAGCCTTCACACCTCCGTGGTAAAAGTAAAGGGCATTCCTTGTATCTGCAAAGATTCCGGGAGAGAAACTCTGATTAGTGCGGGAGGTGGCGTTTCTTGAGTGTGAAACTACTCTGTAGACAGTGTCCCATATGAACGTTTTAGATCCCGTTCTAAACAGAGTGGAGGGTGGGACAGGCCTGTGGCATGGCACCTGGGCCTTCCTGAGGGGCACGCAGTGAGGGGCACAGGGCAAGGGGTGCACAGTGGAGAAAAGCCAAGAAAGCCAAGTCCAGGCTTATGCCCTGCCTGCCCCTTGGGAACTGTGTGGTCTGGGCAGGGTGTTCAGTCCTCCTGATCCCGCCTCCTCATCTGTAAACTGGGGATGATAATCATGCCGGCCTTTGGGCACTTGGCACTGGGATTAGATGAGACAACGTGTGAAAGGGCCTCCACCTCCTGCACGCAGGTCTTGGGAAGGCTTGCCCTGCGGCCTGCATCTGCTGAGCCGGGCACCCTGGCGGGAGTTTCTGGGCCACATAGTTCTGCTCCATCAGCCAGACTTGGTTCCCTCCAGCCTCGTCCCTGGTTGGTCGATGTGATAATTCCATGTGATAATAAAAATGTCTTTACTAAGCATTTATTATGTGCCAGGTACTAGGCTGTGTCCTTCATTGCAGCAAATCCTCAAATGAGGGAGGCCCTGGTGTCTCTATCACCGTTTTGCAGATCAGGGAGCTAAGGCTCAGAGGTTTGGGTTTGGAAGCAGCAAAGGCAGGGCTTGAACTCCATGCCCGTGACTGACTGTGTGGTGTCAGCTACTGCAGGGCTGTGCTGCCAAGACAGGAGATGAGAAGAGGCCTGAGTTACAGGGCCTTGAACTTGATCTTGAAAGGAGGAAAAGTTGACTGCAGGAGGAAGTGGGGAGGGCACTTACAGGCGCAGGCAGTGGGCAGGTTCTCGGGGGACCCTTGGCTGGAATGGTGGGAAGCCCGCCCCAAAGAAGCAAGTCTGAGCTGGACTGGGAAGGGAGGGCAGGGTTTGGCCCAATCGTGTTCTGGGTGGAAGGCAGGGAAGGTCCTCCAGGAGATGCAGATGCGCCTGGCCTCCTCAGAAGAAGGAAGGGAGAGAGGGACTGCCGAGGGGGTCCAGGCAGAGGACGCTGGGTTCCACCGGAGACTCGAGTGCCTGGAAGCATCCAGGGCCCCCAGGTCTCACCTGCGTGACAGCAGGGACAGGCCTAACACTGCCCCTTTGTCCTCTCTTTTGAGCCCTCATTTCTGCATGCCAAAACCACGATCATTACTGCCGTTTAGAGATGGGGACGCTGAAGCTCCGAGAGGTCAGATACTGTCCTTGGGCCACAGCCAGAGGGTGGCAGTTCTGGGCTTGGAATCCAAGGGGCTGAGACTGGGTCACCCCCTGCCCCTCAGGCAGTGCTGCACGGCCTCTTAGGCCCCTAGCCATGTGCCCACCCCTGGCAAGAGCCGACCAACCAGAAGGTCCTCAGGCGTCAGGGAGGACATGGCCAATGGACAGGCCCCAGGACCCTAGCCCAACCAGAGAAGGTCCACTTCTGCCTTGTCCTTGAGGTGTTCTCTTTGACAAAGAGTCTGCCCCTCATTGTTCCATGAGAGAAACCGAGCCCAGGTAGCGGCAGTGACTTGCCACAGGCACACAGGAAGGCGGAGCAGGCTCCTTGGACTTGTCCTTGTGCCCCTAGTGGACAGGAGAGGGACCCTCCAGGGAGACGCTCCCTGTCGCCACCCCTCTGGCCCACTGCTGCCACCTTTATCTAGACACCATCCTGTCATGTACTGTGATCAAAGGTAAGAATGAAGGAATGAGGTGGAGAGGCCTGGAGGTGTAGGAGGCGGGGACAGCGGTCAGAGTCACGACCAGGAGAGGCAAGGGGTTACCACAGCAGGAAGCAATGAGCCGGGAGGATCACTGGGATGACAAAACAGGATGCACCCCACTCCTCCTGGGCTCCAGAATCTTTCTCTACCCAGGACACCAACAAGAAGCCCAACATGACACTCTGTGTGCCAGGCACCATTCGAAGCCATGGAGGTAGTACGTACATACGCGCCCGACCCTGTGGGTCAGGAACTCTGCTAACCCCACTCCAAAGGTGAGCAGCGAGGCGTCTGAGGCACAGGACATTAAGCGAGTTGTCCAGTGTGGCGTGTGGCGGGTGGGACCTGGGCGTCGGTGGGCGGGCCCTAGAGGCTCGTCCCCTCACCTCCTCCCCAGTGGCCTTATCAGAGTTAGCAAGAGACAGGAGGTGGGTTGGTCGTCCGGAATTCGCCTGCTTCCTCTCAGGTGTTGTGCTTCCCTGCTACCCACCTGCCCCCTCCCTCTGCAGTGGAAGGCCCTGGGGTTCCGTATGCTCTGCAGGCAGTGTGAACCTCCAACAGTCTGCCTCCTCCGTGGCTAAGCCCCTGCGCCCAGGATGATTCGGGGGAGGGCCCCAGGGCCCTGCTGAGTGCAGAGCACCTGTCAGCACCGTGGAGGGCACAGTGTTACCTGGGACACAGTCACCTGGAGAAGTGAGCCTTCCCAGCCAGGTCAACGGTCAGCCTCCCGCCCACATTCACCTACAGCCCAACGGAAGCTTTCCCTTTGGTCCTCCTCTCCCCCATGTCCCATTGCAGGCCAGGAGGGGGTCACTCTCCTCGTCCCGTGGGCTGGAGCTCCCCCCCAAGAGGTTCCCCCCATTTCTACCCCACACCAGGGGTTTGACTTCTGAATCTTGCCCCAGACATCTGGTGACAATTCAAACCCTCTGCTGGGGATCCCAAAGTTCGTCAAGTAGAGTCTTTTGATGCAATGCCCAACCCTGACCACCATGCCCCTGATTCATTTGGCATATAGCATCTTCCAGGAAGGCCTCCAGAATGCCCCCACTGCAGGCTCCTATCTCGTGTGCATCATGGTGTCTGTAACACGCATGCTACCTGCTACCATATGTGTAGAAAGTTGCTCCCTCCTGGACTGTGAACGCTTGGAGTTCAGGAGCCTCCTCTTCTTGGCTGTGCCCTGGGG
Organism: Manis pentadactyla; assembly: GCF_030020395.1. Lineage (NCBI taxonomy): Eukaryota > Metazoa > Chordata > Mammalia > Pholidota > Manidae > Manis > Manis pentadactyla. The sequence continues at coordinate 9,795,198 of NC_080029.1, forward strand.
TAAAGTGTGCATTCCATCTTTGTTTAGTGAATGAGTAAATGAGAAAATTCTTCTGTGGCAAAACAGATCACATTTCAAGCCCACCTGGTGCTCACCTGTGTACCCACCCAGCCAGGCTGGGGCAGGCGCCACAGTCCATCACTGTCGCCCTCTCATTGCTCATCAGACACAAAGCCCCACGGTGGGGTAGGAGGGCTTTCCTGGGACACGAAATGACACTGCTTGGCCAGTTGGCCCCTGAGAGCACACATCTGAGGAGTTGCTTTGCTGAAACAGCCAAGGCCGCGGTGGGCCGGAGCTGCTCCCCATGACTCCGATGAGGGGTGGGCCAGTTGCTCGCCTGCGTCCACTGAAGGACACACTGCTGGGGAAGGTATTAGCATTCCAGCCACTCTCCAGATTTGATTATAGCTGATAACAATCACAGAGGAACTGCCCTGCCAACGATAGCAATGCCAGAAGCAGCCTAATTCAATAGTCTGAGGCTCGAGCGTTGTTTATACATCTCAGGTATGGTCAAGGGCCCACGCGGGAAGGAAGGGTGCTCTGGTCTATGAGACAGACGCTGGTTTTTTTAAAGAGCTGAGTGAAAGGGCCCTGGCACTGCTGGGGACGGGGTTCCTGTCCTGTCAGCACGCTCCTGGCAGGCTGTGTGGGAAGGCAGGCTTCTCCCCAGGGGCAGCCACACTCTCCTTGCTTCTTGCTCTCCCCTGTGGGAGGGCCGCCCGCCTGGCCGGTTCCCTGAAGAGCCAGCCCCTCCACGGCCTCCCACACAGGCCTGCCGACCCACTCATGCTGTTGGGATCCAGCGGGCCCATGGAGCCAACAGGAATCTCACGCCACTGGACTTCCCTGCCTCTCCCAGTGCTCTGAGAGGAGGCAGCTCGCCGAGGTCACAGAGCCCGTCTGTGGAGAATCAGGTTCAAGGAAGTCGGAGGACAAACGGAGGGGCTGCTGAAATAGCACCGGATGTGTAGCCAATTCTCTGTCTATAGGGTCTTGTTCACCTTCAAGTTTCGTTGGAAAATGCGGCTCCTCAGCAAAGCCTCTCAGCCTGCAGGCTCTACCCACTCTCCCTCTGAGCCCTGCCGTCCAGCCCGAATCATAAATGTCTCAACAGGAGGCCCTTGGTAGGAGGAGGCTCCTACTAGGGCCGCCATGTCCAAGGGCCACATTCCTGTGTGCTGGGTCCCAGCTCTGCTGACCTCCACATGGGCATTCCCGGGCAGAGTGCCCGCCCTCCCAGGTGAGGATGGGCTGCAGGAGGAGTCCTGGGCAAGGGGCAGTGACGTCCAGAGCCACGTCCTCCCCACGTGGGACTGCTGCTTGGCGACTCCAGTGGACTCGCCCAGGTGGGCCAGGACCCTGCAGGCTGCACCCAGGCCTGGAAAAACCTCAGCATTTATCAAGCACCTGCTGTAGACTCTTCCCTCTGTGCTCAGGTCTGTGGGGGTGCGGGGGGACATACCCATGTAAGAAGGACACACAAACGCAGATGCAGGAAAAGTGGGTGCTGGAAATCTGTTTGTTGGTTTTGAAGGTTTCTGCCTAATTCAAGGGTCTGACATGGGAGCCTCAAAAAGGAGAATATTGAAAATATCAAAGTCAAGATGTGACAAATAATGGTAATTTAACCTCTTTTAATAGCATGTTAACAGATTTCTAGAAAAAAACTCAGGCAAGAAATACCATTTTAATTTTGTTTTTGGTATGTTCATATGCTGATGATAAACGTAGGCCGAATAAAAACAAGACGCTTGTATGTATGTAAGGGTACTTATGTAATGCTCAACAGATAACCTTATACATAAAACAAAGCATATACCCATGCATATTTGTGCATATATTCCATACACATATATATGAGATGAAGTAGGAAATTTACAAAAAGTTCTTCCAAGCCCTGTTCAGGTACAACTTCTAGCAGTCTTGAAGCACATGAGGCTGATATGATAGTATAAATTCTAATGAAAACACAAGTTAACGCGAAAGAATATCCTAAAAAATCTGATTGGCTTAAGAATTCTCAAGCGCTATCACACACACGCCTCACTGGATAACCGTGGGGTTGAGGCCTATTGCAGCCCCCACCCTGTGACACCGTAATGTGGGGGGTTCTCTGTCCCAAGAGGTACGTGGCAAGTGCCCATCAAGTAGCAAGGGGAGCCTGGGAGTTGGCAAAGCTGGTGGGGACCAGGTCAACAAAGGCTCCACGGAGGCAGGGAAGCCTAGCAGGGCCTTTATGCTTTATACTTATCTGCGTGAGCTGCCGTAATAGAGAGCCACTCACTAGGTGGCTGTCACAACAGAAAATTGTCTCACAGTTCTAGAGGCTGGAAGTCTGAGATCAGGGTGTCAGCAGGCCTGGTTCCTTCTGGGGTCTCCCTCCTTAGCTTATAGATGGCTGCCTACTCCCTGTGATTTCTCGTGGTCTTTTCTGTGTGCGTGTGGGTGTCCCAATCTCCTCTTCTCATAAGGACACCAGTCAGATCGGATCAGAGCCCATGCCTATGACCCTCATTTTAACTTAATCACCTATTTAAAGACCTCATTCCCAAATACGGTCACATTCTGAGGTCCTGGGGTTTAGGACTTCAACCCATGGACATCCCAGCCCCACACAGCCTTGGAGAACCCAGGAATGGGACCTGGCCCAGCTGTGGCCCCGACATCCCTGTAGTCTGACTGAGCCATTTCACATCTCTGTGCTTCTGTGTTCCATCTGTGAAATGGCTGCAATAATCCCACCCTGCCTGCAGGAGAACCCAAAGAGGTGAAGGATGCAAAAGTGCTTTATAAACTGTAAAGCGCCATCTATGTGTGAGGGTGGGGAGGGGGGCCTCTACGTAGGGGGGTGCTGAAGGCGGCAGGGTGCAGGTGAAATCCAGCTTCCTTGCCACTTGCCACACAACGTCAAATGCAGCGCTGCCTTGGCCTGGAGAAAGGGTCTCTGTTGTCTAATGCACGTGAAGATTCTGGAAGGTTCTAAAAGGCTAGCAGAAACCTTGACGGGGTGTGGAGGAATGGGAGGTGACCAGATCCGGGAGAAACAGCCCAGCCTCCCCATCCTACCAAGCCCTTCTCGGCCACCCAATCTAGGCCTTTCTCTCGAGTCGGCGCGGTTCCACTTCTCTGGCTGCGTCGGGAATTGCCTCTCCTTTGGGCCAAAGACAAAAAAGAATGCAGACCTGTTTCCAGGATTATTAAGTTACCTCCAGCATATTTTTCCTGAGTGTGTCCCATCTTAATGGGGGTTAGCGCTGCGTTCAGGCCCGCCGAGCTCCAGTTACCTCTAATGAGGACGATGATCAGGAGGCTTAACAATAATTCTTCATTGATTCTCTTGTGCCTACACAACTGTGTCGGCCAACTCGGATGACGGGGAGGTCAGCAAGCTCCCCTGCCCGCCGCCCCCCGAGCGCTCGCCTTGGTCTGCCGGGCGGGGGGCGGAGCGGGGGGCAAGGCCTCCCTGCTGTCGTACCTCAAGCAGCCCAGTGCTCAGGATGGGATTAGACACCAGCTTACACCCTGTGGGGGAGAATGAACGTTAGAGCAAGAAATAAAAACCCAAACAACAAAAAAAAGGCAGCGAATTCCCTCCTGTCAGCAGTGGATATTAAAGACTGTTTGCTGGCAAGGCCGGCAATGTATGGCCACAATGGTACTACTGTTAAGTTTTAATTTAATTTTCAAAGAGGTAAGTGAAGCCCCAAGTGCCGGCTGGGAAGGAGGTGCTGGGGGGCTGGGAAGGAGGTGCTGGGGGCTTTTCCTCCCTGTGGGCAGTCTGGGGTTCTCCTGAGGCCTGGCTGAGTGGCTCCTGGCCTCGGTGAGGGCAGATGTCCAGACAACAGGAACCCTCTGGGAACTGCTGTTGGTTTACCATCTGCTCCAGGCCTGGCCTTTTCCATACAGCCTGCAGCATCCTGAGAGCTCAGGGGCGGCTGCACTGACCTCCATTTCATGGAAGAGGAAACTGAGGCTCAGAGAGGCGGTGAGATTTTTGTGAGGTTACTCAGCGAATAAGTGGCAGAGCTGGGACTCAAACCCAGGTCCCTTGGACTCCACCCACCTTTCTGATTCTATGGCCTCTATCTGTCCATTCTCTGTTGCCCTCCAAGTATCAGGGCCTGTGGACTAAGAAGCCACTTCCGTGGCTCTGTCTCCTGTGGTAGCTCTTTTCTGTAACAGTTGGCACCATTTCTCAGAAGCTGCATGAAGGGCCATTTGCCTCGTTTTGCAGAACTCTCCAACCTACGCCTGTCACTCCGAGACCTCTCAGCACTCATCAAGTGCGTCACCTTACCCAGCACCAGGCTTCGTGTTTGTCAGGGTTACCAGGGGTTAACTATGATTTCATGCCCATTTTACAGCTGGGAAGGGGTGGGGCCCGGTGTTGACCCCAGTCACTGATCCAATGTCCAAGTCCCCACTGAGCCACCTCCCTTGTTCTGACATCAACAGGCCCCTTCAGGGAAGTGCACTGTCCCTTGTAAGAACAAGAAAGGGTGCAGGAGGGGGGAGGGGAGACAACAATATGCTACAGTTTATCAAGCCAGGATGATATTATAAGCTGGTAAGGGTTGCCCGTGGTTAAGGGCTTGTAGATCACTGCCCTGTGAGGCCTCTGGAAGTGTCCACTAGCACAGCCCTGGGATAGGGAGGTCTACTAGTCAGAGGAGACAAGAGGCTGGGAAAAATGTGCCATGATTTTTGACTCTTGGCTATTTCCCAAGCCTGGAAACATCAGGCAGGAACCATGAGGACTGTGGTCGGACAGCTCTGCATTCAAATCCTAGCTCAGCCATGAACTTTCTGAGTGGCCCTCTGCATTTTTCTTACTCTCTGTGGGTCCCAGTCTCCTCTTTTGCTGCACACGCACACACACACACTCACACACACACACGCTCTCTTTCTCACACACACCCCCCACATTCCCCATCACCCTCATGCGGGCGCAGTGTATAGAGGGCTATGTTGGGGACTTTCACGTTTTACTCTCTTGACAAGGATGTGGGATTTTGGAAACAGGGTGTGCACGCCTTCAGCTTTACAGTTCACAAAGAGCTCTCCCATCCATCATAAAGACAAGCAGGTCTGCATTTTTCAGATGAGGAAGCCAAGGTGCAGAGAGAAGTGACTTGCGCACACGCCCCCTGGCTGGAGTGAGCTTTCCAAAGCACATATCTGATGGTGACATTGTCCTGTTTCAAGGACCTGCCACTGCCCTCAGGGTAAAGATAAAGAGTGTGTGCATGTGGGCACAGCTGTGCATGTGGGCATACACTCATGGCCGTGTGCACACACATGTGCGTGATTGTGCATATATGCATGTGTGTGCATGTGTATGAAATGAGTGTGAACCCACTCCTCCTCTCCCATCTCCCCACAGTCACGACTACCACAGCAGCCTAACTGAACTCCGCCACATTCTTTGCTGCCTCCACAAGTGCTACTGTAGCTGGGAGCCCTGACTCTGAAGCCAGACTGCCTGACTTCAAATCCTGTCACTCACCCTTCTGAGGCCTCAATGAACTCATCTGTAAAATGGATTTGATATGTACGAGGTTCAAATGTATTGTGTGTTAAGAATATTTAGTGTGTAAAGTGTTTAGAAAAGCACATGAGACACATTACCTGTGCAACACGAGTGTTTGTTAAGTAAATAACTGGGTTGGTGCCTCTTCTGTGCTTCCCCTGGGGTGGAACTAATCTCCCTCTCCTGGAAGTGCCCATCCCCATGGACTTTGAGATCTACTGACTCTGAATCCCCAGCTGCTGGCGCTATGGGGCCCAGGACATCAGAGCATTCAGGAGTTTTCCCTCTTGGGCTCAGCCAGGTGCAGCTCTGAGAGCTGTCTCTTTAAGGCAGCATGCCCTGTATAAATCTCACTGGAGGGCAATAAAAATAATAGCCACGCTAGTTAAACCTGTGGACAGAGGAACTTTAGGTGGTGGCGTTCCAATTAAATGATTCCTCCTCAACGTAAAATTGTTCTTGATTTTTACTGTAAATTTCTCAGGGCCTCCCATCCAAAAGCATGATTGCCCTTACCCAGACGGCCACACCTGGGAGGAATAAGAGGTTTGGAGAAGATGTGCTTGATGCTGCGCCTTCTGGTGCAGCTGCCCATGGAGGCTTCCAGGTCTCAAGCCGGTACCCAAACCAGACGGTTGCAACAGGCACCTGATGGCTCAGAGCTGTGGCGAAAAGTGGCAGGAGAAACAGCGCTATCAGCCTGGGGAAGGACAGAGGAGGCAAGGGTGGGACTTAGCCCCACCCAGTTACGAGGTGGGTCTTCTGCGTTCAGAGTAATGCAGAGCCCGGCTGCTGTGCCTAGAAAACGTTAGGCGGCCTTACAGGTGAGGCCTGGAGACCTCAGGCTTTCTGTGGAGGCCCAATGGCAGGGATGTGCTCAAACTGGCATGCACTGGTCCCTGAGGGCCAGCCGTTAAAATTTCAGGAATTTTTACAAGTAGGTTGTTAAATAGAGCCATCATTAAAAATTATGTAAACTTACAATTAAATAAGTTATATTAAAAACAAAGGTAGTAGTGAAACTCCCCTATGTGATACTCTGATGGTGAATGAAGGTCACACATTTGTCCAAACCCACATAATATACCAGGAGTGAACCTCGGTGGAAAATACAGACTTTGGGTGATGATGTCATGTCAGTGGAGGCTCATCGTTGGTAACAAATGCACCCAACCTCCTGGTGGGGAATGTTGATGGTGGGGGATGCTCTGCATGTAGGGGACAGAAGGTCTAGGGGAGCTCTCTGTACTTTCTGCTCAATTTTGCTATGGACCTAAACCTGCTCTAAAAAATAAAATTTAATAATTAAAAAGAAAACAAATGCAATAAATACTTAAAACTCATCACTTCCTGATTATTTCACTAGATTTTTACTATCACCTAAGCTCTTGAGGTTATTTATGCCTATTTTATCTGTGTGGTAGAAATCCTAGTAATAGTGGTAGATATACTAATAATAGTATGTAATGTAGTATATAATAGATATAATAGTATATAAAGATAATGCTAGATGCTACTTTGCCTCTCTCCCCAGCTCTGTGTTCAAGTGACATCACGTTGATAGTTTGAAATCAGCCATGGGAGGAATATTTACACAACAGAAATGGACAGCTGCTGCACATCAGGCTTAATTTGTACTGTTGTGATGGTATAGACTTGAAAGTATGCAAAATAGGTTTAAAGTGTGTCATGTCTGTAGCTGTTACATTATACATAGACCCAAATTGAGGAACTCTTCTCGCAGTGTTGGAAAACCATTCTCTGGGTCAGCCAAGAAGTTGCTCACATTGTTAACAAACTAGTGAAACCTTAATTGTTTCACTTTTGTCTTACTTACTAACATGAATGAAACATCAACCATCGTTCCTGTCGGAAGTGCCCTTGCTCATTCTTCAGTTGCAACCATGGGTTGGTTATGGATATGGGCACTCAGCAACGATCAGTGAGAGCATTCTATGAGAACCAACTGGCTCTGTAGAATTTACAATAGAGTATTGTGTACTTTATTATTTGTTAACTGTGTGCTACACATCTCCATATGAGTAAAATTTATAGTAAATCTGCAAAGGCTGCTTGGCTTCATTCTTTGTCCCTTAAGATAAGAGGTGAAGGGAACGTAGCATATACTTCAAAACCAAAGAGATGAATAACAATCTGTTTGTTGAGTGACACTTAGATGCCAGTACTGTGCCTGTCATTCCCCCATTCAACCCTTATAATCACCTCTCAGGGAGATAATCTAATTTGGGTTCCCTTGGAAGCCGACTTTGAAATAAGGAGCAGAGTGCATGTTGCTTATCTGGCAGGTGATTCCAGGGAACACCAATAGGGAAGTGGGGCAGGGAGGTGGGGAAGGGAAGGAATCCAATCAAAGTGGTTGTTAGCAAGCCAATTACCCTAAGGGCAATTCGAGCTGGGTCCGGCTGGGGGACTCTGGGGGCCGGGGCAGAACCTGCACTCAGGACTCTCTCACACCAGGGTCTGGGGTGGGGGCGCTGGGGAATGGATATAACAATTCTTGGGTGCCACTGGCTGAGTGCCGCTCTGGAAGAGTGTTAACTCATTATGTGTGGATCCATTTTTACAACATGGTGCCTCCATTTTTACAAAGATAACCTCATGTCTCTCCAGGAAGAGGCAAGAAAAACAGCCCAGCTTGTCTTCCATGGAAAGCTTAGAAGCCAAGGAGCAGGTGATGGGGCTCCTACGCTCTTTCCAGGAATTGGAGTCTCTCACCCTGTCTCCCCAGGCTCTTTCCTCTGTTCTCTCCGTGTTGTCAGATGCTCTCCGTGTTGGTGCCCCAAATCCAGCCTGATGTTCTTCTGGCTCAAGTCCACTGAGAAGAAGAGAAAGTCCCTTCTCAGGCATCAAGGTAAAGACCAGGCAGGTCTCCTGCTTGGGGCTGATTGGCCCGGCTTGAGTCCCATGCCCACCTTCCTGGACCAGTTGCAAGGCCAGCAGAGGGTGATGTTCTGACTGGCCAGGCTTACACCTTGCACTCCTTGGTAAGGGGCCCACACTCTGTAAGAAAAAGGAGAGGACCCCACCCACGCGTGAGACCAACCCTGAAAATAGATAGCTGACTTGTGTCCATAAATTCTTTAAATGCCATATAATATTCTGAAGACATTAAGAAGGGTGGGGTGATTGCTCTGTCACAACATGTAAAATGCATCCAATATGTGGTAAGTGAAAATGGAAGTGTACAACCTGGAACCTACCCTGAGTTATCTTGCTTATTTTAACTTCATATCTGTCTCCTGTTATTAGACTGTGAGGTCTGTAGGGAGGGGGGTGGGCAGGGATTCTGTCTGTTTTCTCACTGCTGTAGGTCTAGCACCTGGAGCAATGCCTGGCATGTGTAGATGCTCAATAAATATTGGATGGCTGTATTAACTAGTAAAGAGTAGGAGCACCTACAGAAGGGAAGGGTTGGTTGGTAAGGGCTGGGGATGCAGAGACAATATGCAGTCCTCTGCACACATCCCTACAATTTTTCTCATGTGTATTAATTATATCATTGTACTATCTGGACAACAAATAAGGAGAAGCAAGAAATGTCAAAAACAAAGCAGGCCTCTAGAGAAAGCTAGAACATAGCCTGTTACCTCTGTGCCAAGGAAGATGTAGAAAATGCTCCAGGTACTTATATAGCAATTGCCATGGGTCACGTCTCTATCAACTCATGAAATTTCCCCCACAGTTCTGCTGGGGCATGAACTACTATCATGACCCCCATTTTATACATGAGGTAACAGAGGCACAGAGTTTAATGCCATTTCCAGAATCACACAATGCTTCTCACACTTTCATATCTGTGCTGGAAGACATGCTTTTCACCCCCATGGAACTTACAGTCTAATGCACAGCCTTTCAGCACCTGGGACCTTTCTGGGATACAAATTCTGATTCAGTCGGTCTGGGGTGAGGGCTGAGATGATGCATTTCTTACAAGCTCTCAGATGGTGCTCCCACCCGTGTTACCTTCAGTGGCAGGGTGGTATGATACCTCCTGAGAAGAGGCCCTCATAGAGAGCCAGACACAGGTGGCTGGAGCCAGAAAGGGGTGTAAATATGAGCATGAAAGAGTTGGGTTCAAGAAGAATCTCTCCTGAGAAGACAGGACATGACAGCTGTCTAACACCACTTTGGTATTTAATTCGCCCCCAAGTGCAGCTTCGTCTCAGGCCCAGCCTGGCCACCTCCTCACACATCCCCTGTGCCATCACAGAGTCTCTGAGCCTGAAGACTCTGCTCCCACTCCTGGTCCCAGCAGCTTCCTGTTACCGGCCTCTCCCACTTCCCATGAGCTTCTCCACCCCAAGTGTGAGCCCCCCTTTCCTGGACTGCTCTGGCTGCTCAGGGCTGCTGTCTGATGCCCCAGCCCAAGAAGGAAGCCCTTCAGCCCCACCTAAATCCTGGATCTTGCCACAGCCTCTATGAGGAAGCTCTGACTTGGAATGTGGTATTATGAAAAACTAAAATCGAATACATTTTAAAATCAAGAAAAAATAGAAAACTTTTTGGAATAATAAAAAAGAGAAAAAATTTACTCAAGAAGAATAATTGATCTTGAATAGACTAATATACACTTTAAAGAAATTGAAATGATAACCTATGTCTCTTCATCACAAAAGTCCCAGGCCCAGATGGTTTTACAGGTGAGTGCCACCAAAGTTTCAAGATATAGAAAATTCTTACTTTATACAAGTTATTTCAAAAGGCGATGAAGAACAAAAGAAACTGTTCAGATTAGGTCTGTCAGATTATCAGTGTCTAATTGATCTCTCTAAATTAGACCAAGGTGGTCCAAGAAAAGAGTTACACTTACTAAAAAAAAACTCAACAGAATTAACAAATTGTTGAAACTAGTAATAAAGTTCAGCAAGGTTACTGAATACAAAATCATTTTTAAAAAATCAATAGATTTTTGTACATGAACAATAAACAGAAAATATAATAAGAAATAAATATACCATATACAAGAGCAATAAAGCCATAAAGTGCCTAAGAAGTAACCCAGAAAGAAAGCACATGATCTCTAAGAAAAAAAATTTCAAAGAACTAAAAAAACAAAACAGCTATTGATGGGGTGACTTTATATTTAAAAATTTTCAAATTTCTCCAAGTTAATCCATAAATCCAACTCAATCTCAATCTTGATTCCAGTGGGGTTTTCTGAAGACACAATGAACTTATTTTGAAGAATAAAGGTCTGTGAATAGCAGAATCAACTGAGAAAAAAGAGGAGTAGAGAGAAGTATCTGACTCTATTAGATGTCCATTCACATACTACAAAGCCACTGTCCCACAAACAATATTGGGATGTATACCAATGAAGAAAAAAGGGAGCTTGGAGAGAGAGGCATATGTGTATGGAAACTTCATACACAATAAAGGGGCATCACATTTCAATGGGGAAAGGAAGATTTGTTTAAGCTGTTGGGGAAACTGGTTCACAAAGTGAGAAAAATAAAATTAGATCCCTAACTAGTGGTATAAGCAAAGTTAAACTAGGTGGATTAAAGACCTAAATGTGGCAGATGAACTATAAACATAATCTAAGGGATTATCTTTGTGAGTTGGGGCCAAGAAAGGACCTCCTATGCAAGACCCATAGAATGCAAATTATGGTTTGAAATATAAGAAAGATCTGATGGATTTTGAGTGCATCAAGATTAAGGATTTCTATTAAATGAAGGGGCAATCTCAACAAGGCTAACAGCTAAGTGACACAAAGGGAACACATGTGCAATATTTAAAATTAATTAGGGACTGATTTCCTAAAATATGTATAACCTGCTATAAATCTACCAAAAAAAAAAAAAAAAGATCTCATTAGAAAAATGGTCAAAGAACATGAACCAGTCTTTCACAACCAAAAAAGCCCTAAATTCTAACAAGCATATGAAGAAATCTTTTATTAGTTGCTAGAGGATTTCAAATTAAATCAACAATGTGATATCACTTTATATCCATCTGGTTAGCACAGATTAGAAAGCAGGTGCTTCTTCAGTAGAGACAAGAGGCAGAGTATCATAGTGGCCAAGCACGTGGAACCACACAAGCGGCTCTGAAGCTTAGTCACTTGTGACCTTGGCAGATGACTCAACCCTTCTGTGCCTGGGTCTCATCATCAGTTATTTGGAGCAAGAGAAGCCCTGCTTCATGGGGCTCTCGGGGGGATTAACTGAGTTAATATATGTGAAGTGCTTAGAACTGTGCCTGCCACATGCTAAATCCCAAATAGGTATTTGCTTTTATTTGTATTATTATTCACCCCGTAATTAAAAGAAGGTCTGGGTCCTCATTGAGTTTCTTCCAAAACCGAGAATAGACTTTCATGAGTCTATGAAACGCCTGTAATATGCTCAACAGATGGAGCCGCGGGACTCAGCAGGAGAGAGTGATTTACAAAGTAGAGTGAATTTTCTCTCATCTGTCGTTCCAGAAACCTGAGTGAGATGGTCAGGGCTTCTGAAAGAGGCCCAGCTGCATGGCCAGGGGCAGCAAGATGTGGTGACAGGGGGGTGGGGCAGGAGGTGCTGACTCGGCAGGTGTGTGCACTTGACGCCAGCCAGCCACACCCACCCGCTTCCAGGGATGGACCGAACCTCCGGGCTGTCTGCCGCAGGCCCTGGAGAAAAGCCTCACCCCCCATTGCTGGGGGCGTCCAGAGAGTCTCGCTGTCATATGGGAATGATTTAGGACTCTGGATTGCAGGGTTCTTGGGGCAGGAGCAGGCTAAGATTTCCATAAACACAAGCGCCGAGCCATTTATGGGTTTTACTAGAAATTTTATTGGCGTTTGGTGGTGTTGGCATTGTGTGTGCCTCGAATGTAAATTAGATTACTGGCAGTAGATTCAATTTAGCGGTAAAAATGTAAAGGGAGTCGAATTGGGCTGAGGATGAAACAATGAAATGACTGTTCTTGGGTGGACAAACGGTGAAATCAGCAGGCGGGCAGGCCAAGCGGATGGGCAGGCCTGGGAAGAAGCACTCTGTCCCCACCACTGGGAAGGCCCAGGAACTTTGTCCAAACAGCCGCCTGAGTTTTCTGTTACCCTGGAAGTGCAAGGCTCAGTGTAAATGCCATCACTTTCCCTATAAACGTGGAAAACACATTGCACAGATTTCTGAGGAAATGTAGTCATCGCACGTTTGAGGAGGCCTGCATATCCAGGGGCTGAGAAATTTGAGCTGACAGACAGCACCACTAAGAATTGATGTTTATTGAGCATTTACTATTTGTAAATTTACTATCTCTAAATGCTCAAGTAAGCTTCACAACAGTCTTAGAGGTAGGTGCAGTTAATAGCTCCATTTTGCAAGCAAGGAAACTGAGACAGACAAGAGTGTAAATGGTTTTCCCAGACTACCCAGCTGGTAAGTGACAGAGCCAGGACTGGAACCCCAAGCCTGTGTGTCCAACCACTACATTTCAGCTCTCACAAGACATTCAGCGTCCTCAGTGCCTGGATCCTTGCATCTGTGTGTGTGTGTGTGCGTGTGTGTGTGTTGGTGAGCAGGCGTGTGTGTACATATGCTCAGGTAAGTTAGTATGTGTGGGTATGTGTGGGCATGTGTGGGCAAGGGTGAGTGTGTGAGGTGATAATGGTACTGAACAGCTGGCCCATGATGCCACACTACACAGAAGCGGGTGGCATGGTGGCAGAGTCATGGTGTTGGACCCTGAGAATTGGGCTGTGGGTCCCATCCCAGCCACATACTTGCATTGTGACCCCCCATAGGCCAGCTCAGCAAACTGGGCCCCAGTGAGAAAATTGGTGCGGTGCCATTTCTGAAGCCAAGAAACAGGGATGCTGTAAGGGAACTAGGGCATGAGGGAAGTAGAACGCATTCTCTGCTGGGTCCCCTCCCTCCGGGCTTCCTCCCTCCAGGTCCCCCTTCTCCCCACTTGGCAGGGACACCCTGTGGTCTATGTTTTAGTTCCTCTACATTAATTCCCAGATGATGACTGTTCTCTAAGTCAACACATCCAAGGTCATGGAATGAGGCTTTAGGAGACACCAGGGCACCCCTCCAATGGTGTTTTCCTGGGCCTTGGGGTAACCAGGCGGCATGACCCAACATACGGTCTTTCTCAGGTGAGGGCATCCGCATCACCAGCCACCCTGGCCGGACCAGGAAGTTTCCTCCAGCCCTCCCTGACTCACCTCCACAGTTTAACCTCTGTCCACCCACCAACTTTGTTCCTGTGTCTGTCCCCAGGGCTTCTCCACGTTCAGGAACTTGCCTCCTGGCGCAGCAGGATTCCGAGGGCGAGCTCCTAGTGGCACTTGGCCAGCAGAAATGAGGGAGCCGGGCTGTGCAGGGGTGGGAACACTGGAAGCAGAGGCACCCTGGGGAAGGCCTGGACTCACATCAGAACATCACAGCATCACATGGTCCCTGAGGCAGCAGCAGGGCATGTCCCAGGACTGTGCCAGGAAGGGCCAGTGGAGGCCAGGTGATGGTCGACTGCTTGAATGGCAAGTCGAGGGCCTTGAATTTCTTTCTGGGGGTCTGTTCAAGGCACGATGAGTAGGGAAGTGGTGGAATTTTACATCAGCTTCACCTTCAAGTCAATTCAGTGAATATTAGCATCTATCACGCCAGGCACAAGGTGCCATGCTCTGCAGTAGAGCAGTAAGTGAGGAAAGCAGAGTTGCCGTCCTCACGGAGCATGAAATCCAGATGGAGCACTCCTGGAGTCCTCGCGGAGGAGGTGACATTAAACGTGTGCCCTGGATGACAAAAAGGTACATGTTTATCTTTTCATATCTGTGTGTGCATATGCACCATTTTATCCTAACAGGCACTGTACTGACATTTACCTTCATAAGGACCCTACAAGATGAGTGTTATCCCCCCTTCACTAAAGAAGACACTGAGGCTCAGAGTGGTGCAGTGATGTACCCAGCTTCACACAGGAAGTCTCAGCTGGGGAAGCTGAGGACATCCAAGGGATCACCTGCCTGCTAGAGCATGGGCTTCTCAAAGGCAGGGCCATGGTCTGTCTTGTTCACCCCCATTTTCCCAGTACTGAACAAATGGCAGCCATGACTATTAGGGTTGTGGCTCCCTCCAAGATGATAGTGAACCAGTATGTGGCTCCTTAGAAACCCATGGAAGTTTCCAAAGATGTGGCCTGGGAATACAGTTCTCTCTAACGGTGGACTTCAGGCCCCAAGGCAGGCCCGTGGGAGCAGTGTCTGCAGGCAGAAACCCTTGCTAGAACCTTCGGATCACCTCTCTGTGTGGCCCTCTCTCCCAGTGTAAAAGGGCAATCATCCTGTTGATGAAATGATTGTGTCCAAAGGAGGTCTGATAAATGTTTGATGGTCTGCAGCAGATGTGAAAATCGGGGCCTGGGTCCCAGCTCTGTCACAAACAGTCACGTGACACCGGTGGAGTCAGTTTTCCCCCGAGGGCCTGAAATAACTTCCTTGTGCCAAGGAGGCATATACAGGTAGACCTCTCAGTGGCACTGGAGATGGAGTTAACAGGGAAGTAGAAGCATCCAAACCTCGTGGACAGGATAGCTACATAATTTGCAGCATCCCAGGGGAATGAAAATGCAGAATCCCTTGTTCAAAAATCATTAAGAATTTTAGGATGGTGGCAACAGAGCAATAAGCCAAGTGCAGGTCTGAGCGTGGCTCTGTGTGTTGCCCGGGAATCCCGTCCTGCCCAAGGAGACTGTCCTCAGAGACGTCCCTGGTTTCCCCTCTCAGTGGCAGGCAGTGTCGGCATCTTCTTGCCCCTTCCGCCTTCTGGGGTAGGCTGAGTCGTTCCAAAAACCAACATTCAAAAGGTGGTTTTAGCTCTCAGCTGTTTGGAGAACAAAACTCTTTACTGATTAAAGAAAAAAGAAAGTACAGATGCCATTCCCTAGGCATTCTCCTTAAGGCTCAAGATGCCGTTCCTGCCCTAAATCCACCCAAATGTGCTGCAGGCCTGCTGGGTCCTGCCAAAGGCACTTGCCTTGAGATCTTGGCCAAAACACTTCCCTCCCCAAGGCTCAATTTTCTCATGCACAAAATTGGTGGTGGGGTAGCTAGGGGTGGACGAGACTACAATTTCCTGCTCCAAAGTCTCCCTCCTCAAAGTGGGTCCAAGACTGATGCAGTTATCAATCCCCCAATTCACATATAATTCTCATTAAATTCATTATAGCTTTGCATTATTTGCTGTATTTTAGCCAACCAGTGCCCCAGGTGAGAGTTCATGGCATTTTCGAGATGATTGAAAATGCACCAAGGTCATCCTGAAAATGAATATGGAAAAGCCATCAGTTCAGGCTTAGCTAAATGAACTCAAGTCTCCACACGATGCAGGATTATGGAGCTGTGTTACATGTAGAACAATTTAATGGTACAGAAAAATGCTAAGGATATATAGATGAACAAACAAAATAGGCTTAAAATGGTGTGTATGACATAATTCTGTTTTGGGAAGTTAACATTTCTACGACATTTATAAATTTCCACTACATATAGCAATAAAGAATAAGCCCGAAATGTTAAACATGATTATTTCTCAGTGGTGGGACTACATGCTTTTAATCTTTTCCCCCTCTTTTTCTTATTTACATATTATCTTAGTTTTTCACTGCAAACATGTATTACTTTTGTAATGGGCAAAAATGATGTTTGTTTATTGTATTTGAAAAATTGGGCACTGTGGGATTTGTGCGTCTCAGCTTTGACATTTGGCTGTTTGCTCTGTCTCCTGACCTGCTTTGGGAGTGGGCTCTCCATGGAGAGGGGTGGTCTGTTAAACAGCTGGATCTCCTTTATGGGGTTCCCGCACACACCTCGGCTTGTCTCAACGGCCCCCTGGGAACTTGCAGGGCACCTGCCATCACAGACGTTCAGGCCAGCCTTGCAAGCTTCACGGCTGGACACGCTCCAGCCACCGGCCCCCAGGTCCCCCAGCTCCGCGCTGCTCAGGGCTGGGGAGGCAGCCCGGCCCCCCACCGGGCCCTCCACCTGAATGAGATTAACTAGGACCACCAGAAGCCTGTATCCCTGATCGCAGAGATTCTGTTTCTTGTTTCCTTCGACGAGCCCCTCCAGGTGTTTCTAGTGATTAGCGAGGGGCCAGGCTGCCAGTCACTGTGCCACCATTGTGTCCCTGGCCCTGTTGCCTTGCCACGTGGCCTTTGGGAATGACCCCAAATAAAAATGGTGAGAGCAGACCGCCAAGTGGCTGGGCCATTTATGGGTGGGACGTGCGAGGACAGAGGGCACACCCAGAGGGCTTTACAGCTCCACCTCGTGCCCCGACAACAGGGACGCACTGACCCCCAGGTGCCTCGCTGCTCTCCTTTACGGGGTTGGGGGAGGTGAAACCTCAATAATGCAGGCCTGCCTTTGGGAGGCTTTTCTCCCCTTGGTGGGGTGGGTTTTTGCTTTCCTGCTGGGATGGCCTCAGTAAATCCCCCTGATTGCCACCGAGTGGTGAATGAGATGGTCTGTTGCACAGGCAGCTGGCCCCCAATCCGGCAGATAAAGAGGGCCGCCTTCCCCTACATCTTGGGTTTCTGGCTGCCTCTTCCCTGAGTGTGGATTACACTGTTTTCTCATAAACATGCCCTCTCCGCCCCACCGCATCCCCTCCACGGTGGGAAAGGCTTTGCCTGAGCAGTGGAGAGACCCAGAAAACCTCATATAGAAATGGGGGTAGGATGCAGGGGGTTGCCCTCTGCCCTGGAATTTGGAGTTTTTCTAACCTTACAGTTGTAATAAGGTTTCAAGGGGCAGGAAAGATAGGGAAGAGAGACAGAAGACCAAAGGCAGACAGGGGACACAGTACGCCTGGCTTCCCACCGCCCTCCTCTTCCTGCCAGAGCTGGTTGGAGGAGTGCAGAGCCCCCACATCCTGGATCCTTCAACCGAGGCTCATGGGAGGGCCTTGGGGGCTGAGCAGTGCCCGGACCATGTGAAGAATCTTTCTCGAATGGTGTTCACAGCTTCCCTCGGATTCTAAAAGGCTCACCACTCCGCCAGCGTTCAGAAGCACTGGCCTGGTTCAGCCCCATCTTCTACATGGGGAAACTGAGACGGGGCGGTGACTGTTCCCAGAGTGACACGGTGGACAAGTGACAGAGCCAGGGCATCCAGGACCATAACTAAAGTCAGGTTAGGTCATCACTGGGGCTTGCCCCCAAATTGAGGGCTTAGTAATAACAAAAATAAGAGCATCTGCTCTGCTTTCGGCATTGCTGGGAGTATTTTACATAGAACTCTCTCGTTTTCCAAACAGCCCTATGGTGTAGTTTAATATTATTATCTCCATTTTATAGAGGAGAAAACTGAGGTGCAGAAGAACTAACAAGTTACCCAGAGTCACGAGCTAATAAGACGGGGAGCTGGGTTCAGAGGCAGGAGCGGCGGCTGCAGACACTGCGCCTCCAGCCGCATGCGGGGTGCTGAGCTGAGCCCACGGCAATGACCAGGAGGAGAGTGTAAGTGTGCTGGATACTCAAAATCTGGTTCTGCTATTCACTTGGGGACATTTCTTCCCATCCTGAGCCTCAGCTTCCTCTTCTGGAAAGAGGGTGCCATCATGTCTACCCCTCAAGTTTGTTGCAAGGATAGAAAGAAGTAGAGAAAGCCTCTCACCCAGTGCCCAGCACATAGAGGATCCTTAGCATTGGACTCTTACGTGAATGAAAATAAAAGCAAAGTGCTGCCAGGGCTTCCAAAGCTGGAGATGTGTCCAGGATGACATAGGGTGCGCCTCCAGGGGGGGCAGAAAGAGAGCCTGGGAAGGTTGGAAGCAGGGGTTGACCTCTTATCCAAACCCGAGGGTCCCCAGAGGGTTTGGGGCAGAGAAACAGAAGATCTGGTTGTGTCTCAGCAAAGGCACCTTATGAGGAACCGTGCTTTGCATTGTCCCACCCACAGGCTGACCTGCTCTTTGGCTGCTCCTTGATCAGCAGGATTGCCGGAGCAGCCTTTCCTTCACCCTTGGTGAGGGCAGCGTTTGGTTGCCAAGGTGGAAGAATGCCCTGTTATTGGTGGTGTCCCGCTCTCCCCTTGGCCAGCCTCTCTCTTGCCAACCCACAGACCCCAGCCTGTGAGTGATCCTCACCCCTCCAAGAAACCTAGACATGGAGAAGTGACAAGCCAGTGAGATCTGAGCACAGCGCCTGGTGCAGTGACATCATTCTGTAGCTAAGGGGACTGGGGACAGCTCTATTTGGATGGAAGCTAAAGGGCAGGTCAAAGGTTTGCAGGCAGGTTTTAACAATAGGGTGCTTGGTCATGCCTAAAGCACTTAAGACAGGACCAGTCCAGCCTTTTGGAAATCTCCAGCACCCAGTGAAGGGCCAAGTGCTTTTGCCTGGCATTCAAGCCCTTTGATACTTTGCCCTACAAGCCCATTAGATGGAGCTATTCTTATCTTTCCCCATTCATAGACCAAACTCTGCCATCTACAGCAGGTGTCTGTCCTCTGCATCCTTGAAGGTTCAAATCCAAAGCATCTTATGTTAGAATTACTTTTCACTGTCCCACAGCCAGGGTGCTCCTGGACGGCCAGGCCATGATTTATAAACTCTTTGTATCTCTGGCCACAGAATCTAGCACACAGTAGGAGTGCAATAATGTTAATTGAATGCATTATGCATTTCAAGCTAAAACTCAACTTTCTTTTTTATGGCATCTTAAAGTCAGTGGAGTGCTTCTATATACATCCTCTGCTTTGAGCCTCCCAGTAATGTAAGAGGAAGACAGAGCAGGGGCAATGTACCCATTCCATAGATGAGAAAACTGAGGCTCAGTGACCTGAATGACTTGCCTAGTACGCAAGTTAGTAAGCAACGTTTTCGGACCTGGAAGTTTCTTCATGTTACCACTCTGCTCATCCACTCTAGTTTAAACATGGCATGCAGATGCCTTTTTATTAGACATTGTATTTGTTTCCTAGGGTTGCCATAGCAAAGTACCACAGTCTGGATGACTTGAACAACAGAAACATTGTCTCTGGAGTCTAGAAGCCTGACCTCGAGGTGTCTGAAAACCCTGGAGGAGAATCCTTCCTTGCCTCTTCTGGCTTCTGGTGTTGACCAGTGATACTTGACATTCACTGGCTTGTAGCTGCACCACTCCAGTCTCTGCTCTGTTGTCATGTGGCCTTCCTCCCTGTGTGCATCTCTGTCTTTGGGTCTCTTCTTCTTTCTTAAAAGGACACCAGTCATATCGGATTAGGGCCCGCCCTGCTCCAGTGTGACCTCATCTGAACTGATTATGTCTGCAACGGCCTTATTTCCAAATAAGGACATATTCTGAGGTGCTGGGGTTAGAACTTCAACATAGCTTTTTGGGGGGACACAATTCAAGCCATAACAGACACATTATTCACAGCAACTATTTGGTCCTAGTTATATCCAAATACAGATGCAACACGGTCAAGAAGATATAGAAGACCTGGACACACAAGTCACACAAGGGAACACAAAAAATACATATGCAGACGATGTATGTTTACTATTATTAAAAGAAATTAAAATAACTTAACCATACTATTTTATTCCTAACAGAGTAGCAAGCAGTTTTAAAATGGCGAGACCCCTTGCTTGTGTGCTGGGAACGAAGCTAGCAAGTGCATTTATGTGCTGGTAGCTTTTTAAATTAGTGTAATGCTTTTGCAATTCAGCAAGTCATCATGCGTCAAAAGTACAAAGGGCCTAGGAGTCAAAAAGAACATACACAGAAATACCCATTACAGCGTTGTCTGTAATACAGAAGACTTGGAAACTACTGCAGCATCCCAAATGAGAGAATTAGTTTAATAAATGATGGTGTGTCAACAAGATGATGTTAAAGTAGCTACAAAAATCAGGAACAGAACATACTTGATATAATGCATGTGAAAGTTGTGCTATACAAGATAGCGTGTCTATTGTTATTGTACCAGGACATAGGCTGCAGAAGGTGGTTAGGAAACTCATGCTCGTCCTAGCACAATGACATTACGGTGATTTTTAAATATCGTTTCACTCCTAAATTTCTTGAATTTAGAGTGTCTTGAATTCCTCTCAAATGACACCTGTGATACAGAGTTGGGTGCAGGTGGTTCGTTTGGGAGGGGATCCCAGGAAGCAGGTGTGAAGGCAGGGAAGGGGGGCAGGGTGGGAAAGTGCCACCTTCAGGACTGCCCTATGTTAGAATGACTTTTCACTGTCCCATAGCCAGGGTGCTCGTGGAGGGCCAGGCCATGATTTATAAACTCTTTTTGATAGCTACAGAAATCAGGAACAGAACCTATCCACGCTGTGGTAGATGTGGGGGCCCAGTTCCACTGTGTCGTCCTAGGAATGTGAGGAACACCTTCAGGAACCAGCACATGAAAAATGGAGGCAGAGGCATTCATCCACTGCCCCTGCCTCTGCTGGTGGAGGGCTGGGTGGGGCAAAAGCCCAACTCCCCTGGGACTCTATGAGGACTGAATGAGGGATGGTGCACTGTGAGCCTGCGTGGTGGCCTTGACCAAGATCAGAGGCAGGTGGAGTGAATGGGAATGAAATGCCACTGAAAGGCATCTGTTACAGGAAGAAAAAGACCCACAGTAGACAGCCAGTCCCAAGAGGTGTTCTCATATTTGCCAGCTCAGAAACAACCCGAGTTTACTCTATTCCACTCACTGGGCTGGGCTCCTGGCACATGCTGGCAGGTTTAATTCTCGCCACGACTCTGTACTGTACAATTACGATCTCCATTTCACAGATGAGGAAACGAGGCAAAGAGAGGTTAGTGTTCTTGCCTCCATTCATCCAGCTCAAGTGGCAAGACTGGGATGTGGACCCAGGGAATTAGCTCCTATCCCCTGCTGCGTCCCCAGGACAAGGACTACAGTTATCTCCAGTTTATCTGTGGGAAGTTCAGGCTCAGCAAGGGAAAGCCATGCGCTCAAGGGCTCAGCAGAGAACTAGATGAGCAGTCAGATCTATGAGTGATAGATTATGTTGCTTGGGTAAGGCACAGAGCTCTAAGCGTGACCATGCCTGGCTGCTCCTGTCCTGGGAAGCTAAGGGGCCAGAAGGATAACAGGGGCAGATGCTGGGTTTCCCAGAGGAACAGTGTGTCACTGGGGGCCTGTATGCCTCCGTGTGGTTCCCCCCAACTCGGTTCCTGCTGCCGGTGCCCGGCCCAGTGGGCATGACCACCCTGTTTAAAGATCAAGGCACTCAGGCTCAGGGAGATGACATGACTTGTCCCGAGTCCCACAGCTGGGAAGAACGAGAGACAAATGAGAGCCTCCCATCTCATCCCAAAGCCCACGCCCCATCCAGAATCTCTCAGACTCCCAACAAGAGGAAATCAAAATTGGGCAAAAAGTGCCTGAAAATCAAAAGCAAAATGAAACCAGTGAACCTACTGTGTAGCCCTTCGGTGGTGTAACTGCACAGATTTCAAGGGGAAGCACAGTTTTTTGAGGGTTCTCAGGGGAATGTATCCTAAGGACAAAAAACTGGAAAAAAAAATGTGAACTGTTTTCTGTAATCATATTGTTAAGTAACAATGTTGATCTTGTTGTCCTGAAATATGATGCGTGTATCTGTAGGGATGCAGTGAAGAAGCAATTCTCTTTCAAATTTGCAGCCCCCATTTCTTCAGCAGTGGCGACCCCCTGCTCCAGGGGCCATGTCTATAAGGTGAAAGCGAGGTCAGGGGTTTAGCTTACCGAGCACGCGATCGAACCTGGGGCCTGTCTGCAGTGGCCTATAGGAGGGAGCCCGTTGGCAGGGAGGGGTTGACTTAAAATCCCCTCCCGCTGCTTCCTGGCCTAAGCTCCTCAAAAGGGAAGGGCGTGCTTGGCAGAAGGAACAGCGAAGCAAAGGCAAGGAAGTGTAAAAACTGGCCTGGGTAGTCAGGGGAGGGTCTTCAGGTTAGTGGGAGTATTGGGAGGAGTGGGATTGGGGATAGATCTGATTCTGAAAAAGCCACATGAGTGGAGAGCCCTGCTCAGCAGTGACCCCTCTTTGTAGCCAGCCGGGCAGCTCAGGGTGTGCCAGCCGCCCTCACCAGCATCTCTGAGCTCCAATCTGAGCCTTTCAGGTAAAGCTGGTATGCTGATGGGATCATATTAGGTTTGGGGAGGAACCCAGATTACTGCGTGCACTAGCCGAGTGTAAGTCTATGTCAGGTTGGATTTAATTTGGGGAGATGTTAGCTGGCTAATTCTTCCATAGTAGGCACATATGTCCTTGGAAACTCCCAGAAGGACAAAACCTGTGTGCCCTGCCCAAGCCTGGTATTGAGTTGGCCTGGCCTGAGAAAGCATGGGGAGACTCCAGCCTCCTGAGGACCCCCTGTGGGCTGTGTGCACTTCAGGGTTTCTGAGCTGGGTGCTTGCAAGAGGCAGGGGAGGATGGCTGTCACGCCCATGGGCATTGGGGCCAGACTGCTTGGTTTCAAATCCCAGCGCTGTCTTTTGCAGACCCTGGGCCCTAGGAAGTTGGCTTGATCTTTCTCAGTTTTGTTCTCTCCTCTGCAAAGTAGAGATAATAAGAGCATCCATCTTCGTGGAGTCATAAGATAAAATGAGTTGCTAAGTGCAAAATGCTTAGAATAAAAGCAAGCATTCTCTGTGTTTGTTTTCTACTATTTTTATTATTATTTTTTGGCTGGGGAAGTAAGGATGACCTGGAACAGAGATGACTGAGAAAGTAGTTGAGAGGGTCTTGAGGACTGGACCCCAGGGTCGCAGCTGGGAACTTGGGAGGAGAGGCAAGGAAAAGCCTGGGGGTGATGCTGGGCCGTTTTACCCACGTTGGTTAAAGATGCCTGACATGACCCATCCGAATGGAGATGCCGAGGGGGCAGGTGGGCGCGGGCCATGTGTCCAGAGCTGGAGACGGAAACCACTGGCGCCCCGGGGTGGCCCGTGGCCCAGAGGCTGCCTCTTTTATGTCTACAGCTGATTTAGCTTAAGACTTGGAGTATATTTTGTTTTACTACCTAATACGACTGTATTTGATTTAATATGAAAATATCCTGGCCCTCCCTGCCACTGCCCCTGCCTGATGGCCCCGGAGAGCCCGTGTGGCTGAAAGCCGCCGCTACGCCCCCTGCAGCACATCATCTCTGACGTGGTGCCTGTACCTCACTTGGAGGACTTCAAAGTGACCCTAATCCTCACACGTTCCTGAGAGGAATGTGTCCCTGTCCCCATTTAAGGTGAGGGGATGGAGGCTCTGAGATGATGATAAATCGCCCAGAGTCACAGCTGGCAAGTGGTGGGGCAGGGGTCGGGGGGTGCGGGAGCGGTCCCTGCTCGTGCTAACAGGAGCATGCATGCAACTGCTCAGCGCGGCACTGCTACGGATTGCATGCTGGTGTCCCCCTGAAATCCACATGTTGACATCCCCAAAGTTAGGAGTTGAGGCCTTTGGGAGGTGATCAGGTCTGAGGGTTGTGCCTCCATGAATGGGATTCATACCCTTATAAAAGGGACCCCAGAGAGGACTCTCACCCCCAGCCATGTGCAGATGGCTGCCTGTGAAGCCAGAAGTAGGTCCTCACAAGACACCGAATCTGCCTGTGCCGTGACCTTGGACTCTAGAACCCTGAGAAATAAATTCTGTGGTTGATAAGCACCCAGTCTGTGGTATTATGCCGTAGCAGCCAGAGTACCATCCAGCAGTGCAACCCCCTGACCCCCGCCTGATGTCAGGCATGGTTGCTCAGGTGAATGAGCTGCCGGATGTGCTCGCTGTGGGATAAGCTGCAACCAGGAAAATAAGCAAATGCAAAATATGGATGGGTCTTGGCAGTAGAATATTAAGTTAAAGGAAGTACCAAAAATAATATTAAAAAGTGGCCACAAAGATTGCATACCCTTGGAAAACAGTTAAATACAAATCAAATAAAGAAATGTTATGAGAATTCATAGAGATACAATAAAACTATGTAAAATGGAAAGCAGGGTGATGTTGAAATAAACCTAGGGATGATATCGTGGGAAGGACTAAATAGTTAAATGGCGATTATTGCTAAGGTCTTAGCTGTGTTTTGGGGGATGATTGACAGGTGTTTATTATGCAATTAAAAATAATGAATTGAACTGATAAAATGAAAGCATGCTATTCCTGGACTAATGATGATAGGTGTATTATTATTTTTTTGGTAGAGAATAGAAGAGGTAGGGAAGGGGTGGGGGACCCTAAGCTGGAACTGGGGCTCTGTAGGCAGAGGGATGGTAGGGCTCTGAACGAGGCCAGAGTAGTGAGAATGGGGAGGAGGCGGGATGAAATGGGGCCAGCGGGGCTCCTTCTGGGGACACAGGTGGAAGGGGCCTGGTGGTTCTGGCCTGCAGAGCCACTGACCCCAGGACTTGTCCCAGCCCAGTGGTCCTGATGGCAGGCACGGTTCCAGGGAAGCAGCAGTGTAAGTGAAGCTGGGTGCTTGGCCTGTCATTGGCATGGAGCACGTGTGGCTGGGCAGGACACAGAGAGACAGCAAGGCCTCTTTGGAGCTTCGAGAAGCCCTCCACAGTCTGGGCCCCTGCTAGTGGCGACATCTCTGGGGTCACTCAGCCTGCTCTGGTCTCTGCCCTGCCAGAGTGCCTGCATCGGGGTAAAGGAGGTCACCATTGTCTGGTAGCAAATCTGAGCCTGTGGCTTCGGGGCCAGCACTGCAGCATGTTCTGGAGAAACTCTTCTTGGCCTATCAGATTCAAAGCCCCTTTATAACAATTTGTTTTACCTCTGCTTTGCATCCTCAAGTAAAAATTTCTAGACCCTGTAATAAACTACACACATAATTTACAAATCAACACAATGCCCTTAATGTTAGATGAAGAAGAAATAAAAGGAAACTGATTTATAATAAAAAGTGTGTGCACGTCA
This sequence comes from Manis pentadactyla, assembly GCF_030020395.1. NCBI lineage: Eukaryota > Metazoa > Chordata > Mammalia > Pholidota > Manidae > Manis > Manis pentadactyla. The sequence goes on from NC_080029.1 coordinate 9,820,597, forward strand.
GTACGTAAATGTGTGGGCTTGACTCTGCTGGAGACACGATGAAGCAGGGGACTGCCAGCACCTAGGGGCACATTGCTGTTGATGTGAGCGCTGCCCCGTGGACTGACACACAGACACACGGCATCGGGTTGGCAACTCACACAGCAAAAGCCTTGGTGCCCAGGGAGGTGCTTTTCTGAAAAGAGGATAATTCTTAATCAAGTTCCATTGATTTAGATGATAGCTTCATTCCAGCGAACGTCAGTGCATATCACAGCCTTCCAGAAAAGAGTGAGTTTATCTATAAGACAGAGTGAGGCTCTGGGCCAGGATTTCCCAGCACCGGGACACTTGGGGTACAATCACTGTTTGTTGTGGGGCTGCCCCTCTACTCACCAGAAGCTAGGCGCACTCCCAATCCGCCTGTGACAACCAAAAACGTCCCTTAATGTGCAAAATCACCCTCAGTTGAGAACCACATCTGTGGGGTTTGGTAATTGCATAAAGATTTTTACTTTTATTTGTTTATGTGAATGTCTGGTTGGGAAATCCTTTGTTGTGTGGGATGGCCCTTTGCCTTGGCAGGGGTACCTACCAGCCCAGGAAATGTCAGTCCTGCCCCCTCCTCAATTATGGTAACAACCAATTCCAGTGTGTGGAAATCCAAGATGCTCCCTTAGGCAATGGGGGCCGCTCCTGGGATGAAGCACAGACCAGAATGATGGCAGGCTGGGTAGGGCATGGGGGTCCAGGTTGGAGTCCCCAGCATTTGAGCAGCCAGCCACTGGCCCCTGGTACAGGAGTGAGTTGCCCTGGAGATTCTTGGACATACTGGAAGAAGAGGCTCTGGGGGAGCATTTCAGTTATCTATTGCTGAATAACAAACCACCCCCAAAATCCAGTGGTTTGAATGGCAGTTTATTAACTCTGCTCAGCCAGGTGGTTCTGCTCTGCAGTGTCAGCCGGGACTGGATGGTCAAAGAAGCTGCCATCACCCCCAAGGCTGATGCCTCCACCGGGTGGCTGCAGCCACTGGCTTGGGCTTCCTCACAGCATCATGGCCTCAAGGTAACATTACATGGCATCTGCTTCAAGGGGAAGAAACTGCCAGTCTTCTTAGCAGTCCTGGAACTGGACCCTCTTCTATCGGGCAAAGCCAGTGGCAAGGTCATACCTGATCCAACCAGAGTGGGGGTAGGTGTGAGGAGCAGCCTGTGCAAACAGCGAGGGAGAACCGATAGTGATCATCTTTGGGGACCCCCATGGGGACACAAGATTTCCTGCTGCCATGGGCTGGGGGAGACTCAGATTCTGCCATTGGATAACAGGTGCATGTGTATGAAACCTGCTAGAAACGTTTCCATTAAAAAGCATGTTCCCAAAAAGACGTTGCTTAATAGCAACTTTTGTTGAACATTTACTATGTTCTGGACCCTGTTTGTGTTATGCCATTTACTCACCCACAATCCTAGGATATGGGCACTACTGTATTCCCAGTTCACAGATGAGGAAATGAGACACAGAAAGAAACTTGTCCATTAATCCCATTTATAGGCACTTATCCTAAGGAAATAATTAAGAGTTGGTTATCAGATGTGTATTACAACCTGGTTTATAATAAAAGATGGGCTACATCAATCACGACATAGCTGTAAAACAGAATTGTGCAGCAGTAGGAAAATATTGACATGCAGTGATCTTCTCTCAATGTAGCAAGTGGGAGAAAATGGGTCATAAAACAATGTATATAATAATCTCCCATTATGTGCAAAAATATGCACACAAGGTCTTAAAGTAGCCATGTCTAGGGAGAGGTTATGAATAGGAATATTTTATATTTTTGTTAATTTGCAGTTTCTTCTCTTTCTACAATGAATATGTATTGCTTTTGAAGGAAGAGAAAAACAGTTCAAGTTGTCACTTTTAATTCTTGAAAAAGGGAAGGGAAGGGGAGGGGAGGGGAGGGTTGTCTACTTAAATGAGAGAGCTTCTGGTACCTGGAAAAGTCAATGAACCAAAAAAAATCATCCTCAGCAGGTGGACTCCCATTGACCTCATTGACCAGATTCAAGTTTCATGACTGAGCAAATGAGGTTAAACCTGCTGCTTGGGTGGGGGTTCTCCCCAAATGCTGCTTTAATGCCCCGTGGTCAGCTATGTCTACCTGGCCGATTTCACGTGCTGGGCACCGGACTGTGGCTGTGGCTACAGCTCCTGGAAGCCTGCGTGGTCTGCAGGCCGCCCCAGCACCTCCTTTGCAGAGATCTGTGAATGCGGGACGGTGGGCAGTGACTCACCTCTCACCTCCTTCAGTGGCAATGGTGTTTATGAGCCTTTGGCTCCACCAGCCATCACAGACATTTGGCAGCCTCTCTTTCTCTCTCTCCACACAGAATTCTAAGAGACCCCCCACCAGTGTCCAGGCCCCTGGTACACATACGTCTTCTCCTAGTTATTCAGTCAAACACAAACCCAGGTGCTTGATGGGGTTTTACAGAGGGATTTAGGGTCCTGAGCCAGCTGACCTTCAGATAGGGAGATACCTTGGTGGCCCTGCCCCAGTCACAGGAGCCCTTGAAAGTCTGGGTTGGGGCAAGTCAGAGAAAGGAAGCATGGGGAAGTGCTCCTTTGCTGGCTGAAAGGTGGAGGATCCACGTAGCAAGGGGTGTGGTGGGCTCTGGATGCTGAGCATGACCCCTGATCAGCACCAGCATGGAATCGAGGATATAAGAAACGGAATTCTGCCAAGACCTGAATGAGCTTGGCAGAGCTCCGGAGGAGACCACGGCCTTGGCCAGCACCTTGCTTTCCACCTTGTGAGGCCTTTTGCTGACCCCACGCCCAGACTTGTGACCCACAACGGCGAGGTGACGAATTGTGCTGCTTTTAGTTGCTGCATTTGTAGTGATCTGTTATGCAGCAAGAGAAAATAAATCCATGTTCTCCTGCCCTCCTTCACTTGATTCCTGCCTCCTTTCTCTTTAAACGTGCCATGGACATCTTCCCCTGCACTTCATGATTATGCAGAAATGAACCCAGGAATAGATTTTCCTCCATGTTCTCTGTAAAATGAGCATTGGCAGAATTTGACTCTGAAGGGCCAAGCCTGGCATTGGAGCAGACCCACCACAGAAGGCAAGCCCAGAACTGGGTTCTTTCGGATATCCATAAAACCAGTGTTCCCCCCAAAGGGCATTTTTGCCATGTTCATGTCCTTTGATGGCAAAGCTAGCTCACTACCTACAAAAAGAAAACCTCCCAAGGAAAGAAATGATTGGGGTTAGGATGTATCTGTAAGGCAGCGCCATCAGCAAGTTCCCTGGGAGCCCCTCAACGTCCTCATTACTCACAGCCGTGTTCTGTCCCATTCTGTCTTCTTTCCCCATAATGTGTGCATCTATCTCCCTGTCAGTTATGAGCTCTGGGAGGACAGGAGCACAGAGGGATCTTGTTGTCCCTCTGCCACCTGGCACCAGGTGGGAGCTGAGCTCACAGAAGTGTTGGCTGAATGAATGGAACTCAATCAACCACAGTAAAAGGGTATGTAAGCCACATTCAAAATTCCAATACTCTTCAGTCCAGGCCTGTTGTCATCTGGGTGTCCAGGTGGTAAAGAAGAAAAATTTTGGAGACAAACAAGTCAGATTTGATTCCTGGCCTTCAAACTCACTGAATGAACATCCCAATTTCTTAACCTCTCAGCCTCAGAAGGCCCATCTGTAAAATGGTCTGCCAGAAAGGTAACATATGTGATGTCTCCAGGCACATAGTAGGCCTTCAGTGTCTGATAAAGTTGTTCCCTTTCTTTCTGTGTTTTGATCTCATTTCATTTTTTTCCCTCTTAAAAATTTCAAACCGGTTTTTGGCCTCTTGAGTCAGACTGTTCTAGAAGGAATTCATGTTAGAAAAACAATAACAAGATTTGGCATTAGCCTTGGCGGCTGTGTTTGAATGTTTTCAGGCTGCGGAAATTCGCTCTGACAATCATTTATGACCGGTTACTAGCCTGGGTAGAGACCAGGCTGAGACAAGAGGGGGTTCTGATGAGGGTGGATATTGAAAGCAGCCAATAAGAGGGAATGGTTTGAGGGTGTGTCCCAGGGCAGGAATGTCACATTACTGAGCATCTGTCACAAACTTCAGGAGTCTGCCTGAGTGAAAGGCCTGTGCTTCTGGGGCACGCCAGCCAAGCAAATGAGGGCAAGACCCTAACCTCCGTCACAGCCCAGAAATTAGAAGGAAAGGCCCCAGGAGGCATCAATGCCATGCAAAGGATCCATGAGATGAGGTCTGAGAGGAGGTGGGCAGCAATGCTCAGCGAAAGGGGAAGTCAATGGAGTTTGTTTTTACAGACGAACAGGACCTTAGGGCCCTGCTGGCTTTTAAGCCTCGTGCGGAAGAAAGGGTATCTTGCTTCCCAGAACCTGGCCAGGCATAGTGGGTACCTGGAGTTGCTGAATGAATGAACGAATGGAGGGAGGAAGGGGAGAAGGGAAGAGAAGACACTTTTGCAGATGGAGAAACAGAGGCCAATACAGAGAGGGTAGCTTTCCTAAGGTTTAGTCTCAGAAACTCCTTCCCACATGGGTGTCTGTAGCTGAGAAGAGGTTGAAAGGAAACTTCTCCTGGTTGATTTTTCCTTCAAAATACATGTGCCTTTGAGGGGGGAGTGCTCTTCTATAGGTGGACTTGGAGGCCTTCACAGGTGGGGCGTCGGGTTTCAGGTCTGACTAGAGCTCAGTTAGCACACTACGGCCGTGGTTGCTGACTGGGCCTGTGAAGCAGTCTGACAGCTCCCATGGCCCTTGGTCAGCCTGGTCTGGCCCCAGAGTTTCCTGATGTCCAATAGGGTGGCCTGGACAAGATACCATGAAGATTCCTCCTGGCTTTGCTTTACACCCTCATCCTGGTGTTGGCCATTGGCATCTCTTTCCTGGACTACTGCAATAGTCCTATCATGCCACTCTACCCCCTCATTCTCCTTAATTCATTTACAAATGAGAATGGGCTCATGGGACCCTGTTCCCTCTATTTGCCTCTACTTATAACCCTTCAGAGGCTTGGATCTAGAACAAAAGGAAAACTCACTGGCTCCTGCTCCCAGCCCACCTCCTGCCGCCATCTCCTTCTACTCCAGCTCCTGCTATTTTTTTTAGCACCTTACAAACACAAAGAATTCTCTCATCTCAAGGACGTGCTGTTCCCTTTGCCAAGAATACTTTTTCCTCAATCATCCCATTCTTGTTCTCATCCTTCAAGTCTCCAATTAAACACTGCTTCCTCAGAGAGGTATCCCTGCCCACTTCTTTGAAGTAATCCACCGTGGTCTCTAGTATAGGGTTCTATTTGTGACCTTTATAGTACACATCAAAGCCTGGTAATTATATATTATTTTGTTTGTCTGTGGCATACTATGTTGCTCCACCACCAGCCAATAAGCTCTATGAGGAGAGGGACCATGCATGTCCTGTCTGCCACTGTACTTCCCACTGTGCCTGGCACATAGTAGGTACTCATTATATATATGTTGAATGACTAATGAATGAATCAAGAGATGGATGAATAGTCAAGTCCCTGGTGGCAGACTTTATGCGTGGAATATTCAAGGACACTGGCTACCACACTTGGTAATGTGGTAATCTAAAGGGTACCACACTTGGTACCCTTGGTAATCAAGGGTAATACCCTTGATAAGGACTGGGTTTACAGTGATCTTAGGCACAAACTGTGAACAGAGAGTCTAACAAAAGAAAGTGATCATGTCAGGGCAGTCCAGTGTGGGATGACAAGGCAATCTTTAAAATATAAAATACCCAGACTGGGCCAGACCCACAACCAGCCTGTTGGTCACTCTGGCTGAGAGCAAGCATCATCACCATGGTGAAAGGGAAACTAGAAATCAACATGGCAGCCCCAGTGGTCCCAGTGTGGTATGGAATCATTCTAGAGTGTTCCTTGACAATGTCCAGCCCCATCCATAGTATGGACACCTGCCAATCTCCGTCAATCTTGTCATCTTTGTAAGAGGATCAACAAACTCTCTGGGAGACATCAGGGATGGGGGCTGGGCTGCTGGGTCCTACATCCCCACAATCCAAGTCATAATTCTAGGATCTACTCTCATAAGTTAGTTTCTGGTGGGAATGTGTCATGTTTCAACTGTTCTGGAAGGAAATTTGGCAAGATATATTAAGAGCCTTAAATATAGTCACGGCCTTTGACCAAATAACTCCACTTTGAAGAATCGACCCAAAAACTAGGGTCAGAAATGTGCACTAAGACATTGATAATAGATTTCTCATAAAAGGGTATTTTTAATAGCAAAAGAATGGGGAAATGAACCACCAAATATCCAACAATAGATAAGTAAACAATGGCTTAGCCATACTATGGAACATTATTGGCTGATGAAAGTTATGCTTCCAAGGAAAATTCAAAAAACAGGGGAAAGTGCTCACAGTGTAATTTTGGAGGGAGGATACTTTTTTTGCATTGTATTAAAAATAGAAATGCTGAAATACTTAAATTTTATGACATAGCTCAAAGCAATGTAGTCCACACACATCTTCTTTCATGAGTCCTAAAGACTCATTGGTACAGTCTTGAAATTTCTCAAGAAAGATACAGCCATTAGAGGTCTGCTTTACCTGTTATGATCTCATTCACACTGTTGTTGGTGCATGTAGTTAGTTTACATCCACATGTATACACTAATGGTGACATTTAAAACACATCTGAAATAACATCTGTACTTCCCTCATTCAAAAGACAAGTTTCACAATGCAATTTTAAATATTCTGAATATAATGTTTAATGAATAAAAAGTATTCATGAAATACAAAACTGAGTATATAGTATGAATCCTCTTTTATAAGAGAAACATAGACATGATTATTAGAAAGACATTATAAATGATTAAAGAGATTACCTTATCTAACAAAATGATAAATTTTTTAATTATTATTTTCCAAATTTTCTAATGCAGTAGACACTGCATTTATAATTAGAATAACACAATAAACAACTTTTAGTCCCAAGAGGAAAAAAATCCTGTCGCTCTGAGGTGACATCTGAGGAAACCATCCCCCAAATCCCTCATTACAGAGCTGGTCTTAGCAAAACTGTTCCCTTTGGCTGAACTTTTAAGGCTACAGTGCCCCTGTGCATAAGTTAGGGCAGCACTAAGCAGTTCCAACATAAAGATTCCAAAATACAGGCTTAAGTAAGGGAGAATTTTATTTCTTTTTCTATGGTGGTGTAGAGGGAGGCGGGTGGTCCAGGCTGGTGGCTGAATTTACTTCAAGTCACCAGCAACCAGCTGGTGGGGCAGCTCTTCCATCCTCAACACACAATGCCCTGACCTGTATCAGTGGTGGCTGCTCTGGCTGTTGCCAGTGGGAAGAAGGAAGAGAGGCCATAGGGGACCAGCAACTTCCTTTTTAAAGATGTGCCTAGAAATTTTATACTTCTGCTCATATCACATTGGGCAGAATTTAATCACAAGATCACATCTAGCTGCAAGGGAGGCTGAGTATATTGTCTAGTTGGGCAGCAATAGGCTTGCTGACAGGATAGGTCAGTGTATGTGTGTGTGTGTGTGCAGGTAGGGGAGGGAGAGAATGGATACCAGGGTAAAATTAGTCATTTGAACAAAGTAAGGAAAACAGCCAGTCAGAGCACAGAACACTTGGCTGTCTTTTCTGAGCCAGCATCAAATATCCACTATCCATCCATCAAGGGCGTTCCCTGAAGATTTCAGGCACAGCCAGCTTGGAGCCAGCAGACTTGTCCTCTCTCCTCACAACCACTGCAAGACTCACCACAGAGAGCATTCAGGAAGACCCCACGGGGACCACGGGGGCCATTTTGAATTCAGAGGTTTTCTGCATTTTTCTCACAGCCACAGAGCATGAAAAGCTCCTCTCACTAATTCTTTCCCCAATCTGTGCATACTTGTCCAATGGTTTTCAATCCAGTAAATATTCATGAAGTACCAATGCTCAGGCACACCATCTCACATGTGATTCCTTTGAATCCTCACAGTAACTCCGGAGCAAGGGGCTACTCTCCCCATTCCACCTATGAGGAAACAGAGGCCAGGTACCAAGACGCAGAGCTGGAATGTGAAGCCAGATTTCCCAGCTGCAATGCTGGCAGGCCTTCCTCCACAGCCCGGATGTCTGTTCACTTTGAAGCCTGGACAAGCTGATGGTCCTTGTGGCCTTTTGTGAAGCTCTCGTCAGGATGCACTGCCAAGCCTGCTCGTCTGAAATAGTTGCGGTCCTCGGCTTCCTGGAACAAAAACACTCTCTTTCCCGAGTGGGACCAGCCCATTAACCCATCTTTTATTTCATGCAAAGCACCTCCCCACCACCCATAAGTCATTCTCCAGGCCTTTCTGCCAGACAACTCTCCTTCAGAAATGCCATGTCCCATGCAGGGTGAATGCACAGCCAGAAGTGTTCTGTGGAGCTGCAAACCTAAAATATATGACAGCTGAGACCCAAACACACTATGTGGGGAGGAAGGGGGCAACGACTCAGCCTCAGCGTGCAGTGTGAAGCTTCCAGGCCTTGCAAATGAATTGAATGGTGCTACGACCCACTACGGCCTCCCATGGGAGGTTCCTTCATACAGGAACTGGTTGACAACAACAATTTGTTTTTCTTTTTAATTTTTGACCAAACTGTGGGTGGGGCATAGAATGGGTCCTGAAAAGGTTCATACTGGAAGTTTACTTGAGCTGATTCCTGGACCCCATTTTGATGAAAATAATGTCTTTGAATTGAGTCTTGATTGCTCTGAGAAGCCTTGCAGTAGAGTAGGGACATTTTGTTTGATGAAATTCAACATCCTTAGTCCCCAGAGTAGATGCCAAAGGAGCAGAAAGGAGCAGGAGAGGATGCTGAGTTGCTGTTATTCAGGGTCTGCTCTGTGCCACACCCGGTGTTAGGCACTCCATGAATAGTGTCCTTTTTGTTCATTGGAACAGATGTTTTATTTTACAGAAGAGGGACCAGAGGGTTGACAAGTATAAGGTCAGGCTTACCTCATGTGGAAGGGGTAGAATGTGGATTTTAACCCTAGTCTGTAATAAAAATAATGGTTTCTATGAATTGAGGGCTTGCAGTGTGTCAAGCCATAGCTATGCCTTTTTAGGTATTAACTCTTCTAGTCCCTCATCAACATTGTGAGCTGGGTACTATTTTTATGCCCATTTCACGAATGGGAAAACCAAGGCCCAGCAGAGAGGTACAACATCTTGCCCCAGGTCACACAGGTGGTAACTTATAAGGCAGGATGTGAACATAGGCAGTCTGCCCCAGGCCAGGCACCCTTGGCCCCTACACCATCATCCTGGAAGACTGTTTGTGTGATGTTTCAATGAGTACGGAAGGAAGCAAGGTCCTGTTGGAGCCACACAGCCTTTGAGATGTGAAAGGGGCCTTCACGACACGTTCCCCTGACCGGGGTGTTAGACAGGTGGACCAACTCAGGCCTGGGCAGGGAAGTGACAGGTCCAAGATCTCTGGGCTGCTCAGCTGCACCACTGGGACATGACCCTGGGACCAAATTGCACTACCCCGTACCAACTCTCTATTCTGAGTCGGCTGCCACTTCATCATCCAGAGCCAATAGAAATATAATGGGAGCCATTTTGTTTTGTACTGGCTGCATTTTAAAAAAGAATATTTAAACAATATATTTTATTTAACCCAATACATTCAAAAATATTACCATCACATATAATCAATAAAATATTATTAATGAGACAGTTTACATTTTGGGGGGTACAGTCTTTGAAATCTGGTATGTATTTCAGCCCATCTCAGTTTGGATGAGTCGCATTTCAAGAGCTCAGTGGCCAATGTGGCTGGTATGGGCCCTCCTGGGCAGTTCAGCTCTCAACGCCTGTTATTCAAAGCATGGTCCATGGACCACACCACAAGCATTACCTAGAAGCTTGTGAGAAACACAGAATCTCAGGCCCGCCCAGACCTGCGGAGTCAGAATCTGTGTTTTAACAACGTCCGTGTGCACATTTGTTTGAGAAGTGCTGGTCTATAGCTCTTAACCTTTCGTGAGAGGAACCTCAAGAGCCCTTTGCAATAGTTGAAAGCCATGGGGTCTTCTTTGCAGGAAAATATAAATATACAAATGCACATAGATCTCTGCCTAGGATTCCAGAAACTTCCCCCAGCTCTTAGAAGCCTACCCAAGGACCCCTAGTTCCATGGATCCCACATTAAGAACTCTGGCTCTGCAGCAGTGGTTTTCAAAACCTTAAAATAAAAATCATGAGCAGAGCAAATGTTTCTCTTATTCACAAATGAAACCTTGTTCAGAAGCCCAGGTATAAAATGGACTAAGATTGAGGCAGCGTGGCTGAACCCCGAAGCAGCCCCATTCCTATGCGTCCTGCCTTCCCTGCATCTAATCCCAAGCTTTGACGGTGCCTCAGCACCAGCGTGGAAGCCACGCCTCCACCCCACCACACCCCCCCCCACCCGGCCTGAGTGTACTGCCCAGAGCTTGCTGGCTGCACGCAGGTCACCTGGAAGGAGCTTTCACCGTTTGTTTTTGTTTTCAAACTTCCCAGGGAAATTCTGAGGCCCACCTGGCTTTTGAATACTAATCTAGGGCTTCCCAACTGCCAGGCAGGTGCAAAAGTTTTGGAACCCAAGATGACCTCAGCTGACTTTCTGTGCCTCCTTAAATCAACAGATACAGAGATGGAAGGACCCAGCAGGTCATCTCTTCTGGCCTCCTCTCTCTATAGAGGGAGAGGCTGGGGCCCGCAGAGCAGAGGTAGTGTGTGCCCAGTTATACCGCACCACCTCTGCCCATGTGACCTCCTTGAGTGGCCAAAGACCTCTTATCACCACGTGGACTGTGGAAGGATGCGGTGGAGTACAAGACACAGTTTCGAATTTCTTTCCCACGCTTCATCATCGTCAGATTTCCCATCTCCCTCCCGCACCTCCAGAGCTAGTGCCGGAGCCACACTGCTTGTCTAAGCCCAGCTCTGACGGAACACCGCCCTGCTCAGCAGAGATTTCCTGCAAAGCCAGTGAAGCTGACACTCATTCTTACTTAAACGGCCCCCTCCCATGACCATGAAATTGGGTCTTTTTTCTTAAAGAGGGTCCCCCCAGGTTGTATAGGTTTCAGCGCCCATAAAACCGGCTGCCTCAGACCTTCAAGGCCTTCAGAACAAAGTCCAGATTCTTACTAACCGACCTCACCCTTCCGTCCCTGGCTGGCCACGCCTTCCTCTCCCTGCACACACAGCCTCCCAGCCTTACTGCGTTTTTGCCTCTCCCTCAACCTCTCCTGCTCTCCTCTTCACTCCCCCATCTGGTGGACCCTTCCCGCCTCCAGGTCTTGCTTAAATACCACCACTTCAGTGAAGCCGCCATGGTCCTATGAGCCAAGCCTGTCGTCTGCCCTACTAGCACCCCACCGCTTCCTCACGATCACTTCTGCGTTAAGATTAATAAAGCTCAGAGGACAATGAGCAAGTATGGAGCACGGAGCAAGTATTCTGTTTGTTAAAAAAAATAAAAGTAAAAGAAGGTGCTCCATCTCCGTGTCTTCGTTCACTCTGAGCTCCTTATGGCCCCCTTCCCCAGGGCAGAGCTGGTTTAGTTCCTAGTCACAGTGTCGTCATTAGCGATGCCGACTTTTACTCTCGGTAGTGTCCCAGTTTGCAAGCTAAATTACTTGTCATCCCTTCCACGGAGTTTTCTCCCTGGTTAATTCTTGAGCCTTCTTGGCCTCAGCTGAAAAACCTTGCGTCTTAGACTATAAACTGGGAAGTGTTTGCCTGCAAGTAAATGAAGGTTTATTATGTATGGTACAGAATCAGAGTCCAGAGATGGAGTAGTTCTGGGTTAATTCTGCCAGCAATTGAATGAACAAAAGGACACAGTGTCACCAGCTCCTGATGAAGACCAAAAGCAGGAAAACTGGGTAATTCCTCCCAAGAGACATTTCTTTAAAAACCAGTAAGGAAAATGTTTCGCACAAGCTGTATCCCACACCCACCCCCCTTCAGGTGCTTCCCCTCACTTCCAGTTGCCCAGAATTATCATATGCTCATGGCTAAACCAATGACTGATTGGCTTGAACCAATCAGGAGTCATCCTCTGGAGCTGGTGGGGAGGCTCAGCCTTCTGGGAACCCGTCTCCACCATTTTGCAAAACAACAACAAAAACATCGCACAGGGAAGGCTCGGCTGCGGGGAGGAGGCAGGAATATCTGTGGACCAGGCCACCAACAGTGCCTCCTGCATCTTCCATCTTCTGGGACCCTCAGCCTGAGGGGATGCCCTCTGCTGGATTTCCGCAGCCTGTTGTATTTGTTGACCTTAAAAGTAAAATTGACAGATATTTTATCAGCAAAAATGGGTTTATTCAGGAACTGCAGAAAATCCCCGTTTGAGTAAGCAAGCCCTGGCTAAACCACAAGCATGTCTGGAGTACGGAGAGGAGGCTCTTTTACAGAAGGGCCAAGTTGGAAGGACTGTTCCAAGCCAAAACTCCATTGGAGGAAACTGGGAGTTCCATGTATCATGGCTTCTCATTGGCTGAGGGGAAGTGACAGTCTCTCATTGGCTGGGTTATTGCCAGGGCAGGCAGAAATTCTTCTCTGCTTAATGAAGTGGCCAAAATAGTATGAGTTGTAAGGTGTCCCTCTCTTCCTTTCTGTGGGTTCTGCAATTGATGAGGCACGGTGGGCGTGAGCGCTCCCCCTGCAGGACTCCTAAGGCCATATCAGTGAGGCTTCTACACATTCTCCCTCTGTTACAGCACATTTTGCTTTGTGTGCTACAACACACCCCCTGTGTACAGGTATTAGCACCACAAGAGTGAAAAACATATCTTATCCACCCTACTCTCCTGGGACCACCTATCACAGGGTTGGCACCTGGTAAGATCTCAGAAAATATTTAAATTCATACATTTCCTACCTGGCAGTGTTCCTGTAAAGCGCGATGTACTCCTTCTCTTGAATACACTTGATGAGACACTTCACATTGGAGAAATTTAGGATGTTTCACATCCACTCTTAAATGGTGTCCTCCCTGAGCACAAGGCCTGTGGTGGGCACATCTCTGTATTCCCTGGTACCCAACACAGTGTCTGACCCAGAGGACATGCGCATATTTTAAGATACAACACACGATGGACAAATTTCCATGCAATGCAGCACTGAAAAAAATAAAAAGAACTCTGCTGCCTGCAATATGGATGACATAGCCATAGGTTAGGTTATGGATATACTGAGAGTAGCCAGACATAGAAGAGTAATGGTGTATGATTCTATTTAGATAAAGCTCGAACATGGTAAAACTAGTTCTTGGTGATGGAGGAAAGTGTTCACCTGTGAGGGATTTGACTGGGAAGGGGGCACAAGGGACCTTGGTGTGGTCTAGGGATGTCCTATCTCTTGACCTGGATGGTGGTTACTTGTGTGCACGGGCAAAAGTCATAAAACTTTAAATTGTGATACATCTAGACAATGGAATAGTTTTTTCTTGTATTAAAAAGAAATGAGCTGTCAAGCCATGAAAAGACATGGATGAAACTTAAATATATATTACTAAGGGAAAGAAGCCAGTCTGAAAGGCTACAGACTGTATGATTCTCACTATATGACATTCTGGAAAAGGCAAAATTACGGAGACTGTAAACAGATCAACGGTTTCCAGGGACGGATGGGGGAGATGAATGAGCAGTGCACAGAGGATGTTTAGGGCAGTGAAACTCCTCTGTATGATACTATAATGGTGGATACATGTCATTACACCTTTATACCCAAACCCATAGAATGGACAACACTGATCATCTAGAGTGAACTCTAAGAGAAGTTTGGACTTTGTGTGATGATGTGTCAGTGTGGGTTCAGGCAGGAAACACGTGTCTGGCTCTGGTGGGGGTGTTGACAGTGGGGGACACTGTGCATGCATGGAGAGCAACAGGTATACAGGAACTCTGTACCATCCACTCAATTTTGCTGTGAATTTAATATTGCTTTAAAAAAGAAGTCTACTTAACAAAACATGATTGCGTGGTGTGTTTTGTGCTCTTCACAGCATGTGTGATCCTGGTGAAAAAGGAAAAAGTGTTCTTCTTCAAAATAATATTAACTAGTTTTAGCTAAAGGCTTATAGGAAGGCAGACTTGCCCCCATTCTGTACCTGTAGTATTTCTAGAATGCAGGTGGTGGAGGGCAGGGACTCACCTGGCTTGATCTCCACCCTGCGCTCAGTGCCCAGCATGTAATATATCTGTCAGGTGGAGAAATATGCTCCTTGAAATGCCACAAAAACACCCACACCGTAGGAATGGGTGCTCTCCTAACTCTACAGAGGAGGAAACCAAACTTCCGAGAGGCAAGTGACTGAGCCAAGGCCGCACAGCCAGGATTTGTGCCAGGCCATCTTCATAGAAAAGCCTGCATTCTGAACCCCTGTGCTCCATCACCCCAGATTTTCAGCAAAGTTGAACCCCAGAGAGCTGGAATTGTTCAGAAACTGTGCTGGGAAAATTATTTGCAGCAGTTTTCACTGTGGTTGTGTTTTCCCTAAATCAATTGCTATTGTCTCTGGGACCTGGTTACAAAGTGCCCTGATTGTAGCTTTGATAAAGGGATATTCCAAACCCAAGTTCAACACATCAGCCTGTCAATAGCTTTGACACCTTGATTCCCTGTCACCTAGTAACTACTAAAAGGTGTCATATTCTGAAGCCTTTAATTTCACCTTCTGCAGGAGAGGAAAATTGATGAGGGGAAGGTAGGGTGCAATTTGAGACATGTGCAAATTACCTTTTGACTCTCATGAATATATATTCTGCATCTGATGCCCGCCTGGGTGAGAATCTGTCCCCAAGCTGAGCTAGGTTGATGGCCGTCAGAGCATAATTGCTGGGCTCAGCCCATCTTTCCGCTGGGGAATGAAACCTTGCTCAAGGTCAGCATTGAGATGTCAGTCTGAAAGTTTCCAAGGCCAAGTGAGTTGCATTAGAACAAAATAGTTTTCAGAGATGGTAGCTTACCTCAAATGAGAAAAAAAACCATGGATGTGCTGTCTGACGATGTCTTCGGGCCAGGTGGGAAGGTGGTTCAGGTTCTGTTGAGTTGCTCCTATCTCCAGCTGTGGACAGTGAGAATTGAAGTTTCAAAAATGAGATTCCAAACCCCTTTTAGGGAAGCAAGAAAACACGGACTTCAGTGTGAGTATCCTTTAGTTTCAGCCTCTGGCTCTGTCTTCTGTTCCCTGTTACCTTGAGCAAGTTGGTTAACCTTCCAGAGCCTCAGCTTTCTTATCAGTAAAATGGTGTGATACAATTTATCTCAGAGAGTTAGTGTGAGATTTATGCAGATACCTGACAAAAGCAAAGACCTAACTCAGTGCCCACACTTCGTGGCTCTGTAGATAAGCCCTCCTAGCCGGACTAGCAGACAGGGATGTTTGCTGACCAAAGAGGTGGCCTCAGCTATGGGCCAGGGACACGTCACCAACATGCTCCCTTCCATTGATCTGGGCCCTCACTCAGCCAAACAGCTTCCTGTTGGTCACCTCAGTCTTTCCAGTAATTCTAATGCTCAGCAAGGTTTGGGGTTCACTGGCTGTACTGGTTTCCTAGAGCTGCCGTAACCAAACAACACAGACTGCGCTGCTTAAAACAACAGAAATGTATTCTCTCACCATTCTAGAAACTAAAACTCTGATATCAAGGTGTCCACAGGGCCCTGGTCTCTCTGAGGACTGTAGGGGAGAATCCTTCCTTGCTTCTTCTAGCTTCTAATGGTGGTTGACTGTCCTCGGCTTCCTTGGCTTGCAGATGGATCACTCCAGTCTCCACCTCCATCTTCCACATGACCTTCTTCCTTACAGGTCCCCCACCCCCAAGTCTCCCTCTTCTTATAAGGATACAAGTCACTGGATTAGGGGCTACCCTAACCCAGTATGATCTCATCTTAATTATATCTGCAAAAACTCCATTTCCAAAGAAGATCACATTCACGGGTACTGGGGGTTAGGACGCTAACATTACCTTCTTAGGGGATACAATTCAATCCATAGTACTGGCTCTTGGTTAAATGCAGGCATGGTTTTGTGGAGCACAGAGACAATTTGGGGGGCCCTCTTTAAGGGAAAAGAATATAAAATTATGAATGCAAATTTAGGTTCAGGTCCTTGGAAAAGGGTGAGCAAGTGGGGGAGGTAGTCCTATAGCTTAAGTATCATGAGCTTCATAGAAAATCTAAAACCTCATTTATCCTGATTCAGTTTCTAAACTCATTACATGGAGCCAAAGGAATAAAACAGCTAAAAATGACAAATCATTAAAATATAAGTTTTATACAGAGACACACATATCTGCATGTATATTAGAACAGGTCTGAAAGGAAACACACCCACATTTCAACTGATTATTTCTGCCCCATAGAGTTGGGGGTCCTTGTCATTTATTTATTTCTTTTTTCTTATCTAAATTTGCTAGTCTTCCTACAATGAAGATATATTGCCTTGATAAAAACCATAACCATCTTCTCTTTGCAGGCTTGATGTGTCAATTAGAGCCAGGATGTGTCTCAGGCCCTTGCAGAGAACTACACTGCTGGTGGTTGTCACAGATATCTTTCCTGGGACATGCTATTTCCTCAAGGGCTCCATGGAGCCCATACCACCTCCCCTTAAGCTTCCTTGGTCCCCCCATCCCCACCCCCAGAAGGCTGCCTGGCTCAGATGGGGCCAGTACACAGAGAACCACTGGCCAGTGTGCGCACAGGAGAGGCCCCACCATGGAGAATGAGGTGTCGTGGCCACCGATCTGTTTCCCTGATTTACATCAATTTACATTCAGCTCTCAGTAATCTACATGAAAATCAGGCAGCCTCCATCTATTCCCCTGAAATCAGGGGAGGCCGCCTGGCCTGTGGGATGATAAGGGGAGAGGCTCCCTCACTTCCCAAACCCTGGGCAGATTAATTTGTCAGCTAAAACAAGGGCTGGCATTGTAATCATGGCCACCTAGCACTCTTTTACTTTCCCCAAATTGGATAGATAGATGGATATTTGTGGTTTATTAACCGGAATGTTTTGTCTAGCTTCATTTTCCATTTCCTTCCCTTCTATAAGGAGCAGGTATGTTTTTTTTTACATGAGATGATTGATGCCATTCATTTATTTATTCATTCCTCTAACAATGAGTTACTGGGGTCTTCTATGTACCAGCCAACTGGGTTTGGTGCTCAGGAGAGAGAGGTGACTGTTCTGTCCCTGTCTTCACTTGATGACCCTTGCTTTTGTTTCTTTCTTGGTTGTTTTTTTTTTTTACATCATTAATATACAATTACATGAGCAACGTTGTGGTTACTAGATTCCCCTCCCCCCACCCCATTATCAAGTCCTTACCACATCCTTGCTCTTGTTTTTAAAAATAAAGTTTGGTGTAAGTATAACCTACATACGATAAAATATATAAACCTTGAGTGTACAGCTTGATAAATATTAACCTATGTG
Source organism: Manis pentadactyla (assembly GCF_030020395.1). Lineage (NCBI taxonomy): Eukaryota > Metazoa > Chordata > Mammalia > Pholidota > Manidae > Manis > Manis pentadactyla. The sequence goes on from NC_080029.1 coordinate 9,838,113, forward strand.
CCATGTTTCTTCCATCATGGTCAAGGACATCTTAGCGCCCCCAGGAGGCTCCCTCGTGCCCCTCCCTGTCATGTCCTTCCACCCCGCTTGGGAGAACCGTTTCCCATCTCTTTCCCTATGAGTTTTGCCAGTGTTTCCTCTTCCTATAAATAGAATCACCCAGTACAAGTTCACACACTGGCAAAATTTATTTTGGTCATCATTATGTTTGTGACATGTATCTATGTGTCAATAATTGTTTCTTTTTATTGCCATGTATTATGCAATTACATGTCTGTACCACAATTCATTTATCCATTCTCTGGCTGATGGACACTTGGGTTGCTTCTACTTAGAGATGATTGTAAATAAAGCTTCCAGAACACGCCTGTACATGTCCGTTGGGGCCCTTGTACACTTGTTTCTCTTGGGTACAGTATAACCAGGAGTGGATGGTTGGGTCAAAGGTCAGCCTGTGTTCAGTTGTAGTAGATACAGTCCATTGTGGTCAGTTAAATTCAGTCCTCTTAGTCCATTTTTCCCAAGGCCTTGTCCTGATTGTGTTCTTGCCTCCGCGCACCCCCACCCTTACTGGAATCACAGGATATAATTTAGGTTTCTGGCTTGCAGTTTAGGACTGGTAGAGCAACAGCCCTCAGCTGAGCATCATGAGACCCGGGCCGTTCCCAGCTGTCTGGGGAACTCACCGGGCATCTCTGGGAACAGTCTGTTGCTTTTCTTGAGCTCAACTCCTGTTAGATACAGCTGAGACACTTCCCAGCTCCAATGGTTACAAAGATTGGACTGAAATCTGAGTCAGGCCAGTTGGGTGGCCTTGAACAGGTTACTTTACTTTACCTCCATAAACCTCAGTGCATCTTACTGTGAAATACAGATCATAATGTGCCAACTGCCTAATATTGTAGAGAGAATTGATGAAGTAGGTAATGTACCACACCTGGCACACAGTGCGTGCTCAATATAATGTAGGGCATCTACCGTGGCAGAGCCTCCAATAATCTATCATGTCCAGAAGCAAAGACCTTGCCCACCTGTCCTGCAGGTGCTCCCATGGCTTCTGTGACCTGGCACCCAGATGAGGTCTTCTCTGACCACGTGTGGCCATGAACTTGGGCTTACAGTTTCATCTTCATCTCTACTTCTTTCTCATTGGCTGGGAGAGGGGGGAAGGAGACTGAGTTCGAAATGTTTTCTTCCCCTCAAAGTAACACTATTTTGAACAGCTTTTCTGTATCTGGCAGAGGAACCACTGTACTGCACTTTGCAGGAATTTTGAAGATTTACATACACCTTTGCTAGTTCAGCTAAGACGTGATCTGAAGAAGTTAGATCATTTTTTTTTCAGTTCAGTGACGAATATAATACATTGCTACTGGAAAATACCACTTGGAAGACCATGGCAAGTGCTTCCTCAGATTTCATCAAACATTTTTCCTACTCTCATGCCATTTTTAATATAAAAAATAGAACTAAGTGTGACCATATAAACCATACATGATATTTTTCTCAAAATGGAAATACTGTTACTATTTCTGATTTTTTTGAAGTGCGGCACACACTGTTGTTTACCTAACCCAACCCCTTCTCCCGAAAGGGGGCAGGCAAGGCCAGCACCCTCACGGTCCCTCATGCTAGAGGCTCTTCCTGAGGGCAGCCCCCCAAATCGCTGCTTGTCTACAGAATCAGCTGCATCTAGTCTGCAGCTTTTTTCAGCACCCACGCTCCCAGAATCCTTCACTGTGCCTGCCTCTCCCCGATGACCCCACGGCCGGCCAGCGGGAGCCCTCCCTAGCGGTCTGGGGCCCAGGAGTGGGTGTCATAATTCCAAACTCTTTTCCCCACCCCGAGAGTAGCTGCTTCCTGAAGCTGTTACCTCTGTAATGCCCTAGAGTTCTCTCTGACCCTTTCGGTTACCCAGTTAACAGCATTATACCTAGTTATCCAACCTGCATAGCAAATGCTCCCTGTCCAGCTGCCCGGTGTGGGTTCTGGCTGCCGACTGGCCCCGCTGACACACCCCCACCAGGCTTTCTGGCCCTCATTTCCAGCCTCGGGTTGCTGGCTGAACTTCACTAGCTTTGATTTCCTGACTTGTGAGGTGGAAAGAGTGTAACAGAACACCCATCAGCATGGAGTGGCTGCTGAGGTTCAGCCCAGGAGCCCTCTGTTCCGGAAGCTTCCTGCACCCTCCAGACTGGTTAGGGTCCCCTGAATCATGATCACATGACTGCCTCTGCAGTTCCATTTCATTCATTCAAGAAGGATTTGTTGAACATGATCATGGACTGAATTGTGCCCCCCAGCTTCATAGATTAAGGCCTTAGTTCCGCAGGGTGACTGTATTTGGAGATGGGGGCCTTCAGGAAGGTAATTAAGATTAAGAAGGTGGCCATGTCACCAGAAAGGGGACCCTGCTGGAACCTTGTGCCTGGACTTCCAGCCGCCAGAACAGTGAGCAAGTAAAGTTCTGTTATTTAAACCACCCCATCTGCCAGTTGTTTAGGTCACCCAGTATTTTGTTATGGCGGCCTGACTAAAACAAGCACCTACTTTGTGTCAGGCAGACCTGGGTGTTGGGGGTAGAGCAGTCATCAAAATAAACCAAAGTCTCTGCCCTTGGAGTACATTCATTCTCAAGTGGGAAGAAAGAAAATCAAGGAAGAAAATGCCAGTAAATATGTGTTACATCAGAAGGAAGTAAGTTCAAGAGATCAAAACAGAGCAGGGTGCAGGAGAAGGGAGTGGCAGTGGACAGCATTTAGGTGGTCAGGGAAGGTGACATTTTAGCAGAGGCCACGGCAAGAAGTGAAATAAGAAGCAATAGTGCAGCTCTCTGGGGGAAGGGGGTACCCAGCAGAGGGAACGGCAGGTGCAAAGGCCCTGTGTAAGAAAACGCTGGGTGCTGCAGCACAACAAGCAAGGAAGAAGGTGCTTGGTGGTGGTGGGTAAGGTGATGGAGAGAGCACAGGGCCCAGTGCGCCATTGTAAGGGACTGAGCATTTATTCTGAATAAGAGGGGAGGGTGGTATCAGTTCTGGGCTCCAGAGAGACAGAACCAATACGATGTGCGTGGGGTGTGTGTGTGTAAAGAGGTTTATTTCAAGGAATTAGTTCCTGTCAGGGGCTGGCCCTGAACCATAGGACAGATGGGAAGATTAGAAACTCAGGCAGGAACTAAGGCTGCCATCCTGAGGCAGAATTCCTTCTTCTCCTGAAACCTCATTTTTGTTCTTAAGGCTTTCAACTGCTGGGATGAGACCCACCCAGGTTATCCAGGGTGATCTCTTTTATTTAAAGTCACCTGCTGGTGGATGTTAAACACTGCTACGAAAGACGTTCACAGCAACATCTAGATTCATTTTTAGTCCAGTGGGGGGCTGGAGCCCGGCCAGGCTGACACCACCACCAAGCTCCTGCGAGGTTTTATGCAGATGACATTCTACCTGTTCACTTACCTGGTGTGGTTCCTGACTTACTTTTGAGTGACATGAGCTAAGTTTGAAATTGATCCCCCTGCTTTCCTTATGGAGATGGTCTGCAGAGGGACAGCCGGCTGCCACCAGGGAGACCGGTGAGCAGGCACCACGTGACGCCGCAGGGGCTGGGGTCCTGAATCATGGTGGTGGCATGGAGGCTGCCAACTCATGAGCGTGTGGCTCTCCTGTGCAGGTGGAACCAGCAGACGCTGATTGTTTCTGTTCTCCCAGAAACAGATCTGTTGTGTGTCATGCCTGGCACACAGCAGGTGCACAACCAATGTCTCCTGACAAGGAATGTATGGAAAAATGGGTCACTGAGAGCATTTTGCATACTGTAAAGCCCTATTCATATGTTCTCTGTTATCACCCTTGGGCCTTCCCTGCCCAGGCCTTGGACTGAAGCACCATTTGAGGAAACCTTAGTTTTGACTCAAATTCCCAATCCTATCCCATCATAGAACAGAGCTTGCCCCGGCCCACGTTCGGCAGTTCTGCCTGGCTTCCCCGGCCCACTTTGAGTGCTGCGGAGCCAAGCTTCCCCTCCCAGGGGACCTTCCTGCTGTGAAGCGCCGAGGATTGCACCTTAATTAGATTCTCTGCAATGTCCCCAATTCTCATTTCCCTTTAGTCCAGAGAACTCATGACGATGTCCGATTGCCTTCTGCATTGCTTCAGAATCTAGGAGCTGGGTAGCTCCATCCTCCTTATCTCCTTGAGAGTTCATTAAAGCATGGAAGCACGGGGGGGTCTGGGCAGAGTACCTCACCCTCCAATCCCACCACCTAACCACCTAGACGGTGACCAACCCCTAACATTCGTGACTAAGTGGGTTCGTCTTCAGAGAGCTCTAAAATTTAAAAAAAAAAAGACATGCATAAGAAAGAAAAAGAGAAGCAGCCGCTGTGTTTACATGGAAAGTGCTTCCACATTCCTGCCTTATGGAACGCGGAGTGTCCCGGAGCTGGCAGCTACCTGGCCCTGTTCCCTGCCGTATTACAGAGCAGGGGAGCCAAATCTCCTTCTGGATGTCTATAAATAAAGTGCCTCAGCCACAAGCAATGAGGTGGAAGCATTTTTTCCGGCCAGGGAGCATATGAGTTTCATTTCTCCACAAGAGGCACATCAGATCAGAGATGTTAGTTTAGAGATGCAATAACAATAAGTTTTTCACAGCATCTACTTCCCTTCTCTCCAACCGTCCCCTGCCCCTGGCTCAGTCTAGGTTTTATGTAGAAATTCTACCTAGAAACAGGCCAGAACAGCATTCCAAAATTTTTTCAATTTAAGAAATTGAGAACAGTGTGGGATTTAATTTCTTCTGTCACGTGTAGAATGCTCCACTTCTGACTTCCTGGGATGACTAGTGGAGTCTCCCTTCTCAGTTAATTGCAGCTTTTCATCTCATCTCATTCCCCCTTTTCACCTCATCTGCCAGGTAGCTCAGTGCTAGCAACTGCTTTTGCTTCATGGTTACTGCCTCTCAGTCCTCGATTTTCCTAATTCCTCATTTACCTTTGATCATCCTTTCCTAAACTAAATTTCAACACGAGCTTACCTACAGTGTCTTCAGAAAGAGGCAGAATGCAAAGAGTTAATGTTTTTTTAAGTAGTTTTTATTTTTAGTGGCTGCCGCTCTCAGAATGGAAACTCAGAATGGGTGAGGTACTTGGAACGAGGAAACATGGGATAGAATGGCAGAAAACGTCAGGTCAGAGGGAAGGAGAGAGCAAAACGACTTTTAATGGGCAGGGACTAGGTGTCATGAGTTACATAAGCACTTGACATATATTTTTAAAAATTTAAGAGGCACAGCAGATTCTGTACAGCAGAATGGCTGAGTCAAGCTTGGACCTTGGCCTTTCTGATTCTGAAGCTAATGAGTGCTCCACACTATCCTGCTACTCCTCAAACAGCAAACGGAGGAAAGGCTGGTCAGTAGCAGAATATGCCTGGGAACAGCACAGTACCCCAGGCAAAAGGGCAGAGAGCAGGTTTGCTTGATGTCAACAGAGGGGACCAAAGAGAGTGGACTTCAGGCGAGTAGTTTAAATACAACATAAGACATCCACCTATCCTTCTGTCCATCTATCCATCCACCCATTTGCCCATCCAGCCACATCATCTGCCCATTCATCCATCTGTCCTTCTGTCCATCTATCCATCCATCTATTTGCCCACCCAGCCATATCCATCTGTCCATCTATCTAACCATCCATCCATCCATCCACCCAACACTTTTGGACTTCACTACACAACAAAGGCCTCATACCTCCACACAAGGAGCTGTGGAGCTGAGATCACCTGTTAGAATTGTCCCAGACTGAGCCCAGGGTTTTATACCCCCATGCAAACAGTCACTGGACACAAATGCCCCTGGGAAGTGAGTGTGACTTTGCACGAAGTGGCTTTCTTCAGCTGAGGGCAACTGGCAGAAAGAGTCTCAGATGAGAGCTGTCGACAGCATGCCCTCCCAGGCAGTGGGGAAAGCAGGAAGAGGCAACGGGTTGACACAGCACAGCCCCACACCTTCCGATGATTTATTCATAGTCCTCCCTACCCCACTCAAATGTAAGCTCCCCTTTCCTGTTCTGCTCACTGCTGTGTCTGCAGGGTCTAGGACAGAGCCTGACTACAGTGCATGCCCAATAAGCATCCACTGATGACATGAAGGAATGCATGAAACAGCAGCCAGTGTGACTGAGGGCTCGTGAAGTGCCAGGCACTGGGGTAAAAGTTTTGCATGAAGTATGTCATTTAATCCACAGGACAACCTAAGAGGTGGTTACTGTTACCCTTATTCTGCAAAGTAGGAAACAGGGTCCACAGAAGTCAAGTAGTTTGCCCAATGGCACGCTGAGAGTAGGTGGTTAAGTCCAGATTTCAAGGATTCTGTCGTCTGGACATTTGGCTCTGGAGACTTCTTATTTACCAGGTGCCATCCCTCAGTGCAGATCCAGAGAAAGAGGACTTCAGAATCTGGGTGACCACCAGGAGTTCAGGGAGGACTGCGAGTCGGAGGGTCCCTCTAGGCCCAGCCAATGGCCCCACTTGGGGCAGTGGAGGAGCTCCCACAGGGCATGCCCACACACACACTCCTGGCTGGGAGGGGCCCACATCCTATCACATGGCCCTCTGTGCCACCTACATGCTGATGGCTCCTGAGCCCACGTGTCCAGCTGGGCCTCTCCCCAATCTCTGGACCCTCACTCCCTCACTACATGTCATCAGCAACCTCGGAAGTACCGTGGCTGAACTGGAGCTCATCAAACGGCCCCTCTACAGACTTCCTGTCTCCCTGGGCGGCACCACCATCCCCACGGCTGCTCAGGCTACGTACCTGGGGTCACCCTTAATGGCTCGCTTTCCTTCATCCCTACATCCTTCAGCGAGTCTTAACAACTGCCTCCAAAACAAATCCCACACTAGTCCTCTTGGCCCTATATCCGCAGTCAGACCCAGCTCACCCACCACCATCCTTCATCTGAACCACGACAGGAGCCTCCTGAATGGCTTCCTGCTTCCTCTCCGCGTGTGCCCTGCCCTTCCACCTGCCAAAGGGCAGCCTGTCATCAACGGAGATTTCACCCCACTTGGAAGCTAACAAACTAGAATGCTGGTTTCATGGATGCCAACCGAAGACACAAGACTCCTAGGTCAGAGGCAAGAGACTCGGTCACTCGGAGCAGTGGGCAGAGAGTCAGCCTGCTCCCCTGAGGTTCCTTAGTCCTAATGCGCCAGGGGTGACGTGGATGCGCCTGGCTGAATGTCTGCCCATGCAGTGAGTTTGCATTGCAGGAGAAGGACTCTGAACTCAGGGAACACGTCGCTATAGCAGGAAATGTCTGCTCTTTGTCACGGAGGGAACATTTCTTCATGTCTCAAGCTTGCTCACTGCAAATGCAACCTTAGAAAATGCTCAGGAGCGGTCAGCCTTGCATTCACAGTAGAAGCAGCAAGATGAATACCCATCACCCTAGAACAAAATGCAAACTATTTCATAAGGCCTTCAAGGCCCAGAGTGACCTGGCTCCTGCTGCCCCTCTGACCTCACCTCCTAGCCCCACGGTCCTCAGTCACTCTGCTCCAGCCACACTGGTCTCCTCAGGACCTTTGCACCTGTTCCTCTCTCATCTTTTCACATGGGCCGCTCCTTTTCATCCTTTGGATGTACCTCTTTAAGGAAGGCTTCCCTAACCATTCCAGCTAATGCTGTCCTCTGCTCTCATTGTTATATCACACGTCACCTTCTTTTCAAATGCTATCATACTCTGTAATAACCTTTCCTTTTAATCATGTCTTCTCCACTTGTGTGTCAGCCTCCCAAGAGAAAGGACCTCATCTGTCTTGTTCCCTGCTGTACCCCCGAGAGCCTAGAACAGGGAGGGTCTAGGTGCTAAACAAATATTTGGGGAATATATAAACGCAAGGCAGGGGTGCCTTCCCTCAGGGTGGGAAACGGCAACCAAGGAGCTTCTCAGTGGTTTGGAAACTTAAAACCTAGGGTGACTCAGCTTAATTCCAGGGTGCAAGTGCTGCATGACCCAGTGTTGTGCTTCAAACACGAGGCTTCTCTTTGCAGTGGCCTCTGAGAATATCAGTGGGGACACTGTGGCATGACTGTAGCACAAGCCCAATGATGTGCGGCCAAGTGATGGAAAGTCTTCCAAATACACACACACACACACACACACACACACACACACACACACACACACACACATACACACACACACACAAGGGCTTGTTGTTTAGAAAGCAATGATTACTCTCATAATGGTGCATTTGCCCCTCTCACAGAGTGATTAAACGCTTGAGCTCTGGACTCAGACCAACCTGGGTTCAAGTCACTGGCCTGAGTAAAGGGAGGGATGCTGTTAGCTAGTGGCTCTGTCTGGAAGGCAAAAAGAGGGACAGATTGAGTGGGAAGACGATGAGGGTGCTCGCAGATACAGAGTTTGCAAGAATGATGGATCCGCTCAAGAGTGGAGCCCAGGACGCAGCTGTGCGTTCAGACCTCAGCCAACCGCTAAGCAAGCAGGCTGAAGGCAGTGACCACTGACGGTGAGGATTCCCAGACTCCTCAGGGTGCTGCTGCTGGAGGGGAGGAGAAGCCAGAGCCAGAGAAGAGGCCTGCGGAGGAATATCACGAGAAGGTGAGGACACAGACAGAGGGCGTCTTATCAGAAGATGACTGGAGGCCTGGTCCATGGGAGCAGAGAGGCAGTGGTGGTGCCAGTGTCCAATGCAGGACGCGGTGTGGGGGTGAGGCTGCTCAATAGCTGCGTGAGCGGCGGCAGGTACTCTAACCTCTGAGCCCTCCCAGGTGAACACCGCCACCGGCGGCTACAGCACCAGCGGCAGAGGAATAATAAACCCCGGGGACAACAGTCCTTTCCCCTGCACCTGGAGCTCAGGGTGGGGACTCTCAACTTGGCTGCTGCCCTGCTAGAGGACAGCTGAGAATCGGCTCCACAATGGCAGCTGGGTTTCCACCGGGTAGTTGGGCGGCCAGGTAGACTTTGCTGTGAGCCAGATTCAAGGTCAGGGAACGAGCACCCAGCTGTTTCTTAGGGGCCGCAATACATAGGGAAGTCCAAGTAGACCTATTGCTTGTCCATTTCCCCAACATGGCCTGATCCCTTACTGGGTTCCAGGCCTGTTCTAGGCTCTCACCGTAAAAGATAAAGGGAACCCAGTGACAGTGTGGGACTGAAAGAGCAGCCAGCCCCGCACCCACCCCAGGGCCCAGGGCTCAGGGGAAGTGAGTGGTCCTCTCTGGCTGGCCCCACCACGGGGCTCGCTTAGGCAGTGGGCCTGGAGTTCTCCTGAGGGCACAGTTCACCTTTGGAGACAGTTCTGCATCTCCTCCAGGGGCCATACCTGGGTGACCCCAGCCAAGGTAAGGGGCACAGAGGAGCCAGGCAAGGATGGTGGACTGTGGCTTGTCACCCTGCCTGCCCCTCTTTGCTCTGGAGGCCTGATGAGTGGGGTGTGGTGCTCAGGAATCTATGCAAGCCCAGCCCTCCCTCAGGCCTCCTCGCATCTGTCCTGGGTTCCCGATGTCAGTGGCCTCCACTCCTGTCAGGAGAGCAGACAACACACAGACCAACAAACACACAGGACAGCCATGCACCTTTGGGCAGGTTACCTGGTCTCTCCTGGCCTTTGTCACCTTCAAAGAGCTGGGGAATGTCAAGGGCTGGGGGAATGGGCTGCCGTCTCCACAGCAGCTCCAGTGCCCCTGGGCCTTAGGAAGCATTAACAGCCTGGCTGCATGGCCGGCAGCATAGCTCTGTCCATTCGGGTTGGAAGCCTCCAGACCCTTCTGTTCACTATTGGGGAAAGTGGAGCCCAGAATGTGGGAGTGACCAGCCCAAGGCCACACAGTGAAACTGGGATGAGACCCGCGCTCAGATCTCACAGAGATCTGAGAAAATGGGTTCAGAATGCTGATATTATGCTGACATTGCTCTGAAAAATCACCAGAACACTGGTTTTTCAAAGGCAGATTCTGGAGACCCATGGCCCTACTAAATTAGAATATCTGAGGCAGGGGAGGGGTCAGGGAATCTGACTTTTGAAACTCAGAACCACCCCTGGTGGTGATTCATTTGATGGGGCCAGCACAGGCCCCTGCTTCACGTAAAGCCCACATGCTGGATTTTCTCTGCTTGCCCCCCAGATCACTGTCCCCTTTCTCTGGCCCTGAGGCTGCCTTGTATGGAGGGCCCCACCCAGGCTCCTGGCTCTCTGGCTTCCTGTTGGGTTTGTCCAAAGGGAGGCAGGGGTTGGAGACCAGAAGGTAGGTGAGGAGGTGGGTGCTTACTGCTCAAGCCCCCTCCCCGGCGGGCGGTGGCAGGTCAAGGCCATGGTTCCCGTGGGCAGCCGTCTCTCAGAGCTCCTCCCTGACTTGTCCCTTCAGATCGGGCAGTGGTAACAGCTCCCCTTCACTGCCAGCCCTGGGACTCTCAGCACCCTTTGCAGGTCCCTCCAGCTCTGTCTCCGTCTCTGTCCTCTGTCCCTTCATTCTGCTGTCTTCAGTGAGCAACCTGTGAATGCCATCAATCTCTCTCAAAGTGTAGTCGACCTTACTTCCAGCCCCAGAGAGAAGGTTTTGGGATTTGGTTGCAAAGGGAATACAGAAGAAGGTCATCCCACGTGGCCTGCAGGGTTAGGGGAGCTTCCTGGACAAGGTGATTTCTGAGCTGAGCCTCCCCAGGACAAGATCTGGGAGGGACAGCAGGCCAAGGGATGGCATTACACCAAGCAGAGGGAGAACCAGGCGTGAGGAGGAAGAATCAGGGGTGACCAAGGAGGGTGTGGGTATTGAGATGGGGTCCCAATGATGACTTCATCAGTCTTCCCCACTCAGTGGAGGGCCAGTCTTGACAAGTGCCCTTCATTGGTAGGAAGGGTATGCCTGCAGGTGGAAAGTGACTCTAAAGATCATCTCTGGAGGAATCACAGGGTGCAGTTCCTGATGCAGCTCCCTGCATGAGCCTCGTTCTCTTGTTCATAACACTGGCACCACCTGACCCTCCTGGGCACATGGGGAAGCCTTGTGAATGTGAAAGCACTTTGCAAACTATGAGGTGCTGGACCCAAGGGAACAATGATCACCATTATTTAGGTGAAAGAAACAAATGGGATTGTCGGCCTTACTGGAAATGAGGCTTCCTCAGCACCCTGAGTTTTCTCCATTGCCCTGGACTCCCCTGATCGAATAACCAAATCTCCAGCTGCTCCCCAGACAGATGGACGCCTGCTGATGTCTCCAACAGCCCTGGTGTCCCAGGACGGCTGCACCATTGTTCCTGAGCAGAAGCAGAAGGTGCTGAAAATCTATTTCAGGCTCTCTGATTAGGTGATGATGGATCTGGTTTTAGCCAATTAAATACCATTTTCATTCACATATATCAGGCCCCGAAATGGGGTGTTTGTTTTGGAAGGACTTCTTCCCTGGATTTCGGTCTCCTCCACATTTACATTCCAACTGCTGCTTTGAGGTTGTCAGCTGGGCAGGTGCTCAGTCTCCTACGCTAGATGCTGGGGTCCAGGGACAAATCCTGACCCCAAAGAGTTCCGAGTCTAGTGGGGAGACAGAGGTATATGGCTATTCCTCTGATGCAGACAGAAGACTCGACGTGCCAGGCCTGCTTCCTGTCCTCAGGCGGGTACCATTCCAGCATGTGACGTCATTGAGTTGAAAAATTCTATGGTTCTGGTACCTTGAGCGCCTGCACCAGGAAGTCTCCTGGGTTGGTTCTGATGAAGCACTGTGGCCAGATTGGGGTTGTTTAAAGTATTTGAACCCCATTAGACTGGGGTGGCTGTAGTGCCTTGGTAGCCTACGTATGCAAACCAAAACCTAAGCCACAGTCATCGAGAACAGGAAACTCAAGAACTAACCGCAAACAGCCAATGAGGCTTTCCCAAATAAGGCAACTGCTTGTGCTAGAACCATCAAGAAACTGATTTGCTTTGCTTCATCCTCTCTATAAAAGCCTTACCCGAGCTCCTGTCGGTAGAGCGCCGCTAACCATCTTTAGTTTGGTGCTGCAGATTCGAATTGGTGTGTGCTCAGATAAATTCTTGGAAAAAATACGTTAATGTGCCTCAGTTTACCTTCTAACAGGGCTCAGAGTCAATATTCACAAAGTCAGAGGCTTTCAGCCGAGACACTATCAGCATTCTGGCCTAACTAATTCTTTGTGGTGGGGGCTGTTCTGTGCATTACAGGGAGTTTAGCAGCCTCCCTGGCCTCTGCCTACCAGATTCCAGGAGCACTGTGTACCCTCTTCCCAACCTGTGACACCCAAAAATATCCCCAGGTGCTGCAGACGTCCCGTGAGGGCAACATCATCCCTGGGTGAGAACCACAGGTATATGAAAACGCTTTCTGCCTTTCCTCCAGAAATTTCCTTTCATCTGGGGAGGAGTTTTAGATGCTGGCTCCCCACATGGAGGATTTTAGGGATGGAAACAAACCGCGAACAATGCCGAAAACAACAGAAATGTATCGCCTAATGGTTGTGGGGGCTGAGGTCAGGGTGTCGGCGGGAGGGAAGATCCTTCCGTGCCCCTCCCAGCTGCTGCTGGTGGCCGGCTGTCCTTGGTGGTCCTTGGCTTGTAGAGGCTTCTCTCCGGCCTCTGCTTCTGCTGTCATGTGGCCTTCTCCCCTGGGTGGGTCTCTGTCTCTGCCTCTTCTCATCTTGTAAGGATACTGATCGTATTGGATTAAGGCCCATCCTGCTCAGTATGACCTCACCTTAACCAGTTCCATCGGCAAGGAACCTATTTCCAATAATGTCAAATTCTGAGGCTCCAGGAAGGACAGGAATAGGGGAAGGGAAGGGAACAGGGGACATGATTTAACTTAGTACAGGAGATAATGGCTCCCATCCTCACCACTGTAGGCGGGATAACTGAGGCCTGGGAAGTCAGGTTACTTCTTCCACGAGTCAGAGTCAGATGCACAATCAGTGACAGGATTCCTGAGGCCGTGTGTGGCCTCCAAGGGTATGCAGGACAGTAGGGACCAAAGTCCTGTCTGTGGGAGTCCACAGGTGGCCCGCAGCCCAGGGGGCCTCTAGGATGGCCTCTCAATGTCCCCTCTGGGATCTCCCACTTCTTCCCACTGCCTGTCAGACCTGGTCACCAAAGGAGACAAGCCTTGTTGGTTAATTTTTTCCTCCTTCAAAAAATAAATTCATAAATGGTCTTTGGCAAGCTGTTTACTGCCTGGTTTTAATGGCCTGTTTATTACCTTGAGCCTGTGTCTGTTAACACGCCCCCTCGTCATTTTCCCTCATTAACTGTCAATTTGGAGGCCAGCGCTGGCATTAACCATGCCTGGACCTAAATGGCTGCGGACAGTTGGTTTTATGACGGCGCCTTGTCTTGGAAACTTGGGGCCTGTTGTCAAAGAGGTGGGCCGCCCACTGAGGGGTCTCCACCACAGGCAGTGGGGATGCAGGGTTGCTGGCAGGAAGGTGAGGCAGGTGGGGACGTGGGGGACCTGATTCATAGGGGCACGCAGGCTCCAAAGATGGACAGCCCTTCTTTTGGCTGCTGAGGGACAAGAGCATATCTAGGAGGAAGTTTAACTCCAGAGAGGGACTGTAAAGACTCTCTGACCTGGGAAAACTGGACTCCTGTGCAAGCAGAAAGGGAAAAATCCCTCTTTGGAAAACAACTGCCAGATCCAGGTTCAGCACTGAGACTTGTCTTCTGAGGCTTCCCATCCTTTGTCCCCATCCATCCTGTGTCCCCCTTGTTAGGAGCAGAGGACTCAGAAATGAATGAGAGATGGTTCTAACCCGAGAAGAGGGGCAGCCGCATCCACAGGTCATGACAAGCCAGAGAGGTGAGCCCAGGTGGGCGGGGCCTGGGCAGTGACCTCCCCAGAGCTGGTTGGAGGTGGGTCTGCGGAGGGGCTGACTGAGCCTGGACTGATGGGAAGCTCCTCACAGCAGAGAGAAGTACAGAGATCTAGGACAGTGTCGGGACGGGGGAAGCATCAGTGTGATGAGGAAAACCCTCCCCAGGTGGAGAATAGAGACCCAATGGGGAGGCGTGGGGTCTCAGCCCTCGCCTGCTTTCCAGCGTCTCCTGCCACCTTCTCCCTGTCATCTCCCCACTCCGAGCTCTAGCTGCACCACCTACAGTGGGTTGAGTGGTGTCCCTCCAGAGTTTATGTCTACCTGGCCCCTCAGAATGTGACCTTATTTAGAAATAGGGTCTTTGCACATGTAGTTAGTTAAGACGAGGTCATGTTAGAGTAGGGCTGGCCTTAAATCCAATGACTGGTGTCCTTGTGAGAAGAGAGGACACCCAGACACACACGGTGGGCCGTGTGACACTGGAGGCAGAGACTGGAATGATGCGGCCCCAAGCTGCAAACACCGAGGACTCGCGGCCACCAGCAGACTCCTTGCCCAGAGCCGTGAGGGGCGCAGGGCCCCGGTGGCACCTTGATTTCGGACTCCCAGCCTCTAGAACGTGACAGGATACATTTCTGCTGTTTCAAGCGCCGGTCTGTGGTGTTTGTTGGGTGGCCTAAGAGACCAACACGCCCTTCTCCCTCCCACCCCCAGCTACAGCCTGCAGGCCTCTTCCTCCACACCCTTCCAAACCTGCATTTTGCCCAAAGACCTGGCCAAGAGGCTCTGGTTAAGTGGGCAAGCTGGGCACACACTTCTGATGTCACTCCCTTAAAAATTCCCACTAAGTTACAGTGAAGAGGTGTTTTAAGAAGACAGTGGCACAGGTTGGGGAGGAAAGAAGAGGTGAAAGCCTGCAAGGCTGGGGGTCTCACTGCGCTTATCTGGCTGGCTGGCCCCTTGGCCTGATGCCCCACCTCTGGCCTGGGGCCTTTAGAGCAGGTTGTCAAGGTGGTCATCCCTTAAGACCCCCACTGTCAAAGTCGTGGTGTGGGGAGCCGGGCCTGCTTCACACTTGCTCTTGGCCGTGAGCAGACCGGCTCCCTCTCTCAGGGTCCGGGGTGGGTGGAGACACTCCCTTCACCTCCCAGAAGTGTTTTGCTTTGACCTCCCTCTGAGCTGGCCAGCAGGACATACAAAGCAGTCATTCCTGGGTCACATGGCAACCCCTCCAGGTGCCCCACAGGGTGCCCTCACCCCGACTTCCCTTCCAGGGAGCATGCAGGGAGCCTGGAGCAAGCTTGGCCCAGAGACGGTGCCCAGCCTTCTTCACCCAGCCAGTTACAAACTCTAACTCCTACAGGGACTGGGCCAGTGACATTTCCCATGGGAGGCTGGCAGCAAGGAGCCACACGTGCCAGCTATGAAGACACGACTCATTCCTTTTCTGGAATGTGAGCCCAGGGTGTCAGATCTAGCTTCTCAAGACAAGCTGGATATTCAGATTTTTGTGTAAAATCTGACTTTTCCTCCCAAGATGTCCATGGATTGGACAGGAACTGTATGTTGTGGAAGCTATGACCCGATCATGACTTATCTGTTCACATAATTCCTAAGCACACTGTGGAGTTCTCAGCAAAGGGGCTCATCTGTAATCCCAGCGGTCCTGGCCTCAACAACAAAAATAACAACTAGCAGTTATTCTGTGCCAGGCACAGTGCTAGGCTCTTTGGGTATTTTTTATCTGCTAGAAACCTTGCAAAAATGCTGGGAACCTGGTGGTAGGCGGTAGGCTTGAGCCAGGAATGTCAGCCCAGGGACATGTTCCCAACCACTGTGCCCAGTCACACCCTAGTGCTGTGCCAAGCCGATGGACAGGTCTACAGGAAATGTGCAATTCATGCTCCAGCAAGCCTCGTAACCTTGAGCAAGAGATGCCATCTCTTGAGCTTCAGTTTTCACATCTGCAAAGTGGGTTTTAACCGCGTCTGGGTCCTAGGGATGGAGTGAAGATTAGACCAGAGAAAAGTACGCAGTGTATTTAGCCATGTGGGCACAGTGCTGGCTGAATTACAGCAATTTCCTTACTATGATTATTTATTTTATTGATGTCAGTTTTTGTCATGACCATAGCCTATAATTCCACAGCAGTCCCTGCTACCTACAGAAGTTATAATGGCTGTGTTCATGGCAAAGCATTCACTTCCATCCTCGTATAGGGTTTGGAAGTCAATATATTAGAGAAAATGCTGGTTAAATGTTGATGGAAAGGGGAAAGAGGAAAACTGGAGAGAAAGGAGAGGCAAAGAGGGAGGAGAGAGGAAGAGTCTGTTGTTTGGGTTCCCCAAGGGAGAAGAGCCCATGAAACTTGGCTGAGCATCTATTGTGTGCCAGGCTGCAGGCTTCCTAAGTGACAAGTGGCATCTTGTCACATCCTGGGGCAGGTGTTGTCACCTGGCTTTTACAAGAGACGAACCTGAAGCTTGGAGGTCCCACCGTGCCCCAGGTCACCCTGCTAGTCCCAGGCATTAATGCCCCTGCATCTGGCCACTTCAGCTTCTGCCGTGGCACTCCTGGTGCCCACCTGCCTCTTCTTCTCATCTGTGTCCTTGAGAACTTCTAGCTCACAGTAGGACCAAGCTACAGACTCTGATAACTGGTTCCCGATAAAGTGGTCCTTTGTTTTCCAAATCCTTGGCCCATATGTTAATCCCATTCATCTAATTATTCTAGAAGGCAATAGAAAAGGAGAATTTTTATTTTCCTGTTTACAAAACAGCTCTGCTTACCTGCTTAACTCACATAAGCTGCTCAGCAACTCTGTCTCACCTGACTCCTTCTGCCTCTTGGGAATGTGAGTTTGCTGCCCCCACTTGAAAGCACTCCTCAAAGCAGTGGTGGCCCATTTCTTCAATAAGACGAGTCTTGGGTAGAACATTGTTATTTTTCTTAGCTTTCCCCTAGCACAAAGCTCAGAGACCACCAGAAAGCACACGTAACTCTGCTTACATCTTGGGAGATGGGAGGATCCCTCCTTAATATCGCAAATGTTTCTATAAGGTTGTTTGTTTGTTTTCTCATTGGATTGTAGGAATTGTTTATGTACTGTGGATGGTAATCCTTTGTCTGTTAAAGTGTTCCATTGTCTCCTGCCAGTTTGTAGTTTGTTTGTTGAAGGTGAATTTGATCGTTAAGTCCTATTTACGGATCTTTTTTATGATTGGTCTTTTTAATCTTGTTTAGAAAGTACTTCCTTACTTAGAGGTTATAAGAATATCCTCCTATACTTTCTTCTTAAGTTTTTAAACCTTGCCTTCCTATTTACATATTTAATTTATTTGCATCTAGTGTTTGAAAGTGACAGGGTCAGGGAAGAACCTGTGGTTTTTTGCCCTGTGGATGGATACCAGTGATCTTACCATCTTCTACAGACTAGTTCTTCCCTCCTTGGTGGCCCCAAACACTGCAGTCATATATCAGGTTACTAAATGTGCTTGGGTTTGTTTCTGAGCTTTTTATTGTGCATCACCGGTCAGGTTCTCTGTGCCAATAACACACTGCCATAATCCACATAGCTCTATAATAAATCTCAACATCTTCTGGGCAAGTTGCCCCACTTCATGCCTCTCCAGGAATGTCTTGGCTATTCTTGGGCCTTTGTTCTTCCACATAAATTTTAGAATCGGCTAGTTCAGTTCCTTAAAAAATCCAGTTGGGATTTTGATTGGCATTACATTAAGTCTACTGCTCAATTTGAGGATATTTGAGAGCTTCAGCACATTAAGTCTTCCCAGCCATGAACTGAAAATATTCTCCATTTATTTATGACCTCTTTAATGATTTCCTCTAACATTATATACTTGTCTCTATAAAAGATTTCCACATTCAAAAAATAATAATCCTTAGGTGCCTGATACCTTTTTTTGTTGTTGCCATTATAAACAGAATCGTTTTTGAAATGACATTTTCTAGCTGCTTGTTGCTGATGTGTAGAAATGCAATTTTTTTTTATTGACTCAATATCTAGGTACTTCATTGAACCCTCATTATCTTAATAATTTGTAGATTCTTTTGTATTTCCTGTGTAAATAACTCATACTTCTGTGAATAATGAGAGCTTTATTTCTTTTTAACAATTATTGGATCTTTTATGTCTTTTTCTTATTGCACTGGCTAGAATAATAGTGAGAGAATACACTCTTGTCTTATCTCTAATTTCTAAGGGGAAGGTTTTAATTTACCACCATTAAGGCTGACGATTTTGGTAGATTTTACCTCATCAAGGAAGCTCTTTGGCATTGCTATTTTGATAAATATTTTTTGTATTTGTTTAACTGATTGATCATAAATGGGTGTTAAATTTTCCAAATTCTTCTTTCTACACATATTGGGATGGTTTCTTTACTTCAAATCTGTGAAAGTAGTGAATGTTTTTAGATTTTTCTCCCTCTCCCTTTTGGGAATTAGCCCATCATGTTAATGAATGAGATATAGACTTGTAATATTCCTTTCTCATACTGTCCCTGATGCATTTTGATACCAAAGTTATATAACCATCACAAAATGAGTTAGGCATTTTATTTTAATTCCTGGAATATGTAAAATTGAAATGAGCTTGAAAGTTTGGTTGAACTTCTGTTCATTTAAAAAAAAAAATCTGGGACCTGTAATAATTTTTTTCCTGTAGGAAAGTAGTTTATCTTTTATTCATTTTTTTATAAGAAGGTGATAGGAAAATTTGGGCTTTGTAATTCTTTTTGAATCAATTTTGGAGTTACCTTTTTCAAAGAATTATACTATTTAAGCTAAGAATTCAAATTTTTGGCATAAAGATTCTTTTTAATATTCAATTAAATCTTTGTTTAGCCATAGTTTTGATCCATTTTTTAATTCTTTATCTTGTTGTATGTGTGTGATTTCATTCTTTTTAATCATTTTTACCAGAAATTTGTCTATTTTGTTAATCCTTTCAAGGAACCGACATTTAGCCTTGTTGATCTGCTCTGCCTTTTTTCCCCCTATTTCATTAATTTCTGTTCTTTATTATCACCTTTCTTTGAGGGTATTGGGATCTTTGTAATTCAGACATTTTCAGCTTGGCCTTTATTCTAATATAATATCTAAGGTTATGGATTTCCAATCAAAGTACCACTTTTCTTGCATAACTTAAGTACTGACGTAATATTTTTGGTATCATTCAATTCTAATCGTTTTTAAATTTACATTATTATTTTTCTCTCATTCATGAGTTATTTTGGAGTGTGCGTTTACATTTCCAAACATGGAAGATTACTAAAATTTGTCTTTGCATTATTTATTTGTACTTTCTTAATTCCATTGTGATCAGAGACTCTATTGTAACTGTAGAATATTGATTACTTTAAATATAATGGCAAATGTTTTGTGGCTTAATAAAATCTTACATTTTAACCATGTTTTCTGACCACAATGCAATTAAGGCAGAAACTTTTTTTAAATGGTAGGAAATCTAAAACAGAGAATAAATTTTCCACATAAGCTTGAGAAAAAAGGAGGATTATTTAATTGTTTGGAGAGTTCTATATATGTCTACTAAGTCATGCCTATCAATTATAATTCAAATCTTCTATGTCTCTACTGATTTTTTTTGTATGTTTGATCTTCAATAATTAATGAAGGTATGTCAAAAACTCCTATTATTATGGTAGATTTGTCTCTTTCTCCATCTAGTTATTTTCAGTTTTGGTTTTTTGTTTGAGTCTTTGTAAAATAAATGCAAGTTCACAGCTGTCACATCTTCATGGTGAAGTGAATTTCTCATTGTATGTTGACCCTTTTGATCTTTAACATTGCATTTTTTTTCTTGAATGTTATTTTATTTGATGTTTATTGTTATTTGGTGTATTTCTTATCCTCCTTTTACTTACAACTTTTCTATGTTTTCTGTTTGATCTGTTTCTTATGATGAATATATGGCTAAATTTCTAAAAATCTAATCTGGCAATCATTGTCCTTTAGCTGGTAGTGGTTTAGTCCACTTAAATTTATTGTGATTATTAAAATAATGGGATTATATTTATATCTTTTGACTTTGTACTTTACTATTTTATTCTTTTCCTTTTCTTGACTCTTTTTTAGAGAATCCAGGGCTCAATGTAGATATGTCAGGTTCACCTTCCTTAACCTTTCTAAGAGTCCAAAATTTAGTTTTTCATTGGCAGTACTGATATAGGTCTTTGACCTCAGGACAACTCTGCTATATAGTTATTAATCAATTTACTTGCTTACTATTTACTATTACTTGCTTTGATTTCAGCTCTCTGACATTTACTTACTTGTTAATTTATTTATCATGGCTCTTAAGAGGTTCCTTAATTCCAATAAGCTCATCAGTGCATTAAAATGTATGTTTGCTGCAATTTAGTCAGGCTCTAATTGTGGTAACAAAGTCCCTCTGAGTATTGGAAGGCCATAATGCCAAACTGGCATAGTTGGTATACTTTCCTTAACGTATAAGTTATGTGCCCAAAAAGAGGAGTCTGAACCTCTATGTGGGCACCAGTGAGTGCCCACCCGGTAAGCCTGTACTTGTGCCCATGTACATGTATGGCTACTTTCCAAATGGCTGTGGGTAAATGATGTGTTGAAGGAAATATGCATTCCTTCATCGTGTTTTTGGCCAAGGCCAGATTAAACGGGAGCAAATGTTAGTTAGCTGCCGCCAATTTTTGCCCTGTAAAACTGAAGGCTGATGCTGCCAGGTCTTTTGATTAAGTGAAAATAGACATCTAAATTTGTTATGTGAATCCTTAGAGATTTTCAAATGCTGGCAATGGCTCCTGAGTGTCTCCTTTGTATCCTATTTTAGGATCCAGCCGCCTTCTCTCTCTCCCACCATGTGCAAACTCCACAGTCACTAAATTCAAGTCCAGCTCTGAAATATTTCTGAAATTGGAGGACCCCACCAAACAACTTCCTCCTTCAATTCAGATTATAGACAGCCTCTCCATCCACCCTAGTCTCAATCACATCGCAATAGTCACCAGGTTTATCTGTCCATTCATCCAATGTATTCAGACAACAACTCTTTTTTGGACACATCTATGAGTCAAGTACTGTCCCAAATGGCAGAGGGAGAACAGGAACAAGACTAAGCCCTACCCTTAAGGGGCATGTTACATTCTAGAGGAGGATAAACACAATTACAAGCAGATCATGTGATTTCAGATGATGGGAGGTGCTGCCTAAAGCCAGGATAACAAGTGCTGTGAGGAAGGGCCTTGTAGGTGGTTTCTAAATGAGACCTGCTTGTTGACAAAGGGCAGCTGTGCAAACACAGCAAGTGAACTTAACTTCTGCGTAACAGACGGGAACAGCAAGTGCAAAGGCCCAGAGATGCAATGGAATGATCTAGATTTGTTAGAGGAAATTTGCTAATCTCTTCCTGAGAACCCACCCAGTGCAGCCTCCTCCCTCACTCCATTGTCAAGCAGTTCAGTCCTGTGTTATCTCTTAAACCTAAACTGTGGGCCAAGGCCATTCTCCATGGGTCCATCCCACAGGCTGGTTTCCAGGAATCTGGTTTTCAGAGAGAAGACAGAACTTCCGGTTCTGGTTCTCCTCCCACCCACCCCAACCCAGGACAAGTTCTGGGTTGACCCTCCTCTTTGTTCTTTTTGCCTATCTTTTTCTGAGCCGGCCCACCTCTGCCTAAGGGCCTCCTTCCTGCTCCTACATGGCAGAAACATTTAACTCTTTTCTAATGCCGCTTGGTTATCAAGTCCAGACCCCCTTAATACCTTCACTTGGCCATTCACAGTCCCCCACCCTCACCCTCCAAGCGGTCCCACCCTCCCTGACCACACGCTGTCTGCCTGCTGCCCAGATTCCTCAGGCCCTTTCCTGATATAGGCCTTTGCTTGAGTGGTTTTTTTTCCTCTCTGAAATGCCATCTGCCTCTCCCTTACTCTTACTTGTGCAAGACAACTGCTCACACGTTCACTCACCGGAGACGGGAGCTACTGCTTGCACCCTTCCTGTCATTTGGTCCACGTGAGGGCCCCGACATTGTGCACTGGCCCCATCTGCTCCACTGAGGGCCTTGTCCCGGTGCCCTGTCTCTCCCCAAGGTCTGATCCATCTCCCACAGGACTTACCCTGCGCCCCTCATCTCCAGGTGCCTTGCCCAGCCATGTTCAAGTTCCCCCCCCTGTCTCACCGTTTCTTCTAACCACTCTTTCCTCCACAGTTCCAGACTATTCAGTGCGGCAAATGCTTGTCGGGTGAACACCTGTTGAATAACCGAAGTTCCTACACTGACCCAGGCACTCAGAATGGTCTACCTTTGAACTAGAAGTGGTCACAATTTACGGGCCGTCTCAGAGAAGGCTACCTCTGCCCAGCATTTTTAGCATACATTCATCACGAGCAGGGCATCCTCCTCCTTCCTCGCCTGCTGTTTTCTTAATATAAGTAGAATGCTTGCATGGAGTGCTTACTACCTGCAAGTGCTCCCCCTGGAATGGGGCGACCCCTCCTTGTTGAATGGGTAGAGTGGTTGAGTGAACATCCCTCCACTCTACACCTATCATTACCTTTAATCCTCAGAGCAATCCTAAGAGACAGGCTCCCTGGTTAAATCCCACTGTACAGTTTAGGAAACACTCAGGCTTAAAGTGATTTACATGACTTGTCCAAAGTGCCCAAGCCCACAAGTGGTAGGGCTGGGATTTGAATCCTGCACTGTCTTGTTTCATGGTCTAAATCCGGTGCTGTTCTATGTGCCGGCCACCAGCCGCAGGTGGCTGCTGGGGACTTGAAATGTGGCCACTCCACAGCAGGATGTGCTGTAAAGGTAAATATACGCCAGATATCAAAGATGTAGTAAGAAAACAAGAATGAAAAATATCTCATTCATGATTTTTATATTGAATATATGCTGACATGAAAATATTTTGGATATATATTGGGTTAAATAAAACACATTGTCAAAATCAATCTCACCTGTTTCTTCTTACCTTTTGAATGCAGTTACTAGAAAAATGAAAATTGCACGGTGGCTCGTGTACTATTTCTGTTGGATGGCACTTATCTCAGCTTTTTGCTGCATTCTACTGATTCTCAGGCCAATGCCTTCATCTCTGACACCGTGAATAATGTGCACAGGGACTGTTGGTTGAGGCTGGGTTCCTTGTCCCTTGGTTCTTCTCTCTTCCACCCCCTGGGATGACTGAACTTCAACAAATCCCAAGTCCCAGGCTATAGGCTTGATCTTCAAGATTGTTGACAGTATATATTCACCCTGGAGATGCCTCTTGCATGGTGGGGAAACTATGGTACTGCACATGGCACTATGTATGAGTATGTGTATGTGTATGATTTACTCAGCAATCTACAGTGGACAACAATACAGAGCAAAAACTAAGTTACATAATTTTTCCCCTATTATTATTTTGATTAACCATTTTCAAGCAGGTTGCAGATATTCTGACCTTTTACTCCTGCATATTTCAGTATATATTTCTTAAGAACAAGTTCATTCTCTTACGTGATAATTACACTTATGAAATTCAGGAAAGTTAATGTTTTTGTAAGACTCATATCTAATGTTCATTCCATATTTAAATTTCCCCAATAACATTCTTTACAGCAAATTTCCCTCCCAGTCGGGATGCAAGCCAGGATTTCAGATGCATTTAGTTGTCACGTGTCCTTAGCCTCCATTTATCTGGAACAATTTCTCAGCTTTCCTTCATTGTTGATAATACAGGTATGTTTCAAGACTACGGGTAGTGTTCTGTAAAGTATTCCACCATCTGGATTTGTCTGGTTGATTCCTCATGATTAGATTCAAATTAAAAATGATTGGCAAATATACAACATAGGTGACACTGTATCTGTCCCCCTGTGTCCCATAGGGTGGCTGGTGGCATGGGTGGGCCCCATACTGGCAAGACTAACTCCATTCACTGATAGAGGGAGTATCTGGCAGATATTCTCCCTTTTAATTATTAAGAAAGCTCTCATCTCCTTTGGTAATTGATAAGTAATCTGTAGTGTGAGGTTTTTAGTCTGTTTTAATGTCATGTTTCCCAACAATTTTCACCCAGACATTTTAAAACCCCTCTGTTATCTTTGCCCTGGATCAATTTTTGTTAGGACGGTTGTAAATTATTTTCAAAGATGGAAGAGAGGGGAAGAAGGGACACAGGTGAAGCATTGAGTTTGCTTCAGATAAAGGCCTGGAAAATGTTCCTCTATTGTATTGAGAACTTCTAATCTGCAAAGCATTGTTTGGGAGGAGCGTACAAAGATAACCAAGTTGTGGTCCGGCCACCAGAGAAGCTCATGATCAGATGGCCAAGACGACACAGACACAGCACAGGGGACACACACATGCACGTGGGAAAGGCGTGGCAAGAAAACGTGGAGGGAAGTCTTCACAGGGAACCCGGGAGTCTGTGGTTTACGCGGCCCACAGGCACCACCGAGAGGAGATTCCCCCACCCCAGGGCTATTGGTTGATGTGTCCCTCCAAATTCTAGCCGCAAGGACCTCAAAATAGGACCTTATTTTGAAGTAGGGTCTTTCCAGAAGAAATCACATTAAAATGAGGTCCTAAGGGTGGGCCTTAATCCAATACAACTGTATCCTTTAAAAGGGGAAAATTTGGACACACACACACCCTCCCCCCACAGAGAAAGTGGTGTGAAGACACTGGGAGAACGTCACTGACAACCTAGGAACGCCTGAGGCTGGCAGAGGCTAGGAGAGAGGCCTGGAGCAGATTCTCCCACCAGCCCTTGGGGGGAACAGGCCTGTCCACATCCTGACCTTGGATTTCTGGACTCCAGAACTATGAGGCAATACATTTCTGTTGTTTAAGTCACCCAGTTTGTGGCACTCTGTTACAGCAATGCCAGGAAACTAATACGCCTGCCTTCGGTACAAGGACCCAATGACTATGGGCTACAAAACGTGCAGGAAAGGGCTGGCAGTCAAAGCCTTGGGGTCATGGCCAGATTGTAGCACTCAGCAGCTGCAGGAGCTCAGGGGGGGCCTTTTCTCCCTGCCCAGTTTCCTGTGGGGGAGCCTTGCATTCCATCGGAGTGTCCTTAGTGACAGCACGGCACCCAGCCCTTTGCTGGTCGCAGGCCTCCCTCACGGGGACTGCTCCCTGGGTTTCTCTCTGCTGGGTGTGGTGGCATTCATATCCCCTTTCACTCTCGGGGAGAGCTCGTGTGGGGCGGAACAAGACAGCACAAATCAGTTTCCCGAAATGTCCAGGCACTGCCTCAGCGGAGGGTGGTGTTTGCTCACTTTCTGATATTCGCTGTGGCCTCATGCGTCACCGCCATGGCCTAGACTGCGTCCCTGGCCCCAGAACATGGCAGAAGCCTCCCGTCTCCCCAGCCCTCAGTGGAAGGGATCATTCCTTCTGCTCAGTTTCTCAGCTTTATGGTTCTCCTCTCTGGGTTGCCTTCCACTGACCACTGCCCTAGGCAAGCAGAGGTGATGAGGGAGGGAAGTGGGGAGGGTCTTGCCCTGGAGCCACACTGCCTGAGTCTGAATCCTGGCCTTGCCCTGAACTAGCTGTGTGACCTTGGGCAGTCTCCTCAGCCTCTCTGTGCCTCAGGATCCCCATGTGTTATAATAACCGGGTTCTAGGCAGATTGGGAGGACTGGATGGGTGGGGCTTGGCACACAATAATCACTGAATAAACATCAGCTATGTTTGTTAGCACTTTGCTTACCACCTTGTCTTATCTCTCCCCCTTGCCACTGGGAGCCAGGATTTTGACATAGGAAAAAGGAGGAAGAAATCTCTGTGTGAAAAGGTTAAATATAGCCTGAATTAGCATCAGAGGTAACAGTACAAATTCATGATATTTTTTATCTTTGAAAAGGCCTAGAAACAAGATCCAATAGATACAAGTGAGCATCTCCAGGATCCAGATGCTGTGATCTCTAAATCACAGCATCTGTGTCTCTAAATGCTGTTTCTCACTTAAAGAAACCAGGAATGGTTTGATTCTAGGTCTCCAGCAGGAAGTGAATGAGATGATTCTGGATTATCTTGCCGTATAAGAAAACAAGGTGGCTATGAGAGACTACTCAGGCCATGTCAATTTAGGACTCAGGAGAAAATCTGAAAAGGTTCCTATTTACCAAGGATGGAAAAATATGAGCATCAATAAGAAAATTAATGTCACTGAAACACATCAAATAAAGTTAAATGCATGAATTTGTGACACTCAGAAGGGAAAAAAATAACTCACTGGGTTACTCTTGGACTATACTAGGGAACCACATTATTAGTTTGAAAAGTGGTAAATAACTGTAAAGGAAAAAATATGTAAAAATACATCATTGAGAGGAAAGCCAAGTGGTACAGCCATTTTGAAAATAATTTTTGGCACTATCAAGAAGTGAACAGAATCCACAGAGCAAGAGAAAATCTTTGCATATCATATATTTAATAAGGGACCTGTACCCAGAGTATAAAAGATGTCCTACAGCTCAACAAATTGTTAAAACTCAACAATAAAAATGCAAACAACCCAACTAAAAAATGGGCTAAGGATCTGAATAGATGTTTCTCCAAAGAAGATACACAAATGGCTAATGAGCACATAAAAAGATGTTTGCCATCATTGGTCATTAGGAAAATGCAAATCAAATCTACAATAAAATATCATTACAATTAAAAAAGATGGTAAGGGTTGTCAAGGATATGGAGAAATTGGGACCCTCATACATTGCTGGTGGGAATGTACAATGGAGCATCCCCTTTGGAAACAGTCTAGCACTTCTTTAAAGGATTGTAGAGTTACAATATGACCCAGAAATTCTACTCCTAGGTAGATACCCAAAAGAAATGAAAACACATGTCCACATAAAAAACTACAACACAAATATTCCTGGTAGCATTAGTCAAAATAGTCAAAAGATGGAAATGACCCAAATGTCCATCAACTGACCAATGGATAAGTAAAATGTGGCCTATTCATACAATGCAATATTACTCAGCCTTAATAAGGAATGAAATACTGATACATGTCACAACAGGGATGCACCTTAATAACATTAAGGGAAAGAAGACAGACATAAAAGGTCACATATTATATTATTCCATATATATGAAATGTGCAGAATATGCAAATCCATAAAACTAGAACATAGATTAGTGTTTGCCAGGACCTGAGGGGAGGACAGAATGGGAGTGATTGCTAAGGGGTATGTGGTATCTTTATGGGATAGTGAAAATATTCTGAAATGAGATAGTGCTGACAGTTGGGCAACCTTGCAAATAGACTAAAAATTAGTGAAGTGTACACTATAAAAAGTAAACTTTATGGAGTGTGAATTATATTTTGATAAAGCTATTTTTTTAATTGTCTTTAAAGGTGATCCAAGGATATTATAGAAAAGTGACCTTGAATAAGCCTCTTCAGCTCTCTGTGCCCAGTTTCCTCATCTATAAATTGGGGTAACAATAATAATACCTACTTTGGAGGACTGTGGAGGATTATGTGGGAATAAAAATGCAAAGTGTCTGCTGAATGCCTTGTTTATATTGTTAAGGGCCAATAAATGGCAGCTTTCACTAATATCAGGTTCACATCAGTCACCCCAGCACCATGCTGGGGACCAGAGCCGCATGGAGATGGAAAACAATTTCTATTGCTTGAATTTTCCTTTATGTGCACACAAGAGAATGATATGTACTAAAAATGACTCTGGCTACATCAGCCTGAAGATCCCATCATGTAAGAATGAAGGTGTTAAGTGGCATGTACACATGTGAAATCTTAGTGTGGTGCTTAACATGTGTTAGAGTAGAGTAGCGTACATAGCACAGTGCCAGGTACACAGAGGCCAACAGTAAATATCTGCTAAATGGGTGCAGCGTGAATATAAGCATGAAAGATCAAAATATTAATTTCATACTTTAAACTAGCAATTCCTTTTTATTATTTTCATTCCTTATAAACTATTCTCAGCTTAGTTTCAAACATCCACTGAACCCCTGCAATTGCCAGGCACTGTTAGGTGCCAAGGGACAAAGATGACTATAATTATAATTATGCTTTATACCCCATTTGTTTCTCAAGATTAAGGTATATTCAGTCAAGATTGGGGTCCCCACTGCGGAGATGAGAAGAACTGACATATATATAATCAGGGGCAAGTTTTGGGACTAGAACCCAGTCTTAAGTCTTTAAACCTATAATTGGTCCACTTGGGACTCTCCCTTTATCCTCACAGCCCCAGCTGCTGTCCAGGAACCCAGGGGAGTGAGTCATTAGCAAAGGGGACTCATTTCCAAGGAGACTATTTACCTGCGATGAGGTGTTAGTCGAGGAAATGAGGGCGGGGGTTTGCTTATCCTTACTTGTTTGACCTTGGTGCTGTCTCCCTTCAAGGCTGCCTGTGCAGAGGAGGAAAAGTGTTTCATATTTTGGAGATACTGGTTTGGGTGCATATTTAATTTCAATCTCACAAGTAAAACACGAATGCCATGTCTTTGTGCAAAAGGAAAACATTAGTGATGAGGCTCAAGTCCTTTTATGAATCAGCCCCAAACCCAGCCCCTCCCACCAGGAGATGATAGCTGGCTACTGTTAATTCAGTAGCAGACCTTCCAGATCTTCTTCTCTTGCAGTTACATTTATTTCTTAAACATCACATCAGCACTTACTATGTTCCAGGTGTTGTTTGAAGTGCCTTCCAAATCTTAACTCATTTATGAGCCCATAGGAAATATGCTTTATCTTGTATATATGAATACACATACACACACACACACACACATGCAGTCACACTATTCTAGAGTTCTACACCTTGCCTTTGTTATTCAACAATATATCTTGGGGATCTTTCTATGTCAGTTCATAGATTACCTTATTCTCTTTCATGGCTGCTGCCTGGTTATCCATCATGAGTGTGGGCTGGTTTATTTAATGAGTACCCTACTGGTGGACATTTGGGTGTTCCTAGCGATGTCATTATCCTTTACGAATATCCTTCCACAGACCTTGTGTATATTATGAGTGGAGGGCATTTCTGGGGGAGATTTACTGAGGGGGGTCTTAAATCTTAACCTTTAGTAGTTTAACCAGTGAATAATATATGTCACACCCAAACAGATTTGGGGCAGAGTTGTTAAACCTGTCAGCGGGCAGTGGGAAGGAGGAGAGCTGGGCATGGGTTACAACTGAACTCTGACCTGGAAACTGGCCTTTCCTCCCCAGCTTTCTGGGAGGCCGACAAGCTCAGAGGGTGTGCACACCTTTTCCAGAGGACCCGCCTTCCCAGCAGTGGCCCCCCAGCTTCTCAGACTCCTAGAGCTGTAAGCCACCTTGATTTCTACTAAAGCAGAGTTGGAATGACTTGTCTGAAGGAGCAAAAGGCCAGGCTGCACTAGGAGAGGCCTGATGGATGGGAGCCCCAGGGCCACTAGGAAGCCCAGCAAGGGATGACGGTGCCACCATGTCCAGCTCTGAGGCCTGGGGCAAGTCCGTGGACAAGTCAATGGCCATCAGTGTCCTCATGGGGAAAGCTGAGTTACTACTAGTTCCTGCACTGTGGTGCCCCCTCCTCCCCTCCGCCCCCCAATGCCTTCATCTGAGAATCAAGTGATATAATGGAGAATTGCAGTGCCTCAGTGAAGCACCATTTTCCTTGGAAATTCCCCCAGGGTAGGGTTTGAGCCTTTGTTATACAGCGAGCAAAGAGCAGGCCTCCATCTACACTGCTCCAGACATCTAGGCTTCTCTGTCCCTTGATGGATGGCTGTTTAAGTAGGAGAGTTGAGGGTCTTCATGGTAAAAATCCCTTAATGTATTAAGGACTTTATGCCTGTAAAAATTACTGTGGATGCTTGATGAGCACTGACCACGCACCCTTACTTCCCCTGAGAAAGGGGTCATGCCATCCCCATTTTACAGACTTGAAGACTGAGTCTCAGAGAGGTTACAGGACTTGCTCCAGCTCACAGGGCTGTGAGCATCAGAGCTGGAAGTCAGCTTAGCAACAGAGTCCGGATCTTCAGCCCCCACACCACCCATGGGGGAAGCAGTCAGGTTACTCTCCTGGGCTGCCGCCTTGAGAATTAGAAGCTCTGCAATCAGAGATATCAGGGTCCAGCCTTATTTCTCTCGCTAGATGAACTTCCAGTGCTGGGAGCCCCACCACGGAAATCATCCTTTTGACTGGGCCAAGCAATGATCTTTCTTTGACTTGCTTTGTCACCACGGAGGGGCAGGGAGTGGTAACCATGCTCTGCAAAGGTGGCAGAGGGCCTGCCAATAACATGGCGCTGCTCATGTGTCCAGGAGGCAGTTATTTTATGCAACTATCCAAAGCCAAGAGGAAAACATCAGGGGAGGCAGATTTGTCCAGGCAGCCTTGCTCCCTCCTCCCCTTGCGGCCTGGGGCTAGATTCTGCCCCCTTGTGCCCTTCAGGCTGCACCGCTGGGAAACAGGATGTGTCTTCCCTGAACACTGCCAGGACTCAGATTCATGTTGAATAGCGGCAGATGTCTGAGCTAAGAGGGAACACTTGCAGTTTGCTTCCTGATTGCTCCCCCGTTTCACAGATGGGGAAAGGAAGGCTCCAGTGGGGATAGAACCTGGGCAGGTCTCAGGAGTCATCATGCTTTCTACATTCAGGACCCACCCGGGTGACAGTGGGACACTCTGCTGGGATGTGTCAGTCCCCAGATTCAAACGTGACAGTCGGCCTGCCTGTATACACAGGTGTGGCTGAAGAGACACAAATATTACCCGTACCTGGCTGCATGATGGCCCCAGCCAGCTTCCTGGGGAAAGTGACGGACTGACAGACAGACAGCCCTTCTCCCTCTCCTCTTTATCTATTTCAGGAGATCACCCACTATGGTTAATTAACACTCTCCTGCTAATGGTCTTTGGCCTGGAATTTAGGGAGATCTAGAAGCAAGGAGGTGGGGGTGGGGGCAGGGTGAGAATATAGTATTTCCTTAAACATAGAGTTATTTAGCACCTTCATTGTGGTCAACGGTGGGAGATACAGAGCTGAATGGGAGGGAGCTGAATGGACACTGATTCTGCCCGTGGGGGCCCAGGCCAGACACCTCCGACTCCGACTCCGGGACCACTCACTCTGGAGCACAAGAAGGCCCCAGCATTTACCTCCAGGTCTTCAGAGTGGAAGCCAGTGCCCTACATGCAGAGCCAGCAGGGGAAGGCTATACAGGAGGAGAGGAAAGAGCCAGCAAAGGCATCGAGGCTGAGCAGCACAGGGCAGGAGCCTCTACGTGGCCAGAGTCTGCATGGACAGTGGCAGGAGGGGTGGCAGGAAAGGTAACTTGGTGCCAGGGAACAAAAGGTCTTGCTTGCCCCTCTGAGGAGCTGGGTATTTCACTCATTCTACAAGAGTTGCCATAGGATGAGAGCAGGAGTGTGATTTCTGGAGCTGAACAGAGCCGAGTTCAAGTCCAGACCTCAGCTGGGAGCCCTTGGGCAGATAATGACCCCTGTCTGGTCTTGGCATCCTATCTGTACCAGGTGACGGTAGTCGGGCCCATCTCCCAGGAGTGTGACCACCACTGTGCACACTGAGGGGGTCCTCTCCTTCTCTCTTCCCATTTGGGCCAGACCTTTAGGATTTTATGCCAGGCCCATTTGCTCCATTTTCTAGAACAACCAGACTAGTAGTTTCTACTAATTTAGATGTGGTCCTGGCCAGCTCTCAATACCAGTACCTACTACTTTAAGCCCAAGGAGGCAGATGTTTGCGCTCATTCAGAACACCAACCCATAAAAAGGCAATTTGTTACTATGTTGGAAGACTGGGTCAGCCCCTACAGAGACCCGAGGAGTGAGATTTCACAGTGACTCCAGCTTTTGAGCAAGAAATATTTAATAAGGAATTTCTCTGAAATATGGAGTGGTGTGCATTCGCCACACATATTCAATATCCATCTTTCATCGGAAGTGCTGGAATTCCTCTGCCAAACAGACAGCTTTGAAAAGCAACTCACTCTCCTGCTGCTCCTTTACTGTTGGACTTGAACAGTGAACAAGTTATTTTAAAAATTATTTCAAGTCAAACATTCACTTGATCACCCTCATCTAGTTTAACTTGGAAAGCTATTTTCTGAAGGTTTTGTTAAAAAAAAAAAAAATGGCCACGGCTCAAATCAGAATGTGGAGAACATTATCAAAAACTTATGTTCCCATCTCCAAGTCACCTGGAGATGCTGTAAGACCCAAAAAATTGCAGAATTCTAGAGTTTCAGAGAAAGTATTGCCATTAGCAGGGCATGAATGCATTTTGATGTCACTATTTCATTTGCAAATATTGTGTTGGCTTACCAGGCAGAAAATGACTATCTACAAATCTACGAGAAGGGAATAAAATGTCCTTTGGGGACCTGTTAAAAAAAACCCTGTGAGGTATCACGTAGACAAGAGGGGTTCTTTTCAGTTCAACTGTCCTGTGTTAGGCTGATATACTAATTTCCCAAGCTATCATTACTGTGAACAGACCACTTTCCCCCATATTACATAAATTACAAGCAACCCAGCAACATGGGAGATGGACCCTTGTGATTTTAAACCCAAGACCTTCTGGTTTGCAGAAAGAATTTGACCGCTAAGTGAAACCAAATCCACATCATGGATCCGGCATCACCCAGTTCTTGTCCCTTACTGTAGGTAGACAGCCCAAACAAGAAAACAAACACAAACTCCAGAAAACAGGTGACCAGGGAGCTGGTATTGGGACTGAGTGGCCCAGAAATGATCAAGTGTGCAAAACAAAGGTGTAAAGAGGTCGGAGGAGGAGGGGTGTGTGTGCATGTGTATGTGTTTTGCATGTATGTGTGGAGTATGGTAGAGTCCAAAACTCCTAATCTCCTGGCTAAGAAAAGACAGTGAAACACAAATCCAACAAATGACAATTGAGGTGGTTCCTCTTTCTTTTGTTCATCTGGGACAAGCAGAGAACTGAATTATTCAGACAGACTGGTCAGGACTCAGCCTTCTCCACCAATGGAAGGCCAGGCTATAGCTGGGTGGCACCCTCAGATCCTTTGCATGGCAGAATTCAGCTGGTGACACATCCTGTGAGCTCTTAAAGAGGCTTTTTTTTTTTTTTTTCCATTTCTCATTTCCCTGCCTGACTCCTTAGGCTTCAGAAGTCTTGATTTCTCCACATAAGCAGTGGTCAAGGAGTCTGGCCATTTCTTTAAAAGGCAGACAGAAATTAATGCACCCAAGTAATTGCCCTTCTAGGAGTTCAGAAAACAATTTAAAATCACAGCCAACAGCTATGCTGCAGCAAGTTGGAGTCTCCTTTGCTGGCCTCTTTGAAGGACAGGACACGTCTGGGAATATGCTTGTTAGTTTCCTCACTCTGATGTTTTTTAAGAGAGTCAACAATGCTACCTGATATAAATTTCACATCCACATCTTAAGATGACATACCAGCCAAGGACCATTTCATCAAATCCTCTTTAAAAAGATGACTACACTAACAAAGTTCCATATTACATACAGTGTCTCCACTGATACTGACCTTCTTAGAACCCAGATTTTATTCATGAAGCGTGGCTACCTGGGCATGGCTATCTTTTCTTACCCTTACCAGTTTTATTTATTAATATTCTTTCCTTAAAAAAAAAACCCTCAACTTCCAAATTATCTTTTCAGTATTAAGTGTCCCTCTTTTACTCAAAATACATATCTTGCCTAGCTAACTTTGATCACAAACACATTTTCGGGGTAAGTGCCTGAAAGCTAAGCAGCTGAAAGCTACAGAACTATTTTATTAGCAAATCAATTGTTTATCCAAGAGCTTCAAAACACAGCTAACGAATAATGTTACCCTTATTCATTTCAAAATGGGCGGAAAGGTAAAACAGGAATGTAGAAGGCTCAGGGAAAATTTGTGAAAGGCTGGTGCCTTCGTTATGTCATGCAATATGTCCTTTCCTTTCCGTTTGCCAACCACAATATGATGTATTGGAATGCATAAGAAATGTAAATAAAACACCTCCTCCTGTCTTTTTCTGAGAGTCTTTTCTCTTAATTACATTTTGCCCCAGCCCTGTCTTTACCAGTTTTGTTTTTGCTCCTCTGGCTCAACTGTACACAAAGAAACCGGTCTCCGTTGCTTCAAGAGCATCCTCTCTGCCCCCAGTTCCTCCAAAACTTCACAGAAGGGTGATATCTCTTGGAAAGTCTGCATATGACAAGGCTGACATCTGTGATAAATAAAGGGCAAGACCCAGAGAACAGAGGGGAAGGAGTGGTCTCCACCCTGCCACAACACACACGAAGTCAACATGTGGCCCTGTCTAGCACTGGGGCAACCCTACAGGGCAGGGCCACTGCTCCGTCTCCCCGTGGGTGACCAGCCTTCCAATCCACATTCCAACGCTTATTTATGGGAGAGGGATATATTAGCAACAAATGGGTTTATGCAGATCCATACGTGTTTCAGAAACCCTGGCAGCCCAGAGCAGCCTCTGAACTGTGCCCTGCATGGACTTTGCAATTCCCAGCAACAACCTCCCACCAAGAAAGCACCCCGTGCACAGTTCAGATGTGCCATTTGTGTCCAGCGATTCCATGGCCCATGATGACTCTCTTCGGAGACTGAGTGATTTTTGCATCTTAATAGGTTCTGTGACACGGAGCCATTTCACCATAACATCCTGAAGTGATACCTAGATTTTTAACACCTATTTGTGTGTTGGACTGATTGGCTCGGCTCTAAGACAAGCATTTAATGACATGCCAGTCAGTTCCAGCCCTGCTTAAGTGTCCCCTCAGACGGACTGGCTTAAAGAAAAGTGACAGAAAATGTTCTTTAATAACTATGGTTTATCCATTTCTTTCAGATAGTAAGTGGCACGTTCTCACCTCATTTGCAGCTTTTAATCCCAAATGGACATTGCTTTTGAAATATCCTTTCTTTCTTTCCTTCTTTCCTTTTTTTTTTCTCCTTGAGGCTGCCACTTGAAAGTTGAAATCTAGCAAGAATGTAATGGTAGGTGCCAGCTTTCTGAATTACAGGGTGACTGTCTGAGCTGATCCTAAAAAGCAAGTGTCTTTTTTATACCGCATAAAAGGCTGAAATGTTTACATATCAAAAGGCTATAGGCCAATTTCTGTCAAAATTACACATGAAGTTAAGCAGTACAAGCAATTTATTTAAACACTCGTCATTGTAGAAAAATTCAAAACCATATGCTCTTTTAGCAGTTTTTCACAAATGCATTTGACCCATGACTTGGCTAGACATACAAGCTTCATAATTTACTCTAAATTTCAAATCCCCTTGACGTTTAAATAAAAGATCTTCATTAATGAGGTTTACATGAATGAAAACTTTAGAAGCTGATACTGGTTAGGGAAGGGGGTTCGGAACCGTCTGTGTATTCGCTCTAATTTTCAAATGACTGACTTTGCTAATCATTTCAAGAGAAAGTTCCACTGAGAGCAAATTATCATCATTTGCATTCTGTAATTTGCAAAAGCGACGCTGCAGTCACTCTGAAACAAACTTTGGTAAATAGCTGGGCTAAATGCCTATTTCTGCAACCCAGGAAATCCGGAGCTATTTTTTCCTGATGCTTTGGGAACATGTCATTTTTCGACACCCTCTACTTCTCCTTCAGTGTTATGCTAAACTTTCCTAACACTTTGATTATTTTGTCGTCCTCAGGGGCTCGGTGCCATTATTCGGAAATGTTGCACAACTTCGAACAAAACTCAGCTAGGAAGCGTCCCTACGTCCCGTTGAATGCATGCAGGACGCCCAGCTTTGCGAGCGCTGTCCCTTAGTGGGGTGGCATTTGTGCCGCATGCTGTACTCCACAAATTCAGAGGGAAAATACCATGGGGCTACGGGAGGTGCCCTCGAGAAAACAGCAGGAATGTGGTGCGGGTTTGGAGCGCTAGTTTTAAAGCACTGGATTTTTTTTTTAAGCCCAAATGCGAACAATAAATCCTATTTGTGCTGTGAAGACTGTGCGGGGTCTCGACGCTGCACACTGGCTGCAGCCGGGTCTGCGCGTTATTTCTAATCCTCTGACCCGGCCAATTCGCCCTACAAGGGGGTGCTCTGTACCTCTGAAAAGGACACGCCAGCTTCTCGCACATGCCACGAAAAATCCTACTTAAACGCATCCGATTATGAACTCTGCTCTGTGACGGGGCAAGAGGCTGAAAGAATTAAGAAAAGAAAGTTCCTGAAACCGTAAGAAGTTGAGGCCGCGTAGGACTTTTTTTTTTTTTAACAGCAATGATGTGTGTGTGTGTGTGTGTGTGTGTGTGTGTGTGTGTGTGTGTGTGTGTGTGTGTGTATAAGGACAGTGGGAGACAGTTTTCTTCATGATGTAAATATCTTGGGGCGGAAGGAGATACCCAGACGCACACTCCAAACTTGGGCATTCTGTTTTAAATCAGAGAAGCAATATAATCTATGCACTATGAATCAATTTAGCGAAGACCTCAGCGCAAACGCGCCATGATGGATACCGAACCGCAAATAGACCTTATGTATGTGGAATCCGCTGATCTATTCTATAATATTGTAAAAATGAGGGCTATTACCGGGACGACTGACTCCTCAACAAACACATTTTCATAGACTTCGGCGTGGTGATTGCTTTGTGTGAAATCGTGTTTGGGTGATAATAGGGAAAATCAGCAGCGTGTTTACTGCATTTCCGACGTAAGCGCTTGCTGGCCGCCTCTGGACGCTCCTGCCTCTCCCATGCTGAGCGGTGCGTGCAGGGCGACAAACAATCGCTTAGCAACACGAGCTAGGCAATTTGCGTGCGTCGCATTTGTTATTCCAATTGCGCGGGACGATCCGAGGTCGCTGATTATTTGTTTAGCGCGTTGGGGACACTTGTGGGTTTCGGCCCGCGGAGGTGGCACAGCGTGGGCGCCGCGCCCCTGACTGCCTTCCCCGGCTCCAAACTCCCTGCAGAGAACCGAGCGTCTGCAGCTCTGGGGTGGTGGAGGGGGGCAACCTGGAGGGCGAGGCCCCGCAGCGCCAGCGGTGAGTTCCCAGGATTGCTGGCTGAACAACTGCAGTAAGGTGACCTCTTCCCAGAAAGTCCGCTCTGCAAGCGGAGAGCTTTGGGACGCGCTTTTTCCTTATCTTGGACCCAGCTGATATAGAGGCCCTGTCCTTAGGTGGGGGTGGGACAGGACTCTCCTTTGTCCTGATAAAGACCTAGAAAAATGCCCCCAAGTCCATCCCCAATCATCCTGGCGAACGCGCGACAATTACCCTGCCTCGTTAAATGTTAGGGTTGTAAGGGACCCAGTGATAGTTGGCTTCGGTTCAATCAACTAAAACACCCGTGGCCTAGAGAGGAGGCATGATGTGCAAGGTGGCAATGTTTGGTCTAGAACTCCGACGTTCAGACTCATTGTACAGTGCTCTTCCTTTCAGAAGCTGGATGGCACAGTGAACAGACTGCAGAAAGCAAGTGGCGAAGTCTAGATGTTTGCTACATCTAATTATTAAAAAGAACAATGTACCAAGTGGAAGTAGGCATGACGGCGTGTGTGAGGGAGGTCGCCGCATGCAAAAACTCAGACGCACTCTATTAGACCTGCAACCCAAGTCCCCGCGCAGTGCTGGTCTGAGCACCTTTGCAGAAATGCACCAAAACTCTGCCCCGGTTTCTCGCGGCTCCTCTGCCTCTGCCCGGCTCAGTAACGGTCTCAAAAGATCCACTCACTCACACACCGCCGCGCGCTCCCAGCCACCAACTCAGGCGCAGAAGTCGCAGCCTCTATACGTGTCGTTCATCAATTACCTTGTAGAATTAAACCCGGGAAAGGTTGCGGGGAATGTGCGTGTCCAGAACCTGGTGATTTTTAAGTCTCTGAAACTGGAAAAGATGCCTCTATCCTTAAGTAGTAGGACAGAGAAGGCGCTACACTTTTTCCCTAGACCTGATCTTTGATGGGGAGGATCACACTCTTTTCTCTGGGAGCAGTTTTAATTGTAAAAAAAAATCCATCGTCCATCGCCTTCCCAAATTGAGACCTATCTCCGTCCTGCCCTAATCTCCCTCTACAACCACATCATACTTTTGCCCAGCACTCAAGAAGCAAGGCTCTCAGGCCGCCGGCGGGTAGACGTGAGGACGCAGAGGTCCACGCGGGGAGGCCTAGGAGAAGAGCCGCCGCCTAGCTTCTCCCGGCTACTCCTGCGCGCCGCCGGAGTTCTGAGCCAGGGCAGCACCAAATCTCCATACAATTGCTCCTCTGACCCGGGAACAGCAATTGACAAGTGCCCTTTCCCCTTTGCCCCAGCGCCGGGGAGGAGGCAGCTCACAGACTTGGTCCAACTGCAGCGATTGAAGACAACCCTGCCGGGACCACTCTTAATTAGCCAGAAGCAATAGCGAAATAAGGACGTGAGTTAAAGGCAGTCCTCCTACGGGAAACCAGAGTTGCCCCGGCTCCGGCCCTCCGCGATCTCGCCTGGGCCCGGCACTGCTCCTTCCCCCACAGTGGCTGGAGTTGTCGGCGCGAAGGGCTGAGAAAGGACGGCTCTGCAAGACAGGGGATTGCGCGGGGCCCGCAGGACCTCGGGGTCTGCTTTCGTTCAGCGCGCACCGTCGCCTACCTTCTCTCAGGGCGCTGCGCCGCCCGCGCGCCGCTGTGGGCTGGATGCGCCTCCAGCGGCTCCGGCCGACGGACGGTGCAGCTCCGAAGATTCCGCAAATCACGGCGGCCGCCTGCCGAAAGCAGAGCCGGGCTTCGGCCAGGCAGCCAGGGCCCGGTCAGTCCAGCCTGGGCCTGCTGGATGAGGGACCTCTAAAGGGCCTGTCCCAGTCAGGGAGCCGGCAAATCGGAAGGGAAGACTGAGACTTAAGTGTTGGGGTGGGGGTAGGAATTCCCAAAGCAGCCCCATTTTGGGATTTTGGATTGAAAACAAAAACAGCTTGGGTGGGGGCAGACACCCCATTTCCAAAAAACAATTTTAACAATTAAAAAAAAAAAGCAAAGAAAAAACAAAACCTACCAACACCCACGCAGGGAGCAGCTGGAAAAATCGCTTGAGACTGCTACACTCTGACAGATTTTAAATAGTGGCTGAATTTGGTGTCCTCCGTGAAAGGGCCTAGGGATTGCTATGCTAGTTTTCAGGCCTAAAGTAACTGCAAAAAATAAAATAAAACAATATATATTTATTTATTAAGAACCACGATGCACCTCTTTCATCATTTTTGCCCTTACAATGTTTGGCCTTTGCAAAAACAAAAGGGTTTTGGCGGGGGTTCCTTATTGGAGGGAACAATATTAAAAAGTGGAGGTGAAATTAGGCGGGGAGTGCATGGAGGTCTGGAGAAAGTGTGGAATTTTCAATCTTGCTAGAGCGAGGCCGCAGCCCCTCACTTTTTCTGAAACAAACTCATAAAGGAAAGAAATGTAGCCCCAAAGTACAATCGGCCACAATGAATTCGAGCTTCATGCAGAGGAAATCGCACCCAATAATAGGACCCAATCTGAGAAAAAAGGGTGAGGGCGGAGAGGTCGCGCGGAGGAGTTGTTAACTGTGCGGCACAATGGAATTAATGAGATTAACCGGGGCAATTAGGCCGCCCGCCCAGCTCAGCCGGCCCGCGGCGGGGCAGCTGAATGGAAAAGATTAGGTTAATTTCATTAATTTGCAATCCACAATCTCTTTTCAGGCCTCGTAACTCCCTCCCCTTGGCACCTCACCCCCTCCCTCTTCCCTGAAGCCCCCCCACCCAAAGGAACAGAAAGGGCCAAATCTGGTTCTGTTTGTCATCTGCATATTACCAGGAACTAAATCCAGGATGACGTCGACTCGGTATAAAACCAACAAGAGGTTCAGCTGGTCTAAACTCCGTCCTACCCGCGGGTTGAGTTCAGCGAACGCTGCGGCGAGGGGAGGGCGGGAGGAGGCAGAGCGGACGCAGGGGGCGGGGAGGGGCGCGGGGTTGCGAGCTCGCCGCGCTCTCTTTCGGTTTGGTCCGCTGCAGGAGGGGAGTGGACCCCCCCACTTTGAGGCTTTTTCCTCCGCGCGTCCCCACCGCCCCCCGGTCCCGGCGCGGGGCTTGGGGATGCCCGCCAGCATGTTCAGCATCGACAACATCCTGGCCGCCCGGCCGCGCTGCAAGGACTCGGTGCTGCCAGTGGCGCCCAGCGCCGCGGCTCCCGTAGTCTTCCCGGCCCTGCACGGGGACTCGCTCTACGGCGCCGGGGGTGGCGCCTCCTCGGACTATGGCGCCTTCTACCCGCGCCCCGTGGCCCCCGGCAGCGCGGGCCTCCCGGCCGCGGTTGGCGGCTCCCGCCTCGGCTACA
Organism: Manis pentadactyla; assembly: GCF_030020395.1. NCBI lineage: Eukaryota > Metazoa > Chordata > Mammalia > Pholidota > Manidae > Manis > Manis pentadactyla. Next base: position 9,878,308 of record NC_080029.1, read on the forward strand.
ACAACTACTTCTACGGGCAGCTGCACGTGCAGGCGGCGCCCGTGGGCCCGGCCTGTTGCGGGGCCGTTCCGCCGCTGGGTGCCCAGCAGTGCTCCTGCGTCCCGACGCCCCCAGGTAGGGTCGCGCTTTCGCAGGCCTTCACCGCCTGCCGCAGTCCTCAGCCCCTGGGACGTGGGTGGGATGTGGTGTTTAGTTTTTGCACTTCGCACAGACTTTTCTCTTGCAAATCCGAAAAAAAAAAACACACCACCTTTTTTTTAATCAGGTCGGGCGCAGGGGTTTGCACACTTGTGGCAAACTAGTCAAGAGTGGGCGGAAACTGTAACTGTGCTTGCATGGGGAGACTAAGTTTTAGGATACCTTAACTGGCTTTGGGAGTGTGCGGGTGGAACATCCAGCATGCTCCCATCATTTTTCCCCACCTTCGATTTCCGCGCACCCCCTTGCAGAGGGTTTTAAAGTCCGAGTGGGGCGCAGGCGAGCTGCCCTCCGCAATGGTAAGGAAGGCGGCTGACCGTGCGCCCTACCCTGTCTCAGGCTACGAGGGCCCTGGCTCGGTGCTGGTGTCCCCGGTGCCGCACCAGATGCTGCCCTACATGAACGTGGGCACGCTGTCGCGTACTGAGCTGCAGCTTCTCAACCAGCTGCACTGCCGGCGGAAGCGGCGGCACCGCACCATCTTCACCGACGAGCAGCTCGAAGCGCTGGAGAACCTATTCCAAGAGACCAAGTACCCAGACGTGGGTACACGCGAGCAGCTGGCCCGGAAGGTGCACCTCCGCGAGGAGAAAGTGGAGGTAGGCTCGGGGCTTTGCCAGTGCGCGCCTGATGGACCTTCCCAGCGAAATGCGGCCCCAGCCGGGTGTGCTCGGCCCTCCTTGGGTCTCCCTGCGCTTTAAAACATCCCCAATGGCGGCCCGCAGGCTGCTGGAGGGCGATTTAGGCCCAGGAAGTTGAATGAAAATGCGGAAGCGGGAGCGAGTCTTCTCTCCTGTTTGTCGGCGGGTGCACGGGGTCCCCCGATTCCGATTCCATGCTGCGGGGGTGCGTCGGTATTGCGGCAGCGCGCCTTTGATTTCAAATGTTTTGTTCTCTGTTGCGCAACAGGTCTGGTTTAAAAACCGCCGCGCCAAATGGAGGCGGCAGAAGCGGTCCTCGTCGGAGGAGTCGGAAAACGCCGAGAAGTGGAACAAGACGTCGTCGAAGGCATCGCCCGAGAAGAGGGAAGAGGAAGGTAAAAGCGATTTGGACTCAGACAGCTGACGGCCGTGGGCCGGCCGTGGCACTTGCCTAACTCCAAGGACTTGCACAGAGAGACAATGCTAGTTTCTTGCACACGCGCTGCCTTGCGGGAGGGGGTCAAGAAAGAGGACCGAGGAGTGTAAATAGTGTACAGAGCCGGAGTGTCGGCGCCTGGGGTCGGTGGGGTGCGCCAGGGCTCACAGCCCCGCAGCCCAAGGCCGCCGTCTAAGGCCGCCGGCTCCTTGCTCTCCACCGTAGTATTTATAGTTAAGTTAACGGTGACAATACAATAAAGTAATGGCAATGTAGACGGGCCACATTCTGTATTTCATACTCCCTTCCACCACCACTATCCGAGGCCTAGAAAGGAAATCTACTTAGTCTGTAGCACCAAAAGAAAAATCGGGCAGCTTTGACCTGCTCCCCCCACCCTCACCCCACAACAACAACAAAACCAAAGCAACTGTGTGTATGAATAGTCACAGGATGGGTGTGCTGGTAAAATATATTTCATCTCTAGGTCTCCAAAAAGAGTGGAGTGGCATTGCCAGGCTGTCGTGGGGTGGCATGCGCATGAGATGGGGCAGCCTGGGCTCCTGTTCCTTGGCACTTTCCCTCTTTGCTGCGGATGAGAAGCCTTGGCTAGAAAGCAGGATCCGCCCTGGGCTGCGAGATCCTGGGAGCCTCCCCGCAGCGCGCTCAGGCTGCTCACTGAGTCCTGCTCCCACGAAATTCCCAGACATAAGGCTGAGGGTCCGCGGGTGGAATTAGGCAGCAGGCATCTCGCTCTCTTGTCTCTCTCCGTCTGTCTCTCACCAACTTTCTGGATCTTTCACTGTGGCTCCCTCGGCTCCCCTCCTCCCCACTCAAGCTCTGCCAACTCACAGCTCTGCTTGGCGCAGCTCCTACCTGACGGCTCTGAGCTGCGCGCCCCAGGGCTCAGTGTGGCCCCCTGCCGGTGCTGTGCCCTTGGTGCTTCTCCCCAGGCATTTGGGGTGGTCTGGTCCGGTCTGCGTTCTGTCCGCCAGCCTGTCCTAAGAGCGCACCAGCTGTGGCAGAGTCACTGTGGAGGAGAGTGCTTACACCTCCCGCTGTCTCCCAGAATTGTTTCCCCTCTGCGTTTGGTGGGGCCAGAGGAGGAGTGACTGGGGAGTGCGCCCTTGCACCGTCAGCAGCTTGTGAAGGCCTGGAGAAGCTTCACAGTCCCGCACAAGCTCTTGGACAGGGATGAAGACAAGAGCTTGCATTCTGTAAAGTCCCCAGACCACGGCAGGAGAGCGTGGGAGAAATAGGGCGAGGTCAAGGGCCAGCAAGACTGGTTTTTAATGCATTATACTTCATTTATTTTGCATTAAATCATTTTAGAGAGGAGGAAGGGAAGGCTCAGACAGCTTTCTGGCTTGGCCCATGTGTCTGCTGCCAGGGAGTAAGTAGGTGAACTTGCTCTTCCTCCTGGGCTGCCTCTGCTATTTGGTGTCAGGTCCTTTCAGGGGAAGAATGCATCGAGACTACAACATGGCACATGCTAAGTAACACATCAAGTTTTGTACAAGAAGTGGTTGTTTTTGTGTGTATGTGTGGTTTGTTGTTGTTGTTTTTTTACAGACTTTTATGTTTAAAAGATAAAAGTGATTCCTGAAGCAGGTGAAAGGACATTTATGATATAGGAGTGACTCCCAGCCACCACCTTTATAAGGAATATACCTAAGCAAAAAGAGGCAGCAGTTTGGAGGCCAGATTGGCCTCGTTTCATAGCCCTGATAGCCTTGGTTCATATCAGATGCTATCATTTGTGACCTTGGGAAAACCTCTCTGCTCCTCACCTTCTATGACTGTAAAATGGGCACAGCAGTAGGAGTATTTTCCTCCCAGGATTATCATGGACATTAAGGCACTAACTCATGTTGAATGATGCCTGGTATAGGGGAAACTTCAACATGGCTACTTAATTTTTTAAATGTGTTATGGTTTACTATTGTATTAGACCCACCTCTTCCAGACTTATATACATTATTTCACTTCACCTTGAAAGAACTCTGATATATGAAGGATGTTTTTACCATTTTACAGATGAGGAAATTAAGGTTGTGGAAGGTTACTTTAACAACATTCAGCTCATAAGAAGTAGAAACATCATCTTTGCCCAAATCTTATACCATAATAGGAAATGTTTCCACTAATGCCAGTTCTGGTGAGAAATACTTAAAGAAGCCGTTATGTTAATTGCAAATGAACCTTGCCATGGCTACTATTATACCTCCTCCTTGGACCTCAGACCTCCAAGGTGGGGATGTTGCCTGCCCTGCGCCCCTATTCCCTCATCCCTATTCCTAGATGCTGTTCTCTCTCCCATTGGAGAGGGGTAAGCCTGTTGGGGAGTCCAGGATGAGCCCTTGCTTCCACTCCTCTTTCAGTATTCCATTAGTCTAGAACATTCTAATGTGGGATAGTAGTAGGAAACATCATTCCACAATGAGAGATCTGATGACATCTCCAGAACTATAAACTCCCATGTGTCTCTTTGTCCATGGTTTGCCCTCAGACCCCTTATAAACAGGGAACATTTTATTTTTAAAAATTGCATTTGTCTAACGGGAGGCATATCCACGGCAAGTGACAGGGGAATGAGGGAGGAGCAGATTCTCAGAGATTCCCCCATGAGCACCTGGTGAAAAGCCAGGATGTGGAGTATGCACAGAGGTCAGTGAGGAGTCAGCTGTTTCCAGCTTAGCCCTCGGCCAGCTCAAGGTGGCAAGAGAAAGCTCCTTCCGTGTCCATGTCTCTACGCTGGCAGGCCCTGCACAGTGTTGGCCCAGCTTTCAGGAAATAACCATACAAACATCTGGAGTGAAGAGAGAAATGTCAAAATGGTCTAATTCTAGTCCGCCACCTTCCTTCTGCATTCCCCAGTCAGCTGTGGGGCTCACCTTTACCTTAGTCTTGCTGGGGAGTCTAGGAGGGTCGGATAGTGTGACAGAGCAGAAAGCGCTTGGCCTTCGAGAGCTGTGTTTGGATCTTGTAATTGCCTTTGGTGGGAATCTGGGTCACGGTGTTGGAAAGTGTGAATATGGCTCCAAGTGGGTGAGCATAAGCCAGGTGACTGCCTAAGTGGTGTCCAGTCTGTACGATACCTGCTGTGCCCTGAAGATGCTCTCTCCATTTCAGAGTTGAGCAAACTGAGGCACAAAGTTAACACAAGGCTAAAATGAGAACTGTTATTTTTAAGGGACAAGGCTTTTGTGATTTCCATGGATCAGGCTGCTTCACAGAGCCCTGACTGTCCTTTTTGGTGGTGATCCAAGCTGTGTATAAAAGTAAATGACCTCAGGAGTAAATGCAGTTGCCCCTGGGGGACACAGGAATTAATCTGTTGCAAAGTGCCAGACAGACTCTGGCAGAGGACAGTAATGACAATTATAAGCCCTAACATGAGTCTGGCACCTCCCCCTGCAAAGCCCTGGTGTGCACATCTCAGACCCTGAGGAAGTGGGAATCACAGCCCATTTTGCAGATGGAAAGTAGAGGCTCAGAAAATAAATGCCTTGCCTGGGACACACAGTAAATGGCAAAGCAAGTCCTGAACACCCCAGGCCTGAATAGACTTCCTGCAATTCTTGGGGTACTGGCAAGGTACTGAGTAATGGCTTCCAGGTGCTCCAAGGTCACCTGGGCCAAGGAGGGCTCTGGCTGGGAGGAGCTGAAAGGAAAGTGGAGTGCGTGGGAAGAACGCAGATTGCAGAGTTCTCAGTATGCTCCCCGGGGGCATGTTCTCACTGTTCCAGCAGTCAGCTGTGCAAGGGTGGGAGGAAAGGGCTTGAAAACAATTGCTTAACAAACTTCACCCGTGGAGAGTATATCTCAGTGACAGTTCTTTAATCAAGTTGCCTTTTACTGACTTGAACTTTGAGCTAACATTTTAAGCCCCTGTGAAGGATGCCATTTTAATGGGTATGTGAGAGGTCGAAGCTGGCAGATGCCTCTTTCGTGTCTTTGCATGGCAGGATGCACGGGGGCCAGGAGGTAGGGGTGACAGATTGCTCTTTTTCTGAATTGTACTGAGTCTTTAAGTGACTTAAGTGAGATAGTTCAGACACTGAGACCCCCACCCAAAGATCCCTGTGTATCTCAGGTCCTGCAGATTCACTGTCCTTTGTCCATGGCATACCCAATCAGTCACCTCCTTAAGTGACAGGAAGGTACAGATGCAAACATCCATCTTTATGAAGATGGGATTCCAGCCTGGGCAGAGGCAATATGATGTGGTCTGTGGACAGCTGGGTGGCTGGCCTTTAAGCCACACTCGTCCAAATCTCCATCTGGATGGAGCCGTGTGCTTGCTGACTGACCTGAGGTTCCTTCCTCACCTGCAAAATGGGCTTGGGCAGAGGATTAGAGATAATATTGTAAGTAAAGAACCCAGCAGAATGTCTGACACGTTTATTGTGTGCTTTGAAACACACCCTCAAATAGGCTGGATAAGGCCTGCATATGGAGATTGGAATTAGGAATTAAGGAATGCACCTTGCTTTTAGTTGTTGCAGGTTTAGGAGTTTATGCATGACCACAGGACACAGACTCTAATGAAATTAAATGTGATTGCCATGATTTAAGACAAGGAAGCATCTGATAAGGTATAACGGACTGCATTCTCCCTAAGAGATTTAGGACCAGGTGATTTAGAGTAAAGGAGAGAATTTGGAATAGATTTGGATTTGATTTCCAAGTTCTGTGAAATGACCTTGAAGCTTTTCAAAAGTCAAATGAAAACAAAATGCTGCAGCCAGTGCAAAGCTCTCTGAAAGTTCTGGAAGAAATGGCTCTGGTGGGGTCTTTTGTGGTAGGGACTATTCACTTGTTGGGAGGACATGGTCATCCCTGAGGCCTGTCCCTAGAGGCATGTGACAACACAGAAGACCTCTGCTTGTCATGGCCTGGTCTTAAATCTGGGAAAAATAAAAGGCCATTGTCCTTACAATCCAAGTGACCCATGGAATGAACAGGATGAACGTCTGTAAGTTGCAGCATTTTTTAAGCGGGTCTTAATAATTTTTGGATTCCAGCATTTCTCATTTGTTCTCAAGTGTTCAGCCCTGGGAAGCATCAGTGAAGAGAGAGCTTAAGAATTCCTCTCCCAGCCCCTCCTCTTTTCCTGGGGAGCTGGTCCCACTTATACCTTCTGTTTTCCTAATTTTGACGTCCCCCAGGGTCTGCTGACCAAATCAAGCGAGTGAAGTGCATTCCATAGCAAACCTGAGCTGATTTGTAGAAGTTACAATGAGTGAGAGAGTTTTCACTGTGATGGTCAGAGTTTAAAAGTGTCCACATCTTTTCCTCACTGATTTGCTAGTTGTATAACGCCAGGCACAGGAAATGCTTCAACCCCACTGAATTATCAGAGAGGCCAACTGCGGGAAGGCTGCTGCAGGTAAAGGCGGCAAATCCCTGCTGGACCCAGGAAAGCTGCGCAACTCCTCCAGCCTGAACATTCTGTTCCCCTGGCTATTGCCGTGTTCCTGGCACTCAGAACCAACACATGGTAACTTGTTTAAAATTCTTTTTAGAGGAGGATGGGATAAGACAGAAATGTCTTAAAAATGAGAGTTTTTCCGAGAAAAGACCCATGTTGTCCAGCGGCTGGCAGTGAGAAACATGGTGTGCCACAGGTGCAGCATCCCCAGTGGCCCGCACACCGAACGGTGGCAGCTGTCCCACGTGGTCACAGGGCTGCACGGAAAATTGACACTGTGGCAAGGGTATTCCTCTGAGGCACCAGCCAGGTCAGAGCTCACTGCAGAGACAGACTTGGGTCCAGTGTGGTCTGAGTCACACCAGCCAGAGCTTGACCAGCCAGCCTCAAGGTGACTGTGTCTGCTATAATCATGTCCCAAACAAATCATTGACATCACCCAGCAAAGCCAAGAGACGCATCTTCCCAGATGGAGTATGGCTAATCCTCCTTTAGAAATCCTCAAAATGCTAACGGTGGGATTAGAAAAATAAAACTGCCCTTCCTCCAAGACACTGGGAGGCCCAAAGCATTTGGAAAGTACCCCCTCTGCAAGGAAGACAGAATTCTTGTGAAGTCGGAATCCTAGCTGGTTGAACATCTGAAGATGTTTCTACGAAGGCCAGATGGCTGAGACATTAGGGAATGCACATGTTCAGCATTGTTTTGTATTTGAGGAATAAATATTTAAATCTGAAACCAAGCGAATCACTTTCTACTGAAGTGGGCAGGGATGGAAAGTGTGTATGTGTGTGTCTGTGTCGGTGTGCGTGTTCCCCACTGTCCTAAAAGTAACCCCAGCATGCACAATTCCTGCCACACTTGGAAACTTGGAAGAGCTTGTCCACCTCCACTGGTGCCGGACACCAGGAGAGCAGTGGTGCTTTCTCTGTTTAAGGGTTGCTGTATTTGTTTTGGGTCTGCTTTTGCCTCGGGAGGACACCTGACATGCATGGGTAGAACGGAGACCCCATCCCTTTGTGCTTAGCTTGGAGATACCCCTTGAGTTTTGTTCCGTTTTTGGCCTGTGTAGTAACTGAACCCTGATACAAATGTGAGCAATGAAAACTTAACCCTTACTGCAATTAAAACTCTAAAAAGATTTGTAGGTTTTTATGGTTTATTTTTGTCTTTATGGAAGACAAAATATAATCTGTAGTTTTGTTTTAAAGAAGATATATTTTCTGCAATGCCTGGAGGGTATTGTAAAAAAAATGTGTCCCGGCAAGTTGTTTCATTTAGTGATTGACAGTTTCCTGGGCATGTCCTGATCTAATCCCTTCTAGGCCTTATGAGGCAGGGTGGAGGCGGTTACTGTCATTTTGTTACATAATCATAGTTTACCTCGACAGCTTTTCCCCATGTCCTCCCCATCATTGTTCTGCATGCTTTATGGTCTATATTTTATTTAATCCTGTCCATGTCCCTGTGAAGTTGGCCTATTGTTGCCATCTGGTAGAATGTGAAATGACATGTCCATTCAAGTGATGTTGAATCTTGGACTCCAAGTCCAGTGCTCTTTCCGCACTGCCAGACTACCTTCCTTCCTAAGGACCAGCCAGGAGATCTGGGTTTGAACTTCTGACTGGTCACCAGCAGGCAGTGTCACCTTTGAGCCTCAGCCCCCTCATTTCCAGAATCTGAGGATTATAATCTGTAACACATGAAAATTACCTGGGGTTTTGCAAGATGCCAGTGATTAATCATAGTAAATACGTCAGCACGGAAACAACAGTCATACGTATATGACCAAACAATATATTTATTGAAGACCTCCAACAATAATAATAGTTATAATAGTAATGGCCTCATTTAGTCCACAAATATTAAAAGGGTGCCCAGTCTGTGTGAGGTACTATTGTAGGTACTGGAGACACAGCCTCTGTCATCCTGGAGTTTTATGTTCTTTTGGACACAGTCACTCACCAGGTAGGCAGGCTGTAATTTCAGACAGTGGTAAGTGCTGAGATGAAAACCAAATCTGCTGAGGAGATAAAGGGTGCTAGGGGTTGGGGCAGGGTTTGGGATATTTTACAGTGTGGTCTAAGGTCTATGTGATTGATGAGGGGATTAGATGCCATCTCAAGTGATCCCACAAAGCAGGGTTGGGCAAACTACAGCCCATGGATCAAGCTGTCCACTCTCTGTTTTGTCAATAAAGTTTTATTGGAACACAGCCTTCCCATTCATGCATGTATTGTCTATGGTTGCTTTTACCCTAGAAAGGCAGATTTGAGTGGTTACCATAGAGACTGTAGGGCCCATAGAACTGAAAATATATACTGCCCAGTCTTTCACAGAAAATTTTTGCTGAACCCTGGTCTAACATTTAGAGTTAAACCAGAAATGGTGAAAAAGGGATGGAGTGAGGATTTACACCTCTGCCCAATGCTTCATTTCCTTTCTCTGTGATCTCAGCACAATATGATGGGCCCATGTGATGGGGATAGGGGTGGAGGGCAGGATACAAGGCTGGATATGGAAGAATGCAAAATGGTGCCTGATGTCTGGCAGCTGCTTTCTTGGTGATGTAGTCTGCATGTACAAGAAACAATTTTAGAACAGAGGGAACAGGATGTCAAGAAGTGCTAAATTATGTGGCATTGACTAAGAGACCAAGAGGGAAGACAGCTGCAACCCCAGGAGGCTTCCTGGAGGAAGTGGGAGTTGCAGGGGGTTTAGGGTTAGGCAGAGCAGAGGCATAGAGACAGGCAGCAAGGAGACCACCTAATCAGACAAGAGAGGCTGCCTGGCTATCACTCCAACATTTCTGCATGTGAGCTAACACCCTCCATTCAAGCACTTGCCAGGCTCCTACTGTGTGCCTGGCCCTGCACAAAGTTGTAGCACAAACAGAAACAGAGCAAGGTCTGTCCTCAGGCACATGAATTAGGCTGCTCCTACAAACAAATGCTGTGGTTGGGCAGAAGAGGGGTCCTAGAAGGCTTTTGGCAGTGTATCATTGGAACTACCTGGCTTGGAGGGTGGGGGAGAGACCCTTTCAGGAAGAGGGAACCACTGGAGCCAAGGCATGGTGGTGGCCAGAAGGGTGAGAAGGCCCACCATCAGTGAGACGGCTGGGCTGGCCAGATTTGCTGCGAATCCATAGTCAGTGAATGTGTGGTACTCAGTTCACTGTTTGAAAACCAACCTCCAGAACAGGTTTCCCTCCCCTCCCAAATGTGGGAAGGCAGCCAAGGGGATGGCCAAGGTCTTGTTAATATGACATCCACGTCCACCATCAGCCACAGGCCCCTGTGGTCCAGAGAGGCCTATGGGGGGGCCCTATCTCATGAGCATCTGCTTGGCGTCCTCTCCGTCTGCTATCAGAGGAGAGAGAAACAGCTCACTCAGAGCCTTCTGCAGAGAAGGTTTTGTCGTTGGGGTATTTTGGGGAAGGGGTTTTAAAATACAGTGATTTGTGACTGGTAGTCAAGTTCATCAAAGTGATTTTTCCAGATGCTCTAATTCTTGGGCAGCTGACATGTCAAGCACCCTCTCTGTACCCCCTCACTCCCAGTCCCTCTCCAGCCTTAGGCACCAATCTTTCCCCACCAGAGCTGGCCCAGGTATGCATGCAGCATTTTATAGCTTATAGAACCTCTTAACAGCTATTAAGTCTCTGTCCCTGCAACAAATCTGGGATGTGGGCATTGTAGGGACTGTTCTTGCCGTTTTACAGAGGAGGAACTGAATCAGAGAGATCAAGCTGCCTTCCTACAATCACACAGACACAGGGGGAAAAGCAGAAGAGCAGAAGTCTTTCAAGCCCTGAATTTTCCATTTATATCCACTTGGTCTACACTTGGGTATAGCTGCTCTTCCTGGATATGACAGCGTCTTGGTTTCAGCATGAGGTGAGGCCCAAACTCATGCCCTACCTGGTAACCAAATTCTCCAAATGACTTGGTCTTCTAGTCAATACTGCATATTCTTCTGAACAGACTTCTTGGACCACTCCAGTCTTTCTTAGGCCTCAGAGACTTTGGCCTGATCTTTTGGGGATTCTAAGAGTTAAATACCCTTGAACATAACGCCATGATGTCTCCCTCCCAAAATAAGTGAAGCTTCATGTCTGCCGGTAACCCTGAGATTCTAATACTTCCAGAGAGCAGCCCTGCCCCAAAGACCTGTTGCCACCACTCTCCCCCACCTGTGGTCAATGTCCATGGCATGGCCGTAGAATCTCACCCTTTCCCAGTCAAGAAGGGTGATCTCCATTCAGAACCTCAGGCAAAAGGCAAACGTGGGAGGAGTTATATTAACTCACTGGCATGGGTTTATTTGTAAGCTGCTGCTTCTCAGGAAATGGGACATGGGTCAATTTTGATGATGAAGACAGTGAGTGTTTGCAAAGTCCCTGCTGTCTCGGAGCCCTTCTTGCCCACACCTCTCACTGCAGCAGGTGTGCCCCATGCAGCCCTCGTGGGAGGGGCATGGCCCTGAAGGCCAGGCCAAGGGAGAACACGTGGGGGGCAGCAGGCTGCAAGGCCAGGGCAGGGTGGCGCCAGGCCAGAAGGAGCGTCTCCCAGCCCTCCTCCGAGCTTGTTGAGCACACTGACCTTTCTTCTGGATACTGTGGCCCAGGAGCAGCTACTGGACTCTGCTTACCACGGCCGAGTTCTCCGGGCCTAGAGGAAGCGCTCTGGTGGGCGGGTGGTAATCAAACCCTTCTCTGTGCCCGGCATGGGGTGGCAAGGGTGAAGCTGCCTCTCTGAACACAAAGTAGAGGACCAGGAGGGGAGGATTTTTCTCCACCCGACTCACTGCTCTTCCCTGGGGGATTTTGTGGGCAATTCTGAGGTCGGAGAAACCAGGCTGGCCAAGGGCGATGGGGGTCAGGAATGCATCTTCAGATGTGTTCCTGCAACCCCCTCTTCACCTCTTTCATTGCCGATTATTGCAAAGTCAGCCTTCCAATTCGGACCGAGCATGCAGGCGGAAAGAATGGGGCAGAGAGAGAACTAGACCAGCAGCCTGAAGGTAGGCCTCTGCCACTTCCTGGCTCGGTGCACCTTGGCCACCACACTCAATCCCTGGGCTTCAGTTTCCTTGTCTGTTAGGGACAGTCATCAGTCCTGCTTTGTTTACCTGCCAGGGCTGTTGAGAGGCTTACATGATTTGGTGGATGTGAACATGCTGTGTGACAGGGCATATGATCATGTGTTCATCAAAGTCCCCAGAAGCCTGGGGCTCTGCATTATACCTGGCCATGTCCCTCTCAGCTCTGACATTCTTTACCTCTATTTTCTGGGCTCTTCCACATCCGGGTTGTTCCTGGACTGGGTGGAGGTATTTGTTTTTCACCCAGGCTGGTCACTGGTCTGTCCTCAGATATATGCCCCTGCCGTGAGTCAGATGGCTCCTTACAATGCAGGCCACAGAGCTGGCCAACTCTTAAAAGGCCTTTGTGGGTCATTTATTTGTATCCTTTGGAAAAAGCCTAGGGCCTCCAGAAGCATTGGGCCTCTGTTTTCTTTTCCTGCAGTGTGGGATTGAATTGTATTCCCAAAAAGAGATGTCCGTGCCCTAAACCCTAGAGTGTGACAGGTTTGGCAAAAGCATGTTTGTAGATGAGATTAAGTTAAAGATCTCAAGGTGAGATCATCCTGAATTTAGGATAGGCACAAAATCCAATGATTCGGGTCCTTTCAAGAGAAAGGAAAGAGAGATTTAAAGCACAAAAGGGGAGAAGACACACCAGGGAGAAGGCACTTTGAAGCCAGAGGCAGACTGGAACAATGCTGCCACAAGCCAGGGAACTCGGTGGCCACCAGGAGCTGGAGGAGGCTGGGAAGGGTTTTCCCCTAGAGCCTTTGGAGGTACTGTGGCCCTGCTGACCCTTAAAATTTGAACTTCTGGCTTTCAGAGCAGTAAGGTACCAAGCTTCCATTGTTTTAAGCTACCAAGTTTGCAGTGATTTGTTGCAGCAGCCCTAGGAAATGAATACACCTGTTTTGCCCTGAAACGATGTCCCCTAAATCTGACTCATTCTACATTTGCTGGTAATGATACTTAATTAAGGCAACTGGGACTTGTTCTTTCCTACCCCTCCAACCTAAGTGTTTCAACATTCCATTTAATTTGAGGATCTGTAAGAAGGCAGCAAGGAAAACTGATGACTCCTTTGAAGTGAGGAAATTTCCATTATTTTCTTTCTGGAAAAATTACAGAATGACATTTACAGGAAAAATCTAAAACTCTGCAGCTTGGAGAGTTGACTTGAGCATGTCACCTCCAAAAGTGGAGAAGAAGAAAGGCTAGTGTCAGACATACTGGGCTGGTCCTGCCCCCAGACATGTCTCATTATTTCCTGCCTTTGTGCATCTATCCATGCTGTTCCCTCTGTCCAGGATGCTCTGTTCCCTGCGGTGCTGTCTTTTGAAATCCTATCAGTCTTCCCATAGCTGCTGAGGAGGCAGTTAGGTGAGCAGTGAATCAGATTCAGAGGCTCTCATTCTAGTCCTGTGTATGAGCTGGACCAAGGCTCCCACCTCTTTGGGCTTCCATTTCCCCTTCCGTAAATTCAATTCAGTTCAGCAGGTATTTATTAAGCATCTACTATGTATCAGGTAGGGTATTAGACATTGGGGATTAAAAAGCATACAAACTAGCTATATAAAATTACTTTTAATTTTAGAACACAGATCTGTTGAATGGGTGAATGAATAAAGAAGCCTCTCCCCACCAGTTTGGGGTTGTCCTCCTTCCTGGGCACCGCTGTATATGGAGCTACCTGCGTGCATGCCAGCCTCTCCTCCTGTTAACTGCGCTGGAGGCAGCGCCCCTGCAGACAGAGTGAGCAGCAGCAACTGGCTCAGCAGGGAGCGGCTACAAATGCTCCAGAATTTGGAATGGTGCTGAATGACTGGGCTCATGCAATGTGACCAGGTGTTTGGATCTTTTTTAGGTCACTGGGGGACTTGAGCACATTATGATCATTCTGCCCAGACCCCTGAATGTTCACTGAATAAAATGCTATTGCTACAAACCCAAAGAACTCCCACCTCCTTGATTGTGCTGGGGATGCTTACATCCACTCTATTTGTAGCCATCATGCCACAGGGTGGGGCTTACAGAGCATATTGAGTCAGATCTGACTCAATATCCTGCTGGCTTTAGAGTTGAACAGACTCAGTTCTCATTCCAGCACTGCCAGATGTAAGCTTGGTGACCTTGGATAGGTCACCTAACCTTTCTGAGCTCCGTTTTCTTCATCTGGAAAGAGAATGAATGTAATACACCTAGCCCTGTGTCTACAGAGAGCAAATCCTCAGGAAACCAGAGCTGTTACCACTGCGAACTTTGTGTATGAAAATATTTGCTGCTTATAATTTCACCTGTCTATTAATCTAAGTTTAGGGACTGAACCAGTAGGGAGTGGGGAGGCATATCAGTTTCCTGTGACTACCATAACAAGTCACCACAAATGTGGTGACTTTAAAAATGATGGACTTTATGATCTCACAGTTCTGGAGGCTAGCTGGAAGTTCAAAGTCTAGGCGTTGGCAGCAACGTGCCCCCTTTGAAGGCTGTAGGGCCAGTTCTGTTGCTTGCATCCTTCCACTTCAGTGGCCCCAGGCTTTCACTGGCTTGTGGCTGTCTCCAGTCTCTATCTCCATTGTCACAGGCCATTTCCCCTGTGTATGTGTGGGTCAGATCTCCTCCCACTTTTCTCCTATAAGGACCACGTGTCATTGGATTTAGGGCCCTCCTTAAATCCAGAATAATCTTATCTCGAGATCCTTAACATCTGCAAATGCCTTTTCCCAGATAAGGTCACATGCACAGGTTCTTTGGGTTAGGACATGGACATATCTTTTGGGGGGCACCATTGAACCCATTCCAGGAGGTAAGGAAGAGGATTTGCTTCGAACCCATTTCTTGGCAGAGGATGCAATGCTTGTCTTCCTTGCTCATCATTCTGAAAAGGTCTGTAGCAGCCTTCTCCCCTTGGCACCCACACCATGTGGTCATGTGAGGGTGACCTGCATGACCTCAGGTGTCAGCGCCTCCAAGCTGCACAAGCCAGAGAGATGTAGATCCTGGAGGCAGCAAGTGACAGACGGGCCCAAAGACCTGCCATCTTAGCTGGGGCTGCCGAAACAAAAAATCATGGACTGGGGGGCTTAAAGGACTTTGCTTTCTCCCAGTTCTAGAGGCTGGAAGTCCAAGATTAAACCTGATGGAAGTCCAGCAGATTTGGTTTCTTTGTTTTCAGACAGCCACCTCCTCTCCTCATCCTCACATGGCCTTTGCTCTGTGTGTAGCCACTCCTGGGGTTTCTTCCTCTGCTGATAAGGATACTAATCCTATCAGCTCAGGGCCCCACACCCTTACCTCATTTAACCTGAAGTATTTCCCTAAAGACCCTGTCTCCAAATACAGTCACACTCGGGGTAAGGGCTTCAGTGTATAGATTTAGGGGGACACAATCCAGTCCATATACCCCCTTCGATTAGCTTTGCCAATGGAACCAACATCTTCATGGCTCTGGCCTGCTAGATGTTGGATACATTTTTCCCAGTTTTATTACTCAATACTGCTCTTCAGAGCTTCTGTCATCTCCAGACATTTCCATAAGATCTTCATAGGCCTCTACCTAATAATGCTACTAGTGACAGCCACCACATGTTGAGCATTGATGGCAAAGCAGGGATGGTGCCAGACATTTATATAATATATGGCCCGCTTCATCCTTCTTTTATAAGGGGGACCCTTGTTCTTTCTGATCTGTGAGGAGCTTGAGGCTCAGAGTGGAGAGGGCTCCCAGCTAGGAAGTATCAGGAGGGTGCCATGAAACCCACAGAACCCGTGTCTATGTGAGCCCAGAGGCTGTGCCTCACACTCCTCAACCATCATTTCTTACCTTTGCTGGTTCAGAGAATATTGTACACCCACCTTGGGCACTGCTAAGCCCTCCTTTTATTCTAAAAAAAAGGCCTGCTTTTCCTCATCTAGCAATGTCCTTGTCTCTCTTTGGAAGGTTACAGGCCTGGCCAGATAAACTGTTGTCTTGTTTTCAATAATCCAAAAGCCAAGTCCGTGGGGATGTCCACTGGCACGTGGAGCCTGCTCCCTGCCTGCTATTACATTCAGTGCTTGGAGGAGCAACCTTCCCCACACATAGCAATGGTTTCCAGGCTAAGCTGAGCTGAGGGCTTCCAAGTAGAGGGGTCGTTTGGATATCAACCAGCACCTTCATGGGATGGAGGTGACCACTGGCCAGCCAGCTGCAAAGCGTGGGAGTGTCTCTGCAGCAAAGGGCGGGTTGACCGCAAGGATGTTCATTCTTTCCAGTGCCCAGGGCATTCCCGTCACTGCCCCTGGGAATCTGGATCCACTTGCCTTTTATGAAGGGTGGCTCGTTTTCAGAGCAAGGCGAAGAGATCCGGCACGCAGCAGCCTCTTGCACACGCTTATCCCCAGAAGCAGCGGTTGCCAAAATGATAGACTGCTGGCTGGTTTGCTTTTGTTTTTGTTTGGAGCCTCCCTGGAAATGAGCGATTTTCAATCATTTCAACCCTGTTCAGTTGAATCGTTGAGGCCGTCTCTATTTTTACTGTCCTGAGGGATTGATCTGCATTTGGTCCAAATTATGTGGCTGCCGACGGCAGTAAAACTGCTTTCGCAGGCAGGGCAGGATGGTGGGGGAATGGCTCTTGTCTGGGGATGGAGGGTGAGGCGGCTTGGCTCTGCTTCCAGAGGCCCCTCGAGCCTGGTGACACAGGCGAGCCGTTTAATCTCGCAGAGATATGGTTGCCTCAACTATAAACCCGAGCTAATAACTCATGCCCCTTTGTTCTCTCCAGGGCAAATTACAGCAATCTTGGAAGCACGAAAGCAACTTTTTCCCCCCTTTTCCCTTGGAGAGGGAGGGATGAGTGGACTCTTCAAATGAATTGGATGTGAAATGGCAGAATATGATGTTGGTAACAGTCCATATTTTTGCCGTGTGGAATATTGCATCTAAGTATTCTTTTTATAGGCCCATGATAGAACATCTGGGGGACCAAACGCAAGCTATACCAAAATGGGCTGTGTTCTTGGGGGAAAAAACACACCCTGCATTGCTCAGCAAGTGTAAGGAAGGCATTTTCCTGTTTGAGGCTTGTGATAATGGATGAGATAGAGTGAGGAATGTTCCGGACGAGGAGTGGAGGCTTGCGGAGGAACAGGGGTATGTCCTGGATCTCAATGGAATGGGCTACATCTGTGAGGCACAGAATCCAGGACAGAGGCCTCCAGGAGTGCCCAGAGCACCGGGAAATGGGGCTGAGGAGACACGGCCGAGCATCACGCCCCAGAGGAGATCCTAAACCTTGGGACAGGAGGATAAGGAGATGCTGGGATCTGGACCGACGTCTCAGTCTGCTGCCAAGCTGACTGGAACAGCTTTGGAAATAGGGTGTGGGGTGCACCTGGGTGAGTGGTTCAGAATGACACTGACAGCAAGGTGACTGGGTCAGGAGCCTGCTCCTGTGGGTGCCGGCCATGAGGGCAGGGGGTAGGTCTGCAGGATGGGACGCCTGGGCCTGAGAGGCACTTAGACAGCAAACGGCAGAGCCTGAATTGACATCTTTGCTGCAGTTCCACTTCAGACTCTACCCAGGGGCTGTGTGAGTGCGGAGTCCCCACGGGAATGGTATTATTAGCCAGCACTGGGACGAAGGTCCGTTGTGACGTGTAGCCTCCTGCGGCGCCCCCTGCCCTGCACCGCTCAGGACCCTTTATGGAGGCCTCTCTTGCTTCCCTCCTCTCCCTCATTTGATTCCCTCTTTCTGTGTCTTGCCCTTCCCTCCCCTGACACGTTGCCCTTTGCTGGGGGCTGGGACACAAAGATGAGCAGGGCAGAGCTCTAGCCAGGGCAGGAGACGGATGCCACAGGGTGGACTCCACGGAGGTAGTGGGCAATGCCAAGAAAGCAGTTGGTGCAGGGCCCAGGGGAGAAAGGGGGGTGGTGGAGCCTTCCCTGGTAGGCCCTGGCCACAGCTGTTCAGTGAGCCTCCTGAGAGTAGCTGCTCCCCTGGGTGCCTCAGGACTAAATGGGACACCACATATAAATAGGCCCTTAGCTCAGCGCCCAGGCAGGACAGAGGTCCAGCCCAGGCCAGCTGCTCGGCCATTGTCCTTCATGTCATTCTACCTGGGCAAGGAAAGAGATGGAGTCAGGAAAGACTTCAGAATTAATGAGGGTTTTAAAGATTCGTTCCCTGGAGCCTTTCCCAGGGTGGCTGCTATAGGGTGTCCAGGTGGAGTTTAAGGAGGCGGGGCGACAGAGGGTTGCAGGTGGCCTGGGTGAACAATAGAGGGCAGAATCTGAGGGGCAGGGCAGCAGGGCCAGATTAGGGGGCTTCAGTGGGACAGTGCTCATCAACAGGGACCGATCCCTGCCTTTTCTTCCCCTTGGACTGACACTCTCAGTGTCCTGAAACAGAGCTGTCACCGGACCAGGCTCATGAGGCTGATTGTGCCTTAAATTGGTGACTTCATCTACAGCTTTAAACATACACAGCTCTGTGGGGCACCTGGGGAGGGCTTCTAGGTTTGAAAGACTGAATTTTAAAACAGAAGCTGGTGAGGGATTTAAAATCTATATCTGGATCATATCTCTCTTTATATTTCTCTATCTGTACCCAGCTTTATCCCATACTAAAACACATTCATTCTTTTCCGTGTTGATTTTCTTTCTTTCTTTTACAATTACATAAATCCTACATGACCATATAAAATTTTAAACTATATGAAGTTGAGTAGTGAAGGGTGGAAACCCTCCCTGCTTCCTCAATGCTTTTCCAAGGACTAACCTTGGAAAGTCTGGAAGTCCAAAGCATTCTCCCTTTCTCTCTCTCTGGATGTGTAAGTTTTCTTTAAACCACGCATGTACTTCTCTCTGTTTGCCATGTAGGCAACCTCTGTCCTGTAGTCAGTGGATGCCAGTGTACCTTCATTTATTGACCCAATTCCTTCTCCTGGTTAGGAAGCCATTTCCAATCTCTAAATGTCACCCTTAATGCTGAGACCGCTGTTTGGAGGTCCTATTTACTCTATGCCCGGCCAGGATAGGACCGAGGGCCAGAATGGGGCATGTGGACAGCATCTTGCGTGTGGAATTATTGCTGGCCAGTCTCACCTTTCTACACTGCAGGTGTCAGCCAGGCATTTGTGCCAGGTTAAGGGGGCACAGTACAGAGGCTGGGCTTATTTTTAACTGCTTGTCGGAATTCCTCCCCTCTTGCATTTGTCTGCGGGGCACTTGGCGCTTTTCATACTGTGAGAGCTCTAAGTCA
Source organism: Manis pentadactyla (assembly GCF_030020395.1). NCBI lineage: Eukaryota > Metazoa > Chordata > Mammalia > Pholidota > Manidae > Manis > Manis pentadactyla. The sequence continues at coordinate 9,897,346 of NC_080029.1, forward strand.
GGACAACTAGCCCTTCGTCCCTTATACATGTTACAAATGTGTTTTCCCCAAACTGGTCATTTGTATTTTAACTTTGTCAGCGGTCTTTTGCTGTATGGAACATTTAATTCTTATGGAGTAAAATTTGTGAATCTATTTCTTAATGGCTTCTGAATTGTCTTGCTTAGAAGGGCTTCCTCCACACCAAAGATTTTGACAATAATCATCTTTACTTTTTTCTAGTACTTTTTTGTTTGGTTTATTATATTTAGGTCTTTAATCCACCCAGGATTTATTTTAGTATCTAAGGTGATGTAAGAATTTAATTTTACATTTTTCAAAGTGATGGTCAGTTGTTTCAATGCTGTTTACTATGTAAACTATCATCCCCATCATTAATTTGTAATATGGCATTATTTGTACCTGTGGCATTATATTCATCTATCTATCTATCATCTATCTATCTATCTATCTATCATCTATCTATCATCTACCTATCATCTATCTATGTATCTATCCATCTATCTATCATCTATGTATGTATGCATATATCTATTTATCTATTTCTATCTTTTTATGCCCCTTTGGTTGTGTTCTATTGGTTCATTTATCTGTTACCATGTTGGGTAACTGTCCTAGCTTTATAATACCTCTTAATATCTGATGGGGTGAGATCTTGATTCCTCCATTAGTTTGTTTTCCCCATAATTTTAGTGGCTAATTTTGTCTTACAATTATATTTTTAGAATCCCAGAGAAATCAATATTGTCGGCATTTTGATGGGAATCACATGTAAGTAGAATTTGTAGAGAATGTTCTTATCTATAATATTGAGCATCACCATCTAGGGATATGGTATCTATCAGTTAGCTCTTGCTGTGTAACAAAGCATCCTGAAGTTCAGTGGCTTAAAACACATCTATTTTAATATTGCTCACAGGTCTGTGAGTTGGCTGGAGACTGGCTGATTTGGGTTTGACTTGGCTGGGTGGCTCTGCTTCAAGTTATGGGTGCACATGGTGTGGTTGGGCTTAGGTCCTCATTGAAGTTGGGTCTATTCCTTTCTTATTCCATTTGGGCACCAGTTCTGGGGCAGGCTTCTGTCATGGTGATGGCAGAGATGCAGAAAGGCAAGCAGAAGTCTCTTTAAGACCTAGGCTCAGGATTGGCATGTTGTCCCTGCTACTCACATGCTATTGGCCAAAGCGGGTCACATGGTTAAGCCTAGCATCAAAGGACGCAGGAATACACTGCCCACAGTGAGGCCCAGGTAAGGAGTGGATGTGGAGAAGTCTGAAGAATTGGGCCAGTAATGCTGTTGACTTCAGGCTCAGTCTGTATATTTAGTTAGTTCTTTTTTGTTCTTTAGCAACGTTTCATGGTATTTTACCTATAAGTTGCATAAAGCTCATTAAGTTTATTCCTAGACATTTTATAGTTCTTACAGCTATTGTTAGTGGGATCTTTTTTCTATTACACATTAAAATAGTTTTTATTGGCATACAGTGAAATTATTTATTTTTATATTGTATCCAGCCACTTTACCAAACTTGTATAGGTTCAGCATGATTTTCCGTTGGCTTTGTGGATTTACTCGGTGGAAAATCATGTCATCTGAAAACTATGATAATTTTGCCTGTACTCTTCAAAATACTTGTTTCTCATAGTTCTTTTCCTTGTCTTGTTGCATTCACTAGGTCCTCTGGAATGATGGGGACTATATTATTGTTGATAGCAGGCAACCTTGTTTCCTTCTTTAAAGGGATTGCTTCTGGGTTCCACTGATAAATACTGTATTTGCTATTAGTTGTTCCATGACAAATCATGGTAAATATTTGAAGTGAAGATAGGCCTTCAGAACTTCTAGAAAATAAAAGAGTTAACCTTTGGAGCCAATGTGGAAGAGGTATATCCATGCATTAATAAATTATTAGTTTGTGTTCTTTGGGGTGCAAGTTACAGGTATTAACTCAGTCTACCTTTAATTTAAAAAACAAACTAACAACAGCACTTATTATAAGGATGTAAGACAAACAGCTCAGCTTAATGAAGGGTTTGGAAGGCCTCTCGGATTCTCCCTTCATCCCTCATCTCTGTTCCTTTCTGTGCTTCTTTATTTTTATGTGCTTGCTGCTCAGTGTTTTCTGTTCCCTGAGTCACAGGGCAGACGTGACTACAAGCCACACGAACAAGGTCTCACTCCTTCTTTCTCTGTCTCTCATCTTTCCCTTTTTCCATAACCCCCTTCCAGATTCTAAGGGAGGGGACTCTGACTCAGATGCTACCCTATACCACCCTCAAAAAAGTGATGGACAGGTAACAAAGATGTCTCATTCTGTAGTGCTGAGAGGGTCATCCCTGGATCTGGGGAGATAAGGGGATGCTATTTGGGGCAGACATTCCACAGATATCACTTGTGTAGAGAATGCTGTCATCTTGATGGCAGGAGCTGAGAGATTTAGAGTAAGGCCCTGACTGCTGTGGACTCTTCTTTGACCTTGGCAACATCAACAGCCCCAAGACCTCAGTCTCCTTATTTTCTTATAGCTGTATTGAAATATAATCAACAAATAAAAATTGTATATATTTGACATGTCTGACGTGCGTGATGGTTTGATGTATGTATACATTGTGAAAGAATTACCACAATCAAGCTAATTAGCATATCCATCACCTCACATAGTTACCATTTGTGTGTGTGTGTGTGTGTGTGTGTATGTGTGTGGTAAGAACATATATTATCTACTGTCTTAGGATATTTCACATATGTGATACAGTACTATTAATTCTAGTCACTGTGCTACACATGAACTTCTACGTAACTGGAGCTTTGAACCCCTTGGCTAACATCTCCTCATTTCTCCCACCAACCCCTAGCAACCACCATCCTACTCTCTGCTTCCATAAGTTTGGCTTTTTAAAATTACATTTATAAGTGAGATCATGCAGTATTTGTCTTTCTGTGTCTGGCTTATTTCATAAAACATAATACCCTCTACATTCATCCAGGTGATCCCAAATGGCAGGATTTCCTTTTTTTAGGGGTGAATAATATTCATACACACACACACACACACACACGTACAGACGCCACATTTTCTTTATCTGTTCATTTATCAGTGCCACACTTATTTTGTTTCTGTATCTTGGCTATCATGAATGAGCATTTTCCCCCATTTTTAATGTTGGATTAACAATGTCTGTGTTTCTTCCTTGCAGGGCTATTGGGAGAAAGTGATGTATTATTTAATGTGAAAGTATTTTAATAATGATGTGAAAAAAAATCCCATAGTTACGTAATTACATAATTGCTGTGATTATTTCTGCTGTTTCCTCCCCTTTCCTCTCCCTCCTCCTTCTTCCAAATGTATAACTTGTTTCCTCATCATTGGAACACATGTACACACTCACTGCAGGAAAAAAAGGGTGAACCAGAGCCAAAAGAAGAAAATGAAACAGCCTGAATCCTGCCGTTAACACTATGCCGTATACTGGTCACGGCCTCAATTTTTTTTCCCTTTTCTTTTTTTTCTACTTTCACTTAAAAAAAAAAAAGAAAATAGAATCATTCAAGGAAGTGCTTGGTCCCAAGTGTCTCCTCCGGGGGTTGAGTGGGAGTGGCGTTTGGAGGTGGCCCTGTAAGGGACCTGACTTTCTGGAGAGGAACTGAAGGAGGAAGGGGCGACGTCCAGTGGGAAATCTCCCACTGCCCCTCCCTGTGGGCTTCCCTTCCTCTGTACTTGCAGAGAGGCCAGGGGAGCCCTGCCGGGTGGGGTGGAGGGGAGGAAGAGCACTGCGAACCAGGGCTGCCAAGCCCCCGCCTCTCCACGCGCCCGCTCAGCCCCCCTCACCCGGAAGGCAAGTCCACCTGCCTCCCTCCTGCCTCAAGACTTGCTACCTCTGGCTTTTTCACCTTCAAGGGCACCCACCATATTTATTTAACCTGCTAATTGTGTATGTAGTCAACTGTAGAGACCTTCACAGGTGGTGAGACCCTGCAGGAGACTGAACTTGGGGACACCAAAGCGCCCCCGCTCCCAAGTGTGCTGAGAAAGATCAGTCAGAGGGCCATGCCCGGCGGACACCTCAGCCCATTCGTTTGCTCTGTGATTTAGGCAGCCGGCTTTCCAGGGAGACGGGTAGACGTTCCCACTGCAAGCCGAGGAAAATATGCAGAGTGCAATATATCAAGTGGTTAAAAATCTGGGCCCCTAGGTCAGCTGTCTGGGTTCAGACTGTGGCTCTGAGATCTTGGGAAAGCCCCTTACTCTCTAAGCCTCAGTTCCCTCATCTGCGACATGAGGATGTTGAGGGTCTGGTTGCGAGGAGTAAGCCCTGATTTGCAGCATTTGCAGTTTCCGTGGGGTAAACACGCTCACCACGGGTGATTTCAAGCACCAACTGAAGTCACGGGAGACAGAGCCGATATGATGGGTGTAAACAGCTCCCAAAGCAGAGATAATGGTAAAATGTAAAATCATGAGGAGGTGATGACTTTTAAGTATGTATTATCTTTGTTTTTAATATGTTACTTAAGTATAAGTTCATGTACATTAAATTTTAATGACGGCTGCATTTAACCAATGGTCCACAGAATTTCCAAAACTGTAACCGTTTGCTCATGAGAGCGTGTGGTAGCTGTTACAGGCATGGTGGGCCACCCCCAGAGGTCGCATGACACGAGCAGAGGACTCAGCATCGTGCTGTCCGTGCAGCAGGGCATCTCACCCTTCGATGTGTGTAGCCTCATCCAGAGGCCAGACTGGCCGCAGAGGCTCAGGCTGGCTGAGGACTTGGCTTGGGCCTGTGTATTTTTACCAAATTCCCAGGACCTGAATTTGAAAAACACTGCTATATAGTTAGTTTTAGGATAGGAGGGTTCCCCATAAACATTAGGTTGAACGGTAGCAAACTGACAATATTCTACTCTTTTGCACCTGTACAATTGGCAGTGTCACATAGTTCAACCTACTAACTCTTTCTTGTTCCTGCAATTACACAATTAGAGAGTGAAGCACATGGGAAACTGACATACTGATAGATTGATATGGAGGACGTGGGCTGGTGGCTTCCTCACAGTGCTTGCCGGGCCACTGCAGGCAGGCGCCTGGTGTCCTGTGAAGCCAAGCAGGCAGTCCCGTGGAACCACTTCCCTTCCCAAACTCACCAGACAGGTAGCCAGGGCTGATGGGCAAAAAAGCTCCAACAACTGATGCAGGACATGAAAACTCGTCCTCTCCCTCTTTCCAAGGTGTAGACAGCTTTGCTACCCAAAGTGTGAGGCCATTGGGTTGGTACCTTGGCCTCCTCTGGGAGCTTGTTAGGAAAGCACTCCCCTGAGATTCACAGACTCAGACTCGGGACCCCCAGGGACTCCCCTGCATGTTAAAGTTCTGTCCCAGAGGAAGCAGATGATTCATGTGGAAGGGAAGACGTCTCTTGGGTGGTAAGAGATGGGAGCCCCCTGAAATGGGCTCTGGGTTTTGTTGTTATTAACAGCTTTATTGAATATAGTTTTCCATATTTACCCATCTTAAGTATATAATTCAATGATTTTTAGTGTATTTATAGAGCTGTGCCACCATCACCACAATCTAATTTTAGAACATTTCCATCACCCCCCAAAAATTCTTGTGCCCATTTGCGGTCACTCTCCTTTCCTACCCCCAGCCTTAAACAAACACTAATCTGCTTTCTGTCTCTTTAGTTTGCCTTTTTTGGACATTTCATATAAATGGAATCATACAATATGTATTCTTTTGGGGTTTTCCATCCTACCCCAGCTTTACTGAGATATAAATGACATATAACATTGTGTAAGTTGAACATGATGATTTGATATATGTATTTATTGCAAAATGATTACCACCATAGCATTAGCTAACACCTCCATGGAGCCACTTAATTACTCTTTCCTTTTTGGTGGTCAGAACATTTAAGATCTATTCTCTTAGCAATGCTTAAGTATATGATACAGAATTGTTAGCTATAGTTACCATGCTGTGTGTTTCATTCTCAGAACTTACTCATCTTCTAACTAGAAGTTTGTACCTTTTGACCGACATCTCCCCATTCTGCCCCCCTCAAGGGCTTGGTCTGGCTTGTTCACTACTTTATCCTTACACCTACAATGGTGTGGGTGGAATAAATGTGGGTTTGTGTTTTTTAGTGGGAAATGGGGCTGGGACCTAGAGCTCTGGGTAGGGATTAGCACCCCTCCTGGGCTGCTTGCCAGCTGTGGTATCTGGTTCTCTGGGGCTCAGTCTGCAAAATCAGATGAGCACCACGGCCTTGAAAAGCTGTGGTGAGGACAAAGCGAGACAATAATGCAGCTGAGAGTACTGGGCTCACGGACTGGGCGTCCAACACATGCAGTATGTTCGCTGAAACAGTTGAGTGGAGTCACCCTGTGCACAACGGGGTGTGTTTGGTTGTCTGCGTGGCTGTGGATGTGGTGTGTGTGTCTGTATGTTTCTGTGTGTGTGTGTGTGTGTGTGTGTGCAGGGAGGTGAAGAGAGGGCAGAAGAAGTGGGGGAAGGCCAGAAGGGAGGAATCCCCCACATTTGGGTTTGGGGAGCCCATAGTTAAACTCACATCTTTAGGGTGACCTCTGAGGCCAGCTGCCTCTTTCTGGGATTATACCCTGAGATGTTTTCCATATTTTGGGTTTCTTTCCCTTTCTGGTTTTCATCTTCTTTCCTGGACCCCAGAAGGCCTGCCGCCGCCGCCGATGTTGCAGGCTGCACACAGGGTCCTGCTTGTTCCAGTGCCCGGATCTCAGTGACAGAGTTTTTCCCTCTGTTTATCCAGCAGTCACACCTGATTAATCTAAATCAATTTGCAAATGTCTTTATTTACATGGAAAATCCTTTGGATAAACAAGAACCCCTGTGATATAGTACACACTAGAACAAAAAAATCCCAGCTCCTTCTTTAAAAATGTTTCCTGACGTGCAGACACCCAGGCCATCCCAGACAGCTTTCACGCTGGCCACGTGGAATCTGTGTGCTCGGCCTGACGTGAACACAGAACGAATCCTTGACAAGTCCCTCTAGAGCCCGCTGCTCCGGCCTCAGCCTGCCAAGGTCAAGATAAATAATCAGAGTCAGGTCTGTGCGTGCCCCCTCTGGAGGTCAGACCGCTAAGGGATCCTGATGTGGGTTTGTTCCTTGGGGCCACCGTAACAAACTACCACCAACTGGGTGGCTGTAGACAACTGAAATGTATTCTCTTGCGGTTCCGGCAGTGAGAAGTCCAAAGTCAAGGTGTAAGCAGGGCCCTGCTCTTGCCAGTGTTTCTATGGAGGGTCCTTCCTGGACTCTTCCTAGCTCCTGGTAGTTGCCTGCCATCCTTGGTGGTCCATGGCTGGGAGCCGCATGGCTCCAGTCTCTGCTCTGTCATCACAGGGCCTTTCCTGTCTGTGTTTCTCTGGTTTCTCCAGCATGGCGCCTTCAGGGTGGCAGGAGGCCCTGTGGTGGCTCAGGGCGCCAAAAGCACATGCCCGGGTGAGAGAGGGCAGGTAGAGTCCACACTGCCTTTTATGAATGAGCCTCCAAAGTCAGGCATGCCAAGAGAGTCACAACCCCAGCCCATACTCAAGAGGAGAGCAACTAGACCTCACCTTTTGATGGGAGGAGCATCGTTGAATTTACAGACACATTTAAAAACCTCCATGGGATGGACAGGGAGATGCCGTGTTATTTTTTATTAAAAACAGGAGAAAAGAATGCCTCTCAAGTAATTGCATATCCAAGCATTAGGGATAAATAAACTACTAGTGAAGTTCTGAAGCTGTAGATCTAAGTTGGTGTGCTAGATTCCTTTTATTTTCCTTCTTTTTTAAAAAAAGGCAGCATTTGGCAATTCATTCGATCTTAGCCTCTCAGGAAATAAACACGCAAGAGATGAACTGCTGCTGGAACTGACTGGATCATCTTATCACCCAATGAGAAGTCTGTGTTCATTAGAAGCCCTTGGAGGACTAATTAGTATGAAACTGTTACAACTATAAGCATAAACCTTTTTTATTCAAGATTTTCCCTTTGTCATTATAAAGGGAGTTATTCTAAGTGAGAAGGCAGACCTTGCTGAGCACACACAACAGGTGCTCAATATGTTTGCTGAATTGACTTGCTGTAAAACAGAAGAAATGAATTTCAATCTCTAGTGAAGCAGTCATCATTTAAATGAAGGCCATGGGAACAGCTGGTATTAGCATTAACAGTCATGGCTTAAAGTTGTGTTTTACCTTAGACCTGTATTGAGGACTGAAGTATGTTAGGGTTCCATCAGAGAAGCAGAACAGCTCTGAGTGTCCTAAGGGGTCTATGATAAGCATCAGACCGTAAACATTGATGGGAACCAGGTAGTCTACCTCGGGGTGTTGCCCCCAGGTCTGTTGTGGGTCCGAGGCCAGCAGGGCTGGCAGCTGGGTGAGAAGATGAGCATGCAGTGGAGGAGAACAAGGTCAGCTAGAGCTCAGAAGGATCTGCTATAATCCACCAGGAGGCTGTGTATCACTGGAGCGTGTGTGGGTCTTTCATTCCCTTGAAGCCCATGACCTTGGTGCCTTAAAGAGAGCTGCAGAAGAGCAGGCTGCTTCCCCACAGAGGCCCAGGTGGACACAGTCAGGTTCACGCACATAAAGTGTCCCAAGATTTGCAGCCCTGAAGCAGGAGATGGGGCAGGAGCTGGAGGAGCTAGAGCCTGGTTGCTGCCCCATCAAGACCCCACGATGTGCCTGAGCTCCAATAGCACCTGCCCCAGCATCAAGCTTGGGGGCAGCTGGTGCTGAAATCTTCATGTTGAACAGGTGGCGTCTGCTCTGTGTGCAGAGGAGAGAGCACGGGCACCCATTTCTGGTGGACATGCGACTGTTAACAAGCTCTCAGGGAGTAACCTAGCACAATGTAATAAAGTTACAAACACGTGCCCCTTTGACCCAGAATCTCGCACCTGGGAGTCATCATACAAGCAATGTAAGGATATATGTTCCATGTGGAAAAAATTGTGGAAAAGTCATAATAGTTCTTACTACTTTGTTAATAATTATTGTAATGGGTAATTCTTGAATTATCAAAAATAATGAATTGGTTCTCTATCTGGGGAATATGGAGCAATCTGCATGAAGAATTAAATGGGAAAAGCTGAATTAAAGTGTACATGTTTTGAACCCATTTTTTCCTAAAACAATGACACAAATATTTTATATATGTATATGTACATGTATGTGTGTAATCATGATATTCCTATATATATTATTTCCTAGATATTCCTATATATAATTCCATATATATTCCTAAACAGGCATACTTTTACAAGAATAGGGAAAATATGGCAAAGGTAAATACTTGGATTGCTAAAACTGGTTAAGTGGGTGGGGTGAGGAGTTGGATAGAGAGCCTGTAAAGAAAAAGGCAAATATAAGACAGGGCCAAGCACAGGTCAAACACTATCTGATGAAGAAGATATCATTTAGACCACCATTCAAGATTAAGTATGTGTGTTTATATGTAGTTTAACTCAACTAATACTCTTTGCCTTGAAGTGTATTCAGTCTGATGGTAATATAATCATGCCATCCTTCATAGGCTTACTTTTTGAGAGTCTAAGTATGATAAATTATTTTTAATCCACTCACTTTCAATGTATCTGTTGTTATCATTAAAGTACATCACTTTTAGACAATATACAGTTGGGTCTCTTTATCCATTCCGACCATTCTACCTTTTCATTGGAGTGTTTAGACCATTAATATTTAATGTGATTGTTGATATGGTTGGACTTAGGTCCACCATTCTATTATTTATTTTTGGTTTGTCCCTGTTTTTTTTTAACTGTTCTTAAGAATAACTTGAAATTTACAGAGAAGGGGCAAAGATAGCTGAATATTTGTGTCCTGCCCAGAATTCATATGTTGAAGTCCTAACCCCAAGGTGATGGTATTAGGAGGTGGCACCTTTGGGAGGTGATTAGGTCATGAGGGTGGAGTGCTCATGAATGGGATTCCTGCCCTTATAAAAAGAGAAGACACAGGCTCACTCTCTTTCTTTCTGCCATGTGAGGATACAGGGAAAAATGGCCAACTGCAAATCAGGAAAAATACTGAATAGAACTGATTATGCTGACACCCTGATCTTGGACTTCCCAGCTTCCAGAACAGTGAGAAATAAATTTCTGTTTTTTAAAAGCACCTAGTCTATGGTATTCTGTTATAGCAGCTTGAATAGACTCTGACAATAGTGCAGAGTTGCATATGTCCCTCACCCAGTTAACATCTTACTTGTTCCTTGCTGTGGTACATTTGTCTAAAGTAAAAAACCAGCACTGGCACATTACTGTTAAGTAAACTCCAGACTTTATTTGGATTTCACCATTTTTCCATAAATGGTGAATCATTGCATTTAGTCATTATATCCTCTTAGTCTCCTTTGGTCTGTGACAGTTTCTCAGTCTTTCCTTACCTTTCATGACTTTGACATCTTGAGGAAACCTAGCCAGATATCTCATAGAATATCCCTCAACTTGGGTTTCTCTGATGTTTTTCTCATTAGACTGGGGTTATGGAGTTTTGGAGAGAATATCATGGAAGTAAAGTACCCTTCTCATTACATCATATCAGGGACTCACCATTGGTGATGCTGACTTTCATCATTTGGTGAAGGTGGTGTTTGCCAGATTTCTCCATTGTAAAGTTACCGTTTTTCCCTTTTTGTACTCTGCTCTTCGGAGGCAGGTCACTAATCCATCCTCAAGGCGGGGAGGGGAAAAAAGCCCCACCTTCTAGAAAGAGAACATCTCCATATATTATTTGAAATTCTTTTGTAGGGAAGATTGCCTCTTGACCTTATTTGTTTAATCATTTATTTATGTAAGTATTTTATATGTTGTGTTATAATTCAAAACTATGTTATTTATTTTGTTCAAATTGTTCCAGCTTTGGTCATTTGGAGCTCTTTCAGGTTGGTTCCTATGACCCTGTGACTTGTCCCTACTCTGAGGTTTTGTTATCAGATCTTCCCTGAACTTTTCAACTTTATATGTGTGTATATATATATATATATATATATATATATATATATATATATGTTAATAAGATTACCCTACCCCCTTTTTATGATTAAACTAATTTGTGGTGGATACCTGTCAGTGGCAAGCAAAAAGAAAAGATACCATATATAATATATCTGTTATATAACAAATATACCAGACTCAAATGCAATAGGAGTGTTAAAATTGTTACAGAGGATTGTTAAACAAAAACATCAAAGTAGGCAGAAAAATGATCACACTCAAAATTTAGGCTAGTATAATTACTGATGGTAAACAAAGTTGATAATTTAACTTTGAGCTTCCTGGCAGCCAAAGCAAAAATAGAAACAGGATGAATTATATAACACTTGTCTTATTAAAGGACACATACCAGCCTCTTAAAAGAGATAAAGTTATCCTTGATCCAAATGCTACAAATATTTTCTCATGAGATAATAAGCAACATAAGAATTTTTTTAAAGATGCCATAACATTTTAAAATAAAAGCAAAAGACGTTATTAATTCAATGTGATTTAGTGAAGGCAGTTCTGTAAGAAGTTTACTTCTTGTGGTCTAGGAACCATATTTTTCATGTTCTAAACTGATACAGACCAAGAGCTTAGGAACCTGGAAGAGTGGATGGATAGTCCTTGACTTAGTCTTTCTTTCTCACATATCCTCAGATATTTGAAGGATAATAGGCAAACTATTTCTTTAAAAATAACACACACACATATTAATGAAAGGGTAATGATCTATAAGTCAGAATTCCAGTTCTAGTATTTGATTTGAAGATTTAACTTGGCAGTTTCCATTGATGCTAATGAATTTTATGTCTATTTCTCTACCAATTAGCCCAGCAAACTCCTAACTTCTCTGCAGAGTTTGATGGGATTCTTCCCTGAGGAAGTTTTCCTTAACACACTCAGGATAACAGGTTTGGAATGGGAGGGAAAGTGAGCCTGAGGAAAATCCCTTCCTAGATATTTTCTTGTATTCTTCTGTTTTTTCCCTTCCTTGTAACTTCCCCTTGGCATCTGCAGGCCGACACAGGGCCTGCTGAGCTGCTGTCCCTGGACCTCTGGATCTCCAGTAGAGCTCCAAACCCACATTCCTTGTGCAAGAAGGAACCTACCCAACAGCCGGCTGGCCCCACCTCACGACTCGGATGCCACCTCCAGAAAGGCTTGCCTTCCAGGGCTAAGAGAGAGTTCATCTGCCAGGGTTTGGCTGCCTTGTGACTTCCAGTGGTGTTTTCCTGCCACTGGCCAGCTCTGTCTTTTGTCACTGAGTTTCTGTAGTGCTGTAGGATTTAAGGTGGGTTAGATTAGCTAAACAAAAGACTTCTAGTCAGGCAGCTGCAGTGAAGCACAAAAATCCAAGTCCCCAGAGAGGCTGGTGGCTTGGAAGGAACCCCAGATAGCATCCTGAGCCCAGGCCACTGAGGAACAATTTGTTTGAAAAGCTCTGAGGCCTGGTCTAAGGGACTATAGCCAAAAGGTCAACCAGCCATACATTGCACATCAGCCTAACACAGGGCTTACTTGATGTTTCTTTAAATTGTTTCCTGTTTTAAAACTTCAGTGCATTTTTAAAAAATGAAACCTGCTGGGCATGGTCATCCAGGGCTCAAGGCCTTTCCAGCTCCATAGGGCTTTGGCTGTCGCTCTGGAAGGCCTTCGGGGACTAATCATGCATGTGGCACTGGCTTGAGGGACTGCCAGAGCCCCTTGTGCCTCCTCAGAGCCTGAGGCAGGTCCAGAGGGGAGAAACAAGGACAGACCAGACCAGCTGGGCCTAAGAAGTGGCCCTGTTGCATCTCCATAGGACCCTGCCACATTCTCCTCCCACACTCAGCCTTGCACACTGTCCTAGGCCCACAAACCCAGGTGTACACTCCATTTCTTCCTGCTTTTTTTGTTAATAGTAGAGAACAAGTTAGAGATGGGATACGTCTGATTCAGAAACACTCCTTTGTCCTGAAAGCATTTTTGTGGCCACAACATGCACAACACTCGCAAACTGAGTGGTCTATGGAGGGTGTTTGTTTGGTGGACATTTCAAGACTTTGATCATGATCCCAGCAGTTCCCAGCCCCAGATGTGGGAGAGGCTGTGCTCCAAAGGGCCAGTCCCCTCAATCAGCCCCTTCAACATATGCCCATGAAAGTGGGAGACGGAGCTGACCTCACAGGAGCCTTGCATAGAAAGTTATTGTTATCTTTTCAGCATTAATAGGTGATGCCATTTTGTACTTAAAAGGAGGCTGCAAAAATGGGCCAAGTTTGGAAGGACAGGTGTGCACAGACTCACCCCTGTAAACATGCCTCAGTCAAGCCGCGTGCCTCTTTTCCAGGACCTTGCCACTGCCTCCTGTATTTGTTGAAATGGTGAAGCTCTGCGCCAGTGAAAAGGCTGGATTGCTTTCACTCCGGTGACGCACATGAACACCTGCAATAATGTGCAGTCCTTCGGTCAGTGAAGGATTAGGTCAATGACAAACTCCAGGCCATGGGGCAGAGGGTGGGGAGGGCTTGGAAGTGGCTACCTGGGGATCATTTCAGACAGTCCCAGTTCAGCATGTGGTATAATTTTCACGTCTTTATTTTTATGATATTGTGTCTACAAAGAGCACCTATAAGAAATCAGTTTTCATTAACCTCATAGTATTACAATGCATCTTTTGTGATTGAATATGTGGACCCTGTTTGCCCCATTATGGCAGGACTCTCAGGTGTTTGGTAATAGAAAATACTGTGACAGGAGGGCTGAGGTGTGGTTAAGCCTAAAGTCCTAAGAAGTCTGAATCCTGAAATGTATGTTTAAAGAGGTGCATTCCAAAATTCATAGAAAAGGGAGAGGAAATGAAAAGGAATCTTTACATCACTACAGTCAACAGAACACAAGTATGGGCATGGCTGCAGAGATGGCAACGACCACACAGGAGCCACCGGGGGGAGGAAGGTGACAGATGCAAACACAGTGGTGTTGCTCCGTTCCAGCTCCATCTTCTGTCTAAGGAGGGTGCTCTTCCCCAGAACTGCTTTCTTTTTGTTTAAAAGGGTCCTCTTTCTTCTAGAGGTCACCAGAAGTCCCATAGGGGGTGAACGAGGAGGAACTCTGGTGCTGTCACTCAAGGTTTCAATGCCCTCTTCCATGTCCCAACTCTTTGGGGACCCTGGGTGCTGGAAAGAAAGCACACTTTGTCCATACTTCCTGCTGGGCTTCAACCACAGCTTTGCTCTTCTTAGCCATGGGGTCCCAGGCAAGTTCCTTGCTCTCTGTTTTTCCATCTCCAGGCGCTGCGACACTGGCTTCTCCCTTTGAGATCAGTTCAGTGAGGATTGGAAATCCCATCAGCATGACAGAATGTGCCCCGGACGTAGTAGGTGGCTTCAGTTATAAAAAGATCAGGAAGCCCATGGCTGAGTTTTAACTGGCATGCAGATCACAGCATTTCCCCTTGATGTGTATTACAAAACTTATTGAAAGGAAAATTTAAAGTCCGCCCTAATCTAACCATTCGGACACAGCCATTGTCATTCTCTGTTCCTTTACTGCCTCTGTAATATTCTTACTTTGCTTTTTGCACTCAACATTATGATGTGAACTTTTCCACTTTTGCTATCCAGTCTCTCCCACACACCGCTGAGTCAAGGTGCCCTCATTTCTTTATCGATGCTGGTTGCTGGGCCAGTAGGGGATCTTCAGTTGTTCCGGGCTGGATCGGACACTCCCATGGACATCAGCAGCATTCTGATCCTGAGGCCTCATTGTTCATCCTGTTACTCTGCAAAATCCTAGGGGATATTTGTGAAACATTTTTTTGACTTGCATCATGAGTTCACACACCTTCTTTTAATTTCTTTTTTTCTACAAGACTGGGTCCTTTGAAAGATTCACAGGAGAGAAGCCAAGAAAGAACAAAGATAATGGACGTTTTGAATGGCTCTCCAGACAATTGCCAAGTTGCTTTCAGCCCAGTAGTTCAGTGAACATGCTGAGAACCCACCGCGTGACGTGGTTTCTCACCTGTAGTCACAAGACAGACCCCTCACCCCACAGTATGGGAGCTCGTTTTACTACAACCAGGCCAGTACTAAGTATTACTGTGTTTATCTTTCTGTCCTGGTTAAAGAGTACCCTCTTATTTGCACTGGAGATCTGTTTTTAATACGTTTTCCCTTGGATTTGATTAAAGGGTTTACATCTTAGGCAGCCATAGGAATCTCCAAAAGCGGGGAAGAACTGCCAGGCAGTTCCCCATCTCAAGCTTCTGTTTTGTCGGCCATGGATGAAAGGGGTTGGACTAGATGCCCAAGAACTCATGTGCAGCCCTCCTGGGAAGTAGGTGTTACCGTTATCTCCATTTTTCTGATTAGGAAAATGAGGCTTGGTGACTACGGGTGACTTTGGGGTCCCATGAGTGGCTGAGTGCCAGCTCTGTCCATGGAGTGGCTTCTCTACCATGCTGCCTGGTTTATATCGCAAGACAATCTGGGGATAGAATTCTTTTAGTACGTATAGGAGTCCTGCAGAGACTGATTGGGAAAGGGCCAATTTCATCTCCAGGATAGACCATAGTGTGATTTTAAAAATTGTTTTATTTAGTTTTTGGGTCTGCATGGCACCCCTGCGTCTCCCTTCCTGATCACCTACTTCCTGAAGGTCAGCTTGTGCCTGATGAGAAAAGTGGAGCCTCCCAGCAGGGACAGAGTGTACTGTGCCATGACATGGCTGTGCCCTGGGGTGCCCTTAATTCACCAGGGTGCGTGAGGTGTCTCAGCTTTCCTCCTCTTCAGCCCTGAATCTGCCTCGTCTTCATGGACTTTGCAAATCAAAGTACCCTTTCCATTAACTTTAACTAGTTGTCTATGAACTTTTTAAAAAAGAGACTCTCCTTCCTGTTTAAAAGTGGAATCAGAGTCCAAGGAGAGCTTCTGTTTTAAGTAACTGCTATACCAAATCATCAGTAGCTAGATTCTCTGGTAATTTATCAAGGAAATTTCCTCCTTTGATTTGCAACTCATGGTTTCTAAGAGAGATGAAAAGAGCCAGAGAGCCCATATATCTTAAGAATTATAAAGCAAATTGTCTGCAGGAGGCAGAAGTAATACAAATGAGTGCAACATGCAATAGGGAGTGGTGAGGACTATGGCAAACTGAGAGCACAAGTGGCATGCATGGGGGTAGTGCTCCTCAGCTCCCCCAGCTTGTTGCCATGAATGAAACAGGCCCAATATTTCTGAATATTTTATTCTTCAAGAGAAGCAAGAACTCCAGATTTCTTCATGAGGTCTGCCCATTTTTATAAATGGGAAATAGGTTTGAGTTCTAAGAAAGGAAATGTATGTCAAACACCAGATACATCTGCAAACTGACTTTGGCTGAGGGCAAGCAGTTTGTAAGCTTTGATCTAGTAGCACCATGTATTTTACAAATGTGGAAGCTGAGACCCAGAGGGAGGGACCGAGCATTGTTGATCGCTCCCTGCCAATAGTTTAGGGGCCTTCTGACAGAAGATGCTGTATTACCAGAGTGCAAATTTTAAAGTCACTGGAGGCAAATTTGGGTGCAATAGGGGTTGATTGCAGAAATTAACATTTATTGACCACTTGCTGCATCCTAGGCCCTGTGCTGAGATACGTCTTGTATGGTCATCCCAGCTAAATATTTTATTCACTTTATAGGTGAAAAAACTGAGGTTCATAGATCATAAGTCAGCATAAAGGGTGACCAGCTTTTAAGAATTCCTGATTCCAAAGCCTATGTTCCTGCCACTCCTGTTAGCTGTGTCTTTACGTGGTGAGCCTCCTGTCCCTGGGTGTGCCTAAGCAGAGGTCTTATTGGTAAAACATTCCTCTACTGCATGAGTGGTAGGACCAGGTACCCCTGGAGGCTCCTTTGAGGTGAAATTTCTCAGCTTCAGCACTACTGACTTCGGGGAGCAGGCAGTCCTTTGTTGTGGTGCTGTTCGGGGCATTGTAAGCTCCCGAGTAGTACCTCTGGCTTCTCCTGAGGCATCTTCAGCATGCCTAGAGGCTGGCAGCATCTCTTTCCTCCCCCAGGTGTCTCCAGACATTTCAAATGGCCTCCGGGGAGCAAAACTGCCCCTGGTTGGAAACCACTCCTTTAAGGTTTGAGATTCTCATGAATCTGTAGTTAGTGGTTTTCTAATTAGCTTTGGTGCAGGGGATGGGAAAGGGGGGAATATCTTGGGATCCTCCAGGTTCCCCCTGGGCATTATTTCATAAAGTCCTCACAAAAAGCTAGGAGAGAGTGTAGGGTACAGACACTCAGAAAAGGTAAATGGCTCACTTGGGTGACATGGCCAAGTCATGGGGACGTGATATATAACAAACGCATCTATGTCATAACACACAGGGCCTTTTTTAGAATTTCAGTGTGAAACAAATACGTTAAGCATTCAAATATAGAAATTAGAAAAAGATACCAGGAAACATTTAACCAGAGAGAAAATAATAATAAAGTTAAGGGCAGAAATCAATGAACTAGAAAATAATTATAGCAATAACAAAAATAGGGAAGAGTAAATAGACCAAAAGTTGCTCTTTTTGAAAATATTAATAGGAGAAACACTGTTCATAAGGCCAACGAAAAAAAGATGCAAGTAAATGAAATACAAACAATACAAGAGAAATAGCAACAGATGAAACAGAGACACATGAAAGAAGGAAAGATTACTATGAATATCTGTTACTAATATTTGAAAATTTAGATGAAATGGACATATATCTTGAAAAAGTATGAAATACCAATAGTTAGCACAAGAAAAAAAAGCAACTAAAAAGCATTAAAGAATTTGAAATGTTAATCTAAGACTTAACCTCCCAGAATGCTTCAGACTCAGATGTTTTTATAAGTGAATTTCAACGAACTTTAAAAATATATAATTAATCCAGATCTCTTGAAAGATATTGCAGAAATTACAAAAGAGTAAAAATTGCCTGGGTTATTTGATGAACTCAGGATAATATTGGTTCCCAACCAGATTAAAAGTTATAAAAGAAAATAGATTAAAAATCATTTCACTTAATGAATGTAAGCAAAATAGCCTAAATAAAATATTAGTTAACTGAACCCAAAATACTTAAAAATAAATAATATACAATCAAGTGGAGCTTTTCCTAGGAATGCAAGGATGGTTTCATATCAGAGAATCTATTTGAAATAAATCATACCTACTTGAAAAAAGTTCAAATAGATGAAGAAAAACATATTATGAAATTTAATACTTGCTTATTATTAACTACTTGGCAATAAAATGGAAGTTTTCTTAGGTTGGTAAAGTCATATAGCTAAGATCCATAACAATCACTTATTTTAAAAGAGCAACTTTAGATATTTTCTTTATGATCTGGAAGGACTCAGCAATGCCTCTATATCACCACCACTCTTTACCAAAGGAGGTACTGGCCAATATTATAAGAAAAACAAATTTAAAAAGATGTAAAAATAAAGAGAGAGAAAAGGAAAAGTGTACAAAGAGATAATACATGTGTTTTCAGAAGACATGGTAGTCTTCATAGAAAAACAACAGAAGCAAAACTAAAGACAGAGTCAAACATTGAATCTGGTACAAAAATCAACTTTAAAAAATAAAAAATATTTCTCGGTATCATTAACCAACTAGAAAATGTAATAATGCTTATGAACTAACAAAAACTATGTACAATACTGAATACATAATATAAAAATCAAGACACTAGACACAATAGCAATAAAACTGGGAATTAACAAAATAGTAGCCAAAAGCCTCAAGGGAGAAAGTTTAAACATTTAACATTAAAGAACAAAAAAGAAGATCTGAGAAATGGAGAGACATTTATAATAGCATCTTTAATAGCATCACTTCATGTTACAAAGTATCAGTTGTCCCAAGTTAAGCTGTTGTTTCAAATAGGCCCAGCCAAACTTGCAGCTGGATTTTTTGAGGACCTTCATAAACTTATGCTAATTTTTTTTTTTTTTGGGGTGAGAAGAAAAGTCCATGAATAGTTAAGTCAACTTAGAAAAATAAAAGCAGATCCAAAACCTTTTCTATCCAAGGATGTAGTAATGAAAACAGTATAGAGAAAAAAAAATTCTGCTGGGGCAGTGGAACAGAATCAAGAGCTCAGAGACATACCCATGTGTACAAATGGAAACCCAAGGTACAATGAAGGGACTCCCACAAATCAGTTGGGCCAAGAATGCACAGTTCAGTGACTGAAGTTGGGAAAACTGATTGACCAAGTGGATGCAAGTAGATCCCAAATTCCCCACTTGATACCATGTACAAAGGTGGGTCCCAGATGGAGTGAGATACACTTGAAGGTGAGCTAGAATATCAGTTGGAGATAATACAAAGCAAATAATATAGCATTTATATGGGAAATTACTACATCTGCACAAACAATAAGACAAAACACTAAAGAGATGGATTTGATTATAATGCATTTGAAGATTTCTGTTCAGTGAAGGCACTTTAGAGCAAGTCCACCGACTGATAACAAACTTGAGAGAAGGTGTTTCCAAATGGACAAGGGGCTAATACTGAAAATACCCAAGGAATTTCTGCAAAACCAGAAAAACAGGACCTGCAAGGGAAGCTGGGCAAAGGGGTGGCCTCACAGTTCACAGGGGAAGAAACCCAAAGGAGTAACAAGCGAATGAAGACAAGCTCAAACGTGGCAGGGTAGAAATACAAATTCAAACAACAATGAGATATCACTTATACCTGTCAGATTGGCAAAAACAAAAAAACAGAAAGCAGGATAAATGCAAAATGTTGGTGGGGATGTGGGGATATAGAAAACTTTGTGCACGCTGGTAGGAGTGTTTTAGATGGATGCAGCCATCCTGACAGGTCCCGGGATGGCCTTAGTATAACTGGGTGTATATGTACACCCTGTGACCCTGTGATTCAACCTGGGTAGTACTTCTCGAAGAAACTCCAACACATCTCCTTAAGATGCCATATCTGGGATATTCATCATGGCTTGTAGGGGTCTTCAGAAGCAGTGTGTGAGCTGGCCCTGGGGCAACAGGTATGTAAGATACGGGAGACACACACCAAGGATGCTATGCAGTAGCTAGCACCATAATTATTGATCTTTAAAAACACTGGGTGGAGTGAAAAAAATAAGAAGCAGGAGACCTATAGCCCAGTATCATTTACGTAAATTCAATGCTTTCACACAAATAAGATGAATACAGGGCACACACATGAGAATGATTGCCCCTGGGAGAAGGGACTGGGGTAGGGAATGAGGATTGAAGGGGGGAAATAGGTAAATGAATCGAGACAAATCAGATGCCTTGAATGGACCAAAGGAGGGAGTGAGCCATGAAATGAGGGGTGTGATCAACTCAACCAACTCCTTTCCCCAAAGTTAAACAATATTTTTTTAAGAAAATCAAGCCCTCTGCCGTGAGGCTGCTGGGGAATGGCCAGATTCCCAGCCCACTGTCCTTTGCAAGCCTGACTTTCTCCAGCCAGGCTGAATGTCTGACCCTGATTTTGTGATTTCTGACATCACCGCCTGCCACACTGAACTTCTCCGGCTTTGCCTGCCATGCAGAAAACCCAGCCCTGTGTCTGCACAGTGAGAGTGGATGTACTGTCATGAACAAGCCCAGGAAATTGAGAATGATGTAAGAGCCACGGTCTTTCTGGGTGAAAATGAGAAAAAGTCCTCACCTTGCTTTCCTGCCAACATTTGCAGACTGTAAATAGGAACATTTGAGATGAAAAGTAGGGAATTGCTATGTCATCGCCATGGAAATCTTTGGCTTGGGAGGTGTTTGGAAGAATGGACTGCAATGCTTGCACTGACATTTTTTATCTCCTCTGTCCACCAAGGGCCTCTGGATTTTCTGTGCTGGAGCACCAACTGCTGAATCTGGAAGCTAAAATGATAATAATAATAATGACAATAATAGCAGCTGCTATTTATTTACCTGTTACCTGCTATTTGTGTGTGTGTGTGTGTGTGTGTGTGTGCACGCGCGCGCCCAGTACCAGGATGGGACCGTCACGTAGGTTGTTGCTAATTCTTGTGATTGACAGTGTGGGGAAGGAGTTGGATCCAAATTGGACCTGAGAGATGGAAAAAGCAGCTTCCTAACTCTTTAAAGACCCTCCAGACTCTCTCTCCCTTGGGCCATCTACACCCTGAGGAGGGGCGTTGGCAGGAGGCCTGGCTCCAATGCCTACAGCAGAATGCTCTGTGCCCTTGGGCAAGGCACTCAACCTCTCTAAGCCAAAGATCTCTTACCTATCACATGCGCAGAGTCCCTGCCCTGGCCACCTCACCAGGCTGTTGAGAAGGTCGCCTGGGGGTGTGCAAAGTGTTCTTTGAATGAAGGAAGCTGTTGATAATTTACTTTTGGGCTTTGTGGTATGACGTGGGCTCACCTGCATAGTCTGATTTTAAATCGCTCCCCCCACCCTTTGCCTCCTGTTCCCTTCTTCCCTCCCCTATGACATATGACACTACCATGTATACATTATTTATAGTTACTATTATTATAACTACCATCATTCTGAGACCCATGAAGTATGCACGTGGTATTAGGCAGTGTGTGTGTGAGTGTGTAAAAGAGCAGGAGGGAGACCGTGGTGTGTGGTGTTGGAAAGGAAAGAGCAGGGCTCACAGCAACTGGTGGTAAACGGGTTGGCCGGAGTGCCCAGCTGGTCTGAGCTGCCTCTGTCCTGCTCCCCTAGGTGGTTGCTTCAGAGGTTTGGGAGGGCCTGGCTTTGGGCTCAGGCGAGAGCTGGGTTTGCTCTTGCTCTGCTGGGGGCCAGCTGTGGGACCTGGTAAGTCACAGAACTGTGAGATGAGGGCAGCGACGGCTCCCTTGCTGGGCTCTAGTGAAGGCCACGTGAGATGGTGTTTGCTTGCACATACCCGGTGCACGTAAGCACTTGATGAATGCCAATTACCTACTTTTGGTGTGAAACATTGTGTATTTTCCCTTCCAGCATGGTTGTTCATTGGTCTTTGAGAGCGAGAAAGAGAAAGGCAATTGAGAATAAAAATAATTTAGACCCTCTGATGGTTAATTGTATGTGTCCACTTGACTGATACACAGTACCCAGATATTGGGATGTTGCTGTGAAGGTGTTTGTTTGTGTAAGATTAACATCTGACTCGGTGGGCTTTGTAAAGCAGATCACCCCTCCATGATGTGGGCAGGGCCCTGCCCAATCGGTTGAAAGCCTGAGTAGAACAAAGAGTGACCTCCCCTCAGGGAAAAAGGAAGCAAGCCCACAGACAGTCTTTGGGACTTGAATTACAACTCATCCCTGGATCTACAGCCTGCCAGTCTACCCTGTGGACTTTTTACTGATCAGACTCCATGATTGCATGAGCCAGTTCTACTCTGTGTTCCCCAATGTCTCTCGCAGAAGAGTCAGCCTTGGAGCTGAGTGAGGAGCAGGTTTACCCTGGACACCTCAGAAGGTAGGTGAAGGGTCCAGCATCAGTACCTCTGAGCTGCTTTGCTGAGCAGCAAGCTCTGTTTCATGATAACGAGAAATCAACTGTGAGGCAGGAGGCATCACGGGATTTCCCCAATTTGTCTGAATAATGAAGTGTTGCCCATTGCCTGCAGAGCTGACTATGAGCGAAGTATGTGTTCCATGCTGTACCCACCATTTGGAGAAAAAGAGAAAAACCACATTTGGATTTTTTATGAGTGCTCTCATGAAAGCGTGTGCTGTGCTCATCGACTCCTTCCCTGCCCTGAAGCCTGGCTAATTACCGAAAGTTATGTTCTTCCAGTGTTGTGTTACTGTTGCTGTGGGAGCTTAGAATTAAGTTTCCAGGCTCTTATTTTCTGGAGTTTTCCTTTGTAACAGGTTTCTCCACCTCAGCACTATTCACATTTGAGGCCAGATAATTCTTTGTTGTTTGGGGTCTGTTCTGCACATTGTATGATGTTTCGCATCATCCCCAGCCTCTGCGGAGGGCCCTTACCCATTAGTGTCAGCAGACCCAATGCCCAAGGCTCATGGGGCTTACAAAAGTGTTTTAATTTTAATTTAACTTTAAAATCAGAATACTAATAAGGAATATATAATAATGATGATATTCCTTTTCACACCAACTCACTTTTTAAAATGTAATTTTCAATATTTTTTTAATGGAGGAAGGGGCTCATGATAATGGATGTGTGTAGAGTCCACGAGTCTTAATGGATAGCCCGGCCTCTACCAACTAGGTGCCATTAACATTCCCCTCCCCACTGTGACCCCAAAAATGTCTCTAGACCTTGCCGTGTGTGTGTAGTGAGGGGAGAGTTTTGCAAAATTGGCTGGTTCAGAATCACTGCTTTACACTGTGCTATGCTATATAAGTACTATGTACTATGAAAGTAACAGTTATTCAGTCAACAAACATCCATAGGGCACCTCTTGAGTGCTGGGTGCTTGTCCTGGGGACCATAAGAAACCCTATTCTTCCTGCCCTGAGGTTGCTTCAGGAGTGGCAAAGGAAGCAGGTGAAATAGATTAGGAAAGCACAGCGACCCATCAGACCCTCCTATCAAGGAGGACACAGTGGCTAACTGATTGGGGGAGCAGGGAAGTAAGTGTTCTTAGAAGTGGGCATTCTGAACTGGGTTTTGGAAGGTGGGTAGTTTTTCAGGTTGGAATGAGAACAAGGAGAGGGTCCTTGGTCTGTAAACCTGTAGCAGTGCAAGGGCACCCCAGAGTCTGCGTTTAGGTTCACTGCAAAGTTTCAAGGGGGGGACATTAGCCCCTTTGTAATAAGTAGAATAGGAGGGTATTTAGTTCCCTGGAATCAAAGAAATATTTTCTTCTTGAACCCCCTGAAAGATTCATTTCTTCTGTTGGCACCAACAATAACATACGACGTGAAATACCACTGGCTCTGACACCATGTCCAGCCCCGTGAAGTCCAATTAGAAAATTAACATTGATTTCAGATTTATCAGATTCAAGTTTTGACTTTTGTCCAGAGGAGAACAGGGGCATGATGTTATTACAGGCTTATATTTCACCTTCTCGAGGAAGGAAAGGAAAGACACACGTCGTTTTGATGGGATCCAGAGCCAGCTTGTAGAGAGGCGCCCTATTTCATAACGGAGCTGCTGTCTAGAAATAGTCCTGCCCTGTGGATGCTGTTTAGTTTCTGCGCCCGTCATGCCAGAGATGTGAAATAGAATGCAGTCACTGGGCCGACGCCGGTTTCCCAAGGCAAGGGGGATCTGCGGGCTGCAGGGCTAAATGGTCTTGGCACAATGTGTGCTCTCAAACTGGCACTTGGGGGCTGGGAGGGGCTGGGGCGTATGGGACTTTAGAATTAGCCACAGTTTGGGCTTTGCTGGAGAGCAGCGTGCCTGCCCTTCTGGGTGCACACATAAAGACAGGCCTGGAGACATCTCACGCTCCCTCTGTGACTACTAACAGGGCCGCAGCCTCCCCCACCAAACAGTCCTTCTTCCCTGAGCAGACTGAATCCCTCATCACTGGCTGATGGCAGAGAGGGAGGGCTATGTAGCTTCAAATCCCTCTTCTTCTGCCTCTCGAGTCCCTAGCCTCGGGAAAGCTGCTTGACTCTAGGGTAATGGTGGCAGTGGGTACTGTTGTGCTAGCTTTTCATGTATTCGCCCACTGGCCATTGCACCAACCTAGCAGGGCTTACACAGCCTGAACACTCGGGGAACATTAGCTCTTGGTATTATCACTAAGTTGAATTACCCTTACTGTGAGCATGCATAAGGCGCTGAGTTATGAGCACCAAAGCTGATGCTCATGAAGCAGGAACTGGTGTTTGCCTTTACTGAGCCATTGTTAGCTCCTGTATTGTGACTGGGATTGTGACTGGAGGGATCTGGTCACAGGCAAACATCATTCCGCAGGGACAGAAGTTCAGCCTGCAGAATCCTGTAAGAGAGGAGGGGGCACCTCTGGATTCCCACGTGAGACTGGGGCACCTGAGTGCACGTGCCTTGCACGAGGTCAAGCAGTGTATTGCGGGAGAATTAGGAGTAGACCAAGGCCACCTCTCTTGTCCCAGGAGGCCTTGGATAGGGAGGAAGTTTCCCTGAGTTCCCGGGCCCTGCTCCTCTGCAGCCCCATCCATGTTCCGCCAAGGAGACTGTACAGATGGCCTTTGCATTCCCTGCCAGGCTGGGGTGGGGACTGTCGCCGCAGGGCCATCCACAGCCTTCCCAGGTCCCCCTTGCTGGGTGCACAGGCAGCACCACCCAGCGACTCGCAGAGCACAGACGCCTGCGGCACCATCTAAAAAAATGAAAATAATTTAATACTTGGAAATGCAGCCCTCATTATCTCTCCGAGCAACAAGATCTGTCTACAAACCTGAGAAGTTCAGATTACCAAGTTTCCAGGCCTTTTTACCAACCCAATCCAAAAACAATCCTGGTTTTATAACTCAATAAAAAGGACTCAAGAGCTTTCAGGGGAGAGCAGAGCCGGCGGAGCTCGCAGGCCCAGCGGCACATGCGGGAAATGATCATTCTCCCGAACTGGGGAGGGGCTGGGGGTGGGGGCCAGGCAGAAGGCCGGCAGCCCTGAGGCCCAGAGTCCAGAATCCTTGCCAGGGGAGAACAGGCAGACGTCTGCTTTCACGTCCTGGGTAGGAGTTGTCCTCACGACAGGCCCAAGGGACAGCGGGGCATCATGCCCTCCTCTCTGACAAATAGGGAAGCTGAGGTGGGGGGCAGGTGCCAGGCAGGGCCACCCCACACTGTTGTGCAGATTCCTGGGACAGGGTGGGGCGGGCATCTAGTTTTGCAGGGCTCCCCAAACCGCATCCCTTACACCTCTGGGGCTGCCTATGCCTCAAGGGGGCGCCCTGTTCTAGTTCACTCACTTGGCCTCCCCTTCCTGGTTGGCAAGGGTGTCTGTGGAGTCCCCAGGTTTGGACCAAGGACAACCCAAAGCACCTTTTGTCTCAGGCTTGCATAGTCCTCGGCACAGTTAGATGCCCTGGGTAAGCTGTGGGCATGGTCCGTTGGACCTCTGACTCTAAGAATTCTGTCTCTGGCAGCCTCAGTTTCCTTTGGACATGGGGGAAATGGAACTTTCCACGGCAGGGTTCTGTGAGGTTTAAATGAGGTGAAAGGTGAGGAAGAGGTCCTCTGCTGCACAGTTAGTGGCATAAAAACTGGTTCAACCATATCGACTTGGTGATTTGACTTAACAGTGTCTATACCTTTTGAACCAGTAATTCTCCTTGCTGGAATTGATCCTGGAGAGTAATTTGAGCAAAAGGCAAATGTATGGAGGAGAAAGTTCAGGACCACCCTGTGTATGGGAGTGAAAACTGGCAGGTATCCAGCCATTGACAGAGGGCAGATTCAACAAAGGTCTCCTCTCTCACCTCCCCCACACCAAATAGGATCTGCTGCACCCTGAAGAGAATCAGGTGAATCTACAATCTACAGTCAGAGTATCTACAATCAGGGACCAGGAGTCACTCAACACACACACACACACACACACACACACACACACACACACACACACACACTCCGGATTATGGAGCACTATGGAGGGAGTTACTTGAGTTTTGTAATATTTTTATAATATACATTGATTTATGTATTTTCTTAATGTGCATAGATAAATCTGGAAATACATACCAACCAAATTCTTAACAGTGTTTATCCCTTTGAATAAGTGTATGAGGAATGTTTGCAGTCTACAGAATCCATTTTAGAGTGCTTGACTTTTTAACAATGTAGCTTGCATTAATTTTGTTATCAGAACAAAACATATTCTAGTCAAGAGAAAAAAACAGAGAGAGCATTAAAAAAGCATGAGAACAGCGGTCAGTGCCTAGGCGGTGCTCCGTAAATGAAGTTCTGTCCACAGGCCCTCTTGACGCCATCACTCTCAAGTAGCAACTTTGAAATTTACGTGAGCATTTGCCCTTACTGAAAGCCCACAGATCCAGCTTGGCAATATTTGGCCAAATTAAAATGGAAATATATAGGCAGAGTAAGCCTCATTGAAAGAAAAAGAAAGAAAAGAAAAAAAAAACCTGACTATACATGTATATAAAATCCATATTACAACATGCTGGGCTGGAAACCATAAATTGGAAACATGTGAAGTTGCCCTATATTGGCCTATAGATGGTGTTTTCAATAAATTGACTTGAAATTGAGCCTCTTCATAGAGCACCTGAGGATGGGAAGGTGAACAGTGTGGCCTAAGGGAGCTGGGTGAGAGGGTGGCTGCTGCCCACTGCTCTCGGGCACATTTGTGGCTTCTTACTTCAATGCAAAGAAGTTGAAAAGGAACTTACTTGGCACCCCCCACCCACCTTCCCAATCACACAAGGCAAATGCCGAACAGATGTCCTCAAAGGGTGGAAAAATGAAATGAAAGGCACATTTAGGATTTATAGAGCTGAAAACCAAAAAACCAGTGGAAATTAGGACTCTGATGAGCACAAAGCTTGACGTTAATGCATCATTTTTTTTCACTGTAGCACTTGCAAATTGGCTTCCAGATCCCTGAGCAGTCAGCAGGAGATGGGGGAGCCATGTGGCCTTGGTTTGATAAAGTGAGGGGGTGAGCCAGGCATTCAAAGCCCTGCAGGACCCCACCTGTGCACCCTTGATGCCCCGCCTGTGCACTTCGATCCCCCCAATCTCCAACACGGTCATCCTTGACCCACCACTCTCTAGCGTTCCCACCCTGGACCCCTACCCCCATTCTCTAGCATTTTCACCCTTGACCCCCACCCTCAATCTCTGAACTATCTGATATTCCCACCCATGTTAACCAGCATTTAAGGCTCTGCACACAGCTGAGTTATCCACAGGCCCCAATCTAAATCCCCTGTGCCCTTATAATGTTGTTCCCTCTGCCTGGAATATTCTCACAGGTTCTGAAAACCCCTCACAGTCGCTGAGACTCTGGAGAAAGTCACCTCGTCCTGTGTGCTCCCCTTTGCCCAGGGGAGGACTCTTCCAGCTCTTCCTGCCCCATGTGGCCTTTACTCTTCAGATCTGCCTCCCAGACTGGAGCCCCTTGGAGGCAAGGCCTGTAGTCACTTACGCTCTGGCCTAGGTGTTACTCAGAGTTGATGATTCTCATAGGCTCCTCCTTCCCACACAGCACGTAATAGTCACTGTAGTGAATGAATGAATGGAAGAAATGGTGTCTCTCCCCAAATGCACCTTCCATGATCCCCACACCGCCAGAGGACATCACGGCACCTCTGGGTGGCAGAAATACTGCCATTCCAGGGGGAGGCGGACTGCCATTTATCTAGACCTGCTGTGTACTGCCCTCCCTCTAGGGACTTAATAGACTTGATCTCATTTACTTTCTCCATTTGCATTTTACAGATACTGAAACAGTCAGGGGAAGTGCTTTGCCCAAGGTCACCTTTTGTAGGGACCCAGGAGCCTGGGGTTGGGGCCAGGGGTGGGGACAGATTGGGACCCTGAGCTGGGTGTGTTGGGTGCAGAAGGAAAGGGTGATCAGCAGGTTGTGCCCAGGAACAAGCCCGCTTGCCCCAGGAATGAATGCTAATTCCAAATTCATTACCATCTTTGTGAGCAAACTTCCTCTTATCTTCCAAGACTAGGGTTCTCAGGATCCTGGAACATGATGTGATTTCCCTCCTAATAGCCTGATCCTAGCCCAATGATACTTTATCCTCATAAATACCTACAGAGGTAGATATTACTATTATTATATTTCAGATGGCAAAAACAGAAGTTTAGAGGGGTTATTATGTTCCCAAATGACTGTAGGTGGGTAAGCCAGGGTTTGAACCTGAGGGTCTGACTCCCAGCCTGTATGTTTCCAACTGCATGACTTTTATCTCCCTCTTTAAGTTTGGTGGCCCTGCCCAGTGACAAGTGTGGAAGGCCCACCTTGGTCTGGCAGGACACATGATCTTTCCCTTGGAATTGGAGTTGGGGTCGATGCGGCTTCAAATCTTCCACCAGCACCACAGTGCATTTCAATGTGCACCTACTCTGTGCTTGCCATGGGGGAAATGTCCTTGTCTGGGTACCCATGGGGCTTGCAGATGATGAATGACTGAACAAACACACGAACAAGATCATTGCATGTAGCAGTAGGAGCTACAAAGGCATTTCATCCCAAGTAACCCAAATGGGGACTGAAATAGGATTGCCCCCTGCCCACCAAGGGTCACCAGGGTACTGCTGGTGCACATAGTGGGCCCAAGACCTGGGGCAGAGCCATGCTGATTCAAAACCCTTCTTTCTCCTTGGGTCTCTCTCCTGCAACTCCTCCTGGCAAGTACTGTGCAAGTTGAGGTGCATCTGGGAGAATGAGCAACAGCAGGCATCCCAGGGAAGGGAAGAGGGCTTACCTCACAGGGATGAGGGCTGAAGGAGAGAAACAGGAAGGGTGGCTCAGCCAGAGGTCAGTGCAGGAAGCAGCGGCCACCCACGGGGAGGGGAGACCAGAGGGCTGAGGTTGGGGTCCTCAGAAACAAAGAATTTGGAGGAGGGCTTGTGGAGTGGGAATCAGACCCCTGACATGGGGAAAGAAATGAGGCTGCAACTGCCTGCGGAACTGGGGCAGAGGTGAACTGTGGGTGACAGAGAGAGGACAGGGGGCAGACAGGACGGCGGCTGCGTGCTCACTCTCCCCCACCATCTCATTCCAGTGTCCCTCTTGGCAGAGCCCAGTGGGAAGCCTGATGGTCCGAGAAATGACATTCACACACCCGGCCCAGCATCCCTGGACACCGTGTGGATATAAAGCAGACAGAAGTAACTGATGTCACTTAGCAATTGACTTCTGGAAGCTTCCTCACTGTCTTTGAATCTGATCTGTGAACGGGTTAGTCCCGTCAGACGGCTGGGTGATGACACAAGCTGCCTGCCACCCATAGGCACTGGCTGAATGGCAGCTTGTGTCCTTTTTATTTATTTATTTTTCCCAACTGGAAAGGAGCCCAGTAAAGTGCCACGCTACAGGATTTTATAGTGGTAAGAAGGGGCACATGGTGCCCTCCCACCCCTACCTCCTGCTCCCTAAGCAGCTTCCCTGCTTATATTGTTCTCAAAGCACCACCACCTGACCCATTACAGTGTAATTTACCGGGAAAACTTGTTTACTGTCCTTCTCTCCCCACTGGAGTATGAGAAGCGCGGGGATTTTTATCTGCTTTGTTCTCCCACGACCAAGCTGGGGTGGAGAGTCTAGATGTGTTTAGTAGATATTTGGTTAAATGAATGAAACAGCAGAACTTCAATCTTTTCCTCCCCTCTTTCCCTCCCTCCTTCTTCCCTTCTTTCCTAGAATATTGATCGATGGCCACTATGCTCCAGGTGTCACTGAAAAACTGGAAATTGTGGGCATGTTAACTGAGTTACCATCTCATTGCCAGTCAGCCCCTGGGCCTCAGAGGCTGGGTCTGACCTCTCACTGCAATCAGACCACCTGGGCTCAGGTCTTTGCCCCACCACCAACTGGTGGTGAACTCTTTGGATAATTTATTAATTCCTGCATTCATTCATTCATCCAGCGAACCATGAGTTGGGTTGCATGTCAGTACGTTTTTCAGGACTGGGATAAATTGATCCAGGTCCTCATTTTCTTTATAGCCAGTTTATCTAACATCCGCTGTGTGACTTACTCAACATCTCTGAGCCTAAGCTTACTCATCTATGAAATGCGATTATCAGGCATGATAATAGCCGTTTGTGAAGACAGCTACAGAGACAAGTGACAGGCATACCCCCTGTTGTCAAGAGTGGCAACTATGAATGGGCAGCCATTTCCACAACACAAGGTGCGAGGTAATTAAATGAATGAGTCATCTAACAAACCTTGAATAGCACTTACTTTAAGCTGTACTGTTTCAAGTGCTATCCTGATATGAACATTTAACCCTCAGGAACAGTCCTGGACGTAGATGAAACTGCTGTTTTGCCCTTTTTACGGATGGAAAAAACAAGGGAAAGTGAGAATACGTGACTTGCCCAAGGCCACATAACCAGTAGAGGGCAGAGCCGGCATCTCCCCAGGCCACTTGACGCCAGGGCGCTGCTCTTGACTGTGATAATATGCTATGAAGAACAGGGCCAACGGGGACCCAACTTTTCTGTAGGGCAGGAGTTTGGGGGCAGTGGGCAGCAATGGTGGTTTGCAGGGTCTTGAGCTTTTCTTTGTATAACTTTATATAAGACTGAGAAAATGTCCATATCAAGGAGTGGAGGGGTCACAGGGGCCTTGAAGGGACACCCTAGCCGCCTCTTGCCACCCACTTCCACCCAGGAGTAAATACGATGGGAGGGTGACTGTGGGGGCAGCCCAGGCCAGAAGGAAAGGTGGGAGAAGAGCCTATAGAGGACCCCAGCACCCCACCACCCTTGGGTTTGCAGACCAGCCACCAGACTCACCTAGGAGCTTGTGAAGAGTGCAGAATCTCAGGCGGCACCCTAGACGCACTGCGTTAGATCTCACTTTTCAGTCCCTAGCATGTGTGTGCACGCAGGCTGGGGGAGGGCTGCCCTGGTCCAAGGGTGACGGTCCCATGGTGGGAGCATCTGAAGAGGATGGGGGCATGTCACATCAAGTCTGGGAGAAGGTCTCAGCTAGAGAGGCCTTCCCCGACCACCTTTTTCAAGGCCCTGCCCCTTTTACTTCCTTCTTTTCATTTCTAGCATGCATTACACACACACACACATAATATAGTAAGGGCAGAGGTTGAATATTTTGCTCACCGTGGACCCCTCACCTCCCAACACAACATAGAGTATAATGGAATTCTTGACATTAAATACAAAATTTATGGGATATCAGAAATTTCCTCTCTTGTGTTTGATATGTCCTGGCCAGGAGTCCTGGAGATTCGCTGGCCCCAGGAACGTGGATGCAGGCAGAAGGAAATGGCTGATAAAATGTGTCACGCTGGGGCTGTTCAAGAATGAACCAGGGCGTAGAAGTAAGAAAAAGAAGTGATGAGTCCGAGGCTTGGTGGGGTCCAGCTGCTTTCTAGTTAGAAGCAGAGAAACCCCCCAAAGCCTGTGTTCTGGATTAGGCCCTGCTACTTCCTTGCTGGGTGATTTGGGCCAACTGTCTTAACCTCTCTGAACCTCAGTTTTAAACTCAGTGAAACGGGAAATAATATCTATCTCATACCTATCTGTCTTGACAAACTTTAGTCTGCCTTCTCTCACCCCACACAAAATCTTACCTCCTGGAAAGCTGGGATCATATCTTTTTTTGCATTTCTCTTTGGTTTCTCCTGCCACCTCTATTCAGACTCAGTTTCAGGTCATATCTATTAAGTTCCATTCAATTCCATTCAGTAGCTTTCCAGCTGACACTGGTGGAAAGCCTGCTGTGGGTGGGTCCTGGTGTAGACACAGGGAAAACAGAAGAGAGGAACCACATTTTTGCCCCAGGGAGGAAGCATGTAGTGAAGAAGACCTGTCTGGGAGGTGGTCATTTCCATACAATGAGAGAGGGCAGGTTAAAGCTGCACAGAGCTTTGAGGTCCCAGAGCAAGGTCAAAGAGGACTTCCTGGAAGAGATGACCCTTGCAGGATGAGTAGGAGTTGGGCTAGGGAGGAAGACCAGTGTTTTTGTTGATGGTAATGATTGCTGGTAAGAGAGCTAGAATTCAGGGAAGTCATACCATGCGACAGGCACCTGTGTTGGCATGTCACGTGAGTTATCTTATGTAAACCGTGTAATAAGATAGGCATTCTTTTACCCCCATTTATAGGTGAGGAAACAGAGAGATTAAGTAACTTGCCCAGGACCACATAGCTCATTAAAAGAACCACAGGTATCACTCATTTTATGCTTTTTGATACCATTGACAGGGTTAACAATTTTCCAGCTCTTACCATACATAACAGTTTTCAGCAAGTCTGTGAGTTAGATGTTGTTATTTCATTTGTTTATGATTCCTATTTTACAAATTTAGAAAATAAGACCGCAAAGGCCAGTACTTGTCTACTGTCACACAGCCAACAAGCAGGGAAGTCAGGGATGGAACTCAGGTCCCATGGCCCAGAGCCACTGCATTTGAACACCTGGCTCTGTGCTGGGCACTTTCCTTGGGACATTATACTTACAGCCACAAGGCAGGTGCACATATATTTCAGAATAAGTCATGAAACACCCGCTATGCACAGACACTGAGAGAAGGGTCCTTCCTGTCCTCTCCTCACTGTACCCCCAACTCCAAGGGACTTTCCTGCCTCAGTTAGTGATGGGGGGCCTTCTCACACTGTCCCCTTGCTCCTGCTTTTCTCAGTTGCCTGTGGATACATTCATCCAGAGCTCCTGAAAAGGAGCATTGGAGTGTTTCATAAGCCAAATGTTGAACAGATGCTTTTAAATGTCTGGAGAAACGCAATGAGGGGTGCACTTGGGTAATGGAGCTGAAAGCTCTCAGCGTCGATGGCCTTTGGGGCTTGATTAGCAGAAACCTGCACTTCACTGCAGATTTGGCAAATAAAACAGTGCTTGGAACTAAGGCAGGACCAATTTATAAAACATTGCATTCATTTGGGAGAAGCCAGCCTTTCCTCAGTCTGGCAAGAACCCAGACAGAGCCCCTGCAAGCTTGGAGACCCCTCGCGGGGGCTGCTGGGAGGGAGCGGAAAGACTTCAAAGATGGAGATTCCAGAGTTGGCACCAGCGGCTCTTTGCTGTGATCCCTTGGCCAAGCTTTCTAACCTCTCTGAGCCTCAGCTCTGTGAAAGGGGCAGATGTCTCCTACCTCAAAGCATCCAGGGAGGATTAAACGAAGTACTATGCATAAAGCACGTGGCAAGTCAACTTCTGTGCTCTTCATTTCTCTGGTTCTTGCTCACCTTCATCCTTGCCCAGGATCTACCAGACCCATTCCCCATTGCGTTGTGCCTGGGAAGGGTGCGCCTATGGACTTCAATACCCAGGTTACCTTGCGCTGTGGTTTCAGCCAATGGTAGGTCCCGGGAGGAGCTCCACAGGGGGTGTCTGCAGAGAGAGGTTGGGGTATTTCTTCTCCAGTCCCTCCTGGCTTCAGCGATGGCAGGCAGCTTCTGAGTTCCTCTAGAACCACGGTTCCCTCCAGGCAGGCCGTCCACCAGGCTCCGGCTCTCACTGGGTTCCAGTAACAGTGTTTAGTCCACATCCTGCTCCAGCCCTGTTAGGTGGTGAGGCATCTCTCCTACTGGTCCCTTTGCCCCCACTCTGTGACTGGTTCCTCCATCACACTCGCCCCAGATTCCAGCCATGGAGTGTCCTGTCTCCTGCCAGGCCTCTCGATACGTTGTATTTAATAGTCAGTCTTTCTTTTCCTTCTTGTTCCAACTCTGCCACCAACAGCCCACATGTGATCTGAGACCTGTCTCTTCGGTTAATTTCAAACTCCTTGAGTGTCCATAGAGGGGATACAGTTTGCTGTCTCCTCTGCAGGATAAAAAAGTGAGAGGTAAACAGTTTGGCCTCTTGCCAGCCTCTGACTCAGTCTTTTCTTTGTGGGGAGGAGTGACTTGGCTAATAGTGACTTTGGAATGGGGAACCTTTGTGGGGAAAGAGGCCTGTGGCTGTGTGGTTGAATTTCACTCTGTGCAGGAAGTCTTAGGGATTCAGATTTGGCCTCAGATCTAAGCCTCGCTCTGCAATCAGCAGTTCTAATAAAGCTGATGTGGCGTCTGCGATGGCGTGTGCCTCCTTCTTGCTGCTTCCATTCTGAGGAGGGCAATAGTCATTGGCCCCCTCAGTCCCCAGGGCTGCTTGGAGACTAGTCTCTTCCTTTACAAATAGCAGGGGTGCTACTGAATGCTCAGTGAGCTCCGATGGCAGGTACTGCAAGTCTGAATATCGGAACCCATAGGGCTCGGTGCATGGAGCGCGGGAGGGGGCAGGCTGTCCTGTCTCCCTCACAAGCGCTCAAGGCTGGTGACCAGAATATCTTGAGATGAATGGGCCCCACCCCCTGCTCCCAACCCAGTGCTCCTTATAAGTAGGTGCTTGATAAATGCATGCTGAGGATGTGGTCCCTGTGGTCTTTCAGATCCTGCAAAATAGTTGCTGAGGTGGAGCAAGGAGTGTGGAGGTCTTATTGACAGCTGAGAAGACATGTAGGTCACAGAGGAGTCACTTGAAGGTGACTCTGACCCTCCAGCCATGATCAGCCTTAGACCATCAAAGCTAGCAGG
This sequence comes from Manis pentadactyla, assembly GCF_030020395.1. Classification (NCBI taxonomy): domain Eukaryota; kingdom Metazoa; phylum Chordata; class Mammalia; order Pholidota; family Manidae; genus Manis; species Manis pentadactyla. The sequence continues at coordinate 9,932,519 of NC_080029.1, forward strand.
GCCCTTAGAGATTCATTCATTCATTCAACAAGTATCTAGAGGGAGCCTTCTGTAGGAGGCCTACAATACCAAGCACTGGTCTAGGCTCTGGGAAAAGAGTAGTGAACAAAACGAAGTTTCTGCCCAGATCTGCTAGGACTGGGAAAGAAAATTTTAAAAGTCCAGATTAATATTTTAGGTCTGTTGGAAGTGCTCACCTCTGCCACTGCAGGCCTAAAGCAGTCAGGGGCAGTATGTAAGTCAGGGGGCTTGGCTCTGTTCCAGTAAGACTTTCCCAAAACAGGCTGGATTTGGCCTTTATGGTGTAGTTATCTGACTCCTGATCTGGGAGACAAAAAGACTGAGGCCCAGAGAGGATGGGGACTAGACCGAGATCACACAGCACGTCATGGGGGAGCCAGGGTGAGAAGTTTGGAGGCCTGACTCCCTCCCAGCACTGTTTCGGATACTTGTTTCTTTACAGTGTGCTTCTGGAGGGCAGGCACCTCCCCTATGAATAGATGGGGCAGTCCATCTGGAACGGCACTCACGCTGACCCCGGCTTCGGGGATTGTGGAATGGGAACACTGGGCCATTGATTGGAAGGGCCGGGCTTCTCCAGCTAAAGTCACTCACTGCTGTATGGACAAACATCAAATCCAGATCTGCCGCTCCTATGTCCCACCCGAATCAGCCTTCCTCAGTCCCCTCACCTGTAAAATGGGCACACCGCAGTACCTCTCCATAGGGTGGTGAGCATTAACTGAGTTAATGCTTCTGAAGAGCCCAAACATTCTGTTAACATTTGTTAAATAAAACAAATGGTAGCCTCAGCTGGAGTTGAGACCAGGCCCAGGCCCAGAAAGTGAGTCACCCAGGGTTTGGGTACTTTTCACAGACAGGAGGAGGTCAGTGCTGTCACCACGCAGGAGAGGAGGTTCAGTGACATTCTCCTTGATAGAGAGGTCTGCATCCGGGACCCGCCCCCAGGGCCCAGGTCCTCTGCTGGGAAGAGGCCTGGAAATGACCAGGTGCTCGTTTTGATCACTTGTATGCTAGGTGGCAGGTAAACCGAGGGTGCCAGTCATCAGGCCCAGTGACACGCAGCAGCCGGTGTGGCCGCAGCAGGACACGCAGCCATGCACCCAGCCTGGGGTCCCCCTTGTCTGGATCAGGCACAGTCTGAGCCGGAGACGTGGGGCTGACCAGGACTCACCCCCACAACGCCCGCCCTAGGCACACCCTGGTGTGGGCCACAGCTGTGGGGCGCCTGAACAACTGGATATTTAACAATTTAAAGTTACATTTAAATGAAATACAACTAAAATCTTAAATCCATAGTTATTAACAATTTTCCTTAACTCGATCCTATTTTCACCTAAATAAATTTCCTTAAGGAGGAAACTATATATATGTACACAGAAAACCATACTCTTTGTGGTAAGTAGAAAGTAATCTTAGGAGTAACAAAATGAAAAGCAAGACGTATTATCCTAGCTATACTTTTGTCTTGTTTCTGCTCAAGGATGTGGCCCTGAGATATGCTTCCTCTCAGTTGGACATAAGGAAGAATAGGTGTTAGGTGTTAAAAGCGTTAGCACCAAGCTGGGCCTTTCTTCTTGACATAATCAGCCAGACAGCAAAGCATTGTAAAGGGAATAACTTTCCCACTAGGTGACTCACGGTGACAATGCCTGGCTGGGTCAACAAACCTACAGTGGTGGCCCTGGGCATTTCATTCTCCCTGGACTTGAGCTTTCTCACCTGGACATCCGAGGTCACTCCAACAGTGACCTCCAGCTTAGTGGCAGGAAAACAGTTTTTGGTGCTGAACAGACATGGATTTGGCTCCTGCTCTGTTTCTTATTAGCTGTGTGGCCTTGCTTAGGTGACCCACTTTCTTTGAGCCTCATATCTTCAAATGGAGATGGTAGTGCCTACTTCAGGAGATTTGTGTAAGAATCAAATGAAATAAATTATTCTGGTCACTTAACACATAGCAGACTCCTAATAGATACGTGTTGAGTGAATGCATGCACAGACCCAAAGGCATGCAATTCCCCACTCGCTGGGTCTCAGGAAACTTTGTGGTGGGTGGTGACCCCATTTTACAGATGAGGACGCTGAGACCAAAGAGGCTGCTTCAGCCAGGGTCACACCCAGGGCAGGAGCTGGAGCTGAAACCCCCAGGACCTTGGCCTCCAGCTTCTTTCCACAATGCCACATTGCTTCTGGTATTCCAGCTCGCTGCGCTTGGGTCTGATTTTTATGGCCCACATTTCGTATTTTCCTTTTGGAGACTCTGGGAAACGCTGGTCTTTCCGCTGACTTGGGAGCCGTGATTACCGTATTAATGATGGAGAAGACCTTGGGTTTTGACTGGAGCACATAAAAAGCTGAGGCAGGCCCTGGCAGGGAGGGCCTGGGGACAAGCAGAATGCTCCCTTTCTCTCAGAGACTAAGCAAGCTCTTGGTTCGAGCACCTAAGTGGGGAATAAATATTGATACTGAACATCTGGGCTTAGAACCGGTGCTCTCAGTGAATTGGGCACTTGGGGAACCGTAATGAGCCTTGAACACCCGCTTGGATCTGCCTGAAAGGGGCACCCCTGTTGCCTGAGGCAGATGAACTGGGACCCAAATGGGGTACTTACCAGTCTTGGGCAAGGAGAGTGAAGGAATGCCCAATTTCTCAAAGGGAATGCTTAGTTCTCTGTTTTTTTTTTTAAATCTGAACCTGGGTTCACCCTTTGGGAAAGGGATGAGTATAGGGGCAAAAGGAAACTAAAATTTAATGAGCACCTATTCTGTACCAGCTGTAGGTATATAATCATTTCTTTTTGTTGACATCATGTGACAGCAAAAATAACCAGTATGATTGCTCCTCTGTGCAGATGAGGAGGCAAGGCCCAGCTAAGGTAAGGTTCTTGCCCCAGATCACACAGCTAAGGAAGGAAATGGAGATGTCTGGGAGTCATGCGCATCTCTCCCCTTTCCCCAGGAGGGTCCCATTACCACCCGGAGGCAGTGGAGGGGGGAGGCAGGCAGCTCTCAGCTCGGCTGGGGGCTTAGGAAGTGTGGATTCTGTGGCAGAACTTGGGAGGGCTCTGTGATTAGCCTAAGTACATTGTTTACACCTGGCCGAGGTGTGAGGGGGAAAGACAGGAATTCCTCCCAGCCCTCCCTTCACCCAGTTTAAACTGGTTTTGCTGCTAATTGTGGATCTAATCCTGTTCGGGCATCTCATTTAGCTGCTTAACAGAAACAGCCAGAGTCTTTGCAGTGATGAGAAGTGGGAAAGGGAACAAAGGTGATGTTGGAACTTCCATTAGGGGAAGGGTTCTTCCCTCATCCACTCGTCACCCATCTTTGGTCTGTCCATCTGTCCATCCATCCGTCTACCATCTAGCCATTTAGCCATCACCCATCCATCCACTGATCATCCATCCATCTACGGCTCTGTGATACTGGGTAACCCCCCTGAGCCTGTTTCTTCACCTGCATGGCCAAGCTGATGATACCTCATCATGAGTGTTCGAGTGGTGTTCACGTGATGGGGCTCTTTAGGTGCCTAGTATGGTGCTTGGCACTCCGTAAATGTTGGCTTCCATCATCTTTGTTGTTAAGGACAAACGTTTCATTTATCCTTTCCCCATTGGCTCTTGCCCAGCACTGTCCTAGGCCCTCCCTGGGGACACAGCAGTGAACAAGGATAGCAGGGCTTCTGTGTTCACAGTGTCCCCAGCCTAGTTATTGAACAAAAACTGTGCATGACTCAGATTACAGATGCATCTTTCTTACCCAGCCTATATGTGTATTTTGTTTAGCTGGCAATGTGTTCATTAAAAAAAAAATAACTTTGTTGTTTTTTGGAGCAGTTTTAGGTTCACAGCAAAACTAAATGCAGAGATTTCCCATATGTCCTCAGTACCCCACACCAACAGCCCCCCACTATCAACATCCCCACCAGTGAAAGGTGAGGACCCTGCCCTGACACGGCATTTGCATCAGGCTTTGCTCTCGGTGTTGTGCATTCCATGGGCTTGACAAATCTATAAGGACACGTATCCACCATTATCGTGTCATACAAGTAGTTTCATTGCCCCAAACGTCCCCCGTGCTCTGCCCCATCATCCCTCCCCCACCAAACTCTGATAACCACTAATCTTTTTACTGTCTCCATAGTTTTCCTTTTCCAGAACCACACATAGTTGGAATTATACAGTATGTGGCTTTTCCAAATTGGCCTCTTTCACTTAGTAATATGCATTTATGTTTCTCCCACATCTCTTCATGGCTTGATAGGAAAGTCATTTCTTTTTTGAGCTGAGTAATTTTCTGCCGTCTGGATGTCCCAGTTTATTGGCCTCTCACCTACTGAAGGACATCTTGGTTGCTTCTAGGTTTCGGCAATTATAAATAAAGCTGCTGGAAGCCTATGTGTGCTGGTTTTTGCTGGGACAGAGTTTTTCAATGTGCTGACTATTTTCTAAGTGAGCTGCCAAAATTTAAAAGTTGAGATCTTTCACGTTAAAAACAAACACTCAAACAGGGCTCCTAGCTTCTCTTGAAAACTGAGCGATCCAATGTGTCATTTCTGCAGAGCAGAAGTGCGGAGCTGAGCGGCTGCTGCCCTCCGAGGTGGTTGGGGCTCTCTGCTTTGTTGCAGTCCCCACCCAGCCCTCTCTGCTCATTGGCTTGCTGTCTGAGGTCTCTGGGCATGTGAGTTGGAGATCCCTGGGGGAAACAGGATGTGCGCTATCTTACCAATGCCTTATTCACTTAAAGCTAAACCCTTACATGGTGCTTACCTAGGCCCAAGCACTGTTTTAAGCACTTTATACAATTTAACTCAGTCTTCATGGAAATCCTATGAGAACAGTATGACTATGATCCTTATTGTACATATAAGGAAACTGAGACACAGAGAGGTTAAATAAGTTGTCCGAGATCACACAGCCAGAAGCATCAGAGCCAGGATTTGAGCCCAGGCTGTCTTGCTCTTAAGCACCGAGCTATGTGTATTCTAGGGGTGGTGGCGGGGAGAGACTGAGATGAGAAAGGGTGGGTAACAATCAAAGAGAAGCCACAGGGCAGTGGAGCTCATAACTGGGGGTGGGGGCCAGAAAGGGCTGGGAGCTCAGAGAGGGGGATTCACAGGCAAGCAGTGAGCCCCATAGGGAATGGGGCACATCTCCCTTGTGCAGCTGCAGGGCCTTGACAGGCTGTGGAGCCTGGGCCTCCCTCTGCTGAGGGAGAAACTGAGGCCCAGGGAGGAAAGGGGGTCACTGAGTTGCAAATTTGGGATTCAGGGTGTCCAGAATTGTTGACTTCATGCCAAAGGTACCCATGTCACTGAATCAGGGCCACCATCATCCCTTATCTCGCCATGACATCTCACCTTGACAGCTGACACTGAATCCTGGCTCATCAAGGGAGCAATTGTGGCTTTAAAAGCAGGAAGAAGAAGCATCTTGTGACCTGTGAAGGTGGTCACACGCACACCACTGTCCCCACTCTTTCCCAGCCGGGGCTGCTACAACCCTGTCCTTCCAAAGCCTGCTGTGAGGATGGTGGCTCTATGTCCACAGGAGGACCCAGCAGAAATGAGCGTCTGGGCTGCTGTGATGTAAAAAGAAGCAGAATGCCTTGGTGTTTTGCCTCCCTTTTTCCCTGTCCCTCTTTTAAACCAGGCTTTGAGATGCTGGCCCTCAGCCTGCTGACTGCCTCGTTGCAGAGCTATTTAGAAACTTCCTGTTCCACATGCTAATTAACAGTCTATGAATTTTAACTTCCACCCAGGGCCCTTGCAGCTATAACATGCATTCAGCGGAGGCCTGTGCTTGCTGTTCAAAGTCCCTGGTGTGCTTTTCTCCTTCCTTCTAACCCGGGCACACAATGGGGATCTTAGCAGGCTTACCAGGGTCTCAAGTACCATTGAGTCCTGGGGCAGCAGACCTAAGCCTTTGGTCTTACTGATTTGAGGAGGTCTTTACATATCAAGAAAAGTGTCTGTATCTGTGATAGGAGTTGCCAATCTTTTCTCTGCTTGTTGTTTGCCTTTTGATTTTGTTTCTTTGATTTTTCCCCTTGAGGTTGTAAATATTTACTTATGAATATTTAATAATCTTTTTCTGTATGATGTCTGAATTTTGTGTTATGTTCAGAAAAAGGACTTCCCCATTCTGGAATTATATATATATTTGCAGTCTGTTTTTTTTCTATTTGTTTTGCATATAAATATGTGTTCCATTTGGAGTTTGTTTTGATGGAGTATGAGGTGTGCTTCCCACTTTAGTCAGCTATGACAGTCTCCTCGGCTAGGACCGCATGGCCCGGAGTCCGCGAGTACCCGTGAGTACCCGGCAATTGGTGGTTTTGGAGATTCTAGAAACAAATAAGGAGGATATTGTCCAAGCTTGAAATCATAACTTAGAGGAGGAGTGTCCTATTTCCTAGGCCTTTTTTCACTCATCAGCAACTGAAAACTGCTTGGGCACATCTCATGCCAAGCCTGGAACTAATGCTGAGACTCAGGAGATGAAGATGTCAGTCCTGCCTTCAAAGAGCATGCAGACCAGCAGAAAGACAGAGAGACCCAGTGTGGTGGGCCACTGGGAGAAGGCCAGCCCAGAGGCCACGTGGGTGTGCCTTGAGCAATTGTACCAGCAGGTAAAGAGAATTTTAAGCCATTCAAGATGTGCCCACTCAACTTACAGCAGAGAGGGATGTGGACACTAAGGGCCAGAGGAAAATGGGTGTGCAGAATCCAAACAAGGAGACAGAGAGGGAAGTTGGTCCAAATTCAAACGGAGGCATTTCTCCTTATCTGACTGAGGCCTCCCTGTTGCATTAGTGAAAAGGGGCTGCATGCTAAAGCCAGAATTCTGATAGACAGGGTTTCCATTGTATTTTGTGCCCACAAGCGTACAGCTGCCCTGGCTGACCTCATCGAGGCACGTCCTTGAGAGGCCATCACTATGTTTCCTTTCAGTTTGAACAACCAGGGTCTTCCTGGCTCTGGACACCCGGCACTGCAGGAGGGTGTCCCACCGGCCCCCTGGGTTCTTGGCAGTGTGTTGCCTGGCAAGTTGCTTTGCCCCTGTGACCATTTTCCCTTCTGTCCACGAAGAGAACAATACATACCTTTGCAGAGTTATTGTGGGCCAGGAAGTAGTTCCTGTCAAGTGCCTGGCAGCGGGCGGGTGCTCGAGAGTTAATGGTGATATTAATGATCAGGTGGTCAGGGTCCCCCCGAAGCAGGTATTTGTGGCAACCATTGTTCACTGTTCCCCCAGGAGAAGGGATCCAACACAGGTGGACGAAGGTGGCAGAAGGGTGGAAATGCGGCCCCCACCTCGGGGAGGGGGGCCTTCCTTCTGCTCTGCTGGCTTCCCTCCTCCATTTTCCACATTTTTGCCTGGCAGACGTCCCATAGGAGCAGGACAAGTAAAGATGCTTCTGCAGCCCCCAGAGCACAGAGACTGGGCTGACGAGACCCCTCTTATGTGGGAGTTTCAGTTGGCAGGAGGTAAGTGGCCTCACATTTGCTGTGTGGCCCCTTTTGGCTCCCCAGTCTGCAGAATGAGTTTTGGGACTGGATGGCCTCAGAGTCCCTCAGATGGATGACTTTGCTGTGTGCTTGCTTTGTGGAAACACCCCATAGGCACTTTTGACATCTGTGTAGCTTTTATCTTAAAGCTTTTTTCAATGTCTTCTTTTAACCTGAAGCATAAATGTTTCTAGAAGAGCAAGTTGGAAAGTTCCTCTTATATATTGCAGGAGACTCCAGTTTCTCTGAAAAATGTTTCACAGTAGCAGAGGTGGGGCAGTGCACCGGGGACCTCTGGGCTTGGCTGCTTCCCAGTCTGGCTCCCTAGGGAGGTATCGCCATTCAGAGGAGACCCTTGAAGGCTGTGTGGCCTCAGACTCACCCATGACCATCTCTGAACTCAACCAAAAGGTGAGGGGCTGGGTTCCAAGTCCTGCCTGGCTGGAAAATCCTAAATCTATAGCCTGAAAGGGTCGGGGTCTCTGTAAAAGGGTGGGGAACAGCATCGAAAGATGACCTTTTTCCCTGCTTTTTGTCTGATTGTGTCCTCCATTCTTCTCCTTCCTGGCTGACAAATGAGGCCAGGGACACTCAGGGAACTTTAGTGACTTAGGATGCTCTAGGATGCGGAGGCTGGGTGGAGGGTGTCCTTCGAAGAGCTTCTAATCTGCTGCCAGAGCCCTCTCCTGCCTGGTCTTTCCCAGAAAACTTGCTCAGAGGCCCTGGGATAGTTCTGGGCCCTCCTGCGCTCCCAGCCGGTCCCGGCTGACCAGCCATGGGCGCTGCTCTGGCGCCTCCTGGTGGTGGGCGTGGGGAGCGCTAGCGCTCCTTCCATCTGGCTGCAGAGGCGGGGCTTCTATCTCCCAGACCCGCTGGGACTCCCAAGCCCTCTAAATTCGCATTCTCCCTTCATCTTTGTAATAGCCAGCCAGCAAAAGGCTTTCCTCTTCCCCAAATGTTTCACTTTCTATTGCGGGTGAAGTGTCCTTCTTCTTGGTTGGTGTTTGTATTTTATGGGGTTTTCTTTCTCATATTGAAACTCTACAATGAGGGGAAAAAGCCCAGGGGCCAGTGTTTGAACTGTAGCTTCACTGCCTGTCTCTCTGAGCCTCAGTTTTCTCATTTGTAAAATAGAAAAATAACTTCAGGGATTTCATATAACCTTTAAGCCTATGACTATGGAGGGATCTTAATGATGCAGAGATCTTAATGATGTAATGTTAGATTAGAATGTGCGAACAAAGCCAAGATTTCTTCTAATATGATAAATTGCATTAGTCTCCATTCAAATTAGTTAATAAATTTATTATTTATATGATATATGATGCAATATACAGTATATAATATATAGTGCATAGTATTTATTATTGAAGTGTATTACTGTGGGAAATCCACCAAAGGACAAGAATGTTCATAGCAGCTTTATTCATAGTAGCCACAGACTAGAACAGCCTAAATGTCCATCAACAGCAGAATGGATAAGTTAATAATGGTGCATGAACAATCACAAACACAGACACAAGCAATAACATGAAGGCCTCACAGTCATTATGTTGAGCAAAATAAGCAGGATACAGATGATTTCATCCATGTGAAATTCTAAAGCAACATTCCTCAATGGTGATCAGAGTTAGAATGGCACCATGTCCGTCCAGGGTGGGGTAGGAGGAGCCTGCTGAGGTGCTGAGATGGCCTATTTCTTGATCTAGCTACTGGCTACAGTCATGCAGCAGTTAGCAAGCTGTATGTTCAGATTATGCGCTGTCAGGGCTGAATACGTGTCCCCCACAGGTTCCTATGTGGAAACCCTAATCTCTGAGTGGTGGTGTCAGGAGGTGGGGTCTTTGGGAGGCAGTTAGGTCCTGAAGGTGGATCCCCCGTGAGTGGGATTTGTGCCCTTATAAAAGGACCCTGGAGAATTCTCTTGCCCTGTGCCTTGTGAGGACACAAGAAAGCTGCTGTCGCCAACCGGAAGAGGCTTCAGCAGAACCCCATCTTGCTGGCACCTAACCTTGGACTTCCAGCTTCCTGAACTGTGAGAAATAAAGCCCTGTTGTCTCTAGGCCACACAGTCTAGGATGTTCTGTTCTGGCAGCCCAAATGGACATGCATGTTACACGTATTTTAGATGTTATACTTAAAAAAAAGTTTGAAAAAAATGGTAGAACGAACATGCCAACATGTTAATAAAGTTAGTTGCTTCTGGGGAGTGTGGTCATGGGTCATTTTTCCTTCCTTTTATACATTACTGGGCTTTAAATATTTATAATAAGAAAAATCATCTTTAAAAGAGATTATTTATCTTAGTACTTGTGGTGACAACATGCAAATAATATGTGTATATGTGCTTCTTAAAATGCAGTGTTTTGAAGACTGTCAGGCTGGATGTGTTTTAATTTAGGAGATTCTGTGTATGTGTGTGGGAGAGAAACGAATACAATGGCACATCCAGACCAAAGCCCACTGGGTCCCCACTTTGCCCTGTGGGGAGGTATGTCCATCTCAGCCTAGAAGATTCTCAGAGAGCAGTGGGGGCAGCCCGTACCCTGATGGGGAGAAAACAGGGGGGCCGGGGACTTCCTGAACTGGACCAAAGTATGAGTTTAGGGTTGGGCATCTCATAATTTGAAAGGTATCAGGCTGCCATATGTTGGCCATCCACCAGACATCCAGAGCACAGTGTGGCCTGTCTGGGGTCCACTGGCTGCCCTGGGCCACCTCCCAGGGCTGTACACCCTCAAATCCTAGCCAGTCCACTAGTGCAGAGTGCGTCCTCCTTCCCTTCCTGGGCTCTCTTCTGCCCACCCCCTCCTCTGAGCTAGACTCCTTCCCGCCTGCAAGGTCTGCAGGGCTCACTGTGCTTGAGCATTGTGAGGTTTTCCTGCTGAGCTTGGAGCCTGCAGTGGCCAAAACACCAGGAGGGAGAAGAGGTGTCCTACAGGAGTGCTGCCAGCACCACTTCCTTCTGGGCTTCTGGCTTGGAGCTCCATTAAGTTCTGTGTGTGTGTGTGTGTAAGCCCTTGTGCACATGGGGATCATGGGTGTGACCATGCAAATAATTATGTGCATAGATGTCCAGGGCTCCAGGGAAGAGGGGCACTGAAATGAATGAGCAAATAGATGCATGGAAAATAAATAACTTGCAATCAGAAAATTTCACTAAGAAATTTTGTATGTATGCTTTCTGACATGTCAAAAAAAAATTTAAGTTTTCTTTTAAATTCCATATGGAGAGCAGGGAGTCTTCATGAGATTTTCCATGTTTAGGATTTCTTAAAGGTCATCTGTGACCCTGGCAACACATGTTTGAACCTGCAGTGATGTATGGGGTGCATGGCCATCGGGCTGCCTGTGGGCTCCCATCTGCACAAATCGGTGCATGTGTTTGTGTGGGATGTGCATGTGTGTGCAGACAGAGCAAGGGTTCTTGTGTATTGCTGTGTGTACCTGATCATGCATGAGGGCATGAACAGTATTTCTGCAGGTGTATGTGCTTGTGGGTACATACTTATCTGCCTACAGAGAAGAAATCTGTGACTCAGTCACCATCTCTGAACTACAAGTGTAAAAAGGCAGTAACTAAGTTACTTAGAATGTGATAAAAGATTCTGAAGTTATGTGTGTGCCCATTTATGCCTTGGGGCTTAGGCTTGTGTGCATCTTCCCCAGACTGCAGCCTCCTCATTCATGCGCTAGTCCGAACACAGAGCCAAGGAGCAATCATGTCATCGTGAACATGAGGACAACAGGGGTCGGGAAGATTTGAGAATTCTGAGCTGCCAATAAAGGATGAATACAGGTAATGAGGGAGGTGCAAGAGAACTACTCCAGCAGGTAGTTAGCATTACAGCTATAACTAAAGCTGTGGGTGAAGGAGGGTAAGGGTGGGGTCAACAGGGGTGACACAGGAGTTCAAGGGGCCAGCGTTCTCCCTTCATCTTGCCATGCCCTGATGGCGTCTCTCAGTGCCCCCTGCTGGTGAGTTCCACCTCCTGCAGACAAATTTGGGAAAGGGGTGGAGAGATGGGCTCCTCCAAGGCATGAGCCAGAGGACATGGACTGTTAGATGTAAGATCCTTGGACACATACCATCTACCTGGCCAGGAAAGGCATGTGACCTGCCTGAAGTCGCCCAGCCACCACGCAGCACTCCTAAGACCAGGTGCCCTTCTGACCTGGCCATGCTCAGCCCATGCCCCAGACCACCTCTGTCTGCATCCTGCCTGTCCTGGCCCCGCCGTGGTCCACAGCCAGAGCGTGGGGGGAGACAGGAGCAGCTGCCACTATGATTTCAAGGTGTGGACACTGGAAATGTCCACTGTCGTGTTTAGCCATCACCTCAGAAGGCCCCCCTTAAAATGACTCTTCCTCTATTTCAAGGGTCAGCAAACATTTTCTGTAAAGGGTCAGATAGTAACATTTTTTAGGCCTCTTGGACCAGACAGACTCTGTTGCAGTTCCTTAACTGCTACGGTAGCGTGAAAGCAGCCTCAGACAATACATACAGAAATGAGTGCGGCTGCACTCTGATAAAATTTTATCTACAAAAGCAAGTGTTGGGGAGGGGGCGGAAGATGGCGGCGTGAGTAGAGCAGCGGAAATCTCCTCCCAAAACAACATATATCTATGAAAATATAACAAAGACAACCCTTCCTAGAATAAAGACCAGAGGACACAGGACAATATCCAGACCACATCCACACCTGAGAGAACCCAGCGCCTCGCGAAGGGGGTAAGATACAAGCCCCGGCCCCGCGGAAGCCGAGCGCCCCTCCCCCCAGCTCCCGGCGGGAGAAGAGCAGGCAGAGCGGGAGGGAGACGGAGCCCAGGGCTGCCGAACACCCAGCCCCAGCCATCTGGGCCAGAGTGCAGGGCCCTCGATACTGGGAAAACAGGGCAGCAAGAACAGTGAGCAGGCACTGGAGGCTGGGCGACAGAGGACATAAGAAAAGCGCGCGACCATTTTTTTTTTTCTTCTTTTTTTCTGCTTTGTTTTGGCGAGCGCTTTTTGGAAGTCTTAAAGGGACAGGGACCCCAATATTAGGGAAACAGGGCAGAAAGACCGGTGAGCAGAGGCCTGAGGCTGGCACCGGAGAATAAAGAAAAACGAACGACCACCTTTTTTTTTTTTAATTAAAAATTTTTTTTTTTTTTAATTAAAAAAATTTTTTTTCTTGTTTTTTTTTCTGGTCGTTGTTTTGTTTTGGCGGGTGCTTTTTGGAAGTCTTAAAGGGGCAGGGCGGGCCACTTAATCCAGAGGTAGGGAATCCGGGATCTCTGGGCACCCTAACCCCTGGGCTGCAGGGAGCAGGGAGGCCCCTTACGGAGATAAATAGCCTCCCAGCAGCTCCTGCTCCAACGCGACTCCACCATTTTGGAGTAGCTGCCCGAGCCAGGCCACGCCCACAGCAACAGCGGAGATTAACTCCATAGCAGCCGGGCAGGAAGCAGAAACCCTGTCTGCGCGCAGCTGCGCAGCACAAGCCACTAGAGGCCGCTGTTCTCCCAGGAGAGGAGGGTCACAAACCAACAAGAAAGGAAGTCCTTCCAGCCGTCACTCGTCCCAGTTCTGCAGACTATTCCTATCACCATGAAAAGGCAAAGCTACAGGCAGACAAAGATCACAGAGACAACACCAGAGAAGGAGACAGACCTAACCAGTCTTCCTGACAAAGAATTCAAAATAAGAATCATAAACATGCTGACAGAGATGCAGAGAAATACGCAAGAAAAATGGGATGAAGTCCGGAAAGAGATCACAGATGCCAGAAAGGAGATCGCAGAAATGAAACAAACTCTGGAAGGGTTTATAAGCAGAATGGATAGAATGCAAGAGGCCATTGATGGAATTGAAATCAGAGAACAGGAACGCATGGAAGCTGACATAGAGAGAGACAAAAGGATCTCCAGGAATGAAACAATATTAAGAGAACTGTGTGACCAATCTAAAAGGAGCAATATCCGTATTATAGGGGTCCCAGAAGAAGAAGAGAGAGGCAAAGAGATTGAAAGTATCTTAGAAGAAATAATTGCTGAAAACTTCCCCACACTGGGGGAGGAAGTAATCAAACAGACCACGGAAATACACAGAACCCCCAACAGAAAGGATCCAAGAAGGGCAACACCAAGACACATAATAATTAAAATGGCAAAGATCAAGGACAAGGAAAGAGTGTTAAAGGCAGCTAGAGAGAAAAAGGTCACCTATAAAGGGAAACCCATCAGGCTAACGTCAGATTTCTCAACAGAAACCCTACAGGCCAGAAGAGAATGGCATGATATATTTAATACAATGAAACAGAAGGGCCTCGAACCAAGGATACTGTATCCAGCACGACTATCATTCAAATATGATGGTGGGATTAAACAATTCCCAGACAAACAAAAGCTGAGGGAATTTGCTTTCCACAAACCACCTCTACAGAACATCTTACAGGGACTGCTCTAGATGGGAGCACTCCTAGAAAGAGCACAGCACAAAACACCCAACATATGAAGAATCGAGGAGGAGGAACAAGAAGGGAGAGAAGAAAAGAATCTCCAGACAGTGTATATAACAGCTCAATAAGCGAGCTAAGTTAGGCAGTAAGATACTAAAGAGGCTAACCTTGAACCTTTGGTAACCACGAATTTAAAGCCTGCAATGGCAATAAGTACATATCTTTCAATAGTCACCCTAAATGTTAATGGGTTGAATGCACCAATCAAAAGACACAGAGTAACAGAATGGATAAAAAAGCAAGACCCATCTATATGCTGCTTACAAGAAACTCACCTCAAACCCAAAGACATGTACAGACTAAAAGTCAAGGGATGGAAAAACATATTTCAAGCAAACAACAGTGAGAAGAAAGCAGGGGTTGCAGTACTAATATCAGACAAAATAGACTTCAAAACAAAGAAAGTAACAAGAGATAAAGAAGGACACTACATAATGATAAAGGGCTCAGTCAAACAAGAGGATATAACCATTCTAAATATATATGCACCCAACACAGGAGCACCAGCATATGTGAAACAAATACTAACAGAACTAAAGGGGGATATAGACTGCAATGCATTCATTCTAGGAGACTTCAACACACCACTCACCCCAAAGGATAGATCCACTGGGCAGAAAATAAGTAAGGACACGGAAGCACTGAACAACACAGTAGAGCAGATGGACCTAATAGACATCTATAGAACTCTACATCCAAAAGCAGCGGGATATACATTCTTCTCAAGTGCACATGGAACATTCTCCAGAATAGACCACATACTAGGCCACAAAAAGAGCCTCAGAAAATTCCAAAAGATTGAAATCCTACCAACCAACTTTTCAGACCACAAAGGCATAAAACTAGAAATAAACTGTACAAAGAAAGCAAAGAGGCTCACGAACACATGGAGGCTTAACAACACGCTCCTAAATAATCAATGGATCAATGACCAAATCAAAATGGAGATCCAGCAATATATGGAAACAAATGACAACAACAACACTAAGCCCCAACTTCTGTGGGACACAGCAAAAGCAGTCTTAAGAGGAAAGTATATAGCAATCCAAGCATATTTAAAAAAGGAAGAGCAATCCCAAATGAATGGTCTAATGTCACAATTATCGAAATTGGAAAAAGAAGAACAGATGAGGCCTAAGGTCAGCAGGAGGAGGGACATAATAAAGATCAGAGAAGAAATAAATAAAATTGAGAAGAATAAAACAATAGCAAAAATCAATGAAACCAAGAGCTGGTTCTTCGAGAAAATAAACAAAATAGATAAGCCTCTAGCCAGACTTATTAAGAAGAAAAGAGAGTCAACACAAATCAACAGTATCAGAAACGAGAAAGGAAAAATCACGACGGACCCCACGGAAATGCAAAGAATTATTGGAGAATACTATGAAAACCTATATGCTAACAAGCTGGGAAACCTAGGAGAAATGGACAACTTCCTAGAAAAATATAACCTTCCAAGATTGACCCAGGAAGAAACAGAAAATCTAAACAGACCAATTACCAGCAACGAAATTGAAGAGGTAATCAAAAAACTACCAAAGAACAAAACCCCCGGGCCAGATGGATTTACCTCGGAATTTTATCAGACATACAGGGAAGACATAATACCCATTCTCCTTAAAGTCTTCCAAAAAATAGAGGAGGAGGGGATACTCCCAAACTCATTCTATGAAGCTAACATCACCCTAATACCAAAACCAGGCAAAGAACCCACCAAAAAAGAAAACTACAGACCAATATCCCTGATGAACGTAGATGCAAAAATACTCAACAAAATATTAGCAAACCGAATTCAAAAATACATCAAAAGGATCATACACCATGACCAAGTGGGATTCATTCCAGGGATGCAAGGATGGTACAACATTCGAAAGTCCATCAACATCATCCACCACATCAACAAAAAGAAAGACAAAAACCACATGATCATCTCCATAGATGCTGAAAAAGCATTTGACAAAGTTCAACATCCATTCATGTTAAAAACTCTCAGCAAAATGGGAATAGAGGGCAAGTACCTCAACATAATAAAGGCCATCTATGATAAACCCACAGCCAACATTATATTGAACAGCGAGAAGCTGAAAGCATTTCCTCTGAGATCGGGAACTAGACAGGGATGCCCACTCTCTCCACTGTTATTTAACATAGTACTGGAGGTCCTAGCCACGGCAATCAGACAAAATAAAGAAATACAAGGAATCCAGATTGGTAAAGAAGAAGTTAAACTGTCACTATTTGCAGATGACATGATACTGTACATAAAAAACCCTAAAGACTCCACCCCAAAACTACTAGAACTGATATCGGAATACAGCAAAGTTGCAGGATACAAAATCAACACACAGAAATCTGTGGCTTTCCTATATACTAACAATGAACCAACAGAGAGAGAAATCAGGAAAACAACTCCATTCACAATTGCATCAAAAAAAATAAAATACCTAGGAATAAACCTAACCAAAGAAGTGAAAGACTTATACTCTGAAAACTACAAGTCACTCTTAAGAGAAATTAAAGGGGACACTAACAGATGGAAACTCATCCCATGCTCGTGGCTAGGAAGAATTAATATCGTTAAAATGGCCATCCTGCCCAAAGCAATATACAGATTTGATGCAATCCCTATGAAACTACCAGCAACATTCTTCAATGAACTGGAACAAATAATTCAAAAATTCATATGGAAACACCAAAGACCCCGAATAGCCAAAGCAATCCTGAGAAAGAAGAATAAAGTAGGGGGGATCTCACTCCCCAACTTCAAGCTCTACTATAAAGCCATAGTAATCAAGACAATTTGGTACTGGCACAAGAGCAGAGCCACAGACCAATGGAACAGACTAGAGAATCCAGACATTAACCCAGACATATATGGTCAATTAATATTTGATAAAGGAGCCATGGACATACAATGGCGAAATGACAGTCTCTTCAACAGGTGGTGCTGGCAAAACTGGACAGCTACATGTAGGAGAATGAAACTGGACCACCGTCTAACCCCATATACAAAAGTAAACTCAAAATGGATCAAAGACCTGAATGTAAGCCATGAAACCATTAAACTCCTGGAAGAAAACATAGGCGAAAACCTCTTAGACATAAACATGAGTGACCTCTTCTTGAACATATCTCCTCGGGCAAGGAAAACAACAGCAAAAATGAGTAAGTGGGACTATATTAAGCTGAAAAGCTTCTGTACAGCAAAAGACACCATCAATAGAACAAAAAGGATCCCTACAGTATGGGAGAATATATTTGAAAATGACACATCCGATAAAGGCTTGACGTCCAGAATATATAAGGAGCTCTCACGCCTCAACAAACAAAAGGCAAATAACCCAATTAAAAAATGGGCAGAGGAACTGAACAGACAGTTCTCCAAAAAAGAAATACAGATGGCCAACAGACACATGAAAAGATGCTCCACATCGCTAATTATCAGAGAAATGCAAATTAAAACTACAATGAGGTATCACCTCACACCAGTAAGGATGGCTGCCATCCAAAAGACAAACAACAACAAATGTTGGCGAGGCTGTGGAGAAAGGGGAACCCTCCTACACTGCTGGTGGGAATGTAAGTTAGTTCAACCATTGTGGAAAGCAGTATGGAGGTACATCAAAATGCTCAAAACAGACTTACCATTTGACCCAGGAATTGCACTCCTAGGAATTTACCCTAAGAATGCAGCAATCAGGTATGAGAAAGATCAGTGCACCCCTATGTTTATCGCAGCACTATTTACAATAGCCAGGAATTGGAAGCAACCTAAATGTCCATCAATAGATGAATGGATACAGAAGATGTGGTACATATACACAATGGAATACTACTCAGCTATAAGAAAAGGGCAAATCCAATCATTTGCAGCAACATGGATGGAGCTGGAGGGTATTATGCTCAGTGAAACAAGCCAAGCGGAGAAAGAGAAATGCCAAATGATTTCACTTATCTGTGGAATATAAGAACAAAGGAAAAACTGAAGGAACAAAACAGCAGCAGAATCACAGAACTCAAGAATGGACTAACAGGTACCAAAGGGAAAGGGACTGGGGAGGATGGGTGGGTAGGGAGGGATAAGGGGGGGAGAAGTAGGGGGGTATTAAGATTAACATGCATGGGGGGGTAGGAGAAAAGGGAGGGCTGTACAACACAGAGAAGGCAAGTAGTGATTCTACAACATTTTGCTATGCTGATGGACAGTGACTGTAAAGGGGTTTATAGGGGAGACCTGGTATAGGGGAGAGCCTAGTAAACATAATATTCGTCATGTAAGTGTAGATTAGTGATAGCAAAAAAAAAAAAAAAAAAAAAGGGCAGTTCCTGTGTGGTAACCTCCAACGAGTTCTACACAAGGGTATAAAGGGCATATAAAAGTGTAGGCAAAGGGTCTGTTTGTGTTTATACAGAGGATCAAAGCCTAATTGGGCTACCCCGAAAATGAACTAAGATACGATATGAAAAAGAACTTCCAACATCTGCACCCTCTGGAAGACTCATGCCAGAAGATGATCATCAAAAAACCCCAACAAAGATCCACGCACTGCTACAGCTGTAGATGCACTCATCCCACCAGTTCCTGGACCTGCCATGGGAATGAGGAAGGAGATATCTAAGCTGGCCTGTGCATACAGTAAAACAACAAAATTGGACTGGATCTATACTGTTGGAACTCAACCAAGAATTTGGAGAAGTGCAAATTGTAGCGCTCCAAAGTCTTACAACTACAAACTATTTATTGTTAAAAGAACATATGGCATGTGAACAGTCCCCAGGAATGGGTTGTTTTAATTTGTCTGATTTCTCTCAGACTGTTCAAGTTCATTTGGACAATATCCACCATATCATAGATAAGTTTTCACAAATGCCTAAGGTGCCTAACTGGTTTTCTTGGTTTCACTGCAGATGGCTGGTAATTACAGATATGCTTTGGTTATGTAACTATACTCCTATTATGTTAATGTGTGTGTGCAATTTAAGTAGTAGCTTAAAACCTATACATGCTGAAGTTACTCTACAAGAAGATATATCAAAGAAATAATCAATCTTCCCATGTTTTCTTCCGCCTGCTACTTCTATAGCTTTTCTTCTTCCTTCCTAATTACAACCCTTAAATAGAATTCGTGCCTCATATCAAATTTACCGAGTATCATAATCCTTCCAAGTGGTAAAGATACCTCAAGACAAATGCTGGGCATAGAAGCCACAGGGCATAAATATGCAAAGAAGTAAAAAGCTAACTTTTTCAAACAATAAGGCTTCTCTCTCACTTACCAACTCTACATTTCCCTGTATGGCCCCGGAAGATGACTGGTTAGCCAGAGACGGGTAAGATTCCTCAAGGGAGGAACAACCTAAGACAGGCACAGTCGCAGGGGGGCCATCAGGTGAGAAATTGGGGATCAACAGAGGTGAGGCTTAGAACCTCACCCCCCCGTTCTGAGAGAAATCTTCTGCATACGTGGATGTTTTATTGCCCTTGTCTAGCTTGGATTAACACATAGTCTACAGGCACACACCTGATCATCTACATGTGCTCTCTTACAACACTAAACTATGTTTTCTACCTTTATCTTGTATCTACCTACCACTTCAGCATTTTATTAAAAATAATAATAATAAAGAGAGAAATGTGGTATCCACATATAAATCAAGTATAAAAACCAAATGAGTATTCATATTTGAACTGACTGTTTATAGTTCATAATAATGCATGAGCAAAACCGAAAGTTTCTGTGATGACTGCCCTTGTACTGTTCACTATGTAACTTATTCATTATGTAAGAATTTGTTCTACATGTAAAAACTTGTTTGTTATGCCTCAGAAGATTGGAGACTGACAAAAATTAGGCTTGGGGTGGAATAATGATTGTGCATTGAGCATTGACTCCCCTATACAGAATTTTATTGTCGTGAACAACCATTTGATCAATAAATATGAGAGATGCCCTCACAAAAAAAAAAAAAAAAAAAAAAGGACAGACTTCCAATGGTAAAATAAATTAGTAACCGGGATGTAATGTATAGCATAAGGAATATAGTCAAGATATTGTAACAGCCTGGTAGGGTGATAGCTGGAACCTAGAATTATGTATATAAATGTTCTACCACTGTGTTGTACACTTGAAACTCATGTAATGTAATACTGTGTGTCAACTACCCTTCAATAAAAAATAATTATTAAAAAAAAAAAAAAAAAAAAAAAAAAGCAAGTGTTGCCTGGATTTGGCCTCCGGACCTCACTTGACCACCCCTGTAGCAGACATCTGTCTATCTATTTCTGCTTTTTTTTGGTAAAGAAAAAATCCCCCCTTTGGGAGCTACACTTCCCCTATTTTCAAATGTATGGCGTATGTGGAGTGGACCTTCAGCCGCCCACTTGGCTCCAGTTAATCAGCATGTTTTGCCTTCCCCCCTAACCCTCAAATGCTAGTTGGCTCAAGAATGGACACCTGACCCAATAGGTGTTCAGTGCTGAGGGGAAGAGATGATCTTTCTTCCCCTGAGGCTGTGAGGTGTGGAACTGATGCAGCCATTTCGCTTCCTGAGGGAGAAATCCCAGGACTGCCAGTGGGCCATTCTGGAACCTGAGGTGGAAGGCAGAGAGAAATGATGGAAGATACCTTCTCTTTGGTGACATCATTGGAGCCCCTGGATCAAGCCTCACCTGAAGCTTGGAACAATCTTTGTGCATTTCAGTTTATGAGCCAATGTATTTCCCTTATGGTTGAAGCTGTTTGACCTGGGTTTTCTGTCACTCACAACTTAACTGATATATTATTCATATGCTCTCCTGGGGCTAGTGCAGGCCAGCCTTCTACCTGATGAGAGGCTTCCTTAGGCTTGAGATGCTTCAGCCTCTGAGCCTCCAACACTTTCCAGGGAAGCCTGAGCACAGACCTGTCCTGGACCCCAAGACCTCTGAGCTAAGGCTCTGGCTTTTGTCTCTAACCAAGGTTGAACTTTGCTGTTAATAGCTGGGGAGGCTGGATTCTCCCGCCTGTGAACTCTAACATGTTCTGTAACAGAAACATCTGGGCCCTAGCCGGCCCCTGGGTGCACACCCCTCAGACTGCCAGAAGTCATGACAGCATGTCGAGGATTTTATTATGGTTATGAATTATGGATATGGCCCAGCCTGTGCACTTTTCATTATCTTTTTCCTGCTACAATTAAGCCACAAATCATACTTGAGAAATGGGAGGATGACTGAATTAGTCAGGATTCATTCATAATAGGCTGACCCTGGAAAAGTCACCCAGGAGGGAGTCAGATGTTTGCCAGGTCCCCAGAGTATACGAGCCGGGAGACAAATGGTGTCTCCTCACCCAGGTTTCCAGCTAACGGACTGTGTACATCCAAGAGGCTCATGCTGCCCAGCCAGACACTGAACCCCCTTGGTGCCTTTGTCCATCCTCGGCAGAGACTCCATGGAGAGCAGAGGAGGGCAGAGGATGGCTTAGTCCTGCTCCTTGACTGATGGCTCTCCAACCGAGGGCCGGCTTTCTGATCCCCTGCGTGGGGAGAGAAGGGGTTAAAGGGCCCATCCCAAGTTCTGAGACTCTGTGATAAGAGGGCTTTTGCTCTGCCGGAGTGTATGAGTCCTTCCCTTTCTAAACTTAGCTTTTTATTGAAAAAGTATAGAGAAAAAAACACAGAGAGAGTACACAACTTGATGAATTGCACCCAGATCAATGCGAGGATTTGTTACTACGGAGGGGAGTGGGTCAGGCTTTTGGCCCTTGAGAAGCTCATGGGAAGCCAAAGAAAAGGATGCATAAATAACTCACCATGACATTAACCAAAATGAAGTCAAGGTACGGTGGCCAGCCTGCTGCTCCTTAGGCAGGATATGCTGACCCATTGCATCTGCTGCAGCTCATTGGACCTACTCCTCTCCTCCACGCAGGGACATGGCTGAACTTCCAGGCCCCTATGCAGCTGGGTGGGTCAGGTGACTAGTTCTGGCCAATCAGTGTGAATGGACATAAGTCGCATCACTTCCTAATGAAAAGTTTAATTATTGGCCAGAGAGTCTCCAAAGCTCTCTGTCCTTCTGCAGGGGTGAATAGCAGGGCCACGATGGGAGGAACATGGAGCAGAGCCCTCTGCTGACCTCACAAGACAGCTTGGATGAGCACATTTTCCTGCTAAGACACTGAGATTTTAGGATTGACTGTTAATGCAGCAGAACCAAGCATATCCCTGCTGATCCCTAGTTCTGCTCACCTTTGTAAGATGTTTGATGATAACTATGATATTAGCTGATAATTAAGGCCGACAGTTAGGAATGAGTGACTCCTATCATTTGGCAAATGTCAAAATCAGTAAGAAAATTGATGACTCCTGTCTTCATCTCACAGCCATCCAGATAAACTGTCCCTGTGTCCTTCCTCTCCCCATTCCCACGGCCAAGCCAGCGATCTATCCCTGAGCTGTCACTCATCCCCATAGCCACTGCCTGGCTTGAGGTCTGGTTATTGCTCAGCTGGATGCTGCAGTGGCTGAGGTGCCCTCTCTGCCTCCAGCCTTGCCCATCCTCAATCCCTTCTCCATGCCACAGCTAGAACAGCCTTTCTAAAACACAGATCTGACTGTGGCTACCCTTCTCCACTTCCCTACTCAGAACTCTTCAATGACTTCAAGAAAGACAGCATACCATTGTAGTAAGATGTGCTAACTCTAAAGCCAGATAGGCTGCATTTGAATTTAGCTCTACCACTAAACATCTGGGTGTCACTGAGCAAGTTTCTCAACCTCTCTGTGCCTTACTGACTTCAGCTGATAAAGTGAGGAGAAGAGTGATAATAATGGATAGTTATAATAACCTGCCTCATAGGATTGTGCTGGATGCTGAATAAGTCAATACGTTGCTTAGAATGGTGTGTTTCCAGGTAGCTATCATTGTGATTAAAAAAACACCTCCAGATCTAGCAGCTTAAAATGACAATTATTTTACTGCTCTTCCTAATTTCTGGGGATTGACTGTGCTCAGCTGGCTGGTTCTCATTTGGGTCTATCACATGGTTTTAGTTGGATTGTGGCTGAGGCTGGAATCATCTCTAGTCTTTTCCTATCCAGCTGGCAGATGACACTGGCTGTCTGCTGGGGTCTCCGCTGGGGCTGCGGGCTGCCACACCCACCCTGGGCCACACGCACAGCACAGTGACTGGGTCCTGAGCCTGAGCCACCTGAGAGGACCAGGTGGAAGCTACATCAGTGGTGATGACTTAGCTTGGAAAGGCACATACAGCACTTCTGCCATAGTCAAAGGCTTTCCAGATTCAAGGGGGGTGAAAATAGACGTCATGGGGTGGGGGAGGGCTGTCAAGGTCCCATTATAAGAAGAGAGTGTGAGATGGGAGATTCTACTGTGGCCATTCTGGCAAATACAACCTACCACACAATGCCCAGCAACTGGCAAGTGCTCAATAAATGTTAGGTGCTATTATTATTGTTATTGTTTTAGGAATACAGTCTTCATTTGGAAGCTGAGAGTGTGGAAGAGAGAAAGTAGAGCAGTTAGGGTAAAGGTGGCACAGACGTCCCTACATTAGCCCTGAGGAAGCTCTCGAAACTGTAAGGGTCTGCAGTGCCCAGTGGAAAGCAACTGGGTTGTACTGATCAGTATTCTTGGTTAACAAGAAAACCCACTCTAGTTAGTTTAAAGAGAAAAGGGGATTGTAAAAGGACATTGGTAGGTGTCAGGATCTCCAAGAGAGCAAAGGATGCCGACTTGGAGATAGGTGGGCAGGAGCAGTGGTCACATTTGGCCCCAGTGGAGGCCCCAGGGACACCACAGCTAAACAGAGGGGAACAGGTGTGGATGGTGCTGGGTGCTGTACATACATACCACCCTCAGCAGAGGAGTCTGCAAGGCAAGTCCACAAGGCCTCCCTTGCCATACTGCTGGCTCCCCAAATGGCTCCCATAGCTGTGTCTGATTGGTGAATTCAAGGTCACATGGCTGTGCCCTAGCTGCAAGGGAAGCTGGGAAGGAGAGTTGCTGGATCCTACCTTGGGAAGGCTAGGATTCCTAAGAGGCATATGCTTAAATACAGGATGAGTTTTTCAAAGGGCCTGGAAGTTGGGCCCACACACGTCCTCCACATCCATGTGGGTCCCTTTCCAGTCCCGTGAGCTTTCCTGCAGTTCCTCACTGCCCCCTCCCTCCCATGGCTCCTTGCTGTCCTTGTCCCCTGGTCATCTCAGATCCAGTTCCCATCCACCAAGCATCCCTCGCTTCCTCTCCTGCCCCCTACTCCGTTTGTGCCCTGCAGCACCTGGACAGACCCCTGTCCCAGCATCCATGGAAGCCAATTGCTCTTCTTTATTTTCATGTCTGTCTCTCCCTGGACTGATTCCCCATGGAATGAGTGGAAAAGTCCATGTCACAGAGTTTCATGCTGGTCCCACCGAAGGCATCTAGAAGCCCTGACCTGGCTTGAGATCTGAGGCTCCTGAGTGAGCTCACATTCACCGTGCTGATTTTATTTCCATCCCCAAAGAAAACAGTACTCTAGGAGGTCTTTCCACCTAGAATAATACTTGGAGCTAAAACCAAAGGAAAAGGACCCAGCAGGAAACAGAGCTGTTTCCCAGCTCAGTCATGGCCACTCAGCTGAGCAGTGACCCTGCTTTTCTGGCTAAACACATTTTCCTCCCAGAGTCAGGGGCTGCCTCAGGCTCCTCCACTCTGCTCTTGATCCATTCTGACCTCGCCAAGGGACAGGCCCTGCTGTTGGCAGGGACTAAGAGTTAATCTGGCACTAAGTGAGTAATTAAAAGTGAGGCCTTGGGTATTTGCGTAATGATCTGAGAGTATTTTCCACTAAGCTGTCATGCAGGTTCTCTGATCAGCATTGTCTTCACATGTAATGGCAAATGACAGTGTTTATATAAAAGGAAGGAGGAAAAGAAGGCATATGGATCTGCCCCAACCCCATCCATCCCCACTTCATTCCTGTCTGAGTTTCCATATCCCAAAGTGTGGCCTCTGGGTTGGGCCATGGCCAGCCAGCATTTGGGTCTGTGATGGCAAATGTGTATGGAGCGGCCCAGAAGCCAGTAGTGTCTGCAAGTGGGGTCAGGGTCAAAGAACAAAGGTTGGCCTTTCAGGGGGAGAAACATAGTGTGTGTGTGTGTGTGTGTGTGTTTATGTGTGTATGTGTGTTCATATATGTGTGTGTATACACATATAGACATTATTTATTCTGTAATTCCTCACCTGATACTTGCCTATACATTCATTTCAAAAAGTATTCCCAAACATGGAAGCACCTAGAACACAAAAGCTTTGGCTCCCTTTCACTAGCCTAGCCCTGCATCCCCCCAGCTGCCCTACACATTATGTGCTTCTGTGCATGGATATGTACCCTTTGAGCCGGTGGGACTCCTTGGAATTCCGTCCTAAAGCCTCGGGATTCTCCTCCCAATGAGTCTACCTCTTTCTCTAGCCCTGGAGGGAGGGGAAACGGTGGCTTGTCCTGCTCACCGTCTGGCTACAGCATGGCTGTCATCTCCACCCACCTTTGCTGTTGCCAAGTGATCTTACACATCATCTCACTTGACCCCTCAGTCAATGTGGGACACATGGAAGCAGTTAGTTTGTTCCCACTTTACAGATGAGGATATTGAGGCTCAGAGAGGTCAAGAAATTTTCTCAAGATCTCACCACCAGGAAGCACAGGCCTTGACTTGCACTCAGATCTCTTGACTCCACATGCTTGTTAATGAACATCTGTACAGGACCTGGCACCATTTTATGCCCTCTTTTCCCCAAGGGTTTCCCAGTGGATCCAGAATGGGACTCTCGGCAGGGCTTATAACTGACTCCACCCAGTGCCTCTTCTGAGCTCTGTTCGCTGGGGCCCCCCTCATTTGCTGTTCCTTCAGGATGACATAAAAATATGAATACATCGATGAACACCAAATTGTGGGGATCTTAGTGCACTTGCATTTCAATAGAGGACTTTAGTATGTTGGCTCTGAACTGAAAGGCACTGCCCAAGTGGGTGCCTTCTGGGCACCTGCAGATGAACAGGGCCCAGTCTTTGTCTTTGAAGAGGACACTGGGACTAACCCCCATGCCCGTGAAGCAGGACAGTTCCCAGAGTGTCAAGTCCTGAGGTCCTTTGCATCAGCTCTGCCTGCCTCCCTGTGGGGCACTTCGCGGCCCAGTGCTGCCTGTAGAGGAGGCTCAGCCAGTGTCAGGCTGTCCACCCCGACTTACAGTGTGTCAGGGGCCATTAGAGCAGAGAAGGGACTGGAGAATGACATCATCTTGACAGTGACAGTCCAGCTGTGGCTGGGCTGTTAGAAGAAGCCCAGATGTTGAGATCTGGGGGTCTCTTACCAGGGGAGAAGCCCAGACACTTCCCCTGGGCTCTGGCGGGAGACAAAGTGGAAAAGTCTTTGGCTGGGGCTGCGGACCCACACGCTGTGTGACAGTGACCACCGCCAGACAGCCAGGTGGCACTCTGTACGGGTTTATATCTGGCCATAGGACAAACATTCTCCAATCCTCTTTGGGCTGCTTCTGCCCAGTTGCATTCTTTAAACAAATTTAATCCTGCATTGCCCTTCAAACTTGGACTCCCTAAAACTTGAGAATCAGCACATTTAGGAAACTCTAGTGAGCTAAGGTGTTAGGAAGCAAATCTTTCCAGCAGCGATGGGCTCTGGGTGTCCAGAGGATCTTCAAGGTCCTCCTGCCAAGCAGGGCATTGCTCCCACAGAGCTTTCGCCAATGCCATCTGCCTCAGAAACCACTCCCCAAATGCTTCGGCACCAATTTGTCCTGGGCGAAATGTGAGTCCCAAAGCTGGAGGTCATACATCCCACCCCGTCCAGTGTCAGTCCCCACAGAGAAGCCACTAGTGAAATTGTCGTGATTCCTTTGAATCCATCTCCAGCATGTCACCCTTGTCTCTGCTTACGTTTCCTCAAGCAGGCTGGGTGCTCCTGTGCGGGCGCCATGCCGTTTGCCCCTGCCTGACCAGCCTGCTCCGGGCCTTGGCCCAGATGTTGCCTTCTCAGTGAGACCTTCTCTGAACACCCCATCCCTGCCGTGCCCCGCTCCCTCGCCCTCCCCACCGCCCCTGGTATGGCTTTTGCCCAGTGCCCTTCTCCATCTGATAAGCTACATACCTCCCTTTACACCGTTTCTCACCTGCCTCCCCGCTGGAGTGGAAACACCATCAAAGACAGAGATTCAGTGCTCCTCGCGGAGTCCCCAGCCTCAGGATGTTCCTGGCACATAGCCGGAGTTCAATAAAGACCAAAGACTGAAGGAGTAGTTTTCCCAGCTGCAGGGATTTTTCAGTTTTCTTGGGTCATCAGCCCAAGTCGCCCCAGAATTCAATTGTCCCACCATGAGTTTCCCACCTGATGTTCTGGGAGTAGGTTCTTGGTCTTGTGTGTGTCCTTCCCGCCCCAGGTGAGGTCTTTCTAGACCCAAAGCCAATGCATTTCAGACTTTTAAAATGTTCTGTGATGTGTCTCTTTTGTTTTCTCAACGTGTTACAGTCAGATTTTCAAAAGTTAATGGTTTAGTTGGTTCTTTCCTTCTCCCTCCCTTCCTTCCTTCCTTCCTTCCTTCTCTCTCTTTCTCAGGTAACATGACTATGAGAATACTGACATCCTCTTTTTTTCTTTTTCTTTGAAATTCCTGATCTTTGCCATCGCCAGACCTGACCCCTCCTCTGAGTTCCCGGCCACTATTTCCAGCTGCTAACAGCACATCTCCACCATATACGCAGAGTGCAAAACCAAGGTAGGGCCCTGATTCATAATCCAGATGAAGGTGGGGCTGATCTGTCCCACTCTGCTCCCCGCATCCTGCCTAGACGTCCCCTGACCCCAGCCAGGCTGTAACTCCATGGGACCCCAGGGCTCCGAGTTGGAAAAGCAATGTCTTCTACCACTTCCTAAGTAAATCCCGACTGAATTAGACACCTAAATGTAAAAACAAGCAAAAAATATAAAAGGCCAGAAAAAAATATAAGTGATTATTTTTCTGATCTCAGAGAGGGAAAGACCCTTCATATGTATTTATTTGAGTAGTTAATATGCACTAAGCAAGCCTACAGAGCCTGATGCCTGGCAGTGGGAAGGACGTTTCTATCACCCTCCCTCACTCGGCACCTCCTCCCCAGCCCCTTACCCCACAGGGTGAGAGTTTCAACAATTACTGCCAGTTTTTTTGTGTCCGTTTGGTGGTATTACATATATTTAAGGAATTTGGAAATGCATTATACACATTGTTCCACATTTTACCTCTTCCAAGTGGCAATTTATCATCTTTTATTAGTATTTGTAGCTCTGCTTCTTTCTTAAAAAAAAAAAGCTCAATGTCCTTTAACAGCAAACTTAACAAGAATAACACAGAAGACAGACAACATAAAAATGTGTACTTGCACAAAGGACAAGTCAGAAAACTATAGTGAATGATGGAATCTACTGTATATTACAACTAACACCGTTTAGTTGCCACCAATAAGAAAACTTGTTTCCTAAAAATCCAAATGCTATCATTGTCCAGAAAATTTTAACAGGTTTACTTATAATAGCTGTAAGGCTGAACACTGAAACCTGTTCACTGAAACATTCTGGCTTCCATTAATGCTTCACACACACACACCCCATTTATATTGCAAATTCACATACACATGAAAGTGGAAAAACTGCCAATCCCCTGTTTTCTCTTGCCATCATCTGCTTAGGTGCCTTTCGACCTTATAGGGGAAAAAATTGAATGTTCCGAACTACCAATAACAGGAGGAAGAGACATATTTATTTCTTATTTAAGAGAATGAAACGTTTCCCTTGATAGTGAAGTGTGAAGCATGACTCCATGAATTCAGCGTTCTTCTTGCACACCTTTGGCATAATTGCGAACCCTGTGGCATGGATCCCACAACCTTGGTGTTTTGGAAAAGGCCAACTGGCTAGGTTCTGTAGCCAGGAAGCCAGGCTGCTTTGCAAGAGCCATGGAAGCGTAACTGACCCTGCTTCTTCGGCTGGGGCTCTGTCAGCCCGAGGTGGGGGCCTGCTTCTGTCTCTGACGGAGCAGGGTAGTGCTCTAGCAAATGTGCCGGAGTTCAGGGCTCAGTTACTTCTCCACAGCTGCTGCTCTTTGTTCAGCCTAATATCAAAGCAAACAGGTTTCCCCATTTCTTTGGGGTCTTTATTTCTTATGAAGGTTCCTGTGTATTAAATAAAATTGAAGGCTTTTTTCTGCGTACTAGGTCTTATGTCAATGTAATTATAAGGTCCACCCAGAAAGAACCCTGAGAGACTAAAGGTAGAGGTCGGGCACTCCTGCAGACAGCTGAGCCATGGCTTCTGTAACAGTCTCATGGTCAGCTTGCTTCCAGTCTCTGCCACTAAAAAGATGCCACACTGAACACGCTTGGAAGTGTATACACTTCTCTTATTGATTTTTACAACAAATTCCGACAGGTGAAACAGTCGATGGGTGGGCATTTTACATTTTGATAAATATTCTAAAATGACTTCCTCCAAGAGTTATACTAATTTACACACCTACCAAAAATTGCTACAGATACCTGTTTCCCATACACGTGACCACACCATATATTGCCAACCCATCTCCTCAAAGCTGCGTCAATCAGAGGAATACGGTATCAGGTGCGGATTGCACTGATTTCTCTTATTATGACACTGTATGTTTAAACGTCATCTGTATTTCCCCTTCCTGAACTGGCTATGTTCCTTTTTTTAGTTCATCATTGGGTCTTGCTCTGTTTCTTAATAATTAATTTATTAATAAACATTTATTAATTAAATACTTCAATTGTTTAATTAAGTAACACATTAATAATTTGTAAATTATATATAAATATAAATACTTACACTTCAGTATAAATTATATACCTGTATCTACACCTACATGGAAACTGTCTTTCCAGTTTTCACTTGTTTGTGACTTCACAGTACCTTTGTTGTGTTGAGTATTGAAATTCTACATAGTCAAAGACATCATATTTTCTTCTATGGGTCTTGGATTTAGGATAATGCCTAGGAGAAAGCACACACATGTGCCATAAATGCAAACAAATTTGTTCTGTTTTCTTAAATTTGCTTTTAGAAATTTCATTTTTTACATTTAGGTTGTTGCTTTGCTGGGATATATTTAGATAAAGGGTAAGGAAGCAGTCAAAATTAATTTTGTCTGCACAGTTACCACATTTTCCCAACAATATTGGCTGAAAAATTCATCTTTTTTCCCACTTTAAATTAAGACATTTACCATAGATTAAATTGAGAGGGGTTTTTTTTAGCCTAAAGATAATGGAAGAAACTACACAGTAAAAGATCAATAAATTTGACTGCCTAGAAATGTAAATGTAAAATTTACATACATTGCAATGTGTAATAAGTAAAATTTAGAGGTTAAAAAAATGCAAACATTTTGTCAAAAATCAAAAAAGGACAAAGGACTATATATAGAACTTTTATATAGGAGTTTATAAACATACAAAGATTAATATTTAGGCATTTTCCAAATAGATGAATTTTATAATTCAGAGAAGAAATTACAAATCAAGGAGTATCTCGGGGACAGGTGTATGTTGCGTGTTTGCTGAATCGGTGCTAATGATGACAGGAAGTTAGCAGCGACTGGGATTGGGGACGAGATCATTAAAGCTCTGTAGACAAACGGGCTTTTCTTTTCCCTTGGACGGCTCTGCTATCATGCCAGCACCATATTATTTCAATTAATGCAGATCCATAATACATTTTAATACCTGGAAGCTTAGTGGTTACATTTTACCCTTCTCTTAAAAACTTCCATTAGCTATTCTAATTTTGCAAAAGAGTAACTTTTTAAGCACTTCTGTCAAGTTATGATAAACTTCTGTTGGTTTGACCGTTATTGCATTAAATCTTTATTTAATCTGGGATGAACTGACATCTTTTCTCCATTGTGTCTTCAGAAACAAGTTCCCTCCATTTTCTCAAGTCTTATTTTATAGTCCTCAGTGAAGTTTCATATTTTTATTTATACAGATTTTTCCATTATCCTTTTAGAGTCATTCTTAGGGGTTTTATGTTTTTTACTGTTATTATGGAAGGAATCTCGTTTTCTCATTATGTCTTCTCATCTGGTACCCCTAGTAGATAAAATAGCTATTGACTGTGGCATGTTTATCATGTATCTGGCCGTATTATTGAACTCTCATTATTTCTTAATGGCTTTTCAGATGATTCTCTTGGGTTTTCTTGATATATCAATGCTGTCTAAAAATAACCTGATTTCATCTCTTCCTCCAGAAATTTTATCTCTTATTTCTACTTTTTATAGAATTGCACTGGATAAGAATTCAAGAACAATGTAGACCAATAAAAATAGCCCCTGGCATCTTCTTGGTGCAGTTTAATGGCAGTATCTGTGATACTTCACCATCAAATGTGAGATTAAGTTGGATGTTTCACTCTCCTTAATTTTCCAAAATGTTTCAGAAATTTAAATTGAGAATAAATATCAGATTTATCAACTGCCCTTGTGGCATTGGCTAAGACTATTTGTTTTTATAAATGCATTTTATTAAATTAATAACATACCCACTATTAAAACACTTTGCCTTCCAAGTTTCCCTACTGAGTCCTGGCGAAGACTGTTGTAAATTAACTTGATCTTTGGCTTGCTAATATTTGTTTCCCCATTTACATCCGACAGAAATGAGATAAGGGTGTATCTCTAGGTCTATCAGCAGGCCAGTCCTTACATTTGCAGGACACAGAATGAGAGTACAGCGAGAGGTCGCGGGGTTAGAAGCCCACACACCTTATGACTAAACATTTAAAAGTTGTAAACCAAGCTAATGGCTATATACTAAATAATATACTTATTCAAATATACTTGTACAATGGCAAAGCAAATAATCTATAAAGCTTTGATTTTTATATGACTAAAAGTTGGCAAAATATTTAAGAAAAAACAGAATTTAATTATTACTGTGAATGTTTGGGTGTTCTGATGGTGGGCTGTCAATGTTGGGCTGTGTAATTCACTACATGAACACAAAGTTCTTAAATTGTTATGTATGTATTTCAAAATATATTGTTAATGCTTCATTTCAGCAAAATCACTGATTATATTGCTATAATAAAGATGATTATGAAATATTTTCTGTTGACAATAGTGAGCTAATGTGTTGAACAATAAAATATAATTAATTCAAAGTATACAAAGTGTAAATGTCCTTTCACAGAAGTTAAATGAAAATGTAAACCACAAAGTTAAAATTTGTTCATTTTTTCAATATAACTTATCTTTCATTAAATGGAAAAACAAATTAAAATTAATAAATATGAAATTTTAAATAAGTGTTATTCAAATAAAGCAGAATTTATTTTTAAACTTAATTAAATATTATTTGATATTTTAGTAACTATCAGGCCATTTGCAATTCTAGCACAATAGCAATGTGAAAAATCTAACTTCATGTATGTTTTGTCTACACCTATGTTATATAAATTTGGGAGTAATAAAAATAATTTAATATTGAAAATATTCCTCAGCTGTCATGAGAAATTTGGAGGACTATGGTGCTAATTTGTGAGTATCTCCGGAAGCACAAGTTGTAACAAAAAGAAGCAGGAAAATGGACATTTGTACTTCTGGAAAATGATACATCATTATGCAAGTATTTGTTGCATTCTTGCTAGCTAAGGAGAATTGGCAAGCCAATATATCTGTCTTTCCTCTTACTCAGGCACTTAAATTCTCCCCACACTCAGAAACAGGGTCTGTCTCCAAAATCAACAGGGTTACAACCCACAATCCTTCCCAGCATCTGGACACACTTATCTTTTGTTTTGATGACATGAAGCAAGAGACGTGGAGACACGTTTCCATTTTTCTGGGACCTGAACAGTGTTAGTCATGAGTGGATGTTTAGGATCACCCTGAACACCCAACCCTGAGAGTCAGAGATGCCTGCCTGGTGTCCTTTAATACATGCATATGTGTGCATGTGGCCAGTCATATGTGTATAAACATACATGCCCATGTGTGTATATGTGTGTATGTATGTGTGTCTTGATGTTGGCAACTTGCTTTCAAAAGACTTGACAAAAAAATATATACATGTGTGTGTATGTTTATCTATCTATCTACCTATATCAATCAATCAATCAATCTACCACCTATAGGGAGAGAGAGAAAGCAAATGTTAATAACTGGTAAATCGAGGGGAGTGGTATATAGTTGTTAATTGTATTATTCTTCATTTATTTTTTATATTTTAACTTTTATATGTGTCTGATACTTTTCAAAATTGCAGGAGGGATTATTTTAGTTGCTTCTTTCCTCTTTTATTTGTAGAGTACTAAAAACTTCTGATTTGATATCAACACTTGTTTATAAATACCCCCGAATGTCTGAACATTCTATCCTGGAGCGTGATAACAGAACCAGTCTCTGAATCTTGATTGGCCCTTTGAGGGTGTTGGGCTTCCCCAGAATCCGCATCCTTTCTGTCACGTGACTTGGTCACCAACGAGTTTGGAGGTTTGCCAGGTGCAGACTCTGGGGGTGAAAATGGGGACAGAGAATTGAAGATAAATGGAACAGAGTGGCTGTCAGATTGGACAAGGACTCTCGGCTGCGTGAGGAGGGATCTGACAGAGGGGGAAATTTGGGAGTCTGACCGGATGATTTGATAGAATGGAAAAGTATCGGAGTGGGATGCTTGCCGTGAATGTGCTGCAAAGACAGAGCGTAGTGTCAGGGAAAGATGCTCATGTTTCTGACAGCATCATGTAAATGGTGGTCAGTTATCAGTCTTGCCCAAATCTAGGGTGCAGCCATGGGAATGGGTGGCCCCGAAAGGGAGAGGAAAAGATCATTGGAAACATAGGTGTTAACATGTACACAGACGGAGTTATGGCATGTCGCCTATATGCAATGGGAACACGCTACTAACTGCCCAACCTTGGATGGGTCACTTCACCTCTCTAAGACTAGTTTTCTCATCTGTGAAACAAAGATAATAACCTTCCTGTAAAGGGTTGTTGTGTAAAAAGCACAGAATACAGTGCATGGTACCTGACAACATCAGCTGTGAATACCAGCTATTACCATTGGATTAAACCATTTGAAATGGCCAATATTCAACCATTCTAACCTACAAAAATGACAATGTCTTAAGGTTTAGTTGAATATTGTAACATTTAATCCTTTTCAATAAAAAGGATGTATTGTATATTTATAGCTTATCTTTCCAATGCAATATGGTTTAATATTTACAGAGGTATTTTATAATTTCCTAAACTGAAGGTGGCAAAATATATTTGCTTGGGCCTTGGGGGCCAGGCTGCTTAAAAAACATTTGTGTGCCTGTCTCTAGAGCCTGCCCCCACTGCCCCCCATCTGTGGGCCAGTGCCTGTAGGTCTCAGGCTCAGGAATGATGCCTGCCAGCCCAGGAATAGGCCCTAAAGGCCTGGGCCTGGAGGAGGAACTCTGGCGTGGTGGTGGGGGAACCAGGATCCAAAGGGCAGGAGGAGGTGCTGGAGCTGATAGCGGGCCTGGAAGGCAGGGAGGAGCTGAGCCATAGCAGACCCCTTGAGACTGGGACTATGCCCCTGGTCTCCACGATTACGGCTCCTTGGGCAGAGGGTTCTGCGTCTGAGGAGCTGAATCAGGCCGCTCCTCATGGTGCTAGGGAATGCCACTGATGATCCCATGATCATCACACAGGGTGTTCTTCCCTTAGCTTTGCTTTTTATTTATTTATTTGTTTTTTCCCTTTGGTTTTTATTTATTGTTTCACTTCCTGTTGAGTTTCTCTGCTTGTTGTATGTCAAGACCCAACACCAAAGAAGAAGTTGAAAATGAACCTTGTGTGCACATGTAGGCATTGCATCCACATGGCAGGCAGTTTTCCGTAACTGTGTAGGATAAAAATGTTATGTCATTATTTCTGGGAAGCCATTTGGTGCTTTTACTTTACTTTGGAAGAACAGAGGAGATGATAATGAGAAAGCAGGAGTCCTTTTTTGGAAATCATTGAAATACCTTTGATGAGGCAACTACTGACTGCTAGGCCTGGTGGGGAGGCACATACGTGGGGCAAGAATAACAATAATAGCTATGGTTTATGGTGCCTACTGTGGGTCAGACCCTATGTGAGATACCTAATTATGGGATCTCATTTAGCACTCACAACAACCCTTTGAGCCATGGCCCAGAAGATGGGAGGACTTTGAGAACATCTAGGTCAAGTGAGACATGTGTCAGAGAAGCTAATGAACAGGCAGAGTTGCCCCAGCGCTTAAAATGAGGCATAGAGAAGGCACCTGATGTAACATTTATTGGGTGGATGAATTACAGCAGCCAGAATTTTAAGACACACAAGAAGGAAATGGAGCCACCAGTACTGTTCTGCTTGAAAGGAGCATTAGCATTACCAAGTGTGGTTAATGAGAACTTGGTGATAGGAGCTTCTGTCAATATGACATCCAAGTGCAAAAGGACAGGGATGAGAGTGCAGGGTTCAGAGGTCAGAGCAAAGGGGTACCTGTCAGCTCTAACAGAGACCATTCTCTTGCTGTACTGACTAAGGATTCCCATTGCTTCCTTGATGGTGAGGAGCTGAAGGACCATGAGAAGTCCCCAGATAGTATCCAATTAACTTTTTCCTTACATGCTTAAAATTCCAAGTCAAAGAATCTCTCCATGGATTAGATCCACCTTAGATGATTATTTAGTTGAGATTGTGGAGCTCAGTGTGGGCAAATCACATACCTTTCTGAACAATCTTGGTCACCTACTGGGACTAAAACTTTCAGCTATGGGAATGGATGAGCCAACCCACGTGAGAATAGGGGATGAAGCTAAGAGACGGTGTCTGGGGGCAGTAGTGGACCTATAACCAAGCGCAAGTGTCAGGAGGAGCACTGATTGACCCCAAAGACCTAGGAAGTTAGTGGAAGGCCAGAGCTGAGCCCCAGAGCAGCAGGCAGAGACACAGGCTCTGAACAGGTAGGTTCCAGGCTCAGGGTGAGACAGAGCCTGAGAGAGTCCCACGGGTGGGCACATAATGTTACGTGAATCAACATGTTGAGACTCCAGGAAAATAGCATCTCCTGCCATAGTCATCTTCAGGTGACATAATAATAATAAAAATGAATAGGTATTTATTTAACACCATCAACTCAGGTGTACAAGCGTTACATTTCCTTATTTTTTAAATTTAAATTCATCTGGCTCTGAGTCCCCATCCAGTTGGCTTGAAATTCATTATCTGTCATTCTCAGAAAATTATCAGAGGGAGGGTATTCTTCTCCCCAGCTGAAGAGGAGGCTTATGTGGGACTCATTAAACTGTAGGCCATCCTCAGTTTTTCTGTCCTAATGATGCTTCTGGGATGCTCATAGTCAAAATCTTTATTGTCATGGTCACGGTGCCTGATTCTCCAGGGTCCATTCTGATGGGAATCCATTGTCATCATCTCAGCCTCTTGCCAGGATGGTTTTGGAATATGAGGGATTCTGCATAAACCCCTCAACAAAGTGTGGATTCAAATCTAGGTCTTCCTGATTCTAAAGCTCCATCTCAGGCTGCCCCTCTGCACAGCCTTAGAATTGGCGACATAGGTTGGGGTGGACCTTTGAGTGGGAGGCCCAGTTTTGTCCTCCGGCCCTTTTGAAGCAACACAGCTCTCTAATGCGCCATCACCCTCCTTCCCAGGTAAGCTCAGGTTGGTGAAATCGGTGATTTGGATAGACAGAAAATCTCCATTTGGGCAAAGGCCTTTCATGGCTTCCCCCGGGAGGGAAGCCGAGTGCAATCTCCATGGGAGCTTCGGTCTACGATAAGCAGATAGCAAATACACTTGACATTCTGGAGCAATTTGATGGCTTCAGTTAGACAAAAAGCCTCTCAGCTGAAATGGAATTAGAGTTGACCTTTCAAAAAAAATCTTGGTCTTTGCTTTTCTGAAGAAATATCTTCCAATTCTGAAATATGTGAAACTCAATGCAGCGAGAAATCATGGTCAATTGCCTTGAACCTCCTTGGTATGAGATTTCAGAGGTATCTAGGGTTACATAATTGTTTCCAATACTCAGAAACACACAAACACTTTATTTCATTGCTTGACAGGCCCTCCTTGTGGCCTTGTGCTGGCCCACTCTACAGAACTAGTTACACACATAGAGGGTTTTGTTCTCCCCCTTATTTAAAGGTGTGCTTTGAATAGGTAATGTTCACATTGTTCAAAATTCAAAATGGATTAGAGGAATACAGGAAAATCTTCCTCAAAACCTTTTCCAGGCACCAAGATCTCTTTCCCAGAGGTAAAGATGCTTTAAGCAACCTGAACATTTTTTTCCAGAAATATTTTTACATAGAACTGGCAGCACAAGAGTCACACTGTTCTGCACTTTGCTGTTTTATGTACTGAGCAATATATTTTGGTAATCCTTCCATATCAGTTCACAAAGAATTTACTCATGCTTTGGTCTGCACCATATTCCTTTACACGCAGGACTGTCATTTATCAATGAATATTTAAGTGGTTTCCTTTTCTTTTTCTTCCTTTTTTACAACTGCAAGTGATGCTACAATGAATAACTTTGTTATACATACCATTTCTCACCTGTGTATATGTGCCTATAGGATAAATTCTTAGAAATGGAATTGCTGGGTTAAAAGGTGACTCATAAATTTCAGCAATATTATCAGATACCCCTCCACAGAGGCTGTTATAATTTATATTTGCTCTAGGAATATAGGAGAACCCCTGTTTCCCATACTCTTATTAATATAACATCAACTTTTTTGATCTCTGCCAATCTGACAGGTGAAACAGAGCTTCTCAAGTATAGTTTTAGTTTGCATTTCTCTGAACCCAAATGATATTTTCATATGAGAAGGGTCCAACTTAATTTGCCTTATTGTGGACAGTCAAGTTTTTTTTG
Source organism: Manis pentadactyla (assembly GCF_030020395.1). Classification (NCBI taxonomy): domain Eukaryota; kingdom Metazoa; phylum Chordata; class Mammalia; order Pholidota; family Manidae; genus Manis; species Manis pentadactyla. The sequence goes on from NC_080029.1 coordinate 9,970,506, forward strand.
GTCAATTTTATATTGGGTCATTTGTGTTTTCCTTATTGATTTATAAGAACTCTTTATATATAAATGAAATTAGTTCTGTTTCAATTAAATATGGGAATTGCAAAGTTATGAATTGCAAATTTATATTTATCCTAGCTTTTCCTTTGTATTTTGACTTTGAATATGGTAGTTTTTCTCATGCAGCAATTTTTAAATTTGTATGTATTTAAACTTATCATTGTTTTAAAAAATGGCTTTTGGGTTTTATTTCTTGTTTAGAAAGGTATTCCCCATTTAAAGATTTTAAATTTTCTCATGACTCCTTCTAGGGCTACTAGGGTTTCACTCTTTACATTTAAATCTTTAATGTTTGTGAAATTCACCCTGGTATATGCTGTGAATACAGCTGTTAGCATAAGCAGTGTCTGCTGTAGCAGCACACCCACACCTCAGTGCTTGAAAACAAGGAAGGCTAATTTCTTACTCATATTACATGGCCATTTTGGGTTAGCTGGGCTCCAGGACCCAGGCTAGCAGAGAATATTGTTGGTCATTGTTGCAGGAAAATAGAGATATGGTGAACCATGTTCTTGGAAGGGACACGTTTATGCTCACATCTCATTGGCCAAAGCAAATCACATGTTCAGAGGCAAGGAGAACTGGAAAATCTGTCAACAATATCAATGATTACTGTAAGAATAATAGATCCAAGTTTTATTTCCAGATGACAACTTTGTTGCCTCTACCCTATTTAATGCTAAAGAACTTTTTCTCCACTGATTTGAAATACCTTCTTTATTGTAGTCTAAATTCCATTATCTATTTAGGACTATTTACAGGTTTTCTGTTTTGTTCCATTGATCAGTCTGTTCATGCACCATATAGTTTTAATGGTATGTTTTATAATGAATTAAATGCAATTTCATAATTTATAATTAGGAGTTTTTAATATGTCTTAAAAACTGATGGTATCTGGTAGGGTTAGTCCTCCCCCAAATAGTCTCTATTTTTTCAGAATTTTACTGACTCTTCTTGCTTGTTTATTTTTTCATATGAACTTTAGAATGTACTTGTTTAATTACAATATGCTGTTGATGTTTTCAGTGAGTTCCTGTTAACTTTGTATCTTAATTTGGGAAGAACTGACATTTTTGTCATGCCGAGTCTTCCTAATCAAGGCAGTTTATGTGTCTTTCCTTTTGTTTGAATCTTCTTTATGTTCTGTAACAGAACTTACAAATTTTTCCACCATCTAGAGCTTGCACATTTCTCAAGTTTTTTTCTATTTTATTTATCATCTCCATTGCTGTTGTATGAAAAGGAGTCTTTTCTTTCTCCTTCTCCTTCTCTCTCTCCCTCTCCTCTCTCTTTCTTTCTCCTTATTCGTATGTGTGAAAGTTATTAACTTGTCCAACCCCTTTTAAAATTATTAAATTGGACACAAATATAAAGTGGGATAGGCATGACCTGATGCTAACATAGGCAACCTCCAGCCATTCACAGATATTTTCTTTCCCATATTTAATGTATATAGATCACAGGACAATGAAAGTTTAGTTTATGTGGAAAATGGACAAAATGAAGGCAGATTAATATCAAGGGGAAAAAATCTTACTTGAAAACTCCCAGCTGAAGCCTCATCAAGCCTTTTCCAGGCAGTGAAATGAATGAAAACATCACTGTGCAGAGACTTCACACAGTGTTTACAACCTATTAGGTGCTTTACCATGTATTTTTGAAATAAGCTGAGTCTAGCCACAGTTCTAGAACTAGAGGGAGCTTAAAATTAGCTAGACGAGTGGTTTGTAACTCCATTTGCACATGAGAAGCACTACAGGAACTTGTGAAAAGTGCTGCTATCTAGGCCCCCTCCAGACCAGAGACCAGTGACTGGGAGTGGGTCTGGGGGTTCATACCACGTACAGCTTCCCAGGTGATTTTTCGGTGCAGACAAGGTGGGACACCACAGCTTTAGATCATGCTCCTGCTGAGCAGATGAGGGGAGATGAGGGAAGTGAGAGGAGGTAAGGGCCTGTGGTCAGGTTGAGACTGGAACCAGGTCTCCTGAGGCCCCAGCCCAGGTAATAGCAGTTATGGTTCCTGGGGCTGATGCTGGCAGGCTCCTAACTGCTGCAGGGTTAGCATTTCACCCTGCTATCACTCCCACGAGGAGGCATTATGAGCTCCATTTTACAAGGGAGGGATGTGAAGTTGGTTCTGCAACTTGCCTCAGGTTGCACAGCTTTAAGGGACAGAATTCAGGGGAGGACCCAGGGCTGCCTGACCCAGAGGCCCTTGAGCCCCATGCCAGCCTCATATTCATTCCAGCCATGAGACATTATCATTGGGGCATTACCAGCCATTTACCCTTCCTCTGCGGAAATAAGTTATATAATATAGTCATTGAGAATTGTTTACATTTTAAATATTTTTAGCAGTGAAACTTCTTTTCCTGCTGAAATCTTACTTTAAGAACAGGAAGCAGAGCCACCCAGCTTGGCTGTGGGTGGGGTCCCCAAGCACCCCCCCCCCACTGGCCCCTCTGCACATCCTTCCCTGTCATCCTCTGCTCAGAAAAGCCTTGTTTGGGAAGCACAGGTGTAAACGCCCTTGGGACCCTTTCCTGCTCCAACATTAGGCCGTAATGAAGACTGAAAGCGGGGAAGAGCGAGAGGAATCTGTTACCCACTTACCCGTGGATGGACGCTTGCGTTGCTTCCGCCTCTTGGCTATTGCAAATAATGCTGCAATAAACTCAGGGAGCCAGAGAGCTCTGTGAGGTCTTGATTTCAATTTTGGGCTGTTTATTCCCGGAAGTGGAACTGCTGGCCCCTATGGTATACTATTTTAATGTTTTGAGGAACCTCCATACTGTTTTCCGCAGTAGCCGCCCCATTATGCATTCTTACCAACAGTGCACAAGGGTTCCAGTTTCTCCACAGCCTCTCCAATAGTTATTTTTCATTTTTTTAATAATAGCCATCTTAACAGGTGTGAGGTGAAATCTCACGGTAGCTTTGCTTTGCATTTCCATGATGATTAGTGACATTGAGCATCTTCTCATGTACTTGTCAGTCACTGGATGTCTTCTTTGGAGAAATGTGTCTTCAAGTCCTTTGTCCATTTTTAACAGAGTTATTTGCATTTTTGCTATTGAGTTGAAGGGGTTCCTTATATACTTTGGATATTAACTTTTATCAGATACATGGTTTGCAAATATTGTCTGCCATTCTCTAAGTTTTCTTTTCACTGTATTCATACAATGGAGTATTATTCAGCCTTAAAAATGAAATAAATTCTGTCGTATCTGACGACATGGGTAAACCTGCAGGACATTACACTGAGTGACATGAGCCAGTCATAGAAGGACAAATACTGATGATCCCACTTATATGAAGTATCCAAAATAGCCAAACTCATAGAAGCAAAGAATAGAATGGTGGTGGCCAGGGGCTGGGGCAGGGGAAGTGGGGAGTTGCTATTCGATGGATATAAAGTTGCAGTTAGGCAAGACGAAAAAGTTCTAGAGATTTGCTGTCCAATATCATACCTATAGTTAACAATACTGTATTGTGTGCATTTAAAATTTGCTAAAAGGGTAGATCTTATGTTCAATGTTCTCACTGCAATAAAAGAACGAGAAAAGGGAAGAATTCAGCTGGATCTCCTCACTTCACGCCTCATCTCCGGGAGCCTTTGGGTTTTGGTTTTGCCAACCCCACATCCAGCAGACAGAGCCCCCTGCTTAGGGAGGGCCTGGTTTTAAGGGCCACACCTTCGGGGCTCTCAGGTTACCGCCTGGCCTCTCTAATGAGCACTTGGGCACCTGGGGTTTGCATGTGGACCAACCATCCTGGACCACTTTTCTCTGCCACCCACTCCCCAGCTCAGGGCAATCAGAGGCCCTGGTGCCAAGCCTGGTTTGGGGAGATTTTCTCCAGCAGGCCCTGTCCGCCCCTGCCTGCCCCCCTTGCCTCCCGGTCCTGGCAGCTGCAAGGAGACCTCTAGACCCATTAAGTGAAGGGGCTGTAGGGGCCAGGGGGGCCAACCCCAAAGTGCCTCTGGAAACAATTTCTTCTGCTCTGCTTTGGGAGTCTGTGAAATTTTCTCTCCTGTCTCCCTGCTGCCTTTCTCTGTGGCTGACCCTGGGGTTCTGTTTTCCCTCTTGTCCCAGCTTGCTGTGTGTGTGTGTGTGTGTGTGTGTGTGTGTCCAAGGATGCTCTGTGTTAATACCTGCCCGGCCCTCATTTCTCTCTCCTCTGCTCCTCCCGTGGGAACAGCCCGGGTCTGCTGGGGGTTCCAGCCAGCCACGGCCCCCCGGTTGCCTACGCCATCCCAGACACTGCCGCAGGGCCCTGAAACAGCCAGAAGGAGCTCAGATGTGGTCGGGTCTGTGGTAGGCATGACAGGGGCACACAAAAACAATGCCCAGGAGGGAGGGCTCAGGGCTCAGGAGAGGTGTGGAGGCCCTGGGGTGATCGGCGGAGTCTGTTTGGGGGACTTGGAGGACGAAGCTGTTTAAGTCTCTCTGTCCCTGAGTTTCCTGCCTGTCAAATTCTCCGTGCCGCTCCCTCAGAGGGTTGTGGAGAGGACTGAGTACAGGTACGTCAAGTTCTGAAGCCTCCTCGCAGGGGCCTGAACCATGGCCTCCATTTTACAGATGCACTTGCTCATGGCCACCCAGCCTGTATCTGGCATCAGGCTGCCAACCTAGAACACTGGCTTCCAGGGCCTATCCACAGGGCCACCCTGCTGCCTCCATCCTCCTCGTCAAGTTTATTCTGTCCCCCTTCACAGCTATGACCACTGTACACTCTGCCCCTCTGAGCTCCCTGGAGGCAGGCTGCCCTGTTTGTGACAATATTACCCATGCTGCCTGTACACCCACTTGCTCCAGAAGGCAGACAAGCCTTTAGGTTTTGCTGTTGCAGGAATTTTGTGTCACAGGACTGACAGTGTATCACACAGACAGCTTTGGCAATGAGGACACCTGAGCTCAGGCCGGACTTGGACCAGATCCTCCCTCAGGGCGTGGATGGCGGCCTGCGCTTGGCCAGAACAGCAGGGTCAACAGGAACGAGTCCCTGTAACCTGGAAGTGGGGAGACAGGTGTGCTGAGCAAAGGCACCAGCACTTTGCTCCCTGGCAGGGACCCAGGGGTTGACAGGGTCTTGGAAAGGGCCACATAAGGATGAGTGGCGATGGCTGAAAGCCTGGAGCTATGGCCTGAGGTCTCCAGTGAAGCACTGGCTGGCTTCAAGGCTCTTTCTAGGCCCGGACAAGGAGTGATGGCAGGGCCTCCGAGAGCAGAGCACCGTCATGAGCTGGACCAGGTGAGCTCCCGGCCTGGGCAGGCCTGGGGAAGGCCCCAGATGGCCAAGTGTCCAGGGGGTATGGCATGGTTGACCCCAGAAGTCGGGATTAAAGTCACACTTGCTTCATCTGTAGCCCCCTTGGGTATTCATTCAATAAGCATGTGTTCCCTGTAACACTATGGCCAGCTCTAAGCAGAACTGGTGGTGCCAGCTAGGGGTCTCCTAGGGCTCCAGAAGAAAGGACCACAAACTGGGAAGCTTAAAAGGAGAGAAATGTGTTCCCACACAGTTCCTGAGCCCAGAAGTCCCACAGGCAGGGGTCGGCAGGGCTGCACTCCCTCAGAAAGCTTTATAGCTAGCTGCCCTCTCTCTCTGGGGACAATATTATGTTTGCCTGGAGATTTCAATGCAGGTCACACCCCAGCGCTGGTTTTAACCTCAGTTCCAGATGCCAGATGCCAACCTAGGGCCAGGGTCCCTAACCTGTAGACCATCTCCCACTTTGCTCAGCTGCCTTCTGGACATACTGCGTGCTTTATTCACCCTACATGCTATTGGCCTGCTCAGTGTTTTTTTAATTAATTGAAATAGTCGTTAACATTCAAAAAATGGAAACATTTTCACATGAAATCTGGCTTTTCAGTTTCTCTTAAAATGTGAAAAGCCAGCAAGCTTGGGACACCTTTCTACAAGCTAATAGCCAACCAAGGCTGGCAGAAGCTTAGGCAGAGGCTGGTGGGGAGTCTCCAGTGCCCAACCACCCCTTCTTCTAAAGTGAGAGAAGCCCCAGTTTTAGACTGGACACATGATCATCCACAATAGAAACACTATTTCCCTGCCTCTCTTGCAGCTGGGTGCACCCTGGGACTAGGTCTGGCCAACAGGAGATGAGCTGCAGAGATGTGTCTAAATCATGGGTTGTGCCTTTAAAGGGAGTGGGTTTGCCCTCACTTCCTCTTTGCCCCCTTCCTATTGGCTGGTCTTCAGGCATCCAGGAGAGAACAACGCCCCAGGGATGGCAGACCCACAATTTAGAAGAAGCCGAGGCTGCTGCTGACTGCGTGAAGCAGAGCTACCATGCCCACTCGGTTTTCCATGAGGCTGAAATGTAAACTTCAATCTTGTCTAAGCCACTGTCCCAGGCAGGCCACCACTGGGTGCTTCCTTTAGCTGAGACACTTGCTCTCCAGTTTACTGCAGTTCCCACCACTCCTTGTGCCTTCCCCCGAACCAAGGTCAGCTGACATCTGCTACTGAACTTGCAGAGTTTTTAATTTTTTTCCTAATCCCTGCCTACTGCCCGCCTCGCCCCATAGGCGTTTGAGGCTGGGACCCTCAAGGAACAAAAGGCAAGACACCTGTTTTCCAGTATTTTGGGGCTGTCCCCCTCTCTTTTCCAAGAGCTACCCTCAGTGATGCCAGGGTCCCTCTTTCTGGGCAAGCAAACTTTATTGCCTCATTGGGGCTTTGTGGCACCTTCTCACTGGAAAAGAGAAAAATTCATTAAGTTTCATCTCTGACAGTGAATGTAAAATGTAAAGGGAAGGTTAAAGGGGCTCACACATTCTATTCCCTAGACCAGAATCCAGCATGGCTCTTTGTCTGCCTGCTGTCCTCATCACTGCTCCCGGTGGGCATATGGTGAGAGGCAGGGGCGGGATTTGGGGTCAGGTGTGTTTGGGATCCCTTGATCTGTGTAGCTGGAGACCCAGGGACTTCCTGTAGACGGAAGTCCCAGCTGCAGTCATTGACATGGCGCACAGCACATAGACAGTTACACAGGCAAGAAGCCTTTATTTAGGATACTTATTTTCCCCATATGCTCATTAATAGGTGACCCTAAAACAAGCTTTGTCTGCAGGTTTCAAACAAGGTATTGTCCAAACTGTGCTCAGCTGCACACCTGCCCTGAAGGGCCAGGGCCACTCCTCTTCCCTGCTGATCACACAGCTGAACCCCTCCTTGGGTCCTGGGGACAAGAGCATTTAGCACCAGCCACTCCAACTGGGGTCACCTGCCCCACAGCCTCAGCATCCCTGGGACCTTGGGAGGAATGCTGGACCTCAGGCCCCAGCCCAGACCTAGTGATTCAAAATCTGTTTGTTATTTTCCAAGATTCTCAGGTATCCCCACACAAAAAAGTCTGAGAATCACTGAGTGAGCAGAATGGATGAGAATAGAGTCTAGGCTTTGAAATAAAACATGCTGAATCCCAGCTGTGCTGTTTACCAGCTGGTGAGCTGGGTGTGTCTCGTAAGCTCTGATCCTCAGCTAAGGAGGGGGAGAAATAATATTTGGCAGAACCATATGAAATTGTCCCTGTTTTTGGAGGTTACTAAAAATAGCCAAATATAATCAGTTTCCTGTTGTCCAACCTAATACCTTGTTGTGTTGTTGTGGGAATTAATTTTAAAATGAGATAAACTATATAAAGCACCTGGTATATAGTGGGTGTTCATTCAGTGGCATAGCCTTTATCCCTCTTCACCCCTTCATCCCATAGGACCCCATGAAACCCGGAGAATGAACCAGGGTATACATAATATCTCATGCAACTTGATTCTGCAAGAGAAGCTCCTCGCATGGGGGCAGCTGGTTATTTTCATGGCTGCATGAAGCTTGTACAAGGGTACCTGCCATCATCGCTTCTTCAAAATATTCCGTTTCACCTCCAGGTGAAGAAATGGGATCCCGGATGGGCTGGTGACGTCTCCAGGGCCATGCAGAAGCTTGGGTGCTGATTCGTTCCCCTGCTCTGTTTTCTTTGTCCAGCACCTCCAAGCAAGCATTATCCCAACGGGTTTACAATCTTGCCCAGAAAAAGCATGCTTCCTGTTTCTGTGTGGAACGTCATCACCAGGAAGGGTCGACTGAACTCAGTGCCTGGAGGGGCTGTGGGGTCAAGGTTAGGGGGCGCCTTGGGAGTGAGCTGAATGCTGGTGGTAGCAGCAGCCTCTAAGCCTTGCTCATCCAGAGTCATCACGGCCTTGTGAGTGACCTGCAAGGAAAATTCTGGAATCTTTAATCGGCCCCATAGGAGGGATCAACCAAGCCTTTTTTCCTTTGTATCATTTTTTTCTATTCCCTTACTTTTCTGCACACTTTGCCATCAATTCAGTCACCTGTCACCTCTACTTCCATTCATCCTCTGCACCGGGGGGCTCGTTGTCACTCAGGATGTTACAGATCTGTTTGTTTATCTGTGTTGTCTCTCCCATCGCATGCACTAGATTATAACTTTGTCCTGTTCACTGCTCATCCCTGACCCCAGTCCGTGCCTTGGACCTAGTAATTCTCGGCCCTACTATCACCACGTCACTTTCATCATCACCACTGTCTGTGGGAGATCACCTAACCCAGCCAGAGGACTCTGTTTCTACACCCCACTCCCCAGGATATGACCTTGGACAAGTGACTTCCCCTCTCAGAGGGGCCCCAGGGTCCCTAATTATCCAGTGCGGTAACGGAGGCTCAGAGAGGTCATGTAGCTTGCCTAAAGTCATCACACAGCTAGGATGGCTCCCACTCGGATGTTTGGCCCCAAAGCCCATGCGGCTTCCCTCACCCTGCACTGTCCCTGCTGGAATGTGTGTGACATGGAGGCCACGGGGATCCAGGTCTGCTCGAGGAAAAGAATGTAGGCCTTTGGGGTCAACTGATTTGATTTGGGCTCAAACCCTGGCTTGATGCTAACTAACAGTGGTAACCTGGGTGACTTTCTAAGCCTTTCCAAGCCTCAGTTTCCTCATCCGTAAAGTGGGAAAGAGAGCGCTTAGCTCATCAGTTTACTGTGAGGTGTTGGCGTGGTGCTTGTGAGCTACTAGCTCTCCCCCACTGGGCCCTCAGCCCGCTGCTGCCTCCTGTGATTCTCCTCCTGAGCGCAGGGCTCTGGGCTTTTGTCTTTGTTCGCTGGACCTAGAGCCAGGTCTGACCTGTGTCTTTCCCACTCTGCCCTCCACAGATCTTTCTAGATCTTTCTGGAGCACAAAGATCATCATGCTCCTTGCCCTGCATTAAGCCCCTGAGGGCATTCCTGCTCGGCCTCCAGGTGGGGTCCCCAGGTCATCAGGGTCACAGGTCTTCCAGGGCCTTCCCACACTCCGAGGCCCCAGCCTATCTTCCCGGGTTATCCCCATGCTCTCAGTCCCTTCTTTACACAGCATGTCCTTCAGGCCCAAGATCCCCAGGAGGCTGCCTCTGCACCTCCACCCCGAAGGCATGTCTATCACCTCCCCTTTCCTTGTCTGTCACCAAGGGCAGGAATGGCGACATATTTCCAGGATGCCCGTGTCTTGTATTGGTAGCTGTGCAGTCATGTGGAATAAGTTCAGAGAAGCAAAGAGTAACTTGCAAAGTTACGCCGAACAGCATCGCTCATCTGCAAGGAGGCGGACATCTTCTTCCACTAGCTGCCGAAAGAGGGCAGCCCCGTTCCCGATCGCGACTCCCCGCTTACTTTAGAGACGGTCAGGGTGGGCTTCCCTGGGGAGCCTCCGCGCACCGTCACGTGGGGGAGGAGCCTCTCCAGGCTGTAGGTGCTGGCAATGGAGAATCTGGGGAAGTAGAAATCGAGTTCCCTGTGGAGAGACAGAAACTGCTTTGCTACTGAGACCCCGGAGGGACCTGGGTGCTTGGCATGGGTCCCCTTGGGCCCCCCACACCCTGACCAGCTGCTCCTCTTTCTTGGCTACTTGTCTCTCGGCCCGTTCACCCCTCTCCTCTCCAAGGGGCAGCCACGACAGAGCTTTCTAAAACACACTATCCTCCATTCACAGCTGTCCTGGCTTCCTTTGCCTCCCCCATTGTTTGACAACTGGAGCTCGGCCCGTCCTGGTGTCACCCAGGGACTAAAACCAGCCTGCAGACTCCTGGTCCCGTGTGCCCTCCTGGGGCCCACCCTGACACCTTCAGGGAGGCCCGGGACAGCGCCCTGGGTGAGGGTGACAGTGCCCTGGGGGTGACAGTGCAGGCAACGAGCTGGGGGCCACTGCAGGGTGACCCAGTGGGGAGGCAAGGATCCGCCTCCCCGGAACTGCTGTGAGCGGCCCACCTCGTCCTGAGCAAACGGTCCCACTGGATCAGCGTTTCGGGCAGCAGAGCGCCTTCCAGCTGCCCCAGCTTGCCACGGTTGGGGAAGATGAAGAAGGTGGTGGCGTTGGCCGCATGCTGCATCTGCAGCACGGTGCACTGCAGCGCCGGGTCGTGGAGGAAGCGGTGGCGGGCCTTCTGCTTCATCATGCGGACTTGCACGGGCCTGTGCTCGTTCACAAAGAACTCCTTCAGGCTGGTGGCATGCGGGTCAAAGGGTCGCGCCCACCTGGCTGAGGGGAACAGAAGCAAGACTGTCGTCCTTGGAGAGAACCGAGAACGGGCTGGGGGTCACCCTTCCAGCAGCCCATGGGGACTGGGATCCCCACTTTGGCTGCCAAGCCCAGCCCCATAGCTCCCTCTGGCCTATCCTTTCTTGTAGGGCTGAGCCCTTGAGAGCCCTGAGCGTCTGTGTCCTTGTTTGTAAAAGGGAGTAATAGCATAATCGTATTATAGTAGTATAGGTACTATTGTTCTCTTCTGTCTCCTAGACTCCTCTGGGAGGGGGTTAATTCCTAAGGTAAAGTCTGTCACTGGGTCACACTGCCCTGAATGTAGGTATGGGTCTGAAGGCTGGGCCTTGCCTGGCTCTGAGATCTAGGGTAAGTTACTTAACCTATTATACCTGTTTTCTCATCTCTTAAATGGACATGATTATATCTACCTTACTGAGTTGCAAAGAGAATTCAGCAAAAATTAAATATGCACAGTGCCTGGTACGATAACAGAGAGCTCATAGTGTGTATGTGTGTAGTATAACATATGGTAGCCATAGTGTACATCTGAGTAATGCCTTATTGATTCAGGAAAATTACTTTCCTTCTTTTTAAAAAATCTGTCTCCTCATCTGTAAAAATGGGAGCATTAATCTTAACCTTATCTGTCTCACCCAGGCGAGAAGGCCAAACGAGATCTTGCGTGTGAATAGCCCTCAAGACCCTCAAAGCACTATACAAATATAAGGACTGAATTCATCTTCTGAATTAAAGATTGTGATGGAGTGAGACCTACAACTTTATTGGCTCTTTTGGAGAAAACGGAGGCCCTTCCTGTCTTGGGATTCTTCTTGCTCTGATCCATGCCTCCTGGGACCTGCCAGAGGAAGGAAGCGCATGCTCCTTACACAGTGGTTGCTTAGAGAGTTACTCAAAGCGGAGCTCACAGCCCCCAAGGCAGCAGAGTCACCTGTCAGGGAGGGAGGGGAGCGAAGCGTCCTCAGATGCAGGGTCGTGGGCGCCTGCCTTAAATCAGAATCTATTAGGGTAAGAGAAGGCTACCCGCATTTTAAACATGCTCCCCAGGGAGTTCCTATGCACACTGAAGTTGGAAAAGTGCTTCTTCAAAAACAAACTCAACAAATAGCATTAAAATGAGACAGATGATGAGTTCCCTGTCACTGGAGGTATACAAGCAGAGGCAGCGAGGATTTAGCAGGAAGATAGTTATTGAGTGCTTCCAATATCTAAGCAGAGGAGGTTTCTGAGAAGCTTTGAGGAGTGGGGCTGGGGTGTGTTTGGAGCCCTGATCCTGGAAGAAGACTCCACAGTGGATGTGTGCTGTCCTACCTCTGAGGAGAATGAGGTTCAAGAGGACCGCTGCAGTCTGGTTCCCGAGCTCCTCCACCCAGGCTCCAAGATTCCCCTGGCTCTGCTTCTCTGCATGCTCCTGGATGTGTTTCTGGGCCTCCATGGGGTCCTGAATGGCCCCCCCACCCAGGCCATGGAAGGTTCTCTGGCCCATGGTCAGGAGGAGCTGGGGGTCCTGTGCAGGAAGCCTGAGCGACAAATCCTGAAAACCCTCCTGAATCTCGACCTCGGGTAACATGGTGAGGTTGAACCCCAGGCCTTCCAGGAGTTGGGTCCTGTTGGCTGCTGGGGCTCCAAGGAAAAGCTTGGCCAGGGCTGAGGAGATGATCACTGGGGAGATGAGAATGTTCTCTCCAGGGGCATCCAAAGCCAACTGTCTGTAGAGGCTGAAGGCAAAGTCTATGTTGCCCACAGAAATTTTGTGGCAGGGCAGAGCAGGTCCAGGAAGGCTGTCCTGGGACTCGGAGTCGGTGAGATCGGAATGTTCATGGCTAACCAGACAATGAGCCATAGCCTTGAGCACAGTGACCAGTGGCCACCACTGAGGGGCCTTCATCCTCTGGGGTCCTTGGTCTGGAAGCAGGGACACAGAAGGACAACGATAACAACAACGGTAATAGTAATCGGTGATATTCACAGAGTGTGTGCCTGGTGCCAGGCCCTGTGCAGATTCTTCACAGATGTCCTCTTTCCATTCTGCCACAGCCCACTGGGGAAGCACTTATTCCCCATTTGACAGATAAGAAAACGGAGGCTTAGAAAGGCTAACTAACCTGCCCAAGAGCAAGCAGGTGGTAGGTGGAACCAGAGGCTGGGCAGGGGTGTGTGGACACATGATGAGACGAGGGGAACAGCCAAGCAAACATCTGAACAGAAGCGCACGTGAGCTGTGCACCTGCTGGGGACGCCTGGGAGCCCATGTGCGTGTGGGGCTCTGTCTGCTCCCACACCCGGCCCTGGGTTCCGGGGGCATCACAGGTCTCAAGCCAGCCGAGTCTTCTTCTCGAGGGGCTTCCTGTGGCTTGAGAGGAGCCCCTCCGGCTTCTCTGGAGGGGCTCGATTGTCCCTTCCTTCCCACACCTCCACTTCCTGCTTACACAAAAAGAACAGTTGTCATCTGACGAACTCAGAGCCCCTCCTCCAGTTGTGCCCTTCAAATCTTGGCTCCACCATGTCCCAGACTATGACCTTGAGAGACTTACTTAGGCCGTCTGAGCCCCATTTCTCATCCTTGGTCTTGGACTGACAGAGAGCTCCTGGGCAGGGAAGGTGCCGGAGGCGCCCCCCAGTGCACGGGGGCATCCAGGCACCTGGACTCAGTTCAAGGCTCTGCTGAGCAGGAAGGAGCAGGGTTGGAGGAATTCAGAGTGATGATGGCCCAGGCTGAACTAGCCCAGGGCCTGGCACAGGGGGCTGCAGCTTTGATTACCCTGGAAGATTTAAGGCATTCCCTCTAGCAATTCTGACTCAGCAGATGTCCGAGTCTAGAATCTGTTTTGGAGCTTAAGGCCTAAGGGCTTCTGTAGACCCGTGGCTCCACTGAGGGAGCCACCATGATCCTTTTAAAAGGAAAATCAGATTTGTTCACTTGAGCTCTGATGGCCCCTCCACACTGAGAAGAAATCCCACACTCCTTACCTCCTCTTAGCAGCCTTACATGATCTGGCTCTTGCCAACCTCCTGACCCCACCTCTGACCCTCCCGCCCTTCCCTAACCACCCTGGCCTTCTTGCTATTCTAGAACTTAGTGCATTCCTGCCTCAGGACCTTTGCACTTGCTGTTGGCTGCCTAGAACAGCGTCCCCCCAGCCCTTTCCATGGTTCACTCCCTTGCTTCACTCAGTTTTCTGCTAAAAAGACTCTTAGAAAGGCCTCACCTCTACCCTTACCTCTTATACCCTGCTTTATTTTTCTCATGCCCATCTGGAATACAACATATTTGTCTGGCTTCCCTTCTAGAGGTTAAGCTCTATAAGGGCAGATACTCTGACTGTATGGCTCACTGCTCGATTCCTAGTGCTCAGCACAGAGTGGACACTCAAACAGTATTTGTTGAAAGAACAAATGGCCCATGGCTACCCTTTGAAAGACTTTTTTCTAGGGCTTCAGCCCTCCCCTTGGAGCACAAGCATTTCCCCAGTCCTTTGGTACTCTGCATCCAACACCAGACCAGACCATTCCCAGTTCCCTCTGCAGCCATCCTGCTTGGCCCCTACAAGTTTGAGTTAATTACTGATAGAACCGATCATTATCACAATACTCCATCCCTCCTCAGATTTTCCATGTGACCTTGGGTAGTCCTGGACTTTTCTAAACTTGAGTTCTCTCATCTGCAAAAGGCAAAACAAAAACAAAAACAAACAAAAACAACCCCTGAAACTCAGCTTCCAAGAAAGCCTCGTCTGTAAAGTGTGTTCCTTATCACTTACGTATTGGCAGAGAACAGACCCATTTGTCCATTTGCCTGGCATTTTGCTTTGGCGAATACCTTGGCTTTGATGAGAAGCTGATGAAAGGCCCATTCCCATATTATATTTAAAATTCACTCATCCATTCCTTCGTTCATCCATTCATTCACTGAACAAGGATCAAGTGCCAGTCTGCCATGTGTTGGGACCTAAATTACATGCTGAGGACACAGGCTGGATGAGACCCAGCTGCGTCGTTGGGGGCTGGGGCCCAGCGGGGACAGACACAGAACTCGTGCACAGCAGAATGTGAAGCATGGACAGATTCTCTAGACCACAGAGCTTTCAAGCTGACAGGAAGCCGTGATCTAACTGAGCATTGTACAAATGGGAAAATGATTCAGAGAAAAGATTGTTCATTGACTCGACTCACTTATTTAACAAATATTCAGCAGTCAGAACGTGAGGGTCTAGCAGCCTGGGCCTTGCCTGGAAGGAGCTTGCCAACTATTGCTGGAGACAGAAATGCAGACAGCTGATGACAACTTCATGCTTCATGAGCAATAGCTGTCAGAGGCAGCCTACACAGTGTGAATGGGGAGCCTACAGGAGGCATGGAAGTAAGGGAGCTCTTAGAAGGCTTCCTGGAGGAGGTGGTCCCTGAGCTGAGACTGAAAGATGGGTCAGGAGAGAGCCAGGAAAGGAGTTTCAGCAGAGGGAAGAGCATGCTCAAGGACATAAGGGCAGGGTGAGCCAGCCCCACCCCACAATTGCCTATATGTGCAGCTCTTGGAGCATGAAGGGTGCATGTGTGTGTGGCAAGTTCACCAAGCTGACTGGAGGACTGGGACTCCAGCCCCACCTGCAGCCCCGCACTCACCTGAAACTGAATGCTTTCCATGGGCTTTTGAAGGAGCTAGGGAGATTCAACAGGTCTGTCTGGCTCCTTAAGCAGAAGTTCATTCTGTGGGGAGGATTGCGACAGGCTAGACTTCTGGAATTGACACAGACTGCATGGAGGCTGTCCTTGGCCCGGTGTCTACACTCAGCACAACCAATAGTGAGGAAAACAACCTGTTCCTCAATTCAGGTAGTGTGGAAATCCATGCACGGAGAAGAAAGAGCCATGGAGCATGCGTGGCCCTCTCCAATTGGGGCTGGTGTCCTGGGCTTGAGTCTCAGTTCCTCCACTTATTGACTGCCTGATGCATCAGTTTCCTCCTTTGTCCTCCTTATGACTCAAGGGTGCCATGAGGATTAAATCTAGTGATGCAGAGAGAGGGACATTCTTTAAAACCAGTAAAGGGCTGAGCCCATTGGAGTGGTGTACCACCCTCTCCTGGCTTCATTCTTTCTTTGGTGGATACCTGCTGCCTGCCAGATTGCCCATCACAGGAGCGCAGACACCCAAATCATAGTTCTTGCCTCCAAAGAGCTTGGATTGTGGCTGCTTAACATGTTATGATTCCTTACTTGTTTTGGCTATAGTGTGTTTTTAAATTGTAATGACTAGTTCTTCAGGAAAGTCAATAGAACTTTCCACTTCAATGCAGCATAAACAGGAAAGTTAATATGTACTCAACAGAAGGAGTATTTGCAAAACTTTTGCAACTCAAATGCCTTATCCTTCTTGAGCTGGCTTGTGGGCAGGGCTGGCACAAACATGGCCTGCCACATAAGTGCAGAGACAGGGTTACATGGTGTGAGCCAGATTTCATTTTCTCCCAGATTTGTTTATTTTGCCTTTATTTTTCTTCTGCTTATTTACTGCCTGGACATAAGCACCCAATAGTTACTTCTTGTCTGTTCAAGTCCTTTACCCAGTTTTTAATTGGATTGTTTGTCTTTTTATTATTGAGTTGTAAGTGTTCTTCTAGATACAATTCTCTTATCAGATATGTGATTTGCAAACACTTTTCTTTTATTCTGTAGATTGTCTTTTCTCTCTCTTGGTAGTGTCTTTTGATGCACAGTAGTTTCTAATTTTGATTAAATCCAATTTACCTATTTTTTCTTTCATTGCTCATGCTTCTGGTGTCAGATCTACAAGTCCACTGCCAAATCCAAGATTATGGAGATTTACACCAATGTTTTTGTCTAGGGTTTTTATGGATTCAGCTGTTACATTTAGCTCTTTGATCCATTTGGAGTTAATTTTTATATGTGGCATGAGGCAGAGGTCCACCCTGGCCCACTGGGCCAAAGAATATATTACAAAATATTTAATTGCAAGTTTACTTATTTGTATCCATTATTACAGTCAAAGCTCCTTGAGATCTAGGACCCTGACACTTTTGTGCACCATTATATTCTCAATAAAATGACAATGATTGACACTTATTTAGTGAGTGAGTAAATGAATGAATAAATTGCTAAAATCCTTGTTACAGAATGTGATTATTGATATGGTCTGGTGAGGCACTTCTCACTTGCTATTTGTTTTCTATTTGATCTATCTGTATTTTGTATTTTTTCTCTTATGTATTTTTGGGTGACATGAGTAGTGTGTATGTTTCTATTTTACTCAACTATTGGATTATTAGCTATACTTCTTTGTTTTATATTTTTTCAGTGGATTGAGGATTTCCAATACATCTTGAACTTGTTACTGTATACCTTAGGTAACAATGTGTATCTTTAAGTAAAGTGTAAGAACTTTACATCAATATCCTTCTGTCCTTTGTGTTATTATTGTCTTTTTTTTATTTTTATGTGTGCTATAAAATCCACAATACATTGCAATTATATTTGCTATAAGCAGTCAATTACCCATCAAAGACTTTAAAAGTGAGAAAAAGTCTACTTATTTACCATGTTTGTCACTTTTCATCCTCAGTTTTAGATCCCAATTCCCATCTGTGTCATTTCCTTCTGTCCAAAGAACTTGCTTTAACATTTTTGTAATGCTGGTAATGAACTGTCTAAACTTTGGTTTGTCTGAAAATATCTTTATTTTGTTTTTCATATGGAAAGTCATTTTTCTGGGTATCAAAAATGTAGTGTCATAAAACAGCAATCATTTTTGTTACTATCTCTCACAAGTCTGGGGTTTGACTGACTAGGCTCAGCCGAGTTCTCACTCTTGTCTCCTGTGGTTGCCCTCATATGTGGCTGGGGATGAAGCCATCAAAGCCTTCCTCACTCACAATTGCCATATAGCTATTGTTATTACCTCCTACCTCCTACCTGCTCTGCACTGTACACTAGCCAGGAACTATCACCCCATTTTGCAGATAAAATAACTGAGGGTCCAGGACTTTAATTATCTGCCCCTGTAGGCAGTGAAAGACAGAGCATGGGATGGGGTCCACTGCTGACTCCACCGCAACTTCTTCCCCATGACTGGCTGTTGCGTCACATTATATTGCAGGGGATTTAGGGACCAGCCCCTCACACGGCTGTGACCCAACTCTCCCAGACTTGGGGGAGTCCCATGGAGGGTGATTGGACAACGAGAAATGCAGTTACTTATACCATTTCAAGATTCCCCAGACATCTGCCCAGCCTTGACTCTTGAAACCCAGATATGGAGGGTGAATTGTCCAAAGTTTATGGCCTCAACAAGAAATGAGAAAACAAATTTGAACATCTGCTTGACTCGGTGCTTGCCTTTCTCCCGCCTCACAGTGAAATCCGTCTTGGTTTCCTCTCCAACCACCCCACTTCTTGCTGGAAATAAGTGTTTATAATAAGTCTTGCCCTCAATTTTTGACCTCTCGTACTTCCTCTTCTAAGTTCATTAATTATACATTCACTTCTGCAAGTGTCCCCATGTGCCAGTCAGTGTGCCAGGGCTGGGGCTGTGGCAGTGCCTGAGCCTGGCCCTGCCCATCCCCTGTGAGCTTGTAGTGCAGCAGGAAACACCTCACTCCAAGAGAGATTCCTCTGCATGATGGGAGACTGTGCAGGGCAGCTGGCTCCACAGGCACCAGGAAGGCTTCCTGCAGGAGGTGGCATTGAACCTGAGTCCCGATGGAGGGGAAGGAGCTAGCTCGGTGAAGAAGAGCGCAGGAGGCAAGTGGATCAACCTGCAGGAAGGTGAGAAGAAAGCAGGGATGCTCCCTAGCATGGAGGGCAGCTTTATTGTGTGCATGTGGGTGCACATGAGGGGCCGGGCAGGGCCTGAGGGCAGGGCATGAAGGGGCTGGGGGCTGCATTTGAAGGGCTTCGGGGATCCTGAACCCATCAGTCAAGGTCCCCATCCTGCCTCCCCAGTAAGCTTGTTGAGAACAGGGGCTGCTTCTGCTTCTGAGCAGAGCTGGCAGTGGTTTGGGGAGCGAGAGATGGTATCTCCCACCTTTGGGCCTCCTCCTCTCTCTGTTCATATCCCCCTTAAGACTCCCACCACTGCCTGCCTGGCTTTACAGCTGCCAAATAAGAGGCAGTATCTCCCATTAAAGTTCAAGTCCCATGGGTATCTATTCTGGTCCATATTCATTCATTCATCCATTCATTTGACAAATATTTATTCAATGCCCATCATGGGTTAGGAATGTGTGGAGGCCTATTTCCTTAGTGCTTTATAAATTAAAGGTGTTTGGTGAATATTGTATCCATTTACAACTATTCGTTGAACCTCTGCTCCGGGGTGCCTATTTGTGTTGCAGGAGGGTAAGCATTGGGAAGATTGTGCATGGACAGGTAAAGCAGGGTCCCTGGGCCCTGGGGTCGCCTTGAGTCTGCAGTGAGGAGGGGCTGAGGGTCCTGCAGCCCTAGGAGGTGCTCGGCCCTCCGGACAGTGGTTGGGGAAGGGGCTGCAGCCTCAACTTCATGTCTAGGCAGGTCCCTTGCTGTGGTTTATAAAGTGACTTCCACATCCATTACCCCCCTCAGATTCTCACAACTGCCTGATCAGGACATGGGGCAAAGGACATTCCGCCCTGTTCAGGGAAAGCTGAGCCCGGAGAAGACCAGTGGGTGGTCGAGGTCATGCTGGCCGCAGGAGTGGGAGCCTCGGGAGTGGGACTCGAGGTCTGGGGCTCTCCCCTGCACAGCTGCCCACACACCCTCCCTCCGCCCCGCCGCAGGGACTGAGCCCAGAACCTCCCCACCTGGATGCCGGTCCCCTGAATTCCACACCCTAGCCTCTGTCTCTGCCCTTGGACTTACGTAGAGCCCCACCATTTCTCATACTTCTCGCTGGATTACTGCGCTAGGCTCCTAGCCGGACGCCCCGCCTCCATGCTCGTCCTCTGCCGGTTATGAAGGCCCATGCAGACCCCAAAAACCTGATTCTTCCTCCTTTAAGTGAAATGAAGAGTCATCACAAGGTTTGGGGCCAAAGAGTGAATGACCTGAGCAGGCCTTAAAAGGCTAGCTCAGGGTGCTGGGTGCCCCTGAGGGGCGCTGATCCTCTCCCAACTTTCACTCTGCTCTCACCACTCTGACCTGGATCCTGCCTCAGAGGCTTTGCACTGGCTGTTCCCTCTGCCAGGAATGCTTTTCCCCAACATATTCATGTGGCTCAATCCCTCTTCTCTGTCACACTGATGCTCAGATTTCACCTAGTGGACATCCTATTTAAAAATCACAAACTCCTTGCCAGTCCAGTTTCCCGAATCCTTTTTGCCCTGCTCTTCTTCACCCTCACCCACCCTCACTCTACTGGTCACCTTCTAAGATTCCAAACAAATTACTTATTATTATACTTATTTATTGTTTCTGTCCCCCAATTACAAAGTAAGATCCCTGAGGGCAGTAGATTTTGTGTTTTATTTATTAGCATACCATTCCTCTGGGGTCTAAATAAATGCCTGGCACGTCGTAGTTGCTCAATTAACCTCTTCACTGCTAAATAGCTGAGTGGACAAATGAAGGAAGGTAATATAGCCAGCGCAAAGCAGACTCTCAGAGCTGCTCCTACGTTGACTGATCACAGATCCATCTGTTCCCCCTCCACCTTCAAGAGGTCGAGACAGAGAATATTCATGGGTGTTGAGGGTGTGTTGTGTTTTCCTCATGACTTAGAGTATCTTAGCATCAGAGGAAGCCTTAAACCCTGTCCTGTCTGGTGTCATCAACTTGCAGAACAAAAAACACTCAGGCTCAAAGCCAGGCATGAAGCAGAGGGCAAGGCCATCCCAAACCCCACTGCCCCAGTGTGGGTCCTCCCACTGCTGCACTCCTCCCCTGGGCACCAGTGAGGCCCTGAGTGGTGGGGGCACAGGGCGGGGAGGAAGAGCAGAAGTGGCTGGGCAGGACGCAGGCCAGCCGAGAGCTGTGGGCCCTGGGGATAGTCACCTCAACTGCAGCGAATCTCTCCGCCTCTTCAGTGTCTCTGGTTTGTCTAATGACAGGGTTCGCTGAGCCAGGACAGAAATAGGCCCCTGATGGCACAGAGTTAAAAGTCTGTTTCCTTCCAAACCCCAAGCCAGGCAGTCACCTTTAAGGAAGATGCAATTCACCGGGATCATCGCTGTGGCCTGGTCAAAGGCCTTAACCAAGTCCACACTTTTCCGCTCAGTTTTCTTCTGCAGTCATTGATGACCCCTCAGCAGTCTCGGAATCCTGGGAGTCGGTGGAGAGGGCCTCAGAGGCCTACAGCCGCTTGGCGTCTTCCACGAACTTGTCCAGCAGGTTCAGCTGCTCTCTGGAACATGGTGCAGCCTCTGCTCAGCTGTAGAGAGTTGCTGGGTCCGTTGAGGGGGGCACAGGAGGTGCTGGAAGCCTGGCGGGTGTCTGTATAGGGGGACTCTGTGAGGTGGACCTTGAGGCCTTCAAGGATCTCCGTTAGAGTGGTGCCACAGGCCTCAGGGACAGGGAAGCCAAAGCAATGGGCATGCTCATTGGGCGGAAGATGACATTCTTATCACGGGTCTTTGAAGCCAACAGCTTGTAGAGGCTAAAGGCAAAGTTGCTATTGCTGAAAGTTAATCTGACGTTGTTTACAGACATCCCATTATGTTGGTCCTCGTGGGTCACATTGTCCCCATCGAGCATGTTCCCCAGAAGGCAATGGATAGTAGAGCAGAGCCCAGCTACCAGAGCCCCAGAGCCAGGAGTCGTGACATTCCTTCTGCCCTCAACTCTGAAAAGCAAAGGTCCTTTAAGTCTCAGAAGGCCAGATGGTGCTCTGACACCTTCCACTGTCCCGCAAGTGGCCTGCATTCTGGTGTCTGCCCCTGTTAGCTTTGTGACCTCCCACTGGTAGGCCCAGTCCTAGACAGCCAACAGACATGATTACATTCTGCACTCCCTCTCATCCTTTGGCTAAGTACTGTACTGATTGCTGTTTCCCCCAATGGTTAAAGTGGGCACAGAGAGGTGAAGGGACTTGCCCAAGGTCACACAGCAGGCAAGCAGAGGAGCGGGGATGAGAAGCCTGGTTTGCCTGGCAGCCAGGGGGGAAGCTTGTAATGGGCGGGAGGTACTGTCCAGTCAGAGCTCATCCTCCCTTGCCCAGGAAGGAGCCCTGCACAGTGCCTCTCCCAACTGCTCGATGACAGGCTGTGTGGCCTCGGGCATGCACTCTCTGCATGGTGCCTGGTCGCAGTGGGGGTGCTCACCGAGAGGGCACAGGAAACAGCTGGAGTGGTGCTGGAGCCTAGATGGCCCTGATAAGGATTGGTGCAAAGACCAAAGGACGGTAAAATGTTCTTTTTAGCCACAGCCAGGGTGATGTATAGTAATTGTTTCTACCGTAGGCCTGGAAAGGCTTCCTGGTGGTCAGAAGCAACATGGACTTCGGAGGCTTAGACCTGGACTAGGATTTCATTTTGGCCACTTGTGATTGCTGTGTGGTGACAAGCAAGTGACTGAACCTCCCTGAGCCTCAATTCCCATCTCTGTACAACGCATTGAGTAGCTCAGGTGAGATAAACGATGAAGGTGTCTGGCTCACATTAAGTGTTCCAGAGGTGGTATCTCCTCCCACATGCCCCCCACTCTCAAACTTGGATCCAGGACCACAGTTCCATGGGGAGAGGGGCTGGAGCCACTGCAGGGAAGATCGGAGAGAGGCTGAGGTCCAAGCTGGTGTCTGCAGCAAAGAGGATCACTTGCCTTTGGCCCCTGGCCTCAGTCCCCAAGTTCAGAGGAGAAAGGGGCAGCTGGGGTTGGTGGTGGGGTTGGGGGTGGGGAGCCAGAAAGGAGGAAGAGGAGGGAAGAAGGAAAGAGGTGGGGGAGGGAGGAGGGCTGCAGGGGGGAGGAGGGGAGGAGGCTGAGCTGATTTTCATCCAGAGACCAACAGAAACACCTTCAGACAAGCCCAGGGACAGAGGCAGCTCAATATGCTTAACCCTAGGCTGATGCAGCCATTTCTTTGGAAAAGAGTTAAGCATATTTTTCTCCAAAATTATTTCTAGAGAAAAAGGGCTTGTCTGTCTGGGTAAGTTGGCAGCTGGTGGGCTGGCTCTGTTTCCAAGCAGCCTGTCTTTTTGGTTGCTGGGTGGGCAGAGCCTGCCTGGCTGCCTAGCTGGGGGCCCTGGAGGGGGGTGGGGGTTCTCCTGGGTAGAGACCCTGTGATGCCTGCGCGGGGGACCCAGGGCCATCATTCCATCCACACTGCACTCTGAGAGCAGCGCCCTGGGGCAGGCAGGGACAGCTGTCTGTCAAGCAGACACAGCTGGCTTGAATCAGAATCTAAGAGTCAGAGATAGAAATGACCATAGGGGCCCTTGTGGCCTGTCCACCCCTTTACAGGTGTGCAACTCAATCCCAGAGAGGGTGTGGGATTCCGAGCCAGCACCAGAACTCTCCCCGGTGTCTGGCACACTTCCCCCTGGCTCCCTCCATCACTCATTCCACGGGCTGTGGGCCGAGACCTCGAACCACCCTGTGAAAATGGACTCCTTTGCTCACAGCACATGCAGCCTCACGGATTACCTGCTGTGGAGAGCGGGATGCCACTAAAGGATTTTGAAGCTGCCGCCTGCCTAGAGTGCTGGATTTTCATGGGTGCTAATGTGTATTTATTCCTGCAGAGAGCTCCTCCTCTCACTTGGAAAGTGTTGGCCCGGACAATCAAACGCTCTGTTTTCAAACCAGAAAAGCCCAGATGATCATTTCTGGTGACATGAATTTATTAGAGCTACTCAATCAATCCAGTTAGAGGAACAGCTCCTAACACATTATTTCATAGAAAATTATAACCCAAAGCCAAAAAATAAATTCCTCTTTTTAGTCTTTTGTTCATGAAATGAACAAAATGTTGAGGAACATGTGAAAACCCCAAATATAGAGAGGAAGACATTGGAAAACATCCCCTAGGCTTCAATCACCCAGAGAACACTTGGCTGCATTTCTTTAATAATTCTCTTTTCTCTGATATGTGTGTGTGCATGTATGTCTGTGATATTGATATACAAACTCAGCTATATATTTTAAATGCAATGCTCTTTCTTGTTCTATAGCTTACTGTGCATTTTGAGGCACCACTTCCCCATTGCCACAGAAGCGGGTGTTAGTCTGAGAACCCCCAGGTGTAGGGAGAACACAAATGTCTGGGAGCTTGTGGTCCCTGGCACTAGTGGTTCACAGTAAGAGTTGGTGGTCTCTCAGCCCTGACCTTGAGATCTCCGAGATCTCTCTCTGAGCTAATCCCAGGCCTTTCTTGAGCTCATAGGAAAAGCCTTCCCCTTGATCCTTCATCGTTGCAACCCTCCATCCATCACAACCTCTGACAAACCCCTAGGGGTTCCACAGAGCACATTTGGGAACCCCTGGATTTGGTGAGGCTATGGTTTTGGCACAAGGTAAACCTGAATCCTGAGTGTAGCACACAGCAGTTGTATGACGTCATCCAAACTGTAAATCCCTCAGTCTTGATCTTCTCATCTCTAAAATGCAGTTAACATTTCCTTGACTGAGTGGTCATAAAGATTAAATGAAATGACACTAAATCTAGGCTCTATTGGGGCACGATGTTTGGCTTGTTGTGTACAGTATAGCACATCCTTAGAGCATTTAACAATTTGTTGACTGTAAAGCACCAAAGTGGCCCAGAAGTTTGGTCCCATCCTTCCTGAAAGGATGACTTATACCCTTTCAGTCTCCAAATATTTTCAGAATTGAATACACATTTTTTAAATTACACAGAATCCCAAAGAAATAGAGGCTGAAACAAGACTGCCGTTTATTTCTCTCTCATGTAAGCCCAGATGCAGGGCACAGGATGGCTTGGTAGCTCTACTTCTTGCAGGACCTAGCCTCCTCCTGTCTTGTTGTGCTGCCGTTCCTTGAGTTTGTCACTGGGTTCAGGATGGCTCATTGCCATGCCCACCTTCCAGTCAACAGGAGTGGGGGAGGTGAGACAAGAAGGGGGGAGCACACCCTTTATTTAAAAAGAATAACCCAAGCGTTGGCTGTTATTTCCACTCATGGTATGTTGACCAGAGCTTGGTCACATGGCCACACCCAGCTGCAAGGGAGGCTTGCAGTGTAGCCAGTATGCTACATGGGTAGCCATGTCCCAGCTAACACTTTGCGGTACCATTACCATGAAAGCAATGATGAGAATGGGCTTTTGGCATGACTAATAATGGTGCCCCAATATGTTACCAGTTCCCAAAATTCTCTAGTCCCAGGAGAGCCATCATTTTCTTTAAAACTGAACTGACTTAGTCTGGACTTCCATCCAATGTGAAGGCCACCTTCTCCAGGATTGCTGGGGATGCTTATATGTGGGGCTGACATGTCCTGGGCACCACCTGTCACCCAGAGCTCCAGACTGATGCTCCAGGGCCATATCTCTGGCCATCTCTCAGCCTCTTCTTTGGACTCTCACTAGCTTCCTTGGTCTTTTTACCCCAAGCATCAAGACAGGCCTTCAACTCTGCAAGCACCTCTTCAGGCAAGGATGGCCATGTTAGTGTTCTCCAGGGCCTGATGAGAGCATAAGGGAATTGTGACACAGAAAGAAGAACCAGAACTAACATCAGATAGTACTGTTCCAGAATCCACTGACTTCTCCTCTTCAGAGTGGTCCCCTCCAGGTCATCTCTCTACTGACCACTGAGGCTGCAGGATTGCTGGAGCCTGTTTGCCTCCCAAGTCAGCAATCACTTGAGAATATTATGTCCTCTGGGTGTAGGGAACCCTTGCCATACTGATGAATCCTGCAAAGGAAGCAAAACGGAAATTAAGGGCATACTGGTGTTAAAAATAATAGGCCCAAAATGGAGTCACTTATGCTAAGCTCCATGTCACCAAACCAAGACTTAATACTTGATTTCCATTTCAACTCTTCCCAAAATGGAATCTTAACCAGTTGATCAGGAATCACCTGAACAGCGCTAGTGATCTGCCTGATAGACTCCCACCATCCCCTAAAGGAAAGTGACCTTACTATAACCAACCCACATTTTTGTCTAGTATAAGTTTCTTGTCCCTGCTCCCTTCTGCATGCAAAAGTCTTTCATTGTGTACAGTTCCTAGGAGCTCCTTCTGTCGGCTAGATGGGATGCTGCCTGGCCTATGAGTTGCTGAATAAAGCCAATGAGATCCTTTAAAATTTACTCAGTTGGATTTTTTTTTTTTTTTTTGTAGATAATTATTTTTTATTGAAGGGTAGTTGACACACAGTATTACATTACATTAGTTTCAGGTGTACAACACAGTGATTCAACATTTACATACATGATAATTCTAGGTACCAGTTATCACCATACCAAGTTGTTACAATATCTTGACTATATTCCTTATGCTATACATTACATCCCGGTTACTTATTTATTTTACCATTGGAAGTGTGTACTTTTGTGTGTGTGTGAGGGCATCTCTCATATTTATTGATCAAATGGTTGTTAACAACAATAAAATTCTGTATAGGGGACTCAATGCTCAATGCACAATCATTAATCCAGCCCAAGCATAATTTTCGTCAGTCTCCAATCTTCTGAGGCATAACAAACAAGTTCTTACATGGAGAACAAATTCTTACATAGTGAATAAGTTCTTAAATGGTGAACAGTACAAGGGCAGCCACCACAGAAACCTTCGGTTTTGCTCATGCATTATGAACTATAAACAGTCAGTTCAAATATGAATACTCATTTGATTTTTTTTTTTTTTTTTAATAATTATTTTTTATTGAAGGGTAGTTGACACACAGTATTACATTACATGAGTTTCAAGTGTACAACACAGTGGTAGAACATTTATATACATAATTCTAGGTTCCAGCTATCACCCTACCAAGCTGTTACAATATCTTGACTATATTCCTTATGCTATACATTACATCCCGGTTACTAATTTATTTTACCATTGGAAGTCTGTCCTTTTTTTTTTTTTTTTTTTTGTGAGGGCATCTCTCATATTTATTGATCAAATGGTTGTTAACGACAATAAAATTCTGTATAGGGGAGTCAATGCTCAATGCACAATCATTATTCCACCCCAAGCCTAATTTTTGTCAGTCTCCAATCTTCTGAGGCATAACAAACAAGTTTTTACATGTAGAACAAATTCTTACATAATGAATAAGTTACATAGTGAACAGTACAAGGGCAGTCATCACAGAAACTTTCGGTTTTGCTCATACATTATGAACTATAAACAGTCAGTTCAAATATGAATACTGATTTGGTTTTTATACTTGATTTATATGTGGATACCACATTTCTCTCTTTATTATTATTATTTTTAATAAAATGCTGAAGTGGTAGGTAGATACAAGATAAAGGTAGAAAACATAGTTTAGTGTTGTAAGAGAGCACATGTAGATGATCAGGTGTGTGCCTGTAGACTATGTGTTAATCCAAGCTAGACCAGGGCAATAAAACATCCACGTATGCAGAAGATTTCTCTCAGAACGGGGGGGTGAGGTTCTAAGCCTCACCTCTGTTGATCCCCAATTTCTCACCTGATGGCCCCCCTGCGACTGTGCCTGTCTTAGGTTGTTCCTCCCTTGAGGAATCTTACCCGTCTCTGGCTAACCAGTCATCTTCCGGGGCCATACAGGGAAATGTGAAGTTGGTAAGTGAGAGAGAAGCCTTATTGTTTGAAAAAGTTAGCTTTTTACTTCTTTGCATATTTATGCCCTGTGGCTTCTATGCCCAGCATTTGTCTTGAGGTATCTTTACCACTTGGAAGAATTATGATACTCGGTAAATTTGATATGAGGCACGAATTCTATTTAAGGGTTGTAATTAGGAAGGAAGAAGAAAAGCTATAGAAGTAGCAGGCGGAAGAAAACATGGGAAGATTGATTATTTCTTTGATATATCTTCTTGTAGAGTAACTTCAGCATGTATAGGTTTTAAGCTACTACTTAAATTGCACACACACATTAACATAATAGGAGTATAGTTACATAACCAAAGCATATCTGTAATTACCAGCTATCTGCAGTGAAACCAAGAAAACCAGTTAGGCACCTTAGGCATTTGTGAAAACTTATCTATGATATGGTGGATATTGTCCAAATGAACTTGAACAGTCTGAGAGAAATCAGACAAATTAAAACAACCCATTCCTGGGGACTGTTCACATGCCATATGTTCTTTTAACAATAAATAGTTTGTAGTTGTAAGACTTTGGAGCGCTACAATTTGCACTTCTCCAAATTCTTGGTTGAGTTCCAACAGTATAGATCCAGTCCAATTTTGTTGTTTTACTGTATGCACAGGCCAGCTTAGATATCTCCGTCCTCATTCCCATGGCAGGTCCAGGAACCGGTGGGACGAGTGCATCCACAGCTGTAGCAGTGCGTGGATCTTTGTTGGGGTTTTTTGATGATCATCTTCTGGCATGAGTCTTCCAGAGGGTGCAGATGTTGGAAGTTCTTTTTCATATCATATCTTAGTTCATTTTCGGGGTAGCCCAATTAGGCTTTGATCCTCTGTATAAACACAAACAGACCCTTTGCCTACACTTTTATATGCCCTTTATACCCTTGTGTAGAACTCGTTGGAGGTTACCACACAGGAACTGCCCTTTTTTTTTTTTTTTTTTTTTTTTTTTTTTGCTATCACTAATCTACACTTACATGACGAATATTATGTTTACTAGGCTCTCCCCTATACCAGGTCTCCCCTATAAACCCCTTTACAGTCACTGTCCATCAGCATAGCAAAATGTTGTAGAATCACTACTTGCCTTCTCTGTGTTGTACAGCCCTCCCTTTTCTCCTACCCCCCATGCATGTTAATCTTAATACCCCCCTACTTCTCCCCCCCTTATCCCTCCCTACCCACCCATCCTCCCCAGTCCCTTTCCCTTTGGTACCTGTTAGTCCATTCTTGAGTTCTGTGATTCTGCTGCTGTTTTGTTCCTTCAGTTTTTCCTTTGTTCTTATATTCCACAGATAAGTGAAATCATTTGGTATTTCTCTTTCTCCGCTTGGCTTGTTTCACTGAGCATAATACCCTCCAGCTCCATCCATGTTGCTGCAAATGATTGGATTTGCCCTTTTCTTATAGCTGAGTAGTATTCCATTGTGTATATGTACCACATCTTCTTTATCCATTCATCTATTGATGGACATTTAGGTTGCTTCCAATTCTTGGCTATTGTAAATAGTGCTGCAATAAACATAGGGGTGCATCTGTCTTTCTCAAACTTGATTGCTGCGTTCTTAGGGTAAATTCCTAGGAGTGCAATTCCTGGGTCAAATGGTAAGTCTGTTTTGAGCATTTTGATGTACCTCCATACTGCTTTCCACAATGGTTGAACTAACTTACATTCCCACCAGCAGTGTAGGAGGGTTCCCCTTTCTCCACAGCCTCGCCAACATTTGTTGTTGTTTGTCTTTTGGATGGCAGCCATCCTTACTGGTGTGAGGTGATACCTCATTGTAGTTTTAATTTGCATTTCTCTGATAATTAGCGATGTGGAGCATCTTTTCATGTGTCTGTTGGCCATCTGTATTTCTTTTTTGGAGAACTGTCTGTTCAGTTCCTCTGCCCATTTTTTAATTGGGTTATTTGTTTTTTGTTTGTTGAGGCGTGAGAGCTCCTTATATATTCTGGACGTCAAGCCTTTATCGGATGTGTCATTTTCAAATATATTCTCCCATACTGTAGGGATCCTTCTTGTTCTATTGATGGTGTCTTTTGCTGTACAGAAGCTTTTCAGCTTAATATAGTCCCACTTGTTCATTTTTGCTGTTGTTTTCCTTGCCCGGGGAGATATGTTCAAGAAGAGGTCACTCATGTTTATGTCTAAGAGGTTTTCGCCTATGTTTTCTTCCAGGAGTTTAATGGTTTCATGACTTACATTCAGGTCTTTGATCCATTTTGAGTTTACTTTTGTATATGGGGTTAGACAATGGTCCAGTTTCATTCTCCTACATGTAGCTGTCCAGTTTTGCCAGCACCACCTGTTGAAGAGACTGTCATTTCGCCATTGTATGTCCATGGCTCCTTTATCAAATATTAATTGACCATATATGTCTGGGTTAATGTCTGGATTCTCTAGTCTGTTCCATTGGTCTGTGGCTCTGCTCTTGTGCCAGTACCAAATTGTCTTGATTACTATGGCTTTATAGTAGAGCTTGAAGTTGGGGAGTGAGATCCCCCCTACTTTATTCTTCTTTCTCAGGATTGCTTTGGCTATTCGGGGTCTTTGGTGTTTCCATATGAATTTTTGAATTATTTGTTCCAGTTCATTGAAGAATGTTGCTGGTAGTTTCATAGGGATTGCATCAAATCTGTATATTGCTTTGGGCAGGATGGCCATTTTAACGATATTAATTCTTCCTAGCCACGAGCATGGGATGAGTTTCCATCTGTTAGTGTCCCCTTTAATTTCTCTTAAGAGTGACTTGTAGTTTTCAGAGTATAAGTCTTTCACTTCTTTGGTTAGGTTTATTCCTAGGTATTTTATTTTTTTTGATGCAATTGTGAATGGAGTTGTTTTCCTGATTTCTCTCTCTGTTGGTTCATTGTTAGTATATAGGAAAGCCACAGATTTCTGTGTGTTGATTTTGTATCCTGCAACTTTGCTGTATTCCGATATCAGTTCTAGTAGTTTTGGGGTGGAGTCTTTAGGGTTTTTTATGTACAGTATCATGTCATCTGCAAATAGTGACAGTTTAACTTCTTCTTTACCAATCTGGATTCCTTGTATTTCTTTATTTTGTCTGATTGCCGTGGCTAGGACCTCCAGTACTATGTTAAATAACAGTGGAGAGAGTGGGCATCCCTGCCTAGTTCCCGATCTCAGAGGAAATGCTTTCAGCTTCTCGCTGTTCAGTATAATGTTGGCTGTGGGTTTATCATAGATGGCCTTTATTATGTTGAGGTACTTGCCCTCTATTCCCATTTTGCTGAGAGTTTTTAACATGAATGGATGTTGAACTTTGTCAAATGCTTTTTCAGCATCTATGGAGATGATCATGTGGTTTTTGTCTTTCTTTTTGTTGATGTGGTGGATGATGTTGATGGACTTTCGAATGTTGTACCATCCTTGCATCCCTGGGATGAATCCCACTTGGTCATGGTGTATGATCCTTTTGATGTATTTTTGAATTCGGTTTGCTAATATTTTGTTGAGTATTTTTGCATCTACGTTCATCAGGGATATTGGTCTGTAGTTTTCTTTTTTGGTGGGGTCTTTGCCTGGTTTTGGTATTAGGGTGATGTTAGCTTCATAGAATGAGTTTGGGAGTATCCCCTCCTCCTCTATTTTTTGGAAAACTTTAAGGAGAATGGGTATTATGTCTTCCCTGTATGTCTGATAAAATTCCGAGGTAAATCCATCTGGCCCGGGGGTTTTGTTCTTTGGTAGTTTTTTGATTACCTCTTCAATTTCGTTGCTGGTAATTGGTCTGTTTAGATTTTCTGTTTCTTCCTGGGTCAATCTTGGAAGGTTATATTTTTCTAGGAAGTTGTCCATTTCTCCTAGGTTTCCCAGCTTGTTAGCATATAGGTTTTCATAGTATTCTCCAATAATTCTTTGCATTTCCGTGGGGTCCGTCGTGATTTTTCCTTTCTCGTTTCTGATACTGTTGATTTGTGTTGACTCTCTTTTCTTCTTAATAAGTCTGGCTAGAGGCTTATCTATTTTGTTTATTTTCTCAAAGAACCAGCTCTTGGTTTCATTGATTTTTGCTATTGTTTTATTCTTCTCAATTTTATTTATTTCTTCTCTGATCTTTATTATGTCCCTCCTTCTGCTGACCTTAGGCCTCATCTGTTCTTCTTTTTCCAATTTCGATAATTGTGACATTAGACCATTCATTTGGGATTGCTCTTCCTTTTTTAAATATGCTTGGATTGCTATATACTTTCCTCTTAAGACTGCTTTTGCTGTGTCCCACAGAAGTTGGGGCTTAGTGTTGTTGTTGTCATTTGTTTCCATATATTGCTGGATCTCCATTTTGATTTGGTCATTGATCCATTGATTATTTAGGAGCGTGTTGTTAAGCCTCCATGTGTTTGTGAGCCTCTTTGCTTTCTTTGTACAGTTTATTTCTAGTTTTATGCCTTTGTGGTCTGAAAAGTTTGTTGGTAGGATTTCAATCTTTTGGAATTTTCTGAGGCTCTTTTTGTGGCCTAGTATGTGGTCTATTCTGGAGAATGTTCCATGTGCACTTGAGAAGAATGTATATCCCGCTGCTTTTGGATGTAGAGTTCTATAGATGTCTATTAGGTCCATCTGCTCTACTGTGTTGTTCAGTGCTTCCGTGTCCTTACTTATTTTCTGCCCAGTGGATCTATCCTTTGGGGTGAGTGGTGTGTTGAAGTCTCCTAGAATGAATGCATTGCAGTCTATATCCCACTTTAGTTCTGTTAGTATTTGTTTCACATATGCTGGTGCTCCTGTGTTGGGTGCATATATATTTAGAATGGTTATATCCTCTTGTTTGACTGAGCCCTTTATCATTATGTAGTGTCCTTCTTTATCTCTTGTTACTTTCTTTGTTTTGAAGTCTATTTTGTCTGATATTAGTACTGCAACCCCTGCTTTCTTCTCACTGTTGTTTGCTTGAAATATGTTTTTCCATCCCTTGACTTTTAGTCTGTACATGTCTTTGGGTTTGAGGTGAGTTTCTTGTAAGCAGCATATAGATGGGTCTTGCTTTTTTATCCATTCTGTTACTCTGTGTCTTTTGATTGGTGCATTCAACCCATTAACATTTAGGGTGACTATTGAAAGATATGTACTTATTGCCATTGCAGGCTTTAAATTCGTGGTTACCAAAGGTTCAAGGTTAGCCTCTTTAGTATCTTACTGCCTAACTTAGCTCGCTTATTGAGCTGTTATATACACTGTCTGGAGATTCTTTTCTTCTCTCCCTTCTTGTTCCTCCTCCTCGATTCTTCATATGTTGGGTGTTTTGTGCTGTGCTCTTTCTAGGAGTGTTCCCATCTAGAGCAGTCCCTGTAAGATGTTCTGTAGAGGTGGTTTGTGGAAAGCAAATTCCCTCAGCTTTTGTTTGTCTGGGAATTGTTTAATCCCACCGTCATATTTGAATGATAGTCGTGCTGGATACAGTATCCTTGGTTCAAGGCCCTTCTGTTTCATTGTATTAAATATATCATGCCATTCTCTTCTGGCCTGTAGGGTTTCTGTTGAGAAATCTGACGTTAGCCTGATGGGTTTCCCTTTATAGGTGACCTTTTTCTCTCTAGCTGCCTTTAACACTCTTTCCTTGTCCTTGATCTTTGCCATTTTAATTATTATGTGTCTTGGTGTTGCCCTTCTTGGATCCTTTCTGTTGGGGGTTCTGTGTATTTCCGTGGTCTGTTCGATTACTTCCTCCCCCAGTGTGGGGAAGTTTTCAGCAATTATTTCTTCTAAGATACTCTCCATCTCTTTTCCTCTCTCTTCTTCTTCTGGGACCTCTATAATACGGATATTGTTCCTTTTGGATTGGTCACACAGTTCTCTTAATATTGTTTCATTCCTGGAGATCCTTTTGTCTCTCTCTATGTCAGCTTCTATGCGTTCCTGTTCTCTGATTTCAATTCCATCAATGGCCTCTTGCATTCTATCCATTCTGCTTATAAACCCTTCCAGAGTTTGTTTCATTTCTGCGATCTCCTTTCTGGCATCTGTGATCTCCTTCCGGACTTCATCCCATTTCTCTTGCGTATTTCTCTGCATCTCTGTCAGCATGTTTATGATTCTTATTTTGAATTCTTTGTCAGGAAGACTGGTTAGGTCTGTCTCCTTCTCTG
This sequence comes from Manis pentadactyla, assembly GCF_030020395.1. Lineage (NCBI taxonomy): Eukaryota > Metazoa > Chordata > Mammalia > Pholidota > Manidae > Manis > Manis pentadactyla. The sequence continues at coordinate 10,003,946 of NC_080029.1, forward strand.
GTGTTGTCTCTGTGATCTTTGTCTGCCTGTAGCTTTGCCTTTTCATGGTGATAGAAATAGTCTGCAGAACTGGGACGAGTGACGGCTGGAAGAACTTCCTTTCTTGTTGGTTTGTGGCCCTCCTCTCCTGGGAGAACAGCGACCTCTAGTGGCTTGTGCTGCGCAGCTGCGCGCAGACAGGGTTTCTGCTTCCTGCCCGGCTGCTATGGAGTTAATCTCCGCTGTTGCTGTGGGCGTGGCCTGGCTCGGGCAGCTGCTCCAAAGTGGTGGAGTCGCGTTGGAGCAGGAGCTGCTGGGAGGCTATTTATCTCCGTAAGGGGCCTCCCTGCTCCCTGCAGCCCAGGGGTTAGGGTGCCCAGAGATCCCGGATTCCCTACCTCTGGATTAAGTGGCCCGCCCTGCCCCTTTAAGACTTCCAAAAAGCACCCGCCAAAACAAAACAACGACCACAAAAAAAAACAAGAAAAAAAATTTTTTTAATTAAAAAAAAAAAAATTTTTAATTAAAAAAAGAAAAGGTGGTCGTTCGTTTTTCTTTATTCTCCGGTGCCAGCCTCAGGCCTCTGCTCACCGGTCTTTCTGCCCTGTTTCCCTAATATTGGGGTCCCTGTCCCTTTAAGACTTCCAAAAAGCGCTCGCCAAAACAAAGCAGCAAAAAAGCAAAAAAAAAAAAAAAAAATGGTCGCGCGCTTTTCTTATGTCCTCTGTCGCCCAGCCTCCAGTGCCTGCTCACTGTTCTTGCTGCCCTGTTTTCCCAGTATCGAGGGCCCTGAACTCTGGCCCGGATGGCTGGGGCTGGGTGTTCGGCAGCCCTGGGCTCCGTCTCCCTCCCGCTCCGCCTGCTCTTCTCCCGCCGGGAGCTGGGGGGAGGGGCGCCCGGCTCCCGCGGGGCCGGGGCTTGTATCTTACCCCCTTCGCGAGGCGCTGGGTTCTCTCAGGTGTGGATGTGGTCTGGATATTGTCCTGTGTCCTCTGGTCTTTATTCTAGGAAGGGTTGTCTTTATTATATTTTCATAGATATATGTTGTTTTGGGAGGAGATTTCCGCTGCTCTACTCACGCCGCCATCTTCCGCCCCCTCTTGGATTTTGTTTTTTAACACTGGGGGTGCACAGGCCCATGAGGAGGAGAGCTTTGATGCCCTTGTTATTCTTAAAGTGTGTCCAGGGGCCAGCAGAAGGAGCTACTAGAAATGCAAATTCTTGGAACCTACCCTAGACCCACCAAAAAGCTCCCCAGACAATTTGTAGGCACCTTACCGGCTGAGGGCACTGCATATAGGCTGAGCAGGTCAGGAGTGAAAGATACGTCACCCCAAAATATTTGTCTTTGGCATAAGGATTATTTGGGGCTGATATTTTGAGCTGAGGCCCTGGGTATTGTTGGGAGGAAGAATTTTTCTCTACCCTTCAAGGTTCTTCTAGCTGGTCTGAGTCAGATTAAATAATTGAGACAGATTAATGGAGAACATCAAATAGGACTTTAATAACATGTACACCTCCTGTGTACATAGGACAGACCCGGGAAAACAGAATAACTCCCTGAAATGAACGAAGCCTCCTCCAGAAATCCCATGTCAGCTAAAGACAGAAGATGTCAGGGTGAGGAGTCAGTTATGGCAGGCGGCCAGGATTGTTATGCAGATCAAAGTCCTCGCTTTTTCCACTGATAAGACTTTCTGGGGATTGGTCATCCCCTCTTCCTGGCACAGAAGGGAGACACCCTTACAAATGGAGATACCCATTTACAGACAAATGCCCCTTCCCAAAGGGTAACTTCTACTCAGTTTTCAGAATGTCCTCCATGTCTGCAGTTTCTTGAAATAATCAATGTGCCAAACAAGCACATCTTGGGGTGGCAAAAATTTGCTCCCCTCTAGTCTCTACCAGGGAATAAAACAAAGATCCTGCTCATAAGGTGACACGTCTCTGTAGTTCTGGAACATTGCCCTTAATGGAAGGTGGGGACTGCAGTCACGGTGTCTGCAAATGTGTTCTGTGAGGACCAGATACTCACTGTTAGCTTGTGAGATATTCAGAAGCACTCTGTGGACTGGGCATGGCCTGGGGACCAGGCTTCACTGTGAAGTGGCAGGGAGACCGCGTGAGCATGCACTTTCCGTTAGCTCAGGGCTTGCAGCTCAGTTGCCTATGGAGGTGTGGAGCTTGGGTGATTCCTTGGCTCCCTTCCCACCTCCCCACTCCCTCCTGCCCTCCTTGCAATTGCAGGGAAGCCCTTCCTCACTGGAGTTCTTCCTTTCTTCCTTCCCTTCTTTTTTTCTTTCTTGCCCCCATGGCCTCTTGGTCCTGGAAGACCCTCTGAGGTCCTAAAAATCCCTGAAAATCCCCAGCCAAGATGGTCACTCACTTGTGCAGTCCCATAGGGCTCCACTCTGGGGGGGGTGGCAGGGCTACTGCTTATCCCACAGACAGAGCACAACTAGGTAATCGGGGTCTGAAAATACCAGAAGCTTGGTGTTAAAAAAAAAATCTGTCCTTCTGTTTTTTTTTTCATCAAAAATGTTGCCACCAGGCCTTGGTGGAAGCGGTGTCTAGGAGGAAGGAAAATCCCAACATACGATGCCATGACTTGCCCAAGGCCCCAGCTATGAAGTGGTGGAGCTGGGGGAGCCTGGGCAGATCAAACTCCAAATCTGGGTTCTCCTGACCCTCCCATGCCCTTGCTTAAAAAAAGAAAGAGAAGAAAAGAACACTTGAAAATGACAATCTTGGGAGTATAATTCTTGCACAGGTGTTGGGGTCACTGATTTTCCAAGGCGTTAGTTGTTTGTGGATCCGCATAGGGAAGGCTGCCACCTCCCTGCGGGGTGGGGCCCCAGCCGAGAGGGAGCTCCCACCCTTCCAGTCACCACCCTCTCCTGTGACTGCAGATGGGCATGTTCCTCTGACTTGAGACAGACCCAGGTGGGCAGCCCAAGGGGAGCTGGAAGGCCCCTCCTGGCTTTGCTGGGGTCAGGGCCAAGGTCTCCAGGAGCCTACTCCCAGGGTTCAGGACACCCAGCAGCACACAGGAGTGGAGACAAGTAGAGGCCAAAGTGGCACCAGCCCTCAGCTCCTGTGTGAGTGTGGCCGTAGGCCCTGCCTCAGAGGCGAAGAAATGAAAGGTATGCCTCAGGTGCTCAGCCCTGATTCCAGGGCAGCAGGTGCTCTCTCTGGGGGACAGTCTGTCACTCTTACTGTCCCTAATCACATAGGGCATCCCTCGGGACTGGATGGACTTGGATCTTGCAAGCTGGACTATTGTGATGCTGTTTATTCTTCTCCACAGCTATGGCCTTTGTGTTGTTACATCTGGGTCCTGAGTGCCAACCTGGCACAGGTGGGCTAGGAAACCCTTGGGAAGAGGGCTGCGTCCCCGCTTGGGCTGGGATTGCCAGTGGAGAATAGCGTGCTTCTGGAGCTCAGCCAGGGGTGAGGGCCGACAGCAGGAATCTAAGTCAGAGGGTGTCCCAGCCCCACAGAGCAGGCGAGGCTGGAGGGACAAAGACGAGCTTCTTCTGGAGAGCTTCTTCCTGGAGGTGGGTGTCAAGGGAAGGGCCTCTTTCAGCCAGGCCTCGTTGGCATTGTGGCTTTGCCGCCACATACTACCTGGGTTGCTTTAGGACAGTTCCTTCACCTCTCTGAACCTCTTTTGTCAATCAGAGCTCCTGAAAGAATTCTTAGGAGGAAGAAATGAGATACGGGCAACTGCTCAACCCCCAGAGCAGGTCCTGCCTTCTTTCTTGCAGGCCAGTGGACTCTGCTCTCGTTTGAGAAGAATGGCAGTGGCAGCCTGTTGTTCTCCCACACCCATTCCCCGTCCGCTGGGTTTGCACTGACCTGGCTCTGTGGTCATGCAGGAGGCACTGTCTGTAGACCTCAGCGTATTTGCCAATACGCTGCCAACAGGCCTTTCAGCAGCCCTGCCCCTGGCTGTGTCCCCGGAGTGACTCAGAGGCACCTGCAGTAGCACTTGGCAGGAGCGGGGAGATTTCCTGTCTTTGCTTCCACTCACTCATCTATTCCTTCTCCACATTGTGTCTTGTTCTCCTGTGAGGAGGGAGCAGCTACGACAGCTTGCTGCCATCAGCCTCTGCTTCCACACTGCCTTCCATTTTCCAGGTGACATCCAAGAATTCCTGGCAAATGAGGAACTGTTGGGTCCAGAGCAGCCTGGCCCCATCATACTACTGGACACCCTTAAACATGCTTAGCCTTTCTGAGATGCAGCCTCCTTTTCCCATGTAAAGTAGGGCAGGAATGTCCTCACACACACCAGTTCATTTATTCATTCATTTGATCTACCCATTTTTTCATTAAGACTCTACTCTGAAGGCAGTTAACTCCACTGGACTCAGAGGCCACAATACAGCGGTCATTGTAAAGATACGATCACAGAATCATTGCCAATATTCCCTTCCGGAGATGGAACATAATTACCCACTCCTTGAGTTGGACCCAGTAAATTCTTTATAATAAAGAGAATATGGCAGAAGGGATCATTTCTGAGATCCAATTGTAAAAAGACTGCTGATTCTGTCCTGGGTTTTCTCTTTTTCTTTCGCTGTCCCTCCCTCCGTCTCCCTCTCCTTCCCTCTTTCTCTCCAAGGAAGCCTCGTGTGAGCAGCCCTGTGGACAGGCCCTCGTGGCCGGGAGCTGAGGCCTCCTGCCCACAGCCACATGAGTGACCTGGATGTGGAGTTCCAGCACCTTCAGGTCCCGAGGGACCCCGAGCCAGAACCACCCAGCTCAGCCTCTCCCAGAATCCTGATCTTCAGAGATTGTGAGATAATAAATGTTTGTTGTTCCAAGCTATGAACTTCTGGAGTGATTTATTATGTGGCAGTGGACTGACTAAAATCCACATCATCTGCCCGTTTAGTTCTTAGCATCAGGGAAGAAAGTAAACAGGGAAATCTGAGCACTGTATGAGCAAGCAGGTCGCTTACATAATAACAGCCGGTGCCACAGAGTTGGTACCTCTGTAAATGGCTGTTCCTGTGGCCTTCCCTATTTTTAGGCAAATGCACCTGTTCATCCTTCACCCAGGTGTGATGATGATACACCCACAGTTGCTCTGTTCTTTTCTTTATGCTAAGAACTCATGAGCTTTCACGAATACCTTCTGGATAAGTTCAATTAATCTGTTCTACATTTGAGGAAACTGAGCTACAGAGAGATGAAGCAACTTCGCAGGCTGCGGGCAGGCTGGCTTCAGAGCCCAGGCTCTCACCCTCCCCAGGAAATCCAATGCCACTCCCAGCTGATGGTTCCCAGCCGAGCAGGGCACTCAAGGGACCTCAGACATGAGAAGCCCAGCAGGAAGGGGGACGCATCCTGATGGCAGCCTTGAGGTTTTGCCCATGTTCTGTGCCAGCCCACGCAAAGATCTGGGCATATGGTCCTTGCCCAGAAAGCACGGACTTGCCACCTGGCAGGACCAATGATTCGTGATGAGGGCAGTGATGGGTTTCCGATTTTAGGGGCCGAAGAACATGAAGGTGCCTGCGGGCTGTGGAGCTCTTGGTGAATGTGGGTGCTGTTCAAGGGAGGAGCTCACACATCCCGCTTCCCCTGCACCCCCTTGGGCAGCTTTGTCTGGGCTCAGACGCCACCAGACCGCACGGACTCTCCACTCTCTGCCACCGTGCTTCCGGCCACATGGGTCACCTCCCACCTCCTACCAGGGCCGCTGTGGGTCTTCCCTTGTTTCAGAGATTTCTGTAACCAGAATTTTGACACCAGTGCCTCCTTGGCTTTTCCCTTAGGGACCTCTTTAACCGACCACACACTAAAAAATAGCACCCCCCTGCAGTCTTCCCAATCTCAGTGAGCCCTCTATGTTCCCAGCCCAGCCGGGAACCTGGGGCTGTCTCCCGCTTCAGCAGGGTGTCGGGTCTCCCTCTTGTACAGCATGGAATGCACTCCCCACACATTCCTGCTGCCCACACCTGGGCCCAGCCACCCGCGGCAGTGACATCTGAGCTGTCTACACTGCTCCCTGCCTCCCTGTGCCAGCCCGTTTTCTACATAGACACCAGGCCATTCAGGGGACTCTCCTGTTGGAAGCCCGCACTGGCTTCCTCTGGACCAGAAGCCCCCAAAGGACCTGGTGCTGCCCCCCTCCACCGCAGGACCTGAAGCTCATTCTCTAGAACAGAGATGCCCCTGCAGAACCCACGGTCCTTCACCTGGTGCCAGGAGAAGGGAGGGTTTCAACCTCCTTTACATATGAGAGGACCCCAGAAAACATTCTGTCTCAGGCTACAGCTGATGCAATCATGGAGGAGTGAACCCTTCTAATATCCTATGGGCCGCACCGCAGATGGCAGCAAGCTTTCCATGGCCCTTCCGGGTGGAACCGACCCTCCTCCAACTCACCCAAACCAGTCCTCACCCCTCCAACAGCAGACAGCTTCCCCCACTGTCCCCAGGAGGTGACTTCTCTCATCCCTGCAGTGACGACAGTTGACTTCTTGTCATCAGGGACCATGGCTTCTTGCTCATCCTTCGGCTTAAAGCCAGAGCTGCCTGATTTAGCGAGCAAGACCGCTTCCAACTCCCAGGACACACTTACACTAAGAAGTGGAGAAGTGGTTCACTGCCTGGAATTCATGTTTATGTGGCGTCCTTTATGTTTTCAGTAACCCCACATGCAGGTTGTGCTCAGGCGATGTGTGCTGGGGGTCTGGCCCAAGGAGTAGGTGAGTCTTTCAGGGGCATAGAATCTTCTGGAGCCACTTAGCTATCCTCTCACTTAGCTCATCCAACATTTGTCAAAAACCCACTGTGAGCCAAGTGTTGTGCCAGGCACTGGAGGTGCAGATAGTTCAGACCCTCATGGACTTTACGGTGTGTGGGAGACACAGACTCACAGAGGGACGGCAGCTGTACGGTGTGGAAAGTGACAGAGGGAGACATGGGGCAGGGGGAGCCCAGAGCTGGGTGGAGGGAGTCAGGAAGGTTCCACCAGAGAGGGACCCCTGAGGAGAGTCTGAGGAGGTGCCCTCTGCCATATCCGTGTGGGCGTGAGCTCTGGGAGAAGGCATGGCATTGTATGCATGTGATCTGCCTGCTGCCCTGGCCTCCCAAGTGTTCAGCCCAGAGCATCAGGCTTTCTTTGTTTTTTATGACCACGACGCTTTGGAAACGTACTACTGGTCAGGAGTTTTGTCGCCTGCCCCTCAGCTGGGGCTTCTGTGATGTTTTCTCATGAGTAGAATGAGGTAATGTGCTTTGGGGAAGATCCTACACAGGGATCTCATCAAGTGACAGCAGAGGGCACAGTTGTCTACGTGGCTCATTGCTGGTGATGTGCCCTTGACCATGCAGTCAAGGTTGCAGGCACCCCGTCACTCCGCATGGCATTCCTGCTCTTCACTTCCTGTGTTCTGTTCACAGAGATAAGTCACTAAGTCAACGGACAGGTGATTACTTCATATTTCTATTTTATTCTTTGTTAGTTTTAAACATTTTATTGCCTGTCCATACTAGAATGTAGCTCCACCAGGGCAAGGATTTTTCCCATTTTCTTCATTTATCTCCAGCATCTGGAACAGTGCCAGATACACAGTGGACATTCAGGGAACATTTGTGGACAAAGGAGCTGCCCTCACCGTGGTTGTCATCCCATGTTTGTTTGTTTACCTGGGCATTGCCAGAGCCCATTCTGCTGGGCTCACCACTGTGCCCTTGTACGAGTTTCATGCCTAATTTCCTGCAGACACCCGTGGCCTTTGGAGGAATGAGCGAAATAAGCCAGTGTAGGCTGGGCAGGGCTGCTCACTGGTGAAGTGTGCCCCATGGAGACCAAGGTCATGCTTTCTGTCTGGGTCTCTGCAAGGCCCTAGGCTTGCCCTCTGCATTCTGGTGGCAGTGGCAAGGTCCTGAGACTCCATGTGGTCAGAGAGGAAAATACAAGCGGGTTCCTAAGAGCAGGAATGGACTTTGCAGTAGCTGCAGGAACTTGAAGAGGGGGTGACTGTTATGGATTGAATTGTGTTATGGGTTGAATATGTGAATCTGTTTGTGGAAGTCCTAACCCCATAGTGCCGCAGAATGCAACTGTACTTGGAGAGAGGACCGTTAGAGAGGTGATTCAGGTAGAAGGGGGTCACATGGGTGGGCCTGAGCCAATCTGACTTGTGTCCTTACAAGAAGAGGAGACTGGGCCGCAGATGCACACAGGCTGAGCAGTGGCCATGTGAGGACACGGGGAACAGATGACCCAGAAGACAGGCCCAGAAGGAACCAGCCCTGCTGACGCCCTGCTCTTGGGCATCCAGCCTCATTGAGCTGTTATCGCAGCCCCTGTGCACTAATACAGTGGCTAAGAAAGAGGGTCCTGGGGCGGGGCTGTCACACCTGTATGTGTGGGTGTCCTCCAGACTCAGTACCTTACTGCTCCTGACAGGGTGGAAGAGGTCAGAGGAAGAGGTGGCTGGCAGGGGTGTGAGCGCCCCCTAGAGGGCTGAGTGGAGGCGTCTGCTGAGGGGTCCAGGGGACTCCAGGGTGTGGCACGGACGACCAAACTACCTGCAGTCAGGATGAGAGAACAGACAACACGCTGGTCCCCGCGTTCAGGGTCCCTGTCATGGGACAGCAAACCCTGTCACCTCTCTCCTCCTCACTCCCCTTCACACCCTACACTGGTCCAGACCCAGGTCCCCGTGATTTCCTGCCCACACCACAGCTCACCCAGCATCAAGCCCTTCACCAGCTGGTCTCTGTGCCTGAAGGTCCCATCCCTGTGCCCTAATCTGCTGTCTGTGGAAGTCCTGCTTGTTCTTCAAGACCAGCTCACAAAAGCTTTCCTGACCCCAGAAGTCAATTCTCTCTCTCTGTCTCTGTCTCTCTCTCTCATTGAGTGCTACACCATTTTGTTCACCCCAGGATCATATGACAATTGAATTACATGGCCTATGATGACACCCAACTGGGCGCTTCGGTACGTGACACGCGGCCAGGGCTCACTAAAAGCCAGCCACCCAGAGACCGTCCAGATTGCCTGCACAGTAGCTGTTTTGTGACCCTTTGCCAAGTGAATCTTATCCATGCTGGACCTTGGCCTTACAAACGTCACCCAGGCAAGGCCTCCCCCTTACCTTGGACTGGCTGGGCAAATAGAGAAATATTTGCCAAGGTATACAAGGCATTTCACAAGGGAAAGGCATAGAGTGAGTCTGACCCCACAAGGAGGCCCGATCCTAAACAACTGTCCTGAGCTCAAAGTGCAAGCTGTCTGGGTCCAGCCTCAGCCACATGCTGTGCCTTCAGCCGACATGTGCCATCTGGATCCCAGGGCCTGAGTCTCTCCCTGTCATCAGCTGTGGGGCTCTGAGCAAGCACTCACGTCCCCCCTGTAAAAGGGGCACACCGCTCTATACCATGCAGGGCTGTTGAGGGGTGAATGAGATCGCAGATGCAGAGTGTCCCCTGGGTTGGCACCTAGTTGGTGCTCAGCACTTCGCGGGCTGCTCAGAGCTTGGGTTCTAAGGGACAGAGTCCAGACTCTGGGATCAGAGTGGCATCAGCACAGCCTCAGGGAAAGGAAGCCTCGTGGAAAGAAAGGCAGGAGGATGGACAGACACTCAGGGAGGCAGACTTAGGGGAAAGTTAGTTAGGGGACAGACAGAGACTGAGTGAAGGACTTACTCACTTATTCATCCATTGAGTCTTTAAAGTGCCTGATCCCCTTCATGATAGATGCGGAAACACGGTGTGCTTGATAAAGGAGGTAAGTGCGCCTACCTAGTTCACAGTGGAGCTGGTGGCCGAGATGCACCTGACCTGGGCTTCTGGTTCTCAGTCATGTCTTTCCTGCAGCGGGCACAGGGCTGAGAGTGTGGGTCTGGGGACCTAATTCTGGGGTCAAATCTTGCCTCTCCTAGTTAGTAGCTGTGTAATGGGGTAAACTCTATGCAAGTCTTTCTTTCACCATCTGTAAAATGGGAATAATAGTTGTGCCTGCCACGTGGGGGTATTGTGAGGAGTAGATGCAACAATCCAGGTGAAGAGCCTAGTACTGAGCCTGGAACATGGTAAACTATTGATGTCACCATTCTCAGAACTACTTTCTTAAGGACAATGGCACCAAGTATTTGCAAAAGTGCTTTATTGTCATTGCTGGCATTAAGATCCACGGTTAGTCGCCATGTCTTCAAATGATGCTGTACTCTGTATACCAGGCCTCCCTTCTCACAACCCCAAGCCAAGCCCAGGAAATGGTAACTTAATCCACAGGGTGATACATCCTCTGATGGGTCATTTCCACCCTGCTGTCCACTTGCCTTTCTTAAAGGATGAGTAGCACTTAAATGTATTGAAATCAATTGTGATTGGCAGGGAGCACCTTAGCCTTTATATATGATTTCAAGGATCCTTTAATCCGTGACCTGATCCTCCACTATATACATGGGGAAACTGAAGTCCAGAGAGGGACCATATTATCCCAATGTCACATAGCTGGTTGGGTGGGATAGAAGCCCCCCCATTCCAGACTTCCATTCCAGTGTTCTTTCCAAACCATGAATTGATAGCAGGTATTGCTGACAAATGGGGGACTAGGCTTAGAAATATGCTTCCTGGTGGAAATGTCTACTGGAACAACCCTCCTACAGAGCCCTGTCCAGCACTGGGCTGATGTCAGGGTCCTGGATTCTGAGCCTCTCTCTGCCACTTACATGTTGTGTGATCTTGGGCAAGTCAACCAACCTCTTTGGGTCTCAGTGCTAATAGCTACTGATGGAAGGTGAGGGCAAGACCAAATGTTCTCCAGGGTTCTTCATGTCTTTCAATTGTGTGAAAAGAAGCCATCATCAGTATATCGATATTATTATTTTTATTATTATTATTATTTGTGAAAGCCTACTTTGTCAACTAAACCTGTGCAATTCACTAGCTCCCTGCAGATAGATGGCCAGAGGGTGCACTTTCATCTGCTCCTCTGGAGACCTGTGGCCATGCAGGAGAAATCCTGCTTCAGGGGCAGGTCACCTTGCCAAGGAAGAGGATGTCCCTGCTTCTTTCCACAATGGCCATCAAAAAGGGCCTGTTGAACATGACCTTTTGAGGGCCAATTCGAGCCGACCTGAACGTGAAGATTATGCCTGTGGCTGCAGCTGCTTTGGTTCCCGCCTCATTCACCTCCACCACAGCTTTGTGCACCATCTGCAGGGGAGAAACCAGAGCCACCAGGGGCTGGGAGATGCTGTCACAGGAAACAGCAAAGCTTCTGCCTGCAGCTTCACCATCAAAATGTCCTCACAACTGAGCCACAAAGCAAGTAGCAAATGGCACGGTTGTGCAGCTATGCTCAGAGGTGACTGCCCTCGGTCTTGCACTGAATGCTCACAGCATCTCTCGGGGTGGGCATGACTCTCTAGTGGAGAGAGAGAAGGGAGGCTCACAGAAGCCAAGTAGCTCCTGGAGGTCACACAGCTAGTGTGTGTTGATTAGTTTTGGTTGCGCCATACAGGGTTCCTTCCCCCAAAGCATGGTGCTGGATACAGCTTCCCATTGCACAAAGAATAAGACACAAAGTGAAATCTTTGCTTCTTGAGGAAAAAGGGGAGAAAGAGAGCATATGGAATGTGGAATGGAGTGGAACAGAATAGCTTAGAGTATGATCAAACAGAACAGAATATCGACCTCTGAAAGCAGCTGCTCGGAAGCTTCTGGGCTCACCTGAGACACGTGGATGTTGGAGTGGTTTGTGATGCCGGTCAGGTCTGCATGGGACGTGAAGACATCTCTGATCCCCAGCTTGGGGAGGACTTTATGCAGCTGATAGGAGCCCTCAATGGAGAACTTGGGAAGGTAAAGCTCGAGCTGTCTGGAAACAGAAGAGCTTTCTAAGACTTTTCTAGAGCATCAGCTCACTGAGTCCGTATACCTGCTGTCTCCCTTTGGCTGCATAATGCTCTTCCAGTCCTTTATCTAGAGTGGAGCTCATCCCATCCTGGACTTGGATCTGGGCTGCCCCCAGAGAGCACTGTCCACCCTAACAGCTCTCCCAGAAAACCCAGCTTCCAGCCCTGCTCTCTCCCACTGGGCCAGGCCCCAAGACCTGGGGCTTCACATAATGCCTCTGGGCTTGGGGGCAGCTCCTGGGCTGGGTGAGCTCTTCCCCCTGCTGTGTGATGTTAGGGGGACATGTGTCTCCTTGGGAGCCTGGAGGTTCAGGCTGGCCCACGGGGTCTGAAGAGTACCTCTTTGTGAGTAGCTTGAGCCACTTCCTCAGTAGGTTCTCATTCAGTCCGCTCTCCACCTGGGCCATCCCATCCTCGCTGGGGAGAATGAGCAGAGCGCTGGCGTTCCCTTGGTAGGGGAGCCCCACAACCTTGCAAGAGAGGTTTCTGTCCAGGAGGTAGTGATACCGGTTCTCACTGACCATCATGGGCACCCGCACCACTGTCTCTGGGGTCACATAGAAATCCTCCTCTCGGGTGCTTTTTTGGTCGAAACCTTTCTTCCACTTAGCTGAGGATTAAAATAGAGAAGAAAAGGGAAATTCTCAGCTGCAATTGAAAAGTGTGGCAACAATAAACCTACTAAAAAGAGGTCACCCTCTTTAGAGAGGCCTGGCTGGCACAGTGACTGCTGAGCCCTTGAGTGGGACGGTAAGCCCTTCCCAACTCTGGGGATGTGCTGGAACTTTTAGTGAGGCTTTTCCATCCATATCTGCAAAACAGAGAGGTCTGTTTTCAGGTCTTCAGAGGCCCTTAACCCCTACTGCTGTTTGTTTGATATCTGATGTGGCTCAAGGTCTAATAATCCAAGTGAAGAGGGTAAAAAATATGGTTGGCTGCATCTGGGTTAGTTATTCTGATGTTCATTTTTCTCCCAGTGATTTTTCTTTCCTGCTTGGAAGTCCTCAGTCATGCTTGCAGCTCTCCCTGCTTCCTATGGCACTTTTTGATCAAATCAAAACCAGCAATTGTTTCCACCCTCTTAATAGTTGTAAGGTATGGACCCTGCCTCAATACCCGATATAGCTTATTTCACAGCTCTCCTCTGCAGCCTACTATAATGCGGACAGCCCTGGACTGGGGACAAGAAATCTTAGAGGCCAAGGTCACCATCTGTGACCATAGGAAGTGGTTAACAGTTTACTAGGTTCCCCCTTCCGTGCCCCCCTCTCTCTCCATCCTCTCTGGCTTTCCTCTCCTTCCCATCCTCAGCCAAGTCCTGCAGAGGGTGCTGAGGGGCTCAGCATCTGCAAGCAGAGGCGGCGGCACCCGATGAGATGAGTAAGGATGGGAGATCAAGATGGGGAGGCCAGCCCTTGCTGAGGAGGGGAGAGACCTTTCAGAGCCTCAGGAACTTGTCCTGGGACTTGTGAGCTGAAGAAGCAGCCCCTAGGGGGGCACGGGGACAAGGATCTGGGGGGCAGGGGAATACCCATAAGGTCCTTCCAAGGCTCACAGTCCTTCCCTGCGTAGCCGTGGTGACACTTCCTTTGGCACGGTGGCCGTGACCTACTGGTGCTTCGGAGCCTGAGTGGAAGCTGTGGCTTTGGGTGTCCCTGGGGACCCACAGACAGGAACCAGCTCCTCCCCCTCCCCCGGGTCATTGAAATCACCTTGCACAGGGGGAAGGTAAGTGCCCACCTTACCTGCACTGCTGACGGCCTCACGCTAGCAACAGGCACTGGAAAGGACTAGACGTATTCCCACTCCTTTATGTGGGTGGGAACTGGGTGTCCTTTTGGCAGAAGCAGCTGCAAGGAGAGGGAAAGTCCAGGCTCGAGCCCCAGGGTCTTACCTTTAAAGAAAATGTAATTCACCATGACCATGATCTCTGTGCTATCCAGGTCCTTAACCAAGTCCACAATCTTGCCTTTAGTTTCTTTGGCCACGTAGTCGTTGATCTGCCTCTGGGCCCCTGCAGGGTCCCCAAAGTTGGTGGGGAAAGTGTCTGCCAAGTACAGCGTCCTCATGGCACTCAGGAAAGCCTCCCGGATGGGCACTGTGAGGCCAACGAACAGGGCATTGCCCAGGCTCAGCTGCATGTCCTCCCTGGGCTGGCCAAGCTCGCGCAGCAGCTGCTGGAAGGCCTCGTGCGGCTCCTCCTCTGGGCACCCCTGCTGGGTGAGGCCCAGGCCCTCCAGGATCTGTGCCTTTGTGTTGGCCTGAGCCCCCAGGGAGAGCACGGCCAGGGTTATGGAGATGCTCAGAGGAGAGAAGAAGATGTTCTGGTCAGGGGCAGCTGCGGCCAAAGCCCTGTAGAGGTCGAAGGTAAAGTCCTTGCTGCAGGGGGACACTGTGGCAACCAACGGTGACTCCTTGACTCTCTTCTTCACCTCCTGGGAGTGGTGGCGGCGGAAGGTGGCCACCTGTGGGCTGAGGAGCATCAGGCACAAGAGGAGGCCGAGCTGCATTGTGGCTGGCCTCGCTCTGCAGGGAGAGTGGGGAGAGCGTCAGGGAGGGTGCACCAGCGTGTCAGCTCAGAGGGACGAGGGACAGGAAGCCGGCAAGAGCGACACAGCAGAGCTGTCACCACCCAACCCCCACGCAACATCCAAGCCAAGTGGTGGACCAGTGAGGCTGGGCCTGAGGGGGAAATGGGCACAGGGGCTTGAGGACAGAGACTTGGGGACCAGGACATCTGCTGATGGGGGAGGAAGGAGGAGGCGGAGGGGCAGAGGGGAGCCAGGGACTGGCCAGAGGGCAAGAACCCTCCTCTCCTGTGGAGGACGGGACATGGGGCAGAGGTTCTCCTGGGCTCTGCCTGGTCAGCATCTCTGAGCCCCCCTGGGAATGATAAGCCAGCTTCCATGCATGGCCTGCAGCCCCCACCTGGGTCCCTGGATGCAGCATGTGCAAGGCTTCATGGTCCTCCTATGAACTGAGCCCGGCCCCCCGTGGGCCCTGCAGTGCTGCTGGGTTTGTCCTTGCTTGTCAGCAAGTACAGAGGGAGCAGCTCCGTGCAGCAGGCAGAGAGCCAGGCCCCTGGGATTCACGGGGGAACACAGGGATGCCAATGAGTCCCGTTCACCTTCCCCCAGGGGCTGCTCCCGGACGCTGCAAGGCACCCTTGTCCTGCAGCAGAGGCAGCTCCCCCCCTTAAGGAAAGTCTGCCATGTTAACGTGCACACTCCAACTTCCTGACTCTTCTGTGATGGGCTGGATGGCAGACCCCACCCTGCCCAGTCCCCGGTTCGTTTGTTGAAGCCCCAACCCCCAGCCCCTTAGAATGTGACTGTACTTGGAGATAGGCCCATTAAAGAGGTGATTAAGGTAAAACAGGGTCATAGGGGTGGGCCTGATCCAGTCTGACTGGTGTCTTTCTAAGAAGAGATCAGGGCACAGACGCACACAGGCTGCGGAACAGCCAGGTGAGGACACGGGGAGGAGATGACCAGGAGAGAGGCCCAGAAGGAACCGGCCCCGCCAACACCTTGATCTTGGACTCTCAGCCTCCGTGGCCATGGGACGCTGCATTTGTGTTGCCTGAGCCCCAGTCTGCAGGGCTCTGTTAGGGCAGCCTCGGCTGACTATGACATCTCTTCTTCCCATCACCTTGGTCCCTCTGAGGCTTCTCAGGTGGGCCCTGGGGTGCCTTCCATCATCCAAGCTTCGTGCTCCCCTTCCTCCCTCATGTTCCTCTATCTAGACCCCTCCTCTGCCACTAGAAACCCTTCCTGTGCCTCCCAAATCCAGGCCTCCCAAAGTCCTCCTCCAACCCCCAGTGGACAGCCCAGACCGCAGCCCAGCTGCCTGGGTTCAAACCTTGGCCACACTATTTCCTCCAGGTGTGATTTGGGGCAAGTCAGTTACCCCTATGCCACTGTTCCCCCTCCCACCCACGTGATGGAGGTGATGACAGTACCTGCACCAGGGGGTCGCTGGGGATTGGGTGAGTCAACAAGTGTTAAGGTGCTCAGAGCAGTGCCGTGCAGACCTGCTGCTGCAGAAGCGCAAGCTGGCAGTGCGGCAGCGTCTGGCCAGGGTCCCACCAGAGACCCCCATTTCCCCAGCTGAGCAGTGGGGGGCATGCTTTCACCATGTTAACCCCCACGTTGCTGACGGCCTGCTGGCTCCTGGTGAGAGGTGTGGCTTTCCCTCCAGCTGGGTGTTCTCTCCCATGGACACCATGTCACTAGGCCCCCAGCCCCACGGTGAGCGCTGTCATAGCCGCGTGACACAGAAACAAACTCCAAAGGTCCCCAGACAGCTGTACCGGACACTGCTTGTAGGGCGGCCCCCTATGAGGTGGAGGGCAAGGATCGGGGGACCCCACTGATCTTGGCAGTCAAGCAGAACTGGGCTGGATTCTTTGAGTGAAATTGAGTGACTTGAGCAGGTCAAGCTTACTGCCCTGGCACCCGAGCTCACAAAGGAGGCTCATTTAGAATGTTCTGTTTGCAGAACCCCCAGCAACAGAACCCAATACAGGGGCCTCAGCAACCCCAGGCGGTGGGAGGCCCAGGCACATTGCTGTTAGGTGCTGTACTGCTGCCACATGTATCAACACCTTTAGCTTCCCACCCACCCACTCACGGAGGTAGGTGCTATGACTGGCTCCATTTTACAGACAGGTAATCCGAGGCTCAGAGATGCTGTGTCACTTGCTAGTAGTGGCATAGCTTGGGCTCAGTTCTGATCCTCAAAGCCCACATCGCTCTAAACCACCCCACTCTTCTTCTTCCCCGGATCCCTGGCCCTCCTTCCTTTCTGTATCTTTTTGCCAGAGCCTCCCAGTTTCGCACCCCCTGCCTGAGTGCCATCATGATAGCCGCTAATCTGCAGATAGTGAGGAAACCCTGTCTGCAGTTCCCACGGTGCCTCCCGTTCTGTTCCCATGAGCTCTGCCTTCCCTGAGGTCTCTGCAGGCGTTGGGTGGGAGCATCTCAGTGTCCTCTAAACTAGTCTCTCCTGTGACACAATACGGCCCCTCCTGCCAAGAGTTACAGCCATCCGTGTAGCACGGTGCTGCTGAATGAACAACTCAGCTCAACACCCCCACCCCTGCCACCCACCCCCGCAGATTAACACTGAGCTGATAATTTCCCTGAAAGAACTGCTCTCAAAGAACAGCAACAGAGGCGGAGGGGCTCTGCTTGGGCAGAGCTCAGAGGCATCCACCCCAACAAGGGTGACAGTTCTAGCGACCTTGGGCCAAGCTCTTCCCCTTTCCAGGCCTCAGTTTCTTCATAAATGACTCAAGGTCTTTCACATGCCGTGGCCAGTGACCCTTGTCCCCACCACTGCCCCCACCCTGTCCCGGGGACCCAGCTTCACTCGGGCTTGCCTGAGCTGCGGGTTTGGGACCCTGTCTCTCCCGAACCTTCCCCCGTATTAGCCCATTTATGCTCCTCTAACAGGGACTGGGTATCATGATCACGACTGTATGGAAGAGGAAGCAGAGGGCCGGAGAGATTGCTTCTGAGACAGTGAGGCCTCAGGGTGCCCCTTTCAGGCTTCCTAGCTGCAGAGCCCAGACTTTGTCATGACACTACTGGACCTCTGCTGGGAATTCCCAGCTTTGACAGAGTGGTGCCAGCTTTGAGCCTGGGCTGAGTCTTCTCCAGGCCTTGAGAACATGGCACTCAGGGAGCCAGCCCCTACCACAGGTCAGGGGAGCCTGGCCTGGCTGACCCTCCCCTGGGTCTCTGGCGCCAGTGTTTCTGCAGAAATGGCCCCCATGGGTCAGAGGGCAGAGAGCAGGTCAATCCAGCTCAACTGCCATCCTTGGCCGAGGTGGCGGGGGCGGGGGGCAGGCCCCAAATAGTTCTCTCACTGATCACCTACAATTGGTGGACCTAAAATCTACTGGTGTTAATTCCAAGTGTTAAGCAACCAAGTCCCATCCGGTCGGCTTTGGACTCCGTTGTGGGAGGCGTTCAGGTAAGGAGGGTCTTTCTACTACTGACAGAAGGACATGCTGGGTTTGGAGCCCAGGTGGAGAGGGAAGACAAGACGCCCGGGTCCTGCCAACCAGGGGTAGAGGCTCCTTGGAGCAGGGACCTAGCAAACTTCCTTAATCTCCTTCCCCAGCTCCAGACTTCTCCTCCTGTCCCAAGAGCCATTCTACGCCCAGCATCCGAACCGTTAGTCGCAAGCAGGGACAGCGCCCCCTGCCGGAGAAGGCCTCGCTGATTGGCGCGATAACCCTGCAGGCTCCACGTGGTCTGGCTCTGCCCCGCCCTCGCCGGCTCAGCTTGGTCTGCTGTGCCCCCACTCGCATGTGTGCTCTGGGCGCGCGTCTTTCAGTTCCTGAAACAGCAAACCCCGTCACAGCCCTGGGCCTTGCACGGTCTGCTCTCTCTGCTGGAAACCTCCCTCCGCCTTTCTCACTGGGACTGCCATGTCCCTGGGCGTCAGTTCCTCTGCTTAAATGTCACTTCTCCATAATGCCATGTCCCCTGTGGCTCCTTCATTTCCACTAGTGTTCTCTGTAATGGCCCTTCGTTGTGTCTCTCATCATTCTACCAATTGCGTAAGTGCAACAGCATTTGCATCTACAGGTGACTTCTTTTGTTCCAGCCTCTCTCCCCGACTAGGAGACGTGCTTGTAACGGAAGGAACCCTCACCTACGCTGCTTTCGGCTGTGAG